>NC_045696.1:89211550-90573425 GCF_009834535.1 Camelus ferus | reverse complement strand
ATGTAGAGGATTTAGTATCCACGATGCTCAGCACATAGTAGATACTCAGTTTCTTAATTATTGCATGCATGCATGAATGAATGACCAGTTTACCTTTCGTACTTTTAAATCCATGCTTAAGTAACTTATCTTGAGCTTGCAGTTGATTCCAAATGACATCATTGAAAGTATAACCCAGCCTTGTTATGTCTTTTCTATAAGACAGGATCTCACTCATTAAACTGTTTCTCTGAAGAATTACAACCATTTAAAAAGAAACAAGGAATTTCAAAATACTATCAGTATTTGTTAGTATTGTTTATCAAGTCTTTACCTGAGCTCACTGAATTTTCTGTGCATCAAAAAAACAGGAAAATTATTACCACAAATGTTGCAGAAAAATTCTACTGGTAAAACAACTTATGTGACACTAATTTCAAAAGATAAAAGGTGTGTTTCATTTAATAGGTTTCCTTTGCTTATATTTTTTGGGTGAAAGTAAATCGATAGCCGGATTCTTTGTTGTTTACTTCCAAAATTTTTTTTTGAGTTGTCTAGATACTTGAATGCTATCAAATTAACCTTCCCTGAAAATGATTAATATATAAGCTACATTTATTTTATTTCAGATAATTAGTCTAGCTGCAGACTGAGACCTGAGATACACAACTATGTGTATATATTTCTGCATTTGAAAGAATAATAATCCTTTATTTCTAACCTATAAGCCACTAGTAATTCACTCTGTCACATCATTTATACAATTCATCCCTTAATTTCTCAGCATGCTGATATGCAGCACAGGGTTAAAAGCATTGTTAAAATGTAGATAAATGTTATCTGCCCAGCTCTCTCTATCCACTCTCTGTCATCTCAAAAAAAGCTATTGTATTAGCATAGCAAGATCCGTGCCTTGCAAATATGTTCTGACTATTTTGCAATCCTTTTCTTTGAGTGTTCTTAAATCAATATCATAATTATGTTTGCAAGTATTGTATCCAACATAAAAGTCAGGCTACTCACCAAAACTTGTCCAGGGTAACTACTTTCCCTTTGCCTTGTGCTCTTTGAACAGTGAGACCCCATTTAGAATGCCCTTCATGGTCCTTACACAGCTCAGCTGATTTTCCACTTATTGAATATCACTATACATTTGTATGGACCTTCTTTTTTGAACAATTACTTTTTAACTCATTCCATTTTAATTGAATTATATAAAGGTTACATTATTTGTAAAATTCAGCAATATTTAAGGTTTGGGTTTATAGTTTCCTACTTTAAAAATAAGCATTTTTTTTCTAATTCTAGATCAGATTTTAAGAAAAATGAATAATATTAAATCTTTCAGTTCTGTTTTCATTCTTATTCTTTGACCTAATAAATGCTTGACTTTGTCTTTCTCTTTCTCCATATGTGTCTGAAAATGTTCTGACAATATATAATTAAAAATCATTTCAACTTTATTCCTTTTGGTTTCTTTCTGTAATATTGAATGCTTTAGCATAGCTGCTTAGGTTTTCTGTATTTTATTTTTATATTTAATATAGTATGCATTTAGGGGTTCTAATTATGTTTTAAAGTCTTTTATAAGCATTATAGTCTTTCTTTGCATTGTAACTTCTCTCTAATATGAATTTCTTATTTGTGGCATAAGGATAGTGGTTTTTAAATTCTTTTCCCCCTTGTGTTTATTCAAAATAGCTCTATCCATTAGTTTTCTAATTCACATATTTTTGTTTCCAAAATTCTAAATTATTTATGAAAATGGTGGACAATAATAATACAAACGTAACATAAGGTAATTCAAGTGAAAACTTAGAAGAATCCTCAAGTCTTATTTGTTTTGGTTGAAATCCATCAAACCTTTTGCCACATCGGCTAGACAGGAGTAAAATAGATCAGCCTTAATTTCATCTTTTCTGTTGTTGTTAATCCTTTGGCAAAGCTGGGGGTTAAAAGTACCAGTAACTGCAAAGAAAAAAATAGGTGCCAGGCAATGTTCTAAGTATTTTACCTCTCTTAATCCTCATGAACTCTATGAAGTTTGTGCTGCTATTATCCCTGTACTGTAGGGAGAATGCAAAACTAAGGCTTGATAACTTGTTCCATAGCTAATAAGTGGTGAAATCAGTACACAAACTCAGGCAGTATGACTCAGTATACATCCCCCTTTTTAAACAGCCTGCCTAAATCACAACCCTTACAATTAGTGTTCAAATATAATTTATATCCCTCTTCCTCTGTCCTTTGCCTTCTTCTCTGGATCTCGCCCTCTGGCTCTTATGTGTTTACTATTTTTCGTGTCTGTGTCCTCAGTTAGATCTGTACCCATACTATGTTGTCTCACTTACATTTCTGGATGCCCAGCAGGGAGGTACTCTAGTCAGAGGCACATTTTATCAAGGTGTCCATGTCCTTTTCCCATAATTTCTATCTGCTTTTCTCCCTAGTGACTGGCCGGTTTATGTAAGACATTCACTTATCAAGTCCATGCCAGCCTTCAGAGCCTGGACCAGACCCAAACCTACCCTTTGTCAGAGGTCCTGGCTCTCCATGCTTTGAGGTCCCTAGCATAAAGCACACTTGGCACCAAGTCTTACCACACTCAGGAAGAGAACTGTTACAATCCCTCTTTCCCTTCACTGTGGTTCCTTGCCTAAAACCAGAGAAGATGACTGGGGTTCTGAGCCATCCTTTATTCCTCTGGACATCCTTTATGAGAAGGTTGGAGTGAAGTTAAGAAGGCTAAAGTTAACAGGTGCAGAAGTATCATTTAGGAGTCAGTGTTTATTTAGTTGGCATGTTGACATCAATAGATTAGGGAGACATTAGGACTGTCCTTTTTAGCCCTCTCCTGAATTGGCTACCAGTTGTAATATGCAGTATGATTTCCTTCTTAAATGTTTGAAATTTTACCCCCTCCTCTCTTTGTCTACTTTATTGGGTAGTTCCATTCCAAGATTTTAAATATCATTGTAGGAAATTTGTGTTCCTATGTCTCAGAGTTAATAGTTCTACATCTTTCATAATGTTGTATTTCTTCAATATCTGTGTAGTCTTTTAACACATTAGCTCTAATTTTAGAGAGCTGCTTCCTTGAAGAGGAAAATTAATCTGCTTAGCTAGGATGCATTATTTTACTTCATATGTTTTGCTCAAGTCCTCAGCAGTGATTTGTCCTTTATAGTCCCCTAGATTCCATGTCTGCAAGAACTTGATTTAGATATTTATAAACTTTCTTTTGTATATAGTTTTATCTGTGTCATATGACATAGCATCAGCTATTTATTCCTCAGTTTTGATGCTCCCAGTAAATGGGTGCTGATTCATTTTCAACTAACTTTTTAACAAAGCAAAAGATCCTTTCTTATTTTCCTAATAGCTCACTAAGTAATGTTTGTGCTTCATAGGCATTCAGCTGTGCTGTGGGTGGATTTGAAAGCTGGTTTAGATCACATTTTACTTATTTTCAGTAAGGTGTTCATGTATATGAATGCAGATACACTGTTACCTATTTAACCATTACTAGACTTCCAGTGAGCGACCAATCGTGTGTTTGCTTACCAATGTAAATATTTTCTGTGCTCTACACACACAAATTTCAAGACCAACTCAAAGCTACAACTTTCTTTTCAACCAGCTATTTACAATGTAAATTAAACATCAGGAAGCTGACATACATATTGAATGCCTGCAGATGTGCAGTCCTGGGAGTGACCAAGGGAAGCCACTGTTATATAAGGAGTCAACTGTACTCCAGGAGGAACGACCCTAGATTCTTGTAGCTGAAGTGAGAGAATGAGGTTCAGAGTCCCAGCTTTGCCATTTACTGGCTCTGTGACTGAGTAAGTCCCTTAACTTCACTGTGACTCAAAGTGAAAAAGATAATGAAATCTGCCTAGGATTGTCAGAAATAGAAATGGTGTGTAGTATTTAAAAATTACTTCATAGCTACATCGTACTGTATAAATATAACCTTTCATTACTCAGAATTTCAATACAAAGAGTATCATCTTTTTATCATTCATTCCTTTACTAACTTTTATCAATTAAAAAATATACTGACCATCAAGTACATGCTGGGTACTGTTTAAGCCATATGAATAGAACAGTGAAAAAGGAAATCGAGGCCCTTGCATTTGAAGACTTTACACTGTAGAAGGGGAAGACAAAATAAACATGAAAGCAATAAAATACTGTTAACTTCAAATAGGGATAATGTTTTCTCATCTTCTGTGTGATCTTAAGTGGTCTCTTTAAACACAGTTTCCCCATCTGTTAATAAATAAGGATGATAATAATTTGTCTACTGTCTAAGGATGTGGTTGTGTTACAGTAGATATGAAACCATTTTATAGACTTTATAAAACTTTAGTCATTACTCTTTTATTATTAATTTTTAAAATACTTTTAACTAGCACTCCTCAGTGAACCATCAGTTAAAAAGGAAATTACAGTGGAAAATATAAAACCACATATCAAGATTTATGGGATGAAGATAATGTGGTAGGACTGGCTTATTTGAACTCACCCCCCTTCTGAGAACAGATAGAAAATCTGGTCAAAATATTAAAACATATGTTTGAAGGTATAAGAGACTTACTAAGGCAGTGGAAAAGTATGGGGTCCCAGGTCCAAGAAAATAAGGTGAGCTCAACAGTTGGAACTAGTTTTCCCCTAGAGATGATTCCAGTAGTGACATCCATCTGCCAATTCAATCACTGAAAGGCTAAGAATCTGGGCAGAGCTTTTGAGACACTCATTGAACTACCTGGACAAAATCTATAGTTCAGGGCCAGTCAAGGAAGGGAAGACTCTCATAAAACCACCAGGCTTTGGGTTGAGATCGTAACAGATTACTCCCTAAAAGTAAGGATGAACCATAAATACAAAAACCCCCATGAAGGCCTGAAGCCCAGCTTTAAGTCATCTCAGTTCCTGATTGAATTAAGATGATTCAAGTTGCTAGTGCCCCTAGCCAATTACCAAAGCAGATATACATCTTTTCTGGAAGAAGATAGCATTATCCTAAGCTTCAAGTTACCTTTACAATTGTTTCTCTATGACATCTGTTAAGAATAACCAGGCGTATGAGAAAACAAGACAAGATGAAGAACATTGAGAAACAAAAGGACGAGAGAAACACAGTCAGTAGGGATAGATTCACAGAGGATCAAAATAATAGGGTTGTTAGATGATTAGCATTACTCTGATTAATATGTTCATGGAAATAAAAGACAATGCTAACAATTTCTGGTGAGAAATGGAAGCCAAAAAATTAATAAGAAACTATTGAACTGAAAAATACATGAACTGAAATGAAGAACTTAATGAGGGCTTAAGTTTCAACTAAGCAGAGCAGAAAAAAGAATTAGAGAACTGAAAGATAGATTGGAAGAAAACATCTTGAATGAAGCACTGGAAAACAATAGAATGGAAAATACAGTAAGGAGAAAGAAACATAAGGGATATGATCAAAGGATTTACAATAAATATAATTACAGTCCCAGAAAAAGAGAGAGAGATTTAGGTTAAGTAATATTTGACAGGAGATGGCTAAGAATTTTCCCAAATTGTCAAAAGACATCAAGCTACAAACTAATGAAGCACTGCAAACTCTAAACCAGATGCATGCAAAGAAAACCACACCTAGGCACGTTATAGTAAAAGTTATAAAAGCCAAAGACAAAGGGGAAAATCATAAAAGAGCAGAGAAAATTTATTATTTCAATGGAGCAAATATAAGACTAGAAGCTGATTTTTCAACAGATTTAGGAAGACATACCTACTTCAACACCTGGTAGAATGATTCTTTTCATGTTCTTGAAAGATAGTAATTGCAAATTTAAAATTATGAATCCAGCAAAAGTATCCTTCAAGAATGAAGGTACAGTACAGACATAGGTAAAAATTGAGTTGTCACCAGCAGCCCCTTCACTAAAGGAAATAGTATTGGGAAAAAAAATGAAAGCTAGTTGTCATCCCACCTGCTAGGGATATAAACAATGTAAACATTTTGTTAGATATTATGGCCGTTTGACAGTATAGAGATATGAAATAATAAATTATGTTAAGGGAATATGGTATAAATAAGGCATTATGCATTATTCATAGATATAAAAAGAAAAGCATGTGTTATTATACCCTAAATATTTTGAATCACAGTTTCTGACACAGTTTCCTTGTCTTCTCAGATCAATATATGGTCACCCCAGATTTTAACACTGATAGTAATCAGAAGCATTTTCTAATAGATAATGTACTGTTGTAACACAGGGGATTTTTCAAAGCACAATTTTGCATACCCACCAGAATTTGTACCTTGAAGGATACAGAAATCAAAAATATGGTTCTCTCTTGCTCTCAAGGAACCTATAGTCAATTTAAGAGGACATTCCTAATGTACCTGAAATGGTAGAAAAGAGTATAAGATAATATATATATTTATAAAATAAATTATTTGGAAATTTATTAAATCAGACACAAAGTTATTAGAAAGTAGACAGTATTTATTCCTGTTTTTATTAGGTTGATTGACTTTATTTAAAATCAAGATTCTGTATTTTATGTTTCTTTCCAACATCAGGGAAAAAATCATTTTACTTGACTAAATTTGTCTGCATTCCTACAGCGACAGTTAAACACTACCACAGAAGCAGCTCTATTTTCTGTGAAAAGAAATTACTTTCTACAAACACACTTGATTTTTTTCTCAAGGTAGCTCCAAGTAACTCAAGTATTAAAGCTTGTACCACTTACTTTAGGAGAATTTTTTTTTTAATTTCCTGTCATTAAACACAGATTTTCTCAGCGTAACATGGTTATCTTGATTCTGTTATTGTGCAATAAAAACACTCCTTGATGAATACCCTCCTGCTTTCCCTCAAAATTATGTGTTTGATTTGCATGCAGTTATTTTTAAAGAAGTTTAGCATAGTGATTGAGTACAGTTGCGCCTTGAACAACATGTTTGAACTGTGCAGGTCCACTTACACACAGGTTTTTTTTTTCCACGAATACGTACTACAGTATTACATGATCTGAGGTTGGTTGAATCTGCAGATGCAGAACCTGGATATGAGGGCCAACTGTAAAGTTATACAGGGACTTACTACTGCATGGAGGGTGGGCACCTCTAACCCCTGAGTTGTTCAGGGTTCAGCTAATTCTGTGAAACTTCCAGCATTCAGTTTGCTGTTAGACGTATACCCATCATTAGCCTCAGTTTCCTCATCTATACAGTGAGGCTAATGGAAATAGCTATTCACCGGAGTTAACATATATAAAGCACTTAGAAAGTGCCTCAGAAGTAATAGGTATTATGTAAGTATTCTACTCCATTTCAGTTCAGTGTAAATTTTTACATATTTTTACCTTTATGGCATACTAGATATTTTAGTTTAAAAATATGAGATTCTTTATGGTAGTCTTTATTAACATAAATAAATTGTCTAATAAAGCTCCCCTACAAAAGTAATTAAAAATTTGGCCTGACAATAAAATTTACATTATTGAGATACAGTTGACATATAGCATAGTATAAGCTTAAAGTGTACAACATGTTGATCTGATACATTTATATATTGAAATATGGTTACCATTGTAGCATTAGCTAACACCTCACATAATTATCCTTTCTTTTTTGTGGTGAGAACAATTAAGAACTAGTCTCTTAGCAATTTTGAAGTTTATAATAAAGCATTGTTGATTATAGTTACTGTGCTATGTATTATGTCTCTAGAACTTGTTTACCTACTAGTTGCAAGTTTAATATTGTTTATTTAACCCTTTAATAACATCTCCTTGGTTCCCCAATCCCAGCCTCTGGTAACCATTGTTTTACTCTGTTTTTATGAGTTTGGCTTTTTGGGATTTCACATGTAAGTAATGTTATACAGTATTTGTCTTTCTCTGTCTGACTTATCTCACTTAGCATAATGCCCTCAAGTTCCATTCATGTTGTTGCAAAGAGCAAGATATCCCCCTTTTCATGGCTGAATAATATTTCATTGCATATATAAAAATGACATCTTCTTTATCCATTCATCCATTGACAGGCATTTAAGTTATATCCATATCTTGGCTATTGGGAATAATGCTGCAATAAAAATGGAAATGAAAGTATCTTTTCTATATCCTATTTTCATTTCCTTTGGCTATGCACTCAGAAGTGGGATTGCTGGATCATACAGTATTTCTACTTTTAATTTTTTTATTTTAATTTTTTTCTCCTTATTAGTTTTCCATAGTGGCTGTGCTAATTTAAATTCCCACCACAAGGGTTCTTTTTTTTTTCCATATCCTTGTTAACACTGGTTATCTCTTGTCTTCTTGATGACAGCCATTCTGACAGATATGAGGTGATATCTCAATGTGGTTTTGGTTTGCATTTTCCTATGGTAATCGTTAGTGATATTAAGCATCTTTTCATGTACATGTTGGCCATTTGGGTGTTTTCTTTGGAAAACTTATCTATTGAGTTCTTCCACTCATTTTTAAATCAGATTGTTTTCTTATTGAGTTATATGAGTTCTTTATTTATATATATTGGATATATATTAACCCCTTGTCTTATGAATGGTTTGCAAATATTTTCTTCCATTCTGTAGGTTGCCTTTTCATTTTGTTGATAGTTTCTTTTGCTGTGCTTTTTAGTTTTGTTATATTCCCACTTGATTTTTGCTTTTGTTGTTTGTGCTTTTGTCATATCAAAAAAAAAATCATTGCCAAGACTGAATATATATTTGTCATATATATTTAAGATTGTTAATCTTCTTTATGTATTGACCCCTTTATCATTATATAATGTCCTTCTTTGTTTCTTGTTACTGTTTTTAGCTTAAAATATTTTAGCTGATACAGGTATAGCTACTCCTGCTTTCTTTTGGTTTTCACTTGCATAGAATATCTTTTCCATCCCTTCACTTTGTGCCAATGGGCATCCTTAAATCTGAAGTGTGTCTCTTGTAAACAGTGTGTTGTTGGGTTCTCTCTCTCTCTTTTTTTTTTTAAATCCATTCAGCTACTCTGTGCTTTTTGATTGATAGACTCAATCCATATACATTTACAGTAATTATTGATATGTAAGGACTTACTCATGCCATCTTATCAGTTGCTCTCTGGCTGTTTTGTAGTTGCATTGTTTCTTTTTCCCTCTGTGATTTTCCATAGTGGTTTGCTCTGTTTCCTCTTTCTTTATCTTCTGTGAATCTACTCTATGTTTTTGTTTTGTGATTACCAAAAGGCTTACTAAAACATATTATAGATAAAACAATCCACTTTAAGCTGATTGCAACTTAACTTTGATCACATACAAAAGCTTCACCCTTTTACACTTCCCTTTTATATTTTTGATGTCACAATTTGCCTCTTTTTCATATTGTGTATTTGTTAATACATTATAGTAGCTATAGTTATTTTTAATACGCATTTCTTTTAACCTTCGTAATATAGTTAGTGGTTAATATTCCATCCTATTACAGATTTAGAGTTTCCTAAGCCTGACTTATATTTTCCTTTACCAGTGTGTTAATTACTTTCATACGTTTTTATGTCACTAATTAACATCCATTTTTTTCAGCTTGAAGAACTCCTTTCATCATTCCTTGCAAGACAGGTCTCATGGTGATGAACGTCCTCAGCTTTTGTTTGTCTGGGCAAGTCTTTATTTCTTCTTCACATCTGAAGAATAACTTTGCTGTATACAGTATTCTTGGCTGGCAGTTCCCCACAACACCCAATACCTTAAATATGTCATTCTACTCTTTCCTGACCTGTAAGGTTTCTGCTGATAGCCTGATGAGGGAGGTTCTTTTGTAGGTTATAATAATTTTTTCCTCTTTGGCTGTCTTCAGAAATCCCTTTATCTCTGACTTTGACAATTTCATTATAATGTGTCTTGGAGAAGGTCTTTTTGTATGGATATGATAGAGTAATCCATTAGCTTCATGAACATGAATGTCTGGGTCTCTCCCCAGGTTTGGGAAGTTCTCTGCTGTTATTTCTTTAAATAACCTTTATGCCCTCTTCTTCTTCAGAAACTCTTTATTCTAATATTTGTACATTTGATGGCATCCCATAGGTCATGTAGGCTTTCTTTGCTCTTTTTTATTCTATTTTCTTTGTTCTCTTCAAATTGAGTTATTTCAAAGTTCCTAACTTCTAGCTCACTTATTCTATCTTCCATTTGGTCTACTCTAATATAGATGCTCTCTATTGCATTTTTTTCACTTCATTCATTGAATTTTTTAGCTCCAGAATTTCTGTTTCCTTCTTTTTTATGATTTCTGTCTCTTTAAATTTCTCATTTGCTTATGTATTATTTTCCTGATTTTGTTGAATTGTCTTTATGTTCATGTAGCTTGTTGCATTTCTTCAAAGCAACTATTTTCAATTTTATATCAGCCAGATCACAAAATTCCTTTGAGCTCAGTTGTTGAAAGATTATTTTTATCTTTTGGTGATATATGTCATTGATTTTTCATGTTTTTTGTAATTTTGTGTTACTGATTTTGCATTTGAAGTAGCAGACACCTCCTGAAATCTTTATAGTTGCCTTTAGGTGGGATACACTGTTCTTTGGTTCTATTATATCTGGAATTTCCTCTCACCTTGTATGGATGCACCTGCTCCATACTTCTTGCTCCCTCTTGTGGAAGAATTCTTAAGCTTTTATGTCTTTATCTACTTGTCAAGTTATCTTACATTTAATTTTTAGTGGAAATGAGATATATCTGTTTGCTAAAGATCAGACGCAGGCCACTGTTCACATCTGGAAGATGAATTAGCAAATGTATGAATCAGGTTCTGTTTATGTAAGATGGATAATGATGCTTGCTAAGTAAGAACTCTGCCTTGATTGTAGTATCAGTATTTGCAAATAGTAATTTCCTGTTAATGGAAAATAGGTGAAATTCAAATAATTTTTGCAATTTATAATTGTTAATATTAGTGAGGCTCAAGTCTTATTAATAACCTTAATGATGTCAGAATATATTTACTATAGCAAATTATTTTCTCTAATAAAAGAAATATGACCAAAATCCAATTAGAGTGTGTAAATGTTTATCTCCTAAAACATACCTTACAATCTGCCTTTAGCCATAAGATGTATGACTGTAACATATTCAGAGATAAATATTTTAAGGACATTAAATTATTGACTACATGTTAATCAAATATATAATAAATAATGAAGTCAGACCTAGTTTCTAAATAGAATATTTTATCCCCCAAATATTTTATTTCCCAAAACATACTTTTAGGCTTACTGGCAGAATAACAAGCTTTAATTTTGCTATTAGAGGTTCAGAATGGACATCCAAGAATAATTCTATTACCAAAAAGGTTTAAAGAAAATCAGTCTTGTTTTTCTCTGCTCCTGGAAAGTACATGTAAGTTTATTTTGCTGGGATTAACAGGACTATGTCCTTTATTTTCTAAAACCATGTTACCAATAGGGGAAACTTAGAAGGTTAATATAACACATACGATAAAAATGTTTTCTAAATTACAGCTATTCCAGTGTAATTTACTTGATGTAAAAGTAAGAATGGAATGGAGAGTATTGTTTAAGGAAAATAGTTTATGTAGATCCTGATTATCTGTAAAAATTTATTATAATTAGACAACTAACCACTGTTTTAGAATAGGAAAAGCTAAATTTGATGTACAAAATCATAACCTGGTTAATTCTGGACATTTCCACCTTAGTATATAAACTATTATTAATCCAAGGTGATCAGCAAGATTGAATGGAAATCATCTCTGATGTCAAGAAAAAAAGAATTATTCTGTCAAACTGCATATTGGGCATTGCATAGAGCAAGTAGAATTGAGGTAGAACCAAAATTTAGACTGTACTAGAGGAGAGTTGAAGTTCAAGAAAATCTTGTTATAGGAATCAGAATCCTAGACTGGAAAACCAAGCAGAGGCCAAGGTGAAGGATTTGAGCAATGTCAGACTAGAGAAGCATCTTAAAAGTTGTGGGGCCATGGAACAAGACTGTGTGTCTGAGTGAAATGCATGAAATGCTAGTGCAAGCCCCAAGAGGCAGTAGGTTACCAAGTCTTTTGCTTTCTGAGTCAAGACTCTCTACCTTCTGCTTAAGGCAGTAGTGTGTTTCAGGGTGAAGGCAAGTCAGCATTGTTGGGTGACTCAGACTCTCTAAGGTTATATGAGACTGCTACAAAGACATTGGAAATGGTAAAAATTGTTGGCATAAGAGTAATGGAGATTATATTCAGTCATCTTGCTGAATCTTCTGCAACTAATGTAGCCATTATTGCTTGTAATTTGAACCAAGCCTTGCTGTAGTGCTGCTGACAAAGGCAGAGGAAGCACCCAAGTAATAATATATGTGCTTATTAGTCTTCAGAGCCAAAATACACTAAGAAATTTAAGGAAAATACTACATCAGGGTTGTTTATGTGAAAAGACAAAACTACTTATTTATGTAAATAAAAACAAGAAATCCACTCTGCGAACCATCATTAAGTAAGCACCAAAATATAATCAGTGGAAAGGAAAAATTTTGTGACAGTAACATTCCATTGTAACATTTATTGTAATAATTTTTACCCAGTCTTTGTTTCTACCCACCATATTCACAGATTATTTTTTGAAATAAGTTGACTTTTAAATCCAGGTTGTTTTATAATTCCAGGCTGAGTTTGCTTTCTAGTCATTATCTTTTTGAGAACATTAAGGCAGAAATACAACTGAGCAGCATCTACTTTGCGGCTTGAAAATAATAAGCCTTCTCTTTTTAAAACAACTTGAAATAGCCTCTTGTTAGAAAAAAATCTCCCTTCTGCATCCTTTCAGCTTCTCTCTAGAGCATGATCTGTTCAGCTTTTTAGAATATAAATACAACACACAGTTAGAAATGTATTATACTTTGTAACCCAGTACACATATGCATATGTACATATAATTGAACAATATTTTACAAAAAATACTCGTCCACTCTGATATGTTCTCTTGTCCTAATGGTACTGCATCTTAAAACAATGAGAAACAAAAATCACCCACTAAGGAGTCATGATTCTCAATCTGAAAAACATTGCTCTGAAACAGGTTTCTCCTGCATTTTTTCTCACCCAAATCACTCTCATACCTTAAACAAAGAAGCCTGAGGAAACATTCTGCTTTTGCCTATGATTATAGTCAACTGAAGACAGTAAGTTACTGCACAAATTGTTGGTGTTTTTCTTAAAGCAAAATTTTAAGGCAAACCAATATATTGTAATAATATAAAGTGAAGTTAACCCATTCAAAATTAGAAGCAACTAGATTTCTTTAAATTGGCATCCTGTATAAACTCAATAAATAATTCTTAACTGATTATGGATCATTTCCCTGTAAGTATCTCTGAACTTCTGGAGGAAGTGTATTCTTACTTAGGATATAATTATCTGTTAATTTTCTAGTTAATGTAAAATTTACAGCTTATAAATGGAATATTATATATGTAAGTGATATATTTCTTCACATCTTTAGTTAAAATGTATTAAGTTAAGTCTGAAGTACCTTGGAATTCATGTTAATGTGAATTTGATAACTGAGCCAAATCTGACTTCATGATGATTTAGATTATAAACTTGAATCCAAGTTATGGAAATGGCCTGAATTCATCTAATTATTTGGCAGAAGACAATTTACATTCAGTTATTTCTGTGCATGCAACTCTTCCAAGTTATGAATAAAATTTAAAAATAAAATTATCTCACAAATAAAGATCCAGATTTGAAACAAGTAGACTTTCAAAAAGAAAGAAAATAGAAAAGGTGGAGTTTTCTTCCTAACTAGATTGTTTAAAGCATATGTCCTCTGAAATAAAAATGGCATTTTAATTTCATGATAATAGTAAGTGATAATAAGGGGGGAAGGTATAGCTCAAGTAGTAAAGTGCAATCTTAGCATGCATGAAGTCCTAAGTTCAATCCCCAGTACTTCCTCTAGAAATAAATAAATGAGTAAGCCTAATTGCCTCCCCCCACCAAAAAAAAGTCTTTTAAATAGTAAGTGATATTAATAAGTCACACAGCTATTAAGTTGAAGCCAATATTTGAGTACAGATCTAATACCAGAGCCCAAGAGCTTAACCGCTATGCTATATGACTTCCCACTGTGCTATCCTATAATGGTATCGCTTTTGAAAGGGATTTTATTCTGTCATCTCCCTCCCCCAAAACTAGTTTACATTCATATATCTTTTTTGGAGATAGAAAACATAAAGATAACGAGTGGAACTGCCAGATTTAAGTGTGTTTTTCTTTTTAATTAGGGGATTGATATTACTATTTAGAATCTATTTTGAAAATTTATTTAAGACTTTGTATACTGCATTTTGTTTTGCTTAGAAGCATTCTTTTAAATATAATTAAAGTTTTTATAAAAATATTATGAGCCTATTTCATAGAAAATGTGAACAATGTATAAAGAAAGAAAGAAATACACATAATCCTACAACCCAGAGAGAAAACTTAGGCTAACATTTTGGTGTATCCTCCTAATGGTCGTTCATTTATAATGTTGAGATCCTGCAGCATGTACAATGTTAGTTTAGTGTATCAACTATGTATTGTAAGAGGTAAGAGAAGGGAGATCTCACTGTACAGAGAAGGCCATATTCTTTCGGCCTCTAAATTTTTACATAGTAAAAAGTTGCTGGTGGAATATAAACACACCTTACCTTGCCTCCCACTTCTCAAGTCCATATCACTCTTTTCAACCCCCAGATATATTACAATTTTGTATTCTGCATTTTTCACTAGTTGTATAATACAGTTATTTTCTCATGTTATTAAGAGTTCTTTGAATACATTTTAATGGTTGTATAATATTCCCATTTATAGATATGCTATGACTTAATAATTTCTCTATTTTGGGATGTTTAGATTGTTAGCAGCATATTTTGTCAGAAATATATCTCAGTAAGCAGTCCAGATGTGGAAGCTTAGTGCTACAACCATGTAAGTACTTGCTGCCTGTACTACATATGTGGAAAGTCATTCCATTTGTTTTATAAAGAGCTTCCCTGTGCAATCTTTTTTTTTTTAATGGAAGTCCTGGGGATTAACCCAGGACTGAATACATTCATGCATGCTAAGCATGCGCTCTTCCACTGAGCTATACCCACTCCCCCCACCTGTACAGTCTTAAAGAATTTATATTTCCAGAGCTACAAACCCTAATGAAAAGGGAACAATTTAGGCCAGAAAAGAACTAATGGTACCTCTTTCTTTTATTTGCATAGTATTTTCTGATTTCCAGTGAACTTTCACAAGTGTATGTTATTTAACTTACTCTTTTCAATTCTGCAAGGTAGGAAATATTAATCCCATTTATAATTGAGAAATTAATGTTTAGTATGAACTCCAAAACAGAAGTTTTCCTAATGAACCATAGTTGCTTCTGTACAAGCTTCAATAACTGACTCCAATTGTAGAGGATTCTTCGGTTGTTTGTTTAGTTAATGGAACAAAGTGAAAATACCACCCTAACGCTGGACTGCTCAGGGTTGAAATTTAATGCTTTTCAGTATTTTAACAACCATCAAATTGCCCAGTCTAACTTTTTTTTTTAAACTTCCAGAAATGTATAGAACTGTCCTTTAGCTACGTTACAGAGAAAATAGGCAATTTTCCCAAAGTAGTACTGATTCATTAATCTGAACACAGTTTCAATGCAATCACATTTTTTAAACTGGTTCATATTTTTGTCAACAAAATATTAGGTCTATGTATTGAGTGACAATCTATTTCCAAAATTAGACTTTATTTAGGAATCCTTCACTAGAATATGTGTAATATTTCTTGGCTTCCTTCCACCTTGTTGGTATGACTGAAGTAGGGAGAAACTTTCTGATTTGCTCTTAGTTTTTCATAGTCAATTTATATACCCCAGGAGTGGTAAAGCACTAAAGAAGAGCTCATATTATAATCAGTGGTTTGGGCACAGCAGACATCAGAATTGATGTTGTTCATCTGAAGATAGAGCTGTCTGAAATCAAGCTGTACTGAAAAAACAGACCCAAAAAATTGTTTTTTATACATAGACAAACTATAGTTGTTGGAGTCAGTTAATCCTTAATAAAAGAAAGCTTATCTGAGTGGTTATCTGCATTTTAATTTTTCATACAAAGATAAATTATTTATTGCTATATTTTCCAGCCTCAATGCAAATTTAAACTACAGTGAGATGCCACTTCGCATGTACTAAGATGGCTATAATCAAAAAGACGATAGCAAGTACTGTTGGTGATATGGAGAAACTGAAGAGAATGTAAAGCATTGCTTAGGAAAATGTAAAATAGTACAGACACTTTGGAAAACAGTTTGATGGTTTCTTAAAAAGTTAAACATAAGTTTACTATATGACTCAGCACTTGCAGTCATGGAGATATTTAAGCCAAGAGAAATGAAACATGTCTGTACAAAAATCTGTACACAAATAGTCATAGCAGTATTATTCACAGTAGTGGAAAAGTGGAAACAATTCAAATATCCATCAGCTAAGTAAATGGGTAAACAAAATGTGGAAAATTTCATCTAACAGAATACTATTCAATAATAAAAAGTGAATGAACTACTGATACATGTTTCAACATAAAAAATATTATGCATGGTTAAAGAAGCTGGACACAAGAGACTACAAATGAAATATGATTTCATTTAAATGAAAGGCAAGTGTCCAGAAATTCATTCTGAGGATAGAAACAGAAAATGTTTGCTAACTTATCTTCAGTTGGACATCTTCCCATATTCTGAAGAAAAAAAAAAAGGAAACTCTTTCTTTAGGGCCTTCACCTGTACTCTTCTCTACACCAGGAAAGCTCTTTGCCTGGCTAATGTAGGCCAGTACTTCAGGTATCAGCTTAAATGTTGTATCTTCAGAGGAACTATATCTTTACCTAACGATTTAATCACGTCTCCTTGTAACACTACCTTTTTGTGCCCCTTACTGTCTTTTCATAGTATTTACCATAATTGTTAATCATTCATGTATCTCACAAGTATTTACTGAGCTACTTCCTACATGCCAGGCACTATTCTAGTCTGGGGCTACAGGAGAAAAGAGAACATGGAGCATATTCTAGTGGGGAGAGACAGATAATGAACAAATAAGCAAATATGTAATACATGAAGAGATGAGTGGTTGGGAGAAGAGTAGAACATGATGAGAAAGAGGTTGGGGAAGGGATGTCATTATTTGTATGGTGTCTTCAGGGAAGTTCTATAAGATGACATTTGAACAGAGTTTTGAATGAAGAATATACACACCTTTCAAAGTTAATACTTTCTTGGTTTCCTCTTTTTCTTGATAAATCCCACTCCTGTAAATCAGTATTCCTAAATTTTGAATTGTTTGATGTTGTGTCTGATAATTCTTCAAGAGATATAGAAAATGCAGATAATTTAATCTCTTGCCAATTAACATTTGTGAATTTGTATTACATAGCATTGTATTACTCCAACCACTTTGCCAAATTAAAAAGTATTAGTATTTTCTCCAGAATGTCAGAATTATTTTACATTATTACCAGATTCTATCCCACATCTATGAACTTTTATAAAAAACAAAACAGTGGTAATTTCTTTTGTAGAAATGGCAGAGAGTAAGAAAAGAGCCTATTTTATTAAAACTAAAAAAATTAAACTTTTAGACATAGTGAAATTGAAACTTTTTTTAAACATCATACAAAAACACAATCCTGACTACTCCTCTCACCCTCCTCCCAGATTCTTAAATTATCAGTCTGTTCCTTTTCATGTTCATCTTTTATGAACTCTATCAAGAGTTTTTTTTTTTTTTTTTTTTGGTAAAGACATTCTTGTACATCCACAGAGACAGAATATCACTTCTATAACCTCTCCCTCCCTTGTCCTTTTTCAGCAGTAGCTTAAACTATAATCAGATTGAAACCTGGGTAAATTTCTGAAGTAGATAAGAAAAGCTAGTTGGTAGAAATGATTGTGAAATCAGAAATCTGGTCTGTTTTGTCCTAAAAACTCCTTTATTTTCTCTTCATTTTTAATATAAAAAGTCCTCAGTAATGGTTTATTATTCAGGTGTTTTATGAAACAAACACATCTAGGGAAAGAAGTAGAAAATGGAGAATGTTGTTCTTTTCATTATTTAATACATAGAAGATTGAGACTAAAGATAAGGGTGGAAAAGTTAAGCAGAAGAAACTTATTAACAAAAATATGACAAATTTATGGGAGATATCAGCAATCATATGGCATTTTATCATTGTGGACTAATTTTTGTATGCCTCTTCATTTTTGGAATTTACTAATTATAATAGATTTTATAAATCCATTGGATTAATGAGATCTTAGAAACACAAATAATACAAGCACGTGCCTTCTGCACACAGTCATAAGAACATCCTTGGGAGCTTTTTAAGTACAGTGTGTGGATTCCCAGGCCTCACCCCAGATCAGAGGAATCAGGACAAGCTCACTGTTGTTATTTAGTCAGTCAGCACCAACCTATAGAGTCGCATGTGTGAACTACTGCTCTAAACCATTTATTTTGTAGCTAATGATAGGAAATGGTACATTACATTTTTTGGAAATGAGATTGGCTTTAATGCATCCAAGTTATTGTTGTCTCCTTCAGTGGAGTCAGTTTTCAGGACATACAGTGGACCAAGCCTTGTGACCTTACAACATTGCCCAGTTTTGTTTTTGTTTTTGCCTTCCTGAAAAGTTTAACCAAGCTTGATACCCATTTAGCGCACCAGATATGACTTCAAATGTCTAACAGTACTGACAGAAAGATAATCCAACCTCCAGGGATTGAGTGACAACATTTAGATTATTCAAAAGATTGCATGGTAAACCAGGAAAATCATATTGTGGGTGGGCAGTAGGCTATGAAAATCCAACTGTTAAAACAGTGATTTAATCATTGATGGAAAACAGTTACATGTTCAGGTTTGTTTTTTTAAAACCAGTCACATTATTTTAAGTCTCATCTCCCCAACCAACTTACGTACCTTGAATGCAGAAATGGTGCATCTCACACTTTTTTGCAATCTCAGTGCTTGTACAGTACTTTACTCAAAATAGTCACTCCTGTTATTTGATAATATTTTCCTGCTAATGATGTCTCTACACTGAACTAACAAGCCTTTTCCTGTTACATTTTGTGATGAACAGCACAAACTTGGTAGGGCAGTCATGTTTGTGATACTGCCAGTAGCTGTAAAATGACTTACTTAACTGATCCAACACACCCTTAACATTGGTCTTACTACTAACAGATTATGAGCTAGTAGGTAGGTATCAAATACTATTCTAGAAATCTTGATTACCCCCATTTTCGCTTCATTTTTGAAATTACAAATCTCGCTTTCAAGCTTTCAATGTTTTTATTCAGAAGAATGTTTTCTCTAGCAAGAGTCAAGGGTTACTGTTTAGCAGCTTCAGGTTTATCTTTCACATGTATTTGCTCAGTGTTCACCTTTAGAACTGGGCAGAATTCCTATAGTATGCAAAACTACAGGGAAAGAAAGGAGTAGAAATCATACACTTAGGAAATGAGACTTTTTCTCCCTAAAAGTTAAAGTTCTCCATCTATTAATATACTTTAAAGAAATCTGTGTTAATTTAGAATTTTTGGAATGAGGTATTTTGAATGGAGAGAAATATACCAAATTATTTTGGATTTCTTTCTAAAGAATAAAAAGCCCTAAAGTTGAGTTCAACCAACTGTACATTTCAAAATGTTTTATTCTTTCCCTAGACTTATTAATTTAGCCTTTAACTAGCCTAGTCACTTAATTAATCTAGAATATGATGTATTTTAAGTCAAAAAGATATTTTACAGAACTTCCTTTCATATACTGAAATGCCTGTTGAGATATTTGGAGAAAAAAAATTGTACATTGGATTTGAAAGTTCTCTGAATTAGAAATTTTTTTCATAATTTTTATATTATAGTCTCTTGTAATTAGGCAAATCATAAACACCAGAGCCTGTTTACCAGTAACTGACATTTGGGCATAACTGCAGTGTGTTGAAACCATATTCAATTTGTGGAAGGTGACTAGCACAAAATCTATAAATTCATATGTGTTGTGGGTTTTTTTGGTTTTGGAAGAATATCAACTTAATTTCACTTAAGCAAAATAAAATTTTTGTGCACTTTTTAAAATTCTCAGATTATATTTAAAATCTGAGATTAATTACAGAGCCTTATTATGCCTTTAAACATGATTTAATTCATTATTATGAAGTGGTTGTCCAGGGGTGTTGTAATTGGCATAATCCAGGGCATGTCATCACAGCTATGTTAAAGTAGGAACTCTGAATCTCTGTGGAAGTGGACTTAGAGACCTTGAAACTGCTCATTTGAATCTAATTCAACAGACTTACAATTTTCAAACAAAAATTAAGAATTCTCAGTTCTGAGCTCTGAGAAATGGCCTACAGAAACAGGAAACTAAACTGCATGATTGGAAAAGTCTGTGAGTTTGGAATTCAAGTTGGCCAAGAGCATTGAAGGGTTTTTTGGGGTGATTTTGTTTTTGTTTTGCTTAACAATATCAGCTGCATTGAAGTTGCCAGTCCCTAAAAGAGATAGGGCAAAGCAGCCCACAGAGCTACTGTCAGGAAAGAAACACAGGAATCAAGCAAAAGTAATTTTTTTTAAAAAGCCTAATGGATATTATTTTAAATATTGAAAACTTCTTGAAAGTATGGACATGTCCTGTTTTTCTTTCTATACTCTTTTCCATTTTATAATTTGATCAACTCCCTGATTTTTATCATTTTAATGATAATAATAATATTTACTCTGCTAGAATGTGAGCTGCAGGAGAGCAGAGACCATGCTTGTGTGTTGCTTGCCTTAGGTGTGTCCAGCACCCAGCACAGTACAATTAGTGTAATAATTAAAAATAATGACCCTCCAAGGAATTTCAAAAACTCAAAGAGTAGAGAGTTCATTTTAAAAATGTGACATTGGATCTTATCAGTCTGTAAGTTCAGCTAAATAAAATCCTTTAGTGTTTTTATTTCTTATTTATTTTCCAAATAAGCTTGTATTTGTTTTTGTCCTCAGTCTTATTAAAATTTATACATTCTTTTTCAATAGTGAATTAACAAATTAGTATGATAAAATTCACACTTAGGAAGAGAAGGCTACAACTCAGTAGAAGAAAAAACAAATAGATCAACATAGTTGCAGAGGATCTTATCCAAAAAATAATTATAACAAAATACTGAAAACTAAAATCAAAATGTATTTGCATTTCTGCATATTTTCATGTGGTTAGTAAGTCTAATAATCTTTGTTTTTACTGTGTAACATAAATCATAATCCAGCAAATATTATTCTTTAATTCAGTTTTCTATGTAACTTTTAATCAAATCCATGATGTTTTAAAGAAGTTGAGTTTTCAACTTCTAGTTTTCCATTTAATTATTCTTCTCTCATGCAGCATTAAGAAAAAGTAGTAGTTCTTCTAAAACAGCTCTTGGATTTTTGAACAGATGGAATTTTATCTCAGATCAAAACAAAGCTTCTGTTTCAGTGTGGTCTGCCTAAAGGCAGGAGAATGGACAAGATGACTTCTTAAAGTCCCCTCCATATCCCTGTATTGTTTGTAAATTTCACTGCTTTTTAGTGAGCAAAAATAGATGGAACTTATAGTGCCTATAAAAGAACATAGAAATTACCTACTTTTCTTATCAACTGTCATACTTTGTTATTTTCATCTTATTATTATTGAAAAGTTAGGCCTTAGGAATATAATAGACAAATATGATACTTTAAATAGTTATTGTTTCTCAACCCTTTGGAAAAAAGTTCTTATTTCTCCACTTTACAGTTATACTGTCTCTACATTATTTTTATTGTAATTGTATTGCCAAATCAGGTGTGAGATTAGATGTTGGATGTTACATGTAATCTGCACAGAAATCAAATTATTTAACCTCTAAGCCCACAATGCCCCCTCCTGCTGGTTTGCTGTTAAATATTCAGTATTTTCTTGTCATGAATACAAATGGAGGACAAATTAGAATCTACAGACAGCTGACCTGAGCTTCAGATTAGAGACTGGGGGGCTTGTGCTGTTTTAAATGTTTTAATTATCATAGTCCCAGTAGCCAGTTGAAGGACACACATAAAATCATTTTTTAACAAAAGAAAAAGGGAAAGAAAAAGCTTCATCTTCCTTTTTCTTCTTAATATGAATGTTTGGGTGCGATTACATTTGCACTTCCATTGGAACTTTGCTAATTTGCTGTATTAAATTAGGTCTATTAGTTGTAATAATTTTTTAACCACTAAACATGTATAGTAATATTTTCAGCTGGTATGTGTTTTCCTTGTAGGAAAGATGATGTGTATTCCTCATTTTGTTTCTAACAATACATCTCTGTTTATTTGTAAAGCCTAATTTTAGACAATAGGTCTGGTAGTTCATATTTAATGTGGTAAAAATATATAGGAATAATGGACTAATTTAGTAGATGTGATAACATGTATTTGTGTCAGCAGAGCATAGAGAACCCAAGTAAAATAAGCCAGAAAGATCATTCTTGGAATTTAAAATATTTAATATTTCATGGTTTGAGATTTATTTTTAAGTGTTGCTGCTTAATTGAAAATGTTTACAATTTAGAATTGAAAAGTTATGAATGAAGTAAGTAGAATGTTGTATTGGCTGATGAAATAAAATGTTTATGGGCATTTACAAAGGAAAGAAATATACTTTTGAGCTTTAAAAAGACAGAAATGTAAGTAATCTTTTTAATTTTAAAAGTAACTTTATATTAATATTTATTCTCAGGAATGTATTATTTTGATACCTACAGTCTTGAATTTGCATTTTTTGTTTCTTGTATATGTTTGTGTGATGTTGATTTGATTAGTTATGGCTGACTAGTAAACAGTGAAGCATTTTATATACTCTTGGGAAATAAATTTGGCAGAAAATCAGCATGAGTAGATTTAATTATCACTCTGAGACCTTTTCCTTTTCTAGCTTAGTGATCCTGAAACTCCATGTGTCTCACTGAAATCTGTGTGGACGCTAAGCTTCGCTTCCCAATTTGTTCCTCCATGCAATGATAAGCCAAGCAATTACTGGTTTATTGATTTTTCATCATGGTAAATTTAAAGTTGATTTTTTCCTGAAAAGGCAGGGGTGATTAAGTGTTTCCCCTCGGTTTAGTACAAGAGAGCTATGTGGCAGAATCTAATATCCTGAGGTCAACCTCTGCAGGCAGATAATACGGTGTCTTGGCCACGTGTTAAAGAGAGAAATCAGGGCTACAAATGTGATAGGATATATGTGGAGACAGTTTAATTTGCTCCATTTATATGAACAAGTCATGTGGCACATGCTTGGAAAACATCATTTTGAATGGGCTTAGAAGTGAGGCCCACGTGGGCAGAAAGAATGAGTGAGTACAAAAAAGAAAGATGTTATTGGTTATTAGGGGAATTTCACTATCATTTTTAAATGAAAGTAAGTAAGCCATTGGTATAATATAAAATGTTCAAAATAGACAGTGAAATCCACATATACCGCTATGAAGATTTGCTGGTGTGTAAAATGTAAAAATAAATAGCCTGTCATGTAAGAGAGTCATGATTAAGCTATGCATACTAGTTTCAAAAATATATAGTAATTCTAATCTCTTCAGGCAGTTCTCTAGCAGCAGTATATTTTTGTGCTTTTCAAGGGTAGAAATTTTTTAATCAAAAACTCAGTTCTTTATTCCAAAATAATTTATAATTTTTTAATATTTAGAAAAATATTATTTCATAGAAGCTATTAATTACTAGTTATAAATAGGAGTAAATAAATAGATAGACATTATTGTGGGAAGCTTTAAATCTGAGAATGGTAAGAAAGCTCTCCAATAGCTGGATTGAATATTTACTATAATTTTTATATAAAATGGAAGTGTTCTAGTTTTAGCTTTTCCAGTTATAGCAAGGAGATAAATTTCCTAGAATATAAACTAGAAGATGCATTTCTCTATGTGGTAGTTTTTCTTAATCTAGTATTTGAAAGCTAAATATTTTACCAAAATGTTGAACAAATTTAACCTGGTCATAAATCTACAGAGCCCATTTTTCAACTGGTTTTTATTATTTTGCAGTATGATTCCTCAGTGTTTACTCATTATCAATCCACACTATTATAGATATACTTTATCAATATGATTCAGAAAGATTCTAATTGTTTTCCCCGATAACCGAAGAATGAAATTTGTGGCTGTTTCATGTATCTTGTTTACTAAAAAGTCCACTCGGTTATGTCGTCAGTCATTACCTGAAGTTAACTGTAGATTGTACCTTTGGCAAATAACTGAAATAATTCCTCAATTTAATATCCAACTTTTCTAAAAAATGAACATTTAAATCCATTTGAAAACAGTGGTGCTAAAGGCAAATATTTTATTATGTACATTAAGCCAAGCTCAGTTCTGATTCTAATGTGTCTTTTAAAATCTTCCGCAAAGGGTTTAATATAAATATATTAAGATCATTAATAGCATCTGATCTCTCACTAAGCACCAAAGCAACATACAACACCAGAGCTCTGCTTCTGATCATGTCTTTTCCTGTGGATTAAAATCCATGTGGCTAGAAAGGGAGTGCACCTTCCATTACAGGAACCCCTTTTCCACCTACTTCCCCAGTGTATGTGCTCCGAAATGTTGTGTTTTATTTTTGCTCACATCTGACAGTCACTATCTGGCTACTTTTTGAAATTGGTGAATCTACTACCTCAAAGTTACATTTAGAAAGATTTGTGAATTATTTTTAGCCATGTGGTATATTTACATGAGCTGATCATTTTCCAATACAGGTTGACTCTTAAAAGGTAGAGGGGCATTATTTTCACTGACCTGAAGTTTTTATTTAAAGACAATTTTCTCTAAAACAATAAAAATTACAGGAAAAAATTCTAACTTCAATTAAAAAGAATTGTCTACCTGTGTTGATGTGAAGTCCACATGTATGTAAAATATTCATACACTACTTAAAAGAACTTAGGACATGATCTTAAAAGCTTATTTTTAAGCATCAAAGAAAAAATTAATTTTTATTTCATCAAATATGCTTAGTTGACTATTTGTCAGCCATACCAATTGTTCTTTCTCCAGATTTTAAGCAGTACTATACCACATTCTCATCCCTTCCCCAGAACTATTACAGATATTTTTGGACAAAGAAAATGGAAATATATTATTCTTTCTTTAAATGTCCTTCCCTCTGTTAGCCTTCAAGTAAATGTTAGTTGATTTTCTAATGACTAATTGGTAAATCACATCCTGATGCCCCTTTACCTGACTTATAGTGTTAACTTAGCTGCAGTGACCTCTTACAGTTAACAGCTTTTTGAAGGAAGAAGTCAGTATGGGAAATGGATCACTCTCTTGCTATTACATTCATATCCTTCTGTTAGCAAAGCCCCAAATCTGTTTCAAGCACCATGTTAAATGCAAGGGCTCAAGAGATAAATAAGGAAAAGTTCTTGCTCTAAAAAAGTTTGCAGCCTATTAGGGAGGATATGTCATGTGCATAAATGAGTATAAAACAAAGCAGTAATAAGCTTCAGTAAAGAGATACAGGTAGACTGCCTGTGAGAAAGGGGGAGATTACTTGCAGCTGAGAGAATTGGGGAATGCCTTGAGGAAATTGCTTACATTTTTCAAATCTGTCAGTATGGAACAAGCCTGGAGTAAACATGTAGGTGGTGGGGGAGGTGACAGAACATTTTTTGAGTTTATACCAAGTGCTTTTACCAGTGCTAGTACCTAATTTCGGCCCCACAACCACCCTTTGAATTATGTATTTTCATTTTATAAATAAGGAAACATGACAATTTAAGTGACTCATTCAAGGTCATACAACTAGTAAGTAGTAACTAGGTGGAATTTGAAAATTCATATCCTAACTTTATATTCAGAGCCCTTTTTACTATGTTACAGCCAACTAGCCCACCCAGCAATTGGACCTTGATCTTGGCTTCCACAGCAACATGCTGTACCAGTGCTTCCCAAGCTTGGCATACATCAGAGTCACCTGAGGGTGGTTTTTAAATATTTAGATTCATAATACTTTATATTTTTCTGAATTTTGACGGAGTCAATCCAAGAGCCAATGTATTTTCTTAAAGTTTCTCAGGTTCTTCTGATTTTTAGCCAGCATTGCAGCACAGACATTGGAAACAACAGCTCTGTGCAGTTGTACTAACTAGTTACAATCATGATTCACCATGTATAAGAACGGGCATATAGTCATGTTTCATATTTAATCATATTCCTTTTTAACCAGTCACTGATTGTTTAAATATTCAATAGTATAATTTTGAAAGTGCCAAAATTTCCAATCAAATTTTGATTTTTTTTTAATTTCCAACAAAATTTGTGGAATGAGCATGAGCATCAGTAATTTGGAAGAAAACCCAGAGACAATAGTGGAGCACCCTCTTAAGAAAGGCTGCCTCACAAGTGCTCCTGATGGCAGAGAACATTATTGTAAGCAAAAATATAGGCACCTACAACCCTAAGTTGAAAGAGTCAGAAAATTTATATTTAGAAATACCCCAGCCATTTTATTTCTCTGTCTTTGTCTTTTTATGTATGTGCAAGAGCGGTATGTAATTTTAAAAAGTCTGTTTTCAGTCTAAAAGAGCTCTTTTAATAAGTGCAGCTAAAAAATTCTGTTATAGGAAAGCATAGTGCCATAGTTGGACAGCATTTTCTTTGTTCCTGATGTGTAAGAGAATTGTGTATTGCAATCAATGACATCTGAGATTTGATGAAATACGATATTAGTACCTAATATTTTATCATTCAAATTCTCTATTGTGACCTGCCATAGTCAGCTCAGAGAAGCAGTTCTTTGTGATGATGACTGACAAAATGATGTTTCTCAGTCAGTGCTGGAAATGTTAGACATTAAAGAGGAGGTGCTTAAATGTGAGATATTAGAATATATTAAGATATTATTAGAAACTTTAATAATGCTAGCAAAGTATCTGTTATAGAAATAAAATTCCCTGGTAACTTTAAAAATAAAATTAATTTTCTTTTTGACAGATGAAAGAGGCCATTCCCACATTAACCTCTACTGTTAAATGAGTAGTTTTTCTAACTTCTTTAAGCCAGGAGATGCGTCTCTTTGTTTAACACTTCTTACAGTAAAAGTTAACATCCTACCTTTATCTAATTGCTATCAAAGACATTAGCCTATTTGGCTCTAGCATGATTCAATTGTATGAGGTCATGCTGCCTAGCTGTAATAACTTAAAGTGCTTCACTTGGTGATAAGAAAATATATTAAAATGCTCTCTGGTTCACTAGTTATTGCCTAAGGTCATGCTTTATGGTCAGTCCATTTACTAAAGTTAGTTGTAATAGCACTGACCTGAACTCACGTTTTTAAGTCTTTTGATACAAGAAACATATTAAGTTTTAAGAAATGATGTTTGTGTTTTAATCCACTTAAAGAAAAGTTGTTTATTTTCATTTTTACCACTTATAGAAGAGCTGGAAATATATCTTGTTACCAAAGTATACTTAAGACCTTTAACCAAAAAAATGCTGCTATGTAAGTGAGAGACTTTGATTTAATTGCATTTTTACTATGATTTGAAATCCTTCTGTATACTTTCATAAATAACCAAATGAGAGCAGGTCCCTCCAAGTCCACCCTTTGTGTCCCTCATGAGCATGTGCTGCTTCATTAGGCTGGCTCAACCACCTGGTGTGGAATCTTTGGTCTCAGGAGACTCTCTCAACATCTGGCATTAGCTATGATCTTTGTATATGTGTGTTTAATATTTTTATTGACATTTTGTAAGAAAAAAGAATGTGGGACAAATTAGGAAGATATATAGAGCAATATAAAATAAAGCGATAGTGGATCTGATATGCCACAGTATTTTACAATATATAGAAAAAACAAACCAGTAAATAGAATATCAGTATGTATGTCAGGTAAGTTTACTTTAGAACTTAGCATGATATATATGATATAAAAGATTCAGAATTTGTTTTATATGTGATATTGTTGGTTGAGTTATTAGTCTAGGGTCAAACTTTATTCATCCTTAAAAAGAAATTATACGTTTCAATCTGCTATTAAACTGTTATAGCTTTAGTATCATTTTTAATAGATTAAAAAATGTAGGATGGTTTCATGGTGAAACAGGAAAAGAGATTGGCATCTTACTAACTTTCTGAAAGATAATGTAGTTGAATTTCTGAACTAGAGAATACTGAGATAATGTATAAAAGTGAGTATTTTCTTAACACAGAAAACCAAAGGAACATTGTCCATCATGTCTCAAAAAACAGTAAAAGGAGTTCGTGGGTAACTATGACTGAACTAGTTACAACGAAAACAAAAGTGCTATGGCTTGTTTTTAATTGAAAATTTATTTATTGCTTTAAAAATTTAATAAATATAACAAAAACAGAAAACAACAAATACTCTGTTATTATTTATATGCAAAATCTAAAACATAAAACAAACAAATGTATATAACAAAACAGAAACAGACTCACAAATATAGAGAACAAAGTAGTGGAACCAATGGGAAGAGGGAAGGTGGGAGGAGCAAGATGGGGTAGGGGATTAAGAGGCACTGCTATGTGTAAAATAAATAAGCAACAAGGATGTAGTGTACAGCACAGGAAAATATAGCCATTATTTTGTAATAACTTTAAATGGAATATAATCTATAAAAATTTTGAATCACTATATTGTACACGGGAAGCTGATACAATATTATAAATCAACTATATTTCAATTTAAAACATTTTAAAATAATTTTTAAAATGAAATTATTATTAATGTAATTTTAAAAATTATCCTATGTATTTAAAATGAAGCAAAACCTTGTGCATAAAAGCATTGCATAGTGCTGTGAAGTGTCACTATGTAGAGCTACAAAATGTCGTTCTTTTGTTTGTAGATTTATATAATCATTCTGTGTAATAGTATTTGCTATTTTTATTAGAAGTAGATTAAGAATGAATTCTCAAATAAGGTATAGGTGTTATTTGTAACTATTTAATTTATATAAAGTAGACATTTGAGTCCATAATGTATATGTTTACTTACAGTATGGGATAGTGTTGAGATCACATATAATAAATCTGTAGGTGAATGGAGAGAAATTTCTGCCTGGAGCCTAGGAGATGGAGACTGACTCTGATCTTAATCTGTTGACCTGCTGAGTGATCTTGATTAGTGTTCATATTATACATGTACAGCTAAGATTGTGAAGATTGTGCAGCTATTAAACACATTGCTTTTATAACTTAATGGGACAAAGATTAACAGCGGCATTGAACACTAATTTAACATAACAGATTCACAAGTGTAATTTTAGCAGTTGAAGACAAACCTCTCTAATAATTTGTGGGGGGAGTGGAGACATCATGTATTATTGTGATACTTAAGTGAGGTCAGTACATTATATAAAACTTTTGCTTTTCAGTTATTATCTTCTGTTGCCCTATTTTGAGATCAACGAAAACTGGTGATTTTATCATGGTTTTCTCAGTAATGTGATTTATGTAATAGATTTCTCATTTCCTGTTGTCTACAAGGAGATGGGCCAGAAGAAAGAACTCTAAAAGAAATGAAATAAAGATGTAGCAGCACTTTTACTGAAAACCTCTTTGTCCATTAAAGATTTTTTTCTTAATTTGATATTTAAAACTGAGAAGTATTCTTAATGTAGGTACCTACATTAAGTAGATGTATAGGGTATAGATGAACACTACCCTATTTGTGGGGTAAGTTAAATTGGTTTTCACAGCTAGATAGTTCAATTAATTTCAAAATTACCCAGGATTAATGGAATGCCAGGTTTTTTGTTTTGGGTTTATTGGTTTATTTTCTTTTTGTTTTTGTTTTGTTCTTTAGATCCTGAATGAAGAATGTTAAGCGTTTCAATATGCTTGACCTTGCTAAAATTGTATGTTTTTAACTGATTGGCAACTGAAAGGGGACTTCAACTTAAAATTTTAGGTTGATTTGGTTAACCTCTTTGCGTTTATAACAATTTAGTATTCTTGAACAAATACAGTCATCCTTCATTGTCAAATTATATGCCGAAGTAGTGAAAGTGAAGATAACTCATTGTAATTTTCATGTATGATTACAGAACATACCAACAGTGAAAACCTTTAGTACTTTTGGCACCTGGTGATATGGGTTGGAACATTCTGAGTAGAATGTTCTTATATTCTTTATCCAGGAGTTTTGCCTTCTTTGTAGAATACAAAAATAAGGATACTATTGTGATATGTTGAAGAGAATTTTTTACATCATGGTAGCATTTGTTTATAAAGTTTTTTTGAAAAAAACTTCTAAGTTGTATTTATTTAATATAAGCCTTTCCTAGTACTGTTAAGTAATAACTTAAGACAATTTTTAATATGATGTATTTTCAATCAAATAGTACTCTCATTCTGAAACTGGACAATTCTGAACAAATCTAGCCAAAGCTACTCTTAGGCTGTTTTCATTACAGAATGCTCTTTAGATAGCTGCAGATGGCATAGGAAATTGATCTAAATGTGTTCTGCTCCAGGACATCCTCCAGAAGTAGGCTGGGGGTAGAAGGGCTAGGCCGTGCGTGAGGGTGTTCTCTTATTTTCCCTTCCTTTTTTTCCTGTAAATAAATTGCCAGCATATTCTGGTTAAATGACTTCTGTTCTCAGTTACTTTTCAAATTAACATATTATTTCTTCTTCTAAGTGGGATTTTTTCCCTGTCTTTACCTCTCAAATAAATAAACTCATAAAATGATAGAGCTAAGAGGAATCTTGAAGATCATATCTAGCTCAGCAATCTCATTGCTGTCTTACTTTATAACTAAGAATTTATTTTCCTCCCATCTCCTCAGTCCCCTGCCCCAACTCAACAGAAATGTGTGGTGGTGAAGAGGAAAAATCAAAACTAGGTCAAGGGGAAGAAGATGTTTCAAAGACTATGTGGTTCAAAGAAAGAAGCTCTGAATGTCACCTTGCTTGAAAATGTGGCCATTTCTATCAGGAAAACTTGTCCTTGGGGTACAAGCCTTACTTACAGCAATAGGCCGAAAGAGGCAGTCTAGTATTTTATGTTAATTCCCTCTACTCAGTGGTTCCTGATCTGACTCCAGGGGTTTTACAACAGTGTACACCTTCATTTATCTTCCACGGAGTCAGGGAATTCTGGGAAGCAGACTGAAGTAAAGTAAGACTTGTTAAATCCCTTTTAACAAATCTTACAAGAAGCCCTAATCATCACCTGTTGAGCTGAAGCAGTAGGTCATTGTTCACAACTAAGCATCTGCTAAGTGAGTACCTTGCACTGGAGGTGACAGTAAACTTTCATTCTCCCAGCCCAGGAGTAGGAGCCTTTGAAGCAGTTTTAGTCAAGTGCTATGTTCATGTTTTGAGGTTTGGACTTTTGTTTTCTATTGAGGGATGAAAAGGAAAAGAAAATTCTGAGCAGAGAATATAAGAAATGTTTTTTTGTCCCAGGCCTCCCTTTTGGAGTTGCTTCAAAACCAACTTTCTTTTTTAGAGAGATGCTCCATACATGGGTCAAACTAGAGAAAATAAGATTTTTAAAAATCTATCTATAGAAGTCATTAAGAAAGATTTAAGCCTGGAACAAAAATCATACCTAAGTTAGTAAAAAAATAAAGGGCTGAGGATTTGGGGCTTACTTAAAAGGTTTAGTAGAAAAATTCTTGAAATTACTTTATCACTTGAGCATTATAATATTCTCCCTTATCTTAAATGCAGTTAGGGAAAAATTAAAATATTTTATATCATCAGGGCTTACTTAGCAAGCAGGGAAGCACAGTGGCCTATTCAGGGCAAAGAAACCTATACTGTGCCAAGCACTATGCTTTTCTCATTTAGTTCTCTCATTCAGTTTTGTTTTGTTTTGTTTTTTTCATTTAGTTTTATGTTCACAAGACTCTGCTAAGGTATTTAACAATTTACAGGTAAGGAAACTGAGTCTTGGAAAGATTGAATCATTTTCCTGTAGTCATAATACTAATAAGACAAGAATTAAGATTTGAACTCAGTTTATATATCCCAAACCCTTGAGTTTTTATGTTGTCTCAGTACGTACAAAAAAAACGAATGCACTTGGCTCTAAACAGCGACAGTTGACAAAGTGGAATATTTTTGTTGTCACCAAGCCCACTGGTCATTAAATCAACAGATTTAGTGAATAGTTATTAAGTGCATAATACCTTACTGGGAGTGAACAGACATTTCTAAGAGCTTTCCCTTCAAAAAGATTGTCTCCTTGGAATTTAATTCTGTGGATACCATTAAAGGTATATACATAACCTTAATTTATCACATTTTGTGTATTTTCTTCATATAAACCAGTATCTCCAGTGTGAATTATTTATACAACGTTTGGTTCCTGATTATGTACACACTGCCTTCAGTCACTCAGGGAGCTCAGGTAATGGAAATGTGTTTTAATGACAGCTTAAATCAGGGGTCAGCACAGTACAGCCGACCTGCCAAATCCAGCCCACCACCTGGTTTTGTAAATAAAGTAGTGTTGGAACAAAAGCCATACTCATTGTTTACATATTGTCTGTGTCTGCTTTTGTCTTGCAACAGCAGGATCTAGTATTTATGACAGAGGCATACGGCCTGCAGAGCCTAACATATTAACTGGCCCTTTACAGAAAAAGTTTGCTGGCCCTGGCTTAAATCAGCATCTTAAGAAAGTAATTCTAATACCAAAATATAGCTACAAATATAACCGAATACAATTACACACATATGTATGCTATCTATCTTTATCTCCATACATATATGTGTTATAAAGACAAAAATTTTCTGGGATTTATATTTTTTGTGGTATGTGTGCCGCTAGTACTCCCCTTACCTAATTTCTTTGCCCTGGCTATTAAATATTAGTAGTACAGTCCTCATAAATATATCTAGAGGTACAAATAGGACAAACTTTGTTTCATGAATAGTTATTCTTATGAATAAGAACTTTGATTTTTATGTATTTGTCACATTTTTGCATACTTGAGGGATCAGGTTTCTATTTGAATAGGATAGACCAGTGGTTCTCAAACTCTAGTGTGCCTCGACATCCACCTGAAATTTATAGCACCATCCCCAGAGTTTCTGATTCAGTAGGTCTGGGATGGGCACTGATACTTGAATTTCTAAAAAATTTCCAGGTGATGCTGATGCTTTGGTCTCAGCACCACACTTTGAAAACCACTGGAATAAACCCTGAAGATAGTATAAAGGTAAAAGGAACCTATGAAAGCATTCAGTGAGATAGCCCGAGTCTTCAGAAAACTTACCACACTTTCTCAGAGAGTCTGTGGCATTAGGAAAACTTGTTAGGAATGAAAAAGCAGAAGACACATATATACTGTAAAACTAGTAATGATATAGTCGATAAATGTAATATGCAATGAAAAGTTATGTTAAGAGTGAAAGAATGAAGTGGTCCTTTGCTATTTATTTTTATTTTGGGTAGGGAATTAGGTCTAATTATTTTTTTAAATCAACATACTGGGGACTGAACCCAGGACGTTATGCATGCTAAGCACGCACCCTACCACTGAGCTATACCCTCCCACTTCCTGTTTTATATTTTAATTGAAAGACTCACATTTACATACTGTCCTTTCTCCTTACTGGTTGAGTGACTTTGACCATATTATTTAATCACACTGAACTCCAGTTCTTCATATAAAAATGAAGAAAACAATGCCTGTCTACAAGAATTTTGTTAAGCACTAGCTATATGAAAGCATTTAGTAAAGTTTATCCAGGTGTTAGCTGGAGGCCATGTAACTTCAAAATCTTTTTTTTTTTTTTTATCTTTTTTTGTAGTGGGAGGTAATTAGCTTTATTTCTTTATTTTTTGGAGGAGGTGCCAGGAATTGAACCCAGGACCTCCTGCATGACAAGCACATGCTCTACCAGTTGAGCTACACCTTCCCTCCTTCAAGATCTTGATTGTGGAATGAAATAGAAACTATACCTAGTAGGCCTATTAGGAAGTGATCCCGTCATTAAGGTAAAAGAAACCTTTAAAGTTTGTTAGAGGAAAAAAATTACTAACCCTGACTTCACTGTTATTAAGTGTATTCGATTCATTTCTTAGGTATTTCATTTTAAATTCTGAGATTTGGCCTTCAAATTTCCATTAATTTGGACTGTTTAGACTTTTGAGGTTCTCATTTGTCAAAATTGTTAGCTCTTGGGTATTACTAACACAAATATTGATGTGTAGCTTTGGCCTGTTAGCTATCAGTGGAAATCAGAAAATCAATAAACTTAATAGCTGTTCATTACATAGTTGATGCATTTGCAGGACTATGTTGAGTACTGTCAGTGAGTAATCAATTCAGTCAGAATCTATTACCAGGTCACTGCCAGAAAATTTTTGTAATATACTATTTTATTTATGACTTTATATAGCTACTGCAGCATTTTTTTATGACATAGCCTTTTGTCTTGTGGGATTCATATTGCTTATAATCTGTAGTCTTTCCATCCAGCTGGAAGCACCTACTACCTAGGAGGTATTGTTCTTAGATTAGCCCTCTTAATATAAACAGGACTCCAGCTCTCGGGTCAGCTTCCACCCTAGGATTAATTTCACCTGGTCCGTTCACTCAGCCAGCTTACACTCACTGAATCCCTCCTATGAGCTAAGTGCTGTGTGGAGACATACATCTGGGCTCTTTTGTAGTACATTAGCTAGTGGGGGAGAAAATGTGCAAAGCAGTAATATAAGGAGAATAAAATAAATGTCACGTTGGGGGTTTGAAGAAGCAGGTAACTCTAATCAGTAGGGATTTTGGAAGGCTTCATAAGGAGTGGTATCTGAGCTAAATTTTGCAAAAGTAAAATTCACTTTGTAAGGACTAGATGATAGATATTCCTGCCTAAGGGAAATACTTGAAGTATTGCATGTTATAGAAGCTCATAGGAATCAGGCTGATATGTCAAGGGAAGATTTCTGGAGAAAGTAAATTCCAAGCTAAGAGTTAAAGAACATATTTAAGATGAAAGGGGGAAGGGATAGTGTTTCAGGTAAAGGACACATTTGTGAAACCTAGAGATAAGAGAACATGGTTTCTCAAATAACTGAGAACTGAATGAAGCTTAGCTCAGCTGAAACCAAGTGATTTGTGTAGGGAAATGATACACTCCAGGTGTGGAGGCCTTATCATGCAGAGATTTACAGACCCTTCCTTAATGAAAAACCCTCAAGAAATTTGTTAGGGCTACAGAGTTACCCACAGCAGATTTTTTTTTCCTAATTTTTTAACACCTTTATTATAAGCAGATTTTTTTTAGCTGATACTACAAATGTATGTTGTCCAAAAACAAACATGTTATGGTCTTAGGAGTCCTTAAAAGAGTAATTTAGATTGATGAAAGTAAATTTCCTTTTTTATGTATACAATAAAATGTGACAATTCTTGTTTTGTAGCAGAATTAGGATTTTTCTCTATTCAGGAAATAAACGGGTGGGGGTATGGACTTCAAGAATGCTGGAGTTCCAATTTTAACTGAAATTTTTTTATAAGAATTCTTAGACTATCTCAGTTTTTAACCCAGGGTATTAAGGATTTTTGTGTTGGTTTTTTTATTTGTTTGTTTGTTAATATTAACCTTTCAGTGAGGAGTATTAAATTGGTTTAGACTTTGCATCTGAGATCCTTGGCCAACTTCAAGGCCGTGATAACAAACCTATACATGGCCCAATCATCTGACACCCTATCATAAGGTCAAAAATCTCTCCTCTCCACATCCTATTTGTTTTCCTTCTCATCTCTTTCTCATCTTTTTTCTTTTTATTTCTCCGTCTTATTTTTTCATGCCTTTTTTGTTTATCTGTGTCACATCTGCCTCCTTATCCTCTCTCTGTGTCTGTTTCTTCCCTATCCCCCATTTTTGTTCAACTCTCCACAGCGTATAACTGAAGTCTGTAGTATATTCATTATATTTAATAAATGTTGTCTTGTTTCCTTCTTTTAAAATACATATAGATGGGACATTTTACATTTCTCTCAAGATATGCTCTGTTTTTATATATGTACATATATATATGATTTGCTTACTTATTTATTCTATTCTTTCCCATTATGCATCAATGACATGTCACTGAAAAAGATTAATCTTTTCTCTTTGGCCATACACAACAGGCCAAAAGGAAGCTGTTAGGGGTCATCTTCAATTGCTACCAGTGTCTGCAGCTTTTAGCACTGGTTTAGTTTAGAATATTTGCCTGAGGTCCCTATGATATAGAAGGTATTAAAATACTCTGGGAAGGTTTCATGGAAGAGGTAACAGAAGTAACAGCGCCTACTTGATTTTTAACTCTGTAACCTTCTCTAGACAGAGGCATCATCTGTAAGCTAACATCCACCTCTGTGGTGTTCACTCAGCCACTGTGTTCTCACTACAGGCATTACTGCCTCATTCCTGCACACCACACTTACTCACTTTTCATAATACGTTAAGAATACTGTATTTTGCAAAATTTAAGTTAGAAAATAACTGATACCAGTAACCTGATGCCTGTGTACTATACTTAAAACAAAAGAACTATTTATATAAAATGTTTTTCATTTTTTGATGGCGTCTTTGATACCACCAAATAACTGTCAGATTCTTTAATAAGTTCTGATAGAAAAATGATTCTGATTATTCCATGACCTGAGATTCAGTGTTGAATTTTTAATATGATGCTGACAGTTTCCTAGCAGTGTGTTATAGCAGATAAAACATGGCCTTAGGGTTCTTAAGAGTCAGAGAGATCTGAGTACAAATCCTAGCTCTACCATTTACTAACTGACTGGTTTCTCTTTTATTTTTTTCTTCATCACAACCTCAAGTAGACATGTCAAACTGCACATACATCCCATTGTGTTGTTCCAACAGGTTCACTGTCCTGAGTCAACTATGTCATATCTTCTTTCTCTTCAAACCTACCAAACCCTCTTCTCTCTGCTTGTGCTTAGCTGATGGTCTACCTCATCCTTCACTGACAAAATGAAATCCATCGGACAGGAACTTCTCTATCCTGCCACCTGCCCATCTATAAGGCAACTGGAATTTGCTCCCATCCTCTTCTTCCTCACTCTTGTATTAGGGATATCACTGCCTTTGATACTATTACCAGGCTTCTCTTGCCTTATCAAGTACTTTCCTCCCTTGATTATCACTCTTCCTTTCAGCATCATTCGTTGTTCCCTGTCTTCTGTATCATTTAATAATAGTAATGCATGCTCTAGGATCTCCTATCTTAAAGTAACCTTTCTTGAACCTTCAACCATCATCCTATTTCTCTGTTTCCCTTCACCACCAGATTCTTCCTGCACACATAGTTTCCAGTACTTTACCTCTCATTCACTTTTTAAAAAATATACCAACCTTGTTGAAATATAATTCATGTACCACACAATTCATTCATTTAAAGTACACAGTTTGGTAATTGTAATATATTTAAGCCGTCACCCAATCCATTTTAGAACATTTATCACCTCAAAAAGAAACTCTGTATCCATTAGCAGTTACTCCTCATCCCATTCCCACCCCCAAGTCATAGGCAACCACTAATCTTCTTTCAGCCTATCTAATATGCATATTCTGGGCATTTCATATAAATGAAATCAGTTAATATATGGCGTTGTTTTGTGACTGGCTTCCTTCACTTAGCATAATGTTTTCAAGGTTCATCCACATTATAGGATGTATGAGTCCTTCATTCCTTTTTATGACTGAGTAATATTCCATCATATGAATCTACCACATTTCATTTATCAATTCATCATTTAATGGACATTTGAAATGTTTTTCTTTTTGCTTATTATGAATAAGTCTGCAATGAACATTCATCTAGTATTTGTACGGGTATGAGTATTTGTGTACAAGTATTTGTGTAGATTATGATTTTATTTCTTCTGGGTATGAACCTGCCAGTAGAATTGCTAGATCATTTAGTAACTTTGTTTACCCATGGTAGGATCTGCCAGACTGTTTTCCAAAGTGGCTGCACCATTTTATATTCCCACCAGTAGTGTGTGAGTGTTCCAGTCTCTCCACAGCTACACCAGAACTTGTGATTGTCTTTTTGATTGTAGCTATCCTAGTGGGTATTAAGTGATATGTGTGATTTTCATTTTTATCACCTTAATGGCTAATTATGTTGAACATTTTTTCATGGACTTATTGGCCATTTGTATATCTTTTTTGGAAAAATATCTATTCAGATGCTTTTTAATTGGTTATTTGTCTTTTTATGGTTTAGTGTAAGAGTTCTTTACGTATTCTGAATATTTCTTAATCTGTATCAGAAATACCATTTGCAGTTACTTTCTCCTATTCTATTGGTTGTCTTTCACTCTCTTGAAGGAATTCTTTGAAGCACAGAAGTTTTTCATTTTGATGAAGGACAATTTATCTACTTTATCTTATATCTCTTATGCTTTTTCTGTCACATCTAAAAAGATGCCTACCGCAAAGTCTCAAAGATTTACTACTGTATTTTCTTCTAAGACTTTTATAGTTTTAGGTCTAACATTTAACTCTGTGATCCATTTGGAGTTCGCTGTATGGTGGGAGGAAAAAGTTCAACTTCATTCTTTTGCATGTGCATATCCAGTTTTCCCAGACCCATTTGTTAATCTTGTTCACTTTTAAACTACTTTTGTTAAGGGTGAAACACATTCAGAAGGCTATTTATAGCATATATGAAATATATAAAAATAACAGTGATACAGACACCTGCACCTATCTCCCAAATTGAGATACCGAACAATGAAAACCCCTTCTGCAGTGATCTCCAGTCTTACCTGTTCTGAATTTTGTGCTTGTTATTCTCTTGTTTATCTGTATCGTTTCACCACATTTATGTATATTTCCAATAATATAACATTTAGTTTCAGATGCTTTTAAACTTTTTTATATTGAAAAAAATAGTGGGTTTTTTTTATGACTTGCTTTCTTTTTCTGTTCAGCATTATGATATACATCCATAGTAATGCCTATAGTTGTGGTTTATTTATTTTTGCTGTGGTAAACTATTCTATTTTCTGAATGTACCAAAATTTGTTCATTCTCCTGTTGATGGACATTTTGGTTGTTTCATATTTTTTGCGGTTACAAACAATGTTGATGAAACCATTATAGTACATCTCTTCTGGTGTACATGTGCAGGAATTTCTGTAGGGTATATATGCCTAGGAGTAGAATTGCTGAGATACAAGGTAGACACATCTTCAGCTCTACCGGATAGTGCCAAATTGTCTGCAAAGTGATTGGTGCCAGCCTTTACTCACACAGGTATTTGTATAACGTTTCTGGTTGCTTCACATCCTGCGCATACTTGATATTTCCAGCCTTTTTCATCATTGCAGTGTATGATTTTATTGTCACAATGTGGTGACTGTAAAAGGGTCTCTGATCCTGGTGTGAATGAGCATTTCTAAGAGTACTAATGGAGTTGAGTATCTTCTCATTGTATATATTGGTCATTGGTATTTCTTCATCTGTGACATGCTTATTCAAGTTTTTAATGCAGTTTTCTATTGGTTTTATCATCCTTTGTCAATCTGTGTTGCAGATATCTTCTCTCAATAGGTCTTAATTTTTATGTATTTGAACTTGTTTTGTACTTTTTAACATCCCATTTCAGAAATTCTTCCTTATTTCACAATCATAAGCATATTCTCATATTTTGTCTTCTAAAAATTTTCTTTCATGGTTAAACCTTTAATCTACCTGGAATTGATTTTTGTATATGGTGCACTATAGAGGTCCTTTTTTTTTTTTTATGGGTAACTGTTTATCCCACATTATTTATTCAGTACTCCTCCCTTTTCCCTACTTGACTGCAATGCCAGCTCCATCATCAACCAGGTTTACCAATCTGTGTAGACTATTTCTGGCCTCTCTGTCTTGTATTTGTCAATTTTATTTATCCTTGTTACTAATAGTGCATGTATTAGTTCCTAGGTTCATAATAAGTCTTGATATCTGATAAGACAAGTCACTCACCTCATTTTGCTTCTACATGAATATTTTGGTTATTTTTAATCTTTACTTTTCCATTTAAATTTGAAAATGAATTTTTTGAGATTCACTAAATAGATAAGTAAATAGACTGACTGACCAATTGATATGCTGGTATTTTTATTGAATCTATAGTTTGATTATCAAGTAATTATATCTTTATGATACTGTGTCTTATGCTTTAACATGGTATAACTCTGCATACTTACCTAGGTCTTCTTTAGTATCTGTTAATAAACTTCTACAACTTTCTTAATAACAGACTACCATATCATTTGTTGGATCCATTTGTAGATGCCTTACATTTTTATACTATTAAAATACTATTTTTAAATTATATTTTCTGCTCATGGCTGATGTACACAAATGCAGTTGACTCTTGAATACTGATTTTGTACCTAATTAATAAATTATCTGTAGTTACTTTTGGTTTTTCTACATAGATAATAATATCTGTTAACAGTAACCTTTTTGTTTCTTCCTTTCCATTTGTTATATCATGTGTTTCTTTTTTAAAACTTACTGCACTGACTAGGACCACCGCTACCTAATAGAAACGATAATAGCTAGCATCATTATCCTACTTGTGAGCATAGAGATGTTGGTTTTTAACATTATACCATTAAGTATATTTGCCTTACCTTTTTCATTTTGGTGTAGTTTTGGGGAGGAGGGGTACAATCTTTTTTCAGGTTAGAGATATTTTCTTCCTTGCCTGGTTTGTTTTTAATTTCAAATACTGCATTTTGTTAAAGACTTCAGGTTTTTAGTTTTTCTGCTTTAATCAGACAGTGTTATGAATTACATTAACATATCTTCTAATGTCAAACCAACTCTGTGGTCCTAGAATTAATCCAATGTGATTTTGTTTTATTATCTTTTTTACATTCCTTAATTTGATTTGTTTATATATTAAATTATACCTATACATGTATATATATTTGTATACAAATATATGTGTGTATCTTCCCCTCTCTTACCCTTTTTCATCTGCATTTTTGACTTTCTTCTACAATTTCTCCTTTTTTGTACTGCTCTTGACTGTTTTTGAAAGCAAGTTTGTGCTAGCCTATAAAACAAGTTAAGAAGTCAGTTTGTATAACATCAAAATTTTCTCTTTCTTGAAGATTTGGTAGAATTTTTCTGTAAAACCTTCTAAGCCTAGTGTTTATAAAAATTTTTTTCAGAAATGATTCAATTTCTCTGAGTTAGAGGACTACTAAGAGTGTAAACTTCATTTTCGGTCTTTGTGGATTCCTTACTTCATGTGATCTCAGCAATTCATTTAATTTTTTTAAATATTATTTTAAATATTTATTTAAAAATAAATAATTTTTAAAGTATCTAACATTATTTGTTGTGTTCAGCAGAAGTATCATTCAGAGAATCTTATGCTCCATTATCTAAGAAACAGAAATCTTCATTTACGTGTCATTCCTCTCCAATGTGACTTACATCACTCCATTCAAACTGCTTCTTTTCAAAATCACCAGTACTGCCTAATTTGCCAAATCTAGTGGAATTTTTCTTATCATATTCGACCTTGCGGCAGCACTTAGTGCAGCTCACCACACTTCTTTTTGAAACATCCTTTTTTTCACTTTATATGGCATAATACGCATCTGATTTTCCTGCCAGCCCTGGCCAGCCCTGTCTTTTCCTCCTACCCAATCTGCAAGTTCTGGTATTTATTGGAACTCAGGTCTTTTATTTCCTATCTGTGTAATTTTTCTCCTTGAGTGAATTTATCATGTCCCACTGGAGTAAATGCCTTACATATGCTTATCATTTCCAAATTTTTATCTTCAGCCCAGACTTTTCTGTTTTGAACTGCAGACTTGGAGATTTTTTTTTTTTTTAACATACAAGCATCTCAAAGTCATCATCTTTAAAACTGAACTCTTAATTCCACCCCCAAGTCTTCTTTGTCTTAGTAAATACTAGCACTACTGTTTATCTCGTTACTGGACCCAGAAATTTGAAAATCAGTTTGATTCCTCTTTCTCTCGCTCTCCACAAAATGTATGTCTATTCTTCATTTAATATATGTCTCCATCTTCCCTGCTACCCCGATTTTGATATGTTAGAGAATGACCACTGGCTACTTTAGACTGACTGTTCTGGGAAGGCCTCCTTGAGGAGATGGCATTTAAACTAAATCTGAACGAAAAGGGACTTGCCATGCAAAGAGCATTCTAGGTGGAAGGGAACTTCTATAAAGATCTTAAGGCAGGGTGCAAGTTTAGAATGCTTGAGAACCACAGAGAAAGCCAGTGTGGCTAAGGCAAGGGTTAGAGATTTAGTTGAAGAGTTTAACAGGATCCAGATTATGTAGGGTTTTGTAGATAAGAGTCTTATTGAGTTGAGTTTTATTCTAAATGGGCTAGGAAGCCAATAAAAAGTGATAGTTTAAATTTAGAGGGTAAGAGAAAAATCGAGGTATGGAGTTTCGTGAAGATGTCAAGCCCTAAAGATTTGAAGGTCATCAGCATATAGATGGTATTTATAGCTGGGGGTCACTTAGAGAAAAAGAAGGGACCTGGTCTGAGCACTGGGACACCCTAACATTTAGAGGGGCCTGTATAGGAAAATAAGGAATTATGACCAGTGAGGAGAAAAAAACCAGGAGTGTAAAGCGTTATGGAAACCAAATGAAAAAAGTTCCAGGAATAAGGAAGTTGTGACCTCTGTTGAATGATAGGTCAGGAAAGAAACAGAAATCAAATCCTGCTCCTATAAAGGTCATCATTTAGTAGTTTCAAGGACAGTGAAAGGGTAACATTTACATACTGTCTAGAGATTCTTGAGAGCAGTAAATAAGCATCTGCTATTTTCCAAAAAATTAAGAGAGAAGAGTGTCTCAAGGAGCGTCCCTCCCCAGTAAAGGAATGCCACACTCTTTAACAACAGTAGTCTATGTTCAGCTTATCATTCAACAGAAACCTACTAGAGTCTTCGTGAATTTTAGTATGACTCAAACGCTATTCTTGTTAGGCTTTCAAACATAATATTTGGTTCTCTAATTCATGCTGTTTGGCCCACTGCTACTTTACAGCAACTTTTCAGGATGGTTGATAACCTTTTGGACCAGATCAGATTCTCTTACAGCTCACAGCGTTGCAGTATCTCGGACTGGACAGCCAGAGAAATAAACATGTTCTCCCTTACAGTCAACACATGGAGGAACAAATAAACTTGTTTTGTTTAAAGAAACCTTCCTTCAGTCATCACTTTTAAACGAAGACTTTTTGCAGTGGGTAATTACCGTTTGAGGTAGTAGCTGGTGCTATGAATGTGTTTACTACACAAGAATTTTATAGAGACAGCAGGGATACATTGAAATTTATCCTTTAAATCCATTTTCTGACTATTTTGGTCAAATGGCTTTCTGATGTGTTGGACAGTAATTGTTTCCGGGGACTTGTTTTACTATACAACTAATCACTGTCTCATTGCTTCTGGATTATTGACCTCTTATGTCCATATGGCTGCCAAGATCAAGCCCTGAGTCAGCCTGTAAAAACTCTTCTTAAAATGTTTTAAATTAATTGTGGATTTGCAGTGGTTTCACTTTCAAATGTTTATTTTTAGTGCTAATATTGTTATATGATATCAGTTTTGTGATTATTAAATGAGTTCAAGTAGGCCTGTATATGATGTGTGTATATATAAAATTTATATTTTTATCAATCTTAGTCTTCATGATTTGGAGTTATGTTCCTACTTTTTTTTTTTAACTTAAAATTTACTGCTATCCAAAATCACTAATATTCCCTGATTGTTTCAGTTACAAACTGGCAAATATACCTTAAGAGGTTTATACATTTTTCCACTTGTGTGGACCTATTATACATTTTTTTATGCTCAGATTTTGAGATCCTACAGAATGATTGCTACCAGCACGGCTATCTCCCTGTTGCCGAAGACCACAGATCTTTAGAACACCAATCTCGGGAGTTCTAGATGTTCAAATAGTAACTACTACTATATATAAAATAGATAAAAAACAAACAAACAAATTTCTTCTTCATAGCACAAGGAATTATATTCAATATCTTGTAATAACTTATAATGAAAAAGAATATGAAAACAAATAAATATATGTATATGTATGACTGAAACATTATGCTGTACACCAGAAATTGACACATTGTAAATGACTATACTTCATTTAAAAGAAAAGAACACCAATCACGTATTGGTAGTTGATGTGGACCCATAAGAATTAAAATGTATGAGGAACAGATTGCTCAGAAATTATGTTCGTATGGTTAGAGATTATGCCTTAGAGCCACTGTCCTCTCACACTGGGCTGTCACTGGCAGATCTGCATGTGAAGCTCAGAACTATGGTAAATGTTCCATTACCATCTGACTTTCCTTTCTTGTCCTGTCCCCTTTGCTCACATCTTCAGAACCCCTTGCCCTACTGTATTCCCAGAGGTTAGCCTCCATGCAGTCCTGATCTTTCCCTCAGTTCTTCATCTCCAGGATTCTTCCTTCTTCCAAATCTATCTTTCCTGTAGGGCCCTGTTCTCTTCTGTGGAACAAAAAACTCATCTCTGCTAAACTGCTTCTTCCTACCAGAGATCATATTTGCACTTTAGTAGATACCATATCTTGACTCTGAAGAGAAGATAGGAATTTAATGGGAATACTTGCTTAATATAATACAGTTAGTTGTGAAGCTAGAACTTAGAGCACTAATTTTAACAGTCATTTACTTCACCTGTAAATACAGCTAGACTTGCCTATTATTTTGCAACTTTATGACTTAAGGCGTTGTGTTTGTCATGAAAAAAAACACAGAAGTGAATGAATGGTTAGTATTAATATTCTTTGTTCCTATAGCTGATTTCCCTCAGAGTCACAGAGGAATAGGCTAAAATATGTATCTCACTTTCCATTTCTTAATTCCTTTATTTCTTTATATTTTGCTCCTCGTCATATCTAAATGTCTCTCTGCTTATCTCAGTTTAGTGTGGAAATGTGGGGATTGGATATGATTTGCTTTCTTGAAATTGTAATGCATTAGAAACAGATTAAAATCATGGAAACTTTTCTCCACTTTTATAAATGTTATTGATGTGAGATTTCCAACTTAAATGTTTGCTACACTCTTTTTTCTCAAAGTAGAATTTAAAAATCAAATCATTAGGCTATCTCACCAGAATATTTTAATTCAAAACATTATACAGCTATGCAGGTATTCATAGCTCTGACTTACTGTCATATAATTTTCATAACATTGTTGAGGAGATTTCAGTCCTATCCAAATTAAGTAACTATAAATTAAACCAAATAAGAATTATATATAGTTCTTTTTTTTAACATTTTTTATTGATTTTTAATCATTTTACAATGTTGTGTCAAATTCCAGTGTAGAGCACAATTTTTCAGTTATACATGAACATATATATATTCATTGTCACATTTTTTTCTCTGCATGTATAGTTCTTGATACAGCTTGACCAACTGTATTTCAACATATGAAAACAAACAGAACCCGTCTTAAATGTTAATAATATAGATAATGTGGCACTTAAGGCTTTTCTTGAAAAAAGCCAATAATTTTATTTGCATTTCTTTGAAAGGAAAAACTGTAATGAGACAAAGTATTGGCAAAGTGATGAACCAATCAGAGAGGAGATTGTAATTACAGACTTCAGAGTTTAGTTTAGGATGTGTATGTATGTTGCTTCTTAAACGACAGTTTGAGGAATAGAGGTCATTCATCCATGAACAGTTAAGAGTTTCTCCGTGTAGTTCAGACTCTCAAACATGCACTCACTCTTGGTTCTTTACACTCCCTGAAAAATTACCTCTTCTATTCATCTGCCATTCTCTTTTCTCCCTTCTGATTTTTCTTTTATTAGTTATACCTGGCCCCCAAAAAGTTATACCTTGCCATCAGCATTTAAACTATTATCTTCTTCTTTATAAAATAACACAAATGCGGCTCAATTTTTGACTCTAAAGTCAGAAGAAATAAAAATTTACCATAGTAGATCTAGTTGTGATAAGTAACATTTTTACAACTTGATCATTTCCCAAAAAGTATTTGTAAAGTTGATTTAAGTAATTGGCAATAGTTTTCTTTTCTTGGTTTAAATTTTGTACCTAACAAACTAATATTTGGAGAGTGTCTAATTTTATTAATCATTTGTAATTCAACTCATACCTAGAACTGACTTTCATTATAAATTATACTTTGCATCCTAATGCTAAAATTCAACATAAAGCACTAGGAGCAAAGTTTCTCCTAAGAATCAATTTTGTACAAAATTCAAATAACAATAATTAAAGCAATTTTTTTAAAAAAACTAAAGTCAGATGATTTACATTCCCTGATATCAAGACTTAGTATAAAACTATGGTAATCAAGTGTGTAGATTACTGTGAGGATAGACATATAGGTAAATGGAACAGACTAGAGAGACCAGATATCAACCCTCACATATATGACAGATTAATTTTCAACAAAATTACCAAGGCAGTTCAGTGGAGAAAGGAAAAGTCTTTTCAATAAATGGTGCTGAAAAAACTGCATATCCTTATGGAGAGAAATGAACATTGACCCTTATCTCACAAATGTACATAAGAATTAGCTCAAAATGTATTATAGACCTAACTACCAAAGCTAAAATTATAAAACTTCTAGAAGAAAATGGATCTTTTTCGAATCTTTGCAGTCTTGAGGTAGGCAGATTTTTTTTGATAGACACAAAAAACACAAACTACTTTTTAAAATGGTAAATTGGCTTTTTTTAAGTTAAAAAGTATTGCTCTTTGAAAAATACCATTAAGAACAAAAGGACAAGTCACAGAATGATAAAAGATACTGGTGTGTTGACAAAAGATGTACATTCAGTATAGATAAAGGACTCTTAAAACTCAATAATAATAAGAAAACCTAATTAAATAATGAGCAAAAGATTTGAACACACACTTGAAAAAGGAAGTAAGTGCATTAAAAATGCTCAATATCATTAGCCATCATAGAAATCCAAAGCTACCATATAATCTAGCCATTCCAGCATTAAAGATTTTCCCAAGAGAAGTAAAGATGTATGTCCACACAAAAAATTGTGCATAAATGTTATATAGCAACTTTATCCTCAAAAGCCAGAAACTGGAAACAACACAGATGTCCAGTAACAGGTGAATGGCTAAACAAATTGTGGGTATATTCATATAATAGAATTCTATATGCTGTTATAGAATTGTATTTGAATTATATATTCATGAAATAGAATTCTACCAGTAATTTTTTAAAAAATAGATAAACCCAACAACATGGAGTTATCACAAAAATATGCAAAGTGAAAAAGACATCAGACATAAATGAGTATACCATCTAAATAAAATTCCAGGAAATAGAGACTAATCCATACTGGCAGAAAGCAGATTTGTGATTGTCTGGGGTCGGGGTACAGATGGAAATTGACCACAGAGAGGCACAAGGAAATTTTTGGTGGTGTTGGAAATATTCTGCATCTTGATTTTGGTGTTGGTTACACAGGTGTATACATTTGTCAAAACACATTGTATGCTTTACATGAGTATAATTATTACACATAAATTATACCTTAGTAAAGCTAATTTTTAAAAATTCAATTTAAAGTATTTAGTAGTTTCTTTAAACCTTATAATTTTATATGCTGCACTTCATTAATATTATGACAAAGTACTCTGCTTTTAAGAAAGAGAAATTAATATCTTCTACCATCCACTACCATTCTTCCTATCCCATCTCTGTTTAAAAGGTCAAAATTGTATATATACTTGATAAGTATATGAAATAAGCATATACAGTCATAACTATTCATTATGTAAGGTTATCAAGGATTCAGAGGCTAAGGAGCCACCTGGTACAGTGGGAAGCATACAAAAGCTGAAGTACAAAGACTTAGTTTCACATCCCAAATCAGTTTCTTACGGTTATCTTTTAAACGTTGAGAGTGTCAAATACCCAAATTTAAAAATGGCGATACTGTTTATTACCAAATATTATGTCTATTTCAGTGTCAAATGAAATAACAAATGCAAAGGCACTTCGTAAACACAACAAATCCTTGTACCTACCCACTGTACAGTCAGCTCATAATTACTTGCAAATAAAATTCTAAACAAAAGTTTCATCTTGCCACAGATACTGAGAGGGCAAAAGATGTCACTTTCATCCAGAAATTTCCAGCACCAATGTAGCACCTGGCAGATATAGGCACTAAGTACATGTTGGCTGAGTTAATTTCAATTCTTATTTCTGAATCCCTGAATTTTTATCAATATGTTCAGGGAAATTAAAATATTTGGACCCATAGACTATTTTCTCTATGCTTATGAACCCAAACAGAAAATGCTTATAAGAAGAGATATTAGAACTCATAACTTTTATACTGAAAACTTTAATGTTCCAATATATGTTAGGTACCTATTTGCTTCTGACATAAAGGAATGGATTGCAAAAGACTTGAATTTAGGCTGTCCTGGCCTAACAAGTCCCCAAGAGAATCAAGTCCTTGAAGAATTGAGCCTCATTGCTTCTAATACATGTGTAACTTTCTGTTAAATATGATACCTAATAAAGAACTAGCCATGAAAGGAAACATACGAAGTCAGGCTGATCATCACATTTGAGCCATTAAGAAGTTAATTGTTCAAAGCCTTTTTTTTTTTTTTTTTTTTTTTTTGGTAGAAGACTCCTGAAATAAACTCTCTACTCCCTACCACAATCCTAAAGTGTTAGAGGTAGAGAGCAGCTGTGCAACTCCAAAAAGTGACTGGTCTGACACCAAAACCAGTGTTGACATTTTCCCAATGTTTTATTTTATTAATCTTAATGCCACACATGCACCCTTCTCTAGGTAGTGAATGGCCAGAAAGTACAGCTTACAAACAAAGGCAAAACCATTTGGGGTGATACAAAGAAGAGAGTTGCAGATTTTTAAAAAATCTCCTCTGCACGTAGGAGTGAGCATAATCAGTGCTTTTTGAGGACTATAAGGAGAGTATGTCTTTTCACTTTCTCTGGGATGGAGGACTGGGTGGATATGCTGTCTCTAGTTTCAATATTTGTCTCTGGAAATTTTGTCTTTTCATTTTACTATCATCCTTTAATAAGCTGGTGCATTCACTTTGCAAAATATGACTATGGAGTTATTGTATACACTTTAAACACACTTTTGGTAGATGGTTCTTTTGATCTTCCAGTACTCTTCCTTTTCATCTCATTAATTTTCAGGTTTCAGCACAAGTGTTTTTAAAATAAGGATTTAAACATAAAAAAGTAACTCTAGATAAAGAACTAAAGGATTTTGATATTTCATAGTTATTCTTTCTGTTTTTAGTAGTTTTTTGACCCTTACAAATGTGTGTAATAGTTAGCTGCTATTAATATTCTTATCTTCTCTAATTTGTCATAAAAATTATAACTTTAATATAATGATACATTACATTTTAATCATGAGAAACTAATAATATCTTGATATTGAACCCAAATTACAATATGAATATATGAAATCTTATTTTATGTTAACATCTATGTTTTTTTAAAGTATGTGGTATTTGTGTGTGTGTTCATTTATTTTAGATATATTTTAACATATTTATATGTTCACAGAGATTTTATATAGAGGCATTAAAAAACAGGCATAGTCAGTCATGGGTGTTCGTTATATATATAGGTTATTGGCAATGCAAAGATATAAAAGATAGAAGAACCTAGTAATTGCCTTTAAGATCAGAGCACAAAGCATTAGTTTGGATTTTACAAGGCCAGCCAGCAACAAAAGAGCAGTAATTTATGAGCTCAGCGTAAAAGAATAGCATAATTGCATTAAAAATTAATGCTAATGAACACTAAAATGGGGAAGGTGGTTATGATGAAAGTTTGTATTCATCTTCTCTGGTTTGAATGATGGCTAGTGGCTTGATTAATGGCTTAATTTCTATCAATTAGTGGGGAAAAATCTCCTGCGAGACAAGGGTAAATTGAGCATTGAATTACATATCTTGCTTTTGTGTGCTAAGAAAAAAGAGCTGCGTATCTCTGATATTAGCCACAGTGACAAATGTGGTGTGCCCTGCGATGTCTGCATTAGCTCTCCTGACAGGCGAGTTGTGTGTGGTTATGGGGTGTTTGGAGATGGCTGGCAGACAGCATTCACTGCAAGTTCCTTAGAAAAACATACAACTCTCCCATCTCCAGAATTTTAATTAGAGTCAGTAAGAATTCTGGAATTAAATTGGACAACAAATAGCAACTTCAGAGTCTGTATTCTGCCCTGTTAATCTGGTATACCTCCAATTATATTCCTTTCTTCTATCATATTAAAATAAGGAACACTTCCAGTCACGTTTACTTTGTTGAAATTATTATCTCTTACAACTATTAAAAGTGGATTTGACTACCCATGTTTATTACATTTGAAACAAGCATAAGGCAATAACCTGTGTAGTTGGACTGCATAGTGGTTACTGGTTTAGCCAAATTCTCAGAAGCTATTCTAGTTTTTTGTAACAGCAGTTGATGCACAATAAATAAAGAATAGCTCTAACATGGTAATTTATTACTCAGGTTGTCTTCAGGCTTAAATGAAAGGATGATAGGTTTTCTAAAAACTTTATTTCTTTTATTCATCAATAAAGGTTATCAGAATGTGACTTATTCATGTATGAAAAATTCTGCAAATACACATCTGTAATCTAGCTTGACAATGCCAAAAAGTCTAAAATAGTGTATATGGCATGTCCTCTACAAATAAAGCTCTGTTGTATTTTACTGAATGAATAAGCATTAAAATGCAGAATGAGGACAATACCAGGAACATTTGTTATTCTAGTAAATAGATGAGAAGGAAGAATAAATGGTACATTGCTTGGCAGGTCTGGGTAAAGAATTTATTGACTAGGAAATAATGACTGGATCACAGTTCAGGGATTGGATCTTACTTCTACCACCAACTAGCCATGTGGCCTTTGTCAAGTTACTTAGCCTCAGTTTCTCATCTGTACAGTGAGAACAATAAAAGTACCATCTCTCATGGTTATGATAGTTAGGTGAGGTAATCCATGTGAAGTGCTTAGCACTCTGTCATAAGGCAAGCTTCTGTTACCACTATGATTACTACTTCTGCTATCAGAACAGCTCATCTGGCCTTTTTAACAACTCTTTAAATGAAAAATTAGCCTCTTTGACCTTCCTCACTAGAAAGGATACTGGTGATCAGAACAAGTGTTTTTAGCCTTACAAACACTACACTAATACACGTTTGCTTCACAACATGATTTCTACCACACGGCTACCATTTTAGGGAGTGTGTTACTAGACATCTGTTAGGAAGGGACAGGATCTCCCATGTGTTGAGTCACTGGAACCTGGAAAGGCATGTGTCAGCAAAGCACTACTTCTTCACTCACCCTGCAGCATCCCGTGAGTCAGGGTGGACTCCAGCGTCCTGGTGTGTGATAAAGGCCAGCGGGGCCTTTGTGCCTTCTCAGAAATGTGTCCGGGCCTGTCCCCTCTTCCAGTCCTTCCCACAGTCTTGCCAGCTCACAGGTGATGCCACAAGAGGTGTGAACTAAAGCTAATTACTTCCTGGCTGAACTCAAAAAAAGGTTGCCTGCTTAAACCATATGGCCAGATTAGGAGGTTTATATACAAACTTTTAGCCAATTTCCACGTCTTTAGTACGATTACTAAATTAGCGCTCTAGTATTATTCCTAGTAATAGCTACCAGTCATTAAGTGCTTTTAATGCTTCCACAACCCTATGCTGAAGCCAGATTTTCACGGCGTGCTTCTTCATATGAATCTTCTCTGCTGAAATCACCATGTCAGGGAGTTCTTTCCTGGTTTCCCCATCTGAGACAGCCCCCCTTTCTCCTTTGTAGCCCTCTACTCTGCTCTGTTTTCCTTGATATTATATTGTTTATTTACATGTTTATTATTCGTCTCTCCCATTGAAACATAAATTCCATGAGGGTAAAGACTCTTACTTGTTTCTAAACCCCAGTATGCAGAATAATGCCCACTACACTGAATGTGCTCAGATATTTGGAAGGAGGACAGGAGAAAGGGAGGGAAAAAAGGAGGGAGTCAACCTCTCAACCATCCTATGATATTTAAGCTGTTATCCCCATGCCACAGAGGAGAAAACTGAGGCCATCTTAAAGCCACTTGCCCAAGATCACAAGGCTTGTAAGGAGCAGAGACAGGGTTTAATCCAGATGATCTAAACCCAGAGCTGTTAAAGCTATCCACTTAATTTAATTTCTTAAATTATAGAACTTGTAATTTGACATTTTTCCCCCATGAAGTTTTTTTTTAATGGTTACTGTAATGCCCTTTAACTTGTAAGTTTTCAACAAATAGTTATTGACTGCTTACTAAATAATAGAGCACACCATACTAACTCCTGGAAGTGACACAGAAGAGTACGTCCCCTCTAGCTGGGGAAATGAAGCTTTTGCTCATGAAGAGATGAGTATCAGTGCAGGATAACATATGCTGAAAGCCAAATGAATTATGGAAGAGGCCCCTTTTCTCACAGGTGGCAAGGGAAGTGACAGGGAGGATTCAGAAAAGGTAAGAGCATTCTAGGTGAGAGGAACTAAATGAGGTGGATTTTGTGTGGATTTTCAATGTGGATTTTGCTTTTTCATAAAACCTAGCCTGATGCTCAGTTCACTTGCACTTATTAAAATATCTATCAGAAATTCTTCACTGGTTCAGTCATATTAAAGTAAGTTATTCCTATTACTTAATTTGATACGGAAAGTAGTTTGTTGTAAGATGAGTCTGTCTTGGACCCCATCCAAGGAAGGTTGTAATCAGAGACACTCCAGGAGCCTCATTGACATATATAACTTGGTACTGTATCATAATCTTTCAGAACACTGATAGACAAACCACATTCTTCCTAAGAAGTTTTCTTATTTTTCAAATTATTTGTGATACCAGTTCTGGAAATTTGTGCCCAGGGATGTGGGATTTATGAACAATCTTAAACTGTTAGAGTTGAGTGGATTTCTAATATATGCTCTGTATGCTTTATGAAAGAAACTTATTTAAAATATACTGTTTTGAAGGAAAAGCAGTGGCTGTGATTCATTAAATTTGTGTTTGTGAGATATTGTTTTAACTTTAGAATTCCAAATAAGCTTTATGAGATGTTTTATGTTTACAGATTTTAGTGAATAGCCACCTTTATTTACTTATTTATTGAATGGCTGGTTTGTTATTGTTTGCTTTTTTTTTTCATTCTTATAAAGCACTTGAAGATACATTTCAAAGACTTTGTTTTGTTTTCAGTGTCTGTATTGTTCTGTAAAAGGGAATTTCACAGATATTTCCATTCTTGACTAAAATTTTAGTTAATTTAAACTGAAAATAAGGTATTCTTTTGTATTATTCATATATTTGTTGCAGTGCTATTAGTATATAAATATCTCCCTCCTCCCCCGGGAGAGAAGAGTAGCATAAGTAATTCGACAACTATGAAGCCAACTGACCCAAAGTCTTTGTAACATAAAATGCATTTTAACTTTGGGGAAATTCATAAATTATTAATACTCAAAAGGAGTCATTTGAGATGAGATTTTCACGTGTTAAGATACCTTTCATAAAACTCATGCTGTCAGTTAGTCCATGATTACATCTTGGGTAATAATGCCATCTGCTGGTCTCAGCCTAGCATTGCTGCCAGAGAGATTGCCTTGTTTGTAATCTACAAATGGCGTACAGATTAAAATTTTGTCTTTTCAAGTAGAAAGTTTTATTGCACCTTATCATCTTTATTTATTAATCTTGAACTTGTGTACCATTTGATAATATTTTAAAAGAAAATTCTATAAACCTGTTATGTGAAATTGTCAAATAACTTGAAGTGGCAGGTGAGCCTAATTTTTATGACATCAACAATAACTAATAAAATATTTGATTTTAATTTTCATCACAAAAGGAACTAAATAATTTTCCATGCAGTGAGTTAGTACTGAATTCTTTAGTCTGTGGTGACTTAGATTTCTGACCCCATTATTTTTTCTTTTACTATGAAATATGTATCCCTTCTACAGACATCTTGCAAGCAAACCTATGGAAGTCATTTTGTTTATCAAAAAGAATCAAGTGCTAATAGATACTTCATGTTTACCATGTTAATGTTTAGAAGGATCCTGTAATTTTTATTCTCCAAGTAACTTGTCTTTATTTTTACCTCATGACTAATGAATATAAGATACTTTGTATGCTAGGCATTCATGCCAAGCATATAAACAGTAACTAGTTTTAATTCACATTCTTCTCAGTCTTAAAATGGGTACAGAATTTTTAAATGACAAATTGACACATAAAACTTAAGAGCCTGAATTTAAAACAATTTACTGTATATTATTGATGTGTTTTATTCTGCTTCCCAAAATGACAAGGTTATACTGAAGACATACATTTGTGGACATTAATCTTAGAATTTTGAGTATGAAGCAATTTAAAACATTTTTTATGCCTGTTTTCAGACAGCACGGAGCTGAGCTATTTATAAGGCTGCAAATGTAAATCTTCCATTAATCTTTCAAATTTTAATTTAAATATCACACTCTCTAATTTAAATATCACCAGTAAAATGGTTTTCCCACATTGAAAGGTAAAAGCTATGTTGGTTTATTTTCATATTGTAAGTCAGGCAGACAGCCTTTCCCCTGTCTGCCCCGTCACTTTGTTAGTCCTGAAGTGATCTTTAAAGAAACACAAAGATAATGTTGTTTTTCTCTGATTTTTCTCCTGCCTTTCTTTATAATTTCTCCAGTGCTATTTTGTTAAACATACTGGTCCTTTGGCCAGCTTCTGTGATAACAGTTTTATTTGTATTAGGAGCTGGTTATATGCCCATATTTAAAGCTACAAACATTGCAAGCTTCAGACATCAAATACTGTTTGTGAGCTCACCTCTGACATTTAATACTAATGATGCGCTTTGTAAATCCAAATGAGAGAATATGTTAGAGAAAAAATCCAAGGGGCCAAATAGTTGATATATATGAGACATCATCCTGAAGTCAGAAATACTGTCTTTTGGTTGGGAACTAATGATTGTGAAATAATAGTGAGACTACTTAAGACCTACACGAACAAATATGTTTTCATATGGACAAGTTAAAGTTAGATTACCTGGAATGGTATCCATTACTATTTTTCTCTGCTATATTAATACTCTTATACATGTAGCTAGTAAAAATATTATCCACTGGTATGGGATGTGTTAATATTAATAAGTTAGCTAGGCAAAGAGTCTGTTCTCATTTTGCATGCTCAATTAGTGCATTGCATAATTAAAATCCACAGGAGCTTTTATTCTAAAGCATGTGAAACTATTTGCTCCTCCATGACACTCTGACAGTGCCTGCTTTTATGTAGGAAAATACATTCTTCCAGAGATGAGAGTGTTGGCTCTGATGGCTCTTAGGTCCAAACTTTCCATGCATGATTTCTCACGTGAGAAAAGACTGGTTACAGCTGTCAGGGATACATCATCAGAAGCATTGTCTTTCTCTTAAACTGGAACTTGCATAAGACTCTCTAATTAAAATTTGTGATTGGCCAAACATTGAAACAAAGATTTTTCATAAAATGTTAATTTTTATTATATGTGTTTAACCAAATTTCTTTTCATACTCTCTGTATCATTTAACATTTTCAGCTTAGTATGTAAAAATTACTTTGATGCAAATAACTCTACCTTGTTAAACCAGTTATTACAGTTGTTTCTTAAAATGTAAATTCAGTTATTATTAACAAGATGAGATAAAGTCTCATCACTTTTAGATGCCTTAGCTTGGCATACAGTGGCTCCTAATTCAGCTGTGTATTCATTTCAGCTTAGACCAAGAGTTTAAACTGGTTGTAAACTGTAATGTTGCATTTTCCCTGCCCAGCTAGCATATGGAAAAAAGAACAAAATGATATATGCATGTGGCTCTTTATTAAAGCGTTAATTATAAAAGCAAAGGACTGGGAACAATTCAGATGAGGCATTGGTAGGAAAAAAAAATCCTAAAACCATAAAATAGGTACATCTGTTAACATAGAATGAGGAAGTCTCTATACTGCTATGGAAGACATTGTTAAGTGAGAGAAGTAATGTATGCAGGAATGTATACTGTGTTAGTTTTGTGTAAGAAAGAAGAGAGTGTATACTTATTTTTAGAAGTAAGCGATGGAAGGATAAAAGTTAAAACCTAATAAAAATGGTTACCTATGGACTGGGGGAACGGGATTAGAAGAGGAAACTTAGACTTCTCTGAATGATGTTGTTTTACTTTAAAACCATGTAAGTGCTTTGTGCAATTTAAAAAAACAAACATTAATCATGAAGACAAGAGAACAAAACAAGATCTAAAAATCAAAATAAACTGAAATAAATAAACCTAACTGTATATCAAGTTGGTAGCATAATCACATGGAGAATTATTTTAAGTGACTTTAGAATGTAGTCTATAGTGCATTGGCAGTTCATCAGTAGAGTAAATCCTAAAATCAAAAATCATAAAGAAATGTGAAACTGCATTAATTCATCTTGTTAATAGTAATATTTGTCTTGCTATTTTGAAACAAATACATGGTCAACTCACATACTAGGAAAAGCAAGTACTTTTGATCATATCACTAAGGCCTAATATTCTTAGAATAAGAGAAAAGATACACAAATATAAGAGATTTGACTAAAAGTCCTTTAATCCTTAATTTGGTTGGTTGTATCAGCATGAACTCATATTAATTTTTCTCTTCGAAAAATGTGTGTTTCCTGTCCCACCCACTGAAAATCTCAGATGCAGTGATAATTCAGTCACAACAAACACCCCTACTGCCCGGGTCATTGTCTTTAAATATCGTTCCCCACTAAAAGAAATCCAGACCCTTTGGAGAAATGGCTAATTTCAAGTCTAAGACAGGAATTGTACAAGATGACGCTGGAACATATTATCACACCTTAACAAAGGAGATCATATCAAAAGGATGCAGGTGCCAACTTGAAGAGGCTCCCACTACCCAAAGGGAGAATCAAAATATGAAAATGATTACCACGGACTGAAATAACATTAAATATGTAAATATTCATTAGCTCATAATGGTCATATTTAGACCAAAATTGATAAGGGGAAAGAATTAAATATTTATTCTGCTTTTTCCTGTGCAGATTGTATTTTATAGTCTCAAAATAGTCGATGAGAGAAGTTCTTCATTATGTGAGAATCAGAGCAAATAAATGTAAGACAGATAATAAAATTAGAAAAAATCACTATTCTGCAATGTCTACTAAAATAATGGATGTGAGCAACACGCATTTATGTCTGCTAAAACCATTAAGTGAAAGGTTGATAGAGAACTTTATAATAGAGTGAGGCTGACATCACCTTGGACTCACTCATCAATCTTAACATCATTAAAAAGTAGAAGTGTATCTTGATATAATATAGTAGGAATTACACAGCATCACCCGTGATGTGTTCTTGACCCAAAGAAATTGAACCAAAATCTTATCCCTGTCTAGGTAGAACTACTGGTTTACACAAAATATGAAGGATAGAAGAACGTGTTAAATGATACCACAAGGATAAAATCAGCCAAATCCAGAATGTAGAAAATTGTGAAGGATAATTGATACATTTTCTTCAGTAAATAAATGACAATGAAAGGAAGGGATGGTGGACTGTAAGTGTAAAAGGGATTTAAGATACATAACCTACTAAGTAATATATGGACCTTGTTTGAATCCTGTTTCAGACAAACCAACTGTAAAAAGACTTTTCTTGGACAATCAGTGAAAATTAAACATGGACTATGTAAGATGATATTAAGGATTTATTACCAATAATGTTAGATGTAAAGATGGTATTTCAGTTACGTTGCTGGTTTGTTTGGGGTTTTTTTTATTTTCTTAAGCCCATAACTGAGATACCTACTAAAATATTTAGGGGTAACATGGCATGATGTCTAGGATTTACTTTTAATACTCCAGGTTCACACACAAAATTGAAATGGGCATGGATAGATTAAGAGTAAGGGAAAATTAATGACTATAGAAGTTGGGTGATGGGTGCAGATGGACTCATTGTGCTCTTAGCCCTTTTATTTGTATTTCCATGATAAAATTGAAAAAAAAAAAAAAAAGTAAAGTCCTCCTACAAGATTAGCCCAGATTATCTTGGATCATTATAGCAGTAGCTTCTCAGCAATGTTTTAGGTTTTAGGTGAGAATCTTAGTGTATAGGAATGTTATATTTATGGAGCTCCAGGGGGAATAAAGTTTCTATTATAACTTAAATATAATGTCTTTTTTTTCATCCAGTTAAATCTCGTAAGTCATAAAATTCATAGAAAGAACATTGCCTAGGCATAGTGTTGTTAACAAGCTTACACACCAAAATACACTGACATTAAACCCTCTTTTTTAGACCAAGCCACCCTGGTAGAACAAGTAAAAAGAGTCAAAGAAATTGAAGCCATTGAAAGTGATTCTTTTGTTCAGCAAACATTCAGATCAAGTAAAGAAGTCAAAAAGGTAAGTTTTCATTCAGGCGTATGAATAAGCCTTTAGATTCCAACTGAAGAGATGCTTTATTAATGGATTTTACTTAAATGTGAGTGCTTCTTCTAATAAAGAGCTGAAGTAGGGTGAGAGAATGTCACCTTGTTATTGAGAGAAAGAATGAATCAGTGAGAATCAGTTCAAGTTTAACTTGTTTTAAAAAACTGTAAAAATGTATCAGATGCCATTTTTATTTTAAAATTCACTGAGAAGACAAAGTTAAGTGTCAACATGATAGTTCTATAATAGTAATCTGCTGCTATATGAACATATACAGTTCTTTTTCAAATGTGTACATCTACTTTTTGAATTGACATTGCTAGAGAAAAGTTAGAAAAGAGCTTTAATAATAAAATTATTACCCAAGTAGTATCATATATTTATACTCTTCACCCGTATGGGTATCATTTATTTAGCTTTAGTAAAAGGAGCTTTGATTGTTATTTTATCTGTTGAATATTTCATGTATTCTTTCAGTCATTATCAGGGTTGCTTTCTGGAATTTGTATTCGTTTAGTAGAAAAGGGCTATCTACTGTGAAATGTATGTATTTCTTAATAACGTATATATAATGAAGACATAGTATAGTTACCACTTATTCAAAAATATTCTATATCCATAGATATATTAATGACTATAGTATTCTACTTATCAATGTATCATAATTCATTAATTTTTTCTCTGATAGTAGGTATTTAAGTAATTGTAAGTTTGGAAGTATTACATACATGTTTGTAGATATCCATTATTACCAACTTAAGTTAAAATTTTCAAGATGGAGTTATTTGTTAAAGGTTAGTATCTTTATTTTCATGTATGTTCCCAAAGTCATTCTCCAAAAATGTTGTACCAATTCAAATTCCACCCAGAAGTGCAAGGTAATGTCTTCCTCTCACACTGATTAACACCAAGTGTTAGACTGTTTTCTGACCTGATAGGTAAAAATTGACTTTTTGTTGTTCCATTAGCATTTCTTTTGTTACTAATGAGATGAATGCCTTTTCAGTTGCCATATACATTTTAAAATAATTCATTCTGGAGACATGGATTAAGCATGTGCAGCATACCAGGCACACAGCACTAGACAACCTTGGTTAATCCATGGTCTCTGCCTTTTTATTTTGCTAATTCCATTTGAACATTTTGTAGTTTCCACCATAATGCCTAAAAAGTGGAGCTATGAAATGGACATTCATAAGTATAGTTGCCCACTGTATTTGATATCTTACTCTTACACATAAAGAGGTCCTTCATATATCCTAATAGAATTGTAATTTATTTTGAAATTTACTTTTGTAGTATTTACTTTCTGGAGTTCACCCTGACTTTCCAGTTCTTACTGGACACACTTAAGATAAATTAGCATTTTCTTTCCATGGAAATATTTATTCTTCTATAGTTAATACACTGGCTTTTCTTCTAAACAACTTTTTCCCATTTGCTATTAATTATTAATGTAATAACTTATTTTTTATTTCGTTCCTCTCCTCCAAGATGCTAACAGTTCCTCCAATAACTAGTAAAATTGGCAGTGAGCAAGGAAATTGATCTAAACCCTGCTTGATATAGTGGAAAGAGTTTCGGCTTTGGACTCAAGGAGATCTGAGTTTCAATCTTTTTTTTTTCATTACTTTTTTTAATTGAAGTATAGTCAGTGTACAATGTTGCATCAGTTTCTGGTGTATAGCATAGTGTTTCAGTCATACATATACGTGCATATATTCCTTTTCATATTCTTTTTCATTATGAGTTACTACAAGATATTGAATATAGTTCCCTGTGCTATACAGTAGAAACTTGTTTATCTATTTTATATATAGTTGTTAGTATCTGCAAATCTCCAACTCCCAATTTATCCCTTCCTACTCCTTTTTCCCCTGATAACCGTAAGTTTGTTTTCTATGTCTGTGAGTCTGTTTCTGTTTTGTAAATAAGTTCCTTTATATCTTTTTTATTGGAGTCCACATATAAATGATATCATATGGTGTTTTTCTTTCTCTTCCTGGCTTACTTCACTTAGAATGATGATCTCCAGGTCCATTCATGTTGCTGCAATTGGCATTGTTTTATTCTTTTTTATGGTTGAGTAGTATTCTGTTGTATAAATATATCATAACTTCTTTATCCAGCCATCTGTCGATAGACATTAAGGTTGTTTCCATGTCTTGACTATTGTAAATAGTGCTGCTATGAACACTGGGGTGCATGTATCTTTTCAAGTTAGAGTTCCCTCCAGATATATGCCCAGGAGTGGGATTGCTGGATCATATGATAAGTCTATTTTTAGTTTTTTGAGGAATCTTCGTACTGTTTTCCATAGTGGCTGCACCAAACTACATTCCCACCAACAATGTAGGTGGGTTCCCTTTTCACTATACCCTCTCCAGCATTATCGTTTGTGGACTTTTCAGTGATGGCCATTCTGAGTGGTGTGAGGTGATACCTTGCTGTAGTTTTGATTTGCATTTCTCTGCTAATTAGTGATATTGGGCATATTTTCATGTGCCTATTTGGCCATTTGTATGTCTTCACTGGAGAATTGCTTGTTTAGGTCTTTTGTCCATTTTTGGATTGGATTGTTGTTTTTGTTGTTGTTGTTGTTGTTGTTGTTGTTGTTATTAAGTTGTGTGAGCTATTTGTACATTCTGGAAATTAAGCCCTTGTCAGTTATATATTTGCAAATATTTTCTCCTATTCTGTAAGTTGTCTTTTTGTTTTGTTTATGGTTTCCTTTGCTGTGCAAAAGCTTGTAAATTTAATTAGGTCCCATTTGTTTACTGTTGCTTTTATTTCTGTTGCCTGGATAGACTGCCCTAGGAAAACATTGCTAAGATTTATGTCAGAAAATGTTTTGCCTGTGTTTTTTCTTCTAGGAGGCTTATAATGTTTTATCCTATGTTTAAGTCTTTAAGGTTTTTTTGTGTGTATGATGTGAGGGAGTGTTCAAACTCCATTGACTTGATGCAGCTGTCCAACTTTCCCAACACCACTTGCTGAAGAGACTATGTTTTCTCCATTCTATATTCTTGCCACCTTTGTCGAAGATTAATTGACCGTAGGTCTGTGGGCTTATTCCTGGGCTCTCTGTTCTGTTCCATTGATTCATATGTCTAGTTTTGTGCCAGTGCCACACTGTTTTAACTACTGTAGCTCTGTAATATTGTCTGAAATCTGGGAGGATTATTCCTCCAGCTTCATTCTTTTTTTTTTTTTTTTTTTTTCAGTATTGCTTTGGCAGTTCTGGGTCTTCTGTGATTCCATATACATTTTAGGATTATTTGTTCTAGTTCTGTGAAAAATGTCCTACATAATTTGATAGGGATTGCATTAAATCAGTAGATTGCTTTGGGTAGTATGACCATTTTAACAATATTAATTCTTCCAATCCAAGAGCGTGGGATATTTCTTTAAGTCATCTTTAATTTCCTTAATCAATGTTTTGTGGTTCTCAGCATATAAGTCTTTCACCTCCTTGTTCAAGTTTATTCCTAAGTATTTTTTGATGCAATTTTAAAAGGGATTGTTTCTTTACTTTCTTTTCCTGTGATTCATTGTTAATGTAAATAAATGCAACTGATTCCTGCATGTTAATCTTGTATCCTGCTACCTTGCCAAATTCTTTTATCAACTCTACTAGTTTTTGTGTGCAGCCTTTATGGTTTTCTATATATAGTATCATGTCATCAGCATATAAGGACAGTTTTACCTCTTCTCTTCCAATCTGGGTCACTTTTATTTCTTTTCCTTGTCTGATTACTGTGGCTATGACTTATAGTACTGTGTTGAATAGAAGTGGTGAGAGTGGGCATCCTTGTCTTGTTCCACTGAGTTTGAATCTTAACTCCTTTACATCATACCGTGATTTATGGTCTCAAGCAAACCTCTTAACCTCTTTCTAAGCCTGTTTCCAAATTCATAAAGCAGAGCTAAGAATACCTACTTTTTACTTTTTTTTTAACATTTTTTATTGATTTATAATCATTTTACAATGTTGTGTCAAATTCCAGTGTAGAGCACAATTCTTCAGTTATACATGAACATATGTACATTTATTGTCACATTTTTTTCTCTGTGAGCTATCATAAGATCTTGTATATATTTCCCTGTGCTATACAGTATAATCTTGTTTATCTATTCTACAGTTTTGAAATCCCAATTTATCTCTTCCCACCTCCCGCCCCCTTGGCAACCACAAGTTTATATTCTATGTCTGTGAGTCTATTTTCTGTTTTGTATTTATGCTTTGTTGTTTTTTTTTTTCTTTTTTTAGATTCCACATATGAGTGATCTCATATGGTATTTTTCTTTCTCTTTCTGGCTTACTTTACTTAGAGTGACATTCTCCAGGAGCATCCATGTTGCTGCAATTGGCGTTACGTTGTCGGTTTTTATGGCTGAGTAGTATTCCATTGTATAAATATACCACATCTTCTTTATCCAGTCATCTGTTGATGGACATTTAGGCTGTTTCCATGTCTTGGCTATTGTAAATAATGCTGCTATGAACATTGGGGTGCAGGTGTCATCCTGAAGTAGGGTTCCTTCTGGATATATGCCCAGGAGTGGGATTCCTGGGTCATATGGGAATACTTACTTTTTAGAGTAACTAAGGATTAAATATAAATATCTAACATGGTTCTTGATCCATTAAATGTTTGTTTTTCAATAACATACTTAGCATCTAAATTATTTGCTATCTAAGGACATTCTATAAACTATAGTACTTGAAAACTTTTATGACTGTAGGTGCTCAAACTATCTTGAGTATAAATACCTTACTCCACTTAACGTTTCTCCAGCATGCCCTTTATTTTCCCAGCGTCTCCATACTCACCAGTTAGACAGACCCCGTGCTGAGAAATACAGCAATTCGTTAGATATCTGGTTTCACCTTTAAAGTCTTTTGAAATTTGTACATGTAATAATATCTATCTATTTGAATTCTAGGATTAGTAATGTTTTCACCTTCTTACATTCCCTTGAAAAGTTTTAAAATATTATTTCCTATAGCTGTTAATCTTAAGATAACTGACTGAATTCAAGAGAAAAACTCTTGTCCCCAAATCTATAACAAAAACCCTATATAACAAAACCCATGGGACCAATATAAAAAAAATTTCACATACATCTCATTAGAGGGACCACCATTATTAATTATTTTAATAATTAGTTTTTGTTTGCTTTAGGTTTTAATGCTAAGTTGTAATTTACTCACCTTCAGTATTGTTTTTCTTGTGCTTCTAATTCAGAAGCCACCATTAGGGATTGAGAGGAATAAGATAGAATAGGAGCCTCATCATTTTGTAAGCAACCTTCACATATATGTGTGAGAGAAACCCACCTTCTGTTTCAACTGTCTTTTAAAAAGAGGTTCCCCTTAACAAGAATTCATAGAAAGATAGAAAATCAACCTGGAAAACCTAGAACTGACTAGTTCTAGGTTAGATAAGTATGACAGAGAAGCAGAAGCAGCCTAGAAATGTTAATGCAGCATTGCAAATTGAGCCACTTAGAAATGTACTTAGTTAAAATATTTAACCAACACTTTTATTTCTTTCCTCTAAAATTCAAACCAAATTGCAGTATCTCTTGGATTTAACAATTAGAAATCAGTGGTCAAAAGCATGAGATGTAGAGTGAGACCTGGAACCACTTTCTGATTTTGCTATTTACTGGCTATATATGTCCTTAAACTACATAATAACCTCATGCAACCTTGGCTCTCTTTTCTTAAAATGGGGATAATACCCATGGCAGAGGCTTTTGTAAGGATGAGCAAGATACTTTACCTAAAGCAGTTAGACTCGCACCTGGCATACAGCAGATACTCGGAAAGTAAAAGCTATTATCCTACTGCTCTTCCTGCTGCTACCCCACCTCCTCTCCTTACTGAACACTGAACATTTGTCTGTGGCTTCCTTAAGAGGAATTGTAGATAGAAGGATTCCCATTTTGATTGGGCCAGAGATTATTTTATGTGATTTTTATGATCTGGAGACTCTAAAATTCTCCTTATTTGAGACTTGGTAGCCTACTGTATTACCAAGCAAATAGTTAAAAATTACTTTCCATAGTAACTTACTGGTTTCATCTAGAGACATCAGCTTTGGACCAGTTTGTTTCAAGATAGTCATTTGGAAACGTTAAAGCACTAAGCAAATGACATAAAACAATGCTGTTTCCTAGCCCCACTTTTAAAATATATTTAAAGAACTTAAAATAATGTTGGCTACCATTAATCCTTACACATTTAGTACTTATAATTTACCTAATATCCTAATAACTGTTATTTATAGTGAGGAAGCTGAGGTTTAGCAAATTTTATAACCCTTGGTCAAACTGCTAATAAATAATAGAAAGCAGTATCCAACCAAATTATCCAACTCCAGAGCCCATGTTTTTCCTACTAATTAAACATCTCTCATAATTGTGAACTCAATGTATATTCCCTGTTGAAGTATAAAGAAAGCATGCATTAGAGTGACCGCAGCAGGGAAATATGCTAAAAAGCCTCAGAAGATGGCATTTACCTTGGTGAATGTACAATAGTATAAAGTATTAGCTGTCTAACACTGGACTTTATTAGTCACCACATTTCAAAATGATCAGAAGAGCAGTGATGGGTCAACAACGAATAAATTCACACTTGACTGTAATATAAAACAAAGGACCAATTTATTAGTTTAGAAAGTGATATCCCTTTCCAGTACTAAAATGTCTGTGTCTGCAGTATAAGGTGAAGGATTCAGGATGCCCAAGAAGCTGAATTATTTATCAGGAGATTACTTAGCAAAAGAAGGTAAATTATCCTGAGGACCATTTCACCCAGGTCATGGGGAGATGTGATGGGCTATCCCTGATGCCCATCAGGGATAGATGCCCAAAGACTAACTCTTGAGGACTAAATTATGACCCAAGTTTCAACATCCTTATCTCCTGGATAGTTCTACATGCATTGGTATAAAGTTTGTATCTCTGAAAAAGGCTTTTCTGTAACTAGCCACCCCTTCAGTTGGTAGAGTCTTCAGCTGTGTTAATTCTACTAATAAAGCTAGTAAGCTATTAATAGAAAAGTGGCTATTACCAATGACATGCTAGATATTGTGTCTCCTGCAACACATATTGATTTAACTAGTTTAACTCTCTGCAATCATATTTCTCTAGTGAGAGTAGATAATCTGATAGTTCCTGCTATATCATAAACTTCAGGAACCAAGATGCAACTTGTTTTCAAACTGCTGCCCCCAATAAGTTTATTACCAATTATTCAATCCTGAAATTATTGTATTTGGCAGATACTTGCCTGTGTTCAAAAAGAGGGTAAATAACCCTAAGCAGCATGAGCATTTGTTCTTTGACATAAGTACATGTTAAGTATTTGTTAAGTACATGTTAAAACAAGTTTTTCCAAACTGAACCATTAGGTGGCAGTGTTACTCAAAGCCAGATGTTTTGATAGCGGCCATGTTGAGGGTTTTTTATGGTCAAATTTTCTCTAACAGCTTTCCTCACTTGCATAAAGAAGGAATTAATGGTTCTCCTCATTTTTTTTTCATTACCCATTATTAAATAATAACTCCTATGCTCTGATCCTAACCCTTGAGAACTTTACCTTATGTGTGTCTAAGCACTTTTCAGAGAAGACTTCAATGTACTATGTAGGTAAAAACAAAATCAGATTACTTGGTTTTTATAATAGAATGTTATCTCTGAACATGTGTAATCCACATATTTGGCAACTAGAATAACAGCACTTCACAATTTGGGCAGCCAGTCTCCTAGCTGAGCCCTGTCAAACTGTGGCCTAGATATTCAGAATAGCATGCTTCTATATTCCCTGCCTGGCAACTTAGAGTACCAAAAAGTGATGTCCTGGACCTCCTTGGATTAGCGTACTTCCCATTTTCCCCTGTGCAGAATATTGGGCTTGACTGTTAAATGGCTCCAGTTTTACAAAGGGTCAAAATAATGTCATTTAGGGAATAAGCCTTGAGGTTGGGGGGGGGGGAGGGGGGGAATAATATTAGCTCCAAAATATAAGAAGAAAACTGCCAAATCAAATTTACCAAATATTTTTTAAAATATCTCTATGTAACTTGTGAACAGTTTGTCATATATTTTGGTATGTATTTGTTAGTGATCTGTCATCCCATTAGAAAAATATAGTTTCCAATTTGGACAGGGAACATATCTTTTTATCCTCCCTTGTGTAAGCAATGTGCTAAGCAATTAGTAATGCCAGTAAATACTGGTAAAATAGATGGATCTCCAACTCTAAATAAGATAAATTATTATAATAAAGGATTAACTAATTCATGCGTATTTCATTTTCTAGATGTTTTCCCCAGTGACATCTGTTTTGCACTTCATTCAGAGAAGTGGATATTCAGAAGTAGATTAAATCAGAAGAAAATGGAAACTGAAAAACTATAGGTGTAGAATCAATAGGTGTAGAAAAAAAAGGCTAAGGAGAGGAATTAATCTCCCAGTCATCTAGGGTTTTTTTTATTTTGACTTATAATTTCAACTTCTCATCTAATCCATCTCATAGTATTCCTGCAACTGTGCTGTTAATTGGCCACTTCCCTGGCCTCCTCTTCTCTCAGGGAAGGAGATACTGGAATTAACCTTAGCACTACACTCCTGGTTCCTTCCAGCAGAAAGACTTATTGGTCTTTTTGTCCCCAGCACTTAGCACGGTACCTGGCATATAATATGCCATACAGTGGAATGTGATTCAGCAACAAAAAGGAGTGAAATACTGATATGTGTTACAAACATGGATGAACCTTGAAAACACTATGCTGAATGAAAGAAGCTAGTCACAAAAAAAAAAACACATATGTGATTCCTTTTATATGAAATACCCAGAATAGGGAAATCTGTAAAGACAGAAAGTAGGTTAGTGGTTACCTAGAGATGGGAAGGTTGGGGAGAAGTGAGGAGCAGTGACTGCTAATGGGTATGGGGTTTTTTAGGAGGATGCTGAAAATCTTCCAAAGTTGCTTGTGGTGTTATTTGCAAAACTCTGTTGATATGGTAAAAGCTATATGAATTGTGATATGGAATTGTATCTCAGTAAGACTTAGTAAAAAATTATAGTAATAACCTTTGAATTTGTCTTTTATACCTAAAGAGACCAACTAAGTAGAGATTTGTTGCAAGCTTCTTTTGATTAATAGAATTTAGTTATATGAAACATGTATATGTTTTCAGTAGTATAGACTCATAAGTACCAATTTCTTAAGAAAAATATACTGATTGTAAGAAATTACATTTTCACAGTGGTTTTGTATTTGTTTGCTTGTTTTAGGAATAACTGTTTCTTATTCAATAACTTAGGACCTTTTTGTGATTGGTATTATCTCAAAGAAGGGCAGTTGAGCAATTATTACTCAAAATCAGAAATATTATCAAAGCGAAATTTTAATTGTATCTTGTGATCCAGCGAACAATGTGTGTTTTACGTTTAGTCAGTGGAACCTAGTGAAGTGAAGCATGCAGCTGCAACATCAGGACCAGTGTCAGTAGTTGCTGATCCACCAAGTAATGAAAAGGAAATAGACCCTAGCAGCATCCCTACTGCCATCAAGTACCAAGATGACAATTCTCTGGCCCATCCGAATGTAAGACCCTTAAACCTTAAGAATATCAGTTTAAGTCTAGTCGACTGAAGTTAATTCAAGCTGTTGTCCTTTTGTGCTGGTAACAAGAAGACCACTGGAGGAAATGGATTCATATGTTCCTATTTGCTAAAAATAGGCAGCTCACCTCCAGCCCTCAGAATTATTACATGTATTTGAATCTGGTTCGGTCCAACTCATGTTACCTGACTTCTAGAAGATTCAGTGAGTAAGAAAAATAAGCAAATAGAAGAGTTTTGTTTTTAATCTGACACTAAAAGGTCTCATTCTGGTTGTGCTCCAGTTGGCTCACTGACTGTGCATACATCATTATCATACTCTGCTGTCTTCTGTGAAATGGTGTCATGCCACTATGTCTCCCATAAAGATTGTAGGAAATGAACTTCTCAAAATGAGATGTAAAACTGCTAACCATTGATGATGATATTAGTCATTTTACTCTAGGACTTTTCTGAGCTTTATTCCAAATAGATGATCTTCTGTTAAGAGGTCAGCAAGAGTTAAACACTATCCAAATCTTGTGCTGAAGGAAGTGTTCTGTACAGGTGACTTATCTTATTATGTAGGGTCAAATCCAAGTTGTTGGCAAACAATAACATTTTTTCTTCTTCTTTTTTTTTATTTCAGTTATTTATTGAGAAAGCTGATGCTGAGGAAAAGTGGTTCAAGAGATTAATTGCTCTCCGACAAGAAAGGCTAATGGGCAGTCCTGTGGCCTAATTAACATACATACGGTTGAATTAACAGTAACATTGGAAATTTAGGTTTTTAAATCCCAATATTAACTTTTTACTCTTAAAAATAACTTAGATGATTATATATAAAGGTAATCTCATTTCATTCTTTTCTCACGTAGGCTTGAATATTTGTTGATTTGAACTTAATCAAACACTGAATAGTAAAACTAATGTAAAGTTTAAGAATGCATGAAAATGTCATACTGTTAATAAAGCTAATCCTAAGAACAGCAGTGTTAAAATAAAAGGCACACAGTAATGTTTCTGAGTACAATAAATATCACGTTGCCATTTAAAGGCACAATTTTGATTAATCATATATATAAAAAAATCAAGCTATAAATATGAGTGGTCATCTTCTATATATTATAAAACCATTTTTGAATCTTTTATTTCACCTTATTGTAAAATTTTAGGCACAATTAAAAGCACTATAAACAATCTTAAGCAGAATGAGCCATGTTAATCTTAGAGGAATAACAAATTTAATGAAAAAACTTCTTGAAAATTAAACGAATTGTTGCTTTATTGCTTAGACATCAGCTTTTACTAGATGCTCCTTTGAATCATGTTAGCAGGTCCCAGCTCATTCTTTTAAAAATTATGTGTTCACACAAGACCTAACCAGTTGGCCACATATCATGGTGGGGAATTGTTTCTGAGAAAACTTGTAAGAGCTCTCACTTCAGTCTTACTTAACCAACTGCTATTCCCTGTAGAGGAAGCCAGCTAATGGTAATTTTGATAAGGCTATCTGTCATTGTGGAATACCTTTCACTGGTAGCTGAATGAAAATCAACTATGCATTCCATTACTGAACATGCCAGAGATAAGGACATTTAGGCCTTGCCTTACAAAACTAGTTTTCAACAGCTGACATGTGTATTACCCTTTTCTATTTTGTTCTGCTCTAATTTGTATCTGTGAAGACTACATGCAGCTCAGAACACAAGATAAGCATGAAAAGTTCTTAAGCTCGTATTACCAATATATAGGAGATTTTGATGCCATCTTTTTAAATTTCTGAAATGACTAAAGTTGTAATCCCTGTTAAAAATGAAAAATACAAAGAATTAAAAACCAGTTGCAAAAGGCATGGAAAATAGACTGATGACAAAATACTTGTTTTCATACAAACATGTTTTCATATTCTAATATATGCTAGTGGGTTTTTTTTTCCCCTTAGCTGTAAGTAAAAGTGCCCAGTATGGACTCAGGTTTGTGTGGTTTTTAACATATACAAATTTGTAGTAACTTTAAAAAGGGATTATAGTTACTGAATAATTTTGTGTTTCATTCATTATGTAACTTGTAAATAGTGAAAGGGCTGTTCCCCTTTGGGGAAGTGTGTATCAGTGGTCTAGGCAAGAATATGGGTTGTCATTTGGGCCACTAGTGATTCTCCAAAGAACCTGGACGAGGCATTTTTTTCTCAGTATGCCTGATGTTCCTCATTTATAAAATAGTGAAAATACTGTCATCCACTTTAATTATATTTAACACCCATGTTCCTCTGTGACAAGTGGCCCAAATGCAGAAGCTTGAACTGCAATAGATTTGTATTTTACAGCTAAATTTTTCATCGAGATAGAGAATAATTTTTTTTGAATTAATTAAACTTTAGTCCCTGCAGGAACTCAGTGACTATTCCCCTCCTTCCTGATTTCCAGTATGATTCATTTTAATGTATTATTAACTTTGTTTACCTGCATTCCTGTTGAAGACTACAGTATTACCGCACAAGCCAAATCAAATTTAATGAGAAAGACTTCATAGACCGCTATCAAACATATCACCAAAGTCAAGCTAGGTTATGCATCCAAGCTTTCTTTACTATCCTAATATAATGAGTCTATAAAACAGAACAATCCTTTTCATGTCACTTGATTAATGGCAACAATTTGGACTTCCATGAGACCTCAAAGTGTTTTTTGAAACACTGACTTCATACAAAATGATGAGTACTAATAGTACAAGTTTTCATTTCTGAACTGAGCGCATTCTCAGGGAAAGTGGAATAAAAAATTTTTCCTGGCACTTCCTAATTATGAAGAGGCAGATACCTAAGAATATGAGAAAGAACACTTTGAGTCATTCACCCTCCTCGCTTCAGCATCCTAGTGTGTGAAATGAGGATACTAATAGCAGACCTGCTGTCTTTGATTTTTCAATAAAATAGCACAAAAGAAAGCCCTTGATAGAAAAAGTGTACTGTTTGTGCCAAGGTAACATATTGACATGGTAGCCATCTTAATGAAATATGGAACAAATAGTTGCACGGGTAATGATCTGAAAAGCTCCACTCCAACCTCAGCATACTCCTTATGTATGTGCTTGAACTGCCATGGCCCGTAGACCTCATCCCAGCTTTGTCCTCAGCTTTCCCTGCCAAGACCACAAGAAACCTTGATTGCTCTGCAGTTAGTGGCCTGTTCCCTGCTTACTTGGGGAACTCAGGTATTCTTCAGTCAGATTTACCCACTTACTCATTAACTTTTTTTGACTGCCAAGTTTGTTCTGGGCACAGTAAGGGCATTTGGGTATATATGGGTGAATCCAGAAGGGGTCCTTCCCTCAATAGGCTTAGTTATGAAGACCAGACATATATATGACATGAGAAATATAATACTTAGTGGCAGAGAAGAGGACATGATTGCAAAGAAGAGAGAAATTACTGTAAGTTAAAAAATTAAGGAAGGCTTCATGATGACTTCACAACTGAAAGAACACTTGAAGAATAAGAAAGCTTCTGGAGCCACAAGGATGCACAGCCATCACTTCCATCTTCCTTATTGCTGCTCTGGGAGGCTGGGGAACTGTTGCACTTCCAACCCATGGTTACACTTCCATTCCCTTCTTGTAAAAGACCCAAGTGGCCCTGCCCTCTCTACCTTATTTAAAAATTCAGGCAAATTTTTAGGTTGCTGGTCACCCTCTGGCTTCCTCTGACCATTTCTTCCTTTTAGTGGAGAATCAGTTGAATAAGCCAAACCTTCATTTGGCCACTGCCAGCAGTCTTGGGTCACCACCACTTGTCAGCCAAGATGACATGAGCAAGACAGACAATAGTAGCTGAAAGGAGAATTTCAGTGCTAAAAAGAATTGCATCTGCCAGTAAGGCCTTTCATAGCCACGGGGACCACTGTGTGTTCCCTGATCCTCTTTGTTTTTCCACTTTGCATTGTTACAGAAAGCATTGTTTTGGAACAAAAAGATACAGTTCACTTGCCTGTGGTTAAATCCCTCCCCAAATGTTCCTTTGGTTTGAGTATCAAGTGAAAATCTTTAAGTGAGCAACTGAGATAGTAACAAAAGCTAGAAATGAAACAAGACATAGGACATTTTTGGTCACTAAACTATAAATGAATTGACCTGGAATACTTACACGTTACTCCTTTCTTCCCCTCTTCCCCTACCCCAGAATTCCTTTTGAGTATGATGGAAGAGGTTTTAAACCAGCTCTTGGCCTTCACTCAGTTGATACAGTCCTTAAATTGTTTAGAAAATGTTGAAATGCCATCCTTTAAATGTAAGCCCTACTTACTCTTTGGAGCTCCTTTTTGGAATAATGGAGAAACAAGTCATCTTGGTAAGAAAATATCTGAGTCTTTATAGCAGAACAAGAATAAAAATGGAAGTAAGAAAGAACTCCTTGTAAATTCTCTAATTATCTTCATCTTTTATTATAGAGATGGATGTTGATCAGTATATTCTGTTTGGCAGGTTTTTTCCAAATTAAAGAAAATGCTCTGTCATCATATATTTCCAAGTTACTTTTGCTATCATTGTATCCCCAGAATCTACCCTATGCCTGACACAAAGAAGGCTCTCGAATATTTTTCAGTGAAGGAAGAATGAATTTCCCCATCTCAAATGGGCAGTCTATTTAGCAGTGTGGCTATTAAAACTACTCAGGCTATTTGGAGCAAGTGCAAAAAATAAATAGGTGTCTGGATATATACCCAAAAGAATTGAAAGCGGAGTCTCAAAGAGACGTTTGTACACCTGTATTCATAGCAGCTGTATTCGCAATAGCCCAGACATGGAAGCACCCCAAATATCCATGGATTGATGAATGGGTAAGTAAAATGTAGTGTATGTATACAATGAAATACTACTCAGCCTTAAATAGGAAGGAAATTCTACAGTATGCTATAACATGGATGAACCTTGATGACATTATGCTAAGTGAAATAATCCATTCACAAAAAGACAAACACTGTATGATTCCACTTGTATGAGGTACTTAGAGTAGTTAAAATCATAAAGGCAGATAGTATAATGGCAGTTGCCAGGGGAGGGGAAACGGCATTATTGTTTAATGGGTATAGAGTTTCAGTTTTATGAGATGAAAAGAGTTATGGGAATGGTTGATGGTGATAGTTGGACAACAATGGGAATGTGTTTAATACCACTGAACTGTACACTTAAAAATGGTGAAGCTGGTAATTCTGTGTATTTTACCACAATAAAAAAAAAATCTACTTAAATAAATAAGGGGAAGGGTATAGCTCAAGTGGTAGAGCGCATGCTTAGCATACACAAGGTCCTGGGTTCAGTCCCCAGTACTTCCTCTAAAAATAAATAACTAAGCCTAATTGCCTCCTTCCCCCCCCAAAAAAAACTAATAAATAAATTTAAAAATCAACTATAAAAAGCTAAATAAATAAATAGATGTTCTGTAACTTAGCTAGTTTGATTTCTGTGATTTGTATCTTCAGATGTCTCTGAGCTGACAAAGGCCTGATAAAAATCATAGGGAAGGTCAGAGTACACAGTGCCTTCATTGCATTAGTGACTAACGTCAGTGGGGCTAGAGTTTAAACGGGATCTTACTAGTCCTGCCCTTGCCCAGACTTTCTTTCTGGGCCAGTTTTTAAATTATATAAATAATATTTCAAACGACGTGGGTGTGGTCATTCAGGGTCCACCTGCTGGCTCCTGTGATTGCTCTCCTTGCGAGCAATTTGTCAGTTTTCAAGAAGTAAAGTTTACCAATATAGTAAGACACAACACTTTAAACTCAACAGTGTACCATTTTATTTTTAGGTCTTGAGAAGGAATGGCAAAATGATCCTGCTGCAGTTCTAGGAGAATGGTGAACTGAACTGACCCTCTCTTCTTGACATCTTATGACATGGAACTTAGGCTTAAATCCCACAGTGTAAAAGACCTGTTATAGTGTAGGCTCCCTTCATAATCTTTTTAAAAAATGAACTGCTAAAATCCCATGTCTTGAATGAAATCCATAACTACAGTTTATCTACCCATGGATGTTCCATGAAAGTACTATAAACTTAAAATGGAATTGGAAACACAAATGAGAAGTAAGTAAATGTTTTCCAAACAGCAGCACAGTAGATCAAATGACTATATTAAAGATTGGGTGGATTTTTTAAAAACAAATCCTGTAACTGGATTATTTATTTAACCCCATTGTAACTTTTCTCTTCTCTTTCTGCTGTAAGTCTAAATGACCTGGAGAAGATAACTCGTTCATTAATAGTTTGAAAAAATACTTTTTTCAGAATGCTGTGTATTTGAATCAGCTGCAGTGTCATTACATACAATGAAAATGGGGAGTCATCCAAAATTATAGTCTCCAAAAATATACTTTCTCCATGTTTGAAGTAGTTCACTAGGCAAAATTTTTTATGCCTACCATAGAGCATCACTGGCATCCCAGTCCCTGTGCTACGTAAGACCTGTTCCATCTAAAACAGTTGAACCTTCAGGAAGAAAACCATTTTCACATTAACATTTTTTAAATTGAAATGTAGTTAATTTGCAATGTTGTATTGGTTTTTCATATACAGCATAGTGATTTTGTTATACATACGTATTCTTTTTCATACACTTGTATACTCTTCCATATGGGCTATTACAAGGTATTGAATGTAGTTCCCTGTGCTATACAGTAGGTCCTTGTTGCTTATCTGTTTTATATATAGTAGTTTGTATCTGCTAATCCCAAACTCCTAATTCACCCCCCACCCCCTGTTAACATTTGTTCTACAACCACACTCGTGTTTCCAAGGCCATGTGGGCCATTTTCAGCAAAGGTGCTCAGAGACTTTTAACTCATCTTTTTTATAATTAATAAGAGAAGATGACAAGTGATTGGTAAATAGGTTAGCATATGACACAGTCTAGAAAATACCAGAGACTCGGTTTCTGTTTAGGGTTATGAACTTGAAGTTCCAGTTTCTAGATATGTTTGTCTTGCTGTAATAACTGCAGTATAATTCCCAAAAGACATTGTTCAATTAATTTCTAAATCCCTTTGCAGGGCATTTACACAGACCTTTAAGAGCTTCGAAAGAGTTGTAAAACTTTCAAAGAGTTCTCTTATTTTCTTATTTTTTGAAACACTGATTTTAGAATTAGCCCATCTATGACAAAAATCTTTGTCCTTCTGCAAACAAGACAGCACAGATTTGAAATGTATTTTTACTTTCAAATTAAAAAAAAATCTAATGTTTAAATGTCAATGGGGGATTTGAATATTGGATTCCAGTTCAGATGTGGAATTTGTAAGTTAAATATGAATGGCCACCATTTTACTAATCTAATTCTGTTTCTGCTAAGTACTTAAAACTTTTCTCAATATTCATTTGTATATTTTTCTATAAATTATATAATTTATGCCAGCTAGCAAATGGCCACAATTTATTAAATATGCTCATTTGTTAAAAAAAGAATACACAAAATGAGTTATGTAAAGAATTAAGCTTTTACTCAAGTAATATTTTCCACATTTTTGTGATTTGGGTCTTTTATTAAAAAATACTGGGGAAAAAAACCCATAAAAGATAACTCATCCATATGCACCCAGCTTTTGAATAAACAATATCTGCCCCTCCTACTCGGCTGCCAAGTTGTCGCTCCCCACCAGGTGACCATTATTAACGGTCCTCCCAGCCTCCCCCTGTGCTTCAACAGATACATCTCTGTTGAGATATTGACACATGGACTCTTTTCAGACCATGAGAACAGATTTGTCTGCAGTTAATTTTTTCCCCTGATTATCTGCCTTAGATAACTTCCCACAGCAGCCCATCTGTATGCCTCGTTCTTTTTAATGGCGTGTAGATTCCTAAAAGTGGAATTGCTGGGCCATAGGGTATCTACTTGTCGCATTTAAACCAGTAAATTACAGCAATAATAAGTAAGCTTTCGAATTAGATGAGTTCATGCAAATTAAGATTATCTCAATCTCTTTCAAATCACTTAAGAACTAAAAAGTCATTTTATAGTGAGGGGACATTGTAAGTAGCTAGTTCTCTCCATCATCCGTTCAGAGTCATTCTTCATTCTTTTCTTTTCTGCAGTGTCCCAGGAGGCTGACCTTCATAGACTGTATCACCCATTTCCCTGCCCTCTGGCTTCTGGGTTCGTTCAGTCAATAGGAGGCACTGGCAGGAAATCACAGGAAGGAGGAGAGAGAACTGGGTTTCGATACCCCTGCAGGGCCATGTTTCAGTCTGGTTGCTTTCCTAAGGCCACAACTCCTGTAGGCTAGCCCCTCTCTCAAGGACACAGCTCTCACCATGTTATGGTAACAGCTCCCTCCCACTTCTCCTTCAGACCTGGGGGCTGGGACAGTTTCTTGTGTGTTAGTCTCTGATTGGCTCCCTTCACCCTGCTCACATCTCTGTATATAAGGCCTTCATTAAAGTCCTTTGAATATGTCATTTGTTTCCTGCTGGGACCAAAGCTGATAAAATTATCTTCAAGGACAGTGTATCAATTAGAATTAATTAAATATACCAATTAGTTTTAGCTTCATAAACAGTAACAACTGTAACAACAAACAGTGGCCTAAATAAGAAAAGCATTTATTTCTCTCTCAAGTGAAAAACATTTAAAGGCAGGTAGGGTGGCTTCATATGTCAGGACCCTGGCTCTTGTTTCACCAGCCTCAGTAGGTGGCTTCCCATCATGTGGTTCAGTACCACTCTGACCATCACCCTCACATCCCACTGCCCTCCATCCAGGCAACATGAGGGCTGTACCTACTGCTTCCCTCTTAAAAGGACTCAGAAGTTGAAATTAAAGGAGACTTGGAAGTTTATACCTCTTGACTAGAACTTAGTCAACTGACTACTCCCCTATTGCAAGAGAGATTAGGAAATGGAATATATCAGCTTGTCATAGCAGAAAATATCCTCTAGAAATATCGAAAATCCTAAAGAAACCTAGCTACATAATACATCTACCCATTCAAATTTTTGTTCATGAGAAAAACAATTCCATCGAATACTGCTGGGTGACATACTCCCTTTCCTAACTCTCCAAAAAACTCCACAAGCAACCCTTCTCATGAAGTTATATTAAGCAGTAACATCAATAGCTTTATGTGCAAACATTTCAGACATGGAGTGAGCAAGTGGCATGTTGACCCTGAGAATTCCTAATCACCGTTGCTCCGCAGCTTTCTAATCCAGGCCAGTGCTAGTCAGTTAAGAGTGGTTCTCTGAGCCTGAATGTATCCCACTTAGAGAGGTCTGGCATGAATGTTCCAGCTTGACTGTGTTGAAATGGTATGTCTTGGGGTGAGGGCTCAGGGGAAAGGGGTCACCAAATCGTCAAGGTAATTCTTGTGCCTAATCACCTCGTTTTCCATTTAAGTAGTTTCCATGTCTACTTAACTTTTTCTTCTTTAAAGGAAAAGAACTTTTCATTCATCTGATATTTTAGCACATGGAACATGCTCTACATTTACCAACCAACCTTTGCCCGATGATTTCTGTCTCCACCAGCAGGGTCTTTCTGTCCACAAATATTTTAGTTTTCTAAAAATTGAATTAACCAGGTGTGTGATGTCATATGAGTGAAGCAATAAATTTGAATTTTTTCAGCCTACTCTTGCTCCTAAAAATTTTAGCCAAGCAAAACTATCTAAGGTAAATGAGATGCACAGTCTGGCTCTCTCTGTCTTAGGGAAAAAGTTTGAAAAGGAGGCTGCCAATGTGTCATCTCTTCCCCAGCCAATCGATCAAGGTCATAGATCAGCTAGAAATTAGGGTCAGAAGTCCCAGCTAGTCATAGAGGTGCACATGCCTGGAGTGTGCCCTTGCTTCTGGGAACCAAGTGAGCCAGCAGGAAGGGGTGGGGAGATAGATGAGAACCTTAACTCCAGCATGTGAGCCACAAGTAACAATATGTAGTAGAGTAATTGTTACCTACTGTGATGGCTTTAAAACATGTCTGCAGATTCTCTGACACTTCTCCCACTGAGCGGTGGGGGTCTATATCCCCTTTCTTGAATCTGGGTCGATCGTAGTGACTTGCTTTTAACCAACAGAATGCATCAGAAATGACACAGTGTAACTTCCAAGACTAGTTCAGGAAAGGCTTATGCCTAATTCTCTTGGGATCTTCACCCGGGAGCCCTGAGCTGCCCTACAAGATGACCAGTTGCTCAAGGGCTGCCATGTTGTGGGAAAACCTAGGCTATTTGGAGAGTCCAGATGTTGGTGTCCTGGCTGACAGTTCCAACTGAGGTTCTGGCCAAAAACCTGCATGTGAGTGCATACTCCTCCAGCCATAAGTCCCCCTAGCTGAAGCCCTATGGATAATCCATCTTCATTTCCCAGTCTAAATTCCTTACCCACAGAATCTATAGCATAATAAAATGGCTCTTTCATACCACAAAGTTTTGTGGTGGCTTGTTACACAGCACAAGTGGCCAGACACCAATCCTACCAAGTCACTGAAGGTCTGATTGAGCCAATACTTATGAACACTGATGTTTATGTGGAGGTCTGCTGAAAGCTGGGCGATTGCCCCTGTTAGCAGAGAGGCTGCCTGGCATGGTGCCATGAGGATGAGCTTGAGAGTTAAACCTCCACCCTGCCTCCTGAGCCTCTGATCCATAATCTAGTAAACAGGAGAAGTAACTTCTACCTTGCAGAGTTTCTATGTGAATTAGAGTTGATGTGTATACCGCACTCAGCACAATGCCTAGCAAAGAACCGGAATCAATTCAGCAAATAGTTAAAAATAACAGTGCTATAATTTTCTGATTTTATATTCCCTGTCATTTCACTTAGATTGAAGCTTTATTCTCTTGTGAGTGATCTTATTTTATAAAGCCAACTCACCATATACAGCTAAGTTGGATAGACAAATCTATTACAGTATTTGCATTAAATGATAAATATAATTAGAAAATGATTGAGATTTGGGATTAGCAAATACAAACTACTATGTACAGAACAGACAAACAACAAGGTCCTGTATAGCACAGGGAACTATAGTCAATGGCAATATAGTAACCTATAATGAAAAGGAATGTGACTATATATATATATATATATATATATATATATATATATATATATATAAAAGAAAAAGTGAGAGTGCCATGTAAAAACAAATACTGGGTTATTTAGCACCTTTAGCTAGAAATCAGCATGTCCTAACAAAGCTGACTGCCTTGAATAAGACTGAATGAGCCATAATCATCAAAATGACTGAGAATTAAGAAACAAAATTAATTCCCAAAGGTAATCACTATAGATCTCATTAGTTCAGGAACAACCTACCTTAGGACTTTAATTAAAAATAATATTTATTCCAAAGAAATGAGCGCTGGCAGGTTTCTGCAGAATCCATAATCTTGGTTATGCTAAATCTTCTTATATTCAGGCAGACATCATTAATCTCATTTGAGACGCCCTCCAGTCTGACAGCCCTTACAGCACTGGGGCTCTTTCTTGAAGCAGCCTTTTTATCTTCACAAAAGAGTTATAACTCATGCAGATACCTAATGTAAAAAGGTCTAGGCAATTAGAGACATCACTCTGAGATCTATACTGGCATATTATGTTAGAAAACTTCTCATAATGAGTTTGTTCTCAACTGGAGGCCAGTATCTCAACACTATTATCAAATTAATGGGGGTTATTTTATTATTTTATGTATTTATTCCTACCATTCTTTGTTCCAGAGAAGCATCGGGTATTTTATAATAATTCATAGGCTATGATCAGAGAAAAGAGAAATTATAACAAGTCAATGAAGAAAATAGAGCCAAGGAAAGAATGAGAGTAGAGAAGGCAAGAAGTTAGAAGGAATGAGGTTAGTACCCCAAACGCATGTTGTAAAGTTCTGTCAACTTATCCACTCTCAAGCTTGCCAGCTGATTGTTGGCTTATATTCCAAGTCTTGTACAGTGATTGATTCTAAGAATTTTGTTCTCTACCTACTCTGATTATTTTTGTACCAGTTACTAGTAGATGCATGCACTGGGGTGAATAGTGTTCCCCAATACCGCCAAATTCTTGTCCAGCTGGAACCTGTGAATGTGACCTTATTTGGAAATAGGGTCCTTGCAGAAGTGATCAGTTAAAATGTGGCACTCTGTTATGACAGCTCTAAGAAACTAATACAACCCTTAAAACATTTTTCTTCCTAAGAACCTAGAGTATATGTCCAGTTTGAATATAAGGATTTGAAGGGGGAAAAAAGGAAGAAAAGAAATTCCGAAAGTGCTGTCTGGTAAGCTTTCTGTTTAAAACTGATGGCTCTCCTATACATGGTGGCCGGAGACAAAACAAGTAGCAAGTAAACAAGTGACACATATTAAGAGGGGAAAAAAATCTTGGGAGCATCCAATCACATTTAGTTTAACAGATTATTTTTATATGGATAAATTGGCTTTTGATATTTTATTGCATATATTATGAGAGTGCAATTTTTCTAAAGCTGTACCAGGAGGACAGTCTTCAGTAAGACCACTGTCCCATTCTATAGCACCTGAGAGACTGCCGTCTCCTTTCCCTCCCATTGAGGAAGGGGCTTACCTAGAGCTGGACTTACAGCCACCAACACTTCATCTAGGAAAATTGGAACACAAGCATTTTAGAGCACAGGCAAGATGATTTCAGACCTACTTTAAGACAAGAGAATTGGAAAGGTAATATAATACCCCAAACGGATAAACTTGTGCCAAACTTTTGCAAACCAGATGAAAGTACTGGCTTGTAATCTAAATACCCTGCAGAAATGAAACTCCTCCCTCGTGGTCCCAATATTTTAAGATATGAACAGCCAGTGATGTGGTGGTGACTGGTATCCACTCACAAAGCCTTTGGCTGGGAGTCAAGGCACTTAGCTCTCACGACACCAGCTTCTCCATCAGTGCGGTTTCGAGCTACATTCAGAAGCCAGTTCACTGGGCTGAAGTATCCTCACTTGGCAGGAAGACTCACACTCACAGTAACTAGATCACAGACTCAGCCCACAGGCTTGTTTTGGTTGCTCTGCTCGGGTATTTTGTTTTTATAATTTCTAACTTTAAAAAATTGGGAGATTTCACGTGAAATTCCGTATTACTAGCGGGCATGAATTTCTGCAGGGTGATCATCTACAGCTGAATAGAAGTTCCCCTGTTTGCTGGAGGCAAGCCCCCTCCAGTGTGTGCCGTACTGTGCACGCCCCTCCAGGAGCCCGTGGCCTATAGCACAGAGATGAGCGCAGTCTCCCAGGCAGAATCTCAGGGTTCCACTCCCGGATGTGTGACCTTGAGCAAGTGGTTTTTCTTCCTCTGACCCTCAACTTCCTTTCATGTAAAATGGGCATAATAATAGTGTCTATCTCGTGAGACTGTCTGAGGGATTAAGAGTTACAACATGCAAAGCACTTAGCGTGGTACCTGGCACACATGGAAACTCACTAAGTGTTTGTTGTTATTTTATTATTAATTCTTATTCTCATTATCATCTTACCTATCCCATTCCTATCACTTTTATTACTTACCTGGCTTCTATTGGTGTTTGTGTTTTGACTCCAGCTCCAGGTAAAGCCCGACCCTCAGTTGGAGGTAAGGGAGACAGCTAGTCTCCTATGCGCTAGACAGCTGGGAGGCAGGACTTACACCCAGTGCATCAATCAAGAGCTGAAATTTCACTGTCAAACAACCTGGCTTCCAGTCCCAACCTTACTACTTCCTAGCAGTATGTCCTTACACAAACTACTTAACTCTCTAAAGCCTGTGTTTATTCACTTCTATAAAATAGTAATGGATCTGTTGTGAATTAATGTGCCTAGCATATGGTTGATTTTAGCTTTTATCATTAAGAACACCACAGCATTCTCCTGCCCCCTAGCAATCCCAGGGCTGGCCCACCTCAGTTTCTCACAACAGGCTATAAGTGCCACTCAGTCATTTTAGCCCTGCTGGATGCTGCATCCCAAGGGGGCTTCTAGGTCTGAGAGATAATATGAATTAGGAATAAACCAGGTATATCTTGGAGTCACGTACTATTGCTACCTGTCACCCCTTTATCTTGTTATCCCAAAATATATACCGCAGGTATCAGTAAAACTTGCATGCCTTGAAATTAAAAGCAACTTTTCTAAGAGGGAAGCAAATTTTTTTTCCCCTACCACTTCAAACAGTAAAAGCATCTAAGCATATGACAAGGTTGAAGGCATTCAAGTTCTTAAAGTTTTCCTAAATAATTCCCTCAAGCCCTGGACAGCCTTCTCATATGATTGCCTTCTCAGTGGGACATCTACCCACAGCTTGAATTCTCTCCAAATCTTATCAAAGGTTTAAAAATAACTTTAAAAATTATGCTTTAGACAGTCACATTAAACAGTTCCTGAGAACAGATGACCACAACGGTATTTCTTATAGAATGCCATCTATTATTCAGCTTGTTTTAGGCTCTGTGATTCTAAGTTTTCTTTTTTTTTTTTTCTTAAAAAACAACAAAGTGTCTCTTCTATACTAGACACAAAAGAAATACAGACAACTGTAAACATCAAAGAGTTGACTCAATAGAAAAGTCCTCCTTATGAAATTATTGTCTGTAGAAAGAAGTTTTCTGAATTTCAGTGACAGTAAAGATTAAAACACAGCTGAATGTTAAATTGATTTTAAAAATTAGTCAAGTTGTGTACAAGAATAGTCATAGCAGCTTTAGTCTTAAAAGCCAAAAAGAAAAATAAAGGAACAATATAACTCTATCAACAGTAGTTGGGTAAATTACTTGTGGTAAATTCATACAATAAACTACTACACAGCAATGAAAAAAATAAACTACTGCTACACACAATCATATGAGTAAAATTTACAGACATAATGTTAAGCAAAAGAAGCAAATCTCAGGATACTAGTTACCTTTGAGAGAGATGGTTTAAGAGGGAACATGAGAGAATTTTCTGGGGTATTTGAAATGTTTTATACCCTCAGCTGAGTGGTCTTTACATAGGTTTACTCATTATGTAAAATTTTATCAAGCTGTACATTTAAGACTGGTGGATTTTACTATATTCAAATTTTGTCCCTCAATTAAAAAGTAAATTTAAAAACTAAGTCAGTCTTTGAATGTGGATTTTCATTATCTACATAACATGGCTCCATTATGGGCTCTATGGAAAGTCTGAGTTTTATTAAAAAATGAATAACATTTGTATTTTACATTGTCATTCAGGTTCTTTGTTTTTGGAGTAATAGTCCTTGTTTTATTCACTGAATGACATTTTTGTTTTTGTTTTCAGGAAAATTCAGAAACCTTTTCATGTACATAAACCAAAACAACCTATGTCAAAGTTTGGACAGTCCTGGCAGCTTCACACGTATGTCATCTCACACCATCAAGTTCTCTTTCATTATGAGAACAGCCTGTGGGGGGGCAGGGTATAGCTCAAGTGGTAGAGCCCATGCCTAGCATGCACAAGGTCCTGGGTTCAATCCCTAGTTACTTCCTCAAAAAATAAATAAATCTAATCACCTGTGCCCCACCACCTCCTAAAAATTTTTTTAAAAAGAGAGATTCTGTTTAAAAACAAACAAACAAAAAAGATAGTTAAAAAAAAAAACAAACCCTGCCTATGGATGTAGTAGGAAGAAAGAATTTAATAACGAAATTTTTCCTCTGTGAACTCAAATTGGCTTTGAAGTTTTACTTCGCTGAAGGAAAACTTGCTTTACAGAGTATGTTTCTCAAAAGGAGAAGAATGCTAACTGTCATTTAGGATGGATGAGACCATTCTTCATTGTGGGAGGCTGTGTCACACCTTGTGAGATGCTTAGTGTCCTGGCTGCACCCAGGGAGGGGAATAAAGATGCCTTCAGAGTTGCAGCATGGTCGGCAACCAACTGCACCTTGCCATTGTCTCCCTGGGAGAGAAGGAAGGGTCACTCCCAATGGAATGGGAGAACAAAATATAAATTAAGTTCAACTACAGGGAAATCAAGTTACATTCCTTGCTCATGAGTTTGTGGATGAGCTGGGTACGCATTAACTTCTGACTAGTGAAAAGAATTCAGGCTTGGGAATGGGGCTGCCATGACCAAGTGTGCGACACCTAAGGGGGCACTAGTCATATTATATACATTGTAGATTTGTAAATTGATTAAACAATTGTCCCATTAATAGAAGTATCTTGTGAGAGAGGTACCTGTTCCTAATTTGAACAATGATGTCGTCCAGACCAGAGGCGACCGTGACAGGGAGTATGAGAACCTTGGACTTATGCTTTTATTATGTAAGTCACTTATCAGTATGCACGATTGCCCCATTTTTCGTAAAGCTATAATGCAAGCCTGTAAGGGGGTTGGTAAGACAGCTAGTTGACAAGAGAATAACACTAAAAAGAATGAATCAAACCTTTTATAAAAATTGGATTTGTGATACAACTTTACATTTTTAAAAATTTGAAAAAAGAGGTATGGGGTTAGGAGAGACATCCCCAAATGATGTCAGTTCATGAGCATTTAGTGCCTCAGTAATATTTTCACTGTGCCCCCGGGTCTGAAGAAATACTGAATAGTTAGTTCTGTTTATTACATAGTGAGTCCAAAAACTTAAGTATGCGTGCCCTAAAAACTCAGTAGCCTTTTTAAAAAAAATTACATACATCAAAAGAAAAGAATTTTAGATCATTCTTAAATAATCACACTGACAGGTGTGTCTGGTCTAGCATGGCTCAACTTCTCAAACTTTGGGAACAGATTGAACTCTCTGCCACCATCCTTTCCTGTTCCACGATGATTTTCACAAGGTACTTCCTTGTCATCATGGTAACTTCTAAAAACCTACCTTTCCGAAGCTATGATACCACCTAAAGGAATGTAGTGCAATATTGAAATATGTGACCCATCTCAAGCTAGTAGTTTCACAATGTCTCATAGATGTTAAGTTTCTGTTTCCCTCAAAATTTTTAAATGTTCCATGTGCCCCCTGTGAGTTTGCTGTGACTTCTACTCCTGCAGCATCTCTGTGCACAATTTAAACAAAGGGATTAGGACAATGAAACCCTAGACACATTGAAATTAACTGCAGTGAAGATGTGTGTAATGGCCTAACACCCATGGTAAATCTGAAAGTCCAGCACTCACGAGCCTGTATATTTCTTCTTGGGAACTTGAGATAATGTCTTCAGAAGCATTTTGAAAATTCTGAAGTGCTAAAACAATAATAATTGCAGAATTAGCTGGTAAAAGCACTATCTGCTAGAGTGTAAACTCTAAGAGACCAGGGAATTTTGTAGCTTTGATGCCTAGAATAGTGCCTGGGATACAGTTGGTTTTTAATAAATAGTTGATGAATTAATGGATGAAAGAAAAGAAGACACTGATATTTCAAAGTCTTGGTGTTTTTAATAGGGTTATAGGGTTGTAGGATTAGCTTGGGTCTCATGTTTTTCTCTGTATTCTCTCAACTCAGTCAGTGACCTTCCCAGTGAAACCTAAGTTGTAGTGTGGTTAGAGATATGTACGTAAAAGTGCTTCGTATATAGAGGTACTCAGTAAGTGATTAATTTTTTACAGGGAGTTTAAGTAGGGTAGTGGCCAGAATGTAAGCTTTGGAGTAGGACTAATTTGGATTTGAGTTGACTAGACAATTATCAAATTTCCCTGGGTCTCAGTTTTTCCGCATGTAATATCGAGATAAGCATCTTAGCCTATAGGGTTGTTGTAAGGATTAAATGAGAAAATGTATGTAAAGCACTTAATGCAATGCCTGGGACAGAAAAGTATAGACAGGAATTATTATCCTAATAGGTAATTTTCACTTTACTTGGCTCATCTCATTCCTCTGAAGGTAAGTTCCAGGACTTATGAATAGTACATCATACACACCAGGCACATGCTGCCTCAGGACCGTTGTAGTGGCCTGGAATGCTCTTCTAATAGATGTCCACTTCCTTCCAGTGAGTCTGCTCAAATTTACCTTCTCAATGAGGTCTACAGAGACCTCCCTATGTATAATTGCACACCTCCATTCCCCTTACCATTTTTTTCTCCTGACACCTATCACCTTTTAACATACTACTTTCTCATCATTTATTTTCGTTATGTTCTCACAAGAATATAAACCCCAGGAGGACTGGGATTTTCATCACTTTGGTTCACCAACACCTCAATGTTTAGATCAGTGCCTGACAGAGTGTAGGCACTCAATAACTATCTGTAAAATTGAATTGAATTGAATTGATTTGAATATATTCCCAATGAATTTTATATTTTTTAGTTTGGGTCCATTATTTAGTTTGTCAGCATGATTTTGAAAAATATTAACCTGCCTTCATCTTGCATCTTTAAGTGTGGCCCATCATCCACATTCCATGCAGCTAGCCCTCCCCAGGGAAAACTCCAGGTACCCCGCCCAGTTCAATTACTGGGTGTGTGAACCTTGGCAATTTTCTTAGCCTCTCTGTGTCTTGGTTGCATTACCTACAGACATAGAGATAAAAAACATTGCTACTCTATAAAAATCCAATGAAGATTCAATTATTTAATGCACATGAAGTACCTACAACAGTGCCTGGCACACACTCAATAAATATGAGCTATTGTGATTCTTTTAACAGCCAAGCCCAGGACTCTCTCTCCTTGGGCCTGATCTGCATCTCTCTTCTCCCCTGCTCTGGTATTCATCCTCTCCAGACCCACCTCTTCTTTCATCTCCTACCTCTTACCCACCCAATCTGAACTTAGGAGGTCTCTTTAGTTTCAACTCTCCTTTATCCTCTGCTAACTTTTTTTTTTTCCCTTAAGCATTTGCCATTAGGCCCAAACTGCTTTTAAAAGCTTTAGGAAATTCCCTGACTAACCTGTGCCTAGACTAAAGCTTTCATGTTTTAACAATGTGATTCTAAAATCCCCATGGGAACAAGAGGAAAAAACTTTTCACAAATTGCTTTATTGACCTTAATCCAGGACTATTTTAATACTGTCATTTTTTTTTACCAATAACTTCCCCATTCCATTTAATTTTTTTAAAGGGTGGCCTACTTAACATCTTGGGCTGTATTATTTTAAAGAGAAAATAATTTCAGTTCTTCTAAAACATTTTTATTGAAACTAACTAAGAAGAACCCTAATATGTATATGCTCTCTGAATTTCATTCTGAGGCCATAGAGGAAAATATCCTCTTCCCTGGAAGGGCTACGCTACCTTAACTTGGGCTGTGAAGTCGGCCCTACCTCATGCCACCAATCTCAAGAAAGGGGGGCTGCCAGAGAACTTGGCTAAAGGTGGGGAGGTAAAAGGTCCAAAGGATTAAATTTCCGGCTCCCAAAATAACCCCTGAGTACTCCTGCCGCCTCCGTATCAGGCCCTGCAGGCTTCTTCGTGCTGGCTGGGTGCCACCTCCCTGGCCCAATCCCAGGAGGCCCTGTGCAGCCATAGATGACCCTCTATCCCCACAGGACAGCCCTCTAGAGAGGCTGGGGATCCCACTGAATTAAGGATGGACATGCAAGGTGCATTTTCTCTCTTCTTAGACTCATCATTCGTCTCTTTATTTTATGTTCCTTCTTTTTTTTTTTTTTTTTTCTTTCTCTCCTCCACTTGTCTCTAGTCTCCTGGAAAGCCTTGGAACAGTGTTTTTCCAAAGCTCAGTAATGTGAGAACTACTGTCACGATATCCTCTCACCTGCCCCCAACATGTCCAAATCCCAACTATACTAGTTTCCTTAGATTAACTCATTTTTTCACTTAAATTTTTAAAGACTAGCTATTGATATATAGCACCACTTTAAATGTAAAACCAGTTTCACTTGCCATAAATAGAAGGCTCACATATAAATGCAATTAATACAAAAATATATAGTAGTGGAATTTTAGTTGGCTATGGTTGCTTGTTGCAGGCCTTGTACTTGAGTCCTACTCTTTAAGTAATGCTGGAGAAGTGTTAAAGACATACCAGCATCATAGTGAGGCTTGCTCCTTAAATAGGGACTGGGATGAAGACAGAAAAGAGCAACATTCTCATCTGATTTTCAAATTACCATGCCTACCTAAAACTTTAGCATTTCCCACTTTGGGAAACACTGCATTCAGTTTAGGCTCACAAAAGTCCTAAGTTTTGTTGAAATCTGATAGGCCTCATCCCATTTCTCTCAAGTACTGAGTACACCATTTACTAACTTCACTCAGAAAATTTTTGCACATTTTTTTTTGTTATTTGTTCACATAATTTGTTCACAGCTTCTGACCAGCCACCACAGAGTGTTTCGGATATAGAACTTTGGTGTGGATCACAAAATGTGGCCGGTGGAATGGGTCTTTGGATGTCATTTAGCCCAAATCTTGATCCATCTCCATCTTCCCGAAGAGACTTGGGATTCGAAGCCCAGGGCGATTTGCCCAAGGTCACATAGAGGGTAGACTAATTTTTGTGTTCCTGCAGCCCAGAGAACAGGCTATCTCGTCCTGCAGGAGACTTCACGGTGGTTTGCCTGGCTGGAGCGAGGCCAAACCTTAAGCCTCCACTGTGTTGATCGCGGTTGCCACGGCAGCGGCACATTGTTCCCCGCCTCATCTTGGTGACGTTACGGGACCAGCGCCCAATGGGAAAGCCGCTCTCCGCCAGGCACCGCCTTTCCCAGCCGGCTCGGCCGTCGCGGCCGGGAGGGAAGCGTTGACAGTGCTGCGGAGGCTGGCTGGGGTCGCGGCCGCGGCAAGTGACATCGTTTTCCAATCTGTCCGCGTCCGCAGCCGCCCGACACGGAGCCAGGATGTTCGGGATGCTGAGCAGCAGCTTTGAGGATGATCCCTTCTTCTCGTGAGTGTCGGGGCCCGGGACCCCGCGGCCGCGAGGGAATTCAGGGATCTTGAGCGGAGCTGTTAAGGGAAAAGAGCGAGTTAAAACTCGACAGACGGCGAGACGGAATTCGGGTGACTACCGGAGGCAGCTTGAGGGAGAGGAAGACATGGGGACATGAGAGGGAAGGGAGAAGAGGGTTTAGTGGGATGTCAGGGCGAGGAGAGGAGAGAAGGATTCGGGGGCGTGAGGTGGGGGTGGGGGGCAGTCGAGCAGGCCCCCCTCCCCAACAAACCCGGGTGTGGGCTGCTCTCAACCTGGCGCGACTTCAGGTACTGCGCACCCCCCACCCCCACGCTTCCTGCGTTCGGGAGTCCAGTCTTCACAGCTGCAAAGGCGTTGCTTGTGACGAAACTGCCCTCTCGGTGGACCGTCTGGTGAGGATTATGCTCACAGGACCCACGCTTGTTTCAATTTCAAATGAGGGGTAGGGAATACTTAGTAGAGGACAAGTCTTCGAAAAGGGAAGCGTTTTAAAAACAGTATTGTCCATTATACTTGTTTATAAGAATATTAAGTTAGAGTTGTGCTGTCTCTCCCCTCGAAGTGGTTGGAAGTTGCCAGGTACACTGTTTTGTTTGCTTACTTTGTTACAAAGGTAGCCTTGTTTGGAAAGGGACTCTTCTTTCTGTCAAAAGTAGGGCAGGGAAGCAGAGAGAGGGTGCATTTACCACCTCAGGTAAACAAGTGCCAACCCCTGTAAACGGTTCCAAGTGAAATAATGTGGTGCCTTAAAACGAAGGCATCCAGAAACTAGTGGCATTATGATCTCATTTTCTGGGTTTTGTCTTTTTTTAGTTCTTCCTCTAGCGATTATGTAAAAGAACACAATCTAGTTGGATCCCTAAAACAGGAAAAATTGTGTTACTTTTTTGCCCATGTGTTTTGCCAGTTTGAATTTCGACTTGCTGTCTTAATTTATTTTGATCACTTCTATTCTTTATGCAACTTGGAGACCATTTTTTAAAAGGTTAAAATATTAAGTTTACTATGTAGATTTTTGTTTGCTTTTGAAGGAAAATATTATATTGGCTTAAATGTGTTAGTACTATATTAAAACAAAATGTAAAAGTAATAATTGAAAAGAAATTAACAGAACAAAAGATGAAATGATTAATGTAGAAAAATTAAATGATTAACTTTTTACTCTAAAGGTTATTCATTATAATTAAGGGGTATACGGACTCAGGCAAATTTATTATACTGTTTTAGTTAACTTGTTTAGGAGTGGTTGGGACGTTTATGATCAGTGTCGTTTTAACAAATTTCAAATTGTATATTATGATTTCCTCTTTAAAACCCTCTGAGAGTAGGGACTAAATATATCCATAGAGTAAATGAGCTGTTGAGGTGGTTCTTATGTAATTGTGACATCAGTACAATGGGTGACAGTTAAGAAGATTATGACAAAGCTTTTGAGTTGTATTGTCCTTGATTATGTCATAAAGAGCAATGACCTTAACCGTGAATGTATAATCAGTACCTTCTTTAAAATGTCAAGCAGAAGTGTAATTTAAACTCTTGGGTGACTATTTCTGAGCAAAGGCAATGAACCCAAGAGTCTGGGTCAGAAATAGTAACAGACCACAAATAGTAGGCATACATCAAAGGACACTCTTGCCCTGAGCTTAGGACAGATAGGACCACCAGTTACATGTCAGTAGGTCTTTCAGTCATCACTCTGTGGCCTTCTTCAAATGCAGGCAGCCATGTCATAAAAATTTGGGATAAAATTATTGTAATTAACTTTATAAAACTAATTTATACTTATAATTTTTTTGCTTCACAATTAATAATATAGAGAATAAATGTAATTAGGGGAGGTAATGGAGAAAGAGAATATGAGTTTAGTAATCTGTCATTTGTCCCACTCCTGTTACCCGAACCCCAAACAAAATGAGTATCCATTACTTAACATAAGGAATTCATAACGATGACAGGTTCCTTATTAAATCATCAACTAACCTTAAGGAACACAGAAAGGTTCCATGCTTATCATCTTTTATATAAATATCCCAATTGCTAACATTTTGGGTCTGGTCCCTAGTGGCTATTTTAATGTCTGACATGTAGAAAGTATTCAGTAAGTAATGTTTAATAACAGTCTGATGTCGTTTACTCTGTTTGTAGTTGATGTGGTATTTAGTTGATTGCTGGATTGCTGAAAGTAATCAGCTGGTCCCCAATTTACAATGGTTCCACTTAAGATTTTTCAACTTTGCAGTGGTGTGAAAACAATACATATTCAGTAGAAACCATACTTTAAATTTTGAATTTCAGTCTTTTCCCAGACTAGTGATACGTGGTAGAATGCTCTCCTATGAAGTGGGCAGAGGCAGCAAGCCAGCTCAGTCAGCCACGCTGTCACTAGGGTGAACAACCCATCCACTCACAACCATTGTTTTTCACTTTTAGTACAGAAATTGCATAAGGTGTTCAGTACTTTATTGCAAAATAGGCTTTGTTTTAGAGAATTTTGGCCAACTGTAGGCTAATGTGTTCTGGGCACATTTAAGGTACACTAGGCTAAGCTATGATGTTTGGTAGATGAGGTGTATTAAGTACATTTTTGATGTACAGTTATTTTCAACTTATGATGGAGTTATCAGGACATGACCCCATCGTAAGTTGAGGAAGATCTGTATTTACATTCAAAGGGTGCTATTGTTGATGTTGGCACTTTCTAATTTAAATGCTACCATTTTCTAAATAATTCATTAGCTCAGAATCAGGGTTATCAATAACAAGCACACACTACCAATTTGCTAATTCATCAAAAGTGGCAGACAAAAAATTTATACTTCTTGGACATAAAATTTGAATTTTTCAAAAAGTAAAGACTGGGTAAATACAGTGGTCAAATTGTTAAACACTAAGGATTTTAAAACAAAATCTGTAGCTTTGAATTCAAATATATTCACTTTCAATGTTCATCTTCCTGTAACAGTACATGTTAAATATTTTATCAGAAAAGTAAAGGGAAACTTTAAAAGTGATATTTTAAAGTTTGGTGTTTTATTATGTATTTGAGACTTTTTGATGTATCATAATATGTTTCAGAGCTGAAGTTTTATCAGTGAAAATTGCCTCACAGTATACCTTCATATATATCTTTTAAAATAAATAATACTTGTAATTTGGTTAAAAGCACTAAGACTAAAAGCTAGCACTTCCTGGCATGCAGCTTTCCCTCAAGAATACTACTTTCTCCTCTGATTTGTATTTGCTTAAGAACAGAAATATGGATGGATGGATAGGAAAATTAATTTGAGGTTAAAATGGTTTGGACATCTATCCTATACCCTAAAAAACTGATTATTAAATATAAAAGTTTACGTATATGTAGTATAACCTAGAAATTTCTACGTTGTACAGAAACATAAACTTTGAATCTTCTGAGTTATAGAAATGAAATCCTGATCATGCAAGTCTACAAAGAATAGCTGTGTTACCACTTATCAGCTGTTATAAAGACTCAGAAACAGGTTGGCAAATCAGCCTTATTCTTCATCATAAATTGTTAACATTCCTTTAAGCCACCCAAACTCTCCATATGGGCGCCATATTGTGATGACCACAATATGGTTGTTAAAGAAACCCTGCATATATTCACAGGATGTTACTTTTTTTAATCTCCTTGCTTTCATCAGGGGCTAACATTTACATGTCTATAATTCTGTTTTTAATTTTTAAAATTTATTTACTTTGCTCTTTGGAAGTAGTGGGAGGATACTGCTTTGACCAATTCGCTGAGATGAAAGTGAATGTAATGCATTCCACATATAAGATAGGCATTGACTGAGATAGTCATTTTCTTGAGTGAGAATATTGCCATGGCAGGAAATAAAATAAAATCACCTTATTAGATAAGCTAGGCTGTTCATTTGGGGCATCTTTGATTTGTTAGGTACAAACTTGAGTTAGGAGCCAGGGAGCACAACATGATTATGACGTAGTTGCTGGGTCAGGGAATGCCATTTGGTACCATCTGTACTTACAGAATGGGAAGAAGCCATAGTCACTCCTACAACTCTTTTAACATCAAAGCCTTTTGCCATACCACCACTGTAAACTGTGCTTCTAAACGGCAGGAAAATAAAATTGCCTATGGAAATGTAATTCATTCTTCAAGTATTTCTTCGTTTTCTACTATATGCCTAGCCCTGTGGTCTCTTAGAAATTTGTAGAAGTCAAGGCCCATGCCCTAAAGATTCTCTTGTGAATGTTGTATTATTTCTAGTGTCAAAACTTAAATCATCTGATGTATTTTCTTTATGGACCCACATACCTCATTGAAACTAAGGAACATTACTTTATGATCAAGAGAGTCATAACAATCTGCTTATGCTACTATCATGTGTAGTGGAAGGAAGGAGTTTCCCTTGATGGATGGGACTGCTATGTCAATTATCTGAGACCCTGCATAATAAAGAGTAGCATAAATCAGTTGCATTTCTTTACACTAACCATGAATCAACAGAAAAAGAAAGTAAAGAAACAATCCCCTTTAAAATAGCACCCAAAGTAATAAAATATCTGGGAATAAATCTAACCAAGGAGGTGAAAGAATTGTACACAGAAAACTATAAACCATTGAGGAAGGAAATTAAAGAAGACTTTAAAAAATGGAAAGATATCCCACGCTCTTGGATTGGAAGAATCAATATTGTTAAAATGGTCACACTGCCCAAGGCAATCTACAGATTTAATGCAATCCCTATCAAATTACCCAGGACATATTTCACAGAACTAGAACAAATCATAATAAAATTTATATGGAACTATCAAAGACCTAGAATTGCCAAAGCATTACTGAAGAGAAAGAAAGAGGCTGGAGGAATAACTCTCCCAGACTTCAGGCAATACTGTAGAGCTACAGTCATCAAGACAGCATGGTATTGGTACAAAAACAGACATATAGACCAATGAAACAGAATAGAGAGCCAAGAAATGAACCCACAAACTTTTGGTCAACTAATCTTCGACAAAGGAGGCAAGAATATACAATGGAATAAAGACAGTCTCTTCAGCAAATGGTGTTGGGAAAACTGGACAGCAGCATGTAAAACAATGAAGCTAGAACACTCCCCTACACCATGTACAAAAATCAACTCAAAAGGATCAAAGACTTAAACATAAGACAAGATACAATAAACTTCCTAGAGGAAAACATAGGCAAAACATTATCTGACATACATTTCAAAAATTTTCTCCTAGAAGAAATAAAAGCAAGAATAAACAAATGGGACCTAATGAAACTTACAGGCTTCTGCACAGCAAAGGAAACCAGAAGTAAAACAAGAAGACAACCTACGGAATGGGAGAAAATCTTTGCAAATGAAACCGACAAAGGCTTGATCTCCAGAATATATAAGCAGCTCATATGACTCAATAAGAAAAAAAAAAACAACCCAATCCAAAAATGGGCAGAAGACCTAACAAGCAATTCTCCAAGGAAGACATACAAATGATCAAAAGGCACATGAAAAAAATGCTCAATATCACTAATTATCAGAGAAATGCAAATCAAAACTACAATGAGGTATCACCTCACACCAGTCAGAATGGCCGTCATTCAAAAATCCACAAATGACAAATGCTGGAGAGGCTGTGGAGAAAGGGGAACCCTCCTACACTGCTGGTGGGAATGCAGTTTGGTGCAGCCACTATGGAAAACAGTGTGGAGATTCCTCAAAAGACTAGGAATAGACTTACCATTTGACCCAGGAATCCCACTCCTGGGCTTGTATCCAGAAGGAAATCTACTTCAGGATGACACCTGCACCCCAATGTTCATAGCAGCACTATTTACAATAGCCAAAACATGGAAACAGCCTAAATGTCCATCAACAGGTGACTGGATAAAGCAGAAGTGGTATATTTATACAATGGAATACTACTCAGCCATAAAAACCGACAACATAATGCCATTTGCAGCAACATGGATGCTCCTGGAGAATGTCATTCTAAGAGAAGTAAGCCAGAAAGAGAAAGAAAAATACCATATGAGATCGCTCGTATGTGGAATCTAAAAAACAAAAACAAAAATAAACAAACAAACAAACAAAAAGCGTAAATACAGGACAGAAATAGACTCATAGACAGAGAATACAGACTTGTGGTTGCCAGGGGGGTGGAGGGTGGGAAGGGATAGACTGGGATTTCAAAATTGTAGAATAGATAAACAAGATTATACCGTATAGCACAGGGAAATATACACAAAATGTTATGATAACTCACAGAGAAAAAAATGTGACAGTGTGTATATGTTCATGAATGACTGAAAAATTGTGCTGAACACTGGGATTTGACACAACATTGTAAAATGATTATAAATCAATAAAAATGTTTAAAAGAAAGAAATAAAAGTAGCATTAACCTTTTTTACTTAGAAGCACAAGTATCTATATTCTTGTACAGGCTAGTAAAATTGTAACTCTGGGAAAAATATATATATAATATGTATTTGAGAGAGTCTTAAAAACAGGAACTTATTCTTAAGTGAAATATTATCAGCCTCTTAAAAAAAAAAAACTGTATGTTGATATTCCCAGGAGACCCAAAATCAATCTAGGAGTTAAGGCTTTTTGTGGGGGAAGGTATTTCCTAGCTTCTGATAGGTAAATAATATGGAGTGGAAAAAATGTGTTTGGTGCCAAGTTTCATTCTGTTTGATTGTGGTTTGCGTCAGCAATCTTGTAAGAGATAGTATGGTCATCATAATAGTATAAGTAAATTTTTCCTCATTTATTCAATGAAAATGCATTCTCATGGGAAATCTGTAAACTATAGAAAATTTGGTGAAGGAAATCATGCAACCCAAGATTTTAGATACTATCATTATTTTGGTGTATTTTGTTTCTATTTTCTAGATATGAAATTTTTTTCAAAATTGAAACCAAGCTTTATGGTTATAAATACAGTTTTTCCTCAACACATACCGTAAACATTTTCCTAATCTTTAGATATTCTTTAAAGCATGAATTTAGTAGCTGCAAAATATTACATCCTGTCGAAGTGAAAAGAATATTTTTCAGATAAATCTTTAACCACATTTCAAATTATTACTTTAGAGTAGTTTATGTACACAAAATGACCAGTTTATAGGATATGAACTTTGTAAAGCATCGTTATATTTTCTAATTTATTTTCCTAGAAGAATGAAACATTCATTTTTGAAAGAGAACAATATGAATAGATAGAAAAATATAATAACTCTTCTTTTTATATTTTATAAAACAAGCTATGTATTAGCTTAATTTTTGAAATATTAACACAGCTTCTTGCTACCACAAGAGACTTTGGCGTTGTTAAAAATTCAAGCTTGAACGAGAGAAATCTTAAAGTGTTATCTCCAAGCAGCTGCTGTTTTGGGTAGACATGAGTTGAACTCAGTCTGGGGTTCAGCCAGATTTCTCCCTGAATGGCTCAGACAGGTGCAAAAGCCAGACTGGGAGCCCACTTTTGTCTTAATGCTTTTTCCAACAGACAGTCTTTTGTTCATGTCATCCAAAAAAGTAAGATTTTTTTTTAGCATTTGCTGTACATATAAATATACCTACTCCTATTTAAATAAAGAGAAACCTGGGCAACATTTTAACGAGCCACAGTTAGTTGTTGAATTTTTAGCCCAAGTATAATGCAATCAGAAAAATAAATCTCATTAAGTGTTCTGTTTCTATAGGAAAATAATAGCTGTTTAATACTCATTTATTCACTGAAGAAAACTTGTATTCCCTGAAGTATCTTTCTTCATTGCATTTGACTCTCATTGACATCTCTAAAAGGAAAGTTGACTGGTTTTCTTAAGTAACTGCATATTAATGAGAGTGAACACTTTTTTCCTCCACATTTGGACCTGTATTCTAAGCTCTAAGTGTCCAGTGAGTATGGGGATCTAAGCAAAAGGACTCTCTCTTGAATCATCCATTCTAAAACATCAGATGGTATGAAATCCTTTAACTCTACATAGTTCTATTCCTTTTTTTATTCCTTAAAGATTTTTATTATGAAATGTTTAAAATATATACTACAAAAGTAGTGCAGTATAACAATACTGTGTCCTCATCACCCAGAATTTCAAAATTTACAGCTGCTTTACTCATCTCTATTGCTGCTGCTGTCTTCAAAATGTCTTAAAGCAAATTCCAGACTTCCTCTCATCTCACTTATATGTATTGCTAAATACATCTCTGAAAAATATTGTCTTCTTACATTACCATAATGCCATTTGTACAAGTAACAAAATTAACAGTAGTTTCAGTTTCTTGGTATCATCTGGCACTGAGTATCATCTAACTAGGAAATACTTTGGAATAATCTGGTTTTTGAAATAAAAATTAGAAATTCTTAAGACAACTCATTTATGGGTTTTACAACTACTTGAAACTCTGTCTCTTTAAGTAAAACTAGGGAGATGTATACACCAAATTCTGATTCCTTAATTGAAACTAACCTCTGATCTTCAGGTCTTGATTTGGGAAAGTGTAAAACTACTGACCCATTTAATTTTTAAATTGTCACAACTTCTTCATAGTGCTGGTTGCCTATTATTCTGCTAAAATAGTGATTTCAAACTTTTAATAGGTGGCAAATCTAGGAATAGTAGTCTGTTAAGTTTTCCATGCCAATCACTCCTATCAATCAGACAAAAATTCAAAACTAAAAATCCTATAAAAATTCATGGGAAAATGATCTTATTTATAATATTTTTCTGCATTGTATGTATAATATTTTTCTGCATTTTATGTATAATATCTTTACTTGATTAATCCTTAATATGTTAGTCTGTTTTTAGTTGGAAAGGAGGAAATATGAGTAATATGTAAATAAACCTAATGCTCTAGTGTCTTCATTTTATCATATTTCCTAAGTGAATTTAGTACATTTCTGTAGATAATGCTGATCATTCAACTAAATATTTTCTTCATTCTGAGAGACTCAGTTACTAATTTGGTTAAGAATAGTTTAATTTTTGGATTCCTGTTGAAATTTTTGTATTCTGTTGCATGAAGAGCATCCTCAGCCTGCACATGCTGAAGAGCTCTTTCTCTTTGTGACTTTGCATAAAATTTGTCAACAGAAAGGAGGCTAGAAAGTAGTCAAAGCAGTGTCCCCTGGTGGATGGTATGTGAAGGACAAGAGTGACGGCAGGAGAACACATGAAGTAAGAGTACTGATGTGTTACAAATTTTTAGAATCTGGATCAATTATCCAGACCAGCAGTGGTCCTAATGCAGAGGTGGTTGAACATTATTGTGCCGGTCAGGAATGCAGAGGACCTGGTGTCAGTCGTGAATACATTTCTTTTTCTACTTAACAGTTTCCTTTAAAACAGTTCATACTGCCCAAGATCTGTAGAGCAAAACCATCTGGAAACACTCTCATAAACAGACTCCTTATTAGATTTATTTAGAGAATACTCACCTTTTCGTTTTTTCACTTTAATACTTTGTAGTATCATCAGAGGTACCTGGGAAATGGCACTGCTTTCTGAGTAGAAGACTAGATTATAATTCCTGGAAATATTGACACCTAGTTCTTTATTTTTAGTAAAACTTCACTGCTGAGATATTGCTTCTGAAATGCAAAGCAATAATTTAATAATTTAGTTAACCATAGTAGTTTAAACAAAAAGAATAAATCCTTTAGATAAGTTTAAAACACTCACCATTACGCCATTTATGGTAGAATCAATTTAATGATTTGAAACATTCTAGATAGCAAATTTCTGCATTCAATTTTCAGAAATTATATTCAAGTTTAAGGCAATAAGACATCAGAACTACACAGAGTTTTTGGAGTACACCTTCTGTCTTAGCATATTTTGAAAACTAATGCCTAATTAGAAACACCTGAGAAATACTAATTTATTAAAACATAAAACTTTGTAGCATGTTACCATGAATACCAAAATTTGAGAATCTTTAGGATTTTCACAGAGATAAAATGGCATACTTTATTTTACAGCATGTTAGTGGGAATTGCCAAGAAATAAGCTTTTTTTTTAACTATTATGAAAAAAAAACACATTTATACAGCCCAAACTGAATATTTACATTGAATTTGGAATTGCAGAATTTTTTTCCCATTTCAGTTTTCCATATTTACAAGTGCACCATGAAACTTTATAAAAAAATTTTAAAAAACCTATAAAACTTAGTAACATCTAACATCTGGCAGTTAATACTTTATTTTATAAAGTATCAAAGTGCTTTACATTTTCAAAAGTGTGTTTTTGAAATATGTAATACATGTTTATGGCAAAAACTCATACAGTACAGTAGGCACAGTAGACCTGCCTCACAACAATATGGATATAATTAACAGTAAACTATACACTTAAAAATGGGTAAGATGGAAAACTCATTGAGCTGTACAGTTAAGATTGATCTGTGCACTTTTCTGTGTGTGCTATACATCAATAAAATAGCTTATTTTAAGACCAAAAAAAAAAAAGACTCCTTTCTCACCTTTGGCCCTCAGCCATCTACTCACCCTCTCAGAATGCAACCACTGTACCGTTTTGCTGCATAGCCTCCTAGGGATATATTCTATACATTTATAAGCATTTGTGCATGGATTTTTTAACATGAGTGGAGGTGGTATACTCTATATCCTGCTAATCCTTCCATATCAGTACATAAATATCTGTCTGGAGATTTTAAAGATGGCATAATATTCCATTTAAATGCTTTTAAAGTGCTGAAAAGTCTTTCATGGCTCTTTTCCTATCCTTTTTTGGTTATTGTTCCATCCAGAAACATCTGTGGGCCAGATAATTTTGTACAATGGATAGAGCAAGCAAGATGCGTTCCCTTTCTTCCAGTAGCTTCTAATCTAGGAGAAAAGACAAACAATATTTTCTGTATGTTATTTTATTTTCAGGTAGTCTTTGTTTTATAAAGAGGACTAACACAATCAGCAAGACTTCAATTGTTTTTAACTTGAATTTTTAAAAAAATTCCCCTTTTACTCCCAAGAACAGTAACCTATGCCTTTTTAAGGGAAAGAAAAGAAAGTAGAAAAAATAGTGAAGAGTACTTAAAAGAAAAATGATTAAGTAGTTGAAATAGTCAATCTTATTCAGAAGTCCTAGAATGGGAATTAAGGCTGACAAAAATAAGCGTATAACCTGCCCACCTACATTGATATTTGGTTGTGGGAAACAAAATTTACTCTAGCAATTACAGGCAGAAAACAATTTATTACAGGGCATTAAATGGCTTAGAGAATCACTGTGATGGCTGAAGAAACAAGATTCTAGACTGAACTTTCAGGAATGACTCCCAAAGTCATATCACAGATTCAGACCACAGAGGGAGCAACTTCCACTTCCAGGGTTAGGAGTCACTGAATCGGGAAGCTGCCGCTGCTCCTGGCTCCGAAAGTGTTGTGTACCTGCTAGCATGTAAGCAAAATGGATTTCACTTGCCTGTCCCCCAATACCCATAAAGCTCTAGTGATGAGACACTCAGGGTTCTGCTAATACTGCTACAGAGAAACTACGTACCTCTGTGACTGTGCTTACCAACAAAGAGAAGTAGTCATCCATATAGGCTCTGCTGCACCTCTGCCTTCCAGTTCTCAATTAATTGCCCAAAATTGGCAAAACTTAAATCCAGAATCTTAGCTTCAGTGGAGTAGTCTGTTAGGCCTTGGACTGAATGAGTTTTGGGAGGATGTGAAAATAGGAAATCTCAAATACTGAGCCAAACTAAGCACAGCTTCTCCCTCCTAATTCATATCTATAAAGTCACTTGAAATACTTTTAAGCATTTGTGCTCTGAAATTAATTTCTTTATCTTGTTCAAAATATGTAAAAAAATTGCACGTATTTGAGGAAAAGTAACATCATGAAAGACAGAAGCTATGCTCACCAAACAGAAGAACCAACATTTAAGGAAACAAAGCTAATGAAACAAAGACTATAGAAAGTGTAATTAATATCTTCAGGAGACTCCATTACCTTCAGGAGTGTGGCCACGAAAGATCCAGTGTACCAACCCTCTTGGAGATAACACTATAATGGCAGGATGAAATACAAAAACAACTTTCTGGAGAAGGTACTAGAGAATGATGACAACCAAATAGAAAATCTAGAACTGAAAAATACAATATTTTTAAGGAAAATATTCACTGGATGGGCTTAACAGTAGAATGGAGATGACATAGGAAAAGAGTCACTGAACTTGAAGGTTAATAAAAATCAATCTGAAAACAAACAAAAAAATAAAAATATTTTTTGTAGGAAAATATCAAAATATCTAACATAGGTGTAGTTGGAGAAGAGGATAAAGAGAATGAGGCATATAAATTAGTTGAAATAATAATGAAAATCACCAAATTAGTTTGGTGAAAGATAAAACTTTAGAGAGTCAAGAAGCTGGAAATATGGATAAGGATAAATATGGATAAGGATAAATATGAAGAAAACTATGCATATATCCATCATAATCAAACTTCTGAAAGCCAAAGATAAAAAGAAAAATCTTGAAACAAAAGAAAACAATACATTAACTGTATACAGGAGACTAATAATTTGAATTACCTTTGGCTTGTCACCAGACAAAACAGAGGCTAGTAGACAGTATAAAACACTTTTAAAGCGCTGCAGGGGGGAAAAAAAAACCTGACAACTTAGATTTATCTGTGAAACTATTCTTTAAGAATAAAGGGTGAAATAAATTATTTTCTGATAAAACTAAGAGAACCTGTTGCAAATATTCATACCCGCAGAACAAGAAATGTTTAGGTTCTTTAGTGAAGAGAAATGATATCACATGGCAAGTTATTAATATTAGGATATTAAGGAAAGAAGAGTGTCAAAAATGTTAAATATATGGCTAAATGTGAAAGAGCTCCAGAGATGTCAGAGGATAGTGCAGTCATTAAAAAAACAAAACAAAACAACTAACCAGAGATAAACAGAAATTTAAAATTTGACCTTAAAAGTTAAAAAAACAAAACAAAACTGTTAAGCAGAATGTTCACAACCAAAGACTGTATTAGTAACCTGGGAAACCAAGCCAAGAAATTTCTTTCAATATGCAGCACAAAAATCACAGAGGGTTAAAACTTCTACAAGGAAGGGACAGATAGAAAAAGAATAGTAAATACACACCCCAAAAAATAATTTAAGAACAATTTCTAGAACTAAAGAAAGGCTGAAATCCTTAGAACTCTGATTGAAAAGGGAAATTTAAGGATTGACAGGATCTTTTTTTAAAGTTCTATACTTGGACCCATGACAATGTAATTTTAATATAATAAAAATATATTTTAAAAAATCATAAACTTATGAAGACTATAAATTTCTTAGAAATAATGAGAACCAGATTGTCATCAGACTTAAGCAAAAATAAGGGAGATAATGAAGCAATGTCTTCAAAATACTAGGGGGAAATTATGTAGATTTCTATGCCCAGATAAGCCGTCGTGTCAATTTGAGTGTAAAATAATTTAGACATATGACTGCTCCAAGTTATTCAAATTACTAGATGTTAGAATCCAGGAAGAAAATAATAAGATGAAAGATTCAATGGTACATGAAATGCCCAAAATATGCAAATGCAGAAAGTACGTTTGTGGCTGCCAAGGGCTACAGGACGGGAGACTGCCAACAGGTATGGAATTTCTTTTTGAAGTGATGAAAATGTTCTGGAATAATAGTGGTTGCACAATTGTGAATATACTAAAAGCCACTGAACTGTTTAAAAAAAAAGATTTAATGGTAATTCAGAAGTAAACCAAACTCAACTTTTCTTGATGGAGGGAGATTGAACTAGAGGACCTGCTATCTCCTTTATTCTTCCCATGGAAACAGACCTCACCCTTTCCTCTCCTGGAGCTAACACAGGACAGATAAAAACCCAACAAACAGCCAGCTCGTTCCTGAAGTTTTGAATTTGGATGACTTGGAGAATAATGACTATGTGTTTAACAGAAATACAGACATAAGGAAGAAAAGCTGGCTAAGGAAAAAGACAATGTTAGAAATGTTAGGTTAAATGATTTTTTAGGATTGAAAGAAGAGAAACTACAAGCGTATCACAGATACAAACAAATCATAATACAACAAACAGTTATATGCCAACAAATTGGACATCTAGAAGAAATGGATATTTTCTAAAGACATACAAACCTCCGAGACTGAATCAGGAAGAAGTAGATAGTCTGAAGAAACTGATCATTAATAGTGAAATTGAATTAGTAATCAAAAACTCCCAGCCAATAGAAGTCCAGGATCAGATGGCTTCACAGGGGAATTCTACCAAATGTATAAAGAAGAGCTAATACCTATCCTTATCAAACCATTTCAAAAAAAAAAAAAATGAGGGGGGAACACTCTCAAACTCATTCTAATGGGCTACTATCACCCTGATACCAGAACTAGACAAAGACACTATAAAAAGAATTACAGGCCAATATTTCTGATCAATATAGATTCAAAAATCTGCAATAAAATATTAGCAAACTGAATTCAACACTATATAAAAAGCATCATACACCACGATCAAGTGGGATTTATTCCAGGAATACAAGAATGGTTCAGTATCTGCAAATCCATCAGTGTGATATGCCACATTAACAAAAGGAAAGATAAAAATCACATGATTATCTCATTAGATGCTGAAGAAACATTTGATAAAACTCAATATCCATTCATAATAAAAGCTGTCATCAAAGTTGGTATACAGAGAACGTATCTCAACATAATAAAGGCCATATATGACAAACCCACAGCTAACATTACTCAATGGTAAAAATCTAAAAGCTTTTCCTCTAAAATCAGGAACAGCCTTCTCTTGCCACTTCTAGTTAACATAGTAATGGAAGGGCTAGCTACAGCAATCAGAAAAGAAAAAGAAAAAGAAAAAAAAAGAAAAAGTCTCCCAGATTGGAAGGGAAAAAGTAAAACTGTCACTGTTTACAGATGACATGGACAATATATAGAGAACCCTAACGTCTCCACCAAAAAACTATTAGAATAAATGAATTCAATGAAGTTGCAGGATACAAGATTAACTTATAGAAATCTGTTGCTTTTCTATAACAATGAAATGTCAGAGAAAGCAAGAAAGCAATCCCATTTAAAATCACATTTAAAAGAGTAAAATACCTAGGAATAAACTTAATCAAGGAAGTGAAAGAACTATACTCTGAAAACTATAAGATATTGATGAAGGAAATTGAAGATGATACGAATAAAAGTTTTAAAATGTCCATACTAGCCAAAGCAATCTACAGATTTAATGTAATCCCTATCAAAATACTCATAACGTTTTTCATAGAACTAAAGCAAATCCTAAAATGTACATGGAACCACAAAAATCCTGAATAGTCAAAGCAATCCTGAGGAAAAGGAACAAAGCTGGAGGCATCATGCTCCTTGACTTCAAACTATACTTCAAAACTATGGTAATTAAAACACCTGAAACTAATATATAATATTGTAAATCAACTATACTTCAGTAAACACAAAGACTTACTTGGATAGAAGTAGGCAAATGCTCAATAATTTATCATTATTTGCAATTTATACTCTGAGTACTTCAGAAAGTATTACAACTTCCTGGTCAGGGCTCTGTCCCCACTGCCTGGCACAGTGCCTTTTACATGGGTATTCAGTATATGTTTGTTAAATAAATGGAGACCATTTGCATCAAAACAAGCAAAAATTGAACTAGAGGTCCGTGATAAAATGGTTGAAGAGGATTGATTAATGTTTATTCATTTGAGGTCCTTAGAACATCTGCATTAGGGTTCTTGAAAGGCTTGTTGGAATGCAGATTACTGGGCCACGCTCCAGAATACTGACTCAAAAATCCCTGGTGTATGTGTCAGGAATCTGCATTTTACTGAGTGCCTCTGGGGACTTTGAAACATGGTCAAGTTAATAGAAAGAATCCACAGAGGGGAGAAAAAAGACCAGGTAAAGTCCAGAGAAATTAAGTCTTTAGAGGGCAGTGCTTCTCAGCATTTTAACATCATTCACAAGTAGAAAACATTTGCAAAGCACCTTGGGGTACAAGGAGAGACTGATGGAAGCTGGAAGTAAGCAGCCCCAGGGCTTTCGAGGGTTCAGGCCCACCTGGCTGTTGCCCCAGGGATACGGTATCAACATTTTGACCCACCAGTAACCTATCTCATGCTAAGGCAGCTCTGTCAAGGGTGAGAAGGAAGGGAGAATTTAAAGGAAAAATTTATCAAACAAGGCTGAGAACAGTGCACTGCCCCTGAAGTTAACAGATGCTGCTGAGAATTCAAGGGGTAGGGACAACCTTTGGGTATTAGTAATTGGAAGGTTAAGGGAATCCATGGAGTTTTAATGCAGAGGTAAAGGGAAGGAAAAAGGCATTTAAGAAGAAGTAAAGGGAATGAGCTACAAGGAAGTAAAGGACACAAGCATAGGGGACTGTTGGAAGGTTGTAAGAACTAAAGAAAAGGAAATAGTAGCTGGAAGAGTATCGGGAACATGGCGAGGGGAGGGAGAGGGGAAGTATAATAGCAGCCTTTCTTTGGTACAGCAAGAACAGAAAGTTTTCATTGACATGGATCATAAATTGATTACTTAAAAAAACCCTTTGTAATCATTTAGTAGTCTAATAAAGGACTTCAAACGTCCCTTTGAATTGTAACAAGAAGTAATAGTTACAAATCAGGCCATCAGTGCAGAGAGAATGCTGCCATTGGAGTGGATACTTCTTCAGAAGCTGGTGCTTTCAGAGTCTCTTTTGGCTGGTCCTAATTCAGGTTTATGTTCTCTAATCTCTTGTCTCTATCATCAGCTCTAGACATCCCATTCAGCATGAGTGCCAGGTTAATCACAAGCTGTATTTTGTAGCTTTTCAGTCTTCTAAGACTATTTTATGTGGACTGGCAGAAACAGTTGGAAATTGCTTTAAATACTGTGATTTTAGGAATATGTCTATGGTAGACAGAATAGTGCCCCCTTAAAGATGTCCACATCCTAATCCCCAGAAGCTGTGAGTGTGTCATTTTACATGGGAGGGGGCAATTAAGGTTATAGATGGAAGTAAGGGTGTTAATCAGCTAACCTTAAAATAGGAGAGTAACCTGGATTATCCAGGTGGGCTCAATTTAATCACACGAGTCATTTAAAAATATGGACACATCAGAGAGAGATTTGAGAATGTTATGCTGCAGGCTTTGAAAATGGGGAAAGGGGCCACAAGCCGAGGAATGCAAGCAGTCTCTAGAAAATAAAAAAGGCAAGGAAACAAATTTTTCCCTGCAGCCTCCAGAAGGAACATAGCCCTGCCAGCACACTGATTCTAGCCAAGTGATACCTATTCTGGGCTTCTGACCTCCTACAACTCCATAACAGTAAGACAAACAACCTGGTTTTTTAAATGGAGGAAAATTTGAACAGATGTTCTATCAAAGAAGGTATCTGAATGCCATGTAATATAGAATAAAACCCCAATGGGATATTATTATACCACCACTGAAATGGCTAAAATTAAAAAGACTGACAATACCAAGTGTTAGCAAGAATGTAGCCCACTGGAACTGTCAGTTTACCTTTTTTTAAAGTTCAACACACTCTTACCATACAACCCAGCAATCCCACTCCTAGGTATTTTACTCAAGAGAAATGTTAACTGTGTATACACAAAGAAGCTTTATTCATAATAGCCAAAAACTAGAAACAGTTTTGTAATAATATTGTAATGTAAATCATACGTATACAATGGACCTAGCAATAACACTTTAAGTAAACTGCTGATAAATGGAATGAACTACAGATAACATGGATGAATCACAGAAGCATTATGCTGACTGAAAGCAGCTAGACGCAGAAGACAACATAATGTCTGATTCCATTACGTGAAATTCTGAAAAAGACAAAACTGTAGTGACAGAAAGCCTGTCAGTGGTAACTAGGGTTGGATGGAGGTAATTATCTGCAAAGGAGCAAGAGGGCACTTTGAGGGCGATGGAAATTTTCTACAGCTTGATTGTGGTGGTGGTTGTGACTATACATTTTTCAAAATTCATCAAACTGTACATTTAAAATGGATAAATTTCACTGTATGTAAATTATACCTAAGCAAAGCTGAATTAAAACAAAAAACCTCTTAGTAAACACAAACACACACAAATCCAGTTAAGTGGCTTGCTCATGAATTGCACTTGAAGCTTTTTCTTTTTTAACCTCCAAGGTTACATATGAATAAATCTGAGCTCCCTTGGGATAGGTTTATGTATATAAATACTGCAGAACTCAGAGAAGCTCTTTCTGCCTGGAACTGAAGGAAGATGGAATTTTCGAGCTTTCTCATGATCACATCAGAAGATTAGAATTTATAATTAGAAGCGGGTGACCTAAGGCAGATGAAAGTGAGGTGAAGTCTAAAAGGAGAGCAAACTATGAGGGGCTTCAGTCCTAACAGGGGGCTACAGGGAAGAATAAGGTTGCCTTGGTAAAGTGAGCACCAGTGGTGATGTGCCTTAAGTTCTAGGATGAGTAACAAGGAATTGACCAATGGGTCAGTGACTTTCCAACAGAAATGACATTACCACTGTGATAAGGCAAAAACTTTTAGATTCTTGATTGAGATTTGAGATAAATGGAACAACATCAGATTAAAAACATGGATATTTATATGGCACGAAGAAGAGGGCCTGGAGTGTGATTATTGCTTTATGTGTTTTTAAATAAAATACATCGCTTTTTTATTAGAAGTATTTGATAATAGAATAAAAGGGAGTGGCATTCATACATGAGCTAAGAAGATACAGGAAATTAGCATTCAACAAACTATATGATACCGTACTTTGTGCCTGATTTCAGATTACATGATTTAATCTCCACAGCAGGGATATGTGATAGTAGCCTCATTTTACAGCTGTGGAAACTTAGAAGGAAAGCTGTGAATCCTAATTAATTAAGGCACTATAGACACAGAAGGGGCATATTCCTCAAAGGCTCCTGAAGGACTACATGAGTTATGATCGCTAGTGATGCATGTCCACAAACCACACCCAGAGCTAGTGAATTCAGTTAGGAGGTTGGGGGCGAGGGGTGCCAGGAACTTGCATTTCTAACCTGTTCACTAGTTGATTGGTAACTTCAAAAATAATTTGAGAATCACTATCTTGAGACAGAAGATATTTTTACTATGTGGTGATTTCTAGTATTTAGAATTCTTAGAAACAAAAGTTCGCCTCAGAGAGGTGATCTGCAGCTTTGTCTTTACTAAAATAATGTTGTATCTTCATGGTGTTCATAACATAGGTATAGTTCTCAATGCTCACATTCCATAAATAAGAGTTACAAAAATAAACAAGTCAGCATTCTTTATTAGCTCTCGCTAGAATTTATATTGTTGACTGCCCAAAGTGACCTGTACCTGGTAGCAGTATCTTTCAGAGTCCTTTTTTTGCAGTTTCCTTTAGTGCGGACTTAAGCCACCTGAGATGTGTTACTTTGTGTTTATCAACTTTATACAGTAAGGGATAAATAAACATGTATTTTAACTATTATACACAAGTGAATATGGTAGATAACAAATAGAACAGGTTTTGTATTAGTGAATAGTGAGTCTTTATGGGATAAATCTATTCTCCTAAATTCTTCCTTTGTCTCTTTAACAAGCATATTAGTTCAAAATAATTCTTTGTAGTATTAAGCTGCCTACTTACTATTTAAATTCCAACACTTACTCTTACACGATTACATGTATTTTCAACAGTGATTCTTTTATTGCACACCGAGAAAGTATGCGACAGATGATGAGAAATTTCTCTGAACCTTTCGGAAGAGACTTGTTCGGCATCACTGATGGTAGAGGAAGAGCTCGTAATCATACGGGACATGAGGATGGTGAAAATTCCTTGACTGTAAGTTCTTTACTTTAAAGTTAGTGAAGAAAACTGTTACGAGGGAACTATGGGAAAGCTCAATTCTTTTAACAATGCTTTTTTAATTGTATAGCATTCTACTGTGCTACCAAAACTTTTAACACGGTAGAGTTATAAATTATAAGTCAAACTTAAAGCATTGTTTTCTATATATATATAGGTTTTTTCTCTCACCTTATAATTTACTCCCATGTATCAAATTAGAACAGACAGGGAAATATCCTTCCTGTCCCCTACAACACTTTTTTTCTGCTTTAAAATAGCATCCAAAGCTATAGTATATGCTTATCTCCGTTGGGCCAGGAAAAACCAGTCTTCTTCATGGCTACCTTGGACCTTCAAAACTTAGATTAACTTTTAACTATATCCAAAAGCCTTGTATAACTACAATATGTTTTTATAGTCTTGTCTGAGAGCAAAGCTAAAAGGTTACAAACCATACTCAGCTCAAACCGCCCCCCCAAAAAACCTAGGATATTTATATACCTTAACTAATTTCTTTCCTGCTTATTTTATTTGTATTGCTTTTTCAGCCTCAGGAATGGAAGTTCTAGTACAACAAATTCACAAAAGTTTCTAAAAGATAAATCTCTGCAACTGAAATGTAGATTTTTAGAGCTCAGTAAATATGAGTTAGTCAATTGGGAAACTTTCAGAATCTTCTAGAAAATTTTTTCTTATTTTCTGTTTGCAATAATCTTAAATAGAACAAAATGTTTCAAATACTCCTAAGAAGTTTTGGATAAAGTTGCATTTTTCATTTAAATAAAAGTAATCCTTACATTTTCATATGCATATTATTCCAATATATATGTTATTCACATTCCAATTAGTTTTTTTAATTAGTTAATTGTGGTATCATATATATTTTTTAAATTTTAGGACTATAAATTTCCATAAATGTCTAAAGTTAAGTTCAAAGGAAAAATTATCAAAGAGGGCAGAAAATATCAAATCAATTATGACATTCTGAAATTTTACCTTTCATGTGAGCATTGAAATATTTTATAATTTGCTATAGCCACACAACCATCCAACCATAACCATATAACTAGCAAGGAAGAGTAGGGCTGTACATAGTATTTGTATTTATGTGCATAAATGAGCTACTCATAACCTTTGTGGAAGAAGCAAGAAGTGATGATTTTATTCCCTTGTAAGCATAGAAAAGAGAGTTGTTTATAGTTCATCTGTAAAGATCTCATTGCAAATGCCTGTCACATCAGCTGTAACTCTGCTGGTCACCCACTGGAAGTAGAACTGTTTCTTTCCTGGCTACTTGTTTAAAACATCTGAATGTTTAGTGAGCTGGAATAAGAAATATATAACCAAACAAAGAGATAAATTTCCATGAAACCACTTTGTAAGATTTATAATTTAGAACTGTTTGTATTTTAGCTTGCCTCATATTTGCCTTGCCAGTGTGGCTTGAAATCAAGTTTTGGGAACCAAAAAAACCCACATAGCTGAAGTAATATGATTGTGTAAATGTGAAGATTGAATAAAGAAAGTCAAGTAGATAAACAATTCTGAATATAAAGGAAGGCCACGACCAACATTTGAATGAAAAAGTGAAATAGGTGCAACCTTGTCCAATTTATAGGCATAAATTAACTTTTCTCTCAGATTATGACCCATATCTATAGGCTGAAGTATGTAGCATCCAACAGAACTTTCTGGATGATGGAAATGCTCTAAATCTACCCTGTCCAGTATGGTAACCACCAGCCACAGATGGCTACTGAGTACTTGAAATATGCCTAGTGGTACCTGAGGAACTGAATTTTTGATTTAATTCTAATTATTTGGGGAGGGGGGCAGTTGGGTTTATTTAAATAATGTATTTGTTTTATTTTGATGGAAATACTGGGGATTGAACCCAGGACCTTGTGCATGCTAAGCATGTGCTCTCCCACTGAGCTACACCCTCGCCCTTAATTCTAATTATTTTTAAATTTAAATAGCCGCATGTGGCTAGTGGCTGCCTTAATGGAGGGCATGATGATATTCAAATAGGCTCCAAAGCCTTAAGCTTTTTTTTTAGCCAATGCTGAGTTAAGAGCACTGATCGCCTATATATGAACCTATCATCTTATTTTTAAATTTAATATCTTTCAACATTTTCCCAAGAAAAACTGCAGTATTCATCGACCTACTAAATAAAAAGTAAATGGTAGTTTTCACTATATCAGATTTAGACCAAACCATTTCCTAAAACCTTGAGTTTTATAACTTTTTAGATAGTAAATACTGCTAGGTAGGATTTACTTGCCTCTTACATCTAAAATCAAGTCATATATATTTTTCTTCAGTTACATTATACAGTATCAGCTATCTTGGAAAGCTGACACCAATGCATTTTTTTCGAAGTTTGAACATCCTTTGCCAAACAAGAGCACTGAGCATTGTCCTAGGGCAGTTGAAGGACAGTAGTAATTTTTTAAATGTAGGAACTTCATCCAGTTGCAGCAGGTTTTCCAAGGAACATTCAGCTTCTCTTTTAGCCAAAACTCATTTTTTTAAAAATGTATACTGGTGAAATACGACTTTCCTTTTTTTCCTGACATGTTTTTCTGACATGTTTATAGCTCAGTATGAAAGACTTATGTCATACTGAAACTAAAAGAAATTAAAAGAAATAAAAAACCAAACAACAATAACAACAAAAGATCTCTATCCCAACTTGACTTTTCTAAGTCAGTGTTTTGTAAGTAGATGTAAAGATATTCGAAGTTCGAAACTGCAGAAAATGGAAAAGACTGCTGCCTAGTTTGAAAAGAACATAGCCAAGAAAACAGTAGGCTTTTTGAGCATGCTAGCTGTTCTGTTTGAACTTTTAACAACGATTTATACAAAGCTTTCTTTTTTCTCTTTTCATGAAGTTATAAATTTTAAAATGAGTGTGTTGATGAAGTAGCAAGTCATTATACTGATCCTTTTAAGCATAATGGATGAAAATTTATATTTCAAATAGACACCTTGATAATTTTTTCTGTTTTTGGCCCATTTCTTGACATTTGTCATCTTTATCAGCCATATTGTGAAGGAAAACAAAGACTCCTATAAAAGTAGGAGAAGCAGCAGCTCTGCCACTTTATTGTGTTTGTGTTATTAGCATTTTCCTCAGGTAATGATTTCTTTTTTGGGATATTTTTAAGCCAGTTGTCCATTTTGGGAGGATTGGTTTTATTTGCAGCTAGGTCATTTAATCTGTAAATTTATTTAATTAGGCAATCTATAATTCAGATTATGACATGTGCTCTTCTGACACTTAGACTGAGAGATAATGCCAGAGTCAATCTGAAATCTGTTTTTCATTTTAGTACAAAGAAATAGAAAGAGAAATTTTATTGGTGCTTCTAATATACTTTGGAGATTACTGTTCTAGATATACAGTATAAGTATATATCATATGATATAATTTATTATAAAATTTAATATAAACACACAGTTTTCTCTAGTTTTCAATATAACTTACACAGGGAGAAAATTATCTTTCACTGAATGATTATAAAACCTTGTATATACCTTTTACAAAGAAATTCAAAATTTATTTTCAACATTTGAAACTTCCAAGTAATAAAAGTTTTTAATTTGTATACACATCTAAAAATTTATTTTTATCCATCTGTACCTATTAAGGAATACAGTTTATGAACTATAATTTTGATCATTTCATCTATTATATTTACTGTTCTTTTCCCTATCACAGACCAAATATTTTAAAATCTGCATGTAAGCCTTGCTGAAGTCTACATTTTTTTATTCCATAAATTAGTTCTTAGGAAGTATTCATTAATTTTTGTGCCCAATATCTCTACTAATCTTTTAAAATGTTGTTAGTGTAGATACTTTTATTTTTAATTGATTACCAGCAAGATTAACTGATTTTTTTTTTAAAAAGATGGAACAGTTGAGCAAAAGAAAGATATAATCTTAATCATTGTATCTTATGTTTCAATTTTTGTGTGAATTTGCATTTCTTTTGAGAAATGTTTGTCTCCATCCATAGCAAATACTTTGTCTTTGAACTGCCTTTATATTAATAACTAATACTAGAGTAGTCTTGTTTACGAGTGACATGAGGCTTCCCTGTTTGCCTGCCAGGCTCCTGTCAGGCTCGACCATGAGTAATAAGCAGAAAAAGTTTTAAATATATGTTGAAGTTTTTTTGATTAAAAAATTCTATGACTTGGTTAGCTCTGAACTATGTGATTAATGCAGTACACTTCTTTTTCAGAGGTTATCATGTAACAAATATCATAACCAAAATTAATTGGATTTTTTTCCCTAGGCAATGCGTTCCCTTGTGCCTTTTGGCAGTTTTGGTGGTATGGTTCGTATCGTAAGACACAAACCATTTTAGCAGTATTTTCTGAAAAATATTTATTTTTCATTAGCTTAAGCAAATTGAATTGGCATGCAGCTGCACTTACTTTGATGATGGCTTTTTAGCATTTTTACTGAAAATTTATTTCATGTATTAAATTTATCTTAGAGTGTTTAGGCATATGTTTTGTGAAGTGAGTCATTTCAACATATATAAAATCAATCTTCAAAAAGAAAAAGTACATTTTAATACGTGACCATTCACCTGATTTACAAAAGGGATCCCCTTAGTTGTGTTTGAAAGTTGGAGACTTCCTCATGCTCATGATGATAGGCAAGCACATTTGGAAAAGCTCAAATTGGCTGCTCTCTCCAGGACTCTATTGCCAATTTGTTCATGCTTTTCTTTTCCCATGTCCACGAATGGCTTCTCTGCAACCAGCTTTTCTCCCACCTGTTTGGGCTTTGGTTCTGTTTTCTGTGGTGCTAGTTTCTGACACACTTAAAAGCAATCTGAGGAGTAGCAGAGAATAGCATGACCTTAGAGCATTTCCTACAGATGCATTTGTACTCTCATGAGAAAGTTCCTGTTTTATTCTCTTGTGTTAGATTTCAGCCATTTCTCTCAATGTTTGACATTTGTCCTTCCTGGACAGTTTTTAGTGAGACAAGTAATGAATGGGGGGACAAAAGCAGCTATAACACAGTTATCAGTAAAATGATAAGGGAGTTGAGCATGCTGTGGGAGCACAGATAGAAAAAAGCCCAGACCTTCTGCGATGGTGGGTAGAGGTCAATTAGAGAAGACTTTCTGAACCTTGAGGATTAATAGGAATTAGCCAGGAAAAGCAGGGATGGGAGAAGAGTGCTCAGCATAGAGGAAACAGTTTGTGCAGAGACCTGGAGGCTAGGGAGCTCGAAGATGTTTAGGGTCAGTTAGCCCTACGGTGTGAGTTCAAGGAGAGATAGAGATAAGCATAGAGAGGTGACCAGGGACTTCTCTGGGCCCTGCTAAGGACTGTGGGCTCAATCTTAGGAGCAGGGGAAGCAATTGATGAATTTTCAATTCAAAATAGTAGAATCAGGTTCTCCTTTTTGAAAGATCATTGTGCCTGCAGGTAGGAAAGCGATTAGCAGGGACAACAGTGGAGGCAGGGAGGCTAGGAAGCTGTTGAAGGCTTCTAGGAAGTATTAGCTATAGCTTCTACTCTGGGAATAGCTGTGGTGATGAAGAGAAGTAATCTCATTTGAGAGAGAGTTAAACAGGTGAATGGATAGAACTTGGTGATTTATTGAATTGAGTTGGGGTGGATCTGTAGAGAGGGAGAAGGAAAGTATTATGCCTGTTTTTCTGGCATGAAGAATTAGGTAGGTTGGTAGTTCCCTGGCCACTGAGCTAGGGAACAGAGCACTGATGCAGTGCAGATATGAGGGCAGAGGTGTTCAGAGAGATCATTTCAGTTTCAGATGTTTTGCATTTTGAGTCATCTGTGGGCTGTCCAGGTGGATTTATCTGGTAAACTGTTGGATATACGGGAGCTAAGCTAGAGAAAATTTGTTCATTCATTCAGCAAATATTTATTGAGCCCTCTTGTGTGCCAGGAGTTCTTTTTAAAGTATTGGGAATACAGTAGTGAATAAGACAGAGAAGATAGCCCTTCTGATTTGACAGTGAATTGAGAAGAGAGAGAATACACCCAAACATCTGATCTTTTCCTCCTCCTGCTTCTCCGCCCCTTCCCTACCATCTCTCTTGAATTGTATCTCTAAAACAGCCCTGATTCTCAACCTACATGTTGAAGTCAAAAATTCAGAGTATTTCCTGAATTGTATTGAGTCTGTGAAATGCAGATTGATTCTATTGCAGTCCTCTGAGTCCCATAGATGTATCAGTATCTCCTAAACGTGCCTTTGTGTTCCCTACTGTGCTGAGTGCAGGTTCTAAAGAGAAATTTCCATCTGTTTTCCCATTGTAACTAACAATAAAAACCCAATAGAATGCAGAGACATAAACAGGCCTTTGCTACGTCTTATATTGAGTCCCAGCGTGGCACACAGCAAAAGACTCTCCAGAAGGGCTGAAATACCAGCATTGAACAACAGTGCCTTAGAGGATTCAAAAGACTCTTTCTACTTGAGTGGTAGGAATTCCTTGACTCACACACTCCTTATAATAGTAGATGATGTGTTGGGTGACACACTAGAACATGTGCTTCATTTTTTGATTTCTGGTAACTGTTCTAGTGATAAAACCTAAAAAGCAATAGCAGACTTTCTAGAGCAGAATTTCTCAGCCTCAATGCTACTACTCTCATGTTGAGCTGGATAATTCTTGTTCTGGGAAACTGTCTTATGCTTCATAAGATGTCTAGCAGAATCCCTTGCCTCTACCCAGCAGATGCCAGTCACAGACCCTCTTCAGTTGTAACAAACAAAAATGAGTATAATTATTGCCAGATGTCCCCCTGGGGTCAAAATCACTCTTGGCTAAGAAACCACTGTTGTGGAGGAATTCTTAACTATTCTAAAGGAGCATACCTCATCCTTCGAGGGTGGGCCCTACTGAGCCTTCAGTGGTAGGCAGCAAATTCAAGGCCTGTTAATGGAGTGGATCACAGGAGGGCTGGCTACTCCAAGGCAGCTTCTGTCAGCCTTGTGGTATTGCTGAAGGTGACACTGTTGTCTTATACCCAGGTGTTATTTATTTGCCTGGTGGGGTACCCAGAGGGAAAAAGGAATAATTTGAAAACTAGCCTGTGCTAGAGCTGTTTCGCCCACAACTGCACGACTCAGTATTTAAATATTAACCAAATTATGTTTTGAGCAAGTTGAATGATTGCATGTTGCATGTATATACATGTTTATATATACACATATATATATGCCTGTATTTATAGTGTTACAACTTCCTAACCATTTATATGTTGGCTATTTAGGATTTTGTGTATGCTTCAAGTTTTTCTTTAACAAATTGCTTTCATTGTATTTTCCTTAAATTATCTTTGCCTGGTAGATCCCGGCATGAGGTCCCACAGCAAAAATCAAGAAAACACTTTTCAGCTGTTGTGGGAAGGTTCATTTGCTTCTTTCGTAGTTAATAATGTACTTCCTAATATCCTGTAGCGTCCAGATGTCAACCCTTTTCAGGCAATGGACCGAATGATGTTAAATATGCGAAACAGTATGCAGGAATTACAAAGAAACTTTGTAAGTACTAAAAAACTGATGAGAACGTTGTTTTCAGTTATTGGTAACCCTATATTATAGTGGCTTTCAACCGTCTTCTAACCCTGGTCACAGTGATTGAAAAATACATCTTACATCATGACAGTACTTGTGTACTATTTATATTGTATACCTGAAATAACAGTTTCATGAGAAAATGATCATACTATTTACAGATTGTGCTGATAGAATTTTCTATTTTATTTCACATTTTAAAAATTCTGGTCAGATGATCTCAAAATGATCTCACAACCTACAAGTCTGAAAAATAGTATTAATTAAATTTTCAAAATAAAAAAATTCAACCTCAGAAACATTTATCCTACTGAAGGTCACTATTGTAAATGAAAATTTTATATGAATTTAGATTTTCAAAAATTATATATAACTTGTCTACTTAAGAAGATTTGTAGCACCTAAGAGATTAATTAACTTCTAGTGTTTTGAAAAATAGAAATCTCAGGAATGATGTTTAGGCACTGGATTAGATTCATACGGTCTAAATACTTAAAAACTAGTACTCATACTCTTACTTTTCTACTCATATTAATCAAAATAATAACTTGATTTAGCATGAAGACCACCCATATTATTTAGTCATCCAGTTTGAAATCTGAGGTTCATTTCAGAATGTTCAAATCCAGGGCATTATTAATGATTTTAGAAATGTAGCGATCGGTACCCACAGAAGGTGTAAAACTTCTTGGCATAAGGCTGATTGGCTCACGGTTGGCAAAATTGCACACACAGTCAACCGCTGACTGTAAAAGTATCACATGCTTCAGGGCACAGCATCTATAAGTTTAACCATGAGTCTTTGATCTCAAAAATTTGAGGGTTTCTGAGTGAATCACTTGTTTATTCCTTACGAGGAGAGTGGGAACTGTTAAATATGGAAGGAAGTTAGGACCTTTCTAGGGGTACCTACCATTTGGATAGATCATACTCATCACTTACAGTATCCTTAGAACTTCTAGTTTGTGTTGTTAATTATTTGAATACTCTGACATTAGTTCTTCGTATTTGACTTAGTTCTCTGGATTTACAATTTATGTTTGCCCCCAGGGTCAGCTTTCAATGGATCCAAATGGGCATTCGTTTAGCTCTTCCTCAGTTATGACATATTCCAAAGTAGGGGATGAACCGCCAAAGGTTTTCCAGGCCTCAACTCAAACCCGTAGGGCTCCAGGAGGAGTAAGTACTTTCTTGGAACTTTATAAAGTTGTGGGATAATAGATCACCTATATCAACTTTTAACTTAAAATTTGACCTGGTCTTGGCCAGGGAAGGGGTGGGGTCGAAGAAAACATGGGTCACTGTGCAAAGCAATAAAGCTAACTGTATTTATTTAAGGCATTCTTTGCCTCCCCAAACCCCTCCACCCCTGTCCTGGTGGCTTTTTTCATGTAAATATCTATCAATGTTTACTACCTTCACATGTTGACAAGGTAAGTAGATACTAGAAGAAGTCTTTGTTTCATGAAATGAATGTCTACTTTTAATTTATATTTACAGTAAATGAATTTTTAAACTCACAATTTTTCAGGTATACATAAAGGATATAGAGAATAATATAAATACCCCAAATTCCTTCCATCCAATTTAGTCAAATCAACACTTTTCTCTATTTACTTTGTCTCTTACTTTGTTTTCTTTTTAAGCAAAAACGTTGCAGATTCAGTTCAGGTTTCCAAAATGCTCCTCCTTCCTCCTTTTCCTTTTCTGCCTCTGCCAAAGAGAACCATTTTCTTATACAGGTGTACCTCGTTTACTGGGCTTTGCTTTATTGCACTTTACAGATAAATTGTGTTGTTTACAAACAAGGTTCGTGGCAACCCTGTGTTGTCAGATGATACCAGTTTTTAGCAATAAAGCATTTTTAAATTAAGGTATGTAATTGCTTTTTTAGACATAATGCTATTGCACACTTAATAACTACAGTATATTATAAACATAACTTTTATATGCACTGAGAAACCAAAAAATTTATGTGACTCACTTTATTGCAATTTTTGCTTCATTGCGGTGGTCTAGAAGTGATCCCACAGTATCGCTGAGGTATGCCTGTATCTGGAATTTATCATTCTCATGCATACTTTTTGTAATCTTATTAGTTATATATGCTTCATATGCAGTATAGTGACTTATTTTACAGGTTTCTAAACTTCACGTAAATGGTTTCATATTGCATGTGTCCTTTGCAACATGACTTTGCTCAGTAATTGCTTCTGAGATTTATTCAAGTTGATATGTGTAACTCTGGTTTCTTTATTTTAACTTCTGTATAGTGTCTGAAATATGAATATACCACACTTTTAAAATCCATTTTTCTATTAATAGATGTATAGATGTTTCTAATTTTTCACTTACTCATCTTGATACCTGTCTCCTTGTGCAGAGGGGCTAGGAATGGTATTGTTGAGTTGGAGGAGGCATGTGTCTTCATCCTTACCTAGAAATTACCAAGTTGATTGAAACAAATGGCTCCCACAGACTTTGGAATGAGAGTTCCCATTTCTCCACTTCCTTGTTAGTACTTATAGTAAAGAAAGTTTGGGATTGCCTGTCTAATGGGTGTAAGTAGTTCATTTTTCAGTTCTTACCTGTAAAGACATACCTTTTAATGATACTCTTGCCATAGTACAGCAAAGACTTTTAAATTTTAACTTGCTATAAGTGACATACATCTTAAATGAAAAGAGAATGCAATTGTCGATGTCCCACAGCAAACCATGTTAACAGTCCTTGGCTTTCATAAATATTCTAATTGATAGGGTCATTAGGTAGGAGTCATGAGATTCAAGCCCACCAACATGAAGTCGCCCTTGCTTGTAGGAATGCTAGTATGTACTCCCATCTATTAATTGTCAAGGACAGTGTTGAAGGCATTGTTTTATAAAATTAAATTATTCTTTCTTTTAATAATTGTATTGGTTCTATTTGTCCTGGACATTTTAATTTAAAGCAGTTCAGGAAATATCAGAGACAGGTTGGTAGTGGAACTGAGTACCTATTATTTTTAGAGCATTGGATCTATGGTCTTACGTCTGTAGGTAAATAGGTTCTGAGGAGTTTGGAAGTATATCCATTCTATATTTATTTAAATAATGACCAATTTTTATTTTCTTCATTTTCACAGATAAAGGAAACTAGGAGAGCACTGAGAGATTCTGAAAGTGGATTAGAAAAAATGGCTGTTGGTCATCATCTCCAAGACCGAGCTCATGTCATTAAAAAGTCAAAGAACAACAGGACCGGAGACGAAGAGGTCAATCAAGAGTTCATCAATATGAATGAAAGTAAGTTATCACAGAAAATAGCATTCTTTCTCTGAAAGTTAAAATAGCAGCTGTACTAGTAGAACTTGGTGAATATTTTTATAGAAATATTTCATATGATATCATTTCAGGCAGTTTATGAATATATAGGAAATATGCTATCAAAGCAGTAATAAAATTGTGGTTTCATTGTAGATCCATTTTTTATTGTGATTGTTGTTGAGTATCATTTATTTTTTGTTTTATACTTGGAAATGGAATTTTTGAATTGTTTTATAGTAAGGCTGTCAGTAGAAAATAGGAGTTTTTATATATTTTTGATTGTCAAAGAAGTACATTTGAAAAGCTTTAAAAGGTATAAAGAAAATTAAAATTATCCATAATTCCAACCCCAAATAACTATGATTAATGTTTTAGTGTATTTCTTTCTTATAGTTTTATATGTATATAAACATATTAACACACATACTTTTTTTCAAAATTAGTATTTTACTATTGCCATAGTTTATTGTGCTTATTTTAATTCTACACTGTAATTCTGAAGTCACCTATGTATGATGTTATTTTTCGAAAACATTTGGAATAGGTTACCTTATCATAAGTTGGCCATAATTTATTTAAACTATTCTATGTTCTTGGGCACTTAGGCTTTTGTGTAGATAAGATTCAAATTTCTGGTATTGTTAGATAGTAAATCATATATGTACCAAGCAAACCTTTCGGTTCCCTAGATTTTATATGCATTCTTCAATGCATTTAAGTCTTTCTAGTGTCTTCACTCTTCTCATTATAGCTTTCAGGTTATATTCATTTCCAGTTTTTAGGAAGTATTTTGAATAAAAATGTTTTATCATAGTAAAGGATTTAAATGATTATATCATTTTAGAAAAAAATTATCTTAAGGTTGGAGTTGGATAAAATTATTCTTATGCAATGAGATGGAAGCCACAACATCTTTTTTTTAATTCTATGATACCATTTATATGAAATGTCCAAAAATAGGTAACTCCACAGAGACAGAAAGTAGATTAGTGGTTGCCAAGGGCTGGGGGTAAAAGGAGAATGGGGAATGACTGCTAATGGGTATGTAGTTTCTTTCTTTTTATTCATTTTTTTTATTGAAGTACAGTCAGTTACAGTGTGTCAGTTTCTGGTGTACAGCACAATGTCCCAATCATGCATATACATACCTATATTCGTTTTCATATTCTTTTTCATTCAAGGTAATTACAAGATATTGAACATAGTTCCCTGTGCTGTACAGAAGAAACTTTTTAAAAATCTATTTTTATATATAGTGGCCTACATTTATAAATCTCAAACTCCCAAATTTATCCCTTCCCATCCCCTTTCCCCAGTAACCATAAGATTCTTTACTATGTCTGAGAGTCTGTTTCTGTTTTGTAGATGAATTCATGGTGTCCTTTTTTTTTCTCTTCAGATTCCACATATGAGTGATATCATATGGTATTTTTACTTCTCTTTCTGGCTTACTTCATTTAGAATTACAATCTCTAGGTCCATCCATGTTGCTGTATATGGCATTATTTTATTTTTTATGGCTGAGTAGTAGTCCATTGTATAAATATACCACAATTTCTTCATCCAGTTATCTGTCGATGGGAAAGCCACATCTTAACCTTTCTTTAATTTTAACCTTTATAATTTGGCCATATTTAAATATATACAGAGTAATTCACAATAATTAACATATTGAAGAAAATTTTAGTAAAGTAACACATTATTATATAGGCAATCTGAAAGAATAAGTATTATCATTTACCTATTGTTATTATGGAATTTAGATTACCTACTTCATAACAAATAAATTGACCGTTGAGATGAGTAACCTGTCTCAGGAAATTGAAACAGAAGCTTGTGAGGCCAAGTTATGCCGGGAAATTGTGAGGTGCTGGCCACAGGAGTAGCTTCCTCCAAGTACAAAGGAAAAGCATGATCACTGTGAGATAGAATGCAATTGGGTCCTGGGGTCCATTGGATAGAATAATATGATATCCAGGCAGGTGTGTGAAAAACCAGGTCATCAATAACCAAATTATCAACAGAAATAGGAGATGAACAAATAGAATGGAAATATTACTCTGAGTCCGAGACCTTCATATTTGTAAGCAGTTTCCTGCCTCTACTTTAAGGTTAGGCTGATGGAAACACCAGGCTAGAATGAAATCTATGGGGAGCAAGGCAGTTACTGACAGCTGGTACCTTCATACTTACCCCTTAATTTTGATATTTAATGTAGGTGATGCTCATGCTTTTGATGAGGAGTGGCAAAATGAGATTTTGAAGTACAAACCGGGGGGACACTGGCGCAATCTAGAAAACTCTAGGATGCGGAGCGTTGGTCACTGAGAATTCAGGATCCCGAGAGCTTAAAAGAAGGTAAAAGTTATCTCTAAAATAAATTGTGTTTTTAAAAGACAAATTAGAAGAAAAGTTATGTCATTTTACTTCTGTTATCAGGAAATTTTTATTAACATCCAAGTTGTTTGTATCAATAATATCTTTTGTGAAACCTGTAATAATTTTACATTATATCTGAGTTTTCCAGCACCAATTTAAATTTGTATTTAAAAACTAATAATATTTTAGGATTATATGACTGGTAACTCACTGGCAAATTATGCTTTAGTCAATAGGAGCTAAAATCCTCCTAAGGAAAAGTGCTGTACTATGATGTGGTTGTTCTTGTGAAACAGATTTTTCAACTGGATATGACAGGAGTCATACATTCCGTACCAGACAGAGATACTGGTGCTTAGGGGTATGGTAAGGAGAGAGGGGCTATCTCTAAAAGGCTTAACAAAACTTCCCTAACAAGTCAAAATAGAGTATTTAATGGTAAACACATTTTTGGACATGTGTATAATGTAAACTAATATCTGTATTATTTTGTTATTAGATATTTTGGAAGAATGTTGCAAAAACTTTAGCCTTCTTTGGAATTACCTTTTGAAACAGCTGTGACAGTATAAATGTACTAAAACCACACTTTAAAGATTATAGAGATTTTGACACATTTAGTATATATTCTAGAGTTGCAATTCAATTTGGTTCTCTGGGGGGAAAATGGAAAACACTATCTAATTCCTATTGAACTTAAACTCGAGAGAGGGAGAGAGGCCTCACCAGGCCTTAAAAGAGAAATCTGTTCTAGGCTATAAGAGAGTGGAGGATTGCAGCAGAAGGTGGAAGGCTTCCCTGAACCAGCGGTGGACAAGTGGGTACCAAGTAAATCAGAAGCCTTGTGTAGAATTTCATGTGCTACCATCTTTTATTTTAAAATACTTGTTTAGAAATTTAGAAACCTGATTTGTTTTCTATAGAAAACTTGCTCCCATGCCAATTTTAGATAGTATTTGCCTCACTTTGAAAAGTTTTATCGATAAAAACCTAGCGGTGCCAAGTTTGACTGGGAAATCCAGGTCCCAGTTAGAGAAAGCATGCTCTTTATAGATGATCTATAAATTTATGGCCCTCTCAGTGGCATTTTCTATAAACCAACACTGTCCAACAGAACTTTCTGAAATGGTTTTTTGCAATGGTGAAAACATTATGTATCTGTGCTGCCAGTATGATAGCCACTGGCCTCATGTGGCTATTGAATCACCCTTGAAATGTGACTGATGCAGCTGAGAAACTGAATTTTTAAAATTTATTTTATTTTAATTAATTTAAATGTAAATGATGTGGCTACTGGTTACCATGTTGGACAGTACGGTTAAACGGTAAAGAGTTAAATCTGTCTCAGGAAAGCAGATGTTGCTGTCTTAAATATTAAGTGAAGTTGTCTGCTATATGTTTTTCAAAGCTACTAAGGAACTTCTAAGATAAAATTCACCTTACAGTACAGTGGTTTTTATCGTGTTTGTATTGATTTTTTATGACCACTTTAAAAATGATATTAATGTTCACATGTATATTTCTCAGGGAGAAACTTCACCAAAGTCCAGCCATTGAATATGGAAGAAGATCAAATGCTTTTGTGGACAAACTCAACATCAAAGGATCACCTGTGAAAATCAACAAAAAATAAATAGCATTGCACTTGATCTGTTTAGTTTCCATGGTTTTAACAGAGAAAGTAATGGTGCTGGGTGATACACATAAGACCAATCTCTTGTTGTTGAATTAATACTGTATTTAGCAACTTTCTTCTGATGTCTGAATGTTCTTGGAAGTGCTAGCTTTATATTGTCCCTACTTTAGGAATAAAGCTTTGATTTTCAACAATGCAAGAAGCATTAAACACTCTATATCATTTTAAAACATACTAATTTTTAAAGCTCACATGCTGATTTTGCTTTCACAGTTATTTTCCTGTTGCTATGTATCCTATATATTCAATATTGAATGTACAGCTAGTCTATCATGTAAAATTAGTTATAAGAAGTGAAATGTTAGAAAATTATCTGTTTTTACTAACACTATAAGAGTGATGTTCATAAAGGTGAAAGCTAGCTTAAAGAATTTTTAAAAATAAAGTGAATCTATACTAGTACTCTTACAAAAAATTACTTTTATAAAGAACACAATAATCAAATAGTTCATTTTCAAAGAGATTTTAAATTGCTAATATACATGAATTTTCTTCTTATAATTTCTTTTTACTGTGTATTCTTTTTTTGTTCTGTGTTACATTTTTAACATTCATCAGACTTTACATTGACCTTTGTCTTTAGCATCTTAAGGTAGAATATTTCTGTTCTCCTTTCCCACAGACAGCTTAATCTATCTCCCCGATTAACATTCTAAAGTTGGAGTGTCCTTGGAGAAACTCTGCTCAGCCTTTTTGTGACATTTAGAAAAATGCATTTGGTATTCTACAAACCTGAATGATTGATTGTCTCAAAATTTCTTAGACGGGTGATGTGTGTGTTTGAGCAAGGTACTTAATAATTCAATTGTTCTGTTTTTAATTATACTATTTAAAGATTCAGCTCTTGTTTTTTTTTCATTCTAGAATTCAAACATTAATCTGTTTTTATAAAGTTAGGTTTGAAATTTCTGAGAATATAAAATCTTAACTCAAGTTTTTGTTGTTTCAAGGGGGAAAAAGAACAAAATCCCGTTATCACTCTATAATCCTAATATCTTTCTTTTTAAACTTTGGAAGTAGAATTGGGTGATTGTGCTTCTACTCTTCTAATTTTCTGTATCATGTCCTATTAATTGTACCAGTCAGGCATTTCATGCCTTTAACTAGTCACTACAATAAGATACATATGTGTCGATTCATTTTTATAATGGAAAATAATTGAGCATGTATTAGTTAAAGATGTTAAATTTTTCCTCTTATGCATAACTTAGCATACTAATAACATACTAACATATTGGGAAGTTGTCATAAAGGCATACATTTTAAATAACACTTTTGCATAAATTCACTTGACAGAGAAAAATCCCAGTAGACACTGTAATTCTCCTTTTGCCTAAATTATTACACTGATGGTAACTTGAGTCATTATATTCAAATATGAAAACATGATTTAATAAATAATTGTACTAAAGACAGTATAACTTCTATGTGTCATATAGCAGTTAGAGAATTCATAGATACTTTTTTTCATCCCAACTTGTTTACCATAAAAAGCAAATTAAAATTGAATTAAATATATATTTCTTCTTACGCCACAGTGCTTCCTAAGGGGCCACTTATAAAATATGTGACGTGGATTACATGTCAATTCTTTACATTCACATGATGCTGAAATTGGCTTTTTTCAGAATTTATTTTTATCGTAATTCTGAAGTCAACTTAACCAGTATAAAAAAGAAGGCTCTCCGTGCTTTGTGGTTCACATATTATTTTTTCTTTATGGACTGCCACTGATCTTTCTGGAACCCTGGGTCTCTGGGGAATGTAAGGATATTAACAGTTCGGTGAATTGTTAAAAATGTTAATATTCTTACATTAACAACAATAAGGCCAAGTTGAATACTTAGGCTCCTTGCTACTTTAGTGATTTTCCTGGTGACTTTCAGTCTCAGTGATAGGTTTTCATTACTCTACCTTTAAGACTCCTTTAGCTTTTAGTGGCAGGAGCATGCTGGAATCAGATGGTCCCAGCCTGAGGCAATGTGATGGAGTTAGGAGGTGGGGCCGGGGAGGGGATTGGGTTATGAGGATGGAGCCCTCAGAGCAGGATGAATGCCTTTGTAAAAGAGAACCCCAGAGAGCTCCTGTGCACACGCAGTGAGAAGTTGGCTGCCTACGAACCAGAAAGTGGGACACACCAGACTGCTGAATCTCCTGGGGCCTGGATCTTGGGCTTCCCAACCTCCAGAACTATGTGAAATAAATTTCTATTGTTTAGAAGTCACCCAGTCTGGTATTTTTGCTATAGCAGCCTGAAGGGACTGACAGTGGTCAGTTCGGAGATCCTACTGAAGTTTGACCTAGACCTACCTCACTGCAGTGAATTAGGACCCTGAATTTGGTGTAAGTATACATATCTGAGAAACCTTGAGGTCCCTCTGTCCCTTACTACATGGATTTTGCAGTAACTCTGCATTGTGATGATCTCTTTGGTCCCAGTGTCATTCTTATTATTGTCTCCCAAAGTAACCAACCACCTGACAAAACTTCAGGAAGAGAGCCTCTCTGTAATTTGTCTAAAGAGACCACTTTGTTTATGTAGAAGTCTGCCCATCTTTTATTTCCATACTTCAGCGCTTTTTAACTGTATGGCTTATATTTGAACTTTCTTCTCTCCTTGAAGAGGGAAGGTAATTAGACTATTACAGGGATACTTTCATGTTTGTATTACTAAATTAAAGAATGAGGCCATTAGAGTGAGACAGCTTTAATGCCTTAGTAGCTCATGCAAGCAAACCAAAACCTAAGCCTGCAATGCCTCTAGGTTAAAAACAGCCAACCCGGCGTTCCCACAGCAGGCAGCCCTAGCCGATCAGCTAATCCCCTTGCTTTCCCTCTGCCTCTTCCCTCCGAGTCTCTTCCCAGCCCCACTTGGTGGAGCGCTCCTTCTTCCTGTTTGGTGCTGCTGATTCAAATTGAGTTTTGCTCAAACTCAAGATTTTCAATGTCTCAGTTTATCTTTTAAGCTGGTATAAAGCTGGCTCTAGCTCTCCTTCTTGCTTTTTCCTCTCCCCATCTTCTCCTCCTACTTGACACATTTTAAAGACGAATTTCAGAAAACAATTATTTATATGAAATATGTGTCACTAGGAATATCTAGTCCAAAAAAACCCATAGTCCAAAATGTCTTCAGAGGAAAAAATCAATAAACCATTTGTATTGCTTTTGCATGGGATGTGGACAAGTGAATTTAAATAATAGCCTCTGTTATGATTATGAGACTAAAGCTTTCTAGTCACTGTTTTGGGAAGGATCCCAAGTATGCTCCTTACTTGCTGCAAGTAATAAATCTTTCCCTCTCTGGAAAATAAAATAAAATAAAAGTTTCAAAACAAATGATCTTTTAAGTAATGATTATGAATGTAAGGTTTATAAATGTATTTTTAAGGAAGACAAAAAATATTTCTGACAAGTAGATGGATTTGGGCCAACTAATGCATGAATATTTAAAGTCAGCTATATGTCTTCTTCCAGGCTGTATTATGTAATATTAATGCTAATGAAATATTCTAGTTTATATAAAACTAAGATTGAACTTCTCATGATTTAAACTTTTTAAATTTCCTATACTGATCTTACAGCTCAAGTAAGTTATTGATTCCACCAATGGTGTACAAAATAAGATTACAAAATATCAAATGGTGTATCTGAATAAAATTGTAATACAGATGTCTTAAAGGGGTTTTGATCTTACAAAATTACTATAATACTATTAAGTATAAGGACAATGTGTGAGCTAAAACTAATTTTTCAGATCCTCAGTTAACTTTTCCAGACCTTAGAAAATGTTAAATTAGTCCTTGGATACTTGGACAGTTTCTAAGGAAAAGAAACGATACAAAGCTTTGGTCACTAAAGATAGTTTGAATTTATCTTTATTCTTATATATTATAAAATGACTACAAATCAACAGAAAGTGCAAATGCTTTGAATGACATAATGTATGTGTATTTTGCCACTTTAAAACTTAACAGAAGAAATCTATAATGTGTACTTACAAAATTTTAGCTGGCATTTCTTGATTTTTTTGTCTTCCAGTTTTCTCTGTGGAGAAAAAAGTTTATTTGGTTAAAAGTGGTGATTAATAAAAATAATGAAGATATACTCAGTATAAAAAAAGTATATTATACTTGGTATAATCACAGACAATATGAATACACACACACACAAGATAATGAGTATGAATTTTTACTTAAGGAAACATAGTTTGTTAAAGTAATTTCAAAAGTAACAGCTACACTTTTTTACTTAACATAATTATATCTTAAAATTAAAGTAAAACCTTAATATTATTACCATCTATGTAATTATTATTTAATTTATATATTTTAAACAAATACATACAAAGGCTTAGAAAGACTACATTTTCGAAAGCCTGTAAATGAACAAGTTTACTTAAAAGTATATTCAACATTAATGGATTTATTCATCAAAGTAAATCCTTGACTACAAGTTAATACATGGATGACATACCAAAAATGAATTCGAAATTCAGCATTGAATCTCTGGTTTTTCTTTTCTTGTCTCCTGTAATTTACTCTGATTTCTATTTATTTGATCTTACTCATTTAACAAGTATTTGTTGAGCTCCTAGCACAACAAGGGGTATAGCAATGAACAAAGCCAAATCACTGTCCTTATGGAACTTAGGTTCTCGTTGTCAGACGGCAGTCAGACAACAGATAGCTACGTAAAATGTCTGGATATATCTAAGTGTTCTGGAGGAAAATGAAGCAGTGTGTGAACATAGGGAAGAGCTGGCTGTTTCAGAAGAGTTGGTCTGGGAACCCCTCACTGACAGAGGCTATTTCAATAGAAGAAAGAAGAGCCATGCAGGTATCTAGAGGGAAGCAAAGGCTCTGGTTCTGTGAGGATCAGCTCCTAAGGAGGCCAAGTGTCTGGAGGAAAGCAAGCAAGTGAAGCAGGCTACATTGGTGTGGTTGCGCAAGCAAGGCCTTGTACCTGCTTATTTGAGGGTTAAATTTTTTTTTAATTTAGTCCTTTTAAAATTTTAAAGTAGTTTTTTAAAATTTTAGGAAAATTTCTAAGCCTACACAAAAGTAGAGAACAGCAACAAGAAAATCACTGGATGAGTGTTTTCAGCGGAGAGATGACATGGTCTCTCTCCATAGATCCCTTCAGTTACTGTGTTGGGAATAGACTGAGCAGCCGCGGGGCGGAAGCAATAAGGTCAGCTAGGCTATTCCAGTAATAACGTAGAGAGGTGGTGGTTCTTTGGTTGGTGGGGAGAAGTAGGTTCTGGATCTATTTTTGAGTGTAGTGCCCATAACATATACTGACAGACTAGACCGGAAGAGTCAAAGAGTGGTGTCAAAGTGACATTTTTGTTCTGGGCAACTAGAAGAACGGAGTTTATTTACATTTATCTGATGAAGACTTAAGAAGTTTTTGGGTGGAAGATCATTAGCTCCTTTTTGTACATAAAAAGTTTGAGCTGCCTTTAAGAAGTCCAAGTGGAATCGTCAAGGATGCCGTCTTTTAAATGGAGTGTACACATAACGTTTAACATCGAACAGTGATGGGACATTTTGAAATAAGTAAAAGCACTTGCAGTTGATAATTCACTATTATTCCACGTTCTTTTCAGGTCATGTCCTATAGATCAATTTTTTTCATATTTGTAGTAGCATAGATAAAAATTTTTGCATTTTTTTAAACTTAAAGTATAAACTTTTCTCCATTATGTCGGCAAAACAACCACCTTTAAGAGCTGCGTCTTAAAGCCAGAATTAGCGCCACAAAGCGACTGCACTTTCTCTTCCACGTCGGCAGAGGGCGTCGGGGCAACGGAGGGCGCTGCTCTGCTCTGAGATCCGGAAGCTTCTCCGTCTTTTTTTTCCTCTCCGCTTTGGCATCCTTTGCCCCGGAAGTGTTCTCTCTGCGTGATTGCCGGCGTGACTTTGAAAGCTTCCAGCAGTGGTGCTGGTTGCTGGGCAAAGCCGGAGCCGCGGGACCTTCGTACCAGTTCTGCGCTCGTCATGAGGCTGCTGGGAGCCGCCGCCGCCGCCGCCTGCCGCCACGGCCGTGGGGCGCGGGCCTCTCCTGCGGGTGCCCGCCTCCCTGGGCTGGCAGGGGAAACAGGTAGTGGAGACCGGCGAAGTGAGACCGAACCAGGGACTGTCCCCAGGACCTTGCGGTGCCTACGGGGCCAGGGAGGAAGTGGCCTTCCCTCCCTGGCACCTCTTTACTGACTGCTCCGAAAGCGAGCTGTCGACCTCGGTGCTGAAAAGCCGCTCTATTTGCACAGCTGTAGGTCATTAAGGAGCAGCTTCTCGGTGCCTTGGGAGGTTGGGTGGGCCTCCGGTTTATGGTTAAGCCTCTTATTTTTGGTATACCTTAAAGAGAAGTGACTGGAGTGAAGGTCAAGACAGCAGAAGAATTAGTGTGTCCAGGGCTCGAACCCGGGGCTTCTGACTCATCCAGTGCTCTTTTCACTGCGAGTGCCGTTGAGCTGACTGCTCCTTCTTTCGAACCGACCCTGGGTTATTTGGTTTAGTGCCTAAATAGTAGTACTATTCTTTGGTGGTTTGTTTGCCTTTTGCGGGGAGGGTAGAGGTGGGGCGGAGAGTGGAGTAGGTTTAGGTCGCAGTCGAGCCTTCCCCGTCATGCAAACCTCCTTTGCTTTACGCGCTGGTAGCCCTAGGATTTAATTAGCTAGGCGCCTATCATCCAGATTCCATTGAGTATTTTACCTATCTTTTCCAAGTTCTGCCTCCCTTTCCCCCGAAATGGCTGCAGTGCATTTTGGATGTGCAGCCTTATAGAGAGAAGTTAATGTTGTGCCTTGATTCTATAAAATGCAGGATTCCCTCTCACCTCCAGAGTAAAATCCGGGTTTTTTTTAATGTCATTAATTGTTTTGGCGAAGAAGGAATTGGAAACCTTTTATGGGCTGCCTTGAAGTTATTGGCACCACTGCATCGAGCATAGAAGTCCTCAGACATCCTTACTAGCTAGTAAGGGGGAAGGGAAAAAAAAAATCAAAGTAAAATCTAAAGTAAAAACTGAATTTTTTGTCAAAGTAATTGTTGGGAGCTGTCTTTCTGATTTTATCAGCCCCAGTGTATATTTTAAAACCTGTGACGTGTGTTAAAAGTATCTGTCCCCTTTTGTTTATTTAATTAATTTGAATATCTCTTTTCAGATTTATTTATTTTTAAGAATATGTCCTTTCTGTCCTTTGCAGTCCCTTCTTAGGCTGAAACATTCCCTCTTGCCTTTCCAGGCTGTTTCATATGATGTTTTATGAGCATTGAGATTTCTTGAAGGAAAAATGTCCACTAAACCCTTTCTAATTGCTCACTATTATCCCATTAAAAGTGCATTGAATTGAGCGCTCTTATTTTTTCAGGTTAATTGGAAGATCTGCCGATGGTGTTCATCAGGGGTGATTCCTAATGAAAAGATACGAAATATTGGAATCTCAGCTCACATTGATTCTGGGAAAACAACATTAACAGAACGAGTGCTTTACTATACTGGCAGAATTGCAAAGATGCATGAGGTATGTGGTTGACGGCTGATTCCAGATTGGTGTAACTGCAGTTTTGTTTTGTAAGGATTTAATAAATTTCACAAAACCTGGAAGATTAAAAGAATGATAACAGTGGATCTTTAACCACAGTCATACCACAAAGTGGCTAGCTCAAGTTGGCTTGAAATGTTGCTCTGAGAAATCTGTCTAGAGACCATCACTATGGGTATCCTGAGTAGGTTGTTTTTTAAGAATATTAAGTCAATATAATGTATTCTTAAGCAGCCATTAAAATAATATTTAGATGACCTTAAATGTTATGAAGAGATGTTTATAATGTTAAGTGGAAAAAGGGTTTAAAATGATGATATGTAGTATAAGCTTAATAGTTAAAAAAATATTTTGGGAAAAAATTTTTTTTAGAAAATCTTAAAACTCCTGAAGAAATTACATATTGAGTAACTTTACTCTCCACTTAAAAATGTTACTTCAGATGAAGAGCATCTTGTTCAGTCACAGACTTTAAAAGATGAATCTTTCCCACCCAGGCCTCAAAATCCACAAGGAGCACAACAGGGAAAAATCTGTTCTCTGAACACCTGCTCACAGACTAACAAGGCTGGTGGGCAGGAACAGTGCAGAGAGCAAGGGTGGCTCTCAGACCAGGTAATTGCTGAGTGGTAGCAGCTGCTGAAAACGGCAGTGAAAAAAGGATTAGGCAATTAATAGAGGGCAGAACCTGTAATCAATTTTCTGTTTCATGAAATGAAATGGTTTGACAATGAGGTTTCTCTGAAAATTGTGTCAGTTAACTCTGTGTTCTGGTTCGATCTCAGTAAAGATTTCTTCTTGGAATGCAGGGACAGAGAAATCTGAATGGCTGTGCTTGTGTTTAGGTGAAAGGTAAAGATGGGGTTGGTGCTGTCATGGATTCCATGGAGCTAGAGAGACAAAGAGGAATCACTATTCAGTCAGCCGCCACCTATACCATGTGGAAAGATGTCAATATCAACATTATAGATACTCCTGGTGAGTTGCGTTTTGGGTTTTATTGCAGCTTGTTTTGGCAACAGCACATTCATTTCTTCACTATGACCCAGCTCATTTTTGAGTATCAAATAATACTCAAAAGTGTGACTGTGAATTCCCTTTTAGAGAAATCTGACTTGGGACCTCAAGTACTTCATCCTTAAGTGGGTTCTTTGGAAAATAGTGCAAATAAATTGTGGGTAGGAAAGTTCTTGCCTTTTACATGTTGCAGCTGATTCCAGAGATGCCCATGGCCTAGTATCTTTTTGAACTGATTTGGTTGGGCGCCTGGACCTTGTGGTAAGTGAACGGTATTGGTGGTTTAAGGAATTCACATTCTAAATAGAAGACTTATGTATGATCAGAGATACAAAAACTTTTACTTGTTCATGTTGTGAAAAATCAGACAGCTTTTTAAGACCCTCACACACTTCACTGTCTCTTTTAGGGCACGTGGACTTTACAATAGAAGTAGAAAGAGCCCTGAGAGTACTGGATGGCGCGGTCCTTGTTCTGTGTGCCGTTGGAGGGGTGCAGTGCCAGACCATGACTGTTAATCGTCAGATGAAGCGCTACAATGTTCCTTTTCTAACTTTCATTAACAAACTTGACCGAATGGGCTCCAACCCAGCCAGGGCCCTGCAGCAAATGAGGTACTGAACCTTAGAACAGAGGCAGGTCATGATCTGGATAACAACTTACATCCAGAAGGACAGTTAATTCAGTGTCATTAAGCTTTATCCTTAAATTTTCTTTTCCTTTTTAAAATTCATTTTTATGACTAACTTTGTAAATAAGACACTGAGGTCCATAGTTCAGTTTGTAATGTGATTTCATCAACTGCTTTTCTCTGTAAAATGGGGGAAATATGACTTAAATTTTAGGAAAGTTGAAGGTGAATTCAGCAAACAATCTGGCAATTTATAGTGTTTTGCTATAATTAGAGAAGTTGTAGTCTAGGGTAGGTTCTAAAAGTACTTTGCATTTATTTAGATAAACCTCGAGGATCTTCTTCAATTTTAACCTTTATTTGAGGAATTTTAATTAATGCCTTAAAGTAGTGGGCTGTATTCTCTTGCTTTCACTTGGTAACATATTTGCTAAGACATCAGCAACACTTCCTTTCTGAACCGGACGTAACCCAGTAAGTGGTATTGATATCATTTTACATTTTGCACAATACTACGTATTTCACACAGCCTTTGAAAAGTGTCACAGTTTGCACTTTTCACCTTTCTGGTAGATGTGTAAATGGAGCTGTGGAGTTCCCACTGCAGTTTTACATGGCAGAGCTGATGGTTGTAGGCAGCAATGCTTGTGGTAGTGGAGACACTAAGTGATTTGTCTGATGACAAATGATACAGTGTTGAGGAACTTCAAGTGACAGTATTGCTGTGTGCTCTCTGATGGAACTAACGTATTTGAGAATTTGAGAGTGAACTTTTCCTTTATTGGTGTTTGTAGTACTTTCTTGGTAGAAGGAAACATTTTCACTTTTAGCCTTATTCTGTTTTACTTGTGTTTGGCAATAGACGGGTTCTTTCCACCGAGTCTTTTTCTGAATTGCAGGAAAATTATCTTTCCGCATTTATTTGACTACTTTCTTTGCTCCACTGCCTTTTATTTGTTTTCTCATTTTGTAACTCTGATTAAACACACTTTGAAACCTCTGAATCTAGCCTCATGTCTTAACTTTTCTACAGTACTTTCTTACACTTTCTCGTTCCTTCTCATTTTGCGCTGGATTATGAGAGAATTCTTGAGCTCAGTCTTCTAACTCACTAATCTGATATTCATCTACATCCCTTCTGTTATTTAGCCTGTTTTTTATTCTTTTCTAATCCCAGCAATTATATAGTTAATTTCCATAAACTTTCCCTTTTATTGTGACATCTTTATTAAAAGAGGTGAGTACTTCTCAGATTTTTACATTTTATTTTTTTCTAGTAACTCTCTCCTTGGAGGTTAGTACTATTTCTTGAGCTCACTGTCTTTCAAGCTATTGATTTCCTTCAAAATTTGGTGATTCTTAGTTACCTATCCCTAGTTATAGATGGGCACTTGGAATCTAGACTAAACTGTGGTAGCTAGACCATATTTTTTCTTGGATGAGAACCCCTGTTGGTGAGTGTAGTTTCTCTTCAGTGGTTCTGCCAGAGCAGGGGTGCAGGTTGACGATAAGTGTCTGGCTTTAATACCCACTCTGAGAGTTTTCCCTCTAAGAACTTCCTTTTCACATAGCTGTCCTCAGCTTCAGCAGAGTCAGCTGAGCCAAGAATGAGATGTGGGCATAGTTACCACACCATCCTTTAATTTCCTGGCCAACCACTCAATGACCTGTTCTTCCCCTTTCTGTTTCTGATCCAGGATATTCTGGGGATCTGATGGGAAAATAGTTATTGTAGAATTCTTTTTGTTGCCTACATCAGGTTGTGGCTTCCTGAGCACAATGAGTTTAGCTGTCAGTCTGTTTCTAACTGCTTTATATCTCCTGCTCTCACCTACTGATAAATTCCACAGGTCTGCCGTTGATTTCTTTTTATATTTATTTTGTCATTTCAAAGGGATTTGGGGAGAAAAAAGGGGTAAACATACGTATTTTTATTTTTCAGGTCTAAACTAAGTCATAATGCAGCATTTGTGCAGTTACCCATTGGTTTGGAGGGTGATTTTAAAGGTATTATAGATCTTATCGAGGAACGAGCTATCTACTTTGATGGAGACTTTGGGTAAGTGTTAAAAATACACTATTAAAATTTTATATTTTAAAAAGTATCAAAGAGAAGGAAAAGAATGAGTTCTTTAAAACAGAATAAACTTTTTGAAATATGTCTGGAAGAATATCCGTTGAAATGATTTTGTTTTAATGCTTTTAGTCCTGGTTACTTTCCCATTTTGCTTAGTATTCCTTCCGAGAGAGTATGTTATTCTTTGAGTAATACATTTATATCACATTATAACATACATCGTGTGGTGTAAGGAGGCTTTGGGCTAGTGATGTAATATCTCTTTATCTATTTGTTCTTTATACATTCTTTCATTCATTTTGTAGACTTTCTGGAGCATTTACTATGGGCATTGTCTTAAAACCTGGGAAGAAAATAGGGATCATAAATATTTCCTCTACCTACTTAAGGGGTTACAAAGATAAAAAGATTAACATATAAAAGAAGTTTAAAATTGTACAGATGTGGTTTGGCCAATACAAGAAGCAAGTTGGTAACTTTTGTCATGGTATTTGGTCGGTCAGTCAACTTTTGAGAGACATTTGCATTCAAAGCTTTGTAATTGCCCAGTGGTTATCAAACCATGGCATTCAGAACAGTCACCTGGAGAGGTTGTTAAAACACTTATTCTTGGATCCACCTTCAGAGATTCTAATTCAGTAGCTCTAGGGTGTGGCCTGGAATTTGCGTTTCTGGAATGCTCCCAAGTCATGCTATGTTTCAGGTCTGCAGACCACAGTTTGAGTGGCACTAGTCTAGAGAGTGAGGAGCTCATAATGAACCTTTCTTCTGAGAGTGGCCCCAGTAGCCTGGCAGTTTGTCCAAAGGTCCTTCTTGAGGGGTTTCCCTCCCCTGCTGTGGAACTAGGACTGCTGTCTGGCACGTGGGCAAAGGACATTGTGATCGGTTACCTGTGGGAAGTATCCTTATCAGCCGTCTTGTAGGCTGGGGAAAGATCGAGCAGGTTCAGTGGACAAGGCTTTCTGTCACTTTTTGTGTGACAGCTAAGCAAGTGACAACACAGCTTATCTATCATTCCTTAGAATGTAAGGGACAGGGGTTTTTATCAGGTTTATTTGTTGCTATGTCCCCAGCCCTAGAACTGTGTGATAAAAAATAAGGACTCAAAAGATATTCGTAAGTGTATGAGTAAATCCACTTCCCTAGAATTATCAGGGCATGTGTTTTTGTCTTCTAAAGTAGAGGCTTTTAAACTTTGTTGTATATCAGAATCACAGATGGAACGTTTTACTGTACTTGCCCCCTTTCCCAGCACTAAGCCACTGGGTATGTATATCTTGATTCCACAGAAGATTCTGACATGAAAGGCTAGGAACCAGGAAGCTTTGTCAGAAAGGAAGAAGTTAAGCTCTGAAGGCTTTGAAGAGCATTCTTTAGGGTAATAAGAATTATTGTCTATTTGCAGTTGCCTTCTTTTCCTTTTATTTTTTTAGGAATGTGTTTTCTGAAAATCTTGTTATTTTTTGACTTTAGATTCCATTTTTAAAGAAATACTTTGAAAACTTTCAGACTGATGTTTCTAAATATCAATTATGTCCATTTCTTGGTTGTCTATATTGTATTTGTGACTCTTACCCATCTGGCCCTTAGAGGAATGGAGAACTGAGGTCAAGGTTGAAGAGTATCATATTTAATAACCTTTTTTTTGAACTATAAAATGGTGTTTTCTGTGTTAAAAATTATATGATTGGGTTTGTTGTTAATGGAAAGGAATAGTTAGGTCTCTAATCTGCTTGTTAGAGACTGTGATGTTGTGATTAATTTAGTTAATAGAATTTTCAAGCACAGTTGACCGTTGAACAATGTAGGGATTAGAGGCTATCAGTTGAAAACTGAGTATAACTTTTGATTCCCCCAGAACTTTACTAATAGCCTGCAGCTGACCGGAAGCCTTACTAATAAGAAGCAGTCAACTGACAACATATTTTGTACGTTATATGTATTGTATACTGTATTCTTAGTAAAGTAAGCTAGAGAAAAGAAAATGTTGTTAAGATCGTAACAAATAGAAAATACGTTTGCAGTACTGTATATATTTATCAATACAGTGAGTTTCTTATGATAGAAAGCACTGTAGATGTTATGTGTATTGCTAACACTAGGTATCACAAATGAAAAGGCAATATGAGAAGAAATTGATATTTAATTACAGGTATAATGATTCATGCATTGATAAGAAGTAGCATTATGATTGCTTTATGGTAGCCTGTGGTAATTGATATGATTGATTCACAGTAGCCTAGACTATAAGCTAATTAATGAATCATAAAATTTTTATTGCATATGATATTACAATCATATTCATAATACAGTATTAGAAACATTGTTACATTTTAAATTTTTTCTTACCTATGATGATACAGTTTCTCCAGTTATGAGAAAGAGAAGGGCATTCTGTACAGTAATGTAATTCTTTGAAAGCAAAGTTATAAAACAGTAAGAAAATGAACACATTATTAATTTTATATTAAATATCACTCACCTTATGCCTATGTAAGGCTAGGCTATCCACTTCAATGCCAGTCTTGCACACAATGTTCTACACACATATTTTGCATATTATTGAAAAAATCCACATATAAGTGGACCCACACAATTCAAACTTTTGTTGTTCAAGGGTCAACTGTACTCATGGGCTTTGGAGTCAGACAGGCTTTGAATCTTGGCCTATCCATTTACTAATAGTATAACCTTGAGCAATTTGCTTTGCCTGTTTATAGTATTTTGCCCATTGTTCCATCTGAATTTTGAAAATGTACATTAGTTTTATTTGCCATTTTAATACAAATATATCAGAACTCTTATTTTTTTCATTGGTGGTTTATATGTTTAATTGAATATTCTTAAAGTACTAAAATAAAACGTTTCTACTCTTAGTCAGGTTGTTCGCTATGAGGAGATTCCAGCAGAATTCAGGGCGGCAGCAGCTGACCACAGGCAGGAGCTGATTGAATGTGTTGCAAATTCAGATGAGCAACTTGGTGAGATGTTTCTGGAAGAAAAAATTCCCTCAACTTCTGATTTAAAGGCAGGTGCTCTCAAAATATGTCTTATATTAATATGAAAAAGGTTTTTTGTTTTCTTTTGTTTTACAGGGAGGGGACATGATGCTTTTATGCAGAGTTTTATTAATGAAATCTGAGTAATTTTATTGACTATAATTGGTTTCTTCAAAAAATACTTGACATGGCATTTTTTTAAAGTAGTGAGTTATGTAATAATATCTTGCAATGGGAAAAGTCAAAGTTTTTTCTAGACAAAAAGATACTTAAACTGCCTACCTCTTGGGCATATCCTTGTTAAGAAGAAAGAAGACAAACTAGCAATGTTACAGCAATAAGACAGCTTTAGAGGCAAAGCAGTTAAATATTTGCAGACTAAATGTTGGTCCTTGCACTATTGTGCTGTTTGGAAGGCCATGTGGATTCCTTCAGTTGATTGTTCAACTCTTTAAAAATAAAGAGCCTTGCCTAAGACTGATACTCACTTTTTGAATAGATATTTCTCCATAGAGATAGCAAATGGCCAGTGAACACATGAAAAGGTGCTCAACATTGCTAACCATTAGGGAAAACAAAACTACAATGAGATAGCACTTTATTCATTAGGATGGCAGTTATTCGAAAAACAAACAACAGGTGTTGATGTGGATGTGGAGAACTTGGAACTCTTGTGCATTGCTGGTGGGAGTGTAAAATGATGTGGTTTCCATCTGCTGTGGAAAACAGTATGGTGGTTTCTCAAAAATGTTAAATATAGAACTACTATATGATCCAGCAATTCCACTTCTGTATACCCAAAAGAAATGAAAGCAGAGACTCAAAAGAAATGAAAGCAGAGACTCAAACAGATATTTGTATACCAGTGTTGATGGTAGCACGATTCACAGTGGCCAAAAGATGGAAACAACCCAGTGTCTATCAGTGGAAGAATGGATAAACAAATTTGGTATATTCATACAATGGAGTATTATTCAGCCCTAAAAAGGAATCAGATTGATACGTGCTACAACATAGATGAGCCTTGAGGACATTATGTTAAGTGAAATAAGCCACACGTAAAAGGACAAATATTGTAGGATTCCACTTATATGAGATACCCAGAACAGTCAAATTCCTAGAGGCAGAAAAGTGAAATAGGGGTTACCAGGGGCTGGGGGAAGGCAGAATAGGGAGTTTAATCAGCACAGAGTTTCAGTTTAGGTTGATGAAAAGTTCTGGACATGGATAGTGGTAACAGCAATGTGAACGTACTTAATGCCACTGAACTGTACACTTAAAAATGGTCAATTTTGTTATGTATATTTTATAATAAAATAAGACTGATACTTATTTTGCCAAACCACTTGATGCACTTAGCAGAGATCAGATAAGTAATTATTGTTTGTAAGACATTGTACTCAAGGAGTTTATAAATCAGATGCACAAGGAAAGAACCCTATTGAAGCTGAGATGCTTACTAATATATGAGAGTCCTTTACCATTCATAAAGGCCTTATCTTCTCAGCTCTCTGATGAGTAAGGAACACCATGTAGGAAGGTATAGGTCTGACCTTAAAGTCAAGATTATATCCTGGAAACCACAATAGGGAGTTAGGCTTTGATCTATTAAAGGGAATGTGTCAGGGGTCCCCAAGACCTGTGATTCACTATGAGTAAGGACTTAGGACATAATTGTACTCGTGGCTATGATTCATTCTAGTGAAAGGATACAAAGCAAAATCAGCAAAGGAAAGAGGCATGTGAGGTGAAGTTCAGAAGAAGCCAAGTGTAAGCTTCCAGGCGGCATCTCCCAGTGGCGTCTGTTTCCTCATAGGGCATGCCTGTTTCCTCCAGCAACAAGTTATGACTACACCTGTGAAATGTTGTCTACCAGGGAAGCTCATTAGAAACTCAGTACCCAAGGTTTTATTGGGGGCTGGTTACATAGACACCCTCTGCATGTACCAAATTCCAGACTCCCAGAAGGAAAGCAGGTGTTAAGCACATAACATATTTTTTGTACAAACAGCATAGGCACAATGAGCTAGTCTTACCAGTTCTGGGAATGCTGGGAACCCTCTGAAATCCAAGGCTCCAGATTCCAGCCAGGGACCAGCCTTGCAGGCAAGCCTTTCTAAGGAGGTGGTTTCAGTCCTGCTATGTTTACTGTTTTTTGCACAGGATACATAGGTGTAGTTTAGTTTCTGTATTGTTGTTGGATATATAGTATTAGGGACAGTAGAAAGGCAACAATTTTCAAGTATAAATATGATTCTGATAAAAATAAGGAGAAATTTCAGGGAAATACACTGTGGTAAGATTCCTATGTCCCTACTTTTACACATAAGAGAGGGTTGTAAAGTCAAAGATGGACCTTGTGGTCTAGGGTAGCCTCAGTGGTCAATGACCTGGCCATTACTGATTCTTAGCAACAACAAAAGCAAGTTTTTAAGATAGTTTCAAATAATAATTGCTTTCTTGCCATGCTTATTTTTCCTTTTTTATATTCCTTTTATTGTGCTCAGCTGTTACCCTGCTTTTCATTGTGATGTTTAGCAATTGTGGTTATGAATGTTTTGATTTAAGCTTTTTGGGGATAACTCGTTTTCTGCTTTTTCCTGAGGACTGAGAAGTAATTGCATGCTGCTCTGTATTTCTGTGGTGGGGGTGTTGTGGCCACAGCACAGCTGTTGGCCTCTGCCAGCTGCTAGAGCTAAAACTGCACTGCTGGCTCGGAGGCCTGCTTTTGCCAGTAGCCCCTGAGGAGCGAGAGTGGGACACGCACGATGGGTTGAGGACAAGACCCAGAGGTCATTATTTTAGAGCCTGTTACTGTCATGGCGCTTAAATAATGGATAGTTTCGTACTGTTTGGTTTCCTGTATGTACAGTCTTAAAAAAAAAAAAGAAAGAAAACAAATCAATTAATTAAATGTTTTTTAAAAGATGATACTTTATATGGTTTAAACATTTAAAAACTAAATTAAAAACACAGTAAAAAGTCTCCCACCTGGCTCCCATCTGCCTAGTTCTCTGCCCCGTCCCTAAAACAGATTGCCAATTAATAGTTTCTGATGTATGGTTTTTTTGTTTGTTTGTTTGTTTGTTTTGGTATATATATTGCTTTTCCCTCTGTTTTACACAATTGTTAGCATACTGTTTATATGGTTCTGTGTGTGTGTCTATTTTCTGTGTGTGTGTGTGTGTGTGTGTGTGTGTGTGTGTGTGTGTGTCTATATATATATTTGGGGGGGGGGGCAGATTTAAAGTTAGTGACATTCCAGGAATGTTAAAAGCAATTGCACAGTTAAATAGCTTTTTTTTTTTTTTAAATTTTGACCTTAATTTATAGAGGACCTGATTCTAGTCTCCACTGGAGCCAGTACTCCAAAGAGTATCAATTCATTTCATTCATTTGTTAGTTTTTAATTGATCTGAAACACCAAATACAATTCTAAGATAAACTAATCATTAAATATTTTTCCTTGTGTAGCTTGCAATTCGAAGAGCTACTCTAAATAGATCATTTACTCCTGTCTTTTTGGGAAGTGCCTTGAAGAACAAAGGAGTTCAGCCACTTTTAGATGCTGTTTTAGAATACCTCCCAGATCCATCAGAAGTCCAGAATTACGCTATTCTCAATCAGGAGTAAGTCTTGGAAATATTCTTAGTTTATGCACTGTAGAAGAATTTAAGAATTGTTCTTGTAGTTTTGCTGTACTTGTGGGTTTTTGTTTTTTTCTTAATTTACAAAAACCAACCTCCATTTCTATTTGGTTAACAATTTTGGCATAGAGAAAAATACTTATTACACCTTCCCATATCATGTTCTATTTGTAAATTAGAAATATGATTTGTTCCATTATCTATCAAGATTTGTATTATTAGAAAATTTTCTCATTTGGGACCAGTCATATTAAAAAAAGAGCTTTAAAACAAAAATTTTTAAGCTCTCTCGTTTTCTTTTTCTAGCAGACCATTTCTGTGTTTTTCATTCTACTCTGCACCTATCAAAGTATAATAACTAAGGCCAGACAAGTAATTTTTATTGCTCTCTTTCAGTGAACTTTCATTTATGTGTAAGCTCAGAAATGTTTAGTACACATGTGCTTTTTCTCAGGTAAACTCTGATGAAAAAACTGATATAAAAGAAATATCAAATATTACATCTCATAGATGTATATTTCTTTTGTTTTAAGTGACTCACAAGAGAAAACCAAAATCTTAATGAACTCCGAAAGAGACAATTCCCACCCATTTGTAGGCCTGGCTTTTAAACTGGAGGTAAGTTGCTTTCTATTGTATTTAACTGCTATATGTAGAAATACTCTTTTCTCTTAAGCTTTTATTCCTATTACACAGTGATTCATAGGAAAAATTTGGTTATAGATTTCTCCACTGTAAAATTACTCTTCCCCATCCCTCCCCCCTCTTTTCCATACTGAGTCTTTAGGAGGAGGTTACTATGCATAGCCTACATCAAGGGGTGGGGATAATGCTCTTGCTCCTTGAGGGCGCAGTATCTACATATGAGTTGTTTCAGATTCTTTTTTTATCAGTATGGACTCCAGGATATTTATTTTGTACTTTTGAGTTACAATCCAGTAGTAGTTACTTATTTTGTTACCAGATTGGCCAGATTTGGCCACTGGAGCTCTTTCAGTTGGCCTCTGCGTCCATTTGACATTCCCTGGTATTTTGCTTTTTTTTTTTTTTTTTTTAATACTTCCTTACTTCCTGGCACTACAGGATGCTCCTGGCTTATCTTGTATATTCCCTGCTCCAGCCCTAGAGACAGCTGTCTCTTTAGGAGCCCTCGTCCCTTTTAAAGTGAATGGCATTAGAAACCAAGATTTAGAGACTGGCTGTGCTTTTTATTGTGGTGTTTTTGCTTCTGTTCATAATACTTTAAGTGGAAAAAAGATGGGTAAGTTGGAGGTTTTAAAGGCTGGTTATTTTTGGAATGGAATTATAATTGGGGGTGGGGAGTTTCTGTACTTTTTATTTTTAAGTTTTTATAATATTACTCTAAAATCAGAAAAAGTAATTTTATTTCTTTTATTAAATAAAAAATTCTTTAATTTCTGTAGTGCTTTACAATTTTCAAAAGTTTCACACACATAATTTCATATAATCCCATAATAACCATTTTTTTCCCTCTACCCCTATATTGCCCCTCCCCTACTTCTGTCTCTCCAGTGGTAACCACTAGTTTGTTCTTTATATCTGTCAGTCTGCTTCTTTTTTGTTTTATTCACTAGTTTGTTGTTATATTTTTTGATTCCACAGGTAAGTGGTATCATACAGTATTTTTCTTTCTTTGTCTCACTTGTTTCACTTAGCATAATGCCCTCCAAGTCCATCCATGTTGTTGCAAGTGGCAAAATTTCATTTTTTATGGCTGAAAAATATTCCTCTGTGTGTGTACATCACGTCTTCTTTATCCATTCATCTGTTTTTGGACACATAAGTTGCTTCCATATCTTGGTGATTGTAAATAGTGCTGCTATGAACATTAGGTGCATGTATCCTTTTAAATTAGAGTTTTGGGGCTTTTTTGGATATGTACCCAGAAGTAGAATTGCTGGGTCATATGGTGACTCTATTTTTAGTTTTTGAGAAAGCTCCATACTGTTTTCCACAGTGGCTGCACCAATTTACATTCCTACCAATAGTGTACGAGAGTTCTTTTCTCCACACCCTCACCAGCATTTATTATTTGTGTTCTTTTTAATGATAGCCAGACTGGTGTGAGGTGATACTTCATTGTGGTTTTGATTTGCATTTCCCTGATAATTAGTGATGTTGAAAATCTTTTCACATCTGCATTTCCTCTTTGGAAAAATGTCTGTTCAATTCCAGAAAAAGTAATTTTAAATTAAAAAGTAGAAATAACATTGCAGTGACAATTTTTATGCTTAAAGCTTTTAAGAATAATGTATTTAGGAATATTTTCTTCGGTTCCTCAGAATAGCAGTTATTGAGTAAAAGGTATGGAATACTTTAATACTTAATGATTTATATTGCCAGATTGCTTTTATACTCTCAGAATTCATGTACATATTTAGATTATTATTTCAGTGAATCTATCAGCATTGAGTATTAAAAATCATTACTGATTTCACAAATGAAAGTGGTATTTTAATATATCATCTTGACTTAATTCCTAATGAAAGAACATTTTTCCATATATTTATTATGCAGTTGTATTTCTTCTTTTGTAATTATCTATTTCTTTTGTCTTTCCTTTTTTAAAATTAGAGTCAGTGTTTTACTTACTTGTTTGTATGAGCTTTCTCTAATAAAATTTTTTGAAAAACAATTAGTTTAAAATTTATATAGTCAGATATATCAGTCTTTGTCTTTAGTCATTTTCTCATTTTTAACCTTATAAATCTTCCTCTTTGAGTATCTTTTATAAATACTTTTGTTTCTTCTCCTTTTTTCTGTTTTTCTTTTCCATTATTAACCCAACTGGAATTTGTTTTGCTGAAGGCTATAAGGTGGTATCTGAATGTATCTCCTCTGCCTCCAAATAGAAGACCAATTGTCCAGTTAACAGTTTTTGAACAATGTTATCTTTTTCCATTGATTGTCATGTCTCCTTTATCATCCATTGACAAATTGATTAAACATTTTAGATACTTATACTGTACTCTACGGGCTGTTCAGTTTAATTTGTGCTAGTTTATGCATTTTATGCCTTGGAGTATTTAATATGTTTTTATATCAGTCAGAGTTATTTTCTTTTCATTGCCATAGTTTTTCAGAAATTTCTATTTTTATCTGTTCTTCTAAATGAGTTTTAAAATTACTAACCAAATTTTTAAAAAATTACTCTTGAGATTTTGAGTGCTGTTGTGTTAAACCTATAAATTAAAGTGGGAAGAATTGGCAACTTTTAAATACATATCTAATAGGCTACTGTTATATTCACGAGGAAATGATCCTTGATTATTCATTTATATTCAGTCATTTTTGCAGAGCTCTTGTATAGTTTTCCAGGTGATTATCAGTCTTTTTTACATGTAGTATATGGTCTTAGCATTTCTAATGATATTTTTGTTGTCTTTCTAATAGTTATACCTTATTTTTATGTCTTATTGTATTAAACTGAACTTATGAAATAACTTATATAAATAATTTAAAACTTTCTAATAACTTTTATTTCCGAGGAAACAGAAGTAGTATCTTGGATTGTGATGCCAAAAACAGCAACCATTGAACTTACTGAATTCAAAACTAGTATTAAAGTAGTTTATGATAATAAACTGAAACAAGTATATAAGTTGTACTACTAAAACTGATGGGGAATATTTGGAGGTAATTGTGAAGTTTTCCTCTTAATTTTGATTCCTGTGTTTCTTTTTCATTCTTTCTGCCCTTACCCAATTTTGACTTCTAGGCAGGTCGATTTGGACAGTTAACTTATGTTCGCAATTATCAAGGAGAATTGAAGAAGGGTGACACCATCTATAATACGAGGACAAGAAAGAAAGTGCGGGTGCAACGGCTGGTTCGCATGCACGCCGACATGATGGAGGCAAGTGCCCAGCCATTGTTGTGAGATCAGAAATTTCTGTGACACACCTAAAGTAGGTCTGCCTTCTTGATATCTTGAGCCTCACAAGAAAGTCGCTTCCAGTTGAACATGTTTTCCTAGCTTCTTCCCTTTTTTTTTAATTAGATGTGCTGCAGTTCTGAGGTAGCACTTTGGTATGGGCTAAATTAGCACAGGTTAAGAATGCGTTTTATATCACCATTTATGAGTTAGCTGTATTTCCTCAGCGGCCAGTGTTAAGGACAGGAGATTATTGTTTCCCTGAGATTCAGAACACAAGATTCAGCACTTTCCCTAAGGGCTGTCATTATAAAGTGTATAATAGGTTTTTAGGGCAGTGGAATAAATTCACATATAGCTTCCCACATTGTTCAATAGGTTTGCTTCCTGAAAAGTGAAGGGTGTGAAGGCTCTGTTTAACCCTAGAACTTTGTATTCATGGAAAGGCCATATTGGTGCTAGAATCCATCTGAAGATTTAAAACCTCTCCAGGTCTGGTCTGGGAAATAAACTTTGGCTTATCGCTTGAATTCTTGAATTGGCTTTGAATCCGTCCTCACCTTTGTGGCTCGTTAGGTTAGGCCTTGGCAGGAATACCAAGTATGTGAGGGTTGTCTCCTTCTTGCACCCTTTTCCAATTCAGTGCTATGCTCCTGGAGAAATTTATTAATCTAAGCAAAATCTTATGACATTCAGAAATTTTGGGTGGCCATAACTTTTGTATCTCCTAGAAAATGAGTAGACAGTCTCCCAAAATCGAACATCATTGCTGTTTTTGAGATAGGCAGCAGGGGGCAGGCTAGTGGGATTAGTGATTGTCACAGCTCTTTCATGGGCCAGACGCTAAGAGGTCTGTACCGCTGTGTGCCCATGAAAACAAGCCACACACACTTGCTTATTCACAGCCACAGCTGTTATGAATGAACTGTCAATAAAAAGACAAAGGCCAGGAAACTTAGAGGCACCAGTGCTTTGTTCTTAGATTTCCTGTGGTTTCTTAACTGCTTGCATCTGTGAGAAATTAAGATTATTTTAAGTACAGTGGGCTCCATTCTCCTGCCTTTGTTTTCAAAACTTCCTTTACTGGTTTTCCTTGTATGCCTTTGTCATACACATCTCATTGTTGGACTGTGGCAGCACATATGGTACTACATACTTTTTAATTCTATAGAAATAACTTTAGAAACGTGAGGCTCTGTGTTCTGTCAGTACTGCGGATCCTTTAAGTAAATATGCCATAGCTCTTAGTTTCCATTTAAGGTAAAATCTTGTCAATTGAGATGTGTTTTTAATAAAGGCTCTTTTTAAGGTATATCTTACCCTGGTTGATTGTTGGTGTTGCATTGATTCTAGCTAATTTCTCCTTTGTAGAATTCATGGTTAGATTCTGTCATGTTTGTTTTGTACACTGTATTTATTGTGCAGTTACTTTTTAGTTACTATGTCCTGATTTGTACTACTTGCAAGTATCATTTTGTGTTATTTATTTAGGATGTTGAGGAAGTGTTTGCCGGAGACATCTGTGCATTGTTTGGCATTGACTGTGCTAGTGGAGACACATTCACAAACAAAGACAGTAGTGGCCTTTCTATGGTAAGTCGTTGAATTTCAAAGTTATTTATCACTTGAGTTTCAAAAGTTTGTGTTTTAGTACTTTAGAAAAACAACCACAGATGTTTTCATTTAGTGCCACAGGCATCCAGTGTAGATTTGTTGTGGCTCTTTTAATGTCAGTTAAACAAGTGCTCTGGATTAGCTAACTTACCTGGTTTTTCTTAGTAAAATCATTCCACGATCCCCCAAGGTTTAAGATGGAGGAAAAATCTTCACTCAACACACTGGGACCGTGTAGCTGTGACTCCTGTATCCTGAAATCTGCCTCCCCATTGTGGGCACTTCTCTAATTGCTGTCACCATCATCAGGCTAGTCCCAACTGCGTGCTCCTTCCTTATTAACTCAGCAGCCAGAGAGTGAACCCTTCCCTCAGTCCCCTAGAGAACCATAGGAGCGGGCTGTAACATTTACAGTAGACTTGGGGTTATCAGGATAGAGCAGAACCACGCCCCAAATGCGAGATGCAGCTGGACAGTCCAGCTTACTGTGCACAGCCTGCCTTGTGGAACTCGTAGGTCCTTCTTCATTACTCCCAGAGCCTGAAGGAAACAGCATGCTTTTCCTGCCTTTCAGTCCCCTTCCCTCACTCCCCATTTTTGCCCCTACAGGAGAGCAGGCTCTTCTACACTATGACTGTTTGTTCATGAGGGTGGTTCCTCTCCTGAATCCAGTAAGGGAAGAGTATGAGTACAGAGGTGATAGGTGATTTGCAGTGAAGGAGTGTACAGTGGGTCCTTTATGTAAGAACTGGTCCCTCCCTAACAGATGAGCACTGTAATGGCCCTGTATCATGTGATGAATTCTTTATTTTGTAATTTAGCTTTTTTGTATATAATACTCTCTACTGTCTGTGGTTTTACATGTTGAGTTAGGACACTACAGAGATCTTAAATCTATAAATGTTTTGAGGAGACCTAGATAAGGGAACTTCTTTAATCAGTATTATTGATAAGGCTTTTTCCAAACTTGCCATCAGCAGTATGAACGGACTGGAGGTTTAGGGAAACACTCAGGCTTTGAAGCAAATAGATATTGATCAGAGTCTCACTTCTACCCTAAGCTACCTACTGGCCCTTGGCCAAGTCATTTTTTTCTTCTTGCCAAGCCTTTAATGATTTTATTTGTAAAATGGGGATAATAATATCTGCCTCTCAGAGTTGTGATTGATTAAATGAGGTATCATGTGTATAAAGAATCTAGTCCCTTTCTCTGTTTCTCTTAACTGTGATTGTAGTATATTTTGATTAAATAAAGTAACTTATCAGACGATAGCTATAGAAAATGTAGCCACTAGCCAATAGGAATTCCGTATTTCAGCATTTGGGTTCATTATAATGATCATGTTAAACTGAAAGTGTCGACAAACTTAAAGGTCTTAAACAAGTAAGTAAACAGGTACTCTATTGTTATTTTGGGAGGGAGAAGATCATATAAGTAGACGTCTTTATTAATATATTTGTTTATTTAATGCAAAACAGACCAAGATATATTTTGTCTAGCCTAAAGATGTTGACTAGTGTTTGTCTTTTGTTCTCTTGTAAAGTAGAACATTAATATTAATCCATCTCTGACACAGACAGTACTGTATTTGAATCCTCTGTTCTTTTAAAAATATTTCAGGAGTCCATTCATGTTCCTGATCCTGTCATTTCAATAGCAATGAAGCCTTCTAACAAGGTAGGAGTTTAATGCTCAGCATATCACAATAAAAACTTGAGCTCTTTTTCATCTCTCTCCACAATGTATATGTTCTCTTGTGATAACCAGCAGTCTTACGGTCTTGATTTCCTCTTTTGGTATTCAGATCATCTGTTAAAATTTACCAGTCTATTAGTAAGTACTCCTCAGTATATTTGAAAAAGTTGATGGTATTATAATATTCATGAGACTGCTTTGTAACTCTTCACTATAGTAAACATGTATCATTGGCTCCAGAGTGTTAGTTGTAACTTCCTAGATTCAGATCGTAATGGGATGGAAAGGGGGAAACTGGGGCATTTGTCCTCAGTTGTAGAAAAACCTCACTGTAAAGTATATTGGAATATTGTGTAGATTAATTGCCTCGTGGATTATAATGCATCTCTACATCTGTGGTAGTTATGAAGTAAATGTCTGATTATAACATGGAAGGTCTGCAAACAAGACCGTTTTTCTCACTTTCAAATATAACAGTTTTATGACTGGATTTGATGTCATTTAGCTTTTTAGCCAAATTGCTTGAATAGGTTCTGCATTCACATTGCTTGCCTTCGGAATTAGTCCTGATTGTGAACCATAATTGTGTAGTTCTTAAGTTGCCTTGACAGTCATAACTCTCATGTTAATGTGGTATATTGCAATTAACTCGTTTGTGCACTGAGTAAACATTTTATGATCTCTTGTCATCTGGGAACCATCGTTTACAGAATGTTTTCTGATTTATGGTCTTATGGATACTTTAACAGCTACTACTTCATCTATTTTGAGGAACTTGAGATTTTCCAGACCCTTCTCATTATAGAAAAGAGAATGTTGAGGTGGCAAGAAACATTTAATCACTCCATCTCAGGAATGCGAGGGAAAGCAAGCTTTACATCTTACCACAGTGAGATGCCACAGTTTGTTCCAAGTACTTTGCCAAATTGGTCACTTTTTCCTTCAGAAGATGAAGGGCTAGAAATTAAAGATATTATGTTACTTTATTCCTAAATTCAGAGTTTATGTAAGACATTTAACTGTTGAGAGTTCACAACAATGGGGGGGATATCAAATGCATCAATATTCAGAAGGCTTTTTTGGTGTCTTGAGGTGTCTGCTTGCTGGAGAATTAATACAAATCAAATAATGAAGTCTCTGTATAAGGCTGTGAATCCCAGTAGTGAGGCAGGGATGACCTAGTGAGTTGAGAGTCCCTGACTAGTACAGGGAAAAGGGAAAAGACTTTGGAGATAGACTAAGCCAGGAGTCAGTACCCGCTTTGCCATGCACTAGCTGTGTGGCTTTGAGCAAGTCACTTAACTTCTCTGTACCTAGTTTCCTCACCTGTAAATGTGGATGGTTCTGTCTTGCAGTCTTGTGGTTAGAATTTGAGGTAACATATACAAAACAAAAACATCTTCAGCCACACGTGATAGCTGTAATACTGGTGATTCAGGGCATGTTCGTTTTCTATTGGTGCAGTAAGAAATTAGCCCAAACTTTGTGACTTAAAATGGCACAAATGTATTATTTTACAGTGGTGTAGGTCAGAAATCTGACACAGTTCTTAATGGGCTAACATCAAGATATTGGCAAGTTCCCTTCTAGATAGAGACTCTAGGGAAAAATTTATTTCCTTACTTACTCAGGTTGTGGGTAGAATTCAGCCCCTGTGGTTGTAGGACTGGGGTCCCCATTTCATTGCTGGCTGTCATCTGAGGGCTATTCCCAGCTGCCAGAGACTGCTCACCTTCCTAGGCTTGTAGCCGCCTTCCTACTGTCTTCAGTGCCACCAACTGCGAAATGAGCCCCTTTCATGCTTCAAATACCTCCTGTCTCTTCTTTCCCTCTTCCCATCTCTGACCTACCCTTCTGCATTCCTCTTCCATTTTTAAAGGCCCATGTGGATTACGTTCAGCCCATCCGGATTATTCATAATCTCCCCATCTCATAGTCTGTAACCTTAATCACAGCCGCAGAGCCCCTTTACCGTGTAAGGTAACAGTCACAGGTTTGGGGGGATTAGGGGCTGTCCTTAGAAGGCCATTATTCTGCTTACCACGTAAGGAGAATAAAGGTGCATCAGACCACATCCAGGCAGGTTGTTTGAAAGGGAGAAGTTTCAGCGAGCATTTGCTTGGTGTTGGTCTTTACTGTCTTCTTGAATCTACCGTGGAATCTTGGTAAACATGTTGATTCCTTTGATTGTGTGTAGGATTTCTAAAATATAACACAGTAACACAGATTCTCCTCTTCACTTCATGGGCAGTTTTCACAAATGTACAGTTTTTGTCAATATAATAGAAAAGGGCATAGAGTTAAGTCTTAGACTTTTATGTTGTGTCTTAGTGTGAAAAGAAGTCTGTCAGTTTACTATTCTTTGCTTTCTTGGCTGTGTTGTATCCAAGCTCACATTTAAAAGGGCCTAGGAATTAGGTGGTGGACCATTTTTATTTCTTAACTGCTTATGTATTTGATTTCATTCAGTTGTTTCAATAGTTTCATCGCTTGTCATGCTTAATAAAATGTGTAATGATTTTCTTTTTTTAAAGAATGATCTGGAAAAATTTTCAAAAGGTATTGGCAGATTTACAAGAGAAGATCCAACATTTAAAGTCCACTTTGACACTGAAAGCAAAGAGACAATTGTATCTGGAATGGGAGAATTACATCTGGAAATCTATGCTCAGGTAATAAGAAGGAAGTTAAATTCACTTTATTTATGTCTTGTGTTTTGTAAGAGTAAAGGTTAATAATTCTCAATTTATAAACTAATAGTGGTTCTTCAAGCTCACTCTTGTTTGTATTCAGATGTGGTATCCTCCACTTTGTGTTACAGATTAATCACTTTTGATTTATAAATCTTTTTATTTGTAAAACATTGCAGACTTCTAGAATCAAGGTTCAGGGGATTTGCAATAAGACCATCCATCATCTCCCAGATCATGGTTGGTTAGGTCAAGTATATCCTGGTCTCAGCCTTAGGGAGAAACCTGCAGGAGGAAACTGGCTGAGGAGGTCGGTGCACCAGGGGCCACACTTCAGGCTGTTTCTTGCCTATTTTCTTAAGTTAGTACTGGGAGATGGTTATAACGTAGATAAATGAATGGGTAGGTGGGGCTTGTACTTTCCTAGGAAAGTTCTTCTGTGTATATGAATGAAAACAAAATATATGTGACTTAACGATTATAAATTCTGGTTGTGATTATATCTCTGGAGTTGAGATAGTAGAAAATTCTGACAACATATTCATAAGCTATCCCAGTGAATATGTAATAAGATGGAACAAAGGTGAAGTTTTAATGGATAGATTAATTGGAGTAAGTGTAAATTAATCAGTCTAAATTAGAATTCATTTATATAAAATCTATAAAAGCAGTTTATATTGTTTAGTATCACATATTTATCCTCACAAGGCACATAAATGATTTAAGATTTATCATTTGCTTATCATATTTAAATGAATGTTTCTAAGGTAGTTAAGATTCTTAGATTTTTCTTCTAGTTTTTTGTTTGTTTCAATTTAAATATTCCAAAAAGTGATCTCCTGCTTTTTTTTTAAGAGGTTGGAAAGAGAGTATGGCTGTCCATGTATCACAGGAAAGCCAAAAGTTGCTTTCAGAGAGACCATTACTGCCCCTGTCCCGTAAGTATGCAACACAAACATACTGGAAGGCTGGAATTAAGAGCTTTTTATTATGGGATATACATAGCACTGTTACTGTTGATAAGACACTTTTCATGGTGACACTCTTTATTATGAAAGCTATATAATTCTGGTACTATAATTAAGCCATTTATACAGAGTGACAATTTTGGGATTCATCTGGCCCCTTAAGGTAGATGTCAATGAAGACTGGCACACACGTCATTAATAAGCATGTTTACACTTCATCCGGTGGTAGGGTCTTCATTTACTCCAACCGTGCTTCTTTTGGCAGACGGCTGTTATGTTTTACTTTAGTACCATATTGTGGATGCCACAGAACTTGCATTTGCCAAGGAATTATCTCCTGCAAGTAAAGGAAATTGATGCTATAATGAAATTTAGAAAACATTTAAGAAAACAGATTTATATTTTGTTAGAGACAAAACAGTCCTCAAAGACAGCATAAAACAAGTTAAATTGCTATAACTGTAGTATACTTCAACTTGGTGCCTGTTTGAATTGACAGGAATTCTGATTTAGAGTCAAAATTAATAAGGCATACTGTGGCTACAAAACAAGTCTTAATTTTGAAAGTGGCATCAAATAAAGATAACTGATACTCTACCTGAGATGCAATGTCATGAAGTAGGATGGTGTAGTCTAGCTCAATGAAGTCATCATTTCTTTGCTATAATTAAAAAAAACCCTGGCATTTAGAACTTAATATCATTGGCAAAAATGATATCTGTATTTTAAAAACCAGCTTTTCTTAATAGGTGATGATAATACTTCCACTTAAGTAAAAATAAAAATTGAATGTTGTAATTTATTTAGCCTGACAGAAAAACTATTCTCTTCTAAATAAGATTTCTTTCCAACCACATTTTAAAATCACGATTTTCTCGTTTGTTACTCTAAAAGTCATTTACCATTTCTGTTTTTAGTTTCTGAGTTGTGGTAGCTAGATAAGAGCATTACAGTCTATAATTTTGTCATTTAAGATTCCTTAATGTTTCCATTGTTCAGAAAAGCATAATTTAAGGGATAAACTAATAAAATGAGTGTTTACATTAAAGAAAACCAATTTTATAATAGAAATTCTCTTTTAAAAAGTGGAAATAATAAATGTCATGCTTGATTTTGTGAAAAGCTTTGATCTATGCTGCTAACTGCTTTGGGCATATTAAAGTCTTTATACTTTATACACAGAAATATTGCTTCTACATAGTTTAAAACCATGATTATCAGAGATTTGCTGTTACTTACACAAGGCTCTTTAAGGCTTGTAATTGATGTATTGAAACAAGCTCTGAACTCCAAGAGGCAACACAAACTCCTGTGGCTCCTTCGGCTAACAGTAATTACAAACGTGGCCCCAGGAGCGGATGAAACTATACTAGTCCCTCCTTACAGTATCTGGAAGCAGTCCTTTCTTTGACTGTATCAACAAAGAATGTCCTTTCAGAATAAGGTCAAAATCAGTAAGGTTTCTTATATGTTGGCTCTTAATAGGTAAAGATACGTAATATATATACCCTGAAGCACTGTATATATTATTAAACCCTTCTATTGGAATTTTCATTAATACTTTAAAACTGCAGTTTGGTGCAGGTTTTTAGGCTTTTTCTTTCATGAAACTACTGACACTGTCTTGTGCATATTTTGCTATAAAAAGATTGTATATCTTCTGTAACCTGGAGCAGCTACTCAATTATCTGAGGCCTCGGTGTCCCTATAGGAGTGTTGTAACCAAGGTTGCTACCTATTACCATGCATTACAAAAAGGCTCTCTTAAAATGTTGTAATAGTGATGTAGGTATTTGACATCACGCTCTGAGTACCGTAATTGGGTACCTGCCCTCCAGTGCCCAAGGGGATCTAGTAAGTAGTTGAAAGAGCCTGTGGAGTAAAGGTGCTCCGGCTGTCTTGCAGTTTGTTATCAGCAAGCTGAAACAAATCAAGTGGAAAGTCCTTTTCTCCTACGGAGATGACTGCAACTCTTGTGGTTTCTTTGCACTTTTTTTCCTTTATTCCATTAAATACTACTAGTTGACATTTTTTTCTCTTAAACCTCTTAATAAGGTTAAACTCAATGAATTTATTTTTATCTCTTTAAGGTCTAGAAAGAAGCAGTTTGAAATAGTCATATCGGACTTAAAACACAAAGTTAACAAGAAGAGGTTGTCAATTATGACTAACGGGGTTTTAAAAGAAAATTACATAAGTAAGCTTCACAAAGATTGAGATGCTAATATTTTTGTTCTGGCTGATTCGGGGGGCAAAAAATTCCAGCCATATCTCTAGCTCTGGCACTGCCATTTCAGTAGAGGAAAAAAGCAGAAGTAGTTTCAGTATCGCATGACTATAGTGATTTGAACACAAAATTTAGGTTGCCATAGGAAATAATCTGTATTAGCTATGCACAAAAACCATTGCCAAATTATTTATAACTCAGGACTTCAATCTCTTGAAACCAGCTTCACCTTCTCTGGCCTTGATAACTGTTCTCTCTTTCAAATACCAGGTTCACTATTTTAAATACAAAAATGACTGAAAGGGCACTATCCAGTCGTGAATTATAACACTTTCAGTAAATGTTAACCCTGTTAAGAGTGTAGTTTATAGAAATTACTTACCACTTGCTTGACAGTTTGAATTTTTGCCATTTTATACCATGTATTTTCAGTAGAATTCTGCCATATGATATAACTAGAGGCAACCCAGGCTAAATAGTGAACTGGCTTCATTTCCGGAGGTACATTTCCAAAACTGTCTGGTGAGGGAAACATATATATGGTAAATGGAATTATCTTATATATGCAGTATTAATTTAACCTTTTAAAAAATCTAAATTCTAAATCATATCTTAGTTTTCTTCAAATGTGTGCAGAAAATAATTTAATTAAGCCATGGATTGATCTAAAAGTCCCAAGGCCTTTTTTGTTGTTGTTGAATTAGATTAGTACTGAGTATTTTTGCAAAAGCCAGTATATTTCCAGCATAGTGTTAACAACGAACAATTCTGAACACAGGTAATTGATATTGACCTTAAAGTTGAAAAACTATTTTTCCATTCCATATTTACATACCTGGAATATTTTGTGCTACTAGTGGTTCCTTCATGGATTTGAGTCTTTGATAAAATGTGTTGTCTTCTTCATCTGGGTTCTTTCCAATTTCTCCTTCAAATGTGAAGTTGACTTCTGGTGCGGAGTCTTGTCCCATTGGAGGGTAAAGTACTTCAGCTGTGCAATTCACTGTAACTTGCTGTTTGAAATATTTTTCAAAAGATCTTTACATGTAGATGACCATCCATTACTAATTACTGTTCTTTGAGATATTACATTTAAAGCATTGTCCCCCTAATGGTGTTGTTTCAGACTTGACTTGGGAGTGCTTATTCCAGAAGTATCTAATTGACCCAGTAATTTTCTTATGTAACTTATTTTATAACTTGTAAGTTCTCGTAATCTTATAAACACACCTTAAAACTTTGAAAATATTTCAGTATTAATGGGATGTCTATTTGCAAGGCAGATTTTAGTCTGACTTATATACCAACTCCAGACTCTGGTTACTTTTTGTCTTTCCGTTACTCTTAGTCTCTTCTCCTAAAAATAACAGAAATTTTCTCAAACTCAGGTACTGCAGTCTGTATCTAGATGTAAAATGAAAAGATTGTAGCACTGATTCTGTTTTATAAAACTGTCTGGCAGCTCAAATGCCTTTTAATGAGTCTCTTTGTGTTAGCCTGTATCTCTTCTTAATTATACTTAGAAAAAAGGCAAACTTTTAAAAATTTCAAGATGGTTATGGTACAAGTTGCAGTACTTTTCAAGTTGGTCTCATTAATAATTTGAGAGGTGTAAAATTTTTTTAACATTTCCCTGCCCTATTACTGAAAGATTCTTATCTGAACATGGTGGTATCAGTTGGCCATTCTGTTACTCATAAATATCTAAAAGCACTGTTTTCTTTAATTAAAAGAAATGAAAAACAAAATGAGACAGACATAAGACAGTGATGATGATTGGAGAGTTAGTTACTTTACTTGTTCATATTAGCATAAATTGAACTAGCATATGAGTATATAACATTTTTAAAGGAAATTTACTTGAAGTATATAATGTCTCTTCCACATAACTCAATATAAATATTAACTGTATCTCAGAACACACAAAAAGTTAAAACTGACCCTGTGTGATCATTTTTTTTTGAGGCAGGGATTTCATAACAATTTTTCTTTAAAACTGAATTAATCCTATGATTTGATCAGCAGAGGTGATCTGGAGTATTTAGAATCGAATTTTATTTCATAATAAAGGACATTTCACTTACTTTTTGGATAATTTCTTCCACAGAAAATTTCAGGCAATACTTATGTCCTTTTCCTGGAATATCCTAAAATTGAGAAAATGTGGTGTTATTAATAACTCAATTCTTTGCATTGTTAGAAGAATCTATCCTCATTTGTTTGGGGTTACTGACTGGTGAGGGTAAGTGATTAAAGCTTTAGACCTTGAAAAAGGCACGTCACCATGTATATAACATCTAATTTAGGCCCTCTAGCAGGGTTGTTTCGGATGAGAATAAAAGGGTGGGATAAAAGCATATATGAATAAAATCAATTATAATTTACTTTTAATCATCAGCGGGCTCTAAACTCTGGATCTGTGATCCTAAATTCCACACCTAAATTTCAGATTCTGAAAATTTTAATTCTAAAGATGACAAATAAGATACACCATTGAAAATACTTTTCATAAAGCCCTGTGTATCCTCCAGATGGTGTTCAATGAAGATGAATTCCATTTGGGGCATATTACTACAAAATGATGTTAAGTACTGTTTTTACTTGTGTATTAGTGGACCTTCAAAATGCTATCTGAACAAATTTTTATAACAGTAAGACGAAGGTTTAGGTATTTCACTCTTGAATTAAGATACAATTGAGTGTTTATACCTAGTTATGTTATCTGGTGTGGTTTTGAAATTGTATCTACTCCCTTTCAGCTCTTCAAGACTGTTAGCAGTTAAACTTCTGTAGCATAAATAAGGGACGGTCTCAAATCTATTAGATTTTATTAAAATGAAAGTGAGCTTAGTGATTGCCCAGGCCTTGAGCCTTTAATTTAACTCTTTAGCCAGAGGGAGCCCATCGTTCACAGCAGTCAGTGGCAGTAGTGTTTGGTGGTAAAGCGAGCCTCAGCTCACAATACTTTTTTCTGATTTTGCTTTGTCAGTTTCTGTTGCTTTTTTGTTTCCCTCTTCATTTTGGTCAAAGAGTCTAATAAAAGAGTGGTCTTAAAATTTAAGTAGTGAAGAATCATTTGCACAACCGGAGCTTTTGTTGGTCCAGACTGGAATAGTAGATAAGAAACACAGTAGCAGTTTTAAGATCGTTTTGAAAATGGTTCCTACAGGTTTCACTTGTGGAAAGGGAAAAATGCCTCCCCTCATTGAGAACATTTCCTTATATTAGTTCCCATAAAAACTATACCAACGTCTCTGCCTTCCCGCGTGAAAACAACAAATAGCCCTGGGGCTGTCCCGAGACTGGAGTGTAGACCACCCCAAGAAATGCTAACTCGTCTCGACCGAAGGTCAGCAGTGTGACCCAGAAGAGGCATCGGAGTCGGGGGTAGGGGGCGGGGTTGGGAGCGGACCACGCTGAGAACCTAGGGAGTGGAGGGAATGTAGCAGGTGCCCCCACCGCCCTCTGCCCAACTCACCTCCAGGCTGGCTTGTTTGACTGTCTGCACCAGAAACACCTTGTGGGGGGTCCCCTGCTGGTAGTTGATGCAGCTCTCCGCCACCGAGGCCGCCCTGGAGGCTGGGTAGTGGGTCGGAGGGATTTCCATTCTTGGTGAGTGGCGGCTGGGCTCTCGTGGGGCTGCTCAAGCTGGGAAGTGCGTCCCGGTCCAGCCCGCGTGGCCCTACTGCTTTGGGCTGGGCGTGGCAGGGGCGGGATCGCCAGCTCCTTCCCTCCCTCTCTTCCTCGTTCCTTCCGATTCTGACAGCTGCCGCCTCGGCGCTGGTTCCTGAGAGGGCTGCTCTTGTGGCCCCGCCCTGCTACCGCCTACAGTTACTCTCCGGTTCCTGCGAGCAGAGAGCCGCCTCTTCCTTTAAGGGGGTGGAGAGTCTGGGCTAGGTGGTCAGGGACTACATCCTTCCTTCTGTTAACTTTTTCAGAAGTGCAGGGAGGGGCTTTCTGGACTTTGCCTTAATGGAGCATCTCCCCTGGGGCTTCTAGTTTCCTCTCAGTGGAAAGAGTGGTTGCTTCACTTGCAGACTGGAACACAACTTCCTTAATACACCACCCCCAGTGTCAGGCACAGAGCAAAGTGCGAAGGAGCTCCAGGTAGTGAGTCATGCGATTCCTTCTTTTCCCTTCCCAATGTGAGAGTCCAGGAACAGACTTACTCAACCCCACCAAATCAGAATATGAGACTGCAAACCATAGCATTAATTTGGAGAATTATGTAACTTAGGTCAGGAGAAATTTTAAAAGGTACTTGCACCCTTCTCTCCCTTTACTGATCTTAGAAGGATGAGGTTTTGATATAACACCATGCTTCCACTTTGAAAATTTTACTTTGAGGATTAAAACATTTAAAAACTGAACTTAAAGCACTACATTGAAGTAGTTTCTAACAAAAGTAGTTTTTAACGCTCCTTCAGCAAGCACAAACTTTTAGTACACAACACGTTTTTACTCTACAGATCTCTTAATTACCTGTATCTGTCACCTTTAGAGGAACTATAATCTAGGCTGTTTTTTGGATTTGCTGTAGATCAGGCAGCTAAGATTTCTTTTCATCAGATATATAGCTAACCTGACACTTTAGCTTGTTGGCTTGGAAATAAAGATTCTTTGCTATTTTTCTCAAGATGGATTTTTGTTGTTTCTTTGGGTAGATATATACGTTGTAGGGTTTTTTTTTAAGTTAACAAAAATGTATTTGTAATGTGTTTTCTCAAATATCTTTTAAAACTTATTCATAAATAAAGTCCTTGGAATAAGCAGATTTTTAACACGTTGATTGCCACATTACCCAAATCTGGGTGACAGTTGAGTTTCCTCAGGGGCACCTGATCCACAGTGGGTGATCGGGTGATCAAAGTGTTAAAGAATAGTAAGCAGTAAGGCATTTCCCATCCTTTCTAGTTAATATTAGCCATTAGTTGTCAAGTTACTAGACGATGAAAGAGTTAATTTCTCCTCTTAAGACTTTTACAAAAAAAATGGAGGTTTTTCTCTTTTGCTTGGGCAGGGCTAGTCATTCATCTTTCAGCCAACCTCTTAGGTTGTCACCGAGTGTATGTGTGTGAATTATGTGAATTATGTTGCTCCAGGAAAGAGTGGCTGAGAACATTCTGATTATGCAGAAAGAAATTTTTGCTGAGAATGAAATTTTTTAAGTTTCACAAATAGCTACTTAACATCTCTTGTGTAATTACTAGTTAGAATTGTGAGAAGTACATGTGAGCTTCCTAGATAAAGTCACCTTTTTGAAGCTTTATGAATACAACTACTGTCTCTGTAGATCAAGGCTAGTAACATAGGTTGTGATGTCAGGCATTTATTTACTTAAAGTACATATATTAATTTAGGTTCTTTTTAAAATATAACTAGTTATATTAAAAATTTTCAACTGCCTATTTAGATGTTAAATAAATAAACTGCATTAAGAGAATTTCATTCCTATTCTTGAGTCCTTGAAATCTTAGTTGCTTACTAAAGCTTCATGAATGATTAGTTAATGGATCATTATCCTCGAGCTTGAATAATGTATGGGTTACTTTGAAAGTAACAGAATTATTACGGATCTCTGGGATCAGGCAAATTAAATTATTTTAAATAACTGTATGAACATAAAACTAAAAACGCTTATGACTTGCAAATTTTGTAAGACTATAAAGTCACGTTAAAGCTACAAGATAGAGATATACAATAAAACCAACCAACACAATTCTAGTTAACATTAATTTTAATGTGAGAGAGAATGTTTTGCCAAAACTAATTTGTCTTTCACAAAATGCCAGTGGTCTGACCATAGGAGCATGGGTTCTTTTGTCTTCAGTGTACCTGTTAGCTGCCTACCAAGTGGTGTCTGAGTTCTTCCAATTCTCTGCTTAAGCGGCAGTAAAATCTTTCTTGTGCAGCGTCTTCTAATGGCTTTTGAAGTGAATGCAGGTTAAATCAGTTTATATTCTTTTCTTATTGGCCTTCTTAGAAACATGTTTGATTAAGAGTATTGGTCTTGGTGCAAATCCTGGCTCTGTTGCTTAACAGCCATATCACATTTGGCAAGTTTCTTAGCTTCTCTGACCCTCAGGTTTCTCACCTATAAAATCATGAATAAAAACAGTACCTACTTTATAGGTCTGTGGTGAAGAACAAGTAAGACAGTCCATAAAAAGTGCTTAGCACAAGCCTGGCACATAAGTATTCTGTTATTTGGCATCCACTTGATTATTAGCTCAGCCATGATCCTGGAAAACTGCATGGATTACTTGTAAACTGGTCCTCCAGGGCAGTACTGTCCAGTAGAACTTTGTGCAGTGATGGCAGTGTTCTGTCTGTGCTGCCCTGGACACTAGCTACACTGCACACTTGCCTGTTGACCATTTGCAGTGTGACTAGTGCAACTGAAGAACTAAATTTTAAATTTTATTTAACTTTAATATAAAGTTCAGTGTAAATATTTATGATTGGTGATTACCATACAGATAGCACAGTTCCAGAGTATGTTGTATAGATATTTTATTACTATCAACAAAATCGAAAACAATTTAAAATGTCTTAGAGAAGTTGTGCATACTTGAGAATATGTCAGTGGACCATAGTTTTGGAATCCCTTTAGTAATTCTGTGGTGATTTGGCAGTTGTTTCTCTTCTGCTTTCCTTCTCTCAGTTCTGATAGCTGTTTGTTTCCCTCCCAGGAAAATTAATCTTTCAGCGTTTTGTTTTTCCCAGCCCATCCTCAAGCTCTTGGCCGCTGGAAGACTACTTTTAAAGGCAGTTCCTCAGGCACATTCACACTCAGGCTATGAAATCTGCTTGTTCCAAGCTGACATCTCCTGCTGAAATTGCTATTTACTTCTTCCAACCCACTCACAGATCTGTTTGCAGGAATACACGCTCGTTAGTGTCCATTTAACTCCAGTTATCTACAGTCAGCTTTGAAAGCAGCTGGCTGCTTTCACCTTATGGTCTTGAGGAAGGTTCTGTTTAAAGGAAGAAATGCCTTGCAACAGTAGATACTCTTGAAATGTTTTCTTCAAAGAATTAGTAGCCTGTGTTTACATATATTTAATATGTATGTAAGGTGTTTATCCTATTTATGTTGTCATTAGTAGTTTGAAGTAAACACTGACCTGTGTCTGTATATGTGTATATTTGAGTGGCTTATGTTAATCATAATCATTTTGCCGTTAATCATTTCCAGGTGTTAGTTACTCCGCCCGAAATTCCCTTCTCTTTTTTTGCCTCAGTCCATAGTGTCCAAGTTGTAAAATCAAATAGCAGCTACCTGTATGAATTAACTGCACAGCTCCTACTTTCAGGTAACTGTCCTCGATTATATAGGTTTAAGGAGAGAACCCTGTGTCCCAGGGAAGGGAAGCATTCCAAAAGAAATGGGCAAGCTCTTTGGAATGTAGATTACTACAATAGAAACCTTGGGCTGACTGATTTTAATTAGTTGACTTTTATTTTCTTCTTATGAAATTCAGAATTAGTAGAATTAGAACCATGGATTACTTTAGTGGTGTACCACCCTTCCCTCCAAGTAAGAATAGAAAGGAGAGGATTCCTTTTTAAATGAATTCTACAATAAAATGTTATAGCAAGTTATATTTGAAGGGAAAAATGATGAAATGTGTTTTCTCATTTAAATTAGTAGGAGCTGTTTTATTTTGGGAATTATATAATGCTGTGTTGATTTTTTTTTTCCTCCTTAATCACTTTTAGGTTTGAGTTTACACATAAAAAACAATCAGGTGGTGCAGGCCAGTTTGGAAAAGTGATAGGTGTATTGGAGCCTCTGGACCCAGAGAACTACACTAAGTTGGAGTTTTCAGATGAAACATTTGGGGCAAATGTTCCAAAGCAATTTGTGCCTGCTGTAGAAAAGGTAAAAAATAAATAAGTAAATAAACTTTATTGTATTTTTGAAAAATCAAAAACAGTCTTCTAGGTATCAAATCATTTTTTTCTGTGTTTCATTTTCGTTACAGTCTTACTTTTTCTGATTAAGCTTTCCATCTCATTTAGAATCTTTAATTCATTAAGTTGAAGAGCTATAAATGTATGCTATGACAATGAGGGGAAATAATTCTGTGTCTGAATCATAGTTATTACATTTCTCTTGATAAATTGAAACTACTTAATTGATCGTAATCAGCAACTGAAATTTGTAGTAGTTGTCAGGGATTGATGCAAGTTTTAGGTGTTCTGTTGCAGTAGAATGACCATTCATTAAGACTCCCAGTCCCTGGGTGCTGCCATCATCTTTGCTACTGATTCAAATGCTTTTTGGTAAACCCTGGTGTTCAGAACCACTTTCTTCATTTTAAACTGAGCATATAATACTTCAATTTGAACCCCTCACAAATTGAGGATCAGGTAAGACTGTGACATTTCTTTGGGAAATGTGAAGAGCTTTACATATATGATGGGCTATTAGTGTTTTGTTTGCTTTCTGGGTCACTGGCTTTAAGACTGTTGTAAAAATCTTTAGCAACTGTCTATTCTTATAGATTGAGGTTTTTAGGTTTTTTAGGAATCTTCAATAATAGATCATAATTTTGGTTTCAGTATTTTGGTAGCTTTTTTTGTGATTAGTATATTTCATTCATTACCCTTTATTTCAAGACAGTATTTTGTCATTCACACTTTGAAATTATCTTCTAAAAGATTAATGTAGGTGAAGGAAAGCTTAGATATTTCTCAACACTGAGAGTTTACAGTTTTAAAATGTCAGAAATATATTGTGCTACATGTGCAGCTGTGTGACTGTCTTGCCATGAAAAACTAACTTGAATTGTAGGAGCACTACAAATATTTAAGTGACTGAATGGAAAAGAACTGCACACTTATCAAATTGTAGTCTTTAAATAGGTTTATTTTATTGATATCATCATACCTCAGTAAAGCTGCTTTTTGAAAAAGAACTTGTTTGGAAAAATGAAAGTACCTTTTACTTTTAGTTCTTACTGACATTGTGTAACACTAAAGATATTATGTAGTGATCTGCCAGTGAAGCAGAACAGTGATAGGTATACAGAAGGAGCTCAAGACACAGCTGTTAATTAGATGCCAATTTTGATGGAGGTTTTCTTTTCGGGAGTTTCTCAGATTTACCTTTCCTGTTTCCTCCTTATAAAATTAAGATCATGCTGTCTCTATAATGCTTCGTGAGAGTGTATAATTACTGATGAGGTTATGAGAAAGTGATTGCTGGCACTCTCATCATCATTTTCTAACCAGCTCACACCTTTAAGTAATATGCTTTTCCAAGGGATTGCTCATCTAGAGGCCACAATAATAAAACTTAAATGGTAAGGCTGTCCAACTTTTTTTTAAAAATTTAAGGAATGAAATATAGCATAAATGAAAATGTTAAACTCCTGAATACTGAGACTTTTGGGGGTTCGTGGTAATGCATCTGCAAGTGCAACCCACCTGCTCCAGAGGTTATGTTCATTCACTAACAGGGGTTTCTGGATGCGTGCGAGAAGGGCCCTCTGTCTGGTCACAAGCTCTCTGGGCTCCGGTTTGTCCTGCAAGATGGAGCACATCACATGGTGGATTCCAATGAAATCTCTTTCATCCGTGCAGGAGAAGGTGCTCTCAAACAAGGTATGCTGCGTCTGGCATTTGCCGTGTCCCTATGTCTGTTTCCCTGGTGGACCATCAGCCCCAGAAGGCAGTACTGTGCTGTTTAGGTCTTCTCCCCTCAGTGGTAGGCAGCACATCAGGGAACATGATCAGTTCTGGGAAAATATTCATAGAATCAGAGTGAGAATACATTGCTATGTCTTCTTTCTCGTAAAATTAAAATCCTACTTTGTTCTTTCTAAATTATCTGATATTTTTCATAGATAATCTGTAAGTTCCATTTTTAATGGAAAAGAAGACAGAAATGCTCAGAATTCTAAGAAATATTTTGAAGGAACATTATAGTCATGTTATTTTTAGTGACTTATTCAGATGTCAGAAAATCCATAAATTTGAAATAACTTTTTGATGTATGACATTATAGGCTTTTAGGCATTTTGAGGATTGCAGAGTATTTTGAAAGAATTCGGTAAACCTTATTCACAGTGTAGACTTCTTGCTTAACTGCTAAAATCATCAATCTTTCTCACATAGAATAATATGTGTGTTAAAACCGTGATGGAACAGAACCCTAAGCAATTGCAGATGTATCTGACTCATTGCTTTTAAGAGAAAAGCAAATAACAACAGGGCATCAGGGTTATTCAACAAAGGAGTTCCAAGTTCTATCTGGAAACCACAAAATTCATTCTTTTTGTCATGTCTTCCATACCTGTTATAAGGTAATTCATTCATAATGTCTGCAAGTGTGTTTACACAGGAGAATTATGATTCACAAAACATTTCAGGAATATTTTTGGGGAAGAGGGTCAGGATGGACAGCAGAAAATTAATCTTAACACACCATTTCCAAGCATTTGGTAAATCAGGACTTACTGATTCTGTACAAATTCTGGGCTTCATGTTGTTATGGGGCTGTTAGCCTTTGTGATCGGGTGTGCGGCAGTGGTTGGAGAAGGTTGCTCATTCCTTAACCAGACTGCTAATTTCTTATTTTACTTAAACTAATGGGAGCCACTAGTAATTTGTGATTTAGTTTCTCAGTGTGAAAGGGCGAGAGAATCCTCTATTTTCTTTACGCCAGCTAGCGATTAGAAATGTGATTGGAACCTGTGATCTGGAGACCTTGTCACAGTCTGACAATTGTGTTCACAGGAAAAGAGGGAAATAAAGTCATAAAATAAGACTTTGTTAGGCTTGATTCAGATGGTAACACCTGCCTCTTTAATAAATCTTAAACAAATTTGTTGTAATCACTTCATGGTTTTTTTCAGCTTTATTGAGGTACAGTTGACAAAGCTGTAAGATACTTAAAGTGTATAATACGATGATTTGATAAATGAATACATTGTGATACTTTTTAGAAGTATAGTTAAAACAAATCAGAAATCACCAATTGTTCTATGCTAGTTCTTGACTGGAGATTGGTAACTTTCCTGGAGATCTAGGTTACATAAGGCAAGGTAATTGGTAAAATCAGTTAACAAAGAACCTCATCCTTTTTAATTGTACCTATATGAAATATAAATAAATATAGATTATATGCTTATAATATACATATACATATTCATGAAGAAAGTCTGCATATCTATGAATATTAACTACACAGTTGAATATATACCATTTAGTTTTTAAATACTTCAGTGTGCAAATATTGTTATGTGTGATTGCCTGGTGGGGGTGCGAAGGAAAAGCATTAGATGATAACTGAATTGAGAAGCTTTTTTTTTTTTTTTGCTAGATAAACATGTGCAAAATAAGCAGGGTGCTAGCATGAAAAATACATTACTTTTCTGTTTCATCATCTAATTCTTATTTCTCCATGATTGAAAGACAAAAATGTAACAGGGTATGAGGAAATTTTTCCACGCTCAAAATCAGCTTTTCATGCATAGACTTCCATTGTATATTATGAGAGTTTTAGGGAGAAAATCTTGATAAATACACTTAGAATCAGATTAGCTTATACTTTTGAGCTATTCCCTGTTATCAAAATTGGAAGAAAAATAGTTCAAATTCTCATGTATTTTTCATTAAAAAAAAAAAAAACTGGAACTATTTTCAGTCACAATTTAAACTTTGTCCCTGAGATTAACCAGTGATGTAACTAAAACTGAAATGTGAAATTGAGTGGATGTGACCATTTGCCATCAGTTTTTTTCTGGCCAGTTTTTGGGAAGACCACTATGTTTGGTCTCCCCCAGAAACTCGAACTTGTAGCTACTCTAGAAGAGAAGTAAAGTCCTACCCAGTGTCATGGCTAGCTCATTTCACTTAGCAGTGTCCCTTTTTAAATCTCTGGGCTTTGAGTTTGAACCCTGCCTCTACTTCATACTTAACTCTGTGGAAATGGGCAAGCCCAGGCTGCTTGGAGAGAGTAATTACACAATATTAAATGAGAGTGTACTTGAGAACACTTGCACATCCATGTTTGGGCATAGTGAACGCTCATTCCCCTCACTCCCCTTCCCTTCGTGCTTTCACCTGGCACTGTGCCTTGCCACCCATTCCCCAGCTTTGTGTCTCAGAGTGATCATAGGAGCATTCAGTGATCACTTTTGTGCTGTTTATTATGCTGAGTACAGGAATTACCATATCTGGTCTTCAACAGTTGAGAAAATTGTGACTCAAGAGTAGTTAACTGAATGGCCCAAGGTTCCATGCTAGTTAGTGGAGGTGCTAAGTGTTAAACCCAAACCACAGCCCTAGCCCTTGACCACTTCCTCACACAACCTCTTTAGCACTTGGTGTGGTGTTATCAACGCTATCCTTAGTGGGCTGAAACAGAAATATTACCACCTCTACCCACCAGTTTAGGCTTCAGAGGTTCTGTGATGACATTGGTGTTTTCATTTCCTGCCTTAAGACCACATGGATCTGCTTGAGGAAATTTGTTTTTGGGACTTGGCTGCCAGGTAACTATTTAAAAAACGGCAGAATGAATTAGCGCTGGAGTCTTGTCACACGGAATGCGGTTAGAGAAAGGCACGCATAAGGGTGAGGTTCTTTGAAAAAATTGGGGGGTGGATTTTGGAGGAAAGAGGGAGTTTAAAAGGGAAGGAGCAGAGTAAGGGAATATGAAACTGAGTACTAGACCTGCTGTCCTCAACAATTAAGAGGTAGGCACTGTATACTTGGCCCCTTCCTTCCCTTTGGAATAAGACGCTTTCATACTCCAGCTCTTTTTTATTACTAACCTGTTGCAAACACTATACAATGTGTGACTAAATCTTAATAAGTCTGCTCACATCGCTCTTTCTGGGTACCTTCTGCATTAATTACACTTACTAAGAGCCAAGGAAGCTCTGCTGTTGTAATAACCCAAGAAGTTACGAGAAATAGAGCTGCTTGTACAGTCCAGAATTATTAGTCTACTGCTATAAATATCTGTGTAGGAGGGTTCTGCAGGGTTTAGTTAATGAAACTTAGGACTCTACAAAGTTCAGTTATTCCTCTTTTCAGAACAAATTCATTAATTAGGACTATTTTGTCAAAGATAGGTCTGAGCTAGAATAGATTTGAGTTAGAAAATATTTCAAGGAAATACAATTATATTAAATGACTGTTCCTTCCGTTATTGCACTTAAGGTAATAGTATCTTCAGAAGAAGTGCTTTAATGAATATACGAGAATAATTGCTGACTGGCTTATTATAAACAAATTGATGTTTGGAAAATTATGATTATTTTAAAACAAAATATTTTCTTTGTCACCTTTTCTGTGTTTTGCTTAAAGTCTTTATTTAGAGATAACTCATCCAGTCCTGGAGCTGAGGTATTATTCTGCATTATCATAACGTCCAAATTAAATATGTTCCGGTTATGTCTAAGTGGGATAAAAGAGTGTACGTACACATTGGGGTTTAGTGCTTAAATGGCCCTTAGCTTCTAGGCCCATGTTTTTATTTTGTAGGTGAAGAAACGCAAGACCGGGAAAGATTGCGTTTTTCTAAAAGGCATGTAACTTTTTAGAGGCAGAGCAGAAACTAAAAACTTGGTTTCCTAATTCTCAATTGGGTATTGAGATTGTTCAGCCTAGACAGATCCCAGGTGTGACTTGATTATTGTCTCCAAGAATAAATATCTGCCAGGGACTAACAGGAAAGAATTGATTTACCTTGATCAGAGATGTGACAGTGTCTTTACTCCTGAAAGATTTCAGAAAGAATAAGTAACCCCCAGCTGCATAATTTAAACTGTAAAAGACTTGATCAAATGTTGTTGTAAGACTCCTTTGATATTATTCTCTGCAGCTTAATGATTTTTAAGGATAAAAATATGGTAATGGACATACTAATATTAGAATTAAGTGGTGTTTTACTGGAATTTCCATTTAGAAGAGTGACCGCTACTGCTACTAGAAAAATGAGTCCAGATCAAATATTTTAACCTCATCATTTGTGTGTGTACCTTTGGGAGAGTACTCTATCTTCCTTGTGTATATTTGGATAGAAAAGAGTCCCAGTTCGTTTAAAGATCAATAAACCAATTTATTATTTTTTTTAAACCCCAGCCTTGGCAGATGCAACATTATGTATTCTTGAACCTATTATGTCTGTGGAAGTCATAGCTCCAAATGAATTTCAGGGAGCAGTGATTGCAGGAATTAACCGACGCAATGGAATAATCACAGGACAAGATGGAGTTGAGGACTATTTTACACTATATGCAGATGTAAGTATTGTTGGTTCCTGACAACCTGGCTTTTATTAACCACAGGAGGAAATCAGATTAGCTTTTGTTTCTGGAAATCGTAGAGCAAACTGACACATTTCGCTGGCTATTTGAGTGTTGAGTTTGTGGCTTATATATGTGTGACAATTTCTGTAATTTTCTGTTAGAGCATCTTAAGTGCAAAAGCTAAAAATAAGATTTATTTCATGTAGACTTTGTGAATATGTCATTTTCTTAGATGTATAGTTCCATTTCTCATTATAGCTTTATTTGCATAGCTGTCTTATTATGCTCTAATTTATTGGGGTATTTAGTTCCCTTGCCTGTACCTTACTTGACTTAAATCTCATGGGAGAAAGGGTTTATTACGTTACCTAAGGCCTCCTGAAGACACTACTACCGACATGTCATTGAGGAGTCCTTAGGAAAGCTGTATTCACATTTTCACCCAAGAAACGTGTCTGAGCACTTGAGCTGCAGCGAGTGGAGTGGGATGAGAGGGAAGGCTGTTGGTGACCACTCTGTGAAACTGGAAGATTTGCTTTCTAGTTGTGACTGTGAAATGAAATTATTTTCAAATAGGGTTTCTACTTGCAGTGAAACAAAAATAAATTTTTCTTTGGCTTCTATCTTTTAAACCAGGAGTAGTTAGTAGAGACCTAAGTCTAAAAGAATTAAATTGCTAAGGCTTCTCTGTATTTTCCTCAAACATTTTCAATAAGCAATGTTAAAGTATCTACTATGTTTATTTTCAGGTCCCTCTAAATAATATGTTTGGTTATTCCACTGAACTCAGGTCATGCACAGAGGTAAGCAGGTGCTTACGTTTTAATTCAGTGCTCGAGAGACCATCCTACAAGATGATCATTTTTATGAAATCTTGTCTTTATGTGACTTGACTTGATAGTTGGGTTTTTTTTTTTAATCTGCTTGTTTTGTTTGTTTGTTTTAAACACCCAGGGGAAGGGAGAATATACAATGGAGTACTGCAGATACCAGCCGTGTTCACCATCCACACAAGAAGACCTCATTAATAAGTATTTAGAAGCTACAGGTCAGCTTCCTGTAAAAAAAGGAAAAGCCAAGAACTAGTTTTCTTCAGTTTTTTGACTGAATATGCAAGGTTTAGATACTTTAATGGACTCTAATGGAATGAAACCTGGCTGAGAACAAGTAATTTTAGAAGCCCTTTCTATTAAATTCAGGAGCTTCTATTATATCAAAGTCAATTCTATGTATATCTCCTCTGTTGATTGGTTTTTACCTCAAATAAAATATTATTACAGAAATACATTTAATATTGATTTAAGGGGGAAGAGGCTTATTTCTGTTATACTTCTAAGCTTAGAACGTGTATAAACTTCCAAATTTTTTATAAGAATTTTCAACATACAGAAAAGCTGAAAAAACAGTACAGAGAATGGCCATGTACCTTCCATCTGGACTCAACAGTGGACAATTTTGGTAACAGTTTGTTGATCAAATAATTTCCTTTGTCATGTTTGCTTTATCTGTTTGTCTGTTATCCATCTATGTCTTATACTTCCATTTTTTTAAAAAATTGTTTTGCTGAATACTTGGAAGTGAATTGCATATATCATGATACTATCTTGGATTGTCATCTTTTAGTTGGCAGCCTTTTTGTTTAAGAGTGGATTCCTTTGTGACAACGTGGATGACCCTAGAAGAGATTATGCTAAGTGAAGTAAGTCAGAGAAAGATAAATACTGTATGATTTTTACCTATAGGTGGAGTGTAAAAAACAAATGAACCAACATTAAAATGGAAGCAGACTCATAGATACAGAGAACAAACAGGTAGGTGTTTGTTAGAGAGGAGGGAGAAGTCAGGAGAGAGGAGTGAAATAGGTGAGGGAGATTAAAAGGTACATACTTCCAGTTACAAAATAAATGAGTCCTGGCGATAAAATTATTTCTTAAGGAATGGATTCTATATGATCTTAATAGAGAATGTTTTTCAGATTCTTTATTTGGAGATTAAAATGCTAGCTAGATTCTAGCTATTTTATGTAGAGCTGATTGCTTCAATTTGTGGCTTCTGCAGATTTTTATCTGCTTGTTTTTAGGAGTATAAATGTTACTTTTTGCAGACCTATGAGGTGAAAAACAGACCCTTGCATATGCTTTTCTTATCTATATTCATTTTAGTGTTTCTGCAGCTCAAAATAATAAAAAATTTATAATTAACAGGCTTGCTGCCTAGTCTGTTTCATTCACCTTGTAAATGCTAGCTGAATTTGAGTCTGTTAGAATTTATCATGTATTGTATTCATTGAGATTGTGAAAGAACAAATGTTAAGCTTTTGTTCCTAGAATATGTTGGGCTTTGCCAGACAATTCCATCATATTCAGAATTGCTTCATCCAAAAATCATCTGATGTAATAGACATGCCCTAGTCCTTTCCCTTAGTGAATAATACAAATAAAATAACTGGCTTAAATTTCTTTGTTTTTCTTGATTTATAGATTTGACTTTATAACTTAAGGTTCCTAGAAAAAAAAATCTTTAAAAAATATTGAGCAAGTGTTTTCAAGGCATTTGCTAAATGCTTGAAATGCATGATCTAATTTTGTTTTTACAACCCTATGAAAGTAAATTACTAAATGTCCATTTTTGTAATGGAGGTGGCAGAAGCACAGAGAAGGTAAGTAACTTGTCTAAGATCATATAGCTCATTAACTTTTCAAGTTGATAATGCAGTTATTATACTCACCAAACCAACTGCATTTTCCCATAAATATATCTGTTGCTACAGTAGCATCAGGCCTGAAAAGTATTGTTGCTTTGGCATTTCGTGAGCATCTCACGGTATTGATAATGACTTTGAATAGTGTTCCTAATGAGGAAATACCTTCTTAGAACTTAGCACAGTTCCTCTGGTTATTGCCAACAGTTAGAAATATTAGAACATAAGATGGATAAATTTGGATTTATTTTTAACTTGGTCTGGTTATGATGGTATGGTTCCCGGAAAGAGTCTAGATATCTAATGTGACACCAGCATTTCATAGGCAATGACACAGGCCCAGCTGGTGGGAGTAACTAGAACAGGATCACACAGGGGCCGATCCAGGACCAGAACCCACATCTCTTGCTAAGTCATTAGTCTGGTTATAGCTTAAAAACCATATACCAGCCAAAGTCTCTACAAGGAAAAAATTAATGAGGATATTCATAAATAAGTTTCTTTTATACTACTTTTATACTACTAAAGAATAATTATTGGCTAATTTAAAGACAGACAGTATTATTTGTGTTGGAGAATAGTGGCAGCACTAGGCAGTATTGCCCTGATTCCCAATCCTGGCAGCACTTTAAAAATACCCAGGCCAACCCTTAGATACTCTAATTCTTTGGATCAAGAAGAGAAGTTTTCTGGTTTATTCAAATATACAGACAAGGTTAAAGACCATTGTAATGTCACCTGCACCCCCAAAACATGAAATGCAGATGTGTCACACTATTAATATTTTGTGTGAAGTTAGAGTTCGGGCTGTTTCTTTTTAGTTTGATAACTTTACCCTTAAAGATACAGTTTTCTGTTATTCCTTTCCTCTTTGCTTACTCTTACATTGTTTAGTTTGTGAAGACACTTAATCAATTCTGAAGCTTTAGGATTTTTTCAGATTTTAATGTTTTTGAAACCTGGATGAGTCTCTAAATTGATACCAGTGAAACAAGGCAGCCACCAGGTAAGTAGTACGTTGTGACATGTAGGAATACATCCCTGTGTAGAAAACAGCTATTTGCGTTGCTAAAACTATACATTTTTATAGTAGAGCTTTAATTGTTGCTTAGTGTCTTCAAGCACCACTGTAATGCATCATTGAAGTAGTTAATGTATTCACAGGCAATTTACTGTGAGCATTCGTAATTCAAATAAGCGTCAGGCAGCATGTTAGGTGACTGTAGCACTTTGAAATCTAGGAAAGGTCACAGAACAGGTCATCGAATTTTCTAAGCTGTGAGAAATTAGTGTAGTAAACTCATGTCATGGAAGACATTCGAGGGCTAATACAGAATCTTCCAACTGACTTTCAAAAGAATTTGTTTAACTTCTAACTGAATCATAATTCAGATAGGAAAAATGCAACTGAGTAGAATCAAATGGAATGCAGACAAAATCCTGGTGTTATTCTGTACATCTTAGAATTTCTGAAAATTCTGAAGAGAGTAGGAAAATCACTGTAATGCTGTATATAACTGCCACTGGGTCGGATTGAGTCTTAATTCTTTACTCATTGAAAAGAGGGCTTAGGGTATTTAGAAGGTTTAATTCTATGTCAAGACAGATTAATTTTTTTCTGTTAGCTAGCAAAATCGGTATTAATAGAATCAAGTCAGCAGTTTTAGAGTTTGTGCTAGAAAAGATGTTCTAGTGGTGATACTGAGAAATTTTTTCGTGGTTTAACTTTGTGGGTTTTGTGAATTTATAAATTCGGTAAGTTTTTGTATGTTTGTGTAGATATACTTAAGTCTGTTAAAGGGCCATTTTAGATTCCTTGCCTGGTTGAATTATGGTCACATTTGTGAGCCTGATTTCACTAATAATGCCTTTAAGAGGATGAGATCTGCCCCACCTCCTGGCTACAGGTTTTCAGACATGGATATAAGCATTCATTAAATGATATTAACTTTGAGAGGCATATGCTGGCCCGTTTCCTGGATCGAATCTTCCTTCCTGGTTAGCTACTCCACTGAATCTGATAATGGTATATGTTGTATTTGCTTTTATAAATTACTTAGGCCAACATTAGGTCCAGATTGTCCTTATAAATGAAAGTTGTAAATACTTTGTAAACTTTTAGTTACATCACTGTTTCATTTAATGTGTATTTGCAGACACTCGGCTTTATCTGTGAGATACTATATTTTTTTTTGTAAAATTTGAATTACACAATATTTAGAGATCATTTAATCCCAGTTTAGCACAAATTTTGACTATAGACAAATCTCTACAAACACATTTAACACATTTTATTTAGAAACATTTATTTGAAAGTAGGTATCAGTTAAAAAGGAATACTTGCTTGAAATCATAAAAAATTATAAAATTCCTTTTAAACAGGTAATTTTTTCCGTATAATTTGCTTTCACTGAAATATATTATCTCTTTAACATGTTAGGTAAAAGCATCATAAAATAGTTGGTTACAGTATATTCAAAATATTGAGAAATGCAGATTTAGAGATGTGACCATCAAGTCTATTTTGTTGTGTTTTTTTAAATACTTATTGGTCCAGCTGCAGCACATAGTAATGAACTAGGTTTTGCAATTTAGGGTTGAGACCCTGAGGAACCTGCAGGGAGACTGTTTAGCACTGAGCAGAGTGTACGTGCTCCCAGAGTTAAAAGTAAACCAAACCAATCAAAAAACAGAAACCCCAACATCTTTTGAGTATTTACTTGTAATCCCAGGCTTCCCTAAATTACCAGAATGCCTTATACCTTGGCTCTTTTACTAGAGTAATGATTTTGGCTATTTAGTATAGTCATTTGGTGTAAGCAGATGATCAGAAATTACTAAGCTCTGTTGGTGCCACAGCTGATCCCTCTTCGGTTCCAGAGGCTTCTTCTGGTGTGTGTGGCTCTTGACAGTGGTCCTTCACTTTCAGTGGTTTGCCAGGGTACCAGACCAAGTGAATATGACAGGGAATGATTTCCTGGGAAATAAGAGTTCTAAAATGATGATCTACAAAAACTTCCGGCTAAAACAATTCCGTATACTGTTTTGTTTTACCTGTGTTGAGAATTCATGAAGTAGAACAGTATAACCAAAATCAATTGCATCATCATTTGTTTTCTAGAGGAAGGAAAAAACAATAATTAGTGCAATAGCTAGAGTAAGTTGACTTTAGCTCAGAATTTGGAAGGCTCCCCTTATATAAACCCTTGCTTTGGCTAGGTGCCTTGAACCTCCTGCTACCTGTTTAAGTCTAAGCCTCATCTCCTGTGGTGGTTGGTATTCTGTGTTACGACATGGAAGTCATGGATTCTTCTTGTTTTGTCACTGAGGCATGTGAAAACCTAGTAATGTCTTTTTTTTTTTTTAATGGGTTTTGATAGAGGCTAAGGTCTATTGAGTACAGGCAGAATTTGACAACCTTAGGAGTCTAGTTACTGTGTATGCACCTCAAGCCAATAGGTTAGCCCTGATATGCCAGGCAGTAAGAAAAGGGATAGGGCAGCCAGGATTTCTAGGCCACCATGGGCCAGATTGTGCTAGGCACTTAGTAAATACTCTGGAAGACAGGAGAATTCCCTGAGAACATGTATAATGAGCCTGGTTTTACAGGGAGGGTACTTGAGGTTATAGCTAGTAAGTGACATCAGGATTCAAACCCAGACCTACTGTCTCCATCATCCACATTCTTCATGCTTTACCATACCACTTCTAAAACCAGCACTTTGGATATTTACAGGTAGCTAGGCAGTCTTCCTCTTACCTTCTTTATTCACTTGATTTTTATAAACTTTACTAGTGACTATACCAATTTCCTGTTTTCTTTGACACTAACTTTTTTTGGAGGGGGGAGGTTGAGGGCAAGGGTGCTTATCCCTTTGCTAGTAAAAATGGAATAGAATTTTAAAATAGATCTACAAGGCTTTCACTGAGACTACTTAAGAATATGAAAAAACAAAAACGACTTAACTTGATACTGAGTTTTATCTTCCCTTTGCTTACAGTGATGGAGATTTTTTCAAGCCATGAAATTTCCAGCAGTTGGGGAGGGTGCTGGAGGGAGGAGGACAGGAGAGGGCCTGGCTCCATCAGAAATTGACTGCTCTTCTATGATACTTTGCTTCATTGGGTGGGTTTCCCTTTTGTCTAACAGTGTACCTATGAACGATGAAAGCAAATATCCAAAATACAGGCTGCAAAGATAGAACTCATGAGAAAATTCAGTGTCTTATGTAAGTTCCTGAAGGCTCCAGTGATCAGTTGGGCATTGCCGGGTTTGGGGGTGAATTTAGCCTTGTTTGACCCTCCTTTGGTGACGATCTTGACCTTTGACACAGCTGGCTGCTATGTTGTACTATTTCTGTCTCAGACTTTCGTGCTGCCTGCATTGTTCCTCAAGGCTTGACTGTTTACCATGTATTTCTACAATTTAAAAATTGGTCTTAGTGTTTTTTCAGGACAATGCCTCCTTCTGTTTTTGAAATAGCATTTCTGAAGGAAATCATGGGAATCTTCAGATTTTAGGCAGAAAGGAAGCAAGGCTTGAAACAAATGATGGCATTCAAATTCCATCTGACAAACTGTTCTGCCAAATACAAAATGTTACCTATTTTTAAATAATCCAAACAAAATTTGGGATTATTATAATGCTTAGACACCCTGTACCATTTAATTAAGACCTTCCTGAATAAAGTTATTGAAACACACCTTACATTTCTGTTTTTCTAGGTTCTTCCTCCTCCAGGAGGAAGCACCCTCAAACAAAACCAAAAGCAGGCCTTACTGAAGATCTGCGGCCTGGACACTGCATACCTGGCTGGCAAAGGATCCAGGCTGCACTGTCTGCACCAAGTGAGGCTCTGCCAGGAAGCCATCATTCTTTATATTACCCAGAAATAACCTCCTTGGCTTATGTATTCAGATAATGACCAATGTCAAATCCTTAGAGTCCAAATTGATGATGACTTACTGTCCCATTTTCTGGTAACTCAGCACTTTAATGTTCCTAGAGACAGACTGAAGTGTTTTGTTTCCTTATACTTACTCATAACCCACAGCATCCCCGTTTCTCCCCGCACCACCCCCCCGACCCACCCCCACCCCCGACCCAAAAGAATGATCCCTAAGAGAACCATGTGGTTTTATACATTTTTTTTCCTCTAGCCAACAAGTATCTCCCCTGCCCTTCGCTTAGTCCTCATGCTTTGGGAATGACATGTTCTTCAGTTCTAAGGCAATAATGCCAGTAAGACAGGTCTTATGTTTGTGTTTCAGTCTGTCTTAGCCTGCTCTTTTCCCAGGCTGTGTTCTTTTGGGGCTATGAGGTTATGAGGCTGCACTTCCTTACATAATTGAATTAAAGGTAAGTTTAATTCAGAGTATAGAGATAGCAATTCCCACCCAGAAAGCTTTTGGAAAAACTATAATCCCTATAGTTTCCTGAACTGTCTTGGGCCATGGAGCACCTCTGGTCACTTCCTGCTTCTGTGTCTTGGCTTTGTCAGCCCTGCTGTCCTACTTCCAGTCTCTAGGACAGACCTAGACTTTCCGATCTTAGTGGTTTTTAAAAAACTGTTGCTTGTTGCTTCTTTTTCTGAAAGATCATAAGAAACTTTCATGGCCACCAAGTAGCAGAATTTGATAATCTACTTGGATGGTGCATGCTTTCAAGGGAGCCCTCAGATGAAATGCGTATCGACCTTGAAACCAGCTTTCCCAGTTGCTTCAGTATTTAGATTTATGTTTGTTTCAAGGGCTTCAGTAAGTTTGTTAATCCTCATTTCCTAGTCCTAATTTGTCTAGGGTGACCCAGCAAGTCAGGTGCATATTCAATTATTATTTACGTAAAATCCAAATCCCTCAGGGTAAAAAAAAAAAAAATCAAAAACTCCTACTCAGTGACCATTCTCTTCCTTCCTTTTCTGTTTTCTGAGCTGTACAATCACATTTGTCTCCACTTTCCTACCTGCAGGTTGGTTGAGGGCTATTAATGGACAGGTGATGGACATCAAAGGCTGGCTAGAATGAGCAAACCAGGGCTGCCGTTTTTGAGCCACAGTACATCTGGGTCATTACTCTGGTGATGTGTCATATACAAGTGCAGAAGAATGGAAAACACGGACATTAAGAGATCCTAACTTTTTCTCTTTTGTCTCTGTTGCTTTATTCCTAAGGAGTTTTCTTCTGACATTCATTAATCTTGACACCTTTTTCTACATCAAACAAAAAAATTCCCCTTAACTTCCCAGTTAAGGTAGAAGCCTTTTGTTGAGGATATGACTGTCTTGATAGATGAGAGAAACTTTTATCTAACAAAAGAATTAGTGCTATATCCTGACTCTTGATATATCAATTAAATGGTCACTTCTATTAAAAAGCACTCTATAAGGGGAAATAAATGTGTTCATTTAGATAAGTAAGGAAAAATTTCAAACAGTTGTCTCTTTTACAAGTGGTCTTTGGAAGGCACACCAAGCTGTTCCTGGCAATAATGCTGACTGGATGGTAGACACATCCTAGTACTCAGAAGATACTCACTGATGCTCTAGCTGTCTATCCATGGTGAGCCCACTGCTTCACCCATCCATGTAGAAAATGACTTTAAGAAATTTGTGCTTATGGTTGGCTCAGCCCGCCTCTCTGAGTAGTTGATTCTGCTTACTCTGGAAGTGCCCGCCCCCTACATCACACTTGCCTGACAGAAACCCCAACTCAGCCTCCTCGACTTCCACACCTGCACAGCTGAGTGACTGGACCTCTAAATTCGTGACCATAGACCTTCAGGGGCCTGCAGTACTGCGTCAAGTCCACACCTTTCTCCACAATCCATTCTCATCCACATACCTTCTGTCTCATCCTTGCTGTCAGCTGGAGACTGCCTCACTTTCACTGATAAGACATTCAGAACTTCCACAAGCTACCACCTGCCCTTCACCAGCATCTATGCCACACTCATCTCCTTCTTCCAGGGGGCTCTCCGTGCTCCCACCCAAGGTCACCTCCCAGATGGGCCTTTTCTTCCTATCTACTCAAAGGTATTAACTCCAACAAGCCTGCCTTCTCTTTCCTACAAGTCCTGCTTGGCTCCTCTCTACTGGATTTTCCTTATCTACATATAAATATGCTATTAAATCTTCCAACCTAATGATACAACAAAAGCCCTCCTTCCACCCTGTGCTTCCCCATCCTCTAGCTACAGCCCTTCCCTTTCTTTATAACAAAATTCCCTGAAAGAGTGTCTACTTCCTCTCCTCCTGTTCTCTCCCGAACTAACTCCAGTCAGGGTTTTGCCCACACTGTGCCAGTGAGATAGCTCTAGATAAGCTCTCCATCGACTTCCAACTGCCTGAAACCAAATGGTCAATTCTCAGTCCTCATCCTACCTGACTTTCCAGCAGCATTTGATACAGTTGTACAGTCCTCAGTCTTGAAACACTTTTTCTCAGATCTCCAACCTCAAATTCGAAGTGTTCCAGAACTCAATCCTGACCTAACTTTTCTCTGTCTATGCTCATTCTCTGTGATCTCATCCACTTCTGTGGCTATTAAAAAAACCATCCATGTGGGAATACTGCAGCCCAAACCTATCCCCTGAACTTCAGCCTCTTATATCCAGATGACTTTACAGATTCTCTACCTGGTTATAGAATTTAGAATACACCAAATCAAGCTAATTTCCACCCAAATCTGTTGTTCTGTAGTCTTCCTCAATCAGTAAATGAAAACTGTCCATCCAGTTACTCAGGCCAAAATCCTAAGACTCATCACTTGACTTGTCTCATTCTCTGATATCTCCATATCCAACTCATCAATAAATACTGTTGGCCTACCTTCAAAATATATCCACAATCCAGCCACTTCTCACCACCTCCACTGCTGCCACCCTGGTCCGAGTTACCACTGGGCCTTGCCTAGATTATTGTAATACTTTACTGGTCCCCTGGCTTCCACACTTGCTATCTTGGCCTGTTCTCAACACAGCAGCCAGAATGACCCTATAGTAAGTCAGACCGTGTCACTCCTCTGCTAAAAACCCTCTAATGAGTAAAAGACAAGGTCCTTCTAATGGCCTCCAAGGCTTAACACAACCTGAGCACCCCACACACTCGCCTTGCTCACTCTGCTCCAGCCACACTAGCCTCACTGCTGTTTCCCCAACCCCTCAGCCACGCTGCTGGTCAGTTCCCTCTGCCTGAAACGCCTTCCCTTACGGAAGGGTGGCTCACTCTCACTTCCCTAGGCCTCTGCTCCAATGTTGCCTCTGCTCCAATTAAAGGGGCCCTTACTTTAGACCGTAAGGAGTAGTCCTGTCATACTCTGCATTCCCTTTTCCCTACTTAATTTTTCTCCTTAGCACTTACACCGTTGGACATATATTTGCTTGTTTATTAGTTCACTGTCTTCCTTACCTTCTCTCACTGGAATTAGTCTCAATAAGGGTGCTGCATTGTTTTTTGTTCACTGCTGCATCCTTAGTCCCTAAAACATCACCTGGCATTCAAATATTTATTCAGTGAATGAAACACAATTAAAACTCTTGCCGTGAAACTATAAACCCATATGAATTTAGCCTAAGAACATCACATTGGTTGTATTTCTTAAGGTACAAGTTAATTTTCAGTTTTTCTTACCCACTGCTTCACCCTGCTGAGCTGTGCCATGTAATAGTGTAAAAACTGTGTTGTCTTTTCCCACATCACATAAGAGCTGCCCAGAAAGGCTAAATCCCAGATGGGTTTCAGAGAAGGATCAATATGTCCGTGATTATCTGAAGGCACACAAAAAAGCACATTTGTGTTAAGACATTTTTAGGGCAAAATTTCAGAAATTTCAGTAATAGAACTTGTACCTGTTTCTATGTTATATGGAGATTTACATGCTTCAACTTGCCCTAAGTAAAGCTACTATAAAACAGTTTAAGGACTATCTGTTCTATATAAATGCAAAATAAGAGCTAGAATGATACTCAAAGTTAATCTAAAATCTTGTTAGTTGAGAAGTATTTTTTAATTCTACTGAAGCATCTATCATTTATCTTCTCCACATTACCTTTCGGTTTCGGTCTACAGTCAGTGTACTGGTCTTTGCTAGTCCACATGTCTCTGTCCTCTGCTGATTGTTGGCGTTAAAGTTAATCACTGTAGCGGCAGCATCTCTGCCACTTTTTTGACCACATGAAGAATCAATCAAGTGGGTTTTCCTGAGGCATTGTTTTTGGAACTGCAATCTTTTCAACTCAGCAAACATTTATTAAAAATGTACTTAATATCAGGTATGTAGGATACAATGACTAATAAATTACCTTTTGTGACTTTTAGGAACTCAATTTTAGCAAGTAACTTATGAGACAACTGTTCATGGACCATCATTTATGTAATTTGGCAGAGAGATTCTTAGTCTATATTAAAGCCCAACAATAGTATAGTATGTGAGTAATACTAACTAGCTTATTAGGAGATGAATCCTTTTTGGTAAAATATCTTGAGCATAAATGCTGCTGTATACTGGTAGAACCTGACCTGGCTGGTCTGTATGAATGGTAGTCAATTCAAAAGGCATTCACTGATTGCTTGGGTGCCATGAGGGACACAAAGAGGGGCCCCACTTTCTACTTGCTGACAGTGGAGAAACACAGCTGACACCTTCCTTAAGAGAGGGAGGATCAGAGAGCTGAGGGGATAGAGAGAAGGGAGAGGTTTCTTTGGGCTGAAAGTTTGGGGAAAGCTTCATAGAGTTGAGATCTAAGCTGAGCCTTGAATTCCTGGCATGTGTATGGGAGCGAGAGTGACCAACTTCACCTTATGGTGCCACTGTGAGTTTAACTTGTGAGATGAAAAAGAATTACTGCAGAAGAAAAATTAGTTATACAAGATACCGTGAGTATGAGGACATCTGAAGGTAAAACTGCCAGTAGCCCTGCTGCAGTTGCTCAGGCGCCAGGACTTTACTTTCTCTGGTTATTCCCAGGTCCCCAGCCTTTTCCTTTGTATGTAGTATACTTGGGCTTATCTGTAGAAGTTTATGAATTCACTAGAAAAGGTGCAATTTTTACTCAGAATAAAAACCAGACAACTACTTTTTAGAGGAAAAACAGGGCGGAGCAAGGATATCCTAAAACAGATCAGATCTCACTCAGTCAACTGTAGAGAAAGCTGTACTCAGGCCAGTACCCTGGGTTGAGCACATCCTGAATAGGATCTGCTGAGATTTGAAAGAGCTATTCCAACAGGTTTTGATCCACTTTATCTAAAAACCAAATCTTCTCAGCTTTAAGTAGATAATTTTATATACACAGGCTATAAATAGCACCGTTAAACGTTTCTGCTGAACTTAAAGTGACAAGAGTACTTGTAGATTTTGTTGATTGAAAAGGTTCCCCGTATTAGTTTTCTGAAGCTTCACAGTAGCCACGTTAAGTTAGACTGTTACAGAATGAACCTTGTGGGCATATAGGATTTATTAACTGAACATGATCCAGTTAACCTACACTATTAAAAAGTCTCCAAAATATAGTGATCCTGGAAAAGGTTCAATACAATTTCAAAAATTTATGTTTTAAGAAGAATATATAAAACTCTATTTCCCCAACTAATGCTAAGGAAGGGAACAATCCCGAAATAACTGTAGATTTTAAGTATCAGTCATTGGCCCATTTATTTCAGGCAGTACTGAATGTAAGCAAATTCTACTACAATGTAAGATTTTGAATTGTTCCCATAATTCTTTGGACAGGATTTAATCCAAGTTGTCAGAGAACTATAATGAGAATGAGCCAAGCTTCTGAATTTTTGAAACACTAGGAGCGTTTTTCAGCTGCAAGTGTTTTTCAGAGCACTTAGTCTGAGTAAATGGATGGGACACAGATACGCTCAGGAGTGGAGACCACAGGTCCTCCCAGGCTGACTTGGGTCTGTTACAGGTCTCCGGCAAATGAGTGACCTGAGAGAGAGAGAGGGACGGGGAGCACTGTCATGGTCAGATGTCAAGCATAATGCCCAAGTGCGCAAGTTCAGAGATGACTTCTGTGGTTTTGCCAGTAAGTCCAAGTCCCAGATGCTGCCCACACACCCCGCCAAGGGCCAGAACAGACTGCGTCACTTCAGCTGAGTCACGTCACAGGCAGGGCTCGTTTCTTCTGAGAGACGGCACCGCTGCCCATCAGCTCGGGACCAAAAATGAGATCAACTGACTCCACAGCAAGTTCCCGAGACAGTCGACTCGGCCTGCCCTGGTGCGGGAAAGGCCGTGATGGCGTCTTGTCACCTGAAGTTCCCAAAGCCACCGCCAGAAACCTCTTAAGGCATCTCCTCAGCTTCTGGACCCAGCCCTGAAAACTGCACCCCCACGTGTGGGTCCTACTGCAAAGACCTCTACCCCTTCCTTGGAATTCCACTCTTGCCCTGCGCCTCATCTGGGATGGAAGTGGTGGGGGGGGTTAAATGTGCATTTTGGAGGAGTCACTATGATGCACTGGAGGTGAAGACTAGGAAGAGGATACTTCTGAGTTTTGTTTAAATAATGAGGTACCATATTCTGTAGCTGAATTAAAGCGCCATTTGGAGGCATACAATTTTAAATGATCATTCTTTTTAAGATTTAGTAATAACATGCATTCCTGAGTATAGGAATTCCAGATACTGTTCATACCAGGTATGCTGACTACATCCACGGGGTTTTGAAGTTGCTTCATGCGCTTGTAGAGCTGGTAATCCTTTTCGTGTCTTTTCTTCTTCTCAATGAGTTGAGCACAAGTCACATTAACAGCCGGTCTGGGTTTCTCATTCCTGAAAAACACTCGAGCAGAACATTTCCCCAGACGTTTGTTACCTTCCTGAAAAAAAGATTTTGGAATTAAATGGAATGGTTCCTTCTCACTCCCCGTGGCCCCAATACACAAACACACACAACTGGGGAGTTCCTTGTACACGGCAGGTGTGCGCTGGCAGCAATACGTGGTGGTCTGCTCTGTAGATAGTGATTTCTGCGCTCACAGCAGAACACAACAGTCTTCACTCTGCTGTCGTTTAAACTCCGGCTTTCTGACGGTGCCCTTATGAAAGGGTGCTGGGCCTTTTCCCAAGAACCATCACTGGCGTCTGTGAGTACTGCTAGGACAGGGGTACTTCCCTCTACTGTGGACCAACATAGTGCTTAGTTGGACCTCCAGCTTGCTAACCTGAACCAAAAGGAAGCTGGTTCCCACAAACACAAACAGTACCTTTCAGCTGCCTGACGCACTCAGTCCGCTTATTCCAGTTTTACAGATTAAGACTGAGGTTTACAGGGAAAACTCCTCCATGTCTCACAGCCATTAAGTGGCCAGAACTGAGCTGTGTCTGTGATGCCAGGGCCCTGTGAGAGCTCCACCTCTGCACTGAGACCTCATGTGGAAGAAGCAGAGGCACAGATCACCCAGGTGGACAAATTCAACCACCCGAGTGACCAAGAGAGGTGTGTCTGCACTCAAATGTGCAGTGTTCTGGGAACACCCCAACTCATTTTCCAATCCAGAGACATGTGGAGCTGGGTAGCTGGATGCTTTAAGTAGACATCAAGTCCATGACTCATTTCTGGGACAGTGCTTCTCCACCGTTTTAGGTCACAGATTCCTTAACTCAACAATAAAAGCCAGGGAACTGCTTCCCAGAAAAATGCATGTCCGCTCATACCATCCACTGGGCCTAGAATTTGAGGAAGTTCGTGGATGGACCCACTCAAACCCATCCATGGGCCCCTAAGTAAGAACTCCTGTTACTACGTGGTTAGGTGAGCAGCTGAGTTCTTTTCACTTTTACAATCGTTGAAACTGGGTAGAGTCCCAGTTAGAGCAACAACCAAAAAGAAAAAGCCCACAAAGAAACAAACTAATCAAAACTGGATCTGCTTAATAAGCCCCTCCTAGAACTGATTCAGAAAACTGAAATAGGCTTTCCAATGGGCAGCTTTTCCTCTGGTGAGTGCTGGTTTAAATGGGAAGGAATTTCAGTGGTGCATTAGCATCCTAATTATCTGTGCAACCGAAGGGGCATTCCGGAAGAGGCTTATCAAAGGCAGAAGCCAGGCTGGTACGTGGAATCCTTTGATGTCACAGCCACTTCCAGGGAAGAGGAGAGGAACCAGGTATTGCCCCCTTTTGTTTTTCTTTCTGTGCCCCTGTCCCCAGACAGCTCCACAGAATCAAAGCAGTTGCCTGAAGATGAAAGAACTCTCCTGCCTCCTACCCTGAAGTGGAACATTTCAGTTAGCTAACCATGCTCTTCAGAGAAACAGGGCTGGTCCAAATAATCTAGTCATTGTTTTCCCTTAAGCTTCAATCTAACACTTCTGTTTGCAACACAGAAACCAAAGGCACCCTCCTTAAGCTTTAAGAAAATGTTAATTCTCAGGTTAATTAGCGAAGTCAGAGTGTTGCTGTCTTGTTAGAACCTGTTTCTGACTACCAGTAGGCTTTCTTCCAGAAGCATCGGATGAAGGGGTCATGCCTTCACCGAAGCTCTGCCTCCCTGAAACACCTTAATGCCGGACCCGCCTGCCCGTCCCTCTGCTCTGACTCAGCGCCGCACAAAGGGGTTTGGGCTGGTCTCCACCCAGGTTCCAGCTGCTGCCTCCCAGCTTGGCCTGGCACCTCCAAGTTCATCTGGCTCTGATTTCTGAGTCTTCTGTTTACTCTCTTCTTGAGAATAGGGAAAGGACACTTGGCAAACCATGGCCTGCCGAGTCAGAACTGTAGAGGCTGGAGATGCTGTGGCGGGTCTGCTGTGCTACAGGATGCCTCTGTGCATGGAAGCTCCTGGAACTGGCCTCACGCTATGCCTGCCTGCTGAGAAATGTCACCAGCTGACAGGGAAAGAGCAGGCTGGCATTTGAGAGATGCTGAGATGCGAGGGAGGGGCACGGGTGCCTAAGGGAGTGTGAAACCCTCTCCCAGCGGCAAAGGAAGGAGGGGATGGTGGACTGTCTTGAACACAGCCTGCATAAGGCCATGGTGCTGTCCTGCCTACTCTGCTCTTCAGTTCTTGAGAACAAATAGGAAACAGAGCAGGAAAAAAACAAAAGCAAACCTTCATGTCTCTATATATTAAGATTCTCACTTTAAAAAAAATTAACAGGAGTTGTTAACAGGACACTTCACTAATCTTGGCAGCCTACCTCCGGGTTGTAGAGCTCTGTGGTGAACACGAGGTCAACTTTACGTTCCTTCTTTTGATTAATCTGAAACACAGAAACAGAAGTTAGCCTCATGGAAGCTCTGTTAACACCATCATATCCAAGAACGACTCTCTCAGGATAACATGACATGCAAACGGCAGCTGTCACACTTATACCTGAAGAAAATCGGGGGTTTTTTACAAGGAGAAAAGATCTCAAATTTTGGTCTGATCATGCCACTCTGCTCGCTGGTCTGACACCTACTCACAAAGAGGGAGGACGAGAGAGGGACCGGTAGTGCCGAGGCTGGGAGCAGCTAGGCGAGAAGCAGGCCTGAGCACGCAGGGCTGGGGAGCGAGCCCCGTCCCTCCGTCCCGTCCCTCCGTCCCCGCCGGTCAGTGCCCTCACCTTGAGCTGGGCCCTGGGCCACATAAGCTCCCCCTCCTGCCTCTCCTGGCTGAACAGGGGATCCAGCGACAAAGGGGTAACCAGAAATAAGTCCTGGGTTTTCAGGAGGTGATGAGTGAAGAAAAAGAAGTGGGGCAGAATGGCTACTTTTCTGAAGGGGGTCAAGGAGGGCATCTGGGAGGAGGAGACCTCAGCTGAGATGGCAGGGACAACATGGAAGCAGCCACACCCAGACCGGAGTGGGCAGAGGGGACCCACCGTGAGGCCTTCGGTGGACTCAGCAAAGGGCCTGTGTCTGGGGGCAGGCTGGGTCAGCAATACGGAGGAAGTCCTCAGATGCTATGGTCTCCTATTTCCTTGCAGCTTTCATAAGCCAGCGTTCCTCTAACGTTTGGAAAGGCATGTTTAGTATTTCTAAACCTCTTAGTTGATTGATTCCAACACATAGTTTTAGAGTATTCATATCCATGTCATTGAAGCACATTAGATCGTTTAGGAGAATGCTATATTATTGGCCATCATTTTTTTTTTTAAGAGCACAATTTCATTCAATAAAAGGAGTGTTTTCTACAGAAGAAAAGGAACTTTCTGCTGCATGGAGCTGAAGTTATTTCACATAGTATTGATTAAGTTAGATTGTGGGAACATCAATTTCCCTTGAATACTACTTAGCCCAGGAACACAACCACCAAACAGGATTATCTTATTTTAAATAGACCAGATAGCATACATTACTGTTAGTTTTTGTTTTTTTTTTTTAATTCTGGGAAACGAGGATGGAGGGCAAGGATTCTGTGTCAAGTATTTATGTAAAAAACATTTCAACACATGAATGGAGATACTGCTGGGGGTCGGGGGCACCCAGAGCACACACATGAGAGCAGTTTGCTTAGTGCTGATTTTCAATCTTACAGCAAGTTCTGGTGTAAGCTGAAACACTGATTTCAACTACAAAGTCATACAGATTACAACATCCACACACACAAGTCTGTCTTCTCAGTCAGTCACTGTTTACCACCTACTGTGCCAGGCACCGGGGAGATACAAGGAAGCAGGACATCCAGGCCAGCCTTACCAGCAGCCGGCTTCCAGCGTGGGAACAGGCACACCGGCTGCTACACAGTGTGGCTGTGGCCGGAGCTGATGCATGTGGGGAGCTCAGCTTAGAAAGGCTCCCTAGAGCCAGGGGGGCCGGGCCACGGTGTGGGAATGGAAGGCAGAGGCTGCTGTTCCTGGGCAGGCAGTGAAACTAGAAAAAAGGCTGTCTGGAGAGGCTGGCACAAAGTCACAAAAAGCCTTTTTTTTTTTTTTTTTTTTTTTTGTGAAGAGAACTTGGAACTTGATTCCAAAGTCTGTGGGAGCCCCAGTAAAGTAAACATAACGAAGTACTTAGGGTGTTGTAGAGAGTAAGACACAGCACGAAAAGGGCTTGGACGGTGCCTGGGCCAGGGTATAAGTACTCACAGATGTCAGTGATATTTATGGTCACTATTTTTATCATTAAAACCTATCCACATGAGGGAGATAAAGAACTGAGCTGGAAAGCAGGGTCTGGTCCATGGTGGAGGCTAGGGAAGGCTGAGAACACGGACTCTGTCTAGCTTCTTTTACTTTGGTTTCCTCCTGCTGGAAGCTCACAGTGAGCCGTCAGAAGGTGTAAGTTGGACCTCCATGAAAGCGGCTGCACAAGGGGCCCCGTGGCCTCTGTCTCCACGTCTCCTGAAGCTCGGCGTCCTCCCTGCCCCACCTGAGTCAGAGGAACACACGGGTCACTCACGCCAGCCACGGGCACCCCCCACCTGCTGATACTCACAGAAGGCAGCCATTCTAAGGCTTGAGTCGCTTGCTGAGCCAGCCCTGGGGCCCCCTCGAATGCCGCATGCGGGATCTAGGAGCCTGCCCTTCACGTCCCGAGGGGCCCAAGCGCAGCCTCCTACACAGGAGCCGGGTGCCCCTCAGGCTGCCAGTTAGGGGTGAGTGGGGTGGGTGGTGAGGCCCTCAAGAGAAGAGGAGGGGGATGCCGAGGTGGCGAGTACCGTCTTTGTGCTCAGGGACACAGAAGAGGGCCAGGAGGCAGCTAAATGTCATAGATGATGCAGCAGCGGTGATGGCTGAAGCCATGGAATTTGCTGCAATCCCCCGGGGAAGGTGCGTACACTGAAAGAACCTGACGACCACCAACCTTCCCATCGGTATTACACTGGGGCGTGCTTATTTGCTGTCCACAAGGATGTACAAAAATCTGCCTTATTCTTCATATAATTGTGCATATTTTAAATAAGTACTTAAGGTATTATTTAACTCAACAGTTTTTCGAAAATTCTTGGAGGCAAAGTGAGGTGCTGGTACCTGTTCTTTGTCGGGAAAGAAGCAACTGGACTAACCAAGGCTGTGAGCTGAGTCAGGATGGAGCCTGTCTTTTTGAAGAGTAATCTTCTTTCCCGATTCCATCTCTTTGTTTTAATTAGGCGCTCTTAAAACACCTGCATTTTGTCCAAAACACGATTTTTATATTTTTGGTTGTACTTTTTTACCATTTATCAAGACGCAGCCCTTTTATCTCCCACAAAGGCCTCTAGGTCTCCCTTCCTCTGAGTCACAAGTTCCTCTGAGGTTCTCCTGTGATAAGGCAGCAGCCCTGGGCCTTGGGCAAAACAACACCCGCCAGGCCTTCTTTTCTGGGACAAAGTGTCTTGTACTCCTCGGGCCATTTTAGGGCTGTGTGTTCCCTTGGGCTGTCTTTGATTAAGCTGTGCCGTGATAAAGAGGTCTTTGTATTCAGCATCCACCCCAGAGTTTTGAACAGGAGCTTAGGGTTAGGGGCAGGAGGACAGGGAACAGACTGTCACAGGCTACCCTCAGGGCGTCAGGTGAGGACTTCAAATAGATCACTGTAGAGTTGATTATTTGATCATGGATGACTTAAGAGCTATGAAAAGATAACTGGAGAAGGAGTCCAGTCTAGGGAAGTGACATTTGAGCTGAACTCTGAAGATTCAGAAGGAACTGACTTTGGGGGTGTCAGGGTGGAGTGGGGGTGACAAATCATTCCACATGGAAGGAAAAGCAGTGCTGAAGGCCCTGTGGGAGCAGCCAGGAGGGGCCAGAGGGCAGAAAGACAGGAGCCAGGATGTGGAAGGGGCTGGCTGGGTAATCAGGGGCCGCCCTGCAGGCTACGGGGAGGGTTTCATCATAAGAGAACTGGGAAGCCATGGACAGGAGGAGAGGCTTTTAAAGATCCCTCTAGCTGGCGCACAGAGAACCAGAGCTGGAGTGAGAGGTCCGGAGTGAACGCAGAGACTCCAGGAGGCTAGCTGAGGGGGTGGATGACCAGGGTGGGCACGGCAGAAGTGGAGCAGATGTGGGCGTGAGTCCTAACTGGAAGGTAACAGGACCAGCGACGTCACTCAAGATCAGAAATAATCTCTAGAATTGTAGGAGGACAACATTATCAAATCAACCATCATTTAAAGGATGCTTGTATTTACAGAACAACAGCAGATGCTCTTGGGCCTGTGCTGGGTACAGTCCTAGCACGTCACAGGTCCTGACTGGGAAAATGGAGCTCTGAACCCTGCGCACAAGCGAGTAATTGGAGATGCAAATTACAGGAGTAGTGAGGAAGCACTGTTCAACTGTCAGACTGGCAATGAATGAGAAAGTGAAGAGGGCCAATCGTTGGCTGGGTTTGGGGGTTCATGGCTGGTGGGAGGTAGCCTGATGCAGCCTGGCTGGGGGGCAGTTGGCTGACTTGATCAAGTCAAACTTACATATGGCCTATGATCCAACACCCCACTTCTGGGTACACACCCAGAGAAAATGATGCTGTTAAAAGAGACTCGTGGGAGGATGTTCCTTGAGGCCTCCTCGTGTGTGTGGCAGGAAGGTGGAGGCAAGCTGGTGTGCATCCAGGGGGGTGCAGGTAAAATGGAGGTGCTATGCGGCAGGAGAGGCAGCCAACTAACCATACATACACCAACAAAGAGATCCTCACGGCTGAGAGTGGGAACAGAAGCAACACAATGCATGGCATAATGCCACTTAGAAAAATGTTGTAAAGAAAAATTTTCACAAATACCAACAATACCTTTTATAAGGACACTTACAGACAGAAGCATACACATCAGCCCTTTTCAAGTGGTTGCCCACGGCAGGTGGGATGAATGGTGTGAACAAAGGACATCGCCTGCCGTTTCAGTAAACAAAGGACACTGCAGCCATAGACCCAGACAGCGCACCCTGAGGAGATTCAGGATGGAGAAAAACAGGACACTAGTCTGAGAGAGTTAAGATGTTTATCAGAGGAACAGTTTCAATAAGCCCAGACTCTTGCGTCTTCCCACACACAGAAAAGCACTCAAGTCATTAACTCGAGAGCTCTGTTTTTGTGACAGGCGGTCATCTTTTGATGTTCAACTACATGTTTTGTTTTTCAGCAAAAACTCCCGTATATCCTGGCTCCTCCCATACCTCTTTGGAGCAGTTCCTCAGAGCTGAGAGGCTGTATCCTGGGCTATAGTTCTCAGTAAGGCCACCAAATAAAACATAATTCTCAACTTTTAGGTTACGCATTTTTTTCAGCTGACAGTTTTGGCGACCATCTGAGGGACCCAGGGCGGACTTCTCCCCTTCGCCTGAACTCTACGAGGATCTGGAGCCTTGGTGCCCGTGAAAAGAGCCAAAAACTAACAAGATGGCCATTAAGTTGTTCAGGTCTGTGCTTCCAGTTAAATTGATCTTATGACTAACATGCTCCCTTCCCTGTGCATTCTTTTCTTAGAATAACTTACGCTTTTACCCTAGAGGTCTTGAAAGAGGGTCATGGACTGATAACCTCAAGAGAATGGGCAGCCCCTCCTAAATTCCTCCGTAACAACAGCAAGCTCTTCTCAAGATGAAAGAAACGTAGCCCCTGCTCACACCCTGATTTGTTATCACCCTCCTGTCCCCTTTTCCTGTAAAACCCCAGGACTCTTACCCCAAAGAGGGCTCACAGTCTTTAAGGCCTGCTGTGACTCCCTGTGCCTGGCAAAGCAGTAAGTTCTTTTCTATCTCCTGAAACTGTCTCCATTTCTATTTCAGCCACGAGCACAGAGGCAGGGTTTCGGCAGCACCAGCGGAGGCCTCTGGCGCCCGTGTGCCCCTTCAGAGTCCAGACGACTCTGGGGGAGTGTCTCCTGGTTCTCACACCTCCCATCATTGGCTTGGTGATCCTAAGTTTTATTCAGTGGTGTTAAACTCCTCTCTGGAGGAGTAGGTTATCCTTGAAGCTTAGTTTCAAGAAGAGCTACCTTGGTTATTCCCAGCTGAAAGACTGGGAAGATTGTACTCATTTGAAAGACACTCAGTAGGTTTGGATGGGTAATTCAGGTGGGAGCCTGGCCTGTCATTTTTTCCTTGGATTGGCTACTTTAATAGTTTGTCAGAATAAAAGTGAAGATAGCTCATGAGAACTTTCAGCTCCAAAGAAGGGACATCTCCCAGCCAGCTTCCTCAAGGCAGCTGAGAAGCAAGTGGAGACAAGTCCTCGTACCGTGCAGCCAACTCACTCATTTTATTAAAAATGTGCTCTGCCGGAAACACGTAAGAGTTGACCACTCAGTGATCTGAGCACCCACAGGGATCTTACACTACGAGAGGGAGAAACTGAGACATAAGAAAGTAGAAATGACTCTAGGGTGACACCTAGAGGAGCTCAGCACACCGGCCACCACGCAGTCCTCAGCAGCAACTGTATCTGGATAAACGGACCTCAAAATCAGAACAAAGCTTTCAAACAAAAGAAAAAGGAGCGACAGATTGCCAGCCTCCAACTAAAACCCCAGCCAGGTTCCCATACAATACCTCTGGAATTTATACTTGCGAATACTTATTTGATTAGGGAAACTAAAGATCTCAACCTGAAATGGCCAGATTAGGGCTCTTTTGACATCCTCAACCTAATTTTGTATGTGCATGGCTACAAAACACCAGCTTGATAAAACATCTTTTCAGAACTCTGACCTTAAAGAAACAAAACCCTTCTAGGGGGAACTTGCGTTTCTCTCCCTGTGTCTTTGAGATGCAGCTGTCCTATCCGGCCTTCCCAGTGTGCACGCGTGTGCTGAGAGCTTGGCCTCTGCCGTCTGGAAGGTACACACGTGGTGCACATGTGTGGCAGCCAGCGGACAGAGTGGGATTCTGAGTCATCTTACTGCCTGGCTGTGCCAACTCTCAGGGGTTTTTGTCATCTTAACCTTTGTTGCATCTGCCTGTACAACGCAGGTCTTTCCTGCCTTAGACTGTTCTCAGGAGCAAACCTTCTAGCCCTTGTGCAGGCTGCTTTCTTTGCGCTCTCTTGTGGGGACACCTCTTGCATCTTACTGGTTTGCGTCGCTATTAAGGTACAGTTCTTTAATGGCCTGGAGCCTTTCAACTGGAGAAACTTCTAAATTGGTAAATTTTTAGCGATCTCACTGTACACAGCTGTTTTTTTGGCACCTATGAAAAAAACAAATCACACAGCGTTTTATATATGTGTGTGTGTATAAAATGGCTAACCTACAGAACTCCTTTAGTTTAAAACAGTTTGGGAAGCCTTATTTGTGGTCTACGCTTCCCCTCAATAGGTCTTACAAATGCTAATAAAAACAATAGGTTAATTAGTTATTAGGTTGATTAATGGGGGGTGGAGAATAAGGGGGGAAGTCTAAAGACTTCTTCCCAACAAGGTGGAAATTTTAAAGGCATCCCTCCCAAAAGGATAAAAATCTTTGCATGGTTATTAAGAAATGTGATAAATAAAACAGATGTTAATGAGATTAAAACAAAAGGTTCTGATACAACACTACCTAAGGTTGAGTCAAAGGGACCCCTTACTAGTCCCCAGCACTAAAGGACCCCAAACAAGTCCACTCTGCATATATATATATATTTTATATATATATAAAGGCTGGGAGAAAAATTACATTGAGATACCTTACCAGTAATTACCTGGGGCAACAGGCCAACTAATCAAGTTAAAAGATTGACAAAAGGGGCTGAGTCCCTTGGCTCAACTCTTCACTGGGGACCCCAGAGCCTTTTAGACAAAAATAGTTGGAGGATTAAAAAAAAAAAAAGTTTCTAAGACTCCTTGTAAGAGCAAGGCTTATTAATGGGGTTCTAGCAGAAACTACAGTTAAAGGTATAAAAGTTAATACAAGTGAGATGAAAGGTTATGTAAACTGGCATACTTACATGGGCTTTATATGAGGTGATGATCTCTCTCCTGCTTAATCATATTGTGAGACAAACACGATGTCTCATTGGAGAATGCTTCCCCGGCATTATAAGAGGGCACATAAATCTGCCCCCCAGACAATATTAATTAAACATACTAAAAGAAACCAGCAAGGTGACCTGAGCCCACACAATATGAAATAAAAACTGGGAGCTAATATTCAGAGGCCAATAAAAATAATAAGAGATTTCTGCTGTGGGTTTAACCTGTGCATTCAGAAAGGAGGCCTTTGGTAAATGCCTTGTGCAAACTTTTGAAGGCATGATAAACTGAAGCCCAAAATTCTAGAACATAAAACTCTTGAATTTCAGTTTAGCTGGTAATCTTCAGCAGCACTTAGAGAAAATGTAGTTGGGCAAATCAATCGTTTAGTATAATTCAGGCAGCAGATCTGTTCTTTCTTTGGGGAATTAAAAGCAACTATATTTGTCTTGCAAATCTCTACAAATTACAAATGCAGATACAGCCCACAATGGCCTGACACTGAGCCTAATTAGCTCAATCAGGTAAAACCTGATACAAAAAAAAAAAAAAAAAAAAGGAAAAAAGTGGTCTTTTAAAGCTCAAACTGTTGGAAAGGCTCCCTCACCCAAAATCTAATTCACAGCTTCTGTAAGGAATTATCAAGGACAAACACAAATCTTAAAAGTCTTTTCCACAAATAGTAAAGTCTTAGTCATCTGAGCAAATAAACTTAACTTATTCCAACTGTTCTTTATAAACTAGTAGGTTTATTTTGTAATAGCTGATACAGAATGAAGTGTTAAAGTGAAGCTGTGAGATCTCTGCTTTTGTCTGTTTATGTCAGTGTGTACATTAGAGATGTCTCTACCTCTGAAAATATTCAGTTAAACTTATAAAAGAGCTCTACTTAACTGACTTAAAAGTGAGCATTTACAAATTAAGTATTTCTAAATATAAAGGAAACTGGCCAGAATGAATTTCAGGTTCACGTGATCTAGGAAATACTCAATATTAAATTAATATCTCACATTAATGCCAGTTTATCGCACCTAGGGTAATTTCTGTTGCAGAATTTATCAGCAAAAAACCAAAAATTCAACTTGGTATGATGATATTTTCACAAGTTATAAAATACAGATAAATGAGATGAAGAGTTTCAGGTGAACTCTTTAGTAGTTCTGTTTTGGGTATGTCTACGTAAACTAGTTTCTCCAGATTTTTGGAACCTTAAAACTTTAGAGTTTTGCTAAATTAAGTTAAATGATGGGAATTCATTGACTATCCAGGTCATTTCAAATAAGATAAAGTACTGGAACATTAATTGCTAAACAGGTCTAAATTTACCTACTTTTGTGAGAAAAGGAAACTAAAGATGTTTGGGTTTATTACGCATATGTCTTGTGCCAACCACATTAAGAAATTCTGCTGTTTCTAGAGGTAATGAAATATTCCTAAGTTTGCCAACCAGGAGATGCAGGCACAACAAATAGTTCACAATTACTTGCTCCTTGTGAGTCTTCACTAAAGTTTTTAAGGGTTAAAACTGTAATATGTAATTAAAGCTACTAAAAACAATAAGGGAAACGTTTGTTTGCAAGGAACATAGGATGTGTGTTTTTGGCAAAAGAAGGTGTAAGGAATGGAACTCCACTGTGTTAAGGGGAAAGACTGACTTTGTCCTGGAGCCGGCTGTTTCTGGATGGGAAAATAAGGGACAAACTAATCTGGATATAGAACGTTGTGGAAGATTTGTAGGAAGACAGCTCTGAAAAAGCTGTTTTGTGCATGTTCAGGTTGGGATTAGACTGAACTTAGGTAAATACATTTTGTTGTTGAGAGTGAGCTGGTGCAGGACTGGAGTATGGGTTTCTCTCTCTGTTAAGAGGATAAAGTCTTCCTGGAACGTTGAACTACTTTTGATAATAGATTGTGAGTTTCTTTGCCTTCTACGTGATCTGTACTTGCCTTAAAAATCTTTTATTGCTACTTTGGTTGAGTGAGTAAGTATTGCTTCATAGTGACCTATGATCCTATTTGACCAAGTGTTGTTAAAATCTTTGGATTTTTTGACAGACTTCCCAAATATGAAATTCTAATTAAGATTCTTTTGACCTCCAGCTAACTTTGGGATACTTAAAGAGCCCCTGAAACATCCCATAGAGAGATATTAAACTAATTAGGCTCATTTTGTATGTTAAATTACATGGGGAACATTGTCAAATAAGTGGTGATAAAACCTTAGGTTATATTGTATGGATAAATGTCATGAATATAGATATTCCAAAATGTATACGGAATTCCTAAAAATCTAGTATGTCCTGATACAGTGTCATCAGCCATAATTCTAATTATCTTAAAATGTTGTGTCACAGAAATAGCCAAGTTTCCTGTCAATGACATTTTAATCAGATCTTTAACCATGCTGTTTTAAGTCTTTTGTCATTTACGATCTTTGTTTTACTCTGATGTTTTTATAAAATGAAGATCTTCAAGAGGATTCATAAAAAGGACTTTTTGACAAGTATGTTTCTGGTAATTTTTAGATCACACCACTGAACTGGGTAAGGAATTACAAAACTCTAATGGAAAACCTGATGACTTCATCCAGATTAGCTGGAATTACATGGGGCTGAATGAATTGATAGATGTGATTTATAATTTTACGACTTTTTTCTGAAATAAACTGGCTCAATCTTTGTTTTCCAGAAAAGTCTTTCCTCTTACACTATGACCTACAAGCTGATAAAATATATCTTTGTAAATGATGATGAAAACATTTATCTTTTTCTCTCTATATGACCTGTCCAGAATTTGGCTTCTCCAGATGGCTCCCCTGTGGACGTGGTGGCTTACTGCAATCAGATCACAACTAGTTACGCTAATCACTATCATTTGTTTTACTTTTGTTCACTGTTACTGTTTTGCTGTGTTGTTTTATTTGCTACATTACTTATGCCTTATGCCTGTCCCTGCTGTTCTATGACTGTTAACGCTACTAGCTGTATCACTTGTATCCTCTCTGTTTGATAAGACTGTGGGCTCGTGCACTACAGTGTGTAACCAGGCCTCTGACAAATTAATGATGGCTAAACGTCTTGAGGCAACTGATCATATATATAACTCTACATAGAATAACTGTTGTAATAGTGCAACTCTAGTCAGGGGAACAACAAGGGAACAGATTTCCTGGATCATAACAGACGAGTGAGGCCGGCAATGCAGAGAATTTTAGATTATCAACAGGGCCTAATCCAAAAAAATCAGCACGTTGAGTGGCCTATCAACAGAATCCTCGCCTGATCTAACAATGCACCTTCCTAGAGCCATGGGACAAAGTTGGCCATGAAATGCATCCCAAACATTGGTCAAATTTATGACCAAGGGGAGGCACTGTGGACAAAGAATGTCGCCTGCCATTTCAGTAAACAAAAAACGTTGTAGCCTTCAAGCCCTGACAGTGCACCTCGAGGGGAATTCAGGATGGAGAAAAACAGGACACTGGCTCTAGAGAGTTGAGATACTCACCAAGGAAGGATTTCAAAAAGCCCAAGCTCTTGCATCTTCCCATACATAGAAAAGCACTCAAATCATTAACTTGAGATGTCTGTTTTTGTCATTAGCAGTAACCTCCTGATACTCAACTACATGGTTTCATTTTGTTTTGTTTTCAGCAAAAACTCCCCTATATCCTGGCTCCTCCCGTACCTCTTTGGAGCAGTCCCTCAGAGCAATCGTAGAGGCTGTATCCTAGGCTGTGGTTCTCAGTAAGGCCACCGAATAAAACATAATTCTCAACTCTTAGGTTGTGATTTTTTTTCAGTCAACGACGGAAAAGGAGATAAAAGAAAATGAGCAAGCGTCAAAGAGGGGCCTCCGTGAGCAAAGGTGATGAGGGTGTTACCCCTCCAGCTCTGTACCCAGGACCAACATGCACACGAATGGACCTTTAATAAGACAGAAAGTCATTTTAAAAATGTTAAAAGTCCCAAGGAACTCAGTATGGATGTCCCCACCCTGCATCTTAAATTGCATCTTTGTCCTCCGTGTTGTTGGTGGGATCAGATTTGAGGAGTGCTGCGAACCGCACTACGCTTGTTTCGACTCAAGAAGCTCTGGAGCTCAGGTGCTCCTCCCTCTGCGCTTACACACACAGCCACATGGTGCAAAGCTAGCACAGTCATTATAAGACATTAAAAAAAAAAAAAAAAAAGCTAAACAGACATTTTTGAAAGAGCGGAGGCTGACACAGGGAAGGTGACAGGCAGGCCTGGCTTTCCTGAGGTGAGGCGTTTCCACGAGAGCGGATCCCGGGGCTCCCACCCCCACGCCGCCAAGACCGCCCATCTGCCAAACAGACTAGGAGGCTTCACATCCCTTTCTTAAAACATAGCCAGAGGCACACCACCTTGTTCTAATTTTTCCAGAATGAGGCTCTTTATATAAAGAAAAAGCCAGCAAGCAAAGCAAATGACCCTGTGGCTGTATAACCTGAAGGAATGAATTAGCAGCTCTTTGCTACAGATTTCTTTTGAATTGTGTAGAAAAGAGGACTTATTATGTACTATAGCCTAGAACTAAATGCTTTACGATCACAGACCACCAATGACATGGTTCATGTTCTAACGTGATTTTTTGTGTGTTGTTTATTTTATAGGTTTTCTGGTTTTTGACCCCATCAGCCAGGAGGAAGGGCAGCCCCCCGCCTCAGGACGGGCGGGCTCTTTAGGGGGGTGATCAGCAACTCAGATTTTGGGCTCCCTTGCATCAGTTGGGAGGGACACAGGTCACTTTTAAAGTCCCATTTGAGAAAGTATATAGTGGAATGCTTTCAAAGGACAAACTCATCTCATTAGTTTATTTGTTTTGGGTAAAAAAAAAATGTTCCTCAGATCCCTATCAAATCAGTGTCAAGCACTAACTCAGTGCTTGTGTGGAAAGCATCCTGCCAGCCACCAGGTGGGAACCAGGATCAGAGCTGTAATACATGTCCTGAGCTCTCACCACAGGCTTCCCGCGGTTCCACACTGTGCCCGGGACTGCTTATCACAGCACAAGAGCCCTTTGCGGGTAAACACTGTTCTTATACCCATTTTAACGAGGGAGAAACTGAGGCACGTGCCCAAAGTTAAGGAACTGCTCAAAGTCATAAAGCTAGTAAGTAACTACCCTGGCTCCAGACCACTTATATGCTCTTTCCTTATATGGCACGGAGGTCAAACAGATCCTGTCACTCTAAGGGAGGGCAGAAAGAAAGCTGCCGTGTGTGTGTGTGTGTGTGTGTGTGTGTGTGTGTGTGTGTGTGGGTGGGTGTGGGTGTGTGTGGGTGTGTGGGTGTGTGTGGGGGGGGTGTGTGTGGGGGTGTGTGTGTCAGAGACTGGGTGAGTAGGACTTTGCTTTAAGCTGGGTTCCTGTAGACGAGACCACCCAGACCTTCTGGGAGATGGCCAGGAAGGGCATGTGAATCCATGTCCCAGGGCAGCCGTAATAAGTACCACAAACTGGGTGCCTTCACAGCAGAAATTGATCCTCTCACAGTTCTGAAGGCTAGAAGTCCAAAACTGGGGAGTTTTCAGGGTGGGGCTCCCTCTGAGGCTCTGAAGAGAGCCCTCCCTGCCACTCCCCAGCTTCTGGTGCCGGGCCCCAATCCCTGGCTTCCTCGTCTTGCAGCCACCATCACTGCAGCCTCTGCCTCTAAAAGGCGTTCTTCCTCTGTAGTCTCTCCACGTGACCTTCTCACAAGGCCATCAATCACTGGATTCAGGGCCCATGCTAATCCAATATAGCCTTATCTAAACTTGATTACATCTGCAAAGACTCCATTTCCAAGTAAGGTCATCATCGCGGGTACTGGGGGCTGACTTAACATATCTTTTTTGGGGACACAACTCAACCCACAACAGTATGGAAGTGACGATGATCTGAGACTTAGCAAGGAGCCCCTGGATACACTCTTTCAGGCAGGGTCTAAATGGGAGCTTGAGCCAGTGCAGTGCCAACAGCAACTCTCCTAAGTTATGTCTCATTTTCAGGAAAAAGCTATTTACTCTAAAACACAAAGCTGCTGTTTTCATGTCAGTGGCTCAAAGAGGTTTCCTCCAGCACACGACTGGACTAACTTTGTATATTAGACACTATATAATGTTGGCGTGCTTCTTTAAAGCCAAGTCATTGAAATACTGGATGTGAGTACTGGACATAAACCTGAGAAACTTGATAAGGGATGGAGAATAGGTATTTATTTATTTATTCTAAGAGCACATTTTAAAAACCTAATACCCCCTTTAAACTCAAAACCACAGCCAAATCTTGGAGCAGATGGAAGAGCAGGGACAGTACCCAGAGAAGCCCTGTTGTCGGCTGCTGTAGGAAGCCACAAAAACGCTGGGACCCTGGGAGTAGCCAAGACGTGATTCTGCCAAAAGCTTATCTATAAGAAGAAAACCCTGTGCTGTGGGAAAAGGCTGTCTCTTGATTTCCCTCTCTGATGCTGGTTGCTAAGCATGGTCCCTTCCTGTGGCCTTAGAGCCAACGGTGTCCACTTTAACTTCATGTTTCCAGGTTGAGGGGGTGGGCGGTGGGGACAAGGTCAGGGGCTGAGAGCTTGCAAGTGATTCTAATCTCCCCTCCTGCGCACAGGGGGCCCCACTGGCCTAACAGATTCGGCTCCTAAATGTCCTCTTCAGCCTTCACATTTGGGAAGAAAACATAAATGTCATGCCATTCCAGGAAAAGCAAACTTCTTCATTTTATAAGGTTAGTTTTATGAGTCAGGCTCAGTTGGAGACAAGTAAACAACTCATTTGTGGATAAAAATTGCTGTGCTGTTCTTCTGTTCTGGACAGAGAGAACATCAGTGTATTACATTATTTCCTGGAATTACTGCATTTGCCTTCTCTTGAGCCATGTGAGACAAGGCGAATGCAGTTTAAGGAACAAAAGTCAGTGGCCTTCGGATCAGGCCCCATCCCTTGTGGTCCAAGGAGATCTTAGCCTTGGACACTTTGCTCTATCAGGCTAAGAAGCAGTGGAGAGAAAAGAGATGGAATACTGTGGTGTTAAACTGTTTAGCCAACTCTGGGTACGAGTTCTGGACCTTTCCAAAGGAGCCAGAGTGGAAGTGGCCAGAGGCAGTGTTCCCCTCCAAGTCCCCTTAGCTCAGGGTGGGGCTAATCAGAAAAGGCTGGTTGTAAGAGGGATCTGAGGTGCTGGGTCTCCCTCCCTCCCGCAGAAGGGCTGGGAATGGGTCAGGGCCTCCCGTTCCGAATGCCCAATGGTCCCAGCACTCTTCCAGCTACCTTTGTTTCCATTTAACAAATACTCACTATTTGTCCCTTGCAGGTCCCTATGCTAGCGCAGCGGAGGAAACAAGGAGAAGTGATGCCTACTACCACGTAGAAGCAAGCACTCAGCAGCCTATAGTCAAGTGCCAAGACGGGGTGTGGAGAGCAGGCATGTTTGGGGGTGAGATCACCAAGGCTGCGGAGACCAGCCAGAGCTGCCATTTCTTGGGTAAAGTCATGTGTCCGGCAGTGTGGTAAGTACTGGCAGGAGCTCACGGCCACTCCAGAAGCTGGGGGTGGTAGGCTGAGTAACAGCTCCCAAACATGTCCACGTCCTAATCCTGGGAACCTGTGGACATGTTACTTTACAAAGCAAAGGGGACTTGGCCAATGTGATCAGGTTAAGGAATTTTTTTAATTGGGGGGTAATTAGGTTTGTTTGTTTGTTTGTTTATTTAATGGAGGTACTGGGTACTGAACCCAGGACCTCGTGCATGCTAAGCATGGACTCTACCACTGAGCTGTACCCTCCCCCCAGGTTACGGATCTTGAGATGGACAGGGGACCCTGGATGGTCAGGTGGGCCCAGTGTACTCACACGGGTCCTTCTAAGGAGACTTCCTTACATTCAGGAGGTGCTGCCTGCTGGCTGTGAAGACGGAGGATGGAGCAAGAGCCAAGGAAGGCAGGTGGCCTCTAGGAGGTGGGCAAGGCAAGGAGTGGAGTCTCCCCTAGAGTCTCTAGAAGGAATGCAGCCCTTTCAACACCTTGATCTTAGCCCAGTGCGACCTACTTCAGACTTCTGACCTCCAAATTTGTAAGAGGATTCATTTGTGGGGGTTTTTTCCCCTACAAAATTTACAGTAATCTGTTACAGCAGTGAAACTAACAGATACAAAATTACTTGTGATCCTTCCTGTCGTGTTCTGTGTGGGCATGTCTCCTTGGGGCCATTGTGGATTCACATCCGTCTCGTATACAACTATGGTACAAGATCCTTTCGTAACTCGCCTTTACTGGCTAGAGGCGTCTTGAATGAACCTAAGAAGAAACTCAGAGTGGAGAATTGCTATTGCTACTATGGGACCAGCTCTGTGCAAACCTCTTCAACTGAGGGACCATCACAAAGGCAAGTAAATGTCACGCCTGCAAAAAGTGTGACTAAGTCTCTAGGGTGATTCATGCTGATGCCTTGAGATCAATGGTCAGGCTGGACTTGCGAGACTGTGTGTGTGGATTTAACATTCCACGTCTCATTAAGATCAGTTATTTTAAAGCTATTTACATTTGTTCTCCGGCAGAACCACCTATGCCGTTCAAGGAAGCATGTGCAGCCAAGCTAGATTCCCAATGGTTAAATTTACAACCTACCAACCATGGTCTTTATTTGGGACCACTACTAATGCTCCATGATCACACACATCCTGGGCTATGCAAACACATGTGCTCAGACAAGTGGAAATGTTGTGGGCTGGCAAAAAATGTTCGTGATTCAACAATAATTTATTAATAAGCTGGTTGAAGGCATTCCTACTTGCTAGCTCATCCAGGTAATGCTAGTTTGGGTGACTGTGGGACACGTGCCAAGGAGCCCAAGGCCCAGGTTTACCCCCAGGACCACCCCAGGCGGGACCCAGACTCTGCAATCAGAGCCTGCAGACCAAGTGGATGCTGTGGTGGTAGGTAGGGTGGGGGTCCTGGGGGCACCTGCCATTTCAGCAGAGCAGTGCCCAGGAAGGAGGGCAGTTCTGTGCCTCTCTGTTCTGCGCTTCCAGGATTGCTATGTTTCATCCCCGTGGAGGAGTGAGGGTGCGTGCTAAGTGCCACCTCCATCTTGCCGATAGCTGCCCCCTTCCTGTTCTTTCACCAGGGCTGTAAAAGCACTTAGGAGCCTGCCTTGCATGAAAGTATAAATTATTTCACTTTAGTGTTTTATTATATATCTTGCCTCTCCATATTCATTGCGACTGCTTTCATTCTCCAGTTTTCATTTCTACGGTCTGCTCGATGTATTGCTTTCCTAGTCTTGTGAACCATCACCTCTGAATTATTGACACTAATGGAGGGAAGACTTCAAGGAGAGCAGCAATTAGATGAATTATGCTGCATTTAAGTGCTTTACAGATTGAAAAGTGATAAACAAAGAAGCGTTTTCTTAGTAGACCAGGCGTTCTCCCAGCTGCCTAGTGGCCCAGCAGGACAGGCTCTATTCTGCTGACAGCGGGGCGGGCGCCCACAGAGGCTCAGCCCACCTGCGCCGGGGCAGCAAGGGCGGCCGGGGCCTTACCAGAAGTCAGCTGTTTTGCTCCTAAGCTTGCCTAAGCCAGGTGTACTCAGTACCTAGCTGCATTATTAAAAATGTTACATAAACTGATGAAGAGTGGGCACAAAAAAAGATGTCATGTCCACAAAATCCAAGTTAAATGCTGTAGAAAGAACTGATGGAGCCTTTCTCGTGAAGTCGGCGCACAGAGATCCCGCCAGTCCCTCTAAACATCAGGGAAGGGCCGGCAGCTGCTTGGGGCAGGGGCCAGTGGTCGCAGGACTTGCTCAGTGTAAGGGACAGCCCCAAGTCGTCAGGAGCGGGGCTGATCCAGGATACCCTGGGTAGCACAGGCACTCTCAACACCACCCCAAATCGCCCACCCCTCCACCCTGTGGTCCTGAGGCCATGTCATGTGACATCAGAATAGCAGGGGCCTCCTGGTCATAGAAGAGTAGTGTAAGATCAGGAAAGAAATGGCATCAGGCAGCAGCAGTGAGGGAACACAAGCCATGGTCTGTGATCTCTGCTTACAAATTAGTAAAGAAAACAAAACTGAATGCTCACAGGCTTTTCACCAGCTAGTCTGACTTCTTCTCCGTACTTCCTTGCATTTACTACCACAGCTATTACTGCATTTTATCACTAGAGGGCAACAGTGTTCCTAAAATGAGTGATTCTTGCAGAATCAGGAAATCACTTAGAATCAAGGAATTTCAGAGCTGGAAGAGGTCTTAAAAATCATTTGTGCAGATAACATGATACCATATATAGAAAACCCTAAAGGCTCCACACAAAAACTACTAGAGCCGATAAAAGAATTCACCAAGATAGCAGGATACAAGATTAACACACCAAAATAAGTGGCATTTCTTTACACTAACAATGAAATCAGAAAAGGAACGTAAAAGAAACAATCCCTTTTAAAACTACATCCCCAAAAATAAAATACTTAGAAATAAACCTGACCAAGGAAGTGAAAGACTTATATGTGAAGAACTACAAAACACTGACTAAGGAAATTAAATATGACTTAAAGAAACGGAAAGATATACCATGTTCTTGGATTGGAAGAATTAATATTGTTAAAATGGCAATAGTACCCAAAGCCATCTACAGATTTAATGTGATCCCTATCAAATTACTCAGGACATTTCTCACAGAACAAGAACAAATAATCCTAAAATTTACATGGAATCACAAAAGACCCAGAATTGACAAAGCAATACTGAAGTAAAAGAATGAAGTTGGAGGAATAACCCTCCCAGACTTCAGATAATACTACAGAGCTACAATAATCAAAACAGCATGGTATTGGTAGAAAAACAGATATATGGATCAATGGAACAGAATAGAGAGCCCAGAAATAAACTCACAAACTTTTGGTCAGTTAATCTTTGACAAAGGAGGCAAGAACATACAATGGAATAAGGACAGTCTCTTCAGCAAATGGTGTTGGGAAAACTGGACAGCAGCATGTAAATCAATGAAGTTAGAACACTCCCTCACACCATAAACTCAAAATGGCTTAAAGACTTAAACATAAGGCAAGACACTATAAACCTCTTACAAGAAAACATAGGCAAAACATTATCCAACATAAATCTCAGCAATGTTCTTCCAGAGCAATCTACCCAGACAACAAAATAAAAGCAAAAATAAACAAATGGGACCTAATTAAACTTACAAACTTTTGCACAGCAAAGGAAACCATAAGCAAAACAAAAAGACAACCTATGGAATGGGAGAAAATATTTGCAAAGGATGAGACTGACAAAGGCTTAATCTGCAGAATACAACTTAATTTGCTCATACAACTTAATAACAAAAAAACAAAGAACCCAATCCAAAAATGGGCAGAAGACCTAAAAAGCAATTTTCCAATGAAGACATACAAATGGCCAATAGGCACATGAAAAAATGCTTATTATCGCTAATAGAAAAAGAGAAATTCAAATCAAAATTACAATGAGGTATCACCTCACACCAGTCAGAATGGCCATCATTCAAAAGCCCTCAAACGATAAATGCTGGAGAGGGTGTGGAGAAAAGGGAACCCTCCTACACTGCTGGTAGGAATGTAGTTTGATGCAGCCATTATGGAAAACAGTATGGAGATTCCTCAAAAAACTAAAAATAGATTTGTTAAGTAGGTTAGATAGAAATGAGCACTGGGCAGGGAGAGAGGAAGGGGAAAGGAACAATCCACAACACAAGGAAGCTGAGCTGTCAATCAACCAGAGCGCAGGGAACTTGAGTTGCCAATCAATCAATCAATCAATCAATCATGAAACCAGGATATAAAAACAGGAAAAACAAAGAAACAGAGCCATTTTTCCTCTCTTGGGTTGGCACTCTCCCAATTCTCAGGAGTGTATCTTTCATTATTTTTTTTACTTCACTAATAAAGATCTTACTTGTATCATGCTTTTTGTCTTTCATCAAAAATTATTTTTTTCTAGGTGACTAAGAACTGAGGTAATTCTTATTTCCCTTTTCCCAGTAACAGATTTACCATATGATCCAGCAGCCCCACTCCTGGGCATATATTCAGAGGAACCTTAATTCAAAAAGATACATGCACCCCAGTGTTCACAGCAGCACTATTTACACTAGCCAAGACATAGAAACAATCTAAATGTTCATCAACAGATGACTGGATAAAGAAGCTGTGGTATATTTATACAATGGAATACTACTCAGTCATAAAAAATAATAAAATAATGCCATTTGCACGAACATGGATGGACCTGGAGAATGTCATTCTAAGTGAAGTAAGCCAGAAAAAGAAAGAACAATACCATATATCATTTATATGTGGAATTTTAAAAAAATTTATTTACAAAACAGAAACAGACTCACATAGAAAACAAACGTGGTTATCAGGGGGAAAGAGGGTGGGAAGAGATAAATTGGGAGTTTTATATTTGCAGATACTAACAATATATAAAAAATAGATAAACAACAAGTTTATACTGTATAGCACAAGGAACTATATTCAGTATCCTGTACTTACGCTGAAAAGAATATGAAAATGAACATATGTATGTTCCTGTATGACTGAAAATTTGACACACTGTAAACTGACTATACTTCAATAAAAATATATTTTAAAAAATCATTTGGTTTACTGGCTTTCAAATTTTTATCACCTGAAACCCACAGCAAGAACTGCATGCTTCATAATGACCCAGTTCAAACAAATAAATTTGCAACATTTTGAGGCACTACTTTTTTTTTTCTGCAATGCATTCTAAACGTTTGTATTCCAAAATATTTCATTAAAAACAAATAAACACAAACAACTGCAACCTACTAAACAGACTTCATAACCCACTAGTGTGCCATTAGTTTGAAAAAATCCTGACTTGGTCCCAGCCTCTCATCTGCAAAGGGTGCACTGACTTCCAGCATGGAGAAGGATCCCTACCAGCTGAGCTACACCTCTCTCCCACCCACTCACCTGCTCACCCGGGGTCAGTCCTGGAGGAATGACCAACACTGCAGCAACTCAGCACTCATTCTAATAATGTATTGATTGGATAAAGAGTTTTGAGGGTCTTATCATTTTCCACCTCTTGGCAATGCTACAGCTACTCTTGTTTTTGAAGCAGAAACTCCTTGCATTGAAGGCTCCAAGCAGGTGCTGTCTGTTCTCCTTATTCAAGCAATTTGAATCAAGCAAGCAATTACACTGAATTCTTGGGAGAAACTGAAATCACTTTGGTCTCTAGAGATTCTTGACTGAAAAAGTCACTAGGTTCCTTCCCTTTTTTAGGCCAAAAAACAAAAAAGGATCCCTTTAAAACTCAGCAACATTATTACAGATGAAAACAGTAACTGAGTTCTCTATGAAAAGAAAGGAAAAATTTTAACTCAGATTTTGAGAGTTTATTTTGTGAAAGATGCCAAGTATTTTATTCTTTTTAATAAGCGGGTGACTAAATGCATGAAAATGCAAACTACTTTATTATTTAATTCGTTTATGGTCATAGAAGGAAGAAAAAATACCTAGGATTTGAAAACTGGTGCACCTTAGATATGCGACCTTGGTTTTCTGTAGGGACTCTTTCCCACTGACAGTCAGGGAGCAAATCTTCAGGGGGGCCCTTTTTGGGCTCTGGGAGGTAGTGATTCTCCTACTTTGATAGAAAGGCCTCAAGCTCTGATCCTTCACTTCTCTGTTGGGCTGGTAAAACTGAACTTTTTCCTCCCTGAGACAGCAAAGTTTGTTATAACAGATGACAAACACAGGTTGCCTTTTTCAAGGAATAATTTGCTTTCATCTATCGTTAAATTAAGCCAACCTGGGTTGTACAGTTAAGTGTTTGAAGAACTAAGGCTAAGCTTCTAAAAGGCGTTCCCCTACCCCTAACACCAGGTCTACAACATCTTAAAAACAAAAAGCCTACTGCCACTTATTAAAACTCTACCTATTTACACTCTACTGAACTCTATTTAAGGCTGAGTCTGCAGTCTTTGAGGAGTATTGGGGGATTACTGGAAAGAGCATCTTTACTTTTGGGGCAGACTTTGTATAGTTCTGTAACTTTCGTAACCTTCTATTTCATGATGAAAGCAATGTATCTCCATCGACACAAAATGGTACCTACAGCCACTGCCTTGCAATCAGCATCCAAAAAAACAAGCTGCAAAATTATCACTCTTTCCGTTCACACAGAAAACAGCCTTGGTTCACTCACTCCCATTAGATTAAAGCAGACGCCAGGATTAGGAAGGGTTCTCGCCCAGGCCTACGCGAAAATTCCTGAAGCTTCTGCACCTGCAATTAACAAGAGACCGTCCAAGGTCCGGCCTGGGAATTAGCTTAGATTTTGGAAATTCCGCCCAGGCCTAATGCTCGAGCCACTGGTGGGTCGCGCCCTCCATGACCACCTCATAGCAACAAACTCTGGGAGTAGTCTCAGAAAAGACCCAGCTTTGCCTATTGGGCCTGTACCTCAGTTTCCCCATACACCTCTTCCCAGGTATGGGAGCTGCCCTTCGAAAACTCCTTAACGCCTCGTAATGCCAGCCGGAACGAGCCGGCTTTCTGCGGACTCGGCGCACCGACGGGCCCTTCCACGCTGAGGCGCGAGCCCGGATCTCCCCCGGCGCCTGGCGCATCGCAGTCTCCCTCCCGGATCCACCGCGGGGCGCACAGGCACGCGCACCCAAAGTCGCCACCCAGGCGGCCCGAGGCCGGACCCCCGCGCCGCCCGCCCGGTCGCTCCCGCACTCACCCACGCGCGGCTCTCCTGCACCTCAGCCAGCATTCGAAGGGCGCTGGGCGAGCCCGCGCGGAAGTTGAAAAAGTGCAGCGCCACGCGCGCCGCTTGCGACAGAAGCCGGCGCGGCAGCTCCGTGTCCTGGTGCCACCCGGAGTCCTCCGGACCCCCGGAGCCCGCGGGCGCCCCCGCCGCCTCCTGGAGGGCGAGCAGCAGCAGCAGGGCGAGCAACGGGGCGGCGGGGAGCGGGTTCCCCCGCCGGGACGCGGGAAGCGGTTGCCGGAGGGGCTGCATGGACGTGGCTGGCGTAACGCTCGACGTATCCCGGCTCGGAGCGGGCGGCGCCGGCGCTCAAGTAAATAAGCCCGCGGCGGGCCCCGCCCCCTCCGCCCTCGGGGCGGATGGCTGGAGAGGGCCTGGGTCTGCGACGGGCCGCGCCCTCTCGGCGCTTCCCGTTGCCCCTGGGTACCCCGTTCCGCCCAACTCCTCCCAGGCTCCGGCTGCCCCGGCTGGGTGCCGGCACACAGCGGCGCGCCGGGGGTGTCCGGGCGGGGCCGCGCCGGCAGGGGGTAAAGGGAGGCCGTTGGAGACGACTCCCCGGAGGGAGCGCGACCCACGCGGCGCCACCCCGTGTCCTCAGCTCAACTCGGGGACCGGCTTCTCTCCCCTGCGGTTGCTGTGATTTCGGAGCCGTTGGGGTTTCAGAGCAAACCTGCTTCAGATCTCCAAGGCTTGGAGCTGTGATTTCCCATAAGATGAAATTGGGAACGAGTGGAGAAAGGATGGGGCGCAGCCTGCGTTAATAGGGGTTCTTATAACACAATGACCTTAGAAGTGAGACAGGTTTCCAGGGAACTGGGGCTGGAGAGGAGGCTGCCGTGGTCAGCAGGGCAGAGGCAGATAAGGACCCAGAAGCCCCACTAAACTTAGAAACAAGTAGGTCACTGATAACCCTTGTGCAGTGTAGATTCAAAAGCCGGGCGTGAAAGCCAGATTCCAGCGAAGTGAGGCATGGATGGGCTGTAGGGCAGTAGAGGCAGCGAGGGTCGACTACTCTTTTTAGACACATGGCAGTGAAGGGGTGAGATGGCCATTATTCTTAAGCCACAGACAAGAGCGAAATACCAGGAGAACCAGGGATTAGAGGCACTCTCAGCAACCATTTTTCCACCTCTCTTTATTTTGTTCAGGTGTCCACCCCTCCCCAACCCCTGACTCCTGCCCCACACTGTGGAGCTAAAGGAAGTGGAAGGGATCAGGGCAGAGCCCCAGGGGGATCCGTACAGGACGAGAGGATAGTGGCAGACCAGTAGGAATCTATCACTGAGGCCAGGAGGGGGAGAAGGGAATGACTGATGGCAGCATTAGTGCTTATGAGATGGTGAGGATCTTGGGAAAGTCATAAACAGGAGGGAAGACACACAGACACAGCCAGGGGAACAAGTGTGGCTGCCTGAGCACAGGGGACTCTTCCAAGGTCAGCTGTTTTAATAGTGATATTAATTACACTTAGGGCAGACTGACATTGATCAGGGACACACATTTCTAAAGTTTTTCATTATAGCATTCATTTTATTAACAGATTTTCTTCAACATAGGAGAATATTTCCTTCATTGAGAACTGTATGTCCTCTGTCCATTTATCTGTGGGGTTGTTGGATTTCTGATTGATTTGTATAAGTTCTTTAAATACTAAGGAGATTGGGCCTAGGTCTATCATGGGTACCACCAATATTTTCTCAGCTCCTACAGTGCTTGTGTGTGTGGATTGTTCCTCCTTGTCAAACACTGTGTAGGGGTGATATTGTTAAATGCACACCATGTTCTCCAAAGGGCCTGTCCTCTTGGGTCACATGTACCACCTCTTGCCCTGTTTTTCCTTCTTGGGGCTGCTGGAAGACTGCCCTACAGGCAGGGAGGGAAGTCTTGGCCAGCAGGATCTGGCCCTCAGCCAGATGTATCCTCGCCAAGAGGGTCCCATATGTCATGTCTCTTAGTTCCTGAATCATTGCTCAGATTACTGTCAGCATTTTTATATAGAAAACTTGGTTTGTGTTTAAGAAATATAATGGTATAAAAAAGTATAGTGACTTAATCACATGAAAAGATCCTGTACAGAGAGTGAAGACATTGATATAATATTTTCTTGGGCTATTTGTAATAGCTATCAAAATTAGCAATGCATATACCTTTTGACCCAGGAATTCTACCCCCATAGTTTATAGAAATGATAAATTCACACATGGACACAGAGAAGTATGTAAGAGAATGTTCCTCTGGATGTGAATTGTAAACTCCTCAAATAATCTCATTTTCTGCTCTCTGTCCCTAGAACAGTGCCTGACACCATAGGCATCAATTCAAATTTTAGGAAAGAATGAAGAGTAAAACGCTGGGGAAAAAAAATCCCATGGCTGAATAATTATGCTCCCTCCATCTAGTGGGATCTGTGCAGCCATTAAGGAGAGGGATCCAGGCATGAAGATACTGAACCATCTCTAAGATGTAATGTTAACGGACAACGAAGTGTCAAGTAGAGCAAATTATGTGCTGTTTGTTTAAAAAGAAACGGTATACACATGAGTACATACATAAATGTGGAAACATACAAAGATGTCTGAAAAGGTTCATAAGAAATCAGTAATTATAGGATGGGGACAGGGGTGTGAGAAACTTTTTACTATATACCCTTTTGCAGTGGTTCTTTTTTTTTTTTCTCTAATATGTGTTACCCATTCTGAATAACTAACTAAATGAAATGCTGTGTATGAATGCACTTCAAATCAGTTTCTTCTGTGGTAGAAAGGTCCACCATTTCTACAGGGACTTTACAATTCCATCACTGAGCATAGCCAGAGCAAGCCTGACCTCAGTTTAGACATACAATTTAGGCTTGTCTTCCTCCCTCTGAGCCTCACTCTTCCACACTCTTTTGCCTCAGGCCCAGTTGTGTTTCCCCACATTAGAATGTCCAGGGGAGGAGCTGAAGAGCTAATTCACACTGTTGGTGTAAATGACTGCCATGGCTCACTGCCTTGCTTTTCTCAGGAGTATTTGTCACTTTAAAAAGGGGCAAAGCCTTGAGCCAAGAGACCTGAGTTCTAATTGAACTGACTGCAGGCACTGGCAGCTGTGCTAAGTAGAGGCATTCAGCAGCCCTGAGCATCCGCACCTGCCCCTTCCTACTCCTTTGAGTAACAAGAGGCCAGATAGCTGAGTGGGAGGGTTTTGAGAGACATTAACTGTTCATTCCCCTCTACCAGAAAGAAGGAGCTGGGACATGTCTTCCCTGGAAGTGGCTAAACACAGGCCTGCTGAAGTACCCTCACCAACTGCCTGAGGGGACTGGGCAGTGATATGCAGAAAAGAAGGGCATGGTGACTCTGCTGTCATGGCTATCCCCAGCTGTCCCGGCTTGGAGAGTGTGGGTGAGGACTCAGGAGCCAGTTCCATGAGCCACAGGCCCCATGTTCCTTATCCAAGCCCTGAGAATACACTAAGAACAGGTGGGGTCGAGTGGGTGCTTAGCCCGCGCGGCTCTGTCATCTGAGGTTACAGAAATTGGAAGAGCCGGAAAGTTTATTTCTTATCACAGAACACTGTTCGGATTTTCCACCCTGGGACACTCTTGACAATTGGGGGTGCTGTTTGTAAATCAGTTTTTGATGAAATTTTCGGCTTAAGATTTTTGACCAGCAGTCTCTTAGTTATATATTTGTAAATACTATGTTTCTGTAAAAATGCATTATCAAGTAAAATGGGAGGAAATACTTTTTCTAGCTAAGAAAAGCAAAAGAATAAAAAAAAAAAAAAAAGGCTGACAAATAGATCAATAGAACAGGAGAGAAAGCCCAGAAATAAACCCACACACTTACGGTCAGTCTACAACAGAGGAAATAACTGGTGGAAAAAAGACAGTCTCTTCAATAACTGGTGCTGGGAAAACTGGACAGCTACATGTAAAAGGTGAAATTAGAACATTCTCTAGCACCATATACAAAGATAAACTCAAAATAGATTAAAGAGCTAAGTATAAGACCAGATACTCTAAAATTCCTAGAGGAAAACATAGGCAGGACACTCTTTGACATAAATCGCTGAAATATCTTTTTGGATCTGTCTCTTAGAGTAATGGAAACAAAAACAAAAGGGACCTAGTTAAACTTAAAAGTGTTTGCACAACAAAGGAAACCATAAACAAAATGAAAAGACAACCTATAGAAAGGGAGAAAATATTTGCAAATGATGCACCTGACATGGGATTAATTTCTAAAATATACAAACAGCTCATAAAGCTTAATATCAAAAAACAAAACAAAACAAATAACCCAATCAAAAAGTGGGCAAAAGACCTAAATAGACATTTCTCTAAAGAAGACATCCAGATAGCCAACAGGCACATAAAAAGATGCTCAACATCGCTAATTATTAGAGAAATGAAAATCAAAACTACAATGAGGTATCACCTCACACTGGTTAGAATGGCCATCATTCAAAAGTCTACAAATAATAAATCCTGGAGAGGGTTTGGAGAGAAAAGAACCCTCCTACACTGTTGGTAGGAATATAAATTGGTGCAGCCAGTATGGATAACAGTATGGAGGTTCCTTAAAAAACTAAAAATAGAATTATCATATAAACCTGCTGTCCCACTGCTAGGCATATATCTGGAGAGAACTCTAATTAAAAAAGACACATGCACCCCAATGTTCACAGCAGCACTATTTACAATAGTCAAGACATGGAAGCAGCTTAAATGTCCATTGACAGATGATTGGATAAAGAAGCTGTGGCACATATATACACAGCAGAATATTACTCAGCCATAAAAAAGAATGAAATAATGCCATTTGCAGCAACATGGATGGACCTAGAGATGATCATATTAGGTGAAATAAGTCAGACAGAAAGACAAATATATGATATCACTTACATGCAAAAAAATGATACAAAGGAACTTATTTATAAAACAGAAATAGACTCACAGACATAGAAAACAAACTTAAGGTTATCAAAGGGAAAAGTGGAGGCACGGGGGAGAGGGATAGATTAGGAGTTTGGAATTAACATATACACACTATTATGTAAAATAGATAAACAACAAGGGCCTACTGTATAGCACAGGGAACTATATTCAGTATCTTGTAATAACCTATAATGAAGAGAATCTGAAAAAAGAATATATATATATATATACATATATATGTATAACTGAATCACTTTGCTGTTCACCTGAAACTAACACATTATAAATTAACTATACTTCAATTTTAAAAATGGTTATAAAAAAGAAGCTATCCCCTCTTCCTCTTGGTGATGCTTCTCTGATTTTCAGCATTGCCTGCCCCCTCCAATGCTGGTGAACACATCTCACTCCTGGGGCCCTGCCAGGGCTCTCCCTCCACCCTCACCCTCCTGGTCATTATCAGGGCTCAGGGATGGGCTCTGGACCTACTGAGGCAAGTGTCGGGCTGCAACTCACAGGCCTGTAAGCCTTGTAGCTGCCCAACCTCAAGATCGAAGAAAGAGACTGAAAACAGGACAGAGACATCAATCATTCTTCAGATGGGGGATCTTTGAAGTCTGAAGCAAAAGGTCTTGGAGTGACACCCCACTGTGCATAGCAGAGGGTGAGCAGAGCTCCACTACTGGGGGAAGAAGGCTATCATTTATAGTGGCTGGGGCAGCGGGCAAGCACGTAGGCAGTTCCTGATTAAGCCCTATAATTAAGAAGATTGCAAAGTCATGTGAGCAAAGCGGGGCCTGGTCGAGCAGGGGGTATACAGAGAGCAAGAGAACAGCCATCTTGAGTGGCCTGATCATACAGCAAGTGAGTCATGAGGTGGGGGCTCTTGCTCTTCTGAGACAGCGTGTTCTTCCCTCCCTTGCTGTGACTCTGAGAGGAAGCCATGGCCCAAGAAGCTGCTGGTGCCCTCTTGCTGTCCTCAGGAGAGTGGGTCTCAGGATGAAGGAAGAGACCAGGCACAGAAAGAAGCCAGGTCCCTCAGGATACTACTGACCTGCGGGCTAATGACCTACCCAAAGCCTGCCCTGTCCAGACTTCTCAGTTATAGGCACCAAGAAGCCAACTTTATTGTTTAAGCCAACTGAAGCATGATTTTGCTGCCCCAGTTAGACAGTTCCTAATGGATTATGGAGTCAGGAACTGCTGTCAGGAGTCAAAGAGATATAAGGCTGCCCCGTGGCGGGTGCCAGGCCTGGGAACACATCAGCTGTCTCTGTCCTGAGAAGACCATGTTGGCAGATTCCGCCAACTTTGGGCTGAACCAGCTGGTGAAGAGACACCCGCTCCCGCCACCTCCCGCAACTCCCAGCCTGGCTGCAGAAACTCTCCAGCCTCAGGGGCCAGGCCAGGCTGTGAGCCCAGATGAGAAGTGACTGCTCCCAGGCTGAGGGCTGTCAGCTGTAGTCTCTCAGGTTTTTCTTTAAGAAGAGCAGGCTCAGGAGGAGTGGGAGGGAGAAAAGCCCCTGGGGGAGGAGAAGGAATCTCTTAAGATAGACACTGGAACCCTGGCCAGGGCTCAGAGTCAGCCCCTGGGGGATGGCCGCACCACTGGCATGGATGGGATCTTTTGCAAAGGCCTGAGTGGCTTCACTGACAAATTCTTCTCTCCCGTGGGGGCTTGAAAAGCAAAGTTGGTGTCAGGGACTAGATGAAAACATCCCCGATACACAGGTGAGCGAGGCCACTTGATGTGATTCCACAACTCCCCCTTTCTCAGCACTGACATTCACACGGACACCTCTGGAAGGACAGTCAGAAGCTGCTAACAGTGGGGTAGGAGGGGCTTACTCAAACTATAAGGCTCTGCTTCACTTCTCTTTCCATTTGCAGATGGCACAGCCGCGCAGAGCGCGGACCTGGAGCCAGGCATGCATTCAAAGCTGCACTGGTGTGAGGCGAGGACAGTTACTTCCCCCGCCCCCAGCCTTGGGGCACCTCCTCCTCGTAGAGTTGTCCGCGAGGCTCATGCACTAATATCCACCCAAATGAAAGCACTTCACAGTAATGGCCATGTATGTGATTGCGATTATTATTATTAACTTTAAAAATCTGGGTATAATCTTGAATAGAATCAGCTGTGAATTTCTTTTCACAGCTCATGAGAAGGGAAGGTAGGGACTAAAAACGGCTGGGTCATTAAATAAAATCTTAGCTATTACTGTTAGCCTTCTTAACCGCATCTTTTATTGGAGCTATTGGCGAGTCAGGAAATGTGACTCCAGAGTCCCTTTTATTCCCCTTGGCAAAGGTGAAGCTTGGTGGGATTGGGACAAGAATATGGATAATTAATCCTTGACCTGAAAGCTGCCTAACCAAAGCTCAGGTGTGATGAGATGATCCTTATCTCCAAACCGTGGAACTAGGAACACACGTGGAGAAAACACAGCTCATCTGGTTCTCCGGGTCCGCAACTACCATGCTCAAAGTGACCTCTTGGCTTGCGTTTTGGTTCAGCTCTCCAAACCTGCACATTTTCCATGCTATGTTCGTGATTCACAACATCTCTCCTGAGACCCCTGGAGGGAAGCGCTTTGCTGGTGAAGGAAAGAACTGCTCAATGGAGCTAGGGGCTGTCCTGGAGCTTTTGACTTCCTAATCTCTCCCTGAGGTACTTGCGACTCATGGGTGAATTCACCATGTCCTAAACACTGGGCCTATACACCACCTCACTGGCTGCAGCGAGCCCCCGGAGATGGCCTTTTCCTTTGGGACCAAGACCAGGGCTGGAGCTTTCAGCGTCATGCCTGCACCCTGCCAGACTCTCAGGGGCAAGGCAGAGGCTGCAGTGCCAAGGGCCCTCAGATGCAGGTCTGGGCTTCAGTGGGACAGCTAACAATTGTTTTCTGAATCTGGGAGGATAAGGAGAGCATTTCTAGCTTGAAGTTATTACCAAGCTTGAGCAGATGAATAGAACTGTTACGCAATTCTCTGTTCCACTTACCTTTGGGCATGAAACAATTCTTTAAAAATCCACTATCTGTTCACATTTAAAACTAAAAGTAATTTAGATTGTGTAACTTTGAAAAAAAACTCCTTCTCTTGCAAAGATTTGACAAGCCAGTTTTGACACAATTGGCAACAGAATTTTTTTTAACGTAATGAAATGAACACAGTCAGTACTACATGTATTGGATTTTGCAATTTTCCAAAGTAAGCCCTCATTTTTGGCGTGTCATGCTGGTTAAGAACACAGCATTGTTACAGGCCAATTATGCATTTTCTGGTGACTTTGGCATGGCATTTTGTTTTTCCATCACTCACTTAAGACAGGATATTTGCCATTTTGAGAATGAACTAACATTCTACTTGGTGACTTGTAAAGTGTGATGCTAAATATATTACAAATTGGGAGTGTTTTGATTTTCCAAGCAAAAAATAATTTAAAGCTTGAAGTTGTAAAGTTTACCCCTTCCTGTTTGAGAAGATGCTACATTCAATGCAGAGTGAAAAAAAAAGATTTAAAATTTTTTTTTCCCTAGCAATTATACTTAGAATTTTATGTTCTCCCAAGAAAAATCCCAATAGTTGTTAATATTTGTATACCATAAACTTCCTGGAACGATTGACTTACACAACTATTTATGACATTACTATTCACCAATCAAATCTGCATGGAGGTTGTTATCAGGGAAACCAAAACCAACTCCACATACCACAGAGGAAGGCATTTGCCCACACATGGCAGCCTATGCAACAGGACAATGTGTTAGAAAACCCATACTCTGCTTTTCTTTCCCTCTTTACCAGGGCATGCATCTAAGAGTGAGGACAAAGTGCTAGTAAATAAACCATCTGGGTAACACAGAGATGACGTAGTCACCAAGACAACTTATACACATGCAGAGGTTATGTTTTTGGAATGTAATGATGCAGTGGGAGGATCTTCAAGGCAGGAAGCTAATCAAGAAAGGCTGGATTTGTGGCAGGTTTAGAAGAGTCGGCCAGTTGTGAGACCACCAAGGGGCAGGCTGTTCTAGGCAGAAGTGGAGGCCTGGGTGAGCAAACACGGATCAGCAGTGAGGCTGCCTGGAATGGCACCAGGAGCTACCTGAGGTAAAGCAAAAAGGTGGATGACCTGGTAGCCCAGAAATGGGGTTTGTTCTTAGAGGTTCCTCAGAAGTTCTGCACACTTAGGCTGAAGGAAGCATATGAGTCAGATCATATGAATATTAGCTTTTGGGAACAAATTCTAGTGCAAAATGGTTTTCATTGGTAAATAACAGAATTATGACCAGGCTTTAGGACAAGGAGGTAATTTTGCTGGCTAGAAAGCAAAATTCTTCCAATTCTTCAAGGACTAACAAGTACAGTCTGGTGCAAAGGGCTCTGGTCTGAGAGGCAGGAGGAGTGAGGTCTAGTACCAGCCTAACCACCCAACTGGCTTCATCTCTTCTGTACAAAATGCCAGGTATGGGATGAATGAGATGATAACCAGGAGTTACATTCTCCTTTAGCTGTTCCTTGAGAGGGAGACTTGCTAAATTGTCTTTTCTTGGGACTAACCTCAGTGACACCTTCCACCTTCTACTAGAAGCCTTGTGCCCTCTTACCAGCATTCGGGTATCACATATTTTAGGCTTTAAAAAATCCAACCCCCCCAAAACAACAACAACAACAATGGTTTAACTGATATGCTTATTATCTGAATTAAAACAACTGAATGTTTGAAATTTGATAAATGAGCTGACTCATTTGAAATAGTGAGGAAACTGATGCAGCAGTCAGGAGAGGACAGGATACGGTGCAAGTATGATTGTGCCTAAATCGCAGGGCTTAAGCTAGCAAAGTTTCATCTGCTGCTCTCACTGTAAGTCCATCACAGGTTGGCTGCAGGTTGGCCCGTATCACTCGCCCCCGGAGCAGGATGAAGGGACAGCCCCCAAGGGAGCCCGCTCCTTGCTGTGGCCGGCCGGGGGAAAAGACAGCAGGGACAGTTGTGCTCAGGCTCCTAAAGTTCCTGCTAGAAGTAACATGTCACTTCTCACCTTTTATTGGCCGAAGCACATCACATGGCCACGCCTAGCTTCTTCAGGGGGTGGGAAGGTACCATATCATTACATTCCCCAGGAGGGAGGGACCTGGAAGTTTTTGGAAGAGCACAAATGCCTCCCACAACAGTTAGTGCCAGGTGAGCCCCAGCCCTGTCAGGGGTCTTCGGTATACTGCATTGGTCTGCTAGGGGCGCCATGACAAAGCGCCACAGGCTGGTGGATTAGATAGCAGAAATTAATTTTCTCACAATTCTGGAGGCTAGAAATCTGAGATCAGGGTTTGGCAGGGCTGGCTTTTTCTGAAGCGTCTCTTCTTGGCTTGCAGATGGCTGTTTCCTCCCCGGGTTCCCTCACAGTGGTCTACCCTCTGTGTGTGTCTGTGTCCCAACCTCCTCTTCTTATAAGGACACCAGTCATATTGGACTAGGACCCACCTTAATGACTTCATTTCACCTGATCACCTCTTTAAAGGCTCTATCCCCAAATACAGTCAGAAGTACTGGGGGTTAGGACTTCAATATATGAAGGTATCATGCTAAAACTGAGGCCTGCCTCACTAATCAAGGCTATAACAATACTAGAAATATGCAATGCTTTTTGATATATTTTATCCTTATACTTGGTGCCAAAACTCTATTGAAATCAATTTCTGTAAATAAATCATTTCTTGCTATGACCTTCAAGACAGAAGCTGTGATTAGAATAATAAAAATGTAAGAAATTTAAATTTAATTGAAGGCCTATAGAGAGGGTTTTCCTAATTCATCTCGTGTCCTAAACTCTCTCTGAACTTATTAGATAGTACGGAGTCCAGAAGACTTTTTATTCGCTTAATAACTCTCTCATGATATATGGTAGAAGGCCATAGTCTGGTTACTCTTATTGAATATCTCCCTGCTAGTAGACACTGACCTTGGCTAGTGATTCTCAAACTTGCTCATGTATCACAATCCCAGTAGGTCTCGGATGGGCCTGAAGCTTTGCATTTCTAACAAGTTCTCAGGTGATACTGGTACTGCTGGTCCAGGTCCAGGGACTGTATGTGGTTTAGGAAGTTGCAGTTGGGGTGATGGAAAACCTTCTTCATAGGCTTCCTCATCTGGGTGCCTGAGTAGCGGATGCTGGAGGCAACCAGGTTAATGTGGGTACACACACTGGCAACTTCCAGGCCCCAGCAGACAGCAAGTGAGTCAGAATTGTGAATCATCTAAGCAGGACTAGCTCTTTGGTATTTTTTACTGCACAACCATGTAATATTACTCACTCTGGACAAGGCCTGCCTCCTCTTGGCTCAATCTTCAGTTGTTTTGTTTTTGTTTTTAGAACTAGGGTCCTGGTAGAACATTCTTTTTAACAGTTATGCCAATCCCACCAAAGTCTTAAGGGAAAAAAAAAGACTTATCCATTCCTTTTTCCTTTTCCACCTGTGCTGTTTTTCATAACAAAAATCCCCTGGGCTCTGTATTAACTGTGACCAGTTCTGCATTGGGAGTCATGGAGCTCCTTGCCAAGACACAGCACTGCAGCCTGCACTCACTCTCTTCTTGACGTCTGTGCCCTCCTGCTTGGGGCTGCAGACTTCAGCCCTACCATTAGGACTGGTGTTTTTTTAGTTCCCCAAGGAGCAGCAACAGCTGGGGAGGTGATGAGTGTATATGCCCAGAGGAGGTGGCTGAGGCAAACACGGCTCTCTGCCTACCCAATATCATTTTCTTCCTTACTAACTGGACCTCAGTGTTGTTCAGGGTGGCGATATGTCCTCTAAATACCATGCCATTGCCTTTGCACCCAGGGGGGCTGTGTGACTCAGAGATGACCAATGACATACAAGGAGTTTCTGTGTAAGGCTTCTGGGAATGGCTTTTAAAAGGGGTCTGGCTCAGCTGGCCTGCTCTTATCGCCCTTTGCCCTTCCTCTACCTTTTTTTTCCATCCTGGAATGCAGATGCAAGGCTTGGAGTTGCAGCAGCCACTTTGCTACAAGAGTTGCACACTGAGGAAATTGGGCAGGAAGAAGGAACCTGCCCCTTTAATGACTTCCCCATAGCTGCTGATCTCCAGACTTCCTCTTATGTGAGAAAACAAGCCCCTTATTCAACAAGGCCTTTGCAGGTTTTTGGTTATTTGGTTCCCTATGAGGGTTCTGCCTCAGGCAGCATGGAGTCCGGGAAGAAGGGAAGTATTTGGGGGAGGACATGAGTGTACTCCCTGCCACTGATAAAGATGACAAGAAGCGAGAAGCATTAACCACGGTTTCCTGAGCACATACTGTAGCTTAGGCAGGATGCCAAGCCCTGGACATGTAGAACCTTGGAATTGAAAGGAATCTCAAGCATCAACCAGCCTCAGCCTTTCCTGTGAGAGTTTCCCATGGCAAACTCAGAAGTGTGCTAGAGTTGGAGGGGGTTGGAGGACTTGTATGGGAGCTGGGAGCCAAGCATTCTGTATAGAAAAAATAAATCATGTCTTCCACTTTCAAATGTATCAAGACACAATTGTGATTAATATCATATGGATTCCTTTCGAAGCACTGCTGTATGGGGAGGTTGCGACCACGATGAATTTTCTGGTGTATACGTATTTAAAGGGTTTTCAGATCCCAAGAGTCATGAACCCCTCCTCATGCAGACCTGCTCCTTCTCCTGAGAAAGCTCCTTGGGAACCTCAGAGCCTTCCTTTCCTCGAGTTCAGCTCTGCCTCTGGGAAACTTCTACCACTGCCCTGGTCCACTTGGCAGCAGCTGAGAATAAGCCCCTCCAGCATTTGGAAATCAAGAGTCTTGTGTCCTGGCACCTCTTTCCCCACCGTCACCTTGACCTAGGGTGACAGCTTGATCTGGTTTACCTGGGACTATCCTGGTTTTAAAACTGAAAGTTCTGAATCTGGAAACCCTCTCAGTCCTGGGCAAACCAGGATGGTGAGTCAGCTAACTTGTACCTGTCTGTTCTTTTTCAGGCTAAGCAATATGTTTCCTAAAACATTTGTAGCAGAACAAGGTGTTCACATCTCCTACCATTCTGGTCCTCCTCTCTGGTACACACTCCAGTTTGTCCACATCACTCATAAAAGGTGGCACCTGGAACCAAAGATGATAGTCAGGGTTTAGTGGACCTGTCAGTGCAGTCAGTCTGTACCAATGGTACCAGCACTGGCTTATAACCACACGAGTGATCAATTAAAACCACAGGGCTTATTTCTATCAAATCAGGTTTCCCCACTCACACCCTGGATTTGGCAATTGGCTTTTTCAACCTAATGGCAGTTAGTTTTTAAATTTATTCTAATTTAACTTTTTGGCTTGGGCCCAGATGTTGTTCTTGTCCAGGTGAGAACAAGTGGCCCATCTTACTGGTGGTCTCACCCCTGTGTTTGGCTTCTGAACATCTGATAAACACGTTTTCTATACTCTCATCCAAATTATTGATTATGTTTGAGGAAAAGCCCTGGGGCATACCGCTTGAGACATCCTGTTAGATTAATGGTAAGCTGTCAGTCAATGATCTGGAGTTTTCTTGTTTAGCCACCTAGGAATTGATCTCATGTGTTTTGGCCCTCGGGGGTAACCCCAGCGACTCTGAGCACATGCTCCTGAAAAATCAAAATCCCTTAGGGGCTGAAGCCTTTTCCAGGAAGGCTGGGGTGTCAAGAGGTCAACCTCACTCTGAATGAACACAGATAGTTGAGGCATTAACCCTAGAATTATGTGGATGGTTTACTCCCTGGAAAGGCCTAATCATCACTAGAATCTCCCTGAGTCACCGCCTCTCACCAGAAACCATTCAGCAAACTCGTGGGGAGTTCAGATCAATTTGCTTAGTATTTCAAGATTTTATTCTGTCACATAAATAAACTGGTACAATGGGATATACTTTCAAGTATATCCTTTTAGAACTTGTGTTTTAACTTTTCTATTCCTCTACATGTTCCTATAACCTCTGAGTTAAGGCCTACAGATAAATGCCCAGGTCTTAAATGTGCAGTTCCACGAGCTTTGACAAATGTATGGGTCCATGTAACTAGCACATGGATACAGAGCATGTCCATCACCCCAGAAAGGCTCCCTCCCTCACCCTTCACAGAGTCTAAGGCTCTAACACTCTAACAGATCTTAGACACTACACAAATATAATTAGGGTGGGATAAATACCCTATAAAAACAGAATTAACAGATATACATGATTTGAAAATACCGACAGCTTAGAATGTCTCATCCCTTTCCGTGGGGCAAGGCAACACTGTTTCCCCACAATTCTCATTGCATAATTTTCTTCAAATAGTTCAGTATGTCGTAACAACTGAAGTATTTATTTTGCTTTGTAACTTGTAGTATTTAAAAACTATATGTATACAATTGAACCTAAATGGGGACAATCTACCTGGACATGAGTGTCATTAGGCATGCAAGGACCAGTGTCATGGTCACTGGCTGGCAGAACTGACCCCTGAGGCCTGCAGACAGCAGAGGTGCACACACGTGCAGGAGTGGGTGCTGGCCAGCCTCCACCGCTAGTTTGTGTTGCTACTGCTCAGGGAGACCCGAGTTTGCAAGCACATTGCTGACTGCTACGGCTGACACACCTGCAGGTGTCTGAGGGAATATGAGTGATTGGTGGGGCCTGGCTTTGCAAATAATGAGGACTTCTCTTGTTGTAGGAGATGAACTGGACTGGCTCGTTCATCGTAAGTGGACAGAAGACAAGTTTATGTAATTCCACTTGGTAAAGAGCGTTCATTTATTATGATGGTGACTTTGGGAAAACCCTGGGAAGTTTTTTAAGTCTGACAGTAGGTTCATCTTTGAATGATTTTTTTTGCCCAGCTGGTTAGGTGCTACTCAGATCATTGGGTAGCAATGAAAAAATATTAGCAGTAACAACAATAATAACCACCACCATCATGACAGCAACAGCAACCACTTACTGTCTGCTCATGCTCTGGATGCTGTGTTGAGCAGCTTATGTAAATCATGTTAATTAATTCCCATGGCTGCACCATTTATAGATGAAGTAATTGGAGTCAGACAGGTTAAGTAACTTGCCTAATAGGGGTACATCACGTTAACAGCAGAATTTATACCAGTCAGCGTCCCAGGAGAGAACAGAGGGCAAATTTAAATTAGGCAATTGGAAGTAAGTGTAAATAGGGTGAGGGCAGGGTTTAAGGAAATCATAAGGGCTACTACCAATGGGATCATTGTACCCCTAAGCCAGTGGGGAGGAGAAGGAAGCTGGGGACAGTGAGGCTGTGTGCAGAGGGTTCTTTCAGGAGCTGTGGTCTTTGACTGAAAGTCACAGCTAGTCACTTGGACATCCATGATACCTGGAGAATAGATGCCCTCTATTAGCACTAGCCTGTCTCCACTTCACTGGGCTTTCCGTTGATAAACCCAGTGGAAGCAAGAGGTTGATGTAGTTGATTATACATATTGAAAATGTCTTCTCTCAGGCTATGGCTTGTTTTTTTCACTTCATGTACAATTGACTTTTGTTCTACATACGTTTTACATTTTAGTGTAATCAGACCTGTCTTTTCTTTCATGGTTTGTGCTTTTATATCTTATTTAGGAAGTTCATTTTCTACTCCAGTGTCATAAAAATAGCCTCTTCTTTTCTTCTACAGGTGTTAAGATGTTATTTTCCACCCTGAGTCTTTAGCATCCATAATTTTGTATATATGTGTGAAAAGGTGACTTTTCCCCCAAATCAATAGCCAGTTGTCCCAGCATCACTCACTGGTCTGAATGCCACCTTTGCCATAAATGGACGTGTGTGAGGACCTGCATGGAAATCAGTGTACCCAGAAGTGTGAGTTCCCTTCTCGCCTTCTTCCTGCTCCTTCAATTCTTTTCTTAGCAGTAGTTTTCCTTTCATTACTTGCTACTAATTTGAGAATGAACTTGACAATTCCATGAAAAAAAAATCTGTTGGGGTTTTGTATGGAATCACATTGCATTTACTGATTACTTTGGAGAGAACTGATTTATTTAAAATATTAAGTTTAGTCATTTGTGACTGTGGTAAATATGTCTACTTGTTTAGGTGTCTTTTCATGTCCTTCATTATAGTTTGATAACTTTCCCTGTATCATGTACCACTTTTTGTTAGAATTCTTTTCCTAGTTAAATACCTGGTGGTTTTGTTTTGTTTTGTATTAAAATTGGAATCTTCTTTTTTATTACATTTTTAAAATTAGATGATTCTTGTCTAAATACTTTTGTTCTTTATCTGTTGATCTTATATTTAGTAACCAGTTACAAGGTCATAGTAAGTATAATAGTTTAAAAAAATCTCCTAGGTTTTCTGTGGTGTGGTAGGCAAAAGTCTAAGAAAGTCTCCAAGATTTTTACCTTCTCATATACACACCCATGTAATTTCCTCCCCTAAGTGTGGGCAGGACCTGTGAATATGGTAGTCACTGCCTTGATTAGGTTATTTTATATGGCAAAGATGATGGGATAGTCCCTCCCATTATTATGTTATATCACACGTATAGCCCATGGAAGGGGAAGATTCTCCTGCTAGCCCTAAATAAGCACACTGTCACAGTGTGGGCCATGTGGCAAGGGACTGCGGGCAGCTTCTGGGAGCAGAAAGCAGTCCCCAGGTGATCAAGGAAATGGAAGCCTCAGTCCTACAAACACAAGGAATTTAATTCTGCCAACAACCGCATGAGCTTGGAAGAGGACCCTCAGTTCCAGCTGAGAACAAAAGCAGGGCCCCACCTTGATTTCTGCCTTCTGAGACCCTGAGCAGAGAACACAATTCTACAGAACTATGAGATAATAAATGTGTGTCGTTTGAAGCTGCTATACTTGTGGTAATTTGTTACCCTGCAACAGAAAACAAATGCATATGTAAACAATTATATTGTCTGCAATTAATGGCAAGAATTTTTTCTTCCTTTCCAACCATTATATATTTTATATTTATCTCTGGCCTATTGTGAGGACTAAAGCCTTGGGTTGAATAGAAGGGCTGAACAGAAGAGCTGATATTGAAAATCCTTGAATTTTTCTTGATTGTCAGGAAACACTTCCAATGTTTCATTAAGTATAATATTTGCTGTAATTTCTTAGAGGACATCGTTTATGAGGTCATAAGCTTTCCCTTCTATTCCTACTTCGCTGAGTTTATTTTCTAATTGTAAATGGGCTTTACAGTTGTTAAATGAGTTTTTTAGATCTATGGAAATAATTCTGTATTTTCCCTTTTTTAACATGTTAAACTGGCTTCTACATTGATAGATTTTTTTTTTTGAAGTTAAACCATTGTTTCATTCTGGCAATAAACTTTACATTTTTTTTTAAAGTTTCAGTACATTGGTGGACTTAGTTTGCTAACATTTTATTTAAGAATTTTGTTATCTTTCTTCAAATATTTGGTAAAACAATTGTTGCTTTTTTAAAAAAGACTTTTTTTAAAGAGTAGTTTTAGATTCACAACAAAATTGAGCAGAAAGTACAGAGAGTTCCCATAAACTCTCTGTCTCTCCCCATCCTCCCAGACGCCCTCATTATCAGCGTCCTCCACAGAGCAGTATATTTGTTACAACTGAGGGTTCTACATTGACACATCATCATCACCAGAATTCCAGAGTTTACATTAGGTTTCACTCTTGGTGTTGTACATTCTGTGGGTTGTAACAGATATATAATGGCACGTATCCACCATTATAGCATCATACAGAGTACTTTCACTGCTCTAAAAATCCTCGGTCATCTGCTGATTCATCCCTCCCTACCTCCAACCTCTGGCAATCACTGGCCTTTTTATTGTCTCCATAGTCTTGCCTTTTCTAGAATGTCATGTAGTTGGAATCATACAGTACATAGGCCTTTCAAATTGACTTCTTTCACTTAGTAATATGCATTTAAGTTTCTTCCCTGTTTTTCCATGGCTTGATAGCTCATTTCTTTTTAGTACTGAGTAATATTCCATTGTCTGCATGTACCACAGTTTATTTATCCATTCATCTACTGAAGAATATCTTGGTTGCTTCCATGTTTTCACAATTATGAACAAAGCTGCTATAAAGATCTGTGTGCAGGATTTTTTGTGGACATAAGTTTTCAAGTCCTTTGGGTAAATACCAAGAAGTGTGATTGCTGGATTGCAGGTAAGAGTATGTTTAGTTTTGTAAGAAACTGTCCAATTGCCTTCCAGAGTTGCTATATCATTTTGAAGGATCATTGCTTTTCTTAGTGGTTGAATTTTTTTTTATTACTGATTAGACTTGTTTTTAAATGTTTATAGATCTTTTCACATTTTTTAAATTCTCAAGTGATTTTTAAAAATGTTTTCCAGGAAACTGTCTACTGTATCTGATTATTGTCTTATTGTTCATAGCATTCTTTCATGAAATTAAAAAAAATTCCTATATTAATATTTATATTTAATGTTCATATTTAGTATTGTTGATCTGGACCTCTTTTTATTTATTATTGGCCAGTTTGGGAGAGTTGTATCCACTTTATAGGTCTGTAAAGAGTCAGCTTTTGATTTTATTAAACCTAGTTAGTTAGCTTTCTTTTTTATTTCATTCACTTCTGTTCTTACACTTATTAGTTTCTTCTTTCTATTTTATTATTATTTTCATAACTTCCTCAACTGAATGCTTTAGATCATTAATTTTTTATTTTTCTTCTTTTCTGCTATATCTTTTTTCTAAGCTCTGCATTGTTGCATTCCCACATAGAATGGCATCCATTTCTAAATATTTTGTAATTTTATTCTTTCACTCATGAAATATTTAGAAAACTATTTCTTATTGTCCAAATACATTGATTCATTTTAAAAAATTGTGATTTTTTTAAATTGTATTTCCTTGGGGTTAGAAAACTTGATGTCTGTGGTACTGAGTTTCTGTATTTACTGAGATTCCTTTTGTGGTTGGTCAGTGGTCAAGTTTTGTAAATGTTCAATTTTATAAATGTTTCAAGTATGACAGAAAAAAATTATGTCCCTAACATTGGTCACATGGTTGGGTTATCTCAAATTTTTGAAACTCTAATTCTTTTCTGGTATCCTTACTGGGTAGTCTGCTTTTTCTTAAATCAAAGGGCTTTTTGGGTCCCAGACTAACTCTCAGTTTAATTTTTTGGATCTGGATTCCTGTGCTCTTGGGATCATGTAAATGTGACTCCCACTCTTGTGAGTGAAATAGGCCTGGGGATTTGATTTCACATCAAGAGTTACTCTTTTTCATCCATGCAGCAGGCAGATGACAAACTCCCTGGATGCCCATAGTCCTGGGGGAAACACTTACATTATGTGCATAGTTTGCTAACTATCTTGTTATGGAAGGGTTCACAGAGACTTAGTTACAAAACTTGTGCAGCATTTATTAGAAACTCGAGAGGTGAATGAACATTTGGATGGATGATACAGAAGTGCCAGTTATAAGGGAAAAAATATATATATAACAGCATAAGCTCAGGTTGTCATTGTAGAGTTTAACCTAGCTCCACTTCCAGTACTACTTTCATAGAAGTACCTGAATCATATATAATATTTTTAAAATTCTATCAAACTGGCTTCAGTTACTAACTAGGCTGCTCAGCTTTCTTAGCTAACTCATTCTGTACTTAAGAAATTAGGAACTAAAAGGAATTATTGTCAGTTTGTGCCACTGTCTACAGAAACTGAGATTAGCTATGACTAAGACAGATTTGCTGTGCACCAGCAGTTTGAGAATTTTCCTTCTGCTTTTACAAAATATAGATTTTATAATGTGTGGGACAGGGACTTCCCAATTTTCTCTATTATGCCATTACCACATGCTACCGAGCTGACTGCAGTTTATTTGGATCCGCCATCCCTAGAGGCAAAGCCACTGAAGACATTAGTAGACACTAGTTTGATAATATAATCACTGAATGAGGACACCTAAGTAAGTAAAGTGTGATGTATTTGGAGGAAGTAGGCCTGGGGTGAGATAAAGTGTTTTTTATGCCTAAAAACAAGATTGCCCTTTGAATTCTTGATGAAGGCAAGACATCTTAAATGATTAAATCATTTGACAATATTTAGTAGATGTACCTTTAATTTATGTAAACCCACCACAGTTCTGACCTCAGTTACTTTTGACTCATTAATTTTTCTCAGGCTGTGAAAGCGTGTGTATCCCAGTCTTCTGAGCTGACTCAGCCCCGGCCTCGGCCAGCCCATCTTCCTCCTCTGACTCAAAACAGCACCCTGGGCCTTCTATAAACATTTCTATCAATAAAGCCAATCCTTGAAACCATTATTTTAATTATTTTACAGGCAGGATTCTTTTTTGTTTATAATAACCCCCAGCTTGAATCATAACACTGTATATATCATAGGTGCTCCATAAACTGGCTGGTTCAGAAAGAAGTAACTCTACTAATGGTCTATAACATCTTTTGAATATTTGCTCTATGTCAGGTGCTAGGATAAGAGCTTTAAGTGGGCTCTTATTTGATCACCAAGCCAATTTTGTAAGGAGGGGAGCAGGTGGTTTACTCTGAAATTAAGAACTCAGCAGCATTTGAATCCTCACTAACTGATGCTCTGCTGGCTTGCACTGTCCAGGTTATTTCTTTTGTTGTTTGCTTATACTCTACTCTTTAGCCCGACCTTGACCTTGAAGTCTAAGGTAATTTGATTGCCTTGAGAGAATAGTTCTTGAAGGTATAAAAATAATTTTTAAAAGAACTCTTTCTCATTTTGATGCAATCACAGGGAACTTCTTTTCTTCCCTTCTTCATTGGCAGTGTGTCCAGAAGGGCAGGACATACTTAGATCACCTTATAATATGTAACAGAGGATAGAGAAGGAAAGAAGACAAGTCCTAAGCTATAAGGGAGGACTGATTCATTGAATAACTGGACAGAGGACCAGAACTATAGCTTCTGTTTCGGAGTGTTGCGTAATGGCGAGAATATGAGTTTGGGGATTAGACTAGGTTTGAAATAACATCTGCTGCTTACTGACGATGTCACTCTGGACACATTACAGAAGCTCTCTCAGCCTCAGTTGAGGAAAGAGTTAGAAAAGAAAAAAAAATGATAGTGAATGAAATCTTGTACTTAAGGAAAGTAGGTTTCAACAATATGTTAAATCAGAGCATTTATTGTGAACGAAAGCCCTTAAAGGCGACACTTGACTCTCTAGCACTGCTAATGATGGAGAAAATCAGTGGGGCACCTTCCTTCACACTCACTCTCTTGTGTGCCCTCTCTGCCCTGGACTGGGATCTACAGGGAAATGGGACTCCCAGAGGACAGCTGAGTCCATGTTTGAGGCAGAGAAAATCTCAAGATATATCTAGAACAAAGCAAGAATGATTTCCAGGACTTCAGGAGCCATGCTGAAAGGACACAGGAGTTGATCTAGAGAGGTTTCCGCCTGCCTTTGGCCATATGAATGTCACAAAGAAATTGATGACTATAGTTAGTTGGAATTTTTGAATTTGTAAAAAGTTAATAACATTTAAAAGAAAAATTAATATAGATTAAGATATGAGTGAGCCTTTTTTGTATATGGGATAGAAATATACATACTGACTACACCCTGTGCTGGAGTGGTGGGGAATGAACCCAAATATTACATTTATGAAGGATGGGACAGCACTCTACCATTTATTCATTCATCAAGCATTTACTGAGAGCCTGTGAGGTAGCTGTGCCAGGCATTTGGAAACAACATGGAGAGCTAAACAGACATGGACCTTGCCCTTACGGAGATCACAGCTTAAGTGGAGAGGGAAGATGATCATCAAATAATCATGCATGTGACTGCATAACTGCATATGGTGATAAACTCTTGAGGGAAAGATACTGGTGCTGGGAGTGGTAAACTAGTCTGGGGCAGGAAGTTTAAGGAAGAAAAGACCTTTAAGAAGGGATCTTAAGTGTGAGACAAGGCAGAGGGGACGGGAAGGAGGAGAGGTCCTGGCAGAGGGAACAGCAGGTCCAGAGCTCTGTGGCAGCAAAGTGTCCTCATGGAAAGCTTGAGGAACTTACAGGAGGCCAGTGTGCGAGAGCAGGAAGTGGACGATGATGGTGGGGAAGTGGGCCTAAAGACCCTATAAGGATGTGGTCTTTGTTCTAAGATGGACGTGAGGCCTGAATGTTTAAGCAGAGGCCTGACATGCTCAGAGGTGTCTGGAAAGGGTCACTCTGGTTGCCCTGCTGTGAACACATGGGAACAGGCACAAGCGGATGCTGGAAGCTCAGTGAGGAGGGTGGGACTGTAACACACACTTGGTGTTGGTTTTTCCTTCCTCCAAGTCTGCCCAGCAGGACCTCAGGTTACAAGATATTTGTAGCAGTGACTTTTCTCGGCAACTTGGTGCCCCAGGCCTGTGGTGGGGCTTTGAGTAGCTTCTAAAGTTTCAAAAGCACCCCAGGAGGACTAAATATTGTTGTTACTGACTCAAGGGGCCTGAGGCCTCCTAACCATGTCCTGCTATACCCCGCATCCTTTTTGGTGCTGTCCTGTTGAGTTCTCTCCAACCCCACCCCCTCTTCACCTGAGGTCACGATCCTACAGAGCGTGAGGGGGTATGGCTGTGGGCCACACCTTGAGCAGTCTTAATACTTAATAAAACTCACTTCTGTTTTCCTCCTCACTGACCTGCATAACTTTTACTTACCTCATTTGGGGATTAAATATGAATTTTGAGGCAATGTAACTGCCTCAAAATTCCATGTAAATTGATATGCTGTCTTTCAGATCTTACTGGAAGTAAAGTTATTTTTCTCTGGTGGAAATATTTAGTGGAACTATTACTTTTTTTTTGTAGTGTTAATTTTTCATTGCAAAATAATAAATGGTACCAACAAAATAATACGGTATTAACCTTTTGGAAATTAAAGCTAGTTTTAAGGAATCTGAGTAAGATTTAGGACTACAGGTATCACTACATCTTAGGTGCAGCAATCAAAATAGTTTATTTTGGGGCAAAATGTAGTTAAAGAGTACTGTGTTCTTCCCTTACTTAGAGAGAGATTCTTATCCTATCAAAAGAGACCAAATCCTCTCTGCCCATCATTTTGGAGTCTGTGGTCAGTTCTGTGGTCCATTTCAGGTGGACATACTTAAACCAGAGTATTTTTAAAAAGTGCCAGTAGAAAGACCTCACACCCATCAGGATGACTACCATCAAAGAAGACAGAAAACAACAGGTATTGGTGAGGATGTGAAGAAACTGGAACACTTGCACACTGCTGGCAGGAGAGGAAAATGGCACAGCAACTACGGAAAACAGTACGGAGGTTCCTCAAAAAATTAAAAATAAAATTACCATATGACCCAGCAATGCCACTTCTGGTACACACCCAAAAGAATTAAAAGCTAGGTCTTGAAGAGAGATTCGCACAGCCATGTTCATAGCAGCACTATTCACAATAGTTAAAAAGCGGAAGCAACCCAAGTGTCCACCAATGGAAGAATGGATAAGTAAAATGTGGTTATACATACAATGGGATGTTATTCAGTCTTCAAGAGTAAAGAAATTCTGCAATATGCTACAACATTGATGAACCTTGAGGTCATGCTACGTGAAATAAGTCAGTCACACAAAGGCAAATACTGTATGAGTCCACTTTTACGGAGGAGTCAAAATCACGAAGATGGAGAATATAATGGTGGTTGCCAGGGGCTGGGGAGGGGAGAATTGGAAGTTATTATTTAATTAGTATAATGTCAGTTTTACAAGATGAAGAGTTATGGGGGTGGATGTGGTGATGGCTGCACAACAAGGTGAATATATTTAATATCACTGAATTGTACACTTAAAAATGGTTAAGATGGTAAATTTTTATCTTGTGTATATTTTAACACAATAAAAAAAGAAAAAATACACAGTCAAACATAGCTTTGTCTTGTAAAATAAAAAGCAACAAATATATTCATTTTCAACAACAACAAAAAATCGTCAGCAGAATGGTTAAAGAAAAGTAAACCATTTCATTCCTTCTTGTACCAGAGACAGAGCCTGGAAATTCTAGGAAGGAAAACCCCAGCTGCTGGACACAGGGGTCCCTCCCTGGGACTTTCATGGCTCAGCTTCCCTCCTGGCCCTTAGGAGAGGGGCCCCTGTTCAGCTGGCAGGAGGTTCATCTCTGCTCCTAGGCCTCTTGACCATAAAAGCCTCCAGTCACACCCTCTGTCAGGTTCTACTGCCTGGTATCACATCTCAAAGTCCACAGCAGAAGGGGTTCTCTCTCAGAGCACAAGCTGGGCTGTGTCCAGCTGTGGTTGGCCTGAGCATATCTTTCTTGAACAGCACGTGGCTTGGGAATGACATGCATTCTCTTGCTGACCCTCCTCTATTCACTTACACTGTACCATGTGACATGGTGGGGTTTGCACCAGCCCTTTCCTTGACAGCAGTATAAACTCTGGGGCAGCACTGACCAGTACTGACCACTGTGATGATGGAAATGTTCTCTAATATCTGTGCTGTCTAATATGGTAGCCACTAGCCATACGTGGCCATTGAGCACCTGAAAGTTGGCAATTGTGACTGAGGAACTGAATTTTAAATTCTATTCAATAGTAATTAACTTAAATTTCAATCAGTAAATGCAGCCAGGGACTGCTTTATTAGAGATTGCTGCTCTAGAGCCTCCACCAGAATGGGTGTGTTAGCTAGGTCTTGGTTAAACCCTAGACTTGGAATGTTAATGTGACCTTCTTGGAATGTGCTCTGAATCTTCAGCTGGAGAGCTATTAAAAACTGGCTGTATCACTTTTAAACCAACTGACGAATCCAGCAACTAACTAGTCCACTCCCTTCTAGTGACCCCACAGCTTCCTCCAGGTACCACTTCTCCTTCCCTTCACAGACAGGGTCTTTTTTTTGTTTTTAATCATTTTCCATAATCGCTGTACATTTCCTCATTCCTGCTCACTCCTCAGTCTCTGCTGTCTGGCTTCCTGTCAGGCTGCTCTCAAAGCAGCTTCTCCCATCAAAGTCACCACTACTGCTGAGTTAGTCTTTGAGGGCTGCCACCACAAAGTACCACAGACTGGTGGCATTTTATTTTCTCACAGTTCTGGCAATTGGAAGTCTGAGATCAAGGATGGATGAGATCAAAGATGGATGGTTTCTTCCGAGGTCTCTCTTCTTGGCTCACAGATGGCTGCCTTCTCCCTGTGTCTTCATATGGTCTTCCCTCTCTGTGTGGTCTGTGTCCTAACATCTTTTTATAAGGACACTAGTCATGCTGGATTAGGGTCCACCCATATGTCCTCATTTTAACTTAATTACTTCTTTAAAATCTCAATTTCCAAATATAGTCACATTCTGAAGCACTGAGGTTAATACATTAACATATGAATGGAGGCACAATTCAACTCAAAACACCTGCTTTGCTGCTAAATCCAACACAATTTTTCCACCCTTATCTTGCTTAATCCTTCAGCATCACTGGACAGTGATGTCCACCCTGACCTACAGCTCTCTCCTCTCTTGCTTCCCTGACTCTGCACTCCTGGGTTTTCTCCTTCCTTGCTGGCTGCTTCCTCTTAATCTATGCCACAGACTTCTCTTCCTTTGTCTTGCCTTTAAATGTTGGGGCTCCTTGAGGCTTTGTCCTTGTCTTCTCTTCTACACACTCTCATCCACCTCCATGGTTTTTGTTACCATCTTTGTGCTGATGCTACCCAAATCCCTGTCTTCAGTCCAGATTCTCAGCTGAGCTCTAGATTCAAATATGCACGTTTATCTATGCTTGGATTTCCTTCAGGTAACTCAAATTCAATGGGTTAAAACTGAATCAGTTATCTTCCCACCTTCTCCAAGCCTGTGCTTCCTCTGTGAGCTCCAGCTCAGGGAATGGCACCTTCATTCACACACCTGCTCCTTCTAGAAGCCTACAGCTTCATCTTGACTTCTCCCCTTCTCTATCCACCATATCCTTTCCCCTCCCACCTGTTTCCTAAAAGACTCTTAAATCCTGCTGCTTTTCTTCATCTCCACTGCCACTGTGCTGGTTCAGATCACCACTTGGCATTTCTAAAATGCAAATTATGATTATGCCCCCCTTGCCCCCTCTACTTAAAATACTTCAGTGACTTCTCATTTATCTGAGGATAAAGCCCAAACTTCCTAACATGATGCCTCTGTGGTCTGCCCTCTGCTTCTCTCACCCTCACTCATCTGCATCTACCTGTACCCCATGCATTATGTTCCAGGTTTAGTCCAAATACATCCCAGCATCTCTCACCTATGGGCCTTAACACATGCTTTTCCTTTCCTGGGAACCCTCTCCTTGCCCACATGACTTGCACTGTTTTCAGCTCTTGGAGGCCATTCTCTGTGGCTGTCTGGGTCACATGTCCCTTTATGTGGCTCCATAGGACTCTCTAACTTCCAGCTCCTCCACGAGACTGTAAGTTCCTTGAAAGCAGAGATGTGTCTGTCTTGTTTACCACTGACACACAGCAGGTGCTCAGCTCCCACAACAGAATGAAGCATGGCTGGGACAGGGCTTATGGTGACCTTCTTCCTGTGACGGCTAAGGTGAGAACTGCTTTCTGCCTACACAGATTTTCCTACATCATAAACTATGCTAGAGGCTTGTGTGGTTCATAGAATATGGCATCTGGAGCCCTGTCCTCTTGGAGCGGGCCTCACAAAGGAAAGTATTTGAAAAGAGTCAGGAGAGAGCCCTTTTCCTCTACACTTGAGACAAGAACCACTAGATTAATCAGCATACGTGGGCTCCCAGGCCAAAATAGGTAGAATCTACGAAGCTCACAGGATGGACAAGTGGATTTGAAGAGAACACAAAACAGAACTCCCCAACACTCTCTCATACTGTGGTAGGATTAGCTTATGGCCATCAGATGTAAGGTTTTTATTTGTCATTCATCTAAAATATTTATAAGGGACTTCTCTATGCCAGGCTCTGTTCTGGATGCAGAGAGTTAGAACAGGGTGCTCCAAAACACACACACAAACAACCAGATCCCTAGAAGTGACCATCCCACAGAGTTCAAGAGCCTTTTAAGACTGCAGTTATCTTATTTCCAAAAGTCAGGGATGTTTAAATGGTAAGGGCACTGCATTTTGCTAAGATGGAGTATTTACAAAACTGAGAATATTGCTCTTCTGGGTATTTTAACAAGAGTAAATAAAAGCAAAGTAACTGGAGCTAAAGAAATAAAGACACTATATTTCGAAGCCTGAACAGTGCAGCGTGAGACCAAGAATTCTCCTCCACTGGGATATTCCTCCTAGAAGAGGAAGGGGCTGCTCTGGTGTGAACTGGTGTGGCTGGCATTGGATCTGGTGATTTCCTGAGGACACAGGAGTGGTGACACAGAATTCCAGAATTAGAAAACACCAATAGAAGGGGCCCAGACCAGGGAGAGTTCTCTTAGCTACTTCTGGTTACGGTTTGATCACGGTTCCAGTGGGAGGAAATACCCAAATGGGGGAAATCAGCTCACATCTACAGTCAAGGATGAGCGGAGCAGGCCGCCGGCTAGCACTCCTCCCACTGCCCTCCTGGCAGGAAGGAAAAAGACTGGCGAGATTTCAACACCAGAGGAAATGTTATTTCTCTGCCTTGGAGTGAAAATGCTAAGGTAAACATGAGAATGCTTGCGGGGAGCCAACCAAATTTGCAGTTTGTTGACTTTTGCCTTCCTGTCTTCCCATCCTCAGTGTGAACGAAATACTTTGGAGAAAGCCCTAGGGACTCTGCAGCTTGTGTACCCACCAGCCGTCTGCACCAGCCGTTCAACTGTCAGTGGCCTTTAAGTTTACATTTCCCTTTGTTCACATTTTGCCTCCCCAAACAGATGGTAATACATTTGAAGGCAGGAGTGTCCCTTGCACATTAGAGATGCCCACTTCGTATACATCAAAACACACTCGAGGCCATTAATTCTCTGAGCGAGTCAGAAAGAAGTGCTAGAGGCCAATAATGTAGGCCCTAACATTTGAAGCATTCATGGTGTATGAAAAATAGTGGGGTTTTCTTTCGTTGTTCATTCATTCATTCGTTCATTCAAACCTTCACTGAGTGCCTGTATGCTGGGTGAAGCCACTGTTGGGTCTTCATGTTGACAAGAGACATAGATGCCAGACTGACACCCCCACCCACCCATGTGGCTCTGGCGCCTTCCCTATTTGTTATGATGCTTTTGGAAAAGGATGAAACCAAGTTCAAATGAAGTTCATTGTGGGTGCTTGTGTGTTTCCTTAGAGCTTACACTTGGCAACCCTCAAGGGAGGACTTTGGCTGAACTCAGTGAAGGAAGGGGAAAGAATCACAAAAGTCTGGGATTTGTTGACCAGAAAAAATTGCCTACGGTCTGACAGATGACCATTTCCCACGTGGCCTTCCGCATCAGAGAAACAAGTCTCACTTTCCACTAGCCACTGCTTCTTCTGGATATTTCCTCCATGTATCTAAATCATATGCTTCAATATTGATTTTTCAGATTTAAACTTCTGACTTCCTCCTAAGAAAGACGAGGATTTGGCACTCTTGTTCTGCCCGTATTTCCAATATAATCATACCATAATTTTTGGTTAAGTCAACATTCAATGTTAACACTGTGGTGATTACTGTAAATATTTTCTCCCTGCTAAGTGTTCACTGATGATGTTTCCTTTGTTACGCAACTTTTTCTCTCTCTGGGGTTCAAAATTATCTTATGTTTTGATTTATAACTATCCCTAAAGCTCCTCCAACTCTTTGCCAGAACTGTTAATCTCTTAATGAGTCCAAACGTGTCAGGTAATCTGTTGCTTTTTTATCTTTAACACACTCTCTCCGGAGCCCACCGGCTTCCTGCTCCGATGTGTCATCCAACTCTGCTGTGTTGAATCCCTGCTTCCTAAATTCTGTCTCTTCTCTTTTCCTGGTTTACTGCCTCATTTTGGTGGAGCGCATCCTCCAGTAGCTTCCCAATAAAGCATGCTTAAATTCTATCGAACTTTTCCCCAGTTTTTAAAAATGTTTTAAAACTGAGAACTCATCTTTGTTCTATGAATAGTCTTTTGTTCGTTGGTGCAATTATCTTCTACTACCTTTCTGAAGATATTAATTATGCTTTTCCTAAAAGTTTACTCTGTGCTTGGTTTCCCCTGTATTTCTATTCGATTAGGATTCCTAATAATCATTGTCTATAAGTCTTTCTTTTGAGCTCAGTAATCCTAGAGAGGAATTTCCAACCTGCTAACCCAGATGTCTAAGCTGGGCCGCCAGGATTCTCAGATGCAACAGAAAAAAAGTTGCTGGTGGTTCTCACCGTTCATTCAGCATGCTAACCTGCCCTTAATCTCCTTCTCTGGTATGTTTTCTGTTGGATGAAGCAGATGCCTGGCTGGTGGGGTGAAGAAGTGATCTAGGATCCCCTTGCATTTAGTACAGCCTCTTAACCAACATCCCACCTCCTGAGAGGTTCCTGGTACCTCCAATCCTGTGCCTTTCAAAGGCTCTATGGGGCCAGTCTGTTAGCTTCCTACCTCCTCTCTGCAACTCATGCCTGGTCTCTAAGTCACTCCTCACTTGCTATCTGTTTTCCAGTTTCCAGTAGTTTTGTTCACATCTCTCTCTCTCCATTCTTATTGCCTTTTCTTTTAGCTTTGTCCTTGAGGATTTTGTTCCCTTTAACAAAATCTTTATATTGTAGTGAGGTTTCAAGAGAGAATGGAGGTAAAAGAGGGTGTTTAATCCACCATGTTTACTTGGATGGTTACCACATCTTTCTCCAATGGAATAAAAGAAGTACTCAAAATAGATTCTGTGGAAATTCCACCTAGTTTGAGAAAGTTGTTAAATCACCACATCTCGGGGCCCAGTGCACAACCCTCACTGAGCTGTCTTCCATGTAAAAGGTGAATAATTACTGATGGTTGACTATTTGAGTGAATAAATGAATCAGGTGTTCATTGGTAGGGCTGTTGCCTCCTTTGGAAGCTAAAGGACTCTAGAAACTCAGAAGCGGGGAGAGCACAGTTGGTTCAGTGAGCTTAGGAACAGCAGCTGCACATATGGTTAGATCACCTGGAAAACGTCTAGAATTATAGACCCCTGAAGATCATTCCAGAACTAACCGAATCCTGTTCTCAGGAACTGGGTCCTGAGGAACCTATGTTTTAATGAAACAACTGCCAACCTCTAGCCATCTTGTTACATGAGAAAAATAAACCGCCAGTGTTTAAGTTATTGCTAATCAGATTTTTTTTTATTGCTTGCAACTGAAAGCATTCCTAACAGATATGCAGGGCTCTTGAGCATCCTGAAACATGGAAATGGGGAGGGTGTCCAATCAGGGGAGTGTGGAAAGGGCTTAGCAAACATGTCCAGGGATACGCAGCCAGCTGAAAGCTGTTCAGATGGAACAGTGGTGATGGGGAGCCCTCGCAGGTGCTCCCCATGTTCCCAATGCTGACCTGCTCCTCCCCTCGCCCAGCCCAGCACACCTGCTCTCATCTCCCTGGGAGGCACCTGGGGGGTGGTTGTCTGGCAATTCCTCCAGTCTCTCTCCTTGTTCCATGTTCCTTCATGTGCTGCGTGCCCTAAGCCTCACTTTTTGCTTCTTTAAAGCTGTTTTGGAGTCACAAAGCTCAGCAATGATTATTTTTGGCTCTTTCAATCCCTCTCTGTCAACTTTACCCTTCCATGAAGTCACTTGGTCGCTGTACAAGGAAGCAGGGAAAGAAAAATCCACAGACTAATTATCTCAATATCTTGCCATCTTTGTTAATAACAACCTGCCCATTGTTGCATTCACCCACCTAACCCTACCCTCAGCCAGAGAGGCTGGGTTTACTTTCTGAATCCATGGAGGTTGATTATGCGGATCCTGCAGAGATGGCAGAAACACGGGGAGTTCTGGGGAGAGGCCAGTGGCTGGGACCTAGGGGAGTTCTCCAAGGAATAACAAAGAGTAAGGGGGTCCTTTTTACTGGAGGGAGAGGAAGTGGATGAACTCCAGGGCCAAAGCCCTGTATTAGGGAGGCACCCCAAGAGGATGAGGGGAGAGGGGACACCCCAAAAGGTCGATGCACATCTTCTGAAGGTTAAATGTAGCAGAATAACTTCCTGTTCCTAGAGAAAGGGATTCTATGCAGAGATTAGGACCTATGACCTGAAACTTCGCCCTGAGTGGGCAGCGTGTGTTACGATGGCAGGCACGAGGTGACACTGAAGACATGGTGGAGAGAGTTAAATGATCCTCATGAAACAACAGCTCTTGGGGCAGAAATTAGTGATGACATGGGGAACCGATTGGTGAGCTCCCTGCTGGGGAGAATCTTCTACATATTTACGACTCTTTGGACCATAATCCTGGAGCACTTCACTGTTGTAAGTATCTGAGGAGGGCTCCTGAGGGACCAGGTACCAAGATGCAGCTGCAGGTTATATCTATGCTTTGATCACAAGACTAGGAGCTAGAGGACACTGCTAGGAGGCAGGACTGGGCCCTGGTGATCTGCTGACATTGATTAGAATTCATTTAGAAAAATGCAGAGAGAATACAAGTCTCACTTTAGTATGTAACATACACATAGCGTTTTACTTGAAGTGCCCTGAGATGTTTTCTAGAGGTCTCACTGAGCAAGAGATCTAGTGGGATGGATGCAGCTCACTGTCCAGCTGCACACCCCCCCACCTTTCCCTATCCCCGACTATCCCTGAAGCCGCTTCAAGCCAACCAGTGCCTGAGGAAATCAGGTGCTTTGTGATAATGAACTCAGAATTAGAAGTGACTCACTCTCCAGTTCAGTTTTGAACTTGATCAATGACTTCCCTCAATGAATTTTATTTTATTTAACTTTTTTTTTGCATTTTAAAAACTTTATTTATTTTACAATATCATTTTTAAGTTGAATTATAGTTGTACAATATTATATGTTACAGGTATACAACACAATGATTCACAATTTTAAAAGATTATACTCCATTTATAGTTACTATAAAATATTGGCTATATTCCCCCTGTTGTACAACACATCCTTGTAGTTTATTTTATATCTGATAGTTTGTGTCACGTGCATTTTTAATGTCCAGGAAGCACAAACTCTTGTGTGTTCTTTTTTTTTTTGAAACTTTTTTTTTATTGAGTTATAGTCATTTTGCAATGTTGTGTCAAATTCCAGTGTAGAGCACAATTTTTCAGTTATACATGAACATACATACATTCACTGTCACACTCTCTTTTGCTGTGAGCCACCACAAGATCCTGTATATAGTTCCCTGTGCTACACAGTACAATCTTGTTTATCTATTCTACATTTTTAAATCCCAGTCTGTCCCTTCCCACCCTCCATCCCCTTGGCAACCACAAGTTTGTATTCTATGTCTATGAGTCTGTTTCTGTTTTGTATTTATGTTTTGGTTTTTTTTTTTTTAGATGCCACATATGAGCGATCTCATATGGTAGTTCTCTTTCTCTTTCTGGCTTACTTCACTTAGAATGACATTCTCCAGGGACATCCATGTTGGTGCAAATGACGTTATGTTGTCGGTTTTTATGGCTAAATAGCATTCCACTGTATAAATATACCACCTCTTCTTTATCCAGTCTTCTGTTGATGGACATTTAGGCTGTTTCCATGTCTTGGCTATTGTAAATAGTGCTGCTATGAACATTGGGGTGCAGGTGTCATTTTGAAATAGGATTCCTTCTGGATATATGCCCAGGGATTCCTGGGTCATATGGTAAGTTTATTCCTAGTCTTTTGAGGAATCTCCATACTGTTTTCCACAGTGGCTGCACCAAACTGCATTCCCACTAGCAGTGAAGGAGGGTTCCCCTTTCTCCACAGCCTCTCCAGCATTTGTCATTTGTGGACTTTTGAATGATGGTCATTCTGATTGGTGTGAGGTGATACCTCATCATAGTTTTGATTTGCATTTCTCTGATAATTAGTGATATTGAGCATTTTTTTCATGTGCCTATTGATCACTTGTATTTCTTCCTTGGAGAATTGCTTGTTTACGTCTTCTGCCCATTTTTGGATTGGGTTGTTTGTTTTTTCTTATTATGTCGTATAAGCTGCTTATATATTCTGGAGATCAAGCCTTTGTTGGTTTCACTTGCAAAAATTTTCTCCCATTCCGTAGGTTGTCATTTTGTTTTACTTATGGTTTCCTTTGCTGTGCAGAAGCTTGTAAGGTTCAGTAGGTCCCATTTGTTTATTCTTGCTTTTATTTCTATTGTTTGAGTAGACTGCCCTTAGGAGAACATTTTTGAGATGTATGTCAGATAATGTTTTGCCTATATTTTATTCTAGGAGATCTACTGTATCTTGTCTTATGTTTAGGTCTTTGATCCATTTTGAGTTTATTTTTGTGTATGGTGTAAGGGAGTGTTCTAGCTTTACTGATTTACATGCTGCTGTCCAGTCTTCCCAACACCATTTGCTGAAGAGACTGTCTTTATTTCACTGTATATTCTTGCCTCCTTTGTCGAAGATTAGTTGACCAAAAGTTTGTGGGTTCACTTCTGGGCTCTCTATTCTGTTCCATTGGTCCATATGTCTGTTTTTGTACCAATACCATGCTGACTTGATTAATGTAGCTCTGTAGTACTGTCTGAAGTCTGGGAGAGTTATTCCTCCAGCCTCTTTCTTTTTCTTCAGCAATACTTTGGCAATTCTAGGTATTTTGTGGTTCCATATAAATTTTATTATGATTTGTTCTAGTTCTGTGAAATAGGTCCTGGGTAATTTGATAGGGATTGCATTAAATCTGTAGATTGCCTTGGGCAGTGTGACCATTTTAACAATACTGATTCTTCCAATCCAGGAGCATGGGATATCTTTCCATTTTTTTAAGTCTTCTTAATTTCGTTCATCAGTGTTTTACAGTTTTCCATGTAGAAGTCTTTCACCTCCTTGGTTAGATTTACTCCTAGGTATTTTATTACTTTGGGTGTTATTTTAAAGGGGGTTGTTTCTTTACTTTCTTTTTCTGTTGATTCATCATTAGCGTAAAGAAATGCAACTGATTTTTGAATGTTAATCTTATAACCTACTTTGCTAAATTCTTTGATTAGTTCTAATAGTTTTTGTGTGGACCTTTTAGGGTTTTCTATATATAGTATCATGTCATCTGCATATAGTGACACTTTTACCTCTTCTTTTCCAGTTTGGATCCCTTTTATTTTTCTCTCTTGTCTGACTGCTGTGGCTAGGACTTCCAAGACTATGTTGAATAGGAGTAGTGATAGTGGGCAGCCTTGTCTTCTCCCAGATTTCAGTGGGAAGCTTTTGAATTTTTCACTGTTGAGTACTATGCTGGCTGTAGGTTTGTCATATACAGCTTTTATTATGCTGAGATATGTTTCCTCTATATCCACTTTGGTGAGAGTTTTTATCATAAATGGGTGTTGAATTTTATCAAAAGCTTTTTCTACATCTATTGAGATGATCATGTGGTTTTGTCCTTTCTCTTCTTGATGTGATGTATTACATTGATTGATTTGTGTATGGTGAACCACCCTTGTGACCCTGGGCTGAACCCCACTTGGTCATGCTGTGTAATCTTTTTTATGTGCTGTTGGATTCTATTTGCTAGTATTTTGGTAAGGATTTTTGCATCTATGTTCATCAGTGATATTGGTCTGTAATTCTCTTTTTTGGTGGTGTCTTTGCCTGGTTTTGGTATCAGGGTGATGGTGGCTTCATAGAATGAGTTTGGGAGTATTCCCTCTTTTTCAATCTTCTGGAAGAGTTTGAGAAGGACGGGTATGAGTTCTTTGTATGTTTGGTAGAATTCCCCAGTGAAGCCATCCGGTCCTGGACTTTTATTTGTAGAGAGGTTTTTTATTGCTAATTCAATTTCATTTCTAGTGATTGGTTTGTTCAAGTGGTCAGTTTCTTCTTGATTCAGTCTTGGTGGACTGTATGCTTCCAGAAATTTGTCCATCTCCTCTAGGTTATCCATTTTGGTTCCATATAGTTTTTCATAATATTCTTGTATGATATTCTGTATTTCTATGTTATTTGTTATTCCCTCAGTGAATTTTAGATCTGTCAATTTTCCACTTTCTACACTCTGAAACTAAGTTATTGGGTGTGTAAGCATTTGAGATTGTGCTATTTTTCTGTTAGATTGACCCTCTGCTCATTACAAAGTGCTCTTCTTTCTGCTGGGGATTCTTCTTGCCTCACAATTTACTCCATGTGATATTAGGATAGCTACACAAGCTTCTTGTGAGCATTTGCATGATGACCCTTTCCATCCTCTCAATTTCAGTCTTTCTGTGTTCTTATATTCAAAATGTGTCTATTTTTAATCCAGTATTAATTTTAGCTTTTTACTTGGTTTATTTAGTCAATTCACATTAGTTATTGGTACAGTTGGGTTTACAGTGACTATCCTACTGTTTGTTTTCTAATTAACCCACCTGCTTTATGTTCCATTTAAATTTTTTCCTTTCCTTCTTTTAGATGACTAAAACATTTTTTTTTATCATTCCATTTTACCCCTTCATTAACTTGTCATAGACTTTTTACTTAGTGTTTCTATTTCTTCAGTGCTGATCTCTGGGCTACATACTAAGGCATTACCTTCAGTTCCAGGTTCCACAGGATGAAGAAGAAAAGTAGCAGACTTTCTGAGTGCTAAGAGGTGAGCAATAGATGGGTTAATCTTAGAAATTAAAGGCTGGGTGGATAAATGAAAATGCAGGGCTGAATTAGGTAATTCTCTGAAGGGATCCATGAGATATATGGGTTTACAATGGAAGGGACTACATCTGCAACCATGGAAAACATCATCAGTGCTTTTTACCACCGTTAACTCCTTTTAATTTGCTTTCTGGTCGGGGACCCAATAACCAATCGCTATTGGAAATTTATGCCGGATTACCCATGAGTATCTCACATCCAGTGTATCCTCCCTCAGTGCCCTAGCTCCCTTCTCTGGACTCGATCTCAGCAATAGCACCACCCTCCATCCAGCCACCAAGCCGAGGACATGGGCATCATCTTTGACTTCTCCCTCTTCCTCAACTCTTTTTATCACCAAATCTGACTGCCTCTTTGTCTTAAAGGTCCCTCACATGCATCCACATCTCTCCATACTCATTCGTACTGCCTCTACCCAGTCTTTTCTATTGCTCAACCACAGAACAGCTCTTATTGACTCAATTTGCTGAATGAACATTCACTGAAACAAACATTTTAAGACAAACAATGACTACCCTCTTGCCATATCAATTAGCCTCTTGTTAGATGCTAAAGGACCCAAAAGAGGGTGGGGGAAGGAAGAGGAGACCTGATACAGCAGGAAGGACTAGTAACAAAGAGCATTATAAAGGATACAAGGATTTAACTCTGTGTGTCCTACACTAGGCTGTGCTTCTCTCCTCATAGTAGGAAACAGAAATGCTGTCCCTGGAGGTCGTAATAACTGAACTGAGTATAACCTGAAAGCCAATTTTCAATTCCCAGGTGTACTGGCTATCTGGAATTTTCAGTGGACTTGATGGATCAGAGTAATGTAAAAAAGCGGGACCTCCAGCCCCAGGGTTTTATAGCATCTATAAAACATGTTTTACAGTTTCTGCTCAATTTTATGCTGTTAAGCTAAACATTTGATATCATATGGCACTTTAAGCACATTGATTTATGATAAGTCAGCAATTGCATCTGTAATAAAAAACCCAAAGTATGGGTTTTAAAAGTAATCTACTGTATTTATTATTGACATAAACAGTTACCTGCAGTCCATTTGAACATCATCTTAGATTTAACTCATGTATTAAAGATATTATGTTTCCCACTCAGCAAGGTCATCACCAAGGTGAAAACTATATATATTTGGAAATGAAAAAGATCAAATGTGTAATGATAAATATTTTTCAAATAAATGATATATAGGATTTCATCTTTCTACATTCCTGATTAATAATCACATTCTGTTTATTTTATTTTTTTACACCCACCTCCTTCCCCCAGTCTCCCAACTCCGGCAACCACTTATCTTTTCTTCATCTCTGTAGTTTTCTTACTTCAAGAATGCTGTATAAACGAAATCATACAGTCTGTAAACTTTTGAGATTAGATCTTTTTTTTTCTCTTTCAACGTAATTCCCTCAAGTCTGTTTAGTTTTATGTGGATAGTCTCATGCTAATTTTGCCAGCATGGATACAACTTGGGTGGCATAATTCAATCAATTTAAGAACTACTTCAATACAAATCAAAGTAAGAGAGTCTAAACTCAAAGTAACTGCGTAACAGGGAAATGTTATTTATAATTGAGTCCATGCTAATGAAAGAAAAATGTTTATTTTTAGACAGTGTTAGAGCAAGTGTGGACAAAAATGCATTTAGTTCATCTAAGAGGTAGCTGGCAGCATGACTAAAAAACATCCAATTTCTCTAATCCTAATTTAAGAGACGTTTTAGTTAAAATTTGGAAAGAATTATGAAAAATTTGGAGAAGATTCCATTTTCATTTTCATTTGCAGAATGTACATTTTTAGTATGTAAGCATTTATTGAGTTCATCCTATGTGTATACAGTAAGCCCCAAAGTAAGTGAAAAACAAAATTTCCAAGGACCAAAGGCACAGATTTATATTGCCTTCCTTCGACTAGCTTATGTGTTCCTGGCTATTGTTTTTAAGATACTGTATGTGGGCTTATTTATTTTCATAAATAAATTGAAAGTTTGACAAAGGCTCTTTCTTTTCAAATACCTCAACAAAGGGAGGTGTACAGCTGGGGTAAGTTAATTGCTGGGAGCGTTAGCAGGAAATGTCATGAGGTCCCCAGGTTCAGTGATTTTCTAGGGGAACTCAGAACTCAGCCTAAGTCATAGTTATGGTTATGGTTTACTATAGAGAAAAGACACAAAGCAAAATCAAGAAAAGGAAAAGGCAGATGAGGTGAAGTCTGGTGGAAACCAGGCATAAGCTTCTCAGAGTCCTCTCCCAGTGGAGTCACACAGGACACTGAGTTCGCCTAGCATCAAGTTGTGACAGTACATGTGGAATGTTGCCAATCAGGGAAGTCCATCAGGGACACAGTGCCTAGAGTTTTCCTTGGGAGCTGATCACACAGCACTCTATCTAGCACATAATCCGAATTCTAGGCTCCCAGAAGGAAAGCAGATGCTCAGCATAAACCACACTATTTGTACAAACAGTTCGGCACAGTGAGCCTCATTTATCAGTTAATGGGTGAGAACCCTCCTGAAATCTAAGCTCCCAGACGCCAGTCAAGGGCAACCTAGCAAGTAAGCGTTTTCAAGTTTATCAACTTAGGTCTGCTACGTTAACTGTTTTCTGTATGTAAGGCCACTGAGTGTAACATCTATCAACCTGGTCTCCATCTCTGACTGCTCTGTCTTACAACACAGGTGGGTAGGAGGTGAGTGTGATTTGTTGACTCTCAGCTAAATAACATGGCAGGAACAAATGAAGAAGAAAGAAACTAGCCGACATGCCTCTTTCTCCAAGCAGGAGAAAAAAAGAAAACACAGCTACAAAAAACCCAACCAAAAAAATCAACACACAAAACTTTAAGATTAAGAATACTATCTAAAAAATGGATTCAAATTCACTGTCCTTATCAACAAAGTCTATATTGTGGCTTGAGATATTGATAATGGCATATAGAATATCCCAACTAACAACATATTTAAAATATTATTTCATTAAAAAATCTCATCTTTTAAAATTTGTGTGTGTGTGTGTTCATTATAATAAGGTCCTAGTACTCTGATACATGTATACATCTTGAATCTAAATAAATATGTATATATTAGGTGCATTCAACCTGTTTTACTAATAGGGGTTAGTAACTACAGTCCTCCCTCAGTATCTGTGGGAGATTGGTTCTGGGACCTGCCAAGAATACAAAAATCCATGGATGCTCAAGTCTTGCAGTTGGCCCTTCGAACCTGCGGGTGTGGAACCTGCAAGTATGGAGGGCTGACTGTACTGCCTTTGGGTCATACCATTTTAAAACCGGAAAAAAATACATTTAGCCCCAGATAAATTTCCTTATTTTATATTGCAGCATTATTCACAGTAGCCAAGATATGGAAACAACCTAAGTGTTCATTGACAGTTGAAGAAAACATGAGATGTATAAAATGGAGTATTATTCAGCCATGAAAACAAGGAAATCCTGCCATTTGCAACAACATGGATGAGGCTGGAGGATGTTATGCTAAGTGAATTAGCCAGAGAAAGACAAATATCCCATGGTGTCATTTATATGTGGAACTTACAGTAGTGCAGAGTAGAAAGATAGTTGAGAACCAGAGGCTGGGGTGGGAGTAGGAGAAAATGGGAGATACTGACCACACAGTATAAACTTTCAGTTATCAGACGAATCAGTTCTGAAGACCCAATGTATGGTATGGTAACTACGGTCAATAATAATGCACTAGCTGAAATTTGATTTTTTAAAAAGTAGAGTAGATTTCAAGTGTTTTCATCACACATGCACAATGATAACTATGAGGTACTGAATATAATAAGTAGCTTGATTGTAGTAACAGTTTCACAATGTATATATATATATCAAAACATCATATTGTATACCTTAAATATATGCTATTTTTATTTGTCAATCATATTGCAATTAAGCTGGTGGGTAAAAATAAGAAAATTGAAGCCCAGGGGGGTGAAGTTGACTTGTCCAAGGTGACAAAGAAGTTAGTAATAGGGCCAGGCTAGAACCTGCATCATCCTTGAGCCAAGCAGGTGTGTCTGACAGGATCTAAGAGGCCTGGGAGTCACAGGTCTTTGTGGGGAAGGAATGAATGAGCTACCTTTCTCCCTGTCTCTATTTCCCCCGTGTCATCCTGCCCTGATGTCATATTTTCCATATTCTTCTTTCACAGGGGGAAAGGGCTGCCGTGGCTTGCCTCATCTGGACACAGGGGAGGGGGATTTACACCCAGTTTCTTCTCTGGTAGGTGATTTCACTTTCGAGTGTACCATTGCTGGTTAGACATTGGCCAGGATTACAATTGCTCAGAATTGTACCATTAGTGCATTATTAGACAATATTTTACTTCTTTCCAAGTTAGTAGCTGGAATTGGAGAAAAATTAATAATAATCCCTTATGTTTTCATAAGACTTCCCCCAATTATCTTCCCCTCTGCATAGTATCAATTGGTTATTGCTTAAACCACTAAATTTTGGGATAGTCCATATAACCAGAAAAGAATGGGTAAAACTATTCATTCTGTCCAATAAAAAAAGGGAATTCAATTCAAAATGGGCAAAGGATCTGAAAAGAACATATTTCTCCAGAGAAGATTTACGAAGTGTAATCAGCATGAGAAGATTCCCCAATACCATTAATCATCAGGAAATGCAAAGCAAAGAAATATGGCTTCACACCCACTAAGGTGGCTATAAGAAAAAAGACAAGACAATAAGAAATACTGGCAAGGATATGGAGAAACTGAAACCCTTATACATTACTAGTGAAAACTGAAAACGTATGTCCACAGAAACTTGTATACGAATGTTCATAGCAACCTTATTCATAATAGCCAAAAAGTGGAAACAATTCAAATGTCCATCAAGTGATGAAAAGATAAAGAAAATGTTGTGTAGTCACACAATGGACTATTATTTGGCAATTACAAGGAATGAAGTACTGATACATGGTACAACCGGATGAAACCTGAAAACATTTTACGAAATGAAAGGAGCTAATCATAATATGCCACATATTGTATGATTCTGTTTGTATGAAATGTTCCAAACAGGAAATATGTTAGTAGTTCCTGAGGGCCTGGTTGGTGGGGGTAGTAAGGGGAAATGGAGAATGAATGCTAATGTGTATAGGGTTTCCTTCTGGAGTGTTGAAATGTTCCAGAATTAGAGGGTGGTATGGCTGCACAACTCTGCGACTACTAAAATCCATTGACTTGTACACATTAAATGGTTGAATTGTATGGTATGTGAGTTGTATGTCAATACTGTCTAAAAAGACTTCATTAAGGAAATAAAAATGCAAGCCACAGACTGGGAAACATTATTTACAAAATATAATCTGATTGAAGGACTTATATCCTAAATATATATTAAAAAAACTCTTACAGTGAAAAAAATGTGAAAATGAATATACGTATGTTCATGTATAATTGAAAAATTGTGCTCTACACTGGAATTTGACACAACATTGCAAAATGACTATAACTCAATAAAAAATGTTTAAAAAATATAATTAAATTTTAAAAAAGACAAAAAAACCTCTTACAACTAAATATTGGGAACACAAAGAACTCAATTTTTTTAAAATGGGGAACAGATGTGAACAGACAATTCACAAAGTAAATGGCACATCTCTCCACCTCTCATGAAAGACTTTGGGCACTGAATCTCTCATGAGTTTCCCTGGCAGACGGCATTTCACACACACTGTCACAACTTGTTGCTGGCGGAATTAAGCACATCTGTGTGATTTGCTGCGAGAGGACTCTTGGAAGCTTGTTCCTGCTCCTCTGGACTTCACCCCATGCACCTGTCCTTTGCTGAGTTTGCTTTGTGTCCTTCAGCTGTAATCAGTCATAACCGCAAGGCTGACTATAGGCTGAGTTGTGAGTCCTCCTACAGAATCATTGAACCTGGGGGTGATCTTGGAGAAACCCAACACAGGAGGTGATCCTAGGAGAGAGTAAGAAGGGATGGGCTGATGACCTTAAAGGGATATATTATCAAATCAATTACCAGAGTGGGCAAATGGGGCAAAATTTTTCTAGGGAATTTGGAACAAGTATAGAACATGCTTCAGAATTATCTACTTACGTGGCAAGGGGGATGTGATATTATCCACTAACTCCCAAGTTGGCAGTAATTATCTGGAACTTCTAGCCTACCCTGTGCATGAGCCCAGTAGCCTCTGGTGGCCACAGCCTGCCCTGAAGCAAAGAGCTGCAGCTGGAAGTTGGGCTGGCATGGGCAGCAATGCTACGTGCCTGTGGAGGACACAGTGGGCCACTTCTGACACACCCCCTAAGAGGCATGAAATTAAACATGAAGTAGGACCATTGCCCAGTCTTTCGCAAGCTGCCTGCTGCCTTCCCTGGACACACAGAGAGGATGAATTACTTGTGCCTATTTCCATCCAGGGAGCCTCCCAAGAGAGGCCACCACAAGCTGCAGCATGGCCCAGGGCACCACGAGCACAAGGGGGAGGTTGTCTTATTTATTCAAAATAGAGATACAGTCTTTCTCCCTGCCTCTGCCCTCAGGTCCTGGGCACAATAAGCCCCGCCTCGGTTTACTGTTTCTGGTTTTACCTCTTTACCAGCTCAGTCTAATGGCTAGGTCACTGGGAGGCTTCCTCTCCCCCGGATGGGGCACTAGATGGAGCCTCTATCAGGCTACATACGGAGGGACACTCTGTTTGCCTGGGTATTGTGTGGGGCCAATGGGGCTGACCCACCCAGCCTGCTCTGGTAGAGTTCCCATGTTCCCCAGAACTCTCTGGCTTACTTACAGTTTCCTCATTCTGCCTTTTCCTACTTACATAGCTGGAAATTCATCATCCATAATGTGAGGATACTAAGAGTACCTACCTCAGTGAGTTGCTATGAGGACTACGTAAGATAAGTAAGTGCTTAAAACAACACTCGGCACACAGCAAGCACTCAACTATTATTATTACATATTTATTATTATTAGTGTTAACTATCATTGCATACGTACAATTAGTGGCAGATGTGTATTTATTGGAAGAAATAGAATGCCTAGATTGCCCTGACCTGCTCACGGCAATGCATCAGCAGACTAGAATTGCAATAGATTCTTCAGGAACTCTTAGCCAATTTTCAATTTCAGCTTTTGCAAAATTTTCAAAAGTTCTAGGTGAAATGCTATTCCTGTCAAACAGCTGTGAGTGATTTTCATGTTCAACTCCTAAATTCGAGGCTGCTAGGCAGACTTAGTGGAACTCTTGCTCAAGAAATGGGAGGTAATAAAGTGGTAACTCTTCTAAGTTCACTGTCACCCTCTGCTATCCATACACTTTAATCTGTCCTTTAAAAAAAAGCCCAATATTTATGGAGCAGATTTGAAAACCTTTCCCTCCATAACTGCTTGTGGGGAGCACAGAGGAGCCACAGACAGAAAATTCATAATGCTCAAATGAGAGACACACAAAAGCCACAGGGGCTCACGAGCACAGGGAGACAGTCCTGTGGTCACACATGATGAATGATGGACGCTTAGTAAGCACAGCGGAAGGAAGAGGGTGCTCCTGAGAACTCCCTCGTGAAGACTGCACTGCGGGTGACTTGGAACAAGAGCATAAGCCAGAACTCAGGATGGCCTGGCAAGTGGAACAAAGGCTCTAAGACCCAAATAGAACCCAGCTAGCAAGTGACAACATGGCAGAACTTCCCCAGTGTGGAGAGATTCAGAATGGAGATGACTTCTTAGCCACACATGGCTAAGGGCTCTCATCTGGAGAGACTTAACTGTTGACATCAGAACTCAATGTGTATCATTTATTGTTAGTTTTATTAATCATGGTTATGTTTACTGAATATTGACCTTATTCTAGAATGGGAAGTTGGGCTATTCTCAACTAACATTTTGTGGTCTTTATTAAGACTCTTAGAACCTTTTTTGATATATCCTAATTTGAGTATACTATCCTTTTTCTGCTGGAACTCTCCTGATAAAATATCTATTGAAAAATAACATCTATATGTCATTTAATTAATTTTGATAACAAATATGCCTGATATTGATGACAAATAATACAGGTGTATTCTGTGAACTTAACTTTTTCTTTTAGATTTGAAAATTATCTGCTTTTTGAAGAATAATGAATGTTAAAGACTTACAGTTTAATATCCTAGATTTGTTAAGATTTCTCTTTCCCTTTAATCCATGAGGTAATCAATTCTAGGATTTCCTAGTCCTTAAGATTCATCCTTGCCAAGGTTTAAAAAAAGTATAAATATGTTAGGAATTCATTTAAAGATCAATTTGATGAGGGTAGTGTTTGGGGAGAAACTCTAAAAGCAAAGCTAAGAGATCTGCATTTCATGTTCGAAGACTGTTTTAAGTGAAAAAGTCACTGCCCTTGGCTGGACAGGGGTCTGGAGGAGTGCAGGCAGACCCGCCCTCTAGATCTCTAAGGCTGTGCAGGACACTTCATCAAGGACAAAAACACCAAGCTGTTAACATCTACATACATTAAAGAGCCACATGATCATGGTTTAGTTCTCATTGCTTACAAATTTTGTTCTTAAGTTAGGTAATTTGAGTTATCAGATCAAACCTATCACACACTACTTAAATCAGAACATGCTGAATTTAGCCTTTCAAAAAGCTCCCTCCTCTTAAGCATGTTAATATGGGCTTTTCAAAAAAAGATTTGTCTCTTGGAAACTCTTGCCTAGTTTATCTAATAAACACAGGGAGTAGGTTTCTAAAGAGAGTCATTATCCAAAAACAAACAAACAAAAAACCTGAGCAGGCTGTACTAGAATCTATCCCTTAAAGCAGCACTAGAGTGACATCCACTGGCCAGTTTTAGTGACTATGAGAAAGAGAGAGAGAGCTTAACTCTGATAATTGACAAAAAAAGAGAACAGTCGAAGACAGATGATCCACATAGCTGAATACATCTATCCAAAGGCAAATGATTCCTACCTTTACAAACTTACATCCATGATTGTATACATTTCTTCATGCTATTTTTGTAAATCTATGCCACATATGCTAATCCAGGTTGGCAAAAATTCAAAAGCTTTACAAATATGAGAAAACAGGTATTTTCACGACACAAAATGTTACAAACCCTCTAAAGGGAAATTTGGAAATTTGGCAACACTTAACAAAACCACGTATGCATTTATCATTTGACCCAGCAATCACACTTCAGCCTGAAGACAAACTTTTGACAATATAAAAATACATATGTACAAGGTTATTTATTATAATATGATTTATAATTACAAAGTATTGAAAACTGAACAAATGCCCCAATATAGGAAAGTGGTTGAAAAAACTGTGGTACACACATACAATACAGTACTATGCAGGGATAAGAAAAGAAAGAGTAAGATCTATATGAACTGATACGCAGCACTTTTCAGGATAGATCATTAGGCAGAGAGAAACTATTTCTAATGATTGACATCTGTATCAATGCTGTGGGGGTTGGGGTATAGCTCAGTTGGTGGAGTACACGCTGAGCACGCGCGAGGTACTTGGTTTGATTCCCAGTACCTCCACTTGAAGAAGAAAAGAAAGAGAGGGAAACCAAAATGTATCAATGCTGTTTTTTTGGCCTAATCCAGGAGATCATTTAAACTTTTCATACTAGAAATTCGTGGTGAATCAGGAATAGTAGAGATAGATGAGGAAGGCATTTCAAGCCAGGTGTGATACCTGTCTTTGTCCTCTGTGGGTCAGCCCTCCTGACAAACTAAGACAATCTATTTGGGGCAGTCATTCCTCTAGAGAGACAGACAGATATCTGAAGCAGATAATACAAGTATGTGTCTGGGTTTAGATGTGTGAACTGAATCACACATTGACTCTGCCACTTCTAGTGTTTACAGACAAATTACGCTTGAACAGATAGCAGCAGGTGGACCAGAGTCTAGTAAGTTTGTTTACTCCAAGATTTTACACTGATCTGTTTGATATGGGTGTGTGTTGATTTAAATTTCAAACTTAGAGTAGGGAAGACATTACTTCTTCCCAAATTGTAAAATCTGCCCTGCTTCTGTAAAGGTATGCCCATATTTCCCTTTCTATTCTTGTTCTTCCAAAAGGATGGCCATTTAAATTTAATTCAATTTAATTTAATCTAATTTATTTTTTTCTCATTCTTTTTCTTCTTTTCACTTTGAATTTCAGAGGTACCTTTGCTGAAGTCTTGTTATAGTACAATTTTTATAGTAGTACTGTATTTCTTTCTTCTATTAAGCTACAGGTTTCTTAATATTTTTCCTTGAAAATAAAATCCACCTGTGCTGCAGGAACTGGGAGCTGGAAAGGCTTTGCACACATCAGAAGCCCTGCAGTGAGCACAGGAGAGCTGGAGACAAAACCTTCCTGCCTGAGATGTCTCTCTTGCGCCGCCTACTGACAAAGCATAACATGGCGCCAGTTGGCAAAGGAAGCATATTTAAACCATTGGGCTAGGTGAAAAAGATGAACTGGAGCTGAGACAGTAAATGCATAACCTGCCTCAAGACTGTCCATATACACTTCCTATGGCTGTTCCTCTAACAGCTTAACTCTTTCTTAAAATATTTCCTCATCCTTTGTCTTTCTCTTCCTCAATATGTAAGTCATCAACATGTGCACATTTTTCCATTGTTTCTATTCATATGTATGTATATATACGTGTACATTTTTTCTTTTACCAAGAGAGTTACTTTAAATTTTTCTAATTAGAAAATATAATATTGCCTGTTCTTTCCTGACTCCCTCCACCTGTTATGAAGGAGGAAAAATATGGTGAGTTTATTTTTGCAATTAGGCTGTGAAACAGATTTCCACAACTATGGTAGATAAATAGATAAATGTATAGGTAGCAGTAGGCATATAGATGAATGCGTAGCTGGACACATACAGACAGAGAAAAACAGAAACAGACTGCAAGATAAATGTGTACATAGTTAACATTCATAGTAAGAGAGACATATCTTTACTAAAAATTGAAGTCTGTAGGGCATAAATGTAATCATTGGTGCTAGAAATTTGGGGCAATTATGGACGGCATTTCATCCTAGGCATTGTACCTATCTTCGTTCTCAGTATGCTAGCCTTTCTCCTCTTTATCCTGACATATTCACCAATTTAGCATCTTTGGGGTCAGGTCCCTTCTCTCTAGTTTTCAAAACAGATAATAATAAGAATGTGCCAGTCTGGGGGTCTGTGTATGAATGGAAACACACGTATTTACTCTTACACATGTACTTAAAGCTCTAGTGGTCAAGCTGGGTTTGGAGGATCAGAGGCTCTGAGCTCTGAGGTGTAAGAACTCTCCCCTTCCCATTTTTCATTCTTCCCAGTGGGAAATCTCCTGTTCTTCTGTACGGGCATGCCCATATTTAATCTCGAATGCTGCTTTTCCAAGGGCTGGTTTGGGTGTTCATTTTTTTTTATCTTTTCCTCGTCATTTTGTAATTCTGTATTGTGTATCTTTTTATTATTGTTTGGTCATATTGCCTCACATATTTCCAATATTTCCATAGACTTTTTGCATTCTTAATGAAATTTTTCATGCAGTGTAATAGTCATACATATAAACCATGTAATATCTTTTGCAATCCCTTTCCTTCTTTTAAGCCATGGTTTGAAGTCAGTTACACAGTACTTTACTGTTTAATCTTTGTTCACTCACTGATTTGTATTGTAACTCCAGTGAATTATTTACGCTGCACCTTCAGGACTCGAGTTTGCTATAAACAAATGAGGGAAACAACAGAATTATTCCACTAGCAGTGTATAAAATAAATCTAAGTGGTTCTTACGTATTTTGCTATATAATAAAAAGCATTATTTATAGAGCATGCAAACATTATTTCAGACCTTTGAAAAAAAGTTTGGCTGCAGAGGTTCTGATCCATAAAGACTGCTCTTTGGCTTTATGTATGTATGTATGTATGCATGTATGTATGCATGTATTTATGTATTTATTTATTTATATATTGAAGTTGTCAGTTTCCAATGTGTCAATTTCTGATGTACAACATGTTTCAGTCATACATATACATACATATATTCGTTTTCATATTCTTTTTCATCACAAGATATTGAATGGGTTCCCTGTGCTATACAGAAGAAACTTGTATATCTATTTTATACACAGCAGTTAGTATCTGAAAATCTTGAACTTCCCAATTTATCGCTTTCCACCCCCTTCTCCCCTGGTAACCATAAGTTTGTTTTCTATGTCTGTGAGTCTGTTTCTGTTTTGTAAATAAGTTCATTTGTGTCTTTTTTCCTTTTTTTAGATTCCACATATGAGTGATATCATACAGTATTTTTATTTCTTTTTCTGGCTTACTTCATTTAGAATTACGATCTCTAGGTCCATCCATGTTGCTGCAAATGGCATTATTTTGTCCTTTTTTATGGCTGAGTAGTCTTTGACTATATAAATATACCACAACTTTTTTTATCCAGTCATCTGTTGATGAACATTTAGGTTGTTTCCATGTCTTGACTATTATAAATAGTGCTGCTATGATCACTGGGGTGCATGTTCTTTTCAAATTAGAGTTCCCTCCAGATATATACCCACAAATGGGATTGCTGAATCATATTGTAGGTCTACTTTTAGTTTTTTTTTAAACTTTTTTTTTTATTGAGTTATAGTCATTTTACAATGTTGTGTCAAATTCCAGTGTAGAGCACAATTTTCCAGTTATACATGAACATACATATATTCATTGTCACATTTTTTTCTCTGTGAGCTATCACAAAATCTTATACATATTTCCCTGTGCTATACAGTATAATCTTGTTTATCTATTCTACATTTTGAAATCCCAGTCTGTTCCTTCCCACTCCCTGCCCCATTGGCAACCACAAGTTTGTATCCTATGTCAATGAGTCTGTTTCTGTTTTGTATTTATGTTTTCTTTTTTTTTTTTTAGATGCCACATATGAGCGATCTCATATGGTAGTTCTCTTTCTCTTTCTGGCTTACTTCACCTAGAATGACATTCTCCAGGGATATCCATGTTGCTGCAAATGGTGCTATGTTGTCGGTTTTTATGGCTAAATAGTATTCCACTGTATAAATATATCACCTCTTCTTTATCTGCTCTTCTGTTGATGGACATTTAGGCTGTTTCCATGTCTTGGCTATTGTAAATAGTGCTGCTATGAACATCATGGTGCAGGTGTCTTTTTGAAGTAGGGTTCCTTCTGGATATATGCCCAGGAGTGGGATTCCTGGGTCATACGGTAAGTCTATTCCTAGTCTTTTGAGGAATCTCCATACTGTTTTCCACAGTGGCTGCACCAAACTGCATTCCCACTAGCAGTGAAGGAGGGTTCCCTTTTCTCCACAGCCTCTCTAGCATTTGTCATTTGTGGACTTTTGAGTGATGGCCATTCTGACTGGTGTGAGGTGATACCTCACTGTAGTTTTGATTTGCATTTCTCTGATAATTAGTGATATTGAGCATTTTTTCACGTGCCTATTATCATTTGTATTTCTTTGGAGAATTGCTTGTTTAGGTCTTCTGCCCATTTTTGGATTGTGTTGATTTTTTTTTGTTATTAAGCTATATAGGCTTTAATTATTTTAGATTCACGACTTTGTATCCAAAAGACATTAAGACTAGTATTTATTGCTCATACTTTTTTTTTCATATGAGGACATGGACATGCTTAAAAATCCTACTATAACACTGGTATCCCAATAAAGTATGCAAGTCCCAAATATAATTTTCACTGATGAGAAAATTAAGGTGCAGAAATCTGCAATGAGCCCACATAGTGAATATCTTCTTTTTGAAAAAAGCACTTCTATTTCAAGCAACTCTTAAAATTATGCTTTATAAAGACAACATTTCAACTTTATGTCATGCTGTTGTTCCTTATATGTAAGTGAATTTTATATTCTGGGCAAAAAAATGTAAATATTCAGAGTGGACTTCCTTGCAAATATATTGCTGAGAGAAATGTTAATAAATGAATAAGAACTTACCTGAGTCCCAGAGCTGAGAGGTGAAGGAAGAGCTTTCTCCACATGGGGGGCAGTCAAAGGCAAGGTACCAGGCAAACTGTGTGGGGAGACACAGACTCTCAGGTCATGAATGGTAATGCCTGAAAAGAAAAGGTAAAGAAAAGAAAAGAAAAAGTAAAAGGACAAAAGATTGACTAGTAGGTGAATTAGCCAAGGCTTCCCAGACCTCTTAGTGGATGCCTTTGCATGATCTGGGCCACTAGTTTTGCCAGTTAAACTTTAAAATATAAGGGCCATCTTATGCTGCTAAAAGCACATATTTTTCTTTTAAAATTGGTACCTCATTCAAGTAAGAATCTACAAAGTTTCATTCCTGTGATTATATAAAATTGACCAGAGACTATAACATATTTTTTATGAGTTGATAAACAGAAAAGTCCAACTTAAATTCTAGTCCCAGGATTTAAATCAATCTAGTTATTTTTACCAGACTTCCAAAAATCTTTCCTTGGCACATCTTCCACAAAGAATTGGATGAAGCTGATACGGCTGTTGATGTGATTTTGAATCTCTTTCTAAGCCTTTGCATATGATCTTGCTTTTGCCTGAAATACCTTCAGTCTCCTCCCCCTTCCCTGCTCAGTCTTCTTCATTCTTTGAAATCAAGTTCACTTATCACTGATTCTGTGCTCCCAAGCAGAACCCGACACCCCTCTCTTATCCCACGTTAGAAACTCACACTGCAGGTGGGGAGGGGTGAGGGTGGAGCAGACTCGGGAGGGGAAGAAGGTATTGAGGAGGACTATGTGGTTCCCAGCTTGGATTCGGAATAGGATGGGGATAGGGGAGTTCTGAACCACACATCCCTCAGCACAAGTGGCAGAAGTAAAGGCAGGTGAAAGCTGAATCTACTTAGATTTTTGAGAGATCCTTACTCTCCTACCAGTGGGGCTAACTTTGCTCCAGAGGCTGCAGTCATCCCCACACCAATGAAACCAGCTGGTCAATCCAATGGCTTCATGTCCCAGCCGGATGATAAAGTCTACACCTATACTCAGTCCCACTTTTCCATCACTCGGTAATTACAAAGTAGGTGAAACTTGGTTGACTCATAATAGGTCAATGCAGGCAGAATGAGCATGTTTACTGTGTAGGCAGGAATGGGTTTTTCCAAAGAAGTATGCTTTCCTTGCTATACCATGAGTTGGTGCAACTCCCTCCTGATTTAAAGGCCTCATCCATCTACTTCAGCATTTTTTCAAGCTGGGTCCTGTACAAGGTGTTTGAGATACAAAAATGCACGAGGCTCTCAGGAGATCAAAGTCTGGTGGACATACTTTCAGACTTACAGAAAGGTTGTAAGACTAGCACAAAGAATTCCCATATATCCTGTACTCAGATCCCCCAAATATTAACATTAAATTTTTTTAAATGTTAACATTTTTACCACATTTGATTTCTTTCTCTCCCTCTGCATACATATATAAGTATATATATGTGTGTGCATACACACATACATGTTTTTTGGAACTTTTTGAAAATAAGTTGCAGCTAAGTTGGCACTAAATATCTGTGTGTGTTTTCTAAAATGAAGTATTTTCTCTTTCATAACCATACTGCAATCGTCAATCAAGAAATTGACAGTGATAGAGTATAAATTATCTAATCATAGGCCTTATTCATATTTTGTCAACTGACTCAATAATGTTCCTTACAATTACAGAAATTCTGGATCACGTGTTGCATTTAATGGTCACATCCCTTTGGTCTGCTTTACTCAGAAATGGTTCCTTAGTCTTTTATGACATTTACTTTTTTGAGGAGTACAGGCCAGTTATTTTGTAGAATGTCCCTCAGTTTGGGTCTGTCTGAAGTTTCCTCATGATTAGATTTAGGCATGAACTTCTGGTAGGTCTACTACGGAGGGCTGTATCCATTTCAGTGCATACTGTCAAGAGGCACATGATGTCAGTTTATCTCAGTGCTGGTCATATTAACTTTGACTAAGGTGATGTGTGATTAAGGTTTTTCTCTTTACAATTAATATGTGTCTGTGAAGAGATACTTTGAGACTATGTATGTACCTTGTCACTCCTCAAAATTTCACCCACTAATTTTAGCAACCACTGATGAGTCTTGCCTGAATCAATACTATGATGGTTGCTAGACTGTGATGCTGTACTTCCATTGTTTTTTCTACATTTATTAGTTGGGTGTCCACTGTAAGGAAAAGCTTTTCCTTTTCTCCCATTTTTTTGTTTGTCTGTTTAGTATTTATCCCAGGTCCAAGATAAGAATGCACACTATTTCCACCGTTATCTAACACTGAACTGGAGATATTAGCTAGCGCAATTAGACAGATGATGTCCAACTGTTTTGCCTCCTAAATGCACCTACCCCTGAACTCCATACTTCCCATAAGCCCTATACAGGATCCACGGCTTGCTCTGCTCTGGTAAGACTGTGCCTACCCACATAGATCTCCCTTACAAGAGTACACAATAAATCTAGTTTTGTCTTTTTTAGTTCACCTATTGGATGGTTCTCTCTTTATCCTTTGACAAACCAAACCATAAACTAACTAAAAAGATCATTCTGATCGCTGGGTAGGCCTAGAAATGCAATAGTGGAAGTAGGAAGCCAGTTAAGGCTGTTAAAAATCTTGAGTGGGAAGCAAATCCCTGGAGTTAGGGGAAAAAATTTACACTAAAAAATTATACAGAAAAATATACCATAAGCATAGTCAAGAGAAATATTTGCAACTCACACCACTGACAAAGAGCCAATTTATTAATAAGAGAAAGCAAATGACTCATCTGAAAAAACAAGCAAAGGATACGAGATGAATTACTACAAAATGTAAGTGGCTATTAATCATATAAAGAGGTTCAACCTACACTCTAACAGAAGTGCAAATTGAGACAAAACCATGATAGCCATTTTTCATTTACTAGATTAAAGACCAAAAATCTGATAACAAGCTTAATTAGGGATGATGTGGGAAACAGGCTCTTTCCGGCATTGCTGATGGGAGTGTCAACTGGTACCAACTGATGGGAGTGTCAACTGGACTTTCATGGAAAACAATTTGACACTATTTAACAAAAATTTAAAAGTATAGCTATTTGACTTAGCAATTCTACTTTTAGGAATTTATTCTACAGGTAGATGTGAAATGACCATTGTCCAAGCAATTCATTGCAGGACTGTGTACAGTAGTTTGTAAACAACTTAAATGTCCACCAATAGGGGAGTTGCCAAGAAAAGTGTGACACACCCATACAACAAAATCCTTTGCATATGTTACAAAAAAATGAAGGCAATTGCTGTTATATTATTGGGTTCAAAGAAAATAAAGAACTGTGTGGGATATCTCTGGGAAGATACAAAGGAATCTAGTAATAGTGATTACTTCCCAAAAGAACTGGGGATTGAAAGAAAAGATTTGCCTTGAGCTCCATTCTCTTTGGTACTGTTTGAATGTCATACTAGGTATATTCATTTTTCATTAAAAGTAAGCAAAAAAAAAAAAAAAAAAAAAAAACTAAAGGTCTGTTGCAGTTGTGCAAATGATACCAGTCTTACAAGAACAGTAGTGGTGGACATCATGCATGGATTCAGGATACGTTTTAAAGGGAAGTTGACAGGAAAATTCCAAAGGTGGAGTAGATGTGGGTGATGAGATAGGTACGCTGTCAAGGATGACTGCTAGGCTCGTGGCTGGCAATTGGTGGAGAGATGTGCCATTTACTTTGCTGGTGGGCAATTAGGGAGGAACAGGTATAAAATGTCTGAGAGAACTCAAGGATTCTGTGCAGGATATGCAAGGTTTGAAATGCCTATTGGTCATCCACGTAGAGATGTCAGCAGGAAAAGCAATCTTACTGCTCAAGAAAGGAGTTCAGAATTAAGGTATTTTGGAGGTATCAGCATATAAATCAGCACCAATAAATAGAAATATAATGTAAGCCACATACATAATTCAAAATTTTCTATCAGCCACATTAAAAGCTAAAAGCAGGTGAAATTAATTTTAATATATTCTATTTGATCCAATATATGTAAATATTATCATTTTAACATATAATCAGTATATAAATGAACAAGGTATCTTATATTCATTTTTTCATACTAAGTCTTTGAAATCTGGTGTGTATTTTACACTTACAGCACATTTCAATTAGGACAAGCCATGACACATGATATGTATGAAGTGTCAACTTGTCACATGTGGTGATGGCTACCTATTGGACAGTAGAGAACCGTGATGATGTTTGAAGCTATGGGACTGGATGAGTGGAATAGAGTTCAGGACTGGACTCTGGAGCACTTGATCAGGTAGAAGAGGAGCTGACAAGTGAGACAACAAATAAGAGCCCAGTAAACCAGAAGAGAAACAAGGCAAGTGTAGTGTCAAGGGGGCCATGAAGGGAGGGGCTGTCAACTGCATCAAGTGACGCTGAGAAGTGGAGTAAGATGAGGGCAGAGAAGCGAGCACTGTAACTGGGAAGATGGGAGTTGCTAGTCATCTTGGCAAGGCAGCTCCATTAGACTGGGGCTTCTCCTTTGGAGCTGAAGAGAGCATGAGATGGAAAGTGTAATCATCTTATGTGGACATCGCAAAGGCAACACAGTCAAAAATGATCTATCTTCTCTGGCATCCTCACTTACTCTCTTCTTTTCCTATATTCTCACCTGTATCTGGGGCGCACGCTACAAATTTGGGAGACAATCTCAAGTCCTTCCTTTCTCTCAGACCTCATAAGCTATTATTCACAAAGTCATCCCCATTTCACCTCCTAAACACTCTGCTTCATTTGTCCCATCCCTATTCCCCAGTATAGGCCCTTGCCACCTCTAATCTTCTTGATAGCTAATAATCCTCATCGTTATCCAATCTCTAGCTTTGTCACCCTCAAAATCCTGTTGGCAAGCCTGGCACCCCCTCACACCTCCAAAAGTGGGGGGTCGGGTTGTGTTGCCAGATGGAATTTTTAAAAACACGTCTTGCATTCTTGCTACTCTGCTCTGGCTCCTCCTGGAGCTGGTTAGTTGTGTCTACTCTGGAGTTCCTTCTCACATTCTCAGACCAAGCGCGCGCGCACACACATCCTTGTTTCATGCTTGCATCTTTATTATCCCTCCTAACGCCCCCTCCTCACTCCTCCATAACCCACGCCCTCATACAGGTATCACTACTGGCTCATTCTTACTAATTCTAACTTACGTATGAACTTCAAAGACCCTCAGCACTCTTCACCCCCTCCGCCGCCACTTTTCCGCCAAAGCTGGTTAAACTTATTCTTTCTCAAACGCTTCTCCCACGCATCCCTATAGAATTCCGTGCTTATTCCAGCCACTGTTCTCACTACATTCGTCCATTCGCCATAGCGTCCTTTAAAGTACCGGTATCTGTCGCTCTCTCCAACTAAACCGTTAACTCTTATGAGGTCGGAGAGTTTGTCTCACTCCATTTTGTATTCCCAGTACCTGGCAGGTGACTTGACAAATTATAAGATGCTCAATCAACTGTGTGGAATTAAGAGCTGCCAAAGAGCCTGCGGAGAGCAAAGCTGCGAGAAGGGCGGCGCGCGCTTTCGGGTCCCTAGCGCAGGTGGGACCCCGCAGGAGGAGCCTGGCTTCGGGCCGCGGCGGGGAGGCCCGCACTTTCCCGGCAGAGCGGCGCCGGGTCGGCAGCCGGAGCAGGGCAAGAAGCAGCAGAGCAGCGCGGTCGGCGGCGGAAGGCCCGGGGCAGGTGCCGAAGACAGTCCGGGAAGAAAGCGAACGCCGCCGCCACTCCGCCTTCCTCGCCGGCCCTGCCCCCCACGTGACCACGCCCGCTCACGTGAGCGTGTCCCTGCGTGACCCGCCGCGGCGTCACGTGAGCGACCGCGGTCATGTGAGTGCAGTTTGCCCCGGGCTCTGCTCCGGATCTCCCGCCGGTCCAATGGAGGAGGAGGGTGAGGAAGCGAGGGCGCTGCTGCCCGGCGGCCCTGACGAGGGGGACGGAGGTGACCCCGCCACTCTCGCGGCCCCCGGGGCGCTGCCGGCCCTCTGCGACCCCAGTCGCCTGGCGCACCGGCTTTTGGTGCTGTTGCTGATGTGCTTCCTTGGCTTTGGTGAGCCGACCGCCCTGGTGGGGTGGAGCTGATCATCTCGGAATTCCCAACTTTCCCACGCGGCCTCAGCGCAGCTTCTGGGCTTACCTTCTTTTTTCCTTTGCGACCCCATCCAAGCCTGTGGACGTTGCTAGCTATTGGTGTCCCGAAGGTGGGGGGTCAGGGGATTGAGCTGGGAGAGTTCTGCCCCACTTTGCTCTCCGAGAAGTCCCAGAGGCTAGCAACTTGCTTCCTGGGGCCCCAGATAGGAAGGAATCCCTAGATCGTCAAGGTTTCTCTCATGACACTTTATTCTCAGAAAGATTTAACTGCCCTCCGTCTCCCTCCCACCCTCTAACCCTCACTGTAAGGTTTTGATTGAATCATTAATGGGCAGTCTTTTGTATGTTTCTCACCCTCTTTGGGAAAATGAATGTGTGTTTCGTTGATAGCTTCACTGAGTAGGTATGTTCTCATGCTCTTACGCTCTGCCAGTGTGGATGTGAAGCAATCGTACTGGTTTGGACTTGTGGTGACTTGACGGTGTTTGGTTTAAGTTGTGAAATCCGGTGACCCTGAAAGCAGTTTCTTGAGATAATTTTTAAAGTATCTGCCTGTGTTCCAGCAACTCATTTATTCAGCAACATTAGAATGTCAGTATCAGTTTGATATGGAAGTAATAATGTGTTTTTATGGGTTTCGTTGGAATCGGTGTAATCAACAGGTTTAGGAACATCATGGTGGATAACTTCATGCTTCTGCTGGGATGTAGAAGAACGCATGGAGGATGCTTTGGGCTTTAGTTTCTTTGCAACTCTCTGTTCCCTCTCCTCCCTTTGTGGGAAGATGGTGCCCATTCATTAGCTTTAACGCCTGACATTGGTATCCCTTACAGAGATTAAGTCAGGAATCATAAATTTCTGAGTTTAGGAACAAAAAACAAGAACAATACAAAACACTTAAAATTGCCCCTACTTAAGCAGATTATTTTTAGTAAATTGTGGTTACCTGAATGGATTTTAGAAGCCAGGTTCATACCGTTCTAATGACAATTTTCTTTCTTTTGAACTGGTGGCTTCAAATTTAATTGCAACTTGAAACTTGTAGACAGAGTTCGTGGAGAGATGGAGGCAACATTATCTTGTGGCCTATCAAAAATCTGTCAATTTTATTACTGAAAAAATAAATCTGAGTGCAAGACTGTCCACCCTCTCCCCATTTCTCTGTTACCCTCCAAAAGACATTATTATTGTGTTTTAATTCAATCATTTAAAATTCTTATTTTTCTTCATTCTTGGCACTGCATTTGCTAAGTTATTTTACCTTGGGTATTCTGTTTGTAGAAATAGAATTCTTGTTTCAAAAACAGGTTTAGTCAGGCTAGTTAAACTCTATTCCTCTGCTCTCAAGATAAGTGGTGACTTTAGGTAACATTACTAGGAAACTGCTAAGGATGTTTTTGAAATTTTCAGTGTGTGTGTGTTTTGGTAGCTTTAAGGAAAATATAGCTACTTCATGAAGATGCTAATAAAACAACAGACATATGAAACATGAAAGTAAAGTGAAAGAATTAGTTGTTGATTAACATCTTAATCCAGGTTCCCAGTATTTGCTGTGTGTGCACACTAATAATTTGTAAATAACTTGGCATATTTTCTGTGGGTTATTTAGCTGCAACTTAGAAAATATTGCTGGACAAAGACGTGGCCCCAAAAAGATTTAGCAGTGTCTGTCCTCAAGCCCCTAGTATAAGCATTTAAAATCACCATTTGAGTAGTAATTGCAACTTGAAACTTTTATATGGGAAGTATTATTGCTTAAAAATATTTGTTTTTCATTTTTCTAGGCAGCTATTTTTGCTATGATAATCCTGCTGCCCTTCAGACTCAGGTTAAACGGGTAAGTTGATTTTCCACCTTTGTTTCTTTCATTGGCTCTGGGGAGCAGATGTATTGTTGCCTAGTCTGAAACATCCAGAGAATCCATTTTAACATCTGTTGTCACCAAACCTTGTGCAGCAAGGAGTATCCTTGAGTTGGAATGAGTGGCTACAAATAATTCATTTATAGCACTTGTGACTTGATATTGTTTCACACCTTCAATAAACAATTGCTATTTCCATAGTATTGGAAAAAAGTATTGCCAAAATTTCCACAGTATTGCCAAAAAGTATTAGCAGATTTTTGTTTGCATTTCTCTGTCCCATTATGTAATCATCTGAGTGACAAATGATTTGGTAGGATGGCAATATCCATTTTTTAAATATGGGTATAGATTCTAGAGGATTTTCCATGTCAGTCAGTATGTTTAGTCTAGCTTTGTAAAAATGTTTGATATTTACAGTTTCTTGTATATTTAGATAATTTTTTTCCTTTGTAAGGTTTTTTTGTTGTTGGTTTTTTTTGTTTTATACTTTGGACAGGGAGAAATACATAGATTGGCCCTTCACATTCTAGAATGAAGGTAGGAATTAGTGGGGGGAGGGAAGAGATAGGCTAAGATAATCCTTTTCTGTGTAGGGGGAGCCCCAATGCAGGTATAGTACACGGGAAATAAAAATATAGAAGATACAGGCAGAGGTAGTCAGAGGTGGTCCCTGTAGTGGGAGAACTGAACTCCATGAAGCCTCTGAAATGGCTGCAGACTCAAGAAGTTCCTAGGTGTGACCATTTTTCTGGGGCAAGGGCCATGGCTGTTGTGAGAATCTCAAAGCAGTTAGTGACTGCAGGTAATTAAGAAGATGCATGACCTACCAGAAAGAATGTTTTGGTTTGTTAGTTATTAAACTTAACTGTTTGGAAAAAAAAAGTTCTTTTTTTTTCTTTCCATGTAGGATATGCAGGTGAATACCACGAAATTCATGCTGCTGTATGCCTGGTATTCTTGGCCTAATGTAGTTTTGTGTTTCTTTGGTGGCTTTTTGATAGACCGAGTATTTGGAATACGGTAAGCTTGGACAAAAATCTCACTTATGGGCAGAATGTGATTATTAAGAAAACACAACTAGATGAAGTATTTCTAGAAAGAACTGAATGAATTTGTGTATTGACTATGATAATCTGTGTTAGTTTTTTTGTGTGTGTGATTTTTATATCTCTGGAATTGGTTTTTGAAACTTGTTTGGTATTTCAGTTACGGTAAATGCTGTTCATGAAATATGGTAACTTGGTTATCAAAAGATAAATTATGCCCTCACTTGGAACCAGCCAGTCAGGGTCTGAATCCCATTGGTGCCACTTACTCAACTTCATAGCTATTCTGAGCTGTTCCCAGTTTCCTGAGCTTCCGTCTCCTCATTGGTAAAATATGGATAATAACTTCTGCCTTGCAAGGTAGTTGTAAGGATTGAGAGAGATGGTTGCACAGTATTTGGCACATATGTTGTATTTGCCGCTCCCAGCCTCAGTGAGATCTTCTCTTTTACCTTTCTTTAGGCAACGAACTTTTTGTGGCCACTCCTATTAGATGCTGAGGAAGGCATAACATTATAAGCTTTGTCAGTTTCCGTCCTAATGATTGACTGTGTGTGTGTGTTGTTAGTGGAGACTTTAGGAGGCATGTAGACTCGGAATATTTTCAGAAGGCAGAGAGCAAAATGATCATGGGTTTTCCAGCCATGTCTGGTGGAAAAGAAGAAACTCTAGGTGTTTAAACTTGGGGATTAACTTTTAAATATTTTAAAGAATGTGTAAAGGAGGACTTAAATTTATTTTGCTTGGTCTATAGGAGTAGAATTAGCTTGAACGTCAGGGAGACAGATTCCTCTTAGTATGCTGAAGACTTCGCTTGATCAGAGTGACGGGGGGGTCATGAATTGCCTTGGGACCACAGTAAATTTTCCAGTAGACTGTGGTATGACCATTTCACAAGGATCTTTGGAGGGATTTGAGTTCAGAAGGATGGTTTACTCCTGTGATCTTTAAGGACTCTTCTAATACTGCCACGTTATTCCTCTGGGCAAACATTAATGAGGTAAAGCACAGAATGTTAGAATAGGCCGAGTTGTAATTTTATCAGCATGAATGATAAATAACCTTTTAAAATAGTTTCTAGTTTTCAAGAATTATAACCACTTAAAATTAATCTGGAATTCCTCAGAATCAATCCTAAACTCAATAAAAATTTTATAAAGAATGTCCATTTTTAAATGGGAACCCCGGGAACTTCTTAAAGATGATTTAATAAGTTTTGTTTAAGAGGTGATAATGGCTTAAAAAAACCTATGCCATCACTGAAGCCTCTGGAATCCTCTTAGAAGTCAAGACTTCTGTAGATTGGCGTTCAGCCTACGAAAGCTGCTGAATTCAGAGGCCAGCCAGCACCTCATTTTTCTTTCTTTGGAGGGAATGCAGAAGGGTCAAAGAAACCCAAAGTAAATTATTACTGAAGGACTTGGTGACATAACTCTTAATTCATTCTCTCTTTCTCTAACAGATGGGGCACCATTATTTTTAGCTGCTTTGTTTGCATTGGACAGGTAAGAGAAGCCAAAGCATTCATTGATTCATTGTGACAGTGACTCTTGAATTCTTATCCAATTCCACTAACAAAGATATGTTTAATGAATGCCTAATCTAATTAAGCAGGGTTCAGCAGTCCCCATGTAGCATAATGCATAGTCCATTTTAAACCTTGAGGCAGATGAACATTAATATTTAATTTTCACAGATTTACTAAGAAGGAATATTGAAACCATTGTAGAAGTTGTGTTTCACCCTAAGTTATTTATTTCTTTTGAATTTCTTGAATTTACTTTTCATTGTTTTTATATTATATCCTATATCGTAGGTTGTTTTTGCTCTGGGTGGAATATTTAATGCTTTTTGGTTGATGGAAATTGGAAGATTTGTGTTTGGGTAAGTTCTGGATAATTTTTGTTTATCCCTACTATATTACTGTTTTAGTGCTCATCTATCAATTTACCAAAGTTAAAAAAATATATATTATTGTGTCTTCTGGAGAATTTAAATCCTTGAAATCTAGCTATATGTATAAGACTGTTTAACAGTTTTCTTAATTTTCCTTTAAAGTAAGCAGCGATCTTGAGTGGTCATAGTTAACTCTGTGTAGGGTTTGAATATAAACTAGTTCTCCAGGAATAGTTTTTCAGGTGTTTTGCTTTTCTGCTGTATTGAAGACTATGATTTAAACCTCATTTAGAAAAGTATAGACCATCAGTTTCCAGGTGGGTGATTGATGGCCATTTTACTGTTTCTTAGTGGTAATGTATAGGTCTTTTTGAACTGTGTTGAAGAGGCTTGGATGAGCATATTACCAAAAGACTGATTGCCCTTCATGAATTTCAGTGTCTGTTCATTAAGCTCATTCTGAGTTCAGCCTTGGGCTTCCTGCCTGGAGGGAGGCAGATAACATAATATTTAAGCTTTTCACAGGTAGCCGGGACATGTAGACATATGTGACATACCCCTAAAAGGGCTCTAAGTGAGAGAGAAGGAAAAAAAATGTGTATGAGATAAGAAAGGGATTCAGAGACGGTCTGAAATCATGGATGAAGTGGGCCCTGACATCAGTGTAGGATTTGGATTAGCAGAAGAGAGGGGAACCATTTCTGGACTGGGACAGTGTGATGAGGAGGGCTCAGTGTTAGGATACAGAGGAGAGGAGCCTCCTGACTGAAGGTCAATATGTAGAACTTAAAGAAGGGAAATTAAAACCCAGGAAATAGGAGAATGTTGAATATGGAAGATGTTGGCCTGAAAAGTGCTGATTTTTGTGTTTTCACAAAGTGTGGCCCACTCTCCCCACATGAATGTTTTATATAGCATAGATGGTCATGTGGTAGCCCAAACTCCTTTTATTGCCAGTCATGGTTATCATTGTAGCATATTAACTCACCCACACTTAGCAGTATAAGGCAACCGTTACATTGTGGACTTTGTGGGTTGGGAATTTGGACAGGGTGCAGCATGGACAGTGTGTCTGTGCACCTGATGTCTGGAGCCTAGGCTGGGGTGGCTTTGAGGCTGGCATTGCTGGCTGGAGCGCCTAAGCCTGGCCTCTCCATGTGTTTTGGCTTTCTCATAGTGTGGTGAACTCAGGGTAGTTGGACTTCTTATAAGGGGACTCAAGGCTCTAAATGCAAATGTTTGAATGAAAAGGCAGATGTCATCCTGTATGACCCAGCCTTGGGATCACACAATGCTGCTTCCACCATATTTTACTGTTCAAAGCAGTCACAGTCTCACCTAGATTCAGGGGAGGGGACATAGACCCCACCTTTTGATAGGAAGGGTGTCAAAATTTTAGACCTGCTGTATTGCTAACTGTGGTATTTCTTTAAAAGCTGTGAATTTTTTTCCTCATTCTAGGATTGGTGGGGAGTCCTTAGCAGTTGCCCAGAATACATATGCTGTGAGTTGGTTTAAAGGCAAAGAATTAAACCTTGTGTTTGGACTCCAACTTAGCATGGCTAGAATTGTAAGTATGACAAATGTAATGAAGCCAAATAGGAAGCAAAAAATTGAATCTTTTAGTTACCTGTTAAAGATTACAAGATGAAGTCTATTTGTGTATAACTTAGATACTGATTTTTAATATATTTTTCTAGACCATAGTATAGCACTTACTTTAGTTAAGGCATTTCTACCCTTATTTCACTTAGGAAACAGTCTAAAATCCCTAATTGAGCATTCATTAGTTAAAGAATCTGAGTATTGGGAAGGATCATAAAGGTTTTGTCTCTAGTTTCTGTACCCATTTTTGGCATTCCTGCTATGGAAGTCTTTACATCTGGTCATCCAGTCTGCTCGCACATTTCCGGTGATTAGAAGCTCACCGAGTGATGGAACAGCTCATCTACTACAATTAAGTTTGTGAAACTCAACCTCACATAGACATGAAATCTGCCTGCGTGAGTAGCTTTTACTGACTGCTCCGACTTCTGTCCTCTAGTGAATGTTTCCTCTGCTGTGCACAGCACTTTGCTTACCAAGGCAGCTCCGAAGGTCTTAGACATGCTTGTTTCCTGTGGTTGTCTAAGCCATGTGGCATAGGTTTCAGCTCACACCTCTCTGGACTTCACCGCAGGTGGCCAGTATTCCTCTCAGCGTTTGGAGCCTGGAAATGATCATGGTGTTTCAGGTTTGGTCTGAGAGAGAGTACCCAGGGGCACAGCATTATGCTGTTATTAATGCAACCTATAAGGTGTTTTGGCAGTCCCAAATCCTGTTAGATTTTTTCCTCATGCACTCCTATGAGTAGAGGTTTTTTAAAAAAAAATCCTTGCTATTGAAAAATCAAGGTTTCAAAGACTATGTAAATGGCATGAGAATGCTTGTAACATAGTCATAGGGAAGAAACCCAGTACAAAAAGTTTTTAATGTGCTATTTCATCATATGAAATATATAGCACACATGTATATCATATATTTAACATTTCTATATTTTTGTACATGTAGGTTCGTTCTAATTTTCCGCTACCATAAATAGTGCTATTATGTGATACTCTTAAAACTCGTCTGCGTCTCTGATTGTTTCCTGAGGCTAAGTTACTAGGAGTGGAATTATTACTGAGTCAGAGTTTGTTAGGGTTTCTTAGGACTGTTGGGACCTTTTTCCACCCTGTCCTCTCAGAAATATTTACATCCCCATCTGTGGGCTATGAGAGGATACTATTAATTATAGCTTTGAGAGTATAGATGATTTTTACTTTAAAAAAAGTCATTTTATCAATTTTTTAGAAAACATCTAAATATTATTTTAATTTGGAATTCTTTGATAGCTAGTGTGGTTTTCTAAATTTTATGAATTTTACCCACAAGGACATTCTGGGTACTTTGTTATATATTTTGTGCAAGCAGATATGTCTGTGGCATTTTGTGGATCTTGTTGTCTGATGACTTGTGAAGGAAGGAGATGACTCATTCTCAGTGATGCCATTGTGGTTACTAGTGATCTTCAGGTGTTTCTCTGTGTGGTCACAAATTAGTTATAAGCCATTCATCTGTGTTCTGAGGTGCCCTACTTTCTAGGAAGGAATCTCAGGGGCTTCTAGGATGCAGAGTGAGGGTAATGGGAGTGGTGGGGAGACCTGAGGAGGAGGTGGAGTGAGCCACACCTCAGGCAGCCACCTCTCCATCAGCCAGGGCGGCTTGGCTTTGATCTGATTGATGAATTTAGGGTCCTCATGAGACCCATGAGACCAAAATACTCCCATTACAGAGCTGCCGGGATGGATGGAATTTCAGTCTTTTTGTGCTTCTCTTGTCCCTTTGCAAATTGAAATGATTAGAGAGGTTCGGGCTTTACCTCTCCGGGAATTTTTTGTTAGCTGAGCTGTGAGTTTGTCTGATTTTAGACGCTTAAACTGTTACTATTACCCCTTCTGGCAGCGGACTTCTCACTTTTTTTATTATTCTTAGCTGGGGGTTGGAAGTCCAGCACCCTTTTGATTTTCCTTTGTACTTTGTTACTTTTAAACTCCTTATTTTGACAAATGCTTATTGAGTACTTGCTACGTCAGGTCATGTTAGGCATTTTTGAATTAAAGGATCATTAACACAGTATGTCTTGAAGGGGCTTGTATTTTCAATGATATTGAAGAAATATTTCCATTAGGTCTCCATTTATACCTTCTTGCTTATTTGAATAAAGCCATTGGCTAACAGTGAGAAATAACCATGTGAGGTTTGCTCATATGGTGAGCATATGGTTGAGGACACCTTCAGCAGTCTTCAGGGTCTGACCTGTCAGTAGCATTTAGCACAATTGACACTCCGCCTTCCTTGATTTCTTCTCTTGAATTCCAGGTCACTGCAGTCTCAGTTTTCCTTGCCTTTCTGTTGGCTCCTTCTGCCTCTTTTGCTGGTTCCATCTCAGTCTTCTCAACCTATAAATGTAGGCTTGGTCATTGGACACCTCTCATCTTTTGACACTCACCTCCTTGGTAATCTTACCGAGTTTTGAAATGTGAAGATGAATAGCATGTTTCTGCTCCTGAAATTATATCACCCAGGTCTTTCCCTTGAATTCCACCCTTGTATGTGCAGCTTCCTCCTTGACGTTTCCATCTGGATATCTAGTTGGCGTATCAAACTCAACACAGCCGAAACCCAGCTCTTGGTGTTCTACCTGCTACCCCTACACCAGCTCATGCTGAAGTTTTCTCATCCTCAGTTACAGGCAACTCTTTTTTTCTGGTTGCTCAGGCAAAAACTTTGATGTCACCCTGAACTGCTTCTCCCCCGTCCCCAGCATACACATACACACTCCATGTATTTTCCATTAGCAAATCCTGTTAGCTTTACGATCAGAATATATCCATATTCTGACCACTTCTCACCACGCCCACTGCCAGTGCCCCCAGTCTAAGAACTGTCATCTCTGTTCTGCGTGATTGCAGTGGCCCCCAACTTATGTCCTTGCTTCTGCTTCATCCCCACCTATGGTCTGTTTTAAATGTAACACCCCGAGCAAGACTGTTAAAACATAAGGGATTATGCCACTTCCCTACTCAAAACCCCAGTGGCTTCCCATCTCACACAGAGTAAAAGCCAAAGGTCCTTATTATCACCAGTAGCCCTCCTCACCTCTCCTCTCTGGGGACCTCATCTCATCTCTCCCTTCTTCATTTGCACTGGTCTAGTCTCCGGCCTCCGTGCGTTGAGTACACTCCCTCTTGGGGCCGGTGCACCGGCTGTTCCTCCTGCCTCGACGTTGTGCTTCCCACCGGCTAGCCTCAGAGCCAGCTTCCTCCAAGGTTTTAATCCAAAGTCACATGCCCAGCAAGGTCTCCACCCCTTTTGTATTCTCCTTCCATACTTTTTTTTTAACCTTACTTTTTTAAAAGTTCGTATTGCTATTTAGAATACTACATATTTAACCTGTTCTACCCACTGAAATGTGATAGCTCTCAGTGAGAGCTGCAAGTTTTTCTGTCTTGTTCTTATTATATTCCCAGTAACTAGATTAATGACGAGCATGGAATCAGGGTTCCATAACTGCTAAATGAATGAATAAATGAATGAGGATATTATGTACCATAACTATTACTGTCTTAAGGACAGAGGATGATTTTTTTTTTTTTTCAGATGTCAATACCAGGAAAAGTTGTGCCTTTTCTGAGCTAAGGTTTATTTTTGTCCTGGGTACTCTGTGAATTTTATACCTCCTGTTTCATTTTTGTTTTGTCTATTAAGAAGTTCTAGATGTACTGTGCTGTTTTGAATACTAATATTTTCTATAAATTGGCCTTTTTGTGTAGTAATCTTACCTGTGGCCTTATCTTAGTTTGTTAGTTTTTTCCTTGTAGTGTTTTTAAAAAATTTATCTGTTGTTTAATATGAACCCTATTATACTTATTTCTCTAAGCTATCTCCCATCCTGTTTTTTTGAGCAAGACAGAGATATAAATGAAAATTATGTTGCTTTTTTACCCCCCTTTTCTTTCAGGGAAGTACAGTAAACATGAACCTCATGGGATGGCTGTATTCTAAGGTTGAAGCTTCGTTGGGTTCTGCTGGTCACACAACCCTTGGGGTCACACTTATGATCGGTTAGTGAGTCCTGACTTCTCACCTTTGTCTCTCCTGAAAGCTTGTCACATGGACTATTGAGGCAGAGAGGAAAGAACACTGGGATTGGAGTCAGACCACTTGGTTATAGTTTTGCCTGCACGGTTCACTAGTTCTTGGACCTAATTAGACATAATGAATGTAGTGACATCATTTACCCCACTTGTGTTTTTATTTCCACTTTCCTAAAATGAGGATCTTGTCCCACCGTGTCTGCTTCAGTGTTGTTTTGATTGGCAGTTGGGAGAGTGTGTGTGAGAATGAAAACAGGGAGTTCATACATGTAAAGTGCTAGTTAATAGTCTGTAGGAGAAGGAGAATTGTTTCTTTTTGATCAAATTCAGTTAGTGTGCCTGTGGAGCTTAGATTTATAGAAGTCAGAGGTGATGGGTTTTGGTGGGAAATCCACCAAGTTGGCAGCCGGAGTCTGGGTTCTCGTCCTGTCCCTGACTAGTTCTGTCACCTTGGACAAGGAAGTTAACCTCTGTGTCTCAGTTTTCATTTCTGTAAAATTGTGGGTGTTTGACTAAAATGGTATAGGTCCCTTCTGGCCCTGAGTTCTTTGCTGATTGCTGGGTGGGTCACTGAGATGCGGACGAGGCCCTCTGGATTCAGCACCCATGCTGCTTTGCTGAGCAGTGCATTTGTCTAACTGAGCCCCATGGTGTGTGGAGAGCTGCTTGCACAGCCCTGGAGAGGCCTGTGGGGTGGTGGGCTGAGGTTCTGTGCTGTCTTTTATTAGATGGGCAGCTTGTATCTAGAGACTCCTCCTTTCTTACCTCCCTCTCATGTCCTCTGCCACCTGAAACCTCTTTCTTGCTCTCCAGTGCTCTTCTGTATTCCTTCTAATTCTCCACAATGGAGAATTGAGAATCTCAAAGAATTTTAGAGCCAGAAAAGATCTGTACCATCAGGTCAAAGCCTCTAATTTTACAGATGGGAAAATTGAAGCCCAGAGAGGTTAAGTTCCTTGTCCAAGGTCAATTCAATCAGCTTGTTAGTGTCAGAAGTAGAACCCATGTCTACTGAGTCTTACGTCACAATTTTTATGTAGTATTGTGTCACCAGTTAAAGATTCATTTATTTTACTAAGCTTTTTATTAAAATTCTTGAGAAGTATAAACTTTATTCACTCCTTATCCTGATTCACTTTAATGATATAAGGTCAGCATTAGTGAGTAATGCTGAATACTCGAAGGAAAGCAGACCTGAGTGAGCTGTGCTGTGGGAGGCTGGGCCCTTTGGCCTCCACAGGGTAGGAGCAAGGGTTAGACTTCAGGAAGGAATCCAAAGGGAAGATGAATACACCAGAAATTAATACAGCATTGTAAATTGACTATACTTCAATTAAAAAAAAAACAGTTTGAAAGAAGAAAAAAACAAGGAAGATGAGGTGATCACAGAATCAAGACTTTGCTTTTATAGTTTTGTTCCCCTGGCATCCATCAATAATTGGTGCTTAAACTGGATTAAGAAATTAGGACTAAATTGCTAGCTGGTCATCAGCTTTCTTCAGTCTGTATTCTGATGACAAGGCTAGACTGGCTTTAATTTTAGTCTTTCCACCTGGTCTGCATCCTCCAGCTGGGAGATAATACGGTATAGCCACCGCTGTTTGAGTGCCTCCTGTGTGCGCGTCCTGTCCTTCTGTCCTGATGCAGTGATGCAGGCTTTTCACGTGTGTGTCTAGATGCCATCCCTTTCAGTTGCTGGGTTTTCTGCTGTTAACATAATATGCTGCCTTTTAGGAACCTTCAGTTTGGTTCTCTTTTAAGAATCTCTCTCTCTCTTTTTTTATTATAGGGGGTATAACATGTATTCTTTCACTAGTCTGTGCCTTGGCCCTTGCTTACTTGGATCAGAGAGCAGAAAGAATCCTTCATAAAGAACAAGGAAAAACAGGTTAGTCTACATGCAAAAGTGACGCTTTTGGGAAATACGGCATTTTTGAGATAGTTTTACAATGAGGTAAGTTCCTGATGTAGTGTTGTAAACCCAGTGAGGCTGAATACACCTTTTTTTTTTTACACTTTTATTTCCAAATCTATTTCCACTTGTCTAAATTTTTGGATTCATTCTTTTTCCCCCTTAAGTGGTTTGGCAGAGCTTACGTTCTTGATTGTATATTTGCAAAATGATGAATGTTCCTGGAAGAGAGCAAAAAGGTAGATACTAATCTTAGGTTTTGTTTTTTCTGTGGTCTTTTTAAGTGACCTCAGAAACTGCATTTTAGTGATTTACTGAGAAAAGTTTTTTTTTGTTTGTTTGTTTTGTTTTTTTTTTTACTGAATTGTGAAGGTTAATCACATGGTAAAAGAAGACTAGTCTTGACTTAGATACACAGAACTACGCTGACGGCTCCTCCCTTTCTTCTCTAAGGTGAAGTTATTAAGTTAACTGATGTGAAGGACTTCTCCTTGCCCCTGTGGCTCATCTTCATCATCTGTGTCTGCTATTATGTTGCCGTGTTCCCTTTCATTGGACTCGGGAAGTGAGTATTCTCTAGCGTTCCATTTTTGTTGGCTAAATGATCATGAGAATTCAATCACGTAAATGTAGTGTTTTTAAGCTTCAATCTTGCGTCCCTGGTTGTAGTTTATATTTTCATAGGAATTGTTTTACATCCTGGGATACCACTGGTTTTCTTAGCATAAGGTTTAGTACTGGTTTAATACTTATTATTAGTTTTTTTGAAGAAATACTTTAAAAGCAGTTTTTGATCCATTTTAACACTTAGTTCTGGATTCGTATTCTTTTCTATTTCCTCTTTATTTTTTTTTGTTAGGAAGCCTCTTACTGAGAATGGAAACAGTGCATTGGCTCATAGTGACAGAGCCTGTTTCTGTTTGTACGCCTGCTGTTCTGCCAGGCTCAACTTCAGGGTCCACACCAAATTCTTCTTTGCTTTATCTTCTACCTCGCTCTCCTTTTCCATTGGCAACTACTTAAACAGAGCAGTGTTTGAGTGTGTTTGTGGGGCTGTGTCTTTGTAATTACAACCTTTAAGTTCAGGCTGTTATTTGTTAGTTTGAGACAAGAACCCTGTATGTTATTTAGTGAAGAACCTATCTAGTATTGCTTTTAAGTAAAGTAAGCCGTCTTAATTCCTTGTCATACTACATGTGGTTTTCTGAAAATTTTGTGTATTATTCTTTGCCGTATATGTAAAAGAGGAAAAAAGTAGGCATCAGTATATTTTATTTAGTTAGTGAACTATTTATATAAATACTAAGCTTTAGCCTGTTGCTTGAGGATGACTATCAAGTAAGATGGGGAAACAGTATGAAAAAGGGAAAGTTGACTAAACTTAGAGTTATTTTTATTCAGTTTTATTTTGACTTTACTTTTTAAAAACAGAATAGCGCTCTGTAACGTGTTCATTTCCCCACCCCCCGCCTTTTTATTTTAGAGTTTTCTTCACAGAGAAATTTGGATTTTCCTCCCAGGCGGCGAGTGCTATTAATAGGTACTTCGTTAATTCTCTAATTGCATATTGTGTGCTTGGTGTGGATTTTTATTTATAACCCAGTGTTATGCAAGACAGAAAGGACGTATGTGAGCTAACATCCTCAGTGTGAAACCAAGTCTGTCTTGGGTCTTGATTCTGAACGGCAATCTTTGCATTAATGGAAAACCAAATAAGTTTTGGACCACTGTTTATATCTCTATATTTCTGTTTACTGATGACCATTTTAGAAGAATATTAAATGAAATGAGCTGGGGTTTGCTTTACCTAATGGTTTTAGGGACTTTTTGGATTTTTTGTTGCTGTGATATAATTTATTAAATATCTTTTATATTTTCTGGGCAGTATTGTGTATGTAATATCAGCTCCCATGTCCCCAGTATTTGGGCTCCTGGTGGATAAAACAGGAAAGAACATCATCTGGGTTCTGTGTGCAGTGGTGACCACCCTTGCTTCCCACATGATGCTGGCCTTTACGCTGTGGAACCCTTGGATTGCTATGGTAACGTCACTGCTGACTCCTGGGGGCTCAGGGCTTCAGGGAGGACTCTGTATAGCACCTGCCAGGAGCCGCGCTCAGCTCTTCTGATAGCAGTGCTTGTGACAGTGGGGAAAACAGTGACTTGATTTCAGTTTTTATGGAGTAACTATTCTTAGAGTATATAAATATGAATCATTAATGCATAAAGTATTTTTGATTTCATTTGGCTTATTTAACTACTCTCAATGTTGTTATAGAATTTGAAATAAAATAGTCGTATAAAAGCCAGAATGCTTGTTAATTCCTTATATTTTTCTGTACTTCATTAAAAGAAGTCATTCTATCATAGGTGGCAAAAAAAAAAATCTATCAGCCCAATATCTGATTTTGCATTCTTTTGTCTTTGACTCTTAGTAGGTCAGGAAGTAATAATGAGTTCATCAAGTTTTTGTTATTGTTCTTCAGAATGTCATTCTTAAGACCACAGGCTGAAGTGCTGCATTTCTTACCTTTTAATAAAGGGACTTGGACGTAGATATTCTCACTTGGTGAGAATTCTGTGGGACGGATTCCTAGAAGTAGAAATGCTATAGCAGAGGCTTTGCACAGTTCGCTTCTTGATGGATACTGTGAAACCTCTCCTCCAATAACTTTCTACTCATTTATAGCTTTACCAATAATATATGAATATTTGTGTATGTTGTTTTAAAGTATTCTTGCCATTGTTGGACATCGGCATTATGTTAATCATTGCCAATCTGATAGGGGTAAATGATCTTACTTTAACTTAAATGATAAGGTATCTTCCTTAATTGAAGGAAAAGTTAGCATTAAGTGATGTTAAGCAGTCAGTGGTTGTTGCTGGTTCTCTGAGAACCCAGCTCTCCATCTGGGTGGTGATGACCCAGAGGTCAGGTAATGGACTTCGGCGTGATGTTACCTTGATTGCTTAATTTGTTTTAATTCCTAATAAATACTGGAAAATTAGCTTGCCTAAGACGTTGGTAGTAACTTTTTGCAAATTAGCTTTATTTTCTTGCTTGGTCTTTGACTGCACCCTAGGCCCAGCCAATTATATGTACATATAATTTAAAATGGTTAAGACAGTGTTGTGTATTTTGTCACTAGAGGGACACTGTTAGAGAGGGCCAGGACTTTTCTGTATTGAATATGAGTTTTTAGTCTTATTATTTTGCAGTACAATTTACATGAATATTCGTATATTAGTTATTATGTCATTCTTGCTAATCTGCATCAAAGGAAAATCAGCTTTTGGTTAATATAAGGCTTTTTTACCCTTTTCCATATTGCTTTCTATAGTGTCTCCTGGGACTGTCCTATTCGTTGCTTGCCTGTGCACTGTGGCCAATGGTGGCATTTGTAGTTCCTGAACATCAACTGGGAACTGCATATGGCTTGTAAGTGTTTGCACCGTGGATCGTATAATGTCTCTCTGCTGTAATAACTTAATTATCTTCAGGCTTCTGGGACAGCTCTGAACCTGGAAATAACTAGAAAAGTCAATTAACCTATTTATGTTATTATTGTGGCAAAAAAAAATGCTCTGAGCCTCCAGCAAGAGTGCTGGAGATAAACTAACCCATAAGAGGTAATTGCTGACAGGACCATCCCATGGTCCATCTGTCTCAGGGCTTCTCAGTGAGAAGTTGAGTTACAGTCTGGCATAAAAGGCCAAAGTGGAAACCACGTTTGTGGTTGGTATTCACTTAACCCTTTCATTCAGCAGGAAGGTGTTGAGATCATACTGCACTTATTAACTCCCTTACCTCTGAGCATAAAGTTTAGAGTGATAACAATCATGTGGTAAGAAAGTGAATCTAATCACATCATTCCTGATCGAAAACATCTCTTAACACTAATAGTATGTGGTTTGTAGATACGAGTGTTTATAGTAAATTGCTCCTCAGTGTGTGAAGACTTTAGAATTGACATGTGTTTTTTCTTTTAATTTCTTAAATTGTAGCATGCAGTCCATTCAGAATCTTGGGTTGGCAGTCATTTCCATCATTGCTGGCATGATACTGGATACTCGGGGATATTTGTTTTTAGAAGTTTTCTTCATTGCCTGTGTTTCTTGTAAGTGCGCCACCTGGCAACATTCAGTTTCTTTTAATATGTAGCGGAATGTTCTCACTTATACTTTGAGGTTTTGGTTGTTACGATTCTCTTTTCCATTTTGTAAACCAAATCCCTAAGCTGTATCACTCAGATTTGCCTGTTTTTTTGCCTGTGCATCAGTTTCCCAGCTAGTGACTTTTTAGTTTTCTGAAGATTCACAGGTATTTTTCAAGGAGATTCCAAACCTTAAAGACAGCAATGGAATCTGCTTTATATTCTGTTTAAAATATTTATGGTTTTTAAAAACACTTTCCCCTTTAAAGTGGAACCATTTGAAGGGTCCTGAGTACGTCCCTGGTGTGACTGTGTGGACACTGACATGGCTTAGGTGTGAGTGCTCGTGGTTTATTCATTAGGCAATTTTGAACTCCTTTTGTTCTTAGTCCTGTTGCTTAATTTTTACCTGTAATGATTCATTGGTGAAAAATAGGAAGCATTAGGAAACTGCTGAAATCTACAACAATAAGTCAGCATTTTCCCACTGATAGTATTTACCTTACACATCAGTTGTGTTCATCTGAAAAAAATTTTCACAAAACATATCAAGATGTCTTTTACACTTCGATAAATTCTGTTTAAAGTAGCAATCCCAGTGATGATTTTATCAGATTTCATTTTCATGTATAGGAATAAATACTATACCTGGCAAGTGTGGTATTTGCAGATAATTGCTTATGTATAGCCTGAATACATTTTATTATCTCAGTTTTAGAAATGAGCACATCAGATTTTAAAAATATATTATTTCTTTTTAAGTAGTGGGCCATGTAAGAGTTCAGAATCCTAAGTCATGAAAGTGTTTTTGAGTATTTTTGATGCTGCAACATGTGGTTTAATTTCAGTCAGTGGTTCCATATAAATTTGGCTCTCAAACCAAACACCATGCTATTTAAAAATATTTCTGTTGATGTATTAATTTAAAATAAATTCAGTGTGCCACACTTGTTACAGTAAAAAGCCATGTACCTGACTTTCTGAGACCTTCACTGGTTCTGGGTTTCTGGGAGCTTAATGACCACGTTTTAACGTTTGATTAGTTTATAAAATGAACATGGTGTTTTCAGATTTAAAACCCCCAAAGGAGTACTTCTACTTGGCTCTGTAGAAATTAAACAGCCTAATGGCTGGCAGGAGTTGTGAAGAAGTGCTGGGAACGACCAGCAGTTCCAGAGAGAGAGGAAGGAGGTGGCTTGGCCTCTTCTTCTAGGGTCGGGTGTCTCAGTTTCTCTTTTTCTGTCCCTGCCATCCCTTGGCTCAGGTTTTAAAAATATATTTCTCATGGAGGAAATGGTGTGTAACTTATTTTTAGTACTTTTTGGAAAATGATGTGAACAGTGTTTTTATTTTTAAATGCTTATTAGTAAAGATTTGATTTTCTAAGCTTTTCTTTGTAATTATGATGACATAGGAATCACTGGGAAGAAGTACATGTTTTTAGGGCCGTATGTTTTTTCACTTCCAGTGTCACTCTTATCTGTGGTCTTACTCTACTTGGTGAATCGTGCCCAAGGTAAGTAGAAGTTCAGATATTTTCTTTCTTAAACCACAGTGGATCATCTTGTGGGGTCCCTGGACTGTCCCCAGGCCTCTGGCGAGGCCAGTGCTTTAGTTCATGTAATAGCATTTCATTCATAGTGATGGAAACACATTCCATTGTGAAACATCATTATGTTCATATTTATTAAAATTGTTGTCATATTCTTCCTGGACAGTTCAATTTAAGCTTTGTAATATAAAGTTTTAGATGCTCTTTTTATACTAGCATAAAGAAGTATGTTTTTTAAAAAAGTAACCTAAAGCCCTTCTTGTGTTACTGTCTTATAGTTTAAAAAAGTGAGAAGTAAATACATTCGTAGCTGTAATTTGCATTTTAAGGTTTAAAGTGTTTGATATAGAATGAGAAACTGCAGATCTTTTCATTTGCTAATATCTAGTATATACATTTGTGTTTCTTTCTTTTTTCTTTTTTTTTTTTGCTCTTTATAAGATTTTGATATCACCGTTATTAATTTTTCTAAACTGGCTCCCTCCTAAGGATTGTCATGCACTTGGAAGAATGATGCTGTTTAAATAATTTTAGGTCATTTCCTTTAATGTCTCCTAATTTTCACTACTATTGAATACTGATGCAGGGTCCCAATGAGCAAAACCTCAAGCAATACATTGGTCCATATTTTCTTTTAAAAAGCTAAAATTGAGGAGTGATTATTTGTATCATATAAGGATTCTTAAAAAACAGTTTTTCCCCCTTGGGAAGTTTCTAGGAGATAAACTATTTCTCACCTTCCATAGCCTTTTACATTACTTAAAGGCGTGTGTGTATGTGTGCATGCTTGAATTTTACTCATGATAGTTATATTGAAAAGATCCTGTGCTTATTTGTGTTTTAGGTGGCAACCTAAATTATTCTGCAAAACAAAGGGAAGAAATAAAACTTTCTCATGCAGAGTAAGTATTAAAGGAGAGAAAAGTTGTCTTTATTTTGAAAATCTTAGAACATTAGCATTTTATTTCAAGAGACTGGGTTTAGACTTTGAAGAAATTAGTCTTTTTCTTGAGTTTTGAGAGCTAATGATTACCTCTAGAACTATTATAGCAAAATTCTTGTTTGTGTTAGAAAATGTTAAAAGGGATATCAAAGGTTAAAAGGAAGGGGGTAAAGAACAAATTAGGCTTTAAATTGTCTTCAGAGAGAAGAGAGAGACCTGAAGTATTTGTATTTTATTGGAGGAGAGATCTTTGTCCTGACTTCCTGTGCTGGGTTCACCCTTCCATTCTTTCTCATATTTTCTTTTTCTTAACTGGTTGAGATAATCTTATCTTCTCCTGGTACTAACATGCTATTCTGTGTAATCTGACTCATTTATGTAAGTGTGAGGTTTAAGTTAAATTAATTTTTCCATGACTGTGTGCTAAAACATAGTAGTGATTCTATTTCTTGTTATTTCTAACTTTTTAGACGTTGAATTTTTTATGATTTAAAAAATTTATTTGTTAATATATACCATATGACTGTAAGTTTTGTGAATTTTGAATAGATTAAAATCAGGTAGAACAAGGCTGTGTTTTCAGGGGGCTGATCCTTGGCCATCTCAAATTCCCTTTAACATAGTAATTCTCCTAGAAATACATCTTTAGAAAATAATCTGATGTGTTGCAAGTTTTAGATATCTTTATGAGTGTCTTGTTAATTGTATCAAAAAAACTGAAACAACATATATGTCCCCACTAGGGAAATGCTGAAACATATTATGACATGTCCATATCACTTGTTGTTAAAATCATGTTTTAGAAGGATTATTAAAGTCAGAGATATTCAACATGCTGTATGTTAAGTAAACAAAAGATAAAAAATGCAAATATAATATCCTAATTTTATTCAAGAAAATGTATGCAGGCATGTGTGTTTCTTAAATCCATTACCTGTGTATAATAGAAAAAATACTGAAAGAGAAATCTCCAAATACTAACAAATCCATTTGAATGGCAGGGTTAGAAGAGTTTATTTTTTTTCTTGGCTTTTTAGTGTTTTCCAAGTTTTCTGCATCGATCCTGTATTACTTTTATAATGAAGAGGAGTGAAAAGATTATCCAGCAAAATGTGTTACTTAGTATTTGGCACTGCATGTTTTATAGTGGTTATGGTTTCCATTCTGTGATGGTGGGGTTTTGTGTTTTTTCCTCTCCCTTTTTGGATAATTTATTGTATTGTGTTTTGCAGATGAGAAGTTTAAATGACTGTGACATGAGAATGGGCTGCACACATCATTGGTTTGAAAACCTCCATTTTTTTTTTTTTTTAAATTTAGAGTTTAGATGTTAGGAAGAATAATGATCTGAAGAGTTACTATATTTATATTTTGAATATACCTATTTTAAAGTAGAATTGTGAGGCCTATTTTAGCCTGTGTCTCTTGTATTGCTGAAGAATTCTGCTTTGGAATAGGCTAATCAATGATGAAGTTTAGAAAATTGCACCTGTTAACATGCAGGTGATTTTGAGTAAGGACAATAAATGATGGAAATCTTTGGATCTTGTATTGAGATAATTTTCACAAAGTGTACTTTAGGGCTATGCCTTTTATTTATCTTAAAGGAAAAAAAAAAAGGCTTTTGAGTGGGTAGAAGGAATGTTTTATATAGAATAAACAATGGCATTTTAATAATCACTCCCTATTGTAATAGGGAATACTTGAAAGATATTTTTATGAAGTCTCAGTTGCACAAATGGCAGATGGAGTTCTGACCTCTCCACTTAGGAGAGGTTGCCGAGCAGTGACCCTTCTTTTTCTCTCTGTTACTGAGGACCTGGACCCCTTGGGGACATGATTTTGTGGTACAAACTTTCTGTACAGTTTTTCTTATAGTCCAATTAATTACTAAAAAGTGTCCTGTAAATTATGATAATTGCATATCTACAAGGATAAATAAAAATGCTGCAAAAGGAATACAGGATGTCCTTTAACTTTTGATTTCAAAAAACATGTTAAAACACTGATTTTAATTCTTATTTATGTGGAAAGTTTTCTCTATAAGAAAATCTAAGTTGTAATAAAGAAAATTTGCCTAGTTACAATCATTGAAGAATTATGGGAGTAGTTTTTTCTTCAGAGCAGGACTTTAAGTAACATTTATGTTTCTTGCATTAAATAAAATACGGATATGAAATTTCTGACAAACACTTTAGTTGACTTAGTCTTGTCATATTGCATATTAAAGTCAAGGAATATTTTATGTGTTTTGCTTTCTGTGGACATGCAGGTAGTTTAGACAACTACTGTTTAATGTATTTAGCTGATTTTATTGTTTGAAGTACATGGCATAAGATTGTATGCTTTAAAGCTCTAGACCAGCTTGAGAGTGAATTCCTTATTCAGGGTAAGTTTATTTACATCCATTTTTCTGATTTTTGGTTTATTGTGTTGTTACTCAGTTGTTAGTTCCTTAGGCCTTGACTGCCATGTGATGGTCCTGGCTCATGGCTATTGAAAATTGGCCTTCCCAGCTGGGACAAGTCTGCTGCTGCTTTCGTGGTCTGGCCACTGCCTCACTCTTTCCACTACCCCTGGGCCTCAGCTCCAGGCCTCTGTGTGCCAGCTGTTTACATTTCTTCAAATTGGTCATGCTCCTTCCCTTCCGAGGGGCTTTGTCCATGCTGCTCCCTCTGCTTAGAATATTTTATCCAGGATTCTCTACAACCTGGTTTCCCAGGATTTACAACAGAAAACTTTAGCCCCAGCTCGGAACCCTTCTTCCTGTGGAAACTCTTGCAGACCCTTCAGGCTATATCAGGTTCTTCTAAAATTCCTGTGGTCTTTGAACAACCCTGCACTTTTCCTTCTTACCTTACCTCAGCTTTTACTGAAGAATTTGATGGGGTATCTATTGCTTCCTTTATAAGCTCCCTGAGGGCAGGGGCTGTGTCTGTTATGTTAATAACGACCGTGTTGATAGTGCCTAGCACAAAGTAGGCATAAAAAATTTTTTTTTCTTTTTAATAGACTTAATTTTTTTAGAACAGTTTCAGGTTTACAGCAGAATTGAGCAGAAAATACTGAGTTCCCACATAGCCCTCCCCACCCACACATATATACTCCCCTACCCTCAACACCCCTCATCAGTGTGATATATTTGGTACAATCGATGAACCAACCTGGGCACATTATTATCAAGCAAAGCCCATAGTTTACACTAGGGTTCACTCTTGATGTTGTGCATTCTATGGGTTTTGACAAATGCATAATGACATGTAGCTACCACTATAGTATCATACGGAATAATTTCATTGCCCTAAAAATCCCTTGTGCTCCATCTGTTCATTCCTCCCCACCTCCTTCTCCCTAGACCCCTGGAAACCACGATCTTTTTATTGTTTCTGTAGCTGTGCCTTTTCCAGAATGTCATTTGGTTGGAATCGTACAGTTTGTAGCCTTTTCAGACTGGCTTCTTTCATTTAGTAATATGTTTTTTTAAGTTTCTTCTATGTCTTTCATGGCTTGATAGATATTTTTTTTTACTGCACATACATTTTTTAATTTACATATATGTACTGTTCATTGTTTCTAAGAATGTTTAGAGCTTTAGCTTTTTAAATTTACATAGTTATCAAAGGAATAAAGCCAACCACAAAATAAGAATTAACTCAAAAAGATACATACACCCTGCTATTAACAGCAGAATTATTTATAATTGCCAAGATATGGAAGCATCCTAAGTGCACATCAATAGTTGAATAGATAATAAAGATGCAGCATATATATATACACATTTTATATATATGTATATGTATATGTGTATATATATATATATGTATATATATATATATATGGCCCTTCATTCACTTTTTTTTTTTACTTCAAAAACCAGAATTTTATAACTGGCAGAGACATTTCCATTACATCAAAAACAATAGAACACCTGGAAATAAACTTAACCAAGGAGGTCACCTATACTCTGAAAACCGAAATGACACTAAGAAATGGAAAGATTTCTTGTGCTCTTGGATTGGAAGAATGGCCACACTACCCAAAGCAATCCACAGATCCAACCCAACCCCCATCAAAATACTCAAGATTCCTCACAGAACTAGAACAAACAATTCCAAAATTTATAAGGAACCACAAAAGACCCCAAACAGCCAAAACAATCTTTTGTAAGTCTCTCTCTTTTTTTTCTCTTTCTTCTTTTTGTTCTCTTTTCTTATGGTTTAATGACTAGAGAGGGTCCTTTAACATTTACTGTAAAGCTGGTTTGGTGGTTTGGTGAAATCTTTTAGCTTTTGCTTATCTGTGAAGCTTTTGATTTCTCAAGTAAGTCTGAATAAGAGCCTTGCTGGATAGAGTATTCTAGGTTTTAAATTTTCCCCTTGCATCACTTTAAAAATATCTTGCCACTCCCTTCTGGCCTGTAGAGTTTCTGCTGAAAAATCAGCTGATAACCTTATGGGAGTTCCCTTGTATGTTATTCATTGCTTTTCTTTTGCTAATTTTAATATTTTCTCCTTATCTTTAGTTACTGTCAATTTGATGACTATGTGCCTTGGTGTATTCCTCTTTGGGCTGATTCTGTGTGGTACTCTCCGTGCTTCCAGGACTTGAGTGACTATTTCCTTTCCCAAGTTGGGGAAGTTTTCGGGTATTATCTTCCCAAAAAATTTTTGAATGGTGCATAAATAAAAAGGAGAGGAAATCGGGATAACCTTTTTGGAGGATAAGTTGGCTGGCAATATTAATAAAAAATACCTAGAAAGCATAATGGTGGTGGGCTGTATGCCTTTTGGCTTAGCACTTCCATTTCTAATAATTTATTCTAAGGAAACCATTAGACAAATATACACATAAATATATTTTAAGAAAATATCTTCGTTGCAAGATTGTTTATCACAGCCTAAGACAGGAAACCACCCATGTTTATAAGGAGGTTTGTTAGGTACCTTGTATCATATTCTTAAAGTGAAATATTGAGCAGTCATTAATTGGTTTCATTAGAGAGCACGTTGACATGGAATGGTGGCATTATTATGTAGAAGAGTCAGAGTGCTGTTGTTTTTGTAAAAACAAACATAAACATGTCTGAAGGATATGTACATAATTGTCTCTGGGTGATGACTTTTTTTTGCTTATTTGTATTTTCTAATTTTTCAACAATAAATGCTTATTGTATAATAAAAGTTTTAAAAAGTTCACAAAGAATAAAATTCAATAGACGTTTGAATGCTACTGTTTGAAGAAAGTGGTAGTGTTCAAAAGGGGGGAGAGTAACAAGTAATGTTTTCCAGAGAACTCTGTGAATGTAGATGGGAGTTAACAGACCCTGAGTGAGAAATAGAATTTGCATTGACAGGAAAAAAATTGCATGTGAGGAGAACCATAGTTGACAAAGGGTAGAGAATGGGGTAAAGTCACCTATATCTTGGTCCCACTGGTAGCAAAGAGTAACTTCATGTTGTCTGCAATCTGTCCATGATTTCTGGAATGCCTCGGCCCCAGCCCTAGCCCCCTTGGCTTCTGCCATTTGCAGGTTCTTGGAGTGCCCCAGGGGAGATTGGAGATTAGACTCTAAGCAGAGATTTGCTGCCCCTATGTCTATGGGGAAAACTTTGGTGTTTTGTAAGAAATACTGAAAAATCTTTGACATCATCCAGTCAGGAAAGACAGCCAAACTTACTACAGACTTATTAGCACTTACTCCTCTGAGGTGGAAGTGTTCCCTGTACACGGTCACGCACTCAGCTGAATGTGTTTTCTCCTTGGTGGATCTTTATCTGTCCCCCTTCTCGGCAGCTACCTGCCTAACTTACTCTACTCCCTGAACTGGTTTTTTCCCCTATAGGTTTGACTGCAAACCCATTGTGTACTGAAAATCAGTGGACCTGTGAGGCATTCCATATGAGATTAGCGTCTACTTCATAGAAGTTTGTTTTGTCTTTTTGAAGAGGATCACCTTCCGTACTGTCTCCTGTTTTTGTAGGGTAGTAGCTTTCTGTGCTTCCATTTCCTGATTAGCAAAATGGAATATCACTAGAGTTCCTTCTTACACTCATATTCTTAATTTATGAAACACCTAAATACGGTTAATTACCATATGTTAGATCTATATTCACTGAAGGATGACCTAAAACATTGTTGAGAGAAATATCCATTCCTTGCATCCACTTGATGGGTTGGACGGATGGGCCCTCTTAGGGTTGCGTTCGGATTTCTTTGGGAGCTCTGGCAAGGGAACGAAGCATGTGTGGACATATCTAGGAAATAGCAGGTTGTTCTCAAACAACTGAAAGTGTGGGCTGGTGACAGTTTCAGGCTTCTTGAGAGGTTTCTACCAGCCCCTTTCCCCTGCCCCTCCCCAAATATTGAGGCTTGTTCTGTTTCTGAAGGAAAATCTGATTATTTCCAGGTTTTGTGTCTTAATCATGTTCAGATAGTTTTTTAACCATTCAGAGCACACCCTTCCTGCCCTGGGTAAATAAAAGTATCAGGACAAAAGGCAAATCCTTCTCCCCCTCCCCACCCCAGTAGAGCCCGGAACTCACCGGGTACCGTGAACTAGAGATGGTTGAACTACCGCTGGAGTGAGGTAGGACAAGGATGAGAGGGAGAGGAGAGAGGCCGGGTTTGAGCCAGCAGCTGCGGACTGGGAGAGCTGGGATGAGAGAATCTGCAAGGGAAACAGGGCTTGTAAGAGCAGCAGGAAGCCTCGGTTGGGGGTTGGAAGGGACATGGAGGTGGTGGGGAGGTGGGCCTGGAGTTGGGCCATCTCTGATTTCAGAGTCATCACTCATGTGACAGAGTGAGTGTGTCAGAGAAGTAAGTGTCCTTGTTGGGTTCTGATGAGGTCCGTGAGGTGCAGTCCAGGCTTGGGGGAGGGGAGAACTAAGGAATGGGCCATATTTATTACAGACTTTTAAATGATTTCTGTGACTTTATTTCACAGTTCTATGAATTTTAATAGGTATAGGTTTGTGTTCTGGCTACCACAATCAAGATACAGAACAAACAGTTCCTTAATAAATGTTTCAAAGGAAAAATATAATATTTTAAGATAACGTGTGTATTCTCTTCATTTAGGAATTATTTTAGAACGTTTTGGTTTATTTTCCAACATTTGAATTTTTTAAATGTCTTTCTAGTCTGATGACTATGAAGTTTTTATAGTCATGTTACTTGAATTAATATGCTGTATTTTGTAGACTGCAGTATTTCACCTCCTCACATCTCTGAAATTGGGATGTATCTTTGTGGAGAGTTCAGGCTGAAAGTATCTTATGATTCAAAGAAATGTAGTATTGGTGAGAACCAAGCATGATGCTGTCATAATGTGATGATGCTTGATGTAAGATGTGCAAAGACTTCTGTGTCATCATTTCTGGCATCGTTGAACCTAAGGCTCTGTACTAGAGGTAGTGATTCAGAAAGATGGAAAATGTGGACTGTCTTCCTCAAGGGTCACATCGATGAGTGGGGGAAAAAGACAAAGGATCAGTGATTCTGTGATTGTGATACAGTCTGATGAGCAGTATTGTAGAGCAATGGCTAATGGGATTTAGGGGTCCTGGAGCACTTCTAAGAGTCCCAGAGGAGGTAGTCTTTGAGCTGCATCACAAAGGATGAGTAGGATGACTCACCTAAGCAGAGAAGGAGTGAGGTGTGAGTGGGGAGGCCAAGAGGTCCCAGAGCTAATCCTGAGGGAGCCTGCTGGTTACTGAAGATGGAGTGAAGGGGGCGTGTGGAGAGTTCAGGTTGAAAGCTTTGGTAGGAGGCAGATTGCTGAGGGCCTTTATTCCATGTTTAGCATTTTGATCTTAATCCTGGAGGCAAATGGGAGCTTTTGGAAGATTTTTATGTTGGGGATTAAGATTGAGATTTACATTTTAGAACGATAACCCTAGATGCAGAAGGAGGGGGATGAATTACAGGTTGAGGGGAACAGATCTGGAGTCAGAATGATTAATAGGTTGGAGCAGTGAAGCCCATGAGAGGTGATGGAATATGAACTAAGGTAGTGGCAGTGCAGATGGAGAGGAGAGGGCAAGTTCCAGGGACACCTGGGAGGTCGAACTGATAACGTGATCATGACAATTCAGTGTGGAGAAAGGCCAGAATAAAGCATGACCCCCAGATTTCTGGCTTGGGTGGACGGCCATTAAGCAGAAAGCGGTTTTGGGAGGAAAGTGATTTCAGTTTTGGCTTTGTGAAACTTGCAGAGCCGAGGAACTGCTGTATGGACAGAAGCGTGTGTTTGCAATGCAAGAGGATTTCCCAGGAGTGGGGTTTGGGAGTCATCGATGGGGCCATCAGGGAGCCAGTGAGATGCCCAGGAAGAGTGTGGGGATGGAGTAGAAGAGTGGTAACGACGGAGCCCTGGGGCCACCCACCCACACTTACAGGGTGGGAGCAGGAAGGGGTGTAAATAAAGAGGCAGAGGAGGGTATATTCTATGGAAGCAAAGATGAGTATGAGAAGGGAGTGGGTGACAGTGACAAATGCCATGAAAGCTGAAGCAGGATAGAGTCCAGCCATTCAGTTTGTAACTGGAAAGCCATTGGTGTGCTGTTGGAAACATTTTCAGCGGAGTGGGATGGCAGGAGGGGCAGCAGCCAGCCCATAATGATGTGGTGTATGAATTCAAGGTAGAAATTACAAGAAAAAGTGTAGCCTGCCCTTTCAAGAAGCTTGGCTGTGAAAGAAGAGAACATAAGGAGTCATCAGCAGCCGTGTTGTTGATCGTTGGGCTAATGCTTTCTAAAGGTCTCATTGCTAATGTGTTTCTCCTTAAGGAGTGGAACAGTCTCAGACTTGGTGATTCTTTAATTTTCTTGAAGTGGCGCTTTTTGCTTTTTGTTCATGATTTGACCAGTGTAAAAATGCTCAGCTACAGCTTGCTTCAAGAACATAAGTTCTTCTTATCATGGAATTCTTCTTGAGGCCATTACCTTTGAAGTTGTTTGAAACATTAAAAAAAAAACCAAAATAACAAAAAACCCTCAACAGAACAAAAAGTTGCGAAATTGAAATACGAAAGAGATTTGGCTTGTTTACAAGAAAGTAAAAGACAGTGAGAATACATGACATGACTTTATAAGCTTCGGTTATGCTTTTTTGCAAACGACTTTGTGAAAAATTTTCCTTCTTTATTGTCTTTAAAATATGAGCTAAAAAGTGAGGATGCTTGCAGGTATTGTGTGTCCTGGAATTGCTTTGAATTGCAGTTGGTGAGTGTGAGAACAAATAAATCCCAAAGTATTTGTGATTTAGTTTTATAGGCACACATTCATAAATTGCGTTGAGTCAGTAACTCCAGAAAAACATACCCAGGAGAATTATTTGCTGTTTATTCGTTTACTCCACAAAGATTTAGCAAATACCCATATGTTCAAGCCTCTCCTAGATCCTGTAGGAGGGGAAGTAAGGGGATTTAAATAATGCTGCTCATACTTGGTAGAAGTCAAGATGTGCCTTAAGAGGTATGGATGAGGGATCAGAGAAGGGAAAGGGCCTTCTGATGAGTGATCAGGGGAGGCTTCTTGGAAGAGGTGGCATTTGAGTTGTTTGCTGAGAGACAGCTGTTCTTTCTTTTTGACTAGTCTGTTTCATGTAATTCCCTCGACTATTCTCTTTCTTAAAACTGTTCCCTTGTTTGATTTTCTGAGGCTCTATTATCCAGTACCTCCTCCTGTCCCTGTGTTCCCTGTCAGGATTTTTTATGGTTCCTGTCTCCTAGGTCCTCTCGTCTTTCTTTTCCCTTCTTCCTCAGGGATATAATTTCCATCTGCAGCCTGGGCAGGTGACTCTAAACCCAGAGCTTGAGCCTAAGCTGTCTGTAAGCCTCCATCCTACCCTTCCAACTTGAGGCCTCACTAGCAGCTCACATTTCACTTGTCTGAACTGAACTCTCCCTCACAATACACAGCCTCATTCCCTCTCTCCCTTCTGTCCTTTTTCTCTCTGCAGTAATGGCTGAGTGCCCACTAGGTACTAGGTGCTGGTTGATCATTCTTTTGATTCCTCATGCTTGGAGTCTCAGTCATTTTTGTTCTGTCTCCCTTACCACCCATGTCTAAATAATTAATTTCATTTCTCTTCATTCTTTCTAATACGTTTTAAAATCCCTTTAGTTCTTCTACTCATGCCCATGATCTCTGTGTTTGGATCACTGCAATGTTCTCGTAAATGTCAGTCCCCTTCCTCTTCCTCCTCTTCATTTGTCAGTATCACCATTGCTTACTGAGAGTCTGCTGTGTTCAGGATGTTGCTAGGATGCTGTACTCTATAGATCGAAAAATGGAGTAGCAGGGGAGATAAAAACTGGCCTGAAATAATGAAGGAGCCCATCATCAACTCCAAGGTGATGAGCCCAGGGGGTGAGTCAGCAGTGCAGAGTGAGATCGGAGGTAGCTGGAGGAAGTAGACCCCAAGGTCTGGGAAGACGAAGACTTAGGCATGTGGGGAAGGTTTGGGAGAGGGTATTGAGTGGTGGATGGTGGCCCCATGGTAAACACGTGAGGTGGAAATCCACGTGGTGCAGTAGGAGACAGGTGAGTTGAAAAGTTCAGCTGGGACTAGACTGTGATGGGTCAGGTATACCAACATGAGAAACCTGGGCTTTATGCTATAGAGGTAAGGATACAGGGAGGGAGTGGATAGAATTAGGGAGAGTGTGATCTATGAAATGCTCTTTAAAGAAAATCTGGAGGTGGTGTGTAGGCTGTTTTTGAGGGAAAGGAAGGCCAATTAGGAGATCTTGCAGAAGTCTGCTGTGACATTTTGTTTCTTTTCTCTAATTTATTCAAAACACAATGGCTGCCAGATCGTTTCTAAGTCACAGCTTTGATCCTGTCAGTCTCCTGCCCAAATGCCTGTGGTGGGTCCCTGTGCCTTGAGGAGTGGTTCTTTTGCTGGTTTGGGGGCAGCCTTCCTGGTCACACTTCAGCCCACCCTTCCAGCGTTGTCTCCACTTCCTACCCTTGGCAGGAACCAACCACTGGTCCTCACGCAAATTTTCCGTTTTCTCCAATGCTTGGAAAATTCTAATTGAGATATCACCCAGCCTTCAGCATACGTATAATGCCTTTCATGGCCCCTGCAGCCCCCTGCCCCCTACTGAAACTTCCCTAATACTTTCTGTGTTGTTTGTTTTTGATTAATCAACCACTGACATGATTTTTTTCTGTAGCTGCTGAAATTGTTCCTTAGCGCTCATATTGCTGTTTGTATGTTTTGACTTTGTTTCTCCAACAGTCTGTAACCTCCTTAAGGGCTGGTACCATGCTTGACACTTGTATGTGGCTGTAAGTAACACCTTGCATCCACTGCTGCCCCAGTCATGATATTTTGAACATGATATTTGCTGACCTTCAATTTTGTTTTAACCTGTCCAAGCAGCCAGGCATATTATGGAAGATGCTTGCAGCCCAGGGTGGTAACACATTCGAGGACCCCTGCTTTCACCAGGCAGTGGGCATTGAGTGGGAAGATTTGGGAAGAATTTTTGTTTCTTCTAGTCTTCTGTCCCCTTGTGTAGGTGGGCTTGATAACCACAGGGGAGTCAGGAATATCCCCTTGAGTTTTGTTGGGTGATGGGTTCCCAGCTTCCTTTACAATGAGGCCCTTTCTTTAAAGGGAATTAGTCTACTTTGAGTTTTGTGTTTTGAGATAACTATCCTTGAAAACCAGGACACGATAATAACTAAGTTAAACTTTTTTGATCTCAACTATCGAGAAATCTGTTAAAAGTGGATGCTTATACTTTGCTGTTAAGTGGGTCAAAGGATTCTGCAGAAGCAAAATTAGCATTATATGGATCAGAGAAATTGCAAGCATGTAGGTTCACAAGGACTAAAGGCTGGAAAACTGGCCAGGGGTATAAATCCCTTGCTTTTTGGTTAAAGGCAGTGCATCCTGAAGATTCTAGATTAGCTTTGTTTCCATTTCCAGGGTCGGCAGGCTGGCGGGCATTCGAAGTAATGGCTAAGTAAGACGTGGGATGGCTTTAAGCTTTTATGGAGGAGCCTGTGCTTCCATTCTCCAGTAATGTTAAACCTTGCTAATTTGTAAGGGGTGATAGTTGGGACTGTAGGTCAACTGAATCTTCCCTATGTATTTATGAGAAGAAAGGGGCAAAAATTAATAGTGTAAGCAAGACAGTTGAGAGAATATTCAGAAGCACAAACAGTTGTGAGCTCTCTCAGCTACGACAGAAGCACTTACTTACGTAGAAACAGCTGACCTGCTAATTAGAAAACATCCTTGCCTATTCATTAAACTAATTATCCTAAGGAATTCTGCTAGGCAACACTTAGTCTAGATCTAATTATTGTGTGCCCTTGAAAGCAATAAACTGCACTTTTAGAATAAAATTTTATAATTGAGACATGGTTTACATGGTTTGTTCAGACACTTCCTGTAAATAGAGTGGGGTAGGAATGAGGGGTTACACTGTTGTTTTTATGAAAAAGGGAGATTATAGTGAATTATTAAATAATATATGTTTAGATCTGAGCGCTCCTTGGAGATCATTATTGTTTAAATATGAGAGGTATTTTTAAAGGTTTTTTGGGGATTACCTAATGTTTTTTAAGAGGATGAACATCACGTTATGATTTAAGACAGTGGTAAAACTTTTCTGTTGTACACTGAGCCATCATGTTCACACAAGAATAAGGTGAGTCATCATTCGTGCGGCCACTTTACCCTGTGTCTCCCAGCTCATCCTGCAAAATTTTTTCTGACCTTACCCAGAACACTGATTGAGAGTGTAGTGAAAGAGGCCATACTGTGTACCCAGCGCTCTGCAGGTGATAGCAATTATGTGAACAGGTGAGCTGGTGCTGTCAGTGAGACTCAGCTCTTGATCAGTATTTGGATTGGGCTGTCTGCTTCAGTCTTAGGGGTGTGTGCTTCAGAGCCAATACCTGGGTTTGAAGCTTCCATCCAGCACTGTGATCTGGGCATTCTCCAGCTGGTGTCCTTGGACAAGCTACATAAAGCTCTGTGTGTCAGTTTCCTAATCTGTAAATGGGACTAATGGTAGCTCCCACCTCCAGGGGTTGTTGGGAGGATTAAGTTACTCCATGTAAAATGCTTTTACGTAGCAAGGGCTCCATCCATCCATCCACCCATCCATCCACCCATCCATCCTTCCATCCATCCACCCTTCCACCCATCCACCCTTTCACCCATCCACCCTTCCATCCATCCATCCATCCTTCCATCCATCCATCCATCTATCCATATTCCTTCAGCCCCTGTGTGTTGTGCACTCACTAGTGCTGGGCCCTGCTGTAGAGCTGGCGTTAGGGGTACAGCAGTCAGACAGATGAGGTCCCTGTCTTATTGGAGCCTATATTCTAGGGGGAAAAGACCATAAATAAGTAAACAGATTAACAAGTCCAGGTACTAATTAGTGTTACAAAGACAATAAATAGGGAAATATAATAGAGTGACTGGATTAGAGGGTGAGAGGTCAACATTGGTTAGGGTGGACAGGAGTGCCTTCAGAGGAGATGACATTTGAGTTGAGATCTGAATGACAAGAGATAACTGTCAGCTCTCATTCAATTAAGGAAGTTTTCCTTTGTGTCAGTGGCTCCTCTCATATTCTTATTTTAAAATCTCTTGCCATCAATATAAAGTCCTTTCTAGCAGGACACCACTAGGCGGTTTTGAGTCCCTCTCCCACTAGAAAGTGGACTGTGTTTAAACAAGTGATTGTCAACATCTTGGAGCTTTCTTCCCCCCGAACTTCATCTTGACAGTACCCAGATCTGCCCGCCCCTGGGTCTGTATCCCTTGGCTCCAGCTGGGTGCTCACCCATCTTGTTATGCCGCAGTTCCTGGAAGAGCCTGACTCTGTTGTTCCCACCTGACAGGAAGTACAGGACTGGGTTGAGGCAGCAGCTCAGGCTCACCAGAGGTCTCCACAGCTTGTAGGCTAGGCTGGCCACCATCAGGAGCTGACAGTTCCGTGAAGGCAGGAAGCGGAGCATGAGGTAGAAGGAGCGCATGATGTGGAAGGGCACAAAACAGAGGGTGAAGAGGCCGCACACCAGCAGGATAGTCCGGATGGACTTGGCCCGGGCTGTGCTGCCCACCCTCGTGAGGCTCTCCTCTGACTTGGTCAGACTCCTGACCATCAGTGAGTAGCACACCAAGATGACCAAAGAGGGAAAGACAAAGCCAGACAAAGTCAGGACCATGCTGTAAACAAAAAACTGATCAAAATTCTTCGGGCTGCTCGTGTCATAGCAGACCACCTGGCCATCGACAAGGTCCGTGTGGGAGAAGACCAGAGTGGGCAGCAGCTGGAGGACCACCAAGGCCCATGTGGCAGCGGTGCCCAGCAGGGCGTGCCGGCGGGTCCGATAGGGCAGCGAACGCAGCGGGTGGCACACGCCCAGGAAGCGGTGCACTGAGATGCAGGTCAGCAGCAGGATGCTTCCGTAGAGGTTGGTGTAGAACAGGAAACGCACCAGCCTGCAGAACAGCTCCCCGAAGGGCCACTTGTCACCCAGGGAGTAGGTGATGATGAGGAAGGGCAGGGTCAGCACATAAAGCAGATCGGCCACCATCAGGTTCACCAGATAGATGGTGGCGCAGCTCCAGTGCTTGGTTTGGCGCCAGGAGTGCCACAAGACGGTGCCGTTCAGGGGCAGCCCTAGCACGAAGATGATACTGTAGGTCAGGGAGAGGTAGATTTGCTTGTAGTCTTCAGAGAAGTGGCAGAGTCTGTCTTCCTTTGAGGTGTTGGTATCTAGCTCTTCCATCTCCTAAGAGGCTCCCTCTGGGGGCACAGCTGCTCCTGCTTCTTCCCCTGGGAGGAAACAAAATGGATAGCAGGTATCACAACCTCAGCTGGGTGTTGGTCTCTGCCTTGATTCAACTCCCAAAGTCTGGGCAGAGTCCTTGTTTGAGAGGGACCAGCTCCAGGAAAAAAAGAATTAACCTCAGGGGCAAAGCAGTCTTTAAAAGCAGGGCTTTAGACTTACCAGGTCCAAAGGGCCGCCTTTACCCTGACTTGTAGGTCCTTGACTCCAGGCTGAGTTGATAGGAGGCTCAGGTACACATGGTGGCAGGAAGGTGCTGCTGTCATTTAAATGGGACACACCACCTCCAGCACTATGACTTGCCCTCTGGCTAGACTACTTTGCATAGAATTAAGAAACCTGTAAGAGGACATCCTCCGGCCTGAGATGCTGGTGCATTCCCAGGGGTAGTATTGCCTACAATCTGGCCCTAACCCCGCATACGGTGGAGTAGAAAGTGATCTTTGGGGTTAGGGAGGATTAGGGAAAGCATAGATTTTGCCTATAGGCTCTGTGGGAGGATTTTGATTTGTATTTCTCTGAGGATTTATTAACTGTGTATTTGAATCCTGAAGCTGATTTGCTTATTAGCCATCTCAGCATCCCGGACATCCAAGAAAACAAGGCTGGGAAGTCTAAAATCAAATTTATATATATTTCAAGAGTTTAGAAAAGGGGAAAGTTATTAATAAATTTGAGTAATAACAAAATGTTACTGCCTTTCAGTTCTGGAGGAGTGGTTGTTGATTGAGAAAATAAGATTCCCCTAAAAAAATATTTTGGTCCAAAGGAGTGGGCATTGCTCATTTTAATTTTAAAATGCCATTTTTGTATTATAAATGTGTTTAAATCTATAAATTGATTTTAATATTTAATATTTTACCTGTATCTGAAGACCTTTCTTAGAGAAATGTAGCTATTTAATGGCGTCTCACAAATGTCTTCAGACAGTGAACTTGTTTTTACAAGTTATTCCAAAAAACTGGTGATTAATATATGCATTTGTTTAAAGTTTTTTATTTTAAAATTTTTATACAATTTTTAAAGGTTACATTCCATTTATGGGTATTACAAAATATTGGCTGTATTCCTCGTGTTGTACAAGACTTCCCTGTCTGCCTCTCTATCTGCCTGTCTACCTCGGGGATGTGGGGAAAACAGTATGGAGCTTTCTCAAAAAGCCACCGTAGTATATGTATTTCTTAATTTACAAATATGGATTAGAGATTTATTATTCATATTCACAACGTAATTATTTGACTTTTCAATAAGTTTTAAAAATGGATTCCCAAAGTACATTTAATTAAGTAGTGTACTGAAATAGTCAGTGGTTGACTTTAAATTACTTTTCCTAAATGTTTCAAATCCACTCAATAATTTGGTGTTATTTGGCCCATAGACCACTGGATGGCGATAAAGACTGATAGACAGGTTACAATTCTCTTCCCCCAAGGGGAAGCAGGAATTGGGGTTGGGCTCAGGTCCAGGCATAGCAACTATAGTTGAGATATAATTCTTTGAGGAGATACCAAAAATCCTACCAGCTAATCCACCTACTAGTCTTTTGTCTGAAGTTACTTTGTTAGGTTCACACAATGAAATGGAGTTAAAGTCAGATCAAAGCAGCCTTGCTGGGATTGATTTTAAAAAAAGATCTTGTGAGATAGGCATGGCTGGCATTATTCCCCCACTTTACAGCTGAGCAAACTAAGATTCAGTGGAAGTCCTATCTGTGATTTGGGAAAAGCCTGGACCTCTTTTACAAAGCAGATACTGGGCAAATTCCCAGATTTCCAGGGAATATTTTCTTAGCCACCTATCTGCTCTTATCCCCCTAATCACACAAGAAAGAAAGAAGACATGGAGATAAAGGAGCAGATCATCCCTAAGGTCACTAGATCTAGTGCCTTTGTTACAGGTGACAGAACCCTAGCTTGAAAAGCATGATCTGGAGATAATGGTGAAGAGAGGGAGCACAAAATAGAGTTTTAAAAACTGTCAAGAATGAGACCTACACAGCAACCTATACTTGAATCTTAAGATAAAAGGCACTCCCATTAGCCTTTTAATGATTTTGTGTTATATTTTTACAGTGTGGGCTTATGCCTGCTGTATACCTGGATTCCTCTTCCATGTGTGAATTGTCCCAAAACATAAGCATCTAAGAGCTTTTATTTTTTCACAAGGAAAAGCAAATTGGATCCTTTAAATAATTTAGAAGACTGTCTAGAAGCGGTGAGTGCTTAATTTCAATAATTAATTTATATAGCAGCTTGCACATTTTTGTTTTCTGTTGACAAGGACCAGACATAATTGGCAGCTTCAAATTGGTGTAAACACAGGGAGTGATTGGGAAACATTGCTCTGACATTGCATTGTCACAACAGAGAAGGTGGCTGCTCTGAAACTGATGCTACACTGGAAAAATCATCACTACTGAAAAAAATGCTCTTTTTACTTCATCTGTTCAAATGTGTGGTACCCCCTAAATGACTTTGAAATCAGAATTTTTAATATTAAGGATACAGTAAAAATAACCAGAGCTATAACATCCTGTGGTTGTGGACGTCCATCATTGCCTCTGGGCTCACGACCCTGAAAGAAGATTTTAATGAAACCTTTTCCTTTTCTTTTCATTTGGCATCAAAGATCTTTAAACACATCATAACCAAGTCTTTCCCTGTGTGCTGCATGCAGAAATGTAGAGGGCTGGTTTGGTTTGGGGCAAGAGAGGAGATCAGTTGCAGAGCCTGGGGCTTGAGGGCTAGTGGCAAAGTTGCCCAGGGCATCTGCAGAGTAGAGGGTTTGTATCTTAGGACCCAGTCTTCAATCCATTCTTACCCTCAGGCATCAAGTTCCCCTCGTAGCCTCCTTTAAATGCCTTTCATAGCAGTAATGCACTGATGGATATGCCATCCATCATCAGAGCCTTTCCCGGTGTTGCTAGGGTGGGGGCAGTGGTGGGGGGAGGATCCACAATGGCCCTGGACACTCAGCACATGGGGGAGGAGGGGGTGTGATGTGCACCATCTTACTGGGGAGTGTAATCCTGGGGAACAGGAGTGAGGGACAAGGGGAGTGACCTGGTGAAAGAGGGAGGGCCAGTTTAAAGACCTGAAGGTGCATTGTTGAGTTGGTCCCCACAAAAGGCAACTGAGTGCTCAGCCCCAAAGGACTGTCTTCTGAGAACCTGAATCAAGGCGTCTCAAGGAAGTCCTCCCAGGACCAGAAAGAAGGAGGCGTTTGTCCACCAGCTCCTATCTCCCGCCGGCCAGGCTCCACTGGTGGGTGCATGGTGTGGCCTATGAATGTTTCCACCAGGAGAGCATCAGAAAGAGGAGACACGCTGAAGAGAATGTGTTTTCTCATGGAAACCCATTTTCTTTTTGCCCTATGAGGTGTCCCCCCCACACACACACTTCTGTGTTGCTTCTACGTGGGAGACGAGGGGCTCCTGCTGTATCTGGATCCGGATCCTTTTTTGTGAAGTGATTCTTCTAGTTTCTTCTCGCTCATTTGTTTTTCTATTGGGTTGTCTGTCTTTTTTGTTACTGAGTTTTAGGAGTTCTTTATATATTTTGGATAAAAATATTTTCTGTTACTCATGTTACAACTATTTTTTTTTCCTGCTCTGTGGCTCTCCCTGACCTAATAACATATATATATATTTTTAAGGAATATAAGTTCTTAATTTTAGCATAATTGAAATGATCAATTTTCCTATTATGGTTTGTGCTTCTTGTATCTGGTTCAAGACTCTTTCTCTACCAGGAGGTCATAAAGATGTTCTTCTGTATTAGCATATGAAAGCCTTTCCCATTTAGACCTAATTGATTTTGTCCTAATGAAAGTTTTAATGTCTATATATTTGCCTTTCTCGCTCACTCTCTTGCTCTCGCTCGCTCTCTCTCGCGCGCGCTCTCTCTCTCTCTCTCTCTCTCTCTCTCTCTCTCTCTCTCTCTCTCTCTCTCTCTCTCTCTCTCGTGTGTGTGTGTGTGTGTGTGTGTGTGTGTGTGTGTGTGTGTCTAAGAGACACAGAGAAACATGATTAGATAAGCTGCTGTGTGGAGAGTGGAGAACAGGGAGCATTGGAGACAGGGGGCACTTGCTCTAGTCTGGGAGGGATATCATGGTGGCTTTGACTTGAATAGTGAGGGTGGCAACAGTGAGAAATGGGTGTGTTCAGTGGATATTTAGGAGGGAAATGAATGTGACTTGGTGATGAGTTAAATATGGAGGAGGGGCTGAGGACGACCCCTAGTGACCCTTTTTCTGCTGCTTCACCTGCTGCCTTCACTTTTTCTCTCTTATTTCTCTATTTCATTGCTTCTCTGTTCAGTTTCTACTTCCTTCTCCCTTCTCCTGACTCAGCTTTCCCTCTGGGCTTCCTTTGGCTTCACTGCTGTTGCAGATGGCTGACTCTGCACACAGAACCATAGCAGTTTTCCTAAGAGAGTCTGACTGAGCCGGGTATTCACCATGATTCCTGTTTGCATAGCACTGCCGCAGCCTGGCCTCTCGCACACTGTGGGTCTGCACACATGGTGGCTGCCTGGGTGGCCCCTTCATCATGGCCCGGGGCTGCTGTGATGGGATCCAGGAGTTGGGAGCAGAGCCTCTCTTGATGGATGCGTCCTAAGGGTAGCTCTTTCTGTGGTGGCTTTAAGGAAGACAGCTCCCCTCAGAAGGCTGTGAGCAGCTGGCACGTGGTATATTCTGTGAATACAGAGGAGCATTAGAAAGAGAAGATACATTGAAGAGAACAGATTTTTTTTTTTGCTGAACCCCATTTTTCTTTAGTAATGTCTAAATTATGAACTTGCTTTCTAAAACACATATTTATAATAGAAATTTCTCATGACTCTTAAAGCCACTGTAGATAGCAAATAACATTTGAAGGTGGTCTCCAACACAGAGTTTCATTTATTAATAGTATACCATTCAAAGCTTTGACTCTGAGATATTTTGTTCATGCATAAGCCATAAATTTGAATTGACAGTCCTATTAATGATGGAATGCAGTTATGTATGTTTATGGTGAAAGAACCAACTGGATACTTTTTGAAGCTCATTATAGGCAAAGTGTATTGAAACAGTCGTCATAGAGAATGAAAACAGGCCTTGATGTCACATTCAGTAAAACATGTCAGAGGTGAGGTTTCAGAAAGTGCTTCAGTGAAATACGAGGGGAAGGTGTGGAGTTGCAAGGGGTTTCATTTAAACACAAGGCTCGTGTATTAATATTTTCATGCCAATATGTTCTGACATAAATATGGTGATCTATAATGTATCGACCATGAAAGTCAACATTATTTTTAAAGCTGACTCAGGGAAATAAAACCTCATTGTTAGTGCTGATATATACGGTATATTACTGTGTTGAAAAATTAACCTCTCCTGTCCTGCTCCCAAGTAAGCTAAATAAGAGGGATGCATTTTAATAGCCACTGACCCTTGTTGCATGCTTTGTTTCCTGGCTAATCTCCAGTGTGCAGTGGGACTGGCCCACAGTGTGATGTACAGAGCAATGCATAGTCATTGTTCCAGGATAGACTCTGCCCAGAATGAAAGCAAATCAGCGAACATCTCCACATTTTAGAGGATCAAAATGCCTGTGAGACTCTCCTGACAGCTGCTGTGGAGACATAATTTATGTCTTTCATATGAGAGCAACAGTGAGAATAGGAGCAGTGTGGAGGCCCTAAAACAGAGAGGATACGTGGGGACGGTGTCAGCTGTGGATGGTCACAGAGAAGAGACTTGGTCTGGAATACCAGAGGCAGGGAGCACACCCCAGGGCTCTGCCCAGGCCAGCCACAACAGTGATGTGGCCTTCAGTGAAATGACTCTATGAAATGAAAGGCAAGCCAAGGAGAACTTAACTTAGCAATGTAGGAGAGAATGCTAACGACACTTGTGCAGATTTGGATGACTTCTTCCACTAAGTTTCAGAACAGAACAAGTTTGCTGAAAATAACAAAATACTGAGAATTTTAGAGCTAGAGGGGTAATCATTTGATAGATAAGGAATCTGTTAAACCCCAGGGGATTAAGTCAGCCGTTTGTCCAAGGAGATACAGCTGGTTAGTGGCTGAGCTGTTTCTGAAGTCCAGATCTCCCAATTCTCTGTCCAGGGCTCTTTTTGCTCCATTTAATCCATTAGGAGCCATGAATGATAATACACATACTTGGAGGATATTCTACAGAGCTACCTGAATCTGGTTTCCAACCACCACTGCTTTGAAGCTGATCTCACCAAGGCTCCTGATGGCCCCCACATTGCCAAATTCTCTGGGTACTTTTCTGACTCAGTTTAAACCTCTCATCAGAATATGCTGCAGGTGAGTACTCCTTGAAGTGTCTCTTCTCTTGCTTTCTCCGTTAGTTTAGGCTTTGAGGGGGGAGGGTATAGCTCAGGGGTAAAGTGCATGCTTACCATGCATGAGGTCCTGGGTTCAATCCCCAGCATCTCCATTTAAAAAAAAAAAGACTTCATTGCTGGTGAGAGAAACTGGCATCAAAGATGATAAGGCTGAGTGATAATTTACTGGCTGGTATAATTGCTGTCCTTGTGGGGCTGGATTTAGGTACAGCCTGCTGCAGGATCTGCTGCAGGAGCTCAGATAGTGTTACTAGGACTGCTCTTTTTATATATATTTCTTGACTCCACTTTTTCCAAATTGGCTCCATTCTCATATATACTCTCCCTTCATAGTTATAAGGTGGCTGCCATAGACTCCATTCTTTCATTTAATTATGTGCAACTCCACCAGGAAAAATTATGTCTCAGCCAGAATGTCCTGGGATTAACAGTGATTGGCCCTACTGTCTTGCCCTAGACTCTGTGTCCATCCCTACATCAACCACTGAGGTCAGAGGCACAGAATTCACTTATTGGCCTAGGCCTTGGTTAAATGCTCCACCCCTAGGACCCAAGGCAGAACTGGCTTCACCCAGATCCCATGTGTTCAAAAAGATGGTTCTCCTAAAGCATATTTGGGGTCCTGTTACCACAAGAAAGGGACTGAATACTGGACAGCAAAAGCAGCAGATGTCTAGAGCTGCTTCCCGGACACCACACTTTCCTAATGTGCCTCCTTCTTCACTCTTCAGTCTCGCTCCCTGTGTCACCCACCTTGGCTTGAGCTGTCCTGCTGGATCTCCCTGGGGCCCAGCTCCACACCTGCTTCCTTTCCACGACTGTGCTTGTTCTCAAGGTGATTTCATCCGGCCCACTGGGAAAGGAGAAGCTGGACAAAGACCAAGGTACTCTGAGTCAACCTTGGCTCACACGGCATGTGAAATTAATTGTAGGCCATGGAATTTAATGAGAAATCGTATTTAATGGGAAATCTTGAGAGGAAGACTGTTGACACAAGTGTGTCTGAGAAGGCAAAGCACTGAGCTACTCCTTAGCCTTCACTCCAAAGATAAGGGACAAGATTGGAGAATATTTAAAAGTAGTTACCATAAAGGCACAGAAAATAAAGTGTATTAGCCAGCTAGCTTGAAAGTCTTGTTAAGGTTAGATCTATATATACTTGCTCTTCTCTTTGTGAAATTGAATTTCTGGCTGGTTTTTTGTTGTTGTTGTTTTTTTGGCTTTTTTGGTTAGTTGGTTAAGAATTGTCCTGGGATATTTGCCCTCTTTATTATAAGGGTTTATTGTAATCATCTTTGGACTGCAGTCTTTAACCTTGAGGCTGTGGTTACTGCAAAGCTTGTTTTACATATTTGTTGTGGGAAATTGCATTCATTCACTATATATCTGTTATAAGAAATTGTATATATTAGAATATGTCTGCGTAGGAGATTGTATTTATGTACCTAAGTGGTTCTGTGCCTACCAGCACTGTTAATGACTTTGCTAACTTTATTCCATAACTCTTTTTCTACATAAATTCATAAACCAAATTTCTAGTCAGAAACCATTAAGGCCCTTTTTCTTGGCTTTCTTGTTACAGGGTTTATTTAAGAAAAATAAATTTGTGATTCTAGAAGAATAATTTCTAAAGAGTATATGAAACTTGTTTTCTTCACGGCATCCATGTCTTGATAACTCCCTAATCCATACCCACAGGTCTCTTCTGTGCCCTGAGCTCCAGACTTGTATAGCCACGTGGCACTCTCTGGATATCTTGCACATTTCACCAACCGAATGTGGCCAAGAGTGAACTCCTAATTTCCTCATTTTTTCTCCCACCAAATTTGTCTCTCTGCTCAACGGTCTTTATCATTTCAGTAAATGTCACTGTTACATATCCAGTCATTCAAGGAAAAATCCCAGGAATCATTCTCCATTCTTCTCTTTTCCCTTCTCCCACATCAGTCCATCACCAAGTTGTATCAAATATCTGTCAAATGTTCGCCACTGCAATCTTTTGCCCACTTCATCTCTACCCCTCCCTGGTATCCAGGCTGCCTCCTAGCCTACTCCATGCACAGCAGCCAGGCTGGTCTGTATGAAGCATAGATCAGACTGTGCCCTTCTCAAGGCATTCTGTTCCTTCCTGTTGTTCTTTAGAATAAACCTCAAATGTCTTCCCATGGACTCTAAGGTCCTGTGTGGTCTTGTCCCTGCCCCACACCCAACCTCGTCTCATCCTCTCTTCCCCTCACTTACAGGGCTGTAGCCACACTGGCCACCTGCAATGTGTCAGGTGGGTTATGGGTTAGCAACAGGAGAAAACTCTCTCTCTCTCTGTCTCTTTCACACACACAGATACACACAGACACACACACATCCTGATTGGTGGAGTCAAGGCCCAGAAACTTCAGAAAATGGGTGACCATAGAGGACAGGAACAGATGCAGTCTATTTCTGATCAGGCTTTTTACTTTTTGTTAATTCCCCCATGTGATGTCTGCACAGAACAGGATAGGGTCCAGCTGTTTCTAACTACCAGATTTTTGCTCTACCATAAGTCTTTTATACATAGGACTCACATCAAGACATAGCCTAGTATTCTATATACTTGGCCCTTAGATTTTCCAGGCTTGAACCAAATTTAGCATCAGCAAAGCCACATCCTCTTTGGAGGAGAGTCAATATTCAGTGAAGTCGAAAAATATGTCTGCCTCAAGCTTTTAAGCTTTCTAGAAAACCTGTTTCTCCGTGGTCCATTCCTTGACTCTGATTTGGGTTATTCTGATGCAGAATTTGGTCCTAGGACCCAAATCACAGGTCCACTTCCCTGCAGGCCTGTCTATTCCCTAAACATGTCCTGCTCATCCATGCCCCATAATCTTTGAGATTCTTGCCTCCACTACTTGGAGCACACTTTCCCCATCTCTTTCTCTGTGTGGCCAAATTCATCTTATCTTTCAGATCTTAGCTAAAATATCATGTTCTGAGAGGGCTTTTTACTATGCAAAACAATTTGTACTGTAATTCCTTCCTATGGCACCTTACTTTCTATATTTTCCACAAAATATGTATTTATTTATTATTTTGTTTGGTTTTTGTCTGTCTCCCACTAAAATATAAGTTAACTGAGGTCAGGGACCTTGTCTGTCATGTCCTTTTTTATATCCTCAGGCCCAACAGTGGTTTGTACCTAGTTGGTACTCAACAGATCTTAGCTAAATGAGGAAGTTCCCTGCTTATTGTTCCAGAAGGGAGGGAGACAGGTGTCTTGCTTTGTTGAGGGTCATGCTGTCTCTCCTACCCCAGCAGGATGGACTTTTTTGCTAGATTCAAATAGATGATGACAGGCTGTCCTCTGAGATGGTGTTTGTTGGGTAAACACCATCATGGATGGGCATAGAGAAAAGTAGCTTGAGCCTTCAGCCCCCGGAGTCTTGGCTCTTGGGGTGTTAGACTTCTCCATGGCCCTTACACTTCAGCATCCTTTCTAGAAGCCATGGGTGATGAGATAGAACAGCAAAAGTTCATGCTCTCACGTCTTGATTCCTTTGATATGAGTTGTGTGTTCTTGAGGAGGATAAACAAAAAGCACCTATTAATGATTTTATAGCTAACTTTTCACACTGCTTTTGGAAAAAAAGTTCTGTGAATGTGGAAGTGAATATAAAAAGAAAAAACAAGAATGTATTAGGTTGGTCTCTCTACTCACAGTTTTATATGAGTTGTTTTGTGATGACTGGCCAAGCATTTTTGTTGTTTTTGCTGTTTCTTGGTAACTGTATCTGTCAGCTTTTATTAGGCTATGCTGCAGTAACAAAGAACCCTAAACTCTTAATGGCTTAAAACAGCAAAGATTTGTTTCTCATTCATTGTATGCCAGTGTGAGTGAGAGTCAGCTCTTCTCCGTGTCTCCTCTTCATCCTGGGATCCAGGCTGAGGAATGGTCCCTATCTGGGACATGTTTCCTTAAGCAGAGGGGAAAAAGAGAGAGAGGAAATATGCAATGCCTTTTAAAGCTTCTGCTTAGAAAGGCAATGACATGCTCTACTTCTACTTGCACGTCATTGACCAGAGCAAGTCACATAGTCAAGCCTGGCATCCGTGGGATGGCTTAATCCCCTCACAGGGAGACAGAGCAGATGATCAAGAATGGTAATATACTCTTCCACAGGAACTTTCTAATCATGATCTAAAAGAACTCCTGTTGCAAAGTTTTGGCAATTTCTAATGAATGAAAATTTGATGAAGAATGAATATTTTTAATTGTCATGATGTGTATTAGCAGTACGTACAAGCCACATAATGCAGGACAAAGTGCATGATCTGGAGAATTTGGAGTCTTTGCCAGTAGTTTACTTTGTGAGCTTGGAAGAGACATTTAGTATCACTGGGCTCCCATTTCTGCAAAACAAGGGGTTTAAATTAGAGGATCTCCAAGTTCATTATAAATAAGAAACATCTGTGTTCCTCTGCTTCCAGGTACAAGCTGGGTGGTGTGTCTGAGTGACAGTAGTGGTCATATTGAGGGCTTGATATGCAGGGCCTTCTGGGGCTGTTACAAAGTGTTGCTCTGCACTTTGTAGTCATGTGGGGAGATCTAAGTCTTTTACCCTTAGCCAGCCTTAGAGGGGATGAATACTGTACTTAATTTCTTCCCACTGAAGCGTTGCCACTTGCCCCATGAGACTGCTGTTCAGTTTAGAAGGATTTTTCATTCTCAGTTCACTTAGCCAAGGGGCAAGTTCTGACAAGGTGGCTGTTTGAGTTTTGTTGATGAGTGATAATGAAAAAAGCAGCAGTAGGATGTGAATGGAAATCCCAACTCCTACCTGGCCATAAATTGTTAGTTTTAGAAAGAAAAAATTAGGAAAGGAAAATCAGACTTTGAAAATCTCATCGATCTATAGTTAATTCTGTGTAATTCTTCACGTTGGATGAGCCTCAGGGGTTGGGAAGACTTGGTCAATGAGATGTTAAACTGAACATGTCAAGATTTTTTTTCTCTTGGTGCATCTATTCCTGTTTTTCCTTGCTATTTAGATCTACTTGGCATATATCTTAAATTAGAAATGCTTAGCTCTTTCAACCAGATTTTCAGCATAGATCAGACCCTGCAGAGCTTCAGCCACTGAATTAAAACTTGACCAAATTCTGGTTGACCTCTAAATGCCCATTCTTTATCTCAACAAAATTGATTTCATTTCTTTTTGAATATATGTCCTGAAAATGGTGGCCTTGAACTATTCCCTGTAACCTAAGCATATCACTGTCATTGTTATCACTGCTAGCAATTAGAACGTTTGTTCAATTTAGTGGACTACTTTATTCTAATGTGTTAAAACATTTTACGTAAACATTGTCCCTCAGCAAAGGTCTCACATGTGCATCAGGAGATAGATAAATGCAAAGAGGTTCACTGCAATATTGTTTGAGATCAGGAAAAAAAAAAGTGCCTAAATATCCACCACTAGGAGAGTTGATAACTATATTTATCATACAGTACATACATGACGTGCTATAATCATACAGTATTCATGCAGCAGTTAAAATGAATGAACCAGAATATATATATTCTAGTAGAGTTATATGTATCAATATGAAAATATCTCAAAAACATGTTGGGTGAAAAGAAGCAAGTGGCACAATACAGTACATACATACAGTATGAAACCACCTAAAATTTAAAAACATCTAAGACTCCATATTATATATAGGTATATACGTTTATAATAAAAGTAAAATGTAACTGAAGGGAATTGGAAGTGATAAACTGGGAGTTTGAGATTTTCAGATACTACCTAATATATATAAAATAGATAAACAACAAGTTCATACTGTATAGCACAGGGAACTATATTCAACATCTTGTAACTCATGGTGAAAAAGAATATGAAAATTAATATACATATGATTATGTATGACTGAAACATTAGGCTAAACACCAGAAATTGACACAACATTGTAAACTTACTATGCTTCAATAAAAATACACATATATATTTATATATATATAGAAAAGTAAAATGTAGAAGAAGGATACACAAGAATTTCAGAATAATGGTCACCTCTGGGGAAATTAGTTTATGTCTGTAATGTTTTATTTCTCAAAAAAAAAAAAAAGAAACCAAAACACAAACACAAAAACCCAACTATTATAAGATGTTAACCGTGGCTAAATCTTGCTGGTGGGCACGAAGGTATCTGTTATTGTTTCTTTATGTTTTTTGGTAAATGGGAAATAATAATGTATCAGTCACTCCCCTTCCCCGTTCTTCCCTGTTCCTAATGTCAGCCTCAGAGAGATGGCATGGCATGTGGAAAACAACCTCTAGAACACTGGGTTACCTTCCTGTGGTTTTGAGAAGGTGATCTCTTCTTTCTTTTTAATTAAAAAACATCACCCTCAAACTCAGATTTGACATAGGTTTTGAAAAAGAGCTGGATTGTCAGGGCCCTCTCGTTCATAATGATTTGTCTCAGGTGTCCCTGGAGCCCTGCCCTGGTTTATGCCACCCCTGTGCTCAAAGCCCTCCTGTGGCCTCTTACTGTCCTCAGAGTGAAGGCCAGGTGGCCTGCAGCCCTGCAGCATCTGGCCGCAGGCGTCTCCCCTGCCTCCTGGACGTCTGTCTTCGGCCACATCCCCTCCCCTCTCCCACCAGGTCCTCACAGGTCAGTGGCCTCTGTCTGCTTTATTGTTGTCCCTCATCTCCCCTCAGCCCCAGGCTCTAGGTGTTTCTCCAAGGACGCCTTCCCCAAGCCCCTCACTAGGGAACGTGTTGGTCGTGTTTTCTGCTGGATCCTCACTGCTGGGCGTGGTTCCTTGGACACATGATCAATATGTATTTATTAACTCTCACTAACTAACCTGAAATTAGAATTGTAGAGATTAAATCAATCAGGTCACACTCTAACACCCTCTTATCCCTTTTTATGAATGGAGATGTGTCTGTTTCTTTTTTTTTAAATTGAAGTATAGTTGATGTACAATGTTGTGTTACTTTCTGGTGTACAGCATAGTGATTCAGTTATATATATATATATATATATATATATATATATATATACACACACATATTCTTTTCCATTATAGGTTATTATATCTATATATTCTCACTTCATTTTTGTTATACATAAGACAATAGGTGTAAGAGTAATTATTTTACCATTACCTACCATGTTCTTTGCACATATCTAAATTTAATATTACTTAATGACACCTAATATAAAGGGAATATTGCTTCATTAATTAAGTATTAGTAGTTATTTTTAAGTTACCTGTAAAATAGATGATCTGTCCTCCAATTCAGGAGCATATGTTGGTAATAAAAATTCCTAAGATTTTCTGATAGTTTAATATCAGTATTGGCGAGCACTATGCATGGGAAGGAAATCACTGAAACGCATTCCAGGGAAGGAGAAATCCACATAAAGCGGGCTTGTTTTAAACTAACGACTTTAATTATTGAAGTAAGGATGATTTTTTTTTGATAGTTTCATTGTATCAGGCAGTTTCTTGGAAAGGATTCATGGGGTGGTGTGAGAGTCGGAATTCTCTGAGCTTAATAACGCAAATGAAAATTTACGTAGTGTCTTTCTTGCTTTTGTGTAAGGGCTGAAAGTCTGCAGATCTTCATAAGGTATGTCTAATAACATGTTAATCACTCACATATTGTCAGTTTTGGAATACAGACCTTGAGTGAAAGGGCCTTCATAAATTATACATGTCTGACAAATAGGTGATATATTTTTCAAATCACATAAGCTTTTCAGAATCAAGTCTGCTCTGTGGAGATAATTAAAGAAAATCAATGTGTGTTGGTTGATAGATATTTGACTTGAAAACTCATTCTCCACGCTGCCTCAGACAGTGGGGCGCCTGAGCTTCAAGACTACTGTTCTCTGAAGACTGCATGAGGAGGCAGGGTGGAGACTTGAGTGTGCTAGGTGTAGTCCTCGGTACTCCACATGCCGGGCTCTCGCCTCCTTCCTGGCCTTGACCCTAACTCCCCCTAGAGCTCAGGGCAATTGACTTGACCTCCTATCTCTTCCCTGAGTGAGAAAGTATGACTCCGTGTTTTAGTCTCCCTGGGACCGCGGGAAGCTTAATTCATCAATGTTGGTAAAGTGCTAGGGAGATGAGAAGTGCTGTGTCCATTCTCAGCAACATTATTGATTCAGTTTTTTCCTTGTGGCTAATATAAAAATCTCCACCTATCAGATAATGGCTCAGCATTGCATAAACAGCCAAGAATTGCTGGCAGAAGACATGTGGCCTGTGTTTTCCCCTAGGAAACTTGTTGTCTGTAAAATGCCTTCAGTTTCTCTGAAAAGACATTATTACTTGATTTAAACTGATTATATTGTTACTATATTTTCATTTGCCTATCAGAGTATTTTCCTTCTGTTTGTTTTGTTTTGCTTTTCAGTAACTGTTGGTGATAAAGTTGAACCCAGCAAATGCTTTATACTGTAGAAGGTCTGGATTGGGAAAAATTTTGCTTATCCATTTTGGATAATCCTGTTTGTCGAATAATAGGGGGATACATACACACATGTATGTGTGTATACATATGTATATACATATATGGTGTGTGTCTGTGTATATATACATAGAAATTTGAAATGCTAATTTGCATTATGCATAATGTGTAATCCTGTTGATTAAATAACAAGATGTATGTTTATTTATATGCATAATACATATGTAGAGGTACATATATATTATGCTAATATGCTTATATATGTCTGTATTATTCTACTAAAATAACGTAACATGATAAGTAACTACTAATTATGATTTTCGCTAATTCAGCATTCCTGAAAAGATGTTAGGAATTGCAATCCTGAAATTACTTTCCACAAGCATTTTAAAAGCATATGAGGAATCTAGACCAGTTATTATCATTATAATTAAAACAAACTGAAATGGCATGATATAGCTGGATCATCTAGCTTGGCTCATCTAGCTCATCAAACTTGGTTCTGGATCACTTTTCCGTGCTTCCGAATTCCAGACACAACCTCCCAAGATGGAAGATTCAACACCATCAGTTGCTGGAAAAGAGAACACGCAGTGGGCTGTGAAGATTGCATTGAAGGTAAAGACTTCTTTGGGTGTATAGGGTCTACCTTGTTTGTTTTAAAAAAATTCTGTTTCTAATGGTATTACGATCGTGGCTTCTAAAAAGTCCTTATCTTTCCATGATGCATACTGGAAAAAGAAATCAGTTTCATTATCTTATGATCACACTATTTGTGTGTAGCTTAGCCATGAAAATAGACAGTCTCTGTAAACACTACCAAGATCTTAAGAATTTGCTTGTTTCATTTGTCATTTATCAGTTCTTTTCCTACATCATTTATGGGATGCTTGGTGTGTACTAGATGCCATGAAACAGATTAAAGAGAAGATAGTCCTTACTCTTGAGGAAGTTGTGATCTGGTTAGGTCAAAGAAAACATTCTGGAAACAAGAGATTACGTAGATTTTTATGGACAGAGGCTGGTAGGTGTCCCCCACCATATATTCTCCCCTTCTTCCTTAGTAACAGAATTCCAGTTTTTAGCTGGGTACATGGACACCAGAGTAAAGATACATCTCTTAGCCTCTCTTGCAGGTAAACTGTGGCCAATGCCAAGTGTGATGGATCCTGTGTAAGAGGAATTGTTCTGTGGCAGCTTCTGGAACTTCCCATATGTCTCCTTTGGCCCTTCTTTTTCACATTTTCTTTCTCACTGGGTGTAGATGTAACTGCTGGAGCTCCTGTGACCATGCTGGACCACACAGATGAGAGCCTCGCCTAGGAATGATGGAGTAGAGTCTGGGAGGGGCTGGGGACCCTGTACCCATGGGATGCAACTGCCATACTGTCCTGGGCAGCTACCCCTGGGCTTCTCTGTGAAAGCTAAATAAACTGCCATCTGTCTATTATTTTCGGTGTCTGATACTTCTGGATAAATATAATCCTGACAGGCACTTCGTACAAAGTGTGCATTTTAAGTGTGAGAGGGGGCAGTGTTCAGGATGGGGAATTGCCATGAGGGAAGAATATGCTATCCTGGCATGACTCTTCTCTTACTTGCTCATTATTTCTTCTATCTCACTGTTTCCTGAACATAATACTTATCTTTGCTCATGCTTTTCCTTCTGCAATGCGTTCTCTACATACCTTCCTTCCCATCTAGTTAATTATATAATTATATTAAATTATATAATCTACATTAGCACTTAAAACAGTTAATTAAACTATGTAAACATACAGTACATTTAGCTGCTATCCTTATTGTTAGTACTGGCCAGCTCAAATCTGGCCTCTGCTCTGAAACCTCTCTCAGGACTCCCCCTCTTAGTTCAGGATTTGCAGATGCAAACTATTGTATGTAAAATAGGTGAACAACAAGGTCCTACTGTATAGCACAGGGAATTATATTCAATACCTTGTAAAGGCCTAGAAAAAGAATATGAAAAGGAATGTATATATTTAATATATACGTTTAAGTGAGTCACTATGCTGTACACCAGAAATTAACACATTCTAAATCGACTATACTTCAGTTAAAAAAAGGCTCCCCTCTGCTTTCCTCAGGAACAACTGTCCCCTCAGTACCCTAATCCCAGGCACTAAGCAGTACTCAGGGAACTGTACTGTTTGGGGAAAGTTGCTGGCTAGTTATTTGTGTAGCTACTGCTCAAGAGGAATGGAGAGGCAGGAGGAAGGTGGCCCTCCAGCATTCCTTCTGCTTTGCCTCTGGCTGCTGCTTTGCCATTGTGTCCCCTCCCCCTCCCCAGGCCGCCGTTTCTATGGCCACTTCTGTGTTCCATAGCAACACAGCTTCAGGTCTGCTTTAGCTTTGCCAACATGAATTCTAATGTCTACTTTTTGTGGGGTCAGGGACATGGTGGCAAATGGATCAGAGTGTGGGGCTGGGTGCAGGCAAGCTGTGCTTGCAAGACTACCCCACCTCCTTTTTTGATAACTATAGGACCTGTGTTATACGACTAACGGTGTTGTGCTGTTCTTTGATTTCCAGGTGTTTCTGCTCAGATGGGATTGCTCTGCCAACATGATGGATGTGTGGGGTGCGTCTCAGACACACCTGTGCTCAGCTGTACTCAGGTGTCCTTCTGGCACTTTCCTCCCTCCAGCCTGTCCTGTTGCTATCCCATGGGCTGAGGGCACAGTCATGCAGGTGTCTGTGCAGCTGACCATGGATGGCACAAGCAGGCATTATTCTGGTGTCTGGTCTGGGCTCATTACAGAGACTTATTACTTGGTCTTTGGCACACACACACACACACACACACACACACACACACGTGGTCGTTGGAAAAAGAAACTGGTGCTGTCAGATTTGAGGTGTTTAGTCATTGAAAAAGAAGGGCTGATTTCGGGGATCGTTTCCACAGTCCTTCCCCGTTTCTTGGCTTTGTCTCTGTTTAGGGAACTGAGTGAAGACGTTTGTCCAGCTTCATCCTGTTGGTGCTTACATACCTTTGTTGGCTGGATTTTTGTACCACATTCCACAGCCGTATGTTCCCGAGGCTAGCTCACATGGAGCGATATTTCATTGTAATTGCCTATTTCATTGAGGCTCTTTTACTCTTAGCCAATTTACCCAGTAGGGCAAATTCTAACTTCTTTATTCAAAAGGATAAAAGGTGATGACGGTATGGCCCTTCATCTAAGCCTGTCCACCCATGATTCCCAAAGATCAAGGTTCCCCATTTGAATATTAGCTATTTTTTTATTAAAAAACTTTTTTTTTAAAATAAAGAAGTTGTGAATATTGAGCTCTAATATTTCTTTCAGTGTTGTTGTTTTTAAGTCTACATTGAGAGTTAATGGCATATTTTAAATATAATAATAATAGTCCAGGCATCCAAGATGAAAAGCAGTGTAACTTGTGTTTAGTAAAAAAAAACACCAATTGAAAAGGAGAATTAAAAGTGTTTCTGTAATTGTTAAAGTAGAACACATCCTTAAATCCATGGCATACAGTGGACTGCCTAATAGCTTAAATATAAACTAAGGATTTCTGACGTTTTCTTATGTCAGTGTGTAGGGTTTTTTGTTTGTTTGTTTGTTTGTTTGTTTTAACTCAGATTAAGTAGGATTTCCAGGTGTCTGCAGCAAGTCCGCCTTCCAAATACTGGGAGAAATGCTCTCGAGTTCCGTTGCTTACATCTCGTTGCTTTGTACAGGAGTAATTTCATGATTTTCAAACAGCTCTACTGTTTCGTCTCAGGACAGAGTGTACACAGAGAATCTTCCTCTTATTTATTGAAATACAGAAGGTTAGAGAAACTAAGCATTGCAGTTTGCTGAGCGGACGCCCCTCCCCACGTGGCTGGAACCAGGCGGTGCCGCAGCCTCGTGGACTGTGCGCCGCGCAAAGCATTGTGGGAGCGACGGAGGCCGCAGCCCCGGGCGTCGCGCCGCGCTGCTCCGACCAGCAGGAATGCCCCGAAATCCGGTGACTTCTGCTGCCTTGGAAGGAGTTCAAGTCCTTAGGACCTCCCGTGTACTTACTTCTCTGGAATGCATAACCCAGGATGGAAAGGCAGGTGATTTGCGTTTCTATTCAGAAATGTGGAGCCGTCTCCAAGCAGATGTGGTGTTGGGGTCAGGTGCGGAGTGAATATAGTATTCTTAGGACCATTCTTTGTTGGAATTAGAAACCCCCCAAACTGCAGTGCAATTTGGAGAGCAAGGCTCGAAGCTGCCCGGGTTAGTTTCGCCTGCACAGGAAATAACTGCTGAATATGACTGCGTTTGCACTGCCCGCACACGTCTTTAATGAGGCCCGAAACCGAAAAGTTGAGAGGAAGTCTGGGAAAGGGCAGAAAGGCTGTCAGTTTTTTATTAGAAAGCCAGGGGGCTGAGGCTCATGTATGCAGCTGCCATCTGCTTGTCTTACTGCCTCAAAATCCGGGACCTGGGGACAGGAGGTAACCCGTACCGTGTTGGCCGGTACCGAAGACAAACACTGGTCAGCTGCTTTCTCAGAGAATTGAAAACAGGTATTCTGGTCAGTATTCTCCGCACCCCGGCAAGGGAGTTGTTATCTCTGGTTTACAGGCCGGCTATCTTTGTGGGTGTGTGTGTGTGTATGACGTTAGAAAATGGCTAAAAAATGGCCTTTTCACTGTAATTTGCTTTTTCTCCATCCACCTCCCTGGTAGGTACAACAGAACTTGAAAAATGGCAGCTGTAGGATGGCATGTGGCCCAGAGTCTTATTTTATTTGGCTTGAAGAGGATTTAACATTTTTGGAGGGGATTAGTTCCTAGTTAGTAAGTGGAAGAGTTCACATAAAAATGATTTCTCCCTTCCCCTGAAAAGTCAGTGTTTGATGACAGCCGGTCAGGTCTGGGCAGTGGCTGCCTCCCTTAGCTGAGGCATCTGCTCCCCAGTTCGCTATGGCCCACATTTGTCCAGGCTGTTCATTATCTTCTGGGCCCTAGAAGGCATTTGAGTTTGAGTCCCTTGATGTAGCCTTCCTTCCAGCTCACACATTAGTGTCCCCAGTGCTGCACCTGCTGTCTGGGAAGCTCCTTCAGTGAGCCTGTCCTACTTTCCCCACCTGTACTGATCCTGTGCAGCAGCCTTCTGTTCTCTTTCTGGGGAAGAGCTCTGTGCTTTATTGCTGTGTAGACCTTGTCACAGGTGAAGGAGCTGGGAATTCAAGTGCTGACCCCATGTAACTATTAGGGATTCATTGGCAGATCCCAGCCTACTGGGTGCAGGTGCTGGTTCTGATTGCTGTGGCACATAGTTCTGGTCCTGTAATCCTTTACTTGGTCCCTAAACTCCCCAGAGTTCTGCTTCACTTATCAGGGACAGAGAAGTGTGTTTTTTTTCCAATCCTTTTTGGCGAATTATGGGGCTTCCCCACAATAAAAGTTATAATAGTAACAATTATATACATATATATGCTTTCTTATAAATCCTTCCTTTATACTCGACTGTGACCTGCTAAAGGGGAGATTATTATTGCCCCTGTTTTGCAGATAAACCCCAGAGAAGGCTCAGAGCACCTGCCCCATATCTTAGCTACTCAGCCCAATAGGGTCTCAGGAGCCCATGTTTTTTGTTTTCTTTTGTTTTTTATCTGCACAGTGCAGGGCCACAATTTTAAGCTTGATGTTTCTATATGTATATAAATGTCTATAGTCACAGCTTAGTACACAGAAACATCAGGGTTACTACTCACATTCACTGCTATTGCTGAATAGGCCATTAAGGGAACTCCGGGAGGAAAAATCTCTAATACTATTTAAATTAATTTACTTTCTAGTACTATTTAAATTATTCAATTTAAACTTTCTGCACCCTGAACGATTAAATATCAAAGATAAATATATTTTTAGTAACAGAAAAAAAGTCTTAGCATTTCTAAATATTCAGAAATTTGCAAGCCCACTATCACCCGTTTTACCATATCTGCGTACTATTCTTAAAAGTTTTAAATTTAAATTGACACATGTTAAAAATATCAATTTAAATTTGAATTAAAAAATTTAAAGAATATGTAGTCATATCTTTAATAATAAAAATGAGTTTGATATGCTAGATACATTTAAAATGTCCAAGAAAATAATATATGACTACTAATTTCATTTTAAAGTTTGTCTATGTATTAGTTAAGATTATGGCACATTTGCCGCCCTTTGGGAAACTCTGCTTCTGGTGAAAAAACCGAGTAAATTGCAGGTCTTTGTATTTGCAGGAAGCACCGGTAAGTTTCCTTGGCTCAGTGTTGGAAATGTATAATATATAATAAAACAGACATGGAGCAGAATCATTGGGGGACTTGGCAACATCTGTGCAGTCATCACAATCTGTTGGTTCTTCCTAGGATTTTATGTGGTGATGGGCAAAGCTAGTACTTTGATGGATATGGGATGTGCTGGGCACATATGATGACACATGTCCTTATGGGGAGCCTGCCCCAAAGGCTGGTGAGCTGCATTCTTCACCTTGCTTTGTGGAGAATCTAAGTTCATCCCTGGATAATAATCTACATCTCTAAGAGCTCACAAGAGGAATTGTCATATGACTATTTAATTTCTCTAATCCAGGGTGTTAACTTGATTGGTTTAAGAGATGGTGGGAAAATATTCTTCCTGTCTTGAGTATTGAGTTTAAATGCACTTCAGAGTTGTAGCACTAATTCATTTATTTTGTATACATAGACTTTAGGCTTTTTGAGCTCAATTAAGCAAATTTATGCACATCATAAGCTATTTATTATTTTGAACAAAAGGTCCTGATCTTTTTTAAAATAGATTTCAAGTACTGAAGAAAAAGTGAGAAAATTTTTATGTATTTATTTAAAAATATCTGAACACTAAAAGCAATACTAAAATCAACAGTAATTCTTGTAGTTAATGTGCTAGAAATTCACAATGCCTGGATCTCACAGTCTCCTGAGGCATTGACTTTATTGAGTTATCTATGTGGTTCATATTGGTTGTGGAAGGTGGAGCCATCTTAAAAGATACAGATCCAGGAGAATAAGAGTTTCGGAAATGCTCTCTGGGCTACTTGGAGAGGAGACTCTGATAGCTCAGACTGTGGTATATATTAGCTTCGCCCTTTGAAGGCTAACAAAACAATCACGGTATACATTTCTTAATAGTTTTTGAACAGCTTATATTCTTATTTAAATATGTTATTCATTATAATAGCCATTGTGGTCTTCCAAAAATAATTCATAATTTGTAATCTGGAAGTCATTATTCTCTTTAACCATATGCATTCAGTCCACGATAGCTCTCAGAGGATATGCTGCACATATAAATACCAGGCTGCACACAGGGCTTTGATTAATGGACCACGGAGGGCTATTTTTATGGAGAGTTTAAATGCTTGTTGCTGTTATTCCTAAATTTTATTAATAGTAATAGCCTACACATATCCAGCATGTGTGTGACATTTTACTGTTCTACAGAGTGCCATTGTATACCTCATCTCATTTGTTGCTCACAACAATCCTGGGAGAGAAGTGGGATGTTTTCAGGTGTTGACACTGAAGTCCTTTGCTTGCACTAAAGTCCTGGTAATGCGTGGAAAGAAAAAGATGCTACAGAAACACAAGCATTCTTTTTACTCTATTTTTGACCAATGTCATAGCAAGCGTTCAGATTGGCTTTGAACATATCAGTCTCCAGGGAGAAACCCTATCTCATTTCTTCCCCCTGGTTGAAAGAAGAAAAGAGCAAAGTACATGAATATTGTTTTGGAGGAAAAGCTACAAGATTAAGGGAGAAAGTTACCTTCCACTTGACAGCAATTAGCAACAAACCTTTGGGTTCCTTGTTAAATACTTATGTTCATCCTCCTTGTTTAAAAACACTTTTCTGTACCCTTCTTGTACCATTCATGGTGAAATCTGGAGAATCAGTGGAGAGATTGTCAGAGAAAACAAACTATTTTGTTATTATAGTCAATAGTGGTTAAATCTGGACTTATGTACTATTTATCAAATATTTTGGGCTTTCCTATTTTACCAACAGCAGCATGGGGACTCAGAGACAACAAGCTGCATGATATATTGATAGCTAGGCTGGAAAAGTGAACCCAGGACTGTGGAATCCTGGAACCTGTGTGTGGGGAAGTATTTAAATAATTTATCATAATGATTATTTCTGTAGAATACAACTCAAGAATTAAATGCTAATTTTATTTGACTTACATAAAGGGGAATTATTACTGCAGTTACTTTTAAAGAGCTCCCTGGGTTTGCTGGGAGTATCTGAATTAACAGTAAATTGAGTGCCATTACTTATTAATGGGGTCCACCTGATTTATTGGTGGTCTGTCTGGCAATTAGCCATTCTGCATAGTGTCTTCTGTTTGGCCATTACTTTTTCACTATTGAGTGCACGCTCAGGGATGAGCACCTTGAACCAGTAGGGAAATCTGCCTGTCAACCTAATAGGACCTTGCATCATCTTAATGGTGAATTATGATCTGTCTTGAAGGATATTTGGATACACTTAATATCTTTTGGATGATAACCATTGGAGGCATAAATGAAAGTACATGTTGTCATTGAACCGCTAAAAATCTTTACTCAGTCACTGGATAGCCATTATGTTATATGAATCTCTTTGGATATTTCTTTTATTTTTTAAAATTATGCAGTTGCTTTTAGCTTCTGTGGCACTTATAGAGTGAATTATTGTGAGTGAACTTAGCACAACGAGTTATGGTCAACAGTATTTATTTGCAAGAGTCACTTTGGGGTGCCTAATTTGTCCTCAGGAGAAATATTTTTTGCTCAGCCTGCAAAATGTTGTAATAAAAATTGGTGATTGATGTTGATTATAAGATTAAATGGCTGGGCCACAGTGGCCAACATCATAAATCAAAGCAGCCCAAAGTTGTGATTGGCCACTAGAGAAGGTTCTAAGTGGGAGTTTTTTTTTTTTTTTTAATGAATCAATGTATTTCAAGTCTTTATGGTATTGACTCCTAAAGTTTATCGAAACTGTATTTAAAATATCATCTTACAGTGTTTTTGATTAAGTTCCTAATACAATTTGGTTTTGCTTATCTAAGCATGCAGTAGTGGAAGAAAATACATGAAAATTCTCTTCTTAGCAGGAAAGCTGTTTAAGAATTGGTGGGAATGCTAAACCCAAATTAATTGCCTGAGTCTTTGGTTGAAGAGTTTTGTATTTGGTTGCTCAGAATTAATTTCTCCTTCATAACAAATTCCTTGGGGGATGGACCCCTGCCCTATTGTCTAGTCTGATGCCATCCTTCACTGTCCGAGGGCTAGGCCCTGATTGGACATAGACCTGTTCTGAAATTTGTCTCTTGAGTAGAGGGACAAACATTGGAAAAGTTTGGAGTCCCTTAGTTCCGGTATTACCAGAATCTTCTGGTGACTCCCACTTTCTGGCATTCAAAGTGACAATTTTTTTCCAAGTCTGTTTCTTCTTTGACAATTCTGGGAGCTCCATGATAGTGTCCCTGTAAATCTCTGTTTAACTAAACCAGAACTGGCTTCTCTTGCATGAAACAAAGAAACTTCACTATATAAATTGGGCATCTGTGAACCCGCAGGAAACAGGATTTCTGATTGGGACTGTGAATATTTATTCATTTATTCACCAAATGTTTATTGAGTACCTAGTATGTATTAGGCACTCTTCTCGACACTTAGGAGACAGCAATGAATAAATGAAAAATTTATGCTTTCTGGAAATTTTCATTCTAATGAAGGGAGATAGACAATAAGCTAAATAAGTTAAAATATGCATCTGTGTTATATGTAAATATTATGTTATAGTGATAAATGCTATGCATATGTAAAATATTTCTCTTATTGTTTCCTTGTTAAAGTTCCTTGAATCAGATAAACCTGTTCAGATGTGGATGATGGTCTGGGATGACCTGGACTGAGGCTCTGTCACTCTTTTGTACTTTGCTCCAACACATTTCTGCATAGCTCTCAAGGTGGTTTCAGTTGGGGTCTGGGCCAAGGCAGAGGAAGTTTCCAGCTGAGCAGCTGAGTGAGGATGAGTGTCTGCTGAAAGCAGAGAGCTGGAGAAAGGGTGACTTGGGATAAATATGGAAGTGGCAGGAGTCGAGGAAGGGCTGTAGTCTTGAGGGAGAAATTCTTCTTTCTTGGGCTCTGCCTGGGCGAGGCACTGAGATTGACTCAAGAAGGCTAGACTAGGACTTGGGCAGATGGCTTGGAGCAAGGATGCAAACTGATTTGTTGTGGGAGGGGGAGTCCAGGTTGGAGATGTAGGGAAGCATCATAGGACTGTGTAAGACAGAACAGGGTAGCAGCTCTCAGAACCTCTCAGGACTGGTCCAGGTTCCTGCCACTATTAACCAAGAGGATCCCACAAGGGATGAAAACCCACAAAAGATATCAAATTCCACTGAGAGGAATGAGGGAATCAGGGGAGTGTTTGTCTTCCTGCCAAGAATGCACCCTAGTGAAGGGAGGGTATACTTTGACCTGATATCTGTGCTTGAGGTCAAAGTGAAGAGGCTTGGAAAGTGGTGATGTACGTGAGCTTATGAAAGAAGAGGAAAAGCAGGGAGAAAGTGGTTATACTAAGGTGGGAGGAACCAAAATCAGGAAAGCAGAAGATGGGATAGAAGAGACAGATGAGACCGGAGACTCCTGATGGGTGTGCTGGTCACCCACACAGGGGAGCTGGAAGTTGAGGGGATGAACACATGTCAACAAAGAGGAGTCCTTAGCTTTGCCAGCCAGCTATCACTGGCCTGGAATGAAAAAGTTGTGGTATTTGGTAATTTCCTATTAATTGGGAGGCAGGAACAGAGCAGGCTGAACAAATACCTGACAGGTTCAATTGGGAAACAGATACACCAGATTGTTTTCTGAAAAATACTCACCCACTTCTGATAATTTTTTTCTGGGGACAAATGGCACATATAGAAGAGAACCTAGAAATGCCTTTAGGGTTTATGAAAACTTGGGCATTCAACTTAAGTTTGTGATACATTGTTCTGGTTATCTGTTGCAGTATAGCAAGCCACGCGAAAACTTAGTGGTTTAAATAGCAATTTATTATTATCTACCGTTATGGACTCAACTTGATTCTTGCTTGCAGTCATACTGTAGTTGGGGCTGTAGCCATCTGAAGGTTCAGTTGGTCTTGAGGATCTATTTTCAAAATGACTTCTTCCCTCAAACATCTAGCATATGTGCTGGGATGTGTGGAACAGCTCGAGGCTGGCCAGACATTGGTCTCTTTCCACATAGTCTCTCTGCGTGGTTATCTTGGGCTTCCTTACAGATGAGGCTCTCAGTATAGTTGGACTTCTTACATAGTGGCTGGTTTTTCTCAGAGAAGATGTTCCTCCAGAGCAAGTAGGAAACTCTGAGCCTTCTTATGACCTAGCCTCAGGAGACTCACAGCATTACTTCTACCACATTCTGTTGGTTACACAAGACCAGCCCAAATTCACTTTGGGAATGAACTATACAAGAAGGTGAAGAGGCACGATTCATTGTGTGCATGCATGCATGTGTGTACGTATGCACACGTGCACACATGGAGTCTGCTACCACAAGCATGGTGTTTTTTCTACTTGGCATCTATTTTGACTTTGGAAGAGAGAAGATCTTTGGGTAAACTGTTGGCCTTGGGTTTCTACAATAGGATTTAAGATTCCTTAATGGTAGGCTTTTGCAGAAGTATTAGGGTCACCACTCAAATGAAAAGGAATCTGTTTTTCTTAGAGGTATCCCCAAGACTTTACTGGAATAGGACTCAATTTTAGGACATAGTGATGGAAAAGTAAATCACATTTATACTGTTGGGAGGGGGAGGGACAGAGACAGAGGGCTCCCTTGGCAGGGAGTTCGCGTTTCCAGCCAGGGAGGGCAACCACGATCTAACTCTGCTAAACGTGTCAAAAAGTTCAGAGACATGAAAGGCCTGGGCATTTCAATGGACTTATACCCAGGGAGGTAGAATGGCCCAAGAAATGGGAAGCTCAGAAGAATGCAGTTCTAACTGTGAAAAGGTGGTAGCAAAGGGAGCCTTGGAAGGGAGCTTCTCACGAATCTCCATTCGCCCTTTAAAAGCTCTCATAATGGGAACAATAATAAAATATTACTTATTGATATGGATTGTAAGTATATTATTAATCTCATTTAAAGTGTGAAAGCATATTATTTAATACTACTGTTTTTTTTTATCTGTAACTATACAATATAGGTAAAAAGATATTTGCTTATTATTATCATTACCTCAAAGCAGCCCTTATTTTGGTCAGATTGCTAACATCCCTGAGCCCCTCCTACAATTCAGAGCCACCATGGTGAGTGTCCAATTGCTAATGATCTGAATGAGCAAATGGAGGGACCTAAAAAACCGTTCAGATTCTTTAAACATATTTGTGTAATAAAAGAGATAGGAGGAAAGGTATATACAAGGGTAATGGTAAGAGGGTAGTATGCATCTGTCAGAACGGTGTCATGGAAGCTAAAATCTCAAATGAGTTGGAAAGTGGAAAAATGACAAGGACAACATGTTGTTTTAAAAGCCTTGTTCAGAGCAGATAAAAGATGATTAGCATAATGTTGATTGTTTAGCAAATAATTTGATATCCTCCATGTTTTGTTTTTTCTCTTTCTGTGCCATGAAGAATGTTCTTTGAGCGTCAGAAGGTAGACTGGACAGTGATAAAGGTTTGCAGGGGTGGAGATGGGAGGTGGTATTACAAGAGGACTTGTGACTTTTAGAAAGTGACTGTGTTACCCTCATGGCCGTGGAAGATCTTCCCTATGAGTTTCCTGAACTGCTGCTCATAATCACTGAAGAATTATCAAAAAAGATGTCCCAAAAGACTAGAAGGGGCGAATGTATACACTTTGCCATATTCAGATTGGGGGCACTACAAGATACATGCCAGCAATCTTTTTATTTTTATTTTTATTGAAGTATAGTCAGTATACAATGCTGTGTCAATTTCTGGTGTACAGCACAATACATCAGTCATATAGGAACAGACGTATATTCATTTTCATATTCCTTTTTACCATAAGTTACTACAAGATATTGAATATGGTTTGCAATCTTGATACTGTTTTCAAGCAAGACTGTGGAGTTAGTTAAGAAGTTGAGGCAAGGATCCCTAGGATGTAGCAGGAATTCATGTTAGGTTAATCTTGTTCCCTCTCTGACAGGGTCCTACAGAGAAGTCTAGTAGTCATAGTACACTTGGACTTCAGCAAGGCATGAGACAGTGCTCCTTCTGATAGCTTTTGTCAGTTTATATATTCTGCAAACATTTATGGATCCCTTATTGTTTTAGTCTCTCTTGGCTTCTGTACCAAAAATCTCATAAATCAGGTGGCTTATAAACAACAGAAACTTATTTCTCACAGTTTTGGAGGTTGGGAAGTCCAAGATCAAGGGATTAGTAGGTTCAGTGTCTGGTGAGAGTGCTCTTCATGGTTCATAGGAGGCTATCTTGCTGTGTTCTCTCGTGGTGGAGGAGAAGACAGAGCTCTCCAGGTCTCTTTTGTCAGGGCAATGATCCCATCAGGAGGGCTTCACCCTCCATGACCTAATCACTTCTGAAAGTGCCCACCTTCTGATAGGCTTCAACATGTGAATTTTGGGTGGGGACACATTCGGTCCATAGCACTTCCTGTGAATGAGTCACAGAAGATTCAAGCATGGATGTGGTATACTGTTGAAGAACTCACAGGCTGAGTGGGAGATAACACATAAATGAATAATTGTGAGACCAAACAGGTTGGCAAACTATGGTCCATGAACCAAATCCAGCCTGCCACCTGTTTTTATAAGTAAAGTTTTATTGGAACACAGTCATGTCCATTGACTTATCTATCATCTATACTTACTTTCACGCCAAAATGGAAGAGTTGAAGAGTTGCAACAGGGACTATATGGCCTGCAAAGCCTGAAACATTTACTGTACCCCTGACCGAAAGCAAAAATTACTTCTAGGAATCATACTCAGAATGCCATGGAAACTTGGAGACGAAATCAATTAGTTGTGGTGGTGAGGGTGGATTTGGGAAGGCTTCAAAAGATGGAAGCAGTTGAGTTGGACCTTAATGCTATGATGGAAATTTCTAGAAGAAGGGTATAACTCTGTCACTCTTGTCCTCTTCATGCCAGCCTCTTTATTGTTCTCCCTCCCTTCTCTGTCATATTTTGTTAAAGTTGCTTTTTTAAGAATAAAATAATGCCATTTGCAGCAACATAGATGGACCTGGAGATCGTCATTCTAAGTGAAGTAAGCCTGAAAGAGAAAGGAAAATACATAATACCACTCATATGTGGAATCTTAAAAAAAAAAAAGGACACTATGAACTCATCTACAAAACAGAAACAGACTTGCAGCTTTAGTACTAACAATCTTATTTATGGTTACTGGGGAAAGGGAGTGGGAAGGGATGAATTCAGGAGGTTGAGATTTACAAATGTTAGCCACTATATATAAAATATATTATAAAAAAAATTCTTCTGTGTAGCACAGGAAACTGTTAAATATCTTATAATAACCTCTAGTGGAAAAAATATGTAAATGAATATATGCATATATATGCAAGACTGGGATATTGTGCTGTACACCAGAGATTGACACATTGTAACTGACTGTACTTCAATTAAAAAAAAGTTGCTTTTTTAGTATTTGATAAAAGCTTGGCTATCCTTGCTCCATGTTCTACTCCCCTTGTTGGTGGAGGTCAGCAGAAGTCTGTGATATGTCAGGGCAGGAAGTGTTGCTGTGGTGAAGTGGCCAGCAGCTCTTCGTTTGGTAGGCAGCTATCCAGAGAGGGGACCAGAGGGGTATCTGGAATAATGACTGGAGGGGTGGGGAGGCGTGTGGTGGTGCTGCAGGAAGAGTTTGAGAATACAGCACATCTCTGTTCTTGTGAGGTGGGGAACCAGGCAGAGCATCCAGCCCAACATAGCAACAGGCAGGTGGAAAGCCCACATCTCAGGCCTGTACCCTCGCTGGATGAGGGGTGTGAAGACCTAGATGTCATTCTCCCATTTGCCAGCAATAAAAGTCTGGAAGCCCAGCAGGTCTGCTGGACGACAGAATATCAATACAGAAGCTCTTGGGAGGCTGGAATGAAGGTTGGATTTAACAGGAATGAGTGGAAAGTTGCATTTTGGGGTTTGGAAAACTAAGTGCGTGGCACAGATTGAGGGAGGGATGGCCTTCCCACAGCATGAGTCAGGAAACTGTAAGTGTGCCTGCCCTCAACTTCAGCTTTTGGTTTTAGGAGAGCACTTGGAAAGAGGAAGGTGGTGGTTTTCCCTACAGTATGCTGAAGACAGGACACCTGGAACAGGCATTCTGGTGCTACACTCTGAGAGAATTATAGTGGGACTCACTCAGGAGTGAATAAACAAAAGGATGAAAAGACCAGAAACTATTTTTTATGTGAAGTGATTGGAGGAACTTTGGATATTTAGACTGGAAAACACAAGGCTCAGGGGGCATATGACAATTGTTTTCAAATATCTGTCTCATAGAAATGGTTGTGGACTTCTATTTGCTTCAGAAGAATTTGGACCAGCTAATGTAGGGGGATAGGTTTTTCCGACAACAGGGGATCCACAGATTGGATCATCAGCCTCACAAAGCGCTCAGCCCAGGTTGGAGAGTCACACGATGGCACTCAGCTGGATAAGGATGAAGGGTAAAGCCCTGACATCTAGGGACTTTTCAACCCTTCTGTGATTTGACCCTGTTAACAGGCAGCAGACTGGACAAGTAGCACAGGACCTAAAGAATCAGACACACAGAGCCAATTTAGAATTGTTAGTAATTTATTTTCCTCACTTTTGCTTTGTGCTTATAAATCTCTGTTTAAAATGACTCCAATTTAAAAACAGCCTTGAGGTTACAGCCACTTCTGGAATCCACTCTTGGGGCAGGTATTCTTCTTGGCCATGGTTTCTTAGGCCAGCATTTTCCAAAATTTCTTGTACTTCCATGCTGTGGCATCTATGGCTATCTTAGTGAATGATTTCATGAACTGCATTTTTGTATAGCCTGCTGCTGAAGCAACTGTCTTATCATTCTAACTCAGTTCCCTTTCGAGTTTTCTTTCGGCTTCCGACAGAAGCCAGTGGAAAAGTGACATAGCAGTGGTGTCTCCCTGGTCTCTGCCTTTCCCAATCAGTAGGATACTTTTCTGAGTTCCTTTTAGCAGCAGAGAGCATCTCCTTGTCCCTTCCAGGTGCTGCTTGCAATTTGCAGCTAATTTAAGTACACTGGTTAAATGTACTTATTAACCACTTCACTGAAGCTCAAACTCAAACTTGGTTCAGAGCACAAACAACTTTCTGTTATAGGGGCCGTATCTCTTCCTAGTAACAAATCCTCACTTAACCAGCATGTAGATTTCCAAAACACATTCAGAAGGATTTTAAAAGTTTGTAGGAATAAAACTATAAAGAAGTTTCTCTCCAATATGTTATTTCTCCTGGATTATACTCTTGCCTTTTTATCAGGAGCCCTCAGGGATTGAGCCCAAAGCAGTAAACAGTGGGGTGATTTTCTAGAATCTGGAAGGATTATGAAAGAGGTTTCAGTAGAAAGGGTTCTGTTGCCCTTCAGATGCCACTTTGGGGTTGGTGTTTATCCATGTCGAGGTCTTATTTAGAATCCCCAATATTAACAAAGTAAAAATCCTACTGCCCGTGGTTCCTGGATCAAACAAGAGAAAACCACGAGAAAACCCCAGAGGGCCTGTGGCTCTGCAAAAATAGAAGTTATGTCAGTTGAGAAAACCTAGGAACAAAGCCTTTTTTAGAACTAAACCGCCAGTCGATCTGGCAATATTGTATTCCAGCTAGAAATAAACATATTTATCTTTTATTGTGGAGAACAAGGAAGAAACCCCAGACTGCTGGAAACAGCTTTTCTCCCTCATTACAAGAGCTCGTCGTGTAGGTTACTCTGCCCAGCAGTTATGAGAACCAGTTTTGTACAAGGGCTGCACTGGGCAAGGTGAGGATGTGAAGGTGAGTCAACCCAGATTAGTTCTGAAGGAGTTTTCTTCACCCATGGCTTTGCTTTGGTGGCTTCTCCAGAACCTGGGGATAGGGGAAGGGAGGTCCTGGACCTTCTGTCTGCATGAGGAATAAGTCAGTGTCCCTGGTGGCTTTGGTCTTAAGAGAGTGGGACTGTCGGAGTCATCACAGCATTGGCCTGAGCAGCAGACCTAAGTAGGTTTTCATGCAGCCTGGCACATCTTTTCTTTCAGTGTGCTGATTGTTCACTGTGATTCATTCATTGTTTTGACAAGATGGCAAATGGAAAATGGGAAAAGTAATTAAAATAAGTGTGTGGTTTCAATTGTCATAATCTATTGCCCTGAGCTGAATGCCATTATGAGGGGGAACCCGGAGACGGGATGCATTCAGGCATGGAGGACAAATAGTTTCTTGGTTTGTCTTTTATAACAAAAATTCAACTCAGAGAAGTGACTGAAGAAAGAGAGACTTGGAGCTTCCCTTGATCGTTTTTTTAATTAGAAGTTTAAGAATTCTGTCATTGGTTGTGATCAAATTTTCTGGGATATTATCCATACATATAAACTGACCAGGAAGGCAATAAATGAATTTATACATGGTTTGCATACAGCAAGGTAAGTTTTGCCTCTTGTTGAAATAAAATAACATTGGAATGTTGCTCTTGTAAATATTCCTTATAAATATGACTATGTCTCTGAAATCGTTTTCCTCAGACTAAATCTTTGGGAAATTCAGTATTTGCCCAATTGGAAAGCCTGAAAAATATTTTTATTACAAATAACTTACATTTATTATTATTATAAATGTATCAATGCTTATCAAAGATATTTTAGAAAACAGAGACAACTGTAAAGAAAGGGGAAAACTTCCTTTGCATTCCCGTTAGGCTGAACTAAATAATCTCTGTAAATTTTCTGGTCTTTTTTTTTTTTAAATAATGTGTAATGAGTGTCTTTACATAATTAGTTTTACACTCTGCAGTGTTTTGTATCAGGAATTTTCTCACTTTCATGTCATTGAAGTTTCTAGAAATGTTATTTTTAATGGTTGCATAATATTTGATTTTGTGTTTGGGCCATAACTTATCCAGCCTACATAGAGACATTTTGGAGTTTGCTCCCATCTCTGGTGCACTTCTGTTTGACTGCAACTTTATTGATTTCCATTAGATGTGTTCCTCAAAGTTCAATTTCTGGGACAAAAGGTATGATGCCATCTTGAAAAGTTACTCTGGTACAAACAGACAAATGCTAAACAGTTGAATTGAAGGAAATCTCATTTTTAGTGTTCAGGGTGTTATTTCTTTCTTTTTCTTCTGATTTGATTTTCATGGTGCTGGAGTTCCTTGGACTTTAGAACCATGAAGACCAGGATTCAGATTCCAGCTCTGCTGCTTATTAACTACTTGATGTTGGTTGAATGACTAAACTCTCTTTATATAGTGCTCTCATCTGTAAAATGGGGCAGTAATAGGTTTTCTGTGAAGATTAAGTGCCTGTTGCTTGCTGGAGGCTCAAGGAATGCTTGTTCCCTTTTCAAGGAGTGTTCAGAGCTAATGAAGATGGGAAGTCAGTTGGATGAGGAAGGCAACAAAGATGCTTGCAAAGTTGTATTTTGAGATTCCTGCTTCACACCATTTGAAATTTATTCTAATATGAAAATTCACAAGAGACAAGGATCAAAATAATATTTAGTTATTTGAAAAAAAACGAAGGAAGTAAATAATTAGAAAAGTCAGCTTACTGGTAAACACACCAATTTACTGCACAGTGGTTGATTTCTTTCAGTGTGCAGTTGAGTCCCTGGAAGTGATGAGAAGCAAAATTGTATGAGGAGCAATCAGAATCCTGTCCTTTGGGCTATTAGGCCATTGTTATGACAAGGCTTACTTTAATGAATTGTGTTATAAAATTATAAAACTGGTGGTAATACATTCACAAAAAAGAAAGTGGTAACTATGACCTCGAAACGATCTCATTCTTTCATAATAAACACTCAGTGTTTTGGAAGTTAGAAATCACAAGTCTGTTAACTGATAACTTGAGGATTAATTGAGAAAGTCTTACAAATATACTAAAAATACATAAAGAATAAGTAAAATGCACAATATTGCAAATATTCTTTCCTGGTGATTCCTAGAATAAACCCTGGCCTAGGTGATGAAAACCTTTTTTTTCTTTCCCTAATTAAGCTTCATAAACTTACTCTACAGACAAGGGACAAAGCTTTTTAAAGGGGGGGAAAAAGGCCTGGTAGTTGGAGTTTAAAGAAGTGTGACATTTTTACCTGTAAGAAAGAGAAATGCCTGGGGATGAGAAAAGGAGTATCAGCTACAGCACTTTAGCTCTCAGTCTGTAGCTTTCCTAATCACTTACAGGTTGAGTATTTCTAAAAAGATAGTTTAAAAGTATGATTAAATGTTATACATACTGAATTCCTCTGAGCAGAACAAGTTGTTTGGAAATATATAAAGATCAGTATATTTTTACTTGAAAATAGGTTTTATTCTTTAATATGCTAGAAAGTATGATGGGCATTTCGCATTTCCTCCAAAAGATAGGGCATGTGTTTGTGCCTGGCTGGATCAGTGAGGGTCCAGCCAGCAGTCAGAAACCACACAGTAATTTGAGCAGGACAATTTAGTATAAAGAATGATTAACTGTAACAGGGGATTGGACTAATTAGGAATTGGTTAGTAAGAAGTAAATAGAACTTAAGAATTTGAGAATAGCAGATCTAAGGAACAATCACGATATCTAGGGCTGAGATAGAACAGTCAAGGAAGGCCCCCTCTCACCCCAGGGCTGAGCTATAGACTTCATTGGAGAGGGCATGGCCATGGCTAAGTATTTGCTGGAGAAGACACTGAGGCACTGTGATGGCAGAATTTGCTGGAAATCTGCCCTCTGGGATACAGGGGAAGTATCCATAGGAAGGTGCAATGCCTTGAAAGTTGCCTCAGAACTGCTCAAAGGTAGGCTGGGGGTAACTATTCGTGAGAAGATGCCTTGTGGGTGGAACTCCACTGTGAAGCTACCTGAAGGGGTGCTGGGAAACTGCTGGCCACAGGGACTGCTGGATGCTGTACAGGTGCTGGAGAAGCTACTTGTGCTACAGGAGGGGGTGCTGGTGAGGCCATGGGTGTGGCAAGACTCTCCCAAGAGAGACACGCCAGAACCAGGAGAGGAACCCCTCCTCCTCCAGTGCACTTTCAGCACCATCAAGTGACAAAGACTACCATGCCAGCTGGCAAAGGAGAAATATTTATAGATCTCGGCTCCACAGAGGAGGCATTCAAGGGCGGGTCTGGAGCTCTGGAACAGTACATTGAAAATTACTACAGTCCAGCCCTTTGGCTAACTCAGCTTCCATATACGTTCTTCTACATGCATTTGAACTTGTGTACAACAATGAAACAGCTCTCCAAAACAAGATACAGCTGTCCTCACAAGTGAATGTGTTCTTATCCTCTTCCCAAAGTGAGGAGACATATATATGCATCGAATTCTGTCAAAACCCACAGAATATTTTGTTACTGAAAAACTAAATCATAAAATCAGCCTCCAACAACTTGTATGTAAAATAAAGATGAGAAGGAGTAGAAGAAAATTGGTACCATATACAAATAAACATACACACATATGCAGCAAAGATAAAACATGTAAAGCTACTTTAGGCCTTGTTTCTCTAATTGGTAGTAAGGCTGTAACGGATAGCAATGGCTTTCTTTTTCTGCTACCCATATATTTCCTCTGCTTTCCTGCTAGAACCTCAGCTGGTTAGGATTATCTGGTGGAATAACCTAAACCTTCCTGAAGGGTCTGAGTCCTCAGTTGTCCTGCATTAGTTTTTTTAGTTTCTGTAGTTTTCCATTGACCTTTACTATTGCGCTTGTAAGTACTGAGAGGCATCCCAAAGAATCTCGTGTTCCAGAAAGGGTTCTCCTTGCCTTCTTTGTAGCAACAGCCTATTTTCCCCTCTTCCTGCCAGAAAAGTAGTCTTTTTATTTTTATTTTTTCTGCCTGTTGGTTCAGTACCATAGGCCTAAAATAGCCAATCTCATCTTCCAATTCAGTGGAACATTCTTGTGCCTCTTGATTGAAGTATTGCCCCTTTGGGAATTAAGACCTCCTAACTAGCAGAGCTCGAGTTTGCCAGGACAGGAACCAACAATTCTGGGAGTCATTTCTAGGGAAAGTCCGTGTCGTTGAGCTCATGCATGTCAGTGGCCACTTTGTTCATAGGCCCAGTGAGAAAGCACTGGGATGACTGAAGAAAGGGACTGAATAACATCCACAGGGCGCATCATTTTGTCCACCTGATTACTGAGAGCTTCCCCCGCAGTGAGTAAGTATGGGGATTCATTTGAAAAACAAATATCTTCCTCAGTCACTGGTCATAGGGAAGCCACAGGCATGGATTGAGAGAGGAGGCAATGCAGCTGAAGTTGTACTGAAGAAGTCTGAGCTAGATGCTCATGCAACCTGTGGAGAACACTGCACCATTAACCAATGCCGGTGAGGACTCCAACTACATGGATGATAGCAAGCACTGTACCTATCATTTGGTGGTGGGTGATATGAAGTACAATAAGTCATCTTTTTTTTTTTAATTGAAGTATAGTTGATTTACAGTATTATATTAGTTTGGGTATACAACATAGTGATTTGGTATTTTTACAGTTTATACTCCATTAAAAGTTATAAGATAATGGCTATAATTCCCTGAGTTAAGCAATATATTCTTGTTTGTTTTATACATAGTAGTTTGTATCTCTTAATCCCATACCCCAAATTTGTCCCTTTCTTCTTTCCTCTCCCCTTTGGTAACTGCTAGTTTGTTTTCTGTATCTGTGAGTGTGTTTCTGTTATGCTGTATACTTTTGTTTGTGTTATTTTTTAGATTCTACATATGAGTGATATCATACAGTATTTCTCTTTGACTTATTTCACTAAGTATAATATTCTTTAGGTCCATCCACATTGCTGCAAATGGCAGAGTTTCATTCTTTTTTAAGTAATTAAATTTAAGCTGAGTAATATTCCATTGTGTGTGTGTATACATATATACTTATATATATATATATACATATATATATACACACACACAAAAAAAATGGGGACTTAAATCTTTAACCTTGGAGGAAATATCTTGACTTGTTCCAGACCATTAAACTCCTAGAAACTTCATTGAGGTGGGGGTGGGGGTGGGGCTGAAATTTTGTGGAGTTTATCTTCCATATGTTTTACTAAAACATTAAGTGCTTGCTCCTTCCTGCTCATTAGGTCCCATCAGCATGATCTTGTCAATGTAGTAGACCAGGGTGAATGATGGAATTAATGGAATGTCAAGACAACCAAGATCTCTGCAAATTACGTTATGGCAGAGAATGAGGAATTTGATATAGTCCTGCAGCAAGACAGTGAAGGCACACTGTCTTCACTGGGAAGTTACTGTGAAAGCTACTTCTGGTGGCCCTTGCAAATTACTATGGAGAGAAAGGCATTAGTTATATGCTATGTGCCAGAGATTGTGTTTGTTTGCCATAGTAAGGCTACCCCATCTGGGTCAGCCCCTGCCACTCTATTCATCATTTGATTAAGACTGTGATAACCCACAATCATTTCCCAAAACCCATCTGATTTCTGCAGAGGCCAAATTGGTGAGTTAAGTGGATATGTGACAGGTATCACCATCCTTGCTACTTTCAAGATTTTGATCGTGGCGTTAATCTCTGAAACTTCCCCAGGTTTTCTGTCTTGGTAGGGAGGGGAAGTTCCAGTGGCTTTCAGCTCATAGAGGTTCTTCCAGTTGTCAAGTGTGTCTGTTCCAATTATACTTTCAGAAACTGAGGAATAACTGCAAGGTAGGTCCATAGCCCAGCTTGGATTTGAAATTAATGTCGAACTCCATCTATCACATGACCTTGGTGAGCCCTGCTTAGCTCACAGTGATATTTTTGATTTCCCAAAATGAATGTTAGAGCCAGTGTTCAATAATCTCTGAAAGATTTAGGTATTCCCTCCCCTCCGCATTGTACAGACTTTAGTAAATGGCTGTTTACTCTAGTAAATAGCTACAGGTCCTTTGGGGAAGACTTAGAGGAATATTTTACAGTGTGAACTTGTAGTCTCTTTTGAGGCAAATTCCATCACAAATTTAAATAGCTAGGAAATATGCAAAGATTAACATATCTTTATCTAAAAGTCAGTTTTACTGGTTAATTTATCCAACAGCATGGTGAACATTTCTTCCAAAAGATATGGTATAGTAGAAAACATTTCCCTGACTTTCCAGCTGAAATTAAGGTTGGGGCCATTTCAAGGGCATCATCATTCAAACCCTGGCTCTTTGCAGACTTGTGGAATAATATTTATAATGACCCAGAGCTGATATTAGAAACAATAAATGAAAACCAAGAGAATCATTCTCTTATAGCCCAGAAAGCAGCTGATTATTATGACAAAGGTCTTTGTAGCCAGCAAAGGTCAACTTGTCACCTTTGCTGTAGCAGCAGATCCTTTTCAGTGAGTTACCTTTGAAAAGTATCTTAAGGCAATAGACCAAGCATGTGCTTCCTGACTATATGAAAAGACAAAGCAGCAGTGAGCTTAGACATTTAAAATATAAAAACTAACCAATTTAAGGTGAGCAAAATGCTCTAAAATTTTGCCAAGGTAGGGAAAATCTCAAATCCACACTTGATCTGTAAGCCTTGTTGAAAAGTGTAGATTCAGTTGTGCATCCCATTGACTATTTTACTAGTCGTACAAATTATACCTAGGTAGCTTGAGGGCCGTTCTTCCCTTTCTGAATGTACATTCTTATTGCTAATGAGCAGCGGCATGGCTCAAAATGAGCAAGAGGCTGAGAGTCTTGGAGAAACCACAAACTAGAAAACCTGGTGCATAATTGACAGTTGAGCAGCCCACACAAGCACCAGCCAGAAGCCTGCTTCAGCAAGACGGAGGGCACTGTATTACTTTCCTGGGAGGAAATTCGACCTTTGAAATTATATGTTGGAATAGTTCACATTGGGCTGCCCATTAGAGAGAATAACTTATTTAAAATAGCTCATTTGAAATCTTTGTTGTCAAGGTTCATTTGCCCATGGTCTCTTTCAAGAATAATCTCATTTCTAGTTTCAGATAATTTCAGAACCACAGGTTTCCCCCATCCTTTTCTGTAGTTTAATAGTAGATATTAATGCTTATTAGGTATTTCATCTAATTAAAGCTTAGATCTGGCTTGCTGTTTAAAACTGCTTCCATGCATTTAAAAATAGTAAGTAGATGTTGCGTTACGGAAAATTTTCCCCTCTACTCTCTATCACTGACCACTGTTACTAACTGCAAAGTAAGATATGGACCAAAAACAAAACTAGGAAAATGAATTCCGTGACATACCATGCACACTGCATGTCACACTTTACAAGCACATTTGTGTTTTTAAGAACTAAGATCACATTAGAATATTGTGGCATATAGCTTTAATTATCAGCTTCTATTGTTTTTGAAAATGGTAATCATACTAAGACAATTTTCTATATTTAATTTTTCTCCTAATCTTTTCCAAGTAAATGTCTATATAATCTCTACCCATAATGTATGGTATAACTTTCAAATTATTCCATGTGTTGATGCCTCATTTCAGATTCATACATTCAATGGCTTTGAACCTATCTCAGTAGTATTTTTCACTGACTCTTAAAAATTCATGTTTATCATTTGAAGGTCATATACAGTCCTATCTTAAGGAATTTCTTATTTTTAGCTTAGTAATAGTATGGTCGTTTGATACTTTTTTTTGGGTAGGGGAAGCATTTCACTGTAGTATAAATTGTCCCTTTGGTATTTACTTGTAGAAATGCTCTAGTATTCACAATTATTGAGGCACAGTAAAATGGATTTTACCCAGCTTCAGGAAGAACAGGGATTTATTTGAGGAACTCTTATGTGTGTATAAAGATCTCCATAAGGAGAATAATCTTCAGGTAATAAATGATAAAACACAATTTAGTGCATGGAGAGCCCAAGATATGCATAAACATTGGTAGGAGACCAGTTACATTGAATAAGTCTTGGTCTCTAGGTTCAAGCAAATGGCACCCTAAGTGAAGAAGAAACCTGCCCAGGTGAGCTGTTACTTGGAGAAGACATGGGCAAATGTCTCAATTTCTGAGGTGGAAAATGGTAGATTTTGGACACAGAAGAATAGAACCAGCATAGATTCTCTAAGGAAAATCCTTAACCAAATAAACAAAACATTGGCTAGCTATTGGAGGGATTTCGGTTAGGTTGAACCACATGAAATTGTTGACACTGGAAGACATTTGGCTGAGAAAAATGGCAATTTCATAAGATTCAACTTGGTAAATTCTGTGTTTTGATTTTAAAAAAGCATTTTAAAAAACCTTCCAAGAGTGAAATGATGGAATTTAACTGGGGTTAGCGCTTCAGCCCTAGACTATGGATAATGGCTGCTTCACCTTGACTGGTGTCTCTTGCTGAGTATTAAAATAAAGCACTCTAGCCTTGGCTCCAGCCTGCCCAATGTTTTCATCAATGTCTTAGGTAGAGCTGAACAAGGCAGACTTACTACATTTAGAGGGAACATGAATTAAGTATAACTAATGCTGGGCTTAGGCTGCAAATGACCTCAGCTAGCTGAATCTCAAGGCTGATTCAAAAATTAATAAACAGCAATGGATGGAGGTTCCTGAATTTAGGTTTGTTTAGTTCTTCAGCCATTTTGATTTCCTTCCGTGTGCTAGACACCATTCCAGGTACTGGTCATACAATGAGGACAGACCTGCAAGGGTCTGCTTGGGAGCTTGGGCTAAAAAAAGAGACAGACCAAACTACCCTTTACCTAAGTAGGAAAAGAAAGATCCCCTATACAGTTTCTTGTGAAACTTTCTGGATGTGTTAGGAGCTGTACTAAAGTTGTCAGTCGTGCTGTATGCTTGTTAATAGCAAAAGAGCCAATGAAAGCTTAGGATTTGTTGTCATAAGTGCAATGTTCAGCTCTTAGGAAGTGTGATCTACCAACCATGTTTTGGGCATTTCAGACCACCACAAGGGCCATTCAGTGGTGGGGTGGTGGGGATGGATAACATATTTTAAAAGGGATGTTGACAAACTAGAGTGTACTGAGACAGCAGGAATTAGGGTGCTAAAGGACCTGGAAGTCTTGTATTTTAAGAAATAGCTGAAGAAACTGTAGAAAAATACACACTAAAGGGAGGCATGCTAATTGTCTTCAAATAATTGAAGTGCTGACAAGCAGACAGGGAACGAAGCTTACTCTTGGTTGCTCTACTTTACAGAAATAGTATAAAGCAATGGAAATTTTGGGGACAGAATCTTTTATTTTGGTATAACAATGACTCTTCTTAGGTATAGAAGCTGTCCGTCAGTGGAACACATGGCGCTTGAAGTAGTTAAGGATCCTGCCTCTGAAAGTATTTAACCAGAGGCTGGTTCATTTTTCGTCAGGGACAATAAGACAGTATTCCTGCCTTGGATAAGAGGTGCCCTGGTGGTGTATCTCTACCTCCATGCCTGTGCTTCTTGTGGTGAGTTGTGCATGTGGAGATGTGGATACTGTGTAGGTTTTCTTTTCTCCCCCAAGGAAAAAGACCTGTCCCAGTTGGAGTTAGTAGGTTATCTCCAAATGTTTGGGACCAGTCTAAATTCGAGTTGGAGAGCCACTCCAAATTGGGTATTGAAATTCTAGGAATGATGAGGAATTGGCAACAAGGCTGCTCCAACTGGCTTAGGGCTAGGACCATAATTGTGAGCAGGCAAGGCTCCAGTAGAAGGAGGTAAGGCTTTACTCCAGTTACCACTCTTAGACCCTGGGGTGAAGGGTGGGTAGGACTCTTGGCTGCAAGAGACAGAAACCCCAACTCAAACTGCCTTAAACTAAAGAGAGATTTATTGACTCATGTAACTAAAAAGTCCAGGGGTCAATCTAACTTTGGGCATGGTTCAATGTAGATGTTCCAACCATCTGTCTCCCTTCCCTCTCTCCCTCCCTCCCTTTTGGTTCTCTCTGTATGGCTCACACCTGTCATCTAGAATCTGGGTACCTGACAGGATAGATATCTAACAAAGATTTGCTGAAGGCAAATACATGAATGAGTCTCCAGTTTGGCAATCCCAGGTAAAGTACCCATAGCCAAAGTCCCAGATGGACTCCAGTGCTTGACTTTAAAACAACCCCTGGTGATGGGGAGGAGGAAACATACTGACTGATTAGGCCATTAGGCTGGACTGATTAGGTCTGGGAGTCAGCAATAACCTGGTTGCATGCCATTCTCCATCTTTTCTATGGGATCACTAAGGGAAGAGGGAAGGCCCTTTTACTTTCTTTTGTATCCCCCCATAGAGACTAGTTCTAAGTGCATCCTTTTTATTCAACAAGCATGTATTCTCTTCCTCTAACCAGAATGGCTCTGAATAAGCAAAAGTGCTGAAATAACTGAATTGTGGCATCTCCTTTGAAAACTGCAACAAAAGATTTGAATGAATTCGGAGTTTGATATATTCCTTCCAAATAATTTTTATGTGCATAAATGTAAGTGGTAAATAGGAATTCCGAATTCATCTTAGTCACCACAGAAAGTCATCCTTTCAGCTTTTTTCATGCAACTAAAAGATTAAAATTGAATGACTATTTCCTGCAACAGGAATAATCTTCATAGAAAAGCTTGCTTATCTTTGCATCAGGGGTATCTGACTTCCAGCCCTGGAGCAGAGTTAAGGGATGATTAATTTTTAAAATATTCTTTCACCCAGATTTTGCCTCCTTTATGATCATGACCTGTCCCCAGGGGTAGTGCTGCCCTGTTTAGCAGCAGCAGGGCTCTGCTGCACAGGTACTAGAAGATGGTTCTGAGAATGAACTCAAGCAAATGAAAGGAACTTTACAAGTAGGCTCTTTTTTTTTTTTTTAAATCCATGGGGACAGAGTGGACTTTTCTCAAACACTGGAATGTTTCAGTGATTTGGACTGGCAAGGATCTGATGAGAAATATCCTGATGCAATGTGCGGGGGACTGCGTTTTTCTAACAGCAAAAGGAAATGGTTCTTCTTCCTCGGAGAGAATTCCTCCATTTTGCATTTGAAATGGCCTTGCAGAGGTACAACACAACCACAGTCGGCGTGGGTTCTGTTTCCCCTTCCAGTCTAATTTAACAGACATTGAAATATCCTCATGTTTGGTGGAAATAAAGGTGTGTTTGCGGTGTGTCCGTCTTACCTGATCACCCTAGTTTTTTAACCATGTTCTTCCCATGTCATTATTATAGCATTATCTCCTGAGAGTTACTGTGTGTAAGACACATGATGATTAAAACAACAACAACAACAAACAAACGTGAGAGTGATATCTCAACTGGAAATAGCCGTCATTATTTTAGAGGCAGACCTGGTATTAGACTGAGCATCAACAGAGACTACCTTGATAAATAAATCTAGCATTCAGAATGAACAGATATTAAACATCCTTTTACTTGCATATGTGTTTATCTTTTGTTAAGTCTTGTGTTTTTCTCTGTTAGCTTTTCAGAATTGAGATCAGATAACTGTTGGAAGGAATGAGAATGAGGATAATGTTGTACTGCAGTGTAGCTGGAACGTGTTGGGAAAGTTTTATGAGTGCTGTTTTTATTTATGCTCTGAATTTACGTGATGTCTCCAGATGTTACCGTTATTCTCACCTATTATACCAGATGACATTTGTGGTGGAGCACACATGTATATATTTAACTTCTTTCTAATATTGTGTTTTGCAGCTAGATAAAAAAAATCTGAACAGTTCTAAATATCTTATAATTTTCTATCTGTAATGTTTAATGAGCTAAAGGACATCAAAATCACCACTACCAAAGAAAGGACTGAACAGGTTAAAAGGCATGACTAGTGACTTCCTATTGGTTTGACGAATAATCTTACCTTAAAGAGGAGAGAGGTCTGTCTAGGAGATTGAGCGAATTGCTTGTTCAAACCTTCCACTTTTCTGCTTGTAGCATTTAGAAAGTGCCATCAAAGGACACTTCTTAGTCCCTTCAGAATCTGTACAATAACCACTTGGGTATTCAAACACTTTCCCTAGCTTGGATTTTAAGCTTTAAGTGCAATAGGTGGAAAAAAGCAAATGGAACATTTTATAAGCTTGAACATTTTTTTTTTTTCAACTAGCCTCTCTCTAAGGATTTTTATTGTAATTCTGAACATTAGATGCATCATGGAGAATTTTAGTTAAATATAAAACATTCTTATGAGCCATGGTTTAATTTTCAAATCACTCAGATATCCACCTTTCTCATACAGGCCATAACCAATGCATTACCATTTGAAGCTTCAATGATCTACTGAATTGTGCTATACAATGAAAATTTAGTCGATATTCTTTAGCATTCTTTTTGCTTCATAGTTGGATTCAGTAGTGACTTTCTGATGTCAACCTGATGGATTTTGCATAATTTGGGTGCCTGTGTAGTTTTTAGAAGGAATGCTTTCCAGAATGTCTGAATATTGATTGTCACTGTATTGTGGCCAGAGAAGTTAAACGTTCATTTCTTAGAATTTCAACCAGTTTAGTTAGGGTTCTGGTTGACAGAGTTTGATTTATGTATAGACATTGTGGATGGCCCCTTGCAGATAGTAGATGGGGGCGTTAGGAAAGCCCTGCCCAGAAATCTCTCCCATTTCCAGGGTGCTTGAAATTCCACTTTATGATATTTACTGTTTTGGGTTAAGCATTGTATTCTTTGGCTCATCTTCTTTTAAATCTACACACCTTACTAGAAAGCAGTTGCTCCTAGTTGTATTTGTTCTGGGTTATAGAAACACACGTCATCTTGTTATTTTAGGTCTCCAAAATGAAGGAAAAATATATAAAATGAGTTTTACTGAAGGTAAATTCAGGTTCCTTCAAAGTTCTGCTAATGGTCAATCTTGATGGGTGAAAGAGGTCTTTTCCAGAAACTCTGTCTTTTCCAGTTAGTTCTGTTTCTGTTTAACCAATTTAATAGGTTACAAAACAGTAAATTCAAAACCAGGATGATCCCAATTTGACCCCTCCACCCCAGAGAAGAATAAAGCAGATTACAAATACTGCATGAAAAAAGAAAATAAACTGGACTCATCAAAACAAACAAACAAACAACAACAACAAAAACCTTTAGTGTTTCAAAGGGCACTATTATAAAAAAGATGAAAAGACAATCCGCACATGAAATGATGCTCCACATCATTAGTCATTGGAGAAATGGAAATCAAAACTACCATGAAATGCCACCTCACACCAACTAGGATTGCTGTAATGTTTCTAAAAGGAATAACAATAATTGGTGAAGCTGTAGAAAAAATGGAACCCTCTACATTTTTGGTGGGAATATGAAATGGTACAGCCTCTGTGGAAAACAATTTGGTAATTCCTCAAAAATTATAGATAAAATTACCGTATGAACGAGAAATTCTCCCAGGTACATACCCGAAAGAAGTGAAAACATGTTTTTAAACAGACTTGCACATAAATGTTCGTAGGAGCACTATTTACAATAGCCAAAAGGTTTGAACCACCCAAGTGTCCACCACCTGATGAATGGATAAACAGAATGTAATATATCCATATAATGGAATATTATCAATTCATAAAAAGGGATTTAGTACTGATACATACTACAACATGGATAAGCTTGAAAACATGCTAAGTGAAATAAGTCAGGCCCAGACGGTCACATGAGATTCCATATATATGAAATGTCAGGAATAGGGCAATCCGTAGAGACAGAAAGAAGATGAGTGATTTCCATAAGATTGGGGCAAGGGAGAATGGGGAGTAACTACTTAATGGGTACAGGGTTTTCTTTTGGGATGATGAAAATATTTTGGAACAGACAGAGGTAATGATTGAACAACCTTGTGAATATACTAAAAGTCACTGGATTAAACACTTTAAGTGGTTAAAATTGTGAATTTTTTTATGTGAATTTTATCTCAGTAAAAATTTAAGACACTAAAAAAACCCAGATTGATCACACACCCCCCACTTTTGCAAATAAAATAAAACAAAATAAAGCCTTATCTGGGACAGGTTAATTGAGCTTTGGATTCATAGTGATAGAAATTATAGTAAAAAGTGTACTTGTTAAAAAGTAGCATTTCTAAAATAAAAGCATATGCTTATTAGAAGACCTCTGTCTTTTGGAACTGCATAGTGGCCTAGTCACTCTATGATAGTAAATCAATTTTCTGGTAGAGAACAGTTGATGAAAATAACATTGATTAATGGCTTGAGAGATGGCTGGGAATTGAGGTTTGAGGCACTGAGGGATAGTGGTGCTGTTATCCCTCGCCTGGAGTGGATGTGGGGGGAATGACACTGTAGTGGGCGCTTGATGGGGGCTGGAGTGAGGGCAGGTTCATGAGAGTGGTGATGGCTGTGGTCCTTGAACAGAGACAGTCAGGCCTAGTGTTGGCTTTTATTGTCTGGACTATCTTGCTGGATCCTTTAGAAAGAAGGTGGGGGGTGGGGGTAGTTTGCTCACTGGTAAACTCATGCTGCACAGCCTTCATTTAAAATCAGGAGAGATCAGCTATGAAATTGAGTAACAATATAAGTTTATATAAAAGCAACCATAAATAATAAATGTTTAAAAATGTTTCCATTACTAAAAATAAATGTACCTCCTGTTTGATGGATTCTGTGTTTTTCCACTGTGATTTGGGATGGACCATGACTTCCTTCTTCCCAGACCCCTGTTACTGTTGCCTGCATGCCTAGAATAGACACCAGAGGAAAATGCACCAGAAGGTCTGCAGTGTTATCTCTGGATGGAAGCATTGTGGGTGATTTTTATTTTCTTCTTTTTTGTTTTTCTCTATTTTCCAAAATTTCTGTTATGAACATTAATTACTTTTGTAGTAGATAAAATAAAAGGCTGTGACAGTAACATAGTATTTTGAGCTCTGGACAGGAACATGTTGAATCTAATTCTGCCAGTTGAGGCTGCTTCCTTTGCACAAATTGAACTAGTTGGAAGACACAGTTACATTCTTTATAAATGTGTCAAGTCCCTCACCACTACTCTAATTGCTTCCCTAAAGGACTGAAACTGTTAAATTATCAAATGCTTAATTTACTGCAGGGAGTAATTTACCATGTAGGATTATATCAAACAAACATGTGTTATCATTTATATTAGAAATCTGGCCCATCTGTGAAGGACCACCCCACTGAAAGTTTGATTTAGGATTTTAAAACAACCAACCAACAAACAGAAAAGTTGAAAAGGCTGGAGATGGTTTCCATTGTGTTAAGAAATTTGACTTTTGAAGCAAGTTAATAGCATTAACCTAGTTTTTAAGACTTAGATTAAAATATCACTTCTAGCTCACCGTTAACATAGGTGTTTTGTAGTCTCTCAGTTTTTAAAAATACAGATTAAAATCTTATTATTGCTTAGGCAAGATTCTGCCAAATTTTATGAAGATATGTACACACACACATTTGAGCATATCTTTAAAATATTTTATTCATAATTTATTCATATCCTGCTTAATTTTAGAAAAGGACTTAACTGTGGTTTAGATCTACTTCCTATGGAAGGAAATGCGGTTGTTTTGCTTCTTCAAGCAAAACTGTGGTTAGCATGTTCTTATATATCACAGCTTTTATTTACTATTTTAAGCGTAAACAGCCAGACGTAGGATTACTGGGTCAAATCATAGGTGTGTTGGGTTGAGATGTGACTATTTCGGTTCTCACGGTCAGTCTGAGAGTGTGCTCCTCTCAGCGCTTGCCAGGTGTCACTGCTTGTATTAGTTTGTGCCAATCTGGTCACTGCACAAGGGCATCTCACTTTTACTTAATTTGCATTTTCTTGACTAGTGATGACAGTGAGCACCTCTCTTCTGTGGCTGTTTATTCTTTCCATCTGCCACTTGCCTAGTCGTACATACCTTTGCCCGTTTTTCCATCCATTGCTTTTTCTTCTTATCAACATATAGGAGCCTATGTATTTTATGAATAATAACATTTTATTGGCCATCTGGAGTGCAGTCTTCTTCACTGCATATCATTTGGATTTTTTTAGTATCTTTTGCTAAACCAAATTATTTAATTTCTGTCCCATCAAATATTTTATTTTATGGTTTTTTGATTTCCTGCCCAGCTTAGAAAGTCTCTTCTTCTCCCAGTTCATAAAAACATTTCCTATATATATGTTTTAGATTTTAAATTAATTCATTGTTTTTACATGTAAACATTTAATTCACTTGGCATTTTTTTCCTTAAAGCGTTGTGAAGTAGAAAGCCACCTTTTTTTCACCAATACATAACCAATTGTGCCAGCACCATTTATAAATAAATCACTTTTTCCTGTTTAAATTTAAATACTACCTTTATTCTGCCTCAGGTGCTCATGCATACTAGAAGAGGTAATCAAAACACAAGTCCCAGAATGTATACTTTACCCATCCAGTTGGCTAGTGCAATTTAATGGTGCATGAGATATGCTTTTTTTTTCTTTAACGATGTATGTGTGTGCACACAGACACACCCTTCCATTATGACACCAGTACCTTCTTTTACTAATTGCTTTTGAAATTCATATAATGCATGTTGTTCACTAGTTTTTATTCCTTACTTTCTGAATTGTAGCTGGTCCAGGAAAGGGTTTTTTTTTTTTTTTTTTTTTAACAACTGGATCTTGTTGGAATAGTAGCCCATGCAGCATTTTAATCATACATTTTGGTTGATACTCTATGAGCTGTAAACAACAAAATCCATCATCTAAACACTGTAGGGAGGGGAGTTAGTATATATTTATTGTTCATGTATTTCTTTAATTTAGCCTTATCCAGGTTCATCAGGTATATTGTACACAATCAATTCACTTTTGATTTAATGTAATGTTGTTTTGTGGTACATTTCTGTGGTGGTTCAAGCAAATGAGGTTGTATTGGCAATCTTTTCAGACATAAAGATAACCAAAAGTCATGAGATTTTATAAATTGATAAAAGGTTTTAAATGGTAGAACTCTCATTTAATGGAATATTCTTGATCTTCTCATTTAAGAAGGTAAATTGACTTGAAATTATTACTTACACCCCTGTAGTAATTGATTTAATGGACTGTTGTCCCACATATTCATATATTTACATGTTCCTAAAGAAATAATTCTAGAAATTAAGTAGGTATATGTAGGATCTTTTTGCTGTAACTTAAAAATCGTAATTTTCTCTTTATTTTTCTTTAATTTTGAAGACAGCTAATATTAAAATACAAATGTAATTAAATTATTTTTGGATATTTATTTTATCCTCAAGAACTCAGAAATAAATGAGGTGAAGCTAAGTGCTAAGACTCAAAGTGAACATAAATGGCTGTAGCTGGATTCTAGCTTTCCTCCTGGCATGAGGTTTAGTGGCGTTTCTGAGTAAAGGTGTTTTCTTACCCTTGCGTCCTTGTCAGAAGCTCTTGTAGTAATCATCACTGCTGCTCAAAGACAATCAGCTCTCCTCTTGCTGGACACATCCCAGGATCACTCCTCTCTGTCCCCGTGAAATGAGGTGTTGCCCAGTGACTTGCTTTGGCCAGTGATATATAAATGGAAGTAACATGTTCTCTTCTGGACTAAGCAAGCAAGAGCTGTGTACAGCCGCCATGTCCCTGCCCTCCATTTGGCCAGAGATGTTTTCAAAGCCAAAGGTGCTGTCGGCTCAGTTCCCAGGGTTAGGATGACATGGAGAAGAGTCCTCTGCTGACCTGCAGTGGACATGGAGTATGAGTGGGTACAAAACGTTTGTGGTTTGAAGACCTTTGAGATTTGGAGGTTCTTGTTGTTGCAAAAGCCTAGCTTATCCTTCTAGATACAATAAGCCTAGCTTATCTCTTACTAGTGTTGGGCAGCACTGAAGGGCAATAGGTACATATTTAAGTTTCTTTCGAGCTCATTATGGCATACCCCTACCTGTCCTGATCGCCATAGGGATGAGCACCCAGTGACCAAATTTATACATGTGCAGAGAGCAGCAGGCCAGGAGACTCTGCGAGAGAGGGGGAGGGAGGGGGAGAGGGAGAGGGCATGTGAATCTGAAGGAGAGGTTGCCTCTTTGGTCCCTGATTGCTCTGACATTTCTGGTCCTCATCCTTCTAGAAGATGTTGCGAGACACACATGTATCATAGTAAATCCTCTCCTCCCCTTTTTCCTCCTAAAGATGGTCTCAAATGGGTTTCTGAGAGTTAAAACTAAAATCCTTGGTTAATTGCAGGTTCGACAACCCAGCCCTTCTGCCAGCGTTCCTAGGAAGATTCACGGTAGTAATTTCCATTTCCATTTGAAATCCTGCTTTTGCTTTGGAATCAGCGTGTGCAGCTGTGCTACAGGGCCTCGTGGCAGAGTGCACTGAAAGTCTGTGCATTGTCCAAGCACAATTAAAATAGTCTGTTAATCATCTAAATTTGGAGGAAAATAGGGTGCAGCTGATGTAGTACAGTGTGGAAACAGTTGAGTTTTGTGACCTATCTCAGCAATATCTGAGAAAATCTGAGTCTGTGACATCCAAACCCACAGAGCATTATTAAAACATTGTAACACTAATTTGGAAGACTCCCATTGCATATAGGGTTTCCCATTAAAGAGAAAGGAGTGCATGACATGTTTACCACATCCAGCATAGAACCATAGAGTGGTGGGCTCCTTTCTGGTACTGGGGAAAATTTTCAGATAAGGTAGGAAATGCATTGCTACCCCTAATTTCTATTAATAAAGACTAGAGGAATAGAGAAAAGTATACAGCATCCAAGTTGTGAAATAAGTAATATCTTTTACTCAGTGATGACACACCCAAATCCTAACTGCCTTCCAGAGAAAGCAAAAAGTGAAGGCTTTCCAGCATGGTAGCAATAAAGATGAAAGTGTATTTACGTTAAGGTCATTAATCGCTAAACAGTGTCTTGGGGCCAGTATTAACTACTGTTTTAAATTCTGGAGTAAAGGAAGAGGGCAGGGTGATTGAATGTGAACAAAGGTGGCAGGGTAAGAACTGCAATTAGCTTTGACATTTAGAGTTTTCTAAAACAACAATAACAACAAAATAGAGACAATTCATTGAAGTTGGGAGGACTCCACCTAGATCTTACATTCTTTTTATGATTGTTCCAACTGAAATAGGATTTTATAGCTTATTACATTTTTCATTTATCCATTTATTCAACAAGTTTCTGTTAAGCCCATACTTCTTACCAGGCAACTGTGTAGATCCTAGGATTATAATAGTTCTGTCTTCTTAGGTCTTTTTGTCTGATTTGAATACAAAAGCTATAAAATTATAGTTTGTTAAAAAAGAGTTTACTTAAATTTATTCAGTGTTCCAAAAAGGATTTAAGGAGGCTCAAAAATTATTTTAATTGGCTTCAGTGTGCATTGTATTTGAATTATTTAAGACCCCCATTCATCAGAAGCAGACTGCTGTTCTAAACTTCCAGACACATGTGCTTGTCATCTAGTGAGATGAGTGTTGAAAATAGAGGATCTTAAAAATTCACAGAAGAAAAAGAAAGTTATTGTCCTGACAATATATCTCCCAGTAACAGATGATATCATATGGCTGAGCATAAAGACTCTATATAATTAAATTCACTTTTGAATAGGTAATGCAGGTACATACCACACAACTGATATAAAATGGCATATAATAAAAAGTGAGTCTCCTGCTTTCCCTTCTCTCCTGGTTACCCGGCTCTGCTTGCTCAATGGCAATCACTTTTTTGTTCTCTTCCTGAGATAGTTCATGCATTTTGCAAACATAGTTTCATGTGTATATGTATTAATCTGTACATAAATGATAGTACACTGCTATATATTGTTTTTACCTACTCTTTTGTTTATTCAACATATTTTGGAGGCCATTCCTTATTTGTACATGTAATACTATCCCATTAAAAAAAGGTTTCATAGTATTTTATTGTAAAGATAAACTGGAATTTATTTACTATTATTGGTGGACATTTAGATTGTTTTAAATCTTTTGCTTCTCCAAAAGAGTGTTCAAAAAAGATCTCTGTACAAATAGCCTACATATAAATACCTAGAAGTGGAGCTACAGAGCCATGGGGTACATACACTTTAAATTTTGATAGGTATTACCAAATTGCCCTACATATATGTCGTGTCAATCTGCAATCTAACTAGCAATGTAGGGAATTACTTTCTTCCCACACCGTTTTCAGCACTCTGTGTTTTCAAATATTTTGATCTTTGCCTAATAGGTTAAATGGCATCTCATTATAGTTTTAATTTGCATTTCTCTTATCAAAATGAAGTTGAATCTTTTGATATATTTAAGATCAATTCATGTATTTAAGTGAGTTATCTGTTTATATTTTCTGCTTTTCCTATTGGATTGTTGAGTTTTAAAATTGTATGACCTCTTCATTAAAGAAATCAATTCTTTGGAATATGAGTTGCAAATATTTTCCTCTAATTTGTCATTTTTTAACAACTCAGAAATTTTAAATATTGGTCAAATGTATCGCTCTTTTATTGCTTCTGGATTTTGCATCACACTTAGAAAGGCCATTCCCACTCTGAGATTAAAAAAATTTTTTTCTGGGTTTTCTTCTGCTGCTTTTATGGTTTGGTATTTTAGATTTACATCTTTGATCCATTTAGAATTAATTTTATCAGGAGATGTGAGGTAATGGCCCTACGTTCTTATTTTTCCCACTGGATGTGGTCTCATAAAGCAATACTTTGTCAGATGGTTTTAGAATAGTATGAGGAGTTTTGCTAGCAGTGAGAATGGGTGGAAAGGCCCTCTGGAGGACCTAATTGATGAATTCCGACACCTTCCTTTGCCTGAGCTGTTTCTCTTTCCTCTTTCTTCCTGCTCCCAGCTGGGCTGCTGTTGATTTTTGTTGTTCTGTCTAATTCCTGGGTGTTCCTACCAGGGTCTCCTACCCCCCGGGGTGAATTGGATTAGCCTTCCTGCTTCCTGTTGGAAGGAGGGAATGAGGAATGAGCAGGTACAGAACATGCATATGTCTATGTGGTGAGGCCTTGCCAAAGCTGGAACTAAACACAAGGTGCATGTAAGGCTGAATGGTGCATAGTATTTGGCATTCAAGCTTCTTGGGCCTTTGAGTGGAGGCTGACTTCCTGGGGAGGTCACAGAGATCCTGTTTGAGATCAAAGACCCCGTGTGTTTTTCAAGTCATTTTGCTGTTGACCTACACAGCTGTTGATTGTAGGACAATGTTTAGAAGCTGGTATACTGTATCTTTAACGAATATGCTTGTATTTCTGTGTGTCAGTGTATGGTTTGTCAATGCAAGTTACTTGTTCTGTGGATTTTTTATTTCTTTCACAGTCTTTAGTGATTAGGAACTCTGAAATCAGCACTAAGGCTGACATTATTTCTCTTGCGGCAGCAACTTTTTTAGGAAGGCATAGGTGATTTTTAAAAAAATTATTTGAAAGACAGTTTGGCAGAAAGCATGGCACCTAGAAAACTGAAGCTGGCACCATTCTTCTCTTCCCTGGGCAGACCCCGTCCTTTATGATCCCATACACAGTCTCTCATCCCCCTGAATCTGGAAACTTCAACCTTTCTCACCTTCATAACATGTACCCTCCAGCTTATGAACACATTTAAGTCCCTCATCTTTGCAAAACAAAGATGTAAGCCAGCCTCTCTCAGCCTTTCCATCCCCCTTTTGAACTGGTGTGTACTCTCTTATCCCCCTTCTTAATCAGATTTCTTGAAGGAATAGTCTGCTATTGCTACTTCCCTGGGTCACTCCTCAGCTCACTGTCTTACAGGCTCACCCTGTCGTACCATTAATACGGGGCTCATTGGGGCCAACGGTGACATTCTCTAGTTGCCAGATCTAGCGGATGTTTTCCAGTCTCTGTTGTTGTGGAACATCTCTGCTGGATTTGTGCATTTGGCACTACTCATTGCCTCCTTGCTTTCAATTATGACATGTTCCCCTCCTTCTCTTTCAAAGTTGGTTTCTTTTACCTCTTCTCACTTTTTAAATATTAAGTATTCCCCAAGGTTCTGGTCTCAGCCATGGTTTTTATTGATTCACATGCTCTCTGTGGGTGATAACATTTTTTTCGGTACTAACTGTTGTATAATTGGAAACAATCCTCTGTCTTTGTATTCCAGCAGACCTTCACCCTGACCCCTAGATTAAAAAGTGCAGCCCCTTCTGGGGACCCCACAGGCCCCCAAACACAGATGATGACTGGATCCATCATCTACACTTACATTAGCTCCCCCCCCCTTCATTCTGCTTCTGACTCAACAGCATCACCTTTCACTCACTTGCCAAGAAGGACCCCAAACCAGAGGCCTTATTGCCACTTCTCTTTTCCTCACCCTTATATCCAGTGCAGCGTCAGCTTCTGGCAGTGTTAGCTCCCCTGCCTCCTATCTGTTCTGTCTCCCCTGCCGTAGTTCAGATCTTCAGCCACTCTCACCAGGACTGCTTTTAATTGAGCACTTTGATTCTGGTCTGATTCTCATTTTTCATAAAGTTCCCAGAAGCGTCTCTTAAAGATATACAGTTGATCTTTTAACAGCATGCGTTCGAACTGTTTGGGTTCACGTCTATGCAGGTATTTTTCAGTAGTAAATACTACAGTGTTACATGGTCTGTTTTTGGGTGGATCCGAGGATGTGGAGGAACTGCAAGTATGAAGGGCCGACTGTAAGTTATACCTGGATTAACTCCCCACATTGTATCTCACTAGGTCACTCCTCTTTTGTGGCTCCTTGTGGCTTGTGGGATAAGGCCAGGCCTTGGGTGGTATCACAAGACCCTGTGACCTCACCTGCCTGCCTCTCCACCTGTCTCTTGCTACTCCTTCCCTGGCTTTTTGACATTCCACAGTGCTGCAGTTCCCTGTCCTCTGTTCTCTGGTCTCTGTGCCTTTGTTCAGGCTCTCCTCTCAGGCCATCCCCTTCTTCCACTGCACGAAGTGCAGGCATCCCGCCATGGGGAAAGTCTTGCTTTCTGTGTAGGCAGCCTTCACAGGAGGTTAAGAATACTCAGTGCCCATCTCTATCATTGTGCTTATCCTGCTCTTTTTCATTATTCTAAATCATTAGTGTTTAAACACACCCCCCATACTGGGATTAAGAGCAGGCTTAAGTATTTTCATTTTGTATCTCCTGTGCTGAACTCAAAACTTAACACGTTTTAATTCAGTCAGCACTTACTGAGCTGATCTTGAATGAATGAACGAATGAATGCTTGAAATTCAACAAGTGTTGGTACACAGAAAAGCGTGACATTGTTGACTTATAGGATATCTCAGGAAGAATTTTTCGTTAAACCATATATAAATGCAAATTCACAATCTTGGTCATATTTATCAAGAATCTGAACCTTAGAGACTCTGCGTTCCTCTGCCATTTCATTTTTCCTTTGGCCTGATTTTCTTTGAAATTGGTATTTGTTGGAGAGTGTTAAACATAAACAGATTTATATCCTCTTCCTGTGATGCTACTGAAAGATGGAGATTAAGAGAGGAATATTAGCAAATATAGAAGGGCACATCGAAATGGCTTCTTTAACATCTGCTTTCAAAGCTGTTCCAAACCATTTTGATAAAATTTAACCGATTTTTTGAACACTTGGAAGGCATAGGTAGCTTACTCCACTTCCAGGTGATATTACTTGAAGGAAGGGAAATAGTAATTGTGGTTCCTTTATGTGCATTTCTCTGTGGAGCAGTTATTCTATAGAGGTGGCCCAGCTCTTGAATTAGTGTGCTACCAGTAGAGTCTCTTAAAAGACTATGTTTATTGGTTGACACTATAATAACAGTGCTCCATGCCCCAGTGGTTGATATATAGTCTTTGATCATTGTTCCATATCACCAAACCTTCATCCACACTCAATCAATCATACAGCACAGTCACCTGCATTAGGAAATGAGGGCCAGCTTTTGTTCAGCAGTGCATTTGATAAGTTCAATCTTCTAAACCTGGAAATAGGTGATGATATGGCTAGTCTGTGTTCAAGTGGAGGATAATTTATTGTGATTTTTGGCATGCAATTTCACCCCTGCTGGTCCAGAAACTCATTACATGGTGGAAGTGATTGCTAATCAAGATTTCTGGGCTCCATTCCCCCTCTGATAAGTCTTCTCACTCCTCCCACTTTCTGTATTTCATCCCAATTTTCAGCTGATATCAGCATGTAGAGTGTCTTGCCACAAGCAATAAGACATTAGGGAAGCTTATGTGATATTTTAAAATATTAGGAAATAGGTGTAAATCATGGAAAATGATTTTCCTTTGTTTGGATTTTCTAATCATGACATCTCTATAATGAGAATGTCTGAATATGAGGCATTGGGGTGTTAAAATGGTCCATTATCTGGAGACCCATCTTCTCATTGGTCTATAAAAGCTTGAAAGGTGTCTTTTGGTGCCTGTTCCATAGCCATCCATTCCTGGAACCATGATAAAGGGGAGCAAGGCAGAACTAGTTGGTATGGGACTGTGTTTGTGGCTGACGTGGCATTTATAACTGGGGTGGGCTATTTCTAGGGCATTGAGAAACAGGAGAGAGGAGATGGATGAAACAGGATTTAGAGTGGCGCCACATGGGAAAAATGTTACATGTGTTTTCACTTGTAATTATTTCACAGTAATTATTATTAGAAAATAAAAATTATAATATGCTGTGTGATTTTGATATTTAAATCTATTAGGATGAAATTAATAACAGGTAAGCCATATTCCCTCTTAAATGATAGAATTTATACTTTATATATTTTGCACAAATATTACTCCTTTTATTATTGTCTTAAACAACTGTTTATTTTGCAGATCATAGAATGTGACTGTTCTTTATACTTAGAGGGTTTTTGTTGTTGTTTTGATACCTATGTTTTAGCAAAGTCGTAAGGAACAATATTATGTGTAAATAATGGGTGTTTGGTGTGCTTTCCTAATATGCTAGCTGTGTACCAAAATGTGTATTATATTTTCATAATTTATTTCTAAGTGCCTCCAGGGAAGGTTTCAATTTAAAGAAATCCTTAGTGAAGGTTTTTGTAAAGCAAATTCTCACCCCCTAATTTATGTGTTGGGTTTGCTTAAAGCAGTGGATACAGTTAAATGTAAAATTCAAATAGAGTTTTAGAATCCAACAGAAAGCATTTCTGGATTGTGGCTAAATTCCAAGGTAAAGTCATTTTGCTTTAATTTAATTTAATGAGATTTTATAGCACATTGAGTGTTTTTTTCCCCACACCTGAAACTTATATACCAACTTTATCTCAGTTAAAAAAAAAAAAAAAAAAAAAGAAAAGAACTCTGAAGTGGAGAGTCTATTTACATGAGAACACAGGAGGCGATTTCTCTGCTGAGACCACATTGTTCCTCCAGCCTCCCAGGCATGGGCAGCGGCTCCCTCATACACATACAGCTGTGCGGCCTGTGCCATGGAGACCAGTCTGGACGTGAGCCTGTGACTTGCTGGGCCCCTCCCTTTACATCCCGGAGCAGCATTCCAATTGTGGCTGCTCCAAGTTGAAATTTGAAGTCATAAAATGTTCAGAATGTTTTCTTTTCTCAAATTAAAATGATGTTTGCTCCATGTTTTACCCCACCTCACAGAGACATGCACAGGTCAGAAAGTCAAAACTGTGTTCAGCTTTGCTCAGGATGACCCGTGCCATGTCCTCTGACTGGCACTTTCCTTGGCTCACCCACGTCCTTAAAATACTTTGTGTGGATCTCTGGCTCCACAGCTAAAAATAAATAAATCTGCTTCAAAAAAGTCAAACTCAAACGATGGTGTGAACAAAAATGGGTCTTTCAAGGAGCCAGCTGAGAGTCGTTGTCAGGTGTTTGTTACATTAGTAGGTGGCTGATTCCACGTCATTTGGCATTTGGTAAAATGTCATCACATCTATGGCAGGCCATGTGCCCTGATATCAGGCTCGCTGGTAGAGTTGCTTTCCAGATAGGGTGAAGATGGCTTTGCTCTCTTTCTCTGAGCTCTCTTGTCCAGTCATCATGGTGGCCACATGTGAGGATTTTGCTAGAGTTTAGATAAAAGCTGATTTTTGTATATGATCCTCAGCTCTATGGAGATGAGAGAGCCACAGATACACAGGTGTGTGTGTGTAAACTGACAGTGTTTGGTTGTCTTAGGATAAGGCAATGTGATTTATGTAATATTACTAAGTAATAATACAGCTAATAATATTACTCATATTACTAAGTTTCAGTATAACTTCAGTATTGTGTGTGTGTGTGTATATATACATATATAATACACACATACATAATTTATAAAACAGAAGAAAGCATTATGACAAAATAGTGGACAATTTAAACTGGAAAAAATAATTTAAAGGCAGTGTGGTTCTCTTTCAGTGGCCTTTGCCAGGTGATGTGGAGGGCAGTGATCTAGGGCCTCGGCTCTCAGTGCAAGCCTAGCAGACAGTTTGCAGAGAACCTAGATGTCCTTCCTGGATGAGGTCTTTCCCCTGTAATTTCAGGTAGAATGAAGAAGCTGACTTCATGTTGACAAATGGCAGTTTGTTTAATGATCTATAGAGAAATTTTCTCTCTAAAACAAGAATTGTTATTCTGGATTTGGAGTTCCTATATGGAGATAGGGGTCTCTGACCCTTGAAATTATATGCAAGATTTTGTTGGTATTTGTATGTGTGCATATTTCTGGGGATAGGATTTATATATGTGTACATTTTGAGGGAATTAGTTCTGTACTTTATCAGATTCTCAAAAGGATGTGTGAATACTCCCAGGCTGGTGAAGCAATAATGTCCTAAACCATTTAGGATTTTAGATCATAGGGTTGGTATATTGTATTACTGTTACTGTATTGTATCACTGTGCCTCCCTGTTGGCCCCTTCCTGCAGGAGGTTTAGAGTCCCACTCCACTGGTGTTGGAATTGATCATGTGACTTGCTTTGGCCAGTGAAATGCAACTGGAGGTGATACATGCCAATCGTGAGCAAAAGCTTTAGAGTCATCGTGTGGTTCCATTATTACTCTTTTACCTCTGCCTCAAGACTGACATGTCCCAGAGAGGGGCTGTGCCTACAGCCTGGCTGGGGATGAAGATGCCAGAGCTAAAGCTGACTCTTGACATGTTACATGAGGGAGAAATAGACCATATTGTTGAAAGTCATTGAGATTTTTTTTCCCCCTACTCATAGCATAACTTAGCCTGAGCTGACTGATCCAACAGGTGGCAGCCTGAATTACATTCAGAATCCAGCAGGGCACTCTGGGGAGCCCTAGTTATAATGAGCTTCCTGTGGTTTGGCGCATTTGAAAGTGACACATTTTCCTATGGATTCTATGTGGTCCTTCAGGGTTTCCCCCATGGAGTCAGAAATAAGACCTCAGTCTGTTGTTAGTCTGTTAAGAGTCAGAAAGTTCATTTTGTTGGGCCAGAATCCTTCTCTCTGGGGGAAGAGAGCCACTCTGGGCTGGTTTCTTCTCTCTTCCCCATAGCTAGTGTGTACTGGAAAGAATTACTGATATGAGGAGTTTCTGAGGTCAGAAACAGCTCTCTGAAGCATAACGCAAACCACCGAACACACTAGGTATGAACGTATTGAAAGATTACGGGGTGCATATCATTTGTGGTGCAACGTGTAGTTCAGATTCATTTTCTAAAATGCTGCCTTACTCCAGACATGACAAGGATGAAGAATAGGTGTTACCACAATAGAACACAACGAAAGGCCACCTGAGAAAGAAAGGAGATTTTAGAGGTGACTCATAAACAAAGTACTACCTTTGAGAAGATAAAGAAGACATCCATTACCACACAAAGTGCATAATAATAAGGACAAGCGCTTCATCACCTCATGTTTGACGGCTAGAGGTCAGGACTCCCACAAGGGAAACACCGCACAACCTCATTCTTTAGTCAGAATGGGCTGCACCTGAGTCAAAGAGCTGTCCTCTCTTTGGAGAGATGCGATTTATTCCATATCCCAGATTCTTAACTGTTGCTACCGTCAAGCAGCTTCAGTTTTTAATAATCTTACTGTTTAAAAAAAAACCTCTGTACTAAGTTAATTATCCCTATTGACTTAAAATGGGGAAAGTTGGTGGGCAGCTCATAAAAGATCTGCCCTGAAGCTTTTTACTCCGTGCAAAATAATTCTAGGAAAGTGTATCACTATAGTTATTAATACCCCAAGTGAAATAATCATTTCTTCCTAATCTAAAATGCATTGAAGACAAGATTCAACTTCTTTTCACTGCAGATTGTAAGACATTATTTCATTTACTTTGTGGTATTCACTCATTCACTTGTTTAACAGTTAATTATTGATTGCCTGCTGTTTGTCCAGGGACTGTTCTTAGAACTGGAGCTCAGCAAGACTCTGCCCACAAGATAATTATGTTCTAATGGGATAAGACAAAAATTAAGCACCAACAACAAAAATAAATAGCTGGGCAATATGTCAGATGGTAATGAATACTCTGAAAATAATAAAGCAGAATAAGGGGAGATAGAGAATTATGGGCACAGGATAATTTTTGCATACGGTGGGCAGGGCAGTTCTCACTGATGGGGAGTGTTTGAAAGTCCTGAGTGAAGTGATGGACTAGCTATGTGTCTGTGGGAAGAGTGGGGAGTTGGATTTATGTCTCATTTTCCTCAGATACATTTCTGAGGAGTGGTGTGTAAATTGAATTTTATTTTAAGCATATTATGGAAACGTCTTGTAATTTTTTTCCTTAGTCAATCTCTCTCTAAAATGAAGATCTCATTGGTAAAATGAACATTTATGCCTTAAAATTATCTGCATCATGAGTACAAGTTTCCACATTGAATTCACTTTAAGTAGGCTACACATGTTTAGGGTGAGATGTTATAGGTGAATGATAGACAAGAAGAGCAGTTTGAATGAGTGAAAAGTCTTGGATGTAGTTTTTTAAAGAAAGATTATTTTAAACTGTGTATAATAATAAGCAAATCAACAGTATTGCATGGTTGAGGCCCTTACCTTCCTTGAATTAATAATCAGAAGACTGTATTATTAGCATATGTACATCACAAAAATGCTTTCAAAATATCTGGCAGTCCTTAAAAAATGATTTCTGTAGTTGAGTTAGTAATCTTTTTGTACTTTTATGTACCCTGAGGGTATGCTAGAAATAAACGTTTTTGAAACAAATGAAGACATAACTCAGGCCTCAGGCAGGTAATCACAATTTCCAAATAAAGGTGTTCAGACCTGCAAGGTTGTGCTCTGTATAGTTTCACCCTTCCTGGATTCAGTGACTATTTTGGAAAAAAAAACAAACAAAAAACCCTGTTAACAGAATACAGTGAATTTTCAAACTTACCATCACCTCATTTTAAGTAACCCTTATGTATAATAAACTTCGACTTTATAGCAAAGATTGCATGATCTGGTGGTTGCGGTTCAACCTCGGGGAACATGAGCTTTGACTGCCATTGCTCCTATAGAACGTTAGGGTGGTTAATTTCAGACAAGCACAACCTGTGTGACAGTGAGGAATCAATAGGAGAAATCCAGATCCTCACCCCTTCACTCACTGCAACCTCTCCCTCACCCTCTTTCAGTAGGGGCAGTAAATGTCTGATGCTGAAGACGTAGATTAGATCCATTCTTTTAGCATATTTATGATCAGTGCTAGGATTGGACATTTTGGGGGGATTGCTTGTGTAGGGAGTCATGTCCCTCCCTCCCCCACCACAGAAGAACACTTCAGTGAATTACCCAGATTATTACACTCCTTCTCTGACAAGTTTACCCTTTACAGCCAGTCTTTCTTAGGGTTTCCTGAGATGGTGTTTTGCATGTATTCTTTCTGTTGCGTTAAATAACACAGCTGTTACTTTTAATATGTAAAAACATTTCTCTCTTCATGGCAGAGTGGTATTTTGTAAGCAAAACACTTCATCTTTAATTTACAGGTGTACCAGACCAAGCTCTTTGTCTTAAAAAGTGTCCCAACTTGGTTTATTTCTCTTTTCTAAGAAATCTGTTTTCTATTTTCTGTGTGTGTTGTCCCCTAACGAGCCTATTTATTCATATCTGGGCCTTGGAATAGGACTTAGCAGTATTATAAAATCAATGGGTCCTCTTTAGAGCACCAAACACAATCCAAGTGGTTGAAATTGAGGGGTCAGGCTTTCCTCCTGGTTCCAGCCAAGCTCGCTCGCTCTCTGTGCTTCCCCTTTTCAACCTTCTGAGTGCTTGTTTTTAAAATGGGTTTTTTTCTGTACCTGCTGTATCAGTTTCCTAGGGCTGCTGTAACAAACTATTACAAACTGGGCAGCTTAAAACAGTGGAAATTTATTCCTTTGTAGTTCTGGAGGTTAGAAGTCTGAAATCAAGGTGTCAGCAGGGCCGTGTTCTTTAACAAGGCTTTCTTGTCAGAGAAAGAATTTTCCTTGATACTTCTGGCTTCTGCTGTTTTTCAGCAGTCCTTGGGTTTCCTTGTGTTGTGGCTGCATCATTCCAGCCTCTGCCTGTCATGACGTTTTCTCTGCTTTCACATGGCATTCTTTTCTCTGTATCTCTGTCCAAGTTTCCCTCTTCTTATAAGGACACCTGTAATTGGATTAGGGCCCACCCTGATCCAGTATGACCTCATCTTAACCCAAGTCTACAAAGACTGTATTTTCAAACAAGATCTCATTCTGAGGTTCTGGATGGGCATGACCTGGGAAACACTATTCAACCCAGTACCCATGCCCGGAACTATTGTGCCCAGAGCAGATACATGGCCAAATAGAATCAATTCTCCTCTTAAAGTTTTTCTTTTGGTAAATGTTTCAGGTACATAGAATAATTTTCTTTCTTTTTTTTTTTTTGTAATTTTTATTGAAATTTAACATGCATGCAGAAAAGCCCATAAGTTAGAAGTGAATGAATTTTTATAGAAGGAACATAGTCATATAACTACCACTCAAATCAAGAAGTAGGATGTTACCAGCAACCCAGGAGCCTCCATCATGCATTTTCCCAGTCACTGATCCCCCGAATGACCTCCATTATGACTTCTGTCACCACAGATTAGTTTTGCTTGTTTTTGAACTTGATATGCATGTATTCTTTTGTGTCTGGCTTTTTTGACCCAACTTTATGACTATGAGTTTCATCCATGCTGTGGTACATAGTTATAGTTTATTCATTCTTTTTGCTGCACAGTATTCCATTCTATGAATATACTTCTACATACATTGTTAATACTTTTCCATACTATTGCTGATAGACATTTGAATTACTTCAGTGTTTTGAAATTATAAATAATACTTTGTGAATATTTTTGAGCATGTCTTTGGTTGCACATATATATGTGTCTGTGTTAGGTACAAGGTTAAGAGTAGAACTGTTAGATCATAGAGTATGTGCTTACTTAGTATCAGCAGATACTCTTAGTTTTCCAAAGTGGTTGCACCAGTTTACACTCATACTGGCAGTGTGCAAGGGTTTCAGTTACTCCATATCTTTGCCAATACTTACTATTTAAAAAAATTTTTTTAGACTTTCTGGTAAACAGAAAGAGAGAGATTGCAGTATTTTAAAATTTGCATTTCTCTAATAACTAATGATGTTGAACACCCTTTAACGTGTTAATTTGCCATTCAGATGTCATTTTCTGTGTAGTGTCTTTTTACGTCTTTTGCCCCTCATTTTATTGGATTTAGCTATCTTTTTATTATTAATTTATAACGATGTTTTACAGAATCTGGATATGAATTCTTGTCAGATATATGTAGTTCAAAGATCTCTGAGACTGTGATTTGTTTTCTGTATCTTAATCGTGTCTTTTGATTGAATGTAAGTTCTTAATTTTTATCAAGTTAGTTTATCTGTCTTTCCCTTTATGGTAAGAGCTTTTTATATTTTGTTGAAAAAAATCTTATGGTAAGAGCTTTTTATATTTTGTTGAAGAAATCTTTGCTTGCCCCAAGGTCATGAAGATATTATCATATGTTATTCTAGAAGTTATTTTTTACCTTTTATCTTTAGGCCTATAATCCATTTAGAATTGATTTATATGTCTATGTGAAATAGAAGTCAAGGTTGTTTTTTTCCCATATGGGTATCTAATTGATCTGGCACCATTTATTGAAAAGATCATGCGTTCTCACTTTTATTGAAAATGAGGTGATTGTATATGTGTGGTTCAGTTCCTGCACTTTGTAGTCTGTTCTATTTGTTTAATACTATTTTGTTTTTATTACTATAACTTTGTAATCAATTTTGATATCTAGTAGTATAAAACCTCCCAGTTTGTTATTCTTTTTAAGAGTCGTAGTTGTACTTGGCTTTTTACATTTTAATAAGTTTTGAATCAGCTTGTGAATTTCCAAAGAAAATACCTATTAGGAGTTAAATTTGGAGTTACTGAGTATAGATTAATTTGAAGGTAACTGACATCTTTATAATACTGAGCTCTAATCATTGAAAAGGATATATTTCTCTAATTCTAGGGTTAGCAACCTGTTTTCTGTAAAGAGTCATTAAATATTTTAGGCTTTCTGGGCCACATACAGTCTCTGTCACATATTCTTAGTCTTCTTCCTTTTAGATTTACAATCTTTTAAAAATGGAAAAACTCTTCTTAGTTTATGGGCAGTAAAAAAGCAGGCTGCAGGTTGCAGTTTGCCAATCCTTGCTTTTTTTATTTAGGTTTTCTTTAATATATCTTAATATTGCTTTATAGTTTTCTGTGTAGACTCCTTGCATGTCTTTCATTCTACTTAGCTAGTTGGTGATTTTTGACACTATTGTAAAGAATATTTTTTAAAAATTATTTTTCCAATTGTTTGTTGCTTGTGTATAGAAATAAAATTGGTTTTTGTATATTTACTTTTTGTCCAGTGATCTTATAAATGCATTTATTTACTATAATAGTTTATCTGAGATTCTTTTGGAGTTTCTACATATAATGTCATGTGCTAACTATAGAGTTCTTTATCTTGATTTCCAAAATTTATAGCATTTATTCATTTTCTTGTCTTACTGTACTGGCTAGGACTTGCAGTGCTACAAGGTTGATTGTAAGTGATGACTCAGAACATCTCTGTGTTTTCAAGAAGGCATTTACATGTTGCAGTTAATTATGGTACTAGCTATGGGATTTTTATGGATACTCTTACCAGATCAAACATGGTTCCTTCTATGCCTAGTATGCTAAGAATTATTTTTAAATTGTTAATGAGCATTGAATTTTATCAAATACTTTTTCTGTATCTATTAAGATGTTCATATGATTTTTCCCCCTATATTAGTTAATGTGATAAATTATAATTTTCAAGTTATATTTTAGTTTCAAATGTTAAACTAATCTTGCATTCCTAGGATAAATTCTAATTGATTATTATACGTCATTTTAAAACACTTATTTCTATATTGCTACTTTACTGGTGTGTATTTTCATGGCAGATTGGCCAGTAGTTTTCCCCCTTTTGATGTTTTTGTAATGTTTATGTAGAGGTTATGCTAACCTCTTTTCTATTTTCTTTTTGTATTCTCTGAAACAATTTGTATAGTAAGTAAAGCTGTCTTGGTCCCTCAGGTTGTGTACAAGTGATTGCCCTCAGTCATTGTTGCATAGAGCAGAAGAATTGTCTGAGCTTTGCCCGAATTAATGACCCACGAAAACATGAAATAGAATTAAATGGTTATTGTGTTAATCCACTAAGTTTTAAGGTACTGGTTGTGTAGAAGTATTTTATTGTAGTTTTAATAATGATATTGAGAAACTATTCATGTACTTCTCTGCCATTCATACATCTTCCTTGGTAAGGTGTGTCTTCAAATCTTTGGCCCATTAATTTCATCGGATCTTTTGTTATTACTAAGTTTTGAGAGTTCTTTATATAGTTTGGATACAAATTCTTTATCAGATATGTGTTTTGCAGATAGCTTTTACTAGTCTGTGACTTGCCTCTAATTTTCTTAACAGTATTTTAGAAAGAACAAAAGTTTTTGATTTTGATGAAGTCCAACTGATAATTTTTTTTATGATTTTTCCTTTCTGTGCCTAATCTGAGACACCTTTGCCTAACCAGAGGTCACAAGTATTTTCTTTTTCTTCTATATATTTTATAGTTTTAACATTGTAGTTATGATCCTTTTTGAGTTGATTTTTGTTATGGTGTGAAATAAGATTTGAGATTTTTGTCTTTTCATATCATTTTATCTTTCATATGAATATCCAATTGTTCTAGTACCATTTGTTGAAAACTATCTTTCCTCCTTTGAATTACCTTGGTACCTTTGTGGAAAGTGAACTGACCATATATGTGTATACTGTCCCAGGACTTTCTACTTTGTTCCATTGGTCTGTATGTCAATCCTTTATTAATATCACATTGTCCAGTAACTGCAGCCTTATAGTAAACTTTGCAATCAGGCTGTGTGCATCCTTCAACTTTGTCTTTCTTTTTCAAAATTGCTTTGAAAAAACAAAACAATTGAATATGTCCTCTGTTTCATGTAAGTTTTAGAATCAGCTTGTCAATTGAAAAGTCCTGCTGGCATTTTGATATGGATTGTATTGAATCCATAGATCAGTTTGGGAAGATTTGAAATCTTAACAATGTTGTGTCTTCTGATTCATGAACATGGCATATTTGTTCATTTAAGTCATAATTGATTCTCTGAGTGTTTTGTAGTTTTTCATATATAGATCATGGATATATTTTATTAAATGTATTCTTAAATATTTCATGTTTCTTGATGCTATTGTAAATGATATTCTTTTAAAATTACAATTTTCTTTTTTAAAAATTGAAGTGTAATTGATATACAATATTATATAAGTTACAAGTATACAATATAGTGTATTGTAATTTTTAAAGGTTACACTCCATTTATAGTTATTATGAAATATTGGCTATATTCCCTGTGTTGTACAATATATCCTTGTAACTTGTTTTATACATAATAGTTTGTACCTTTTAATTCCCTCCCCCTTTATAGTCCCTCCCCCATTCCTTCTTCCCACTGGTAACCACTAGTTTGTTCTCTAGTGATTCTGCTTCTTTTTTTTGTTACATTCACTAGTTTGTTGTAGTTTTTAGATTACACATATAAGTGATATCAGTATTTGTCTTTCTCTGACTTATTTCACTTAGCATAATACCCTCCAAATTACAATTTTCAATTGCTTATTGATAGTATATAGGAAAACATTTGGCTTTTGTATACTGACCTTGAATCCTATAATTTTGCTAAACTCATTTATTAGTTTGAGTAGCTTTTTTGTAGATTCCTTAGGTTTTTCCACATAATTATTACTTTCCACAATAACACATATTTTTAAGAACTTAAAGGATAAAAATGGTCTATGTTCCTAGATACTTACCATTTGTGTTGTTGTTTTATTCTTGAAGTCCCATGTTTTATTTTGGCATTATTTTTCTCCATCATGAAGAAATTTCTTAAGCATTTCTCTTTTAGCAGGTGTGATGGCAACAAATTCACTTTGTTTTCCTTCATCTTAGAATGTTTTTATTTTGCCTTTATTCCTAAAGGATGTTTGTGATAGAATTTTTGGGTTAACAGTTATATTCTTTCAGCTCCTTAAAGATGTTGTTCCATTCTCTTCTGGTTTTCATGGCTTCTGGAGAAAAATCTCTACTTATTCAAATTGTTGTTCTCTAAATATGATGTGTCATTTTTTTCCTCTGGCTGCCGTTTGATCATGAAGTATCTCAGTATGATTTCTTGAATTGATCTTGTTTGAGGTTCTCCAAGTCTCTTAAATCTGTAAGTTAGTATCTTTTCCCCAAACTGGAGGTCTGTTCACTTTTGTTTTTCAATGTTTTTTTCTCTGTGTGCTTTATGTTGGATAGTTTCTATTGCTATATATCTGTTATTTTTATTATGTCACTCATATCTTCTCCTGCAGTGTCTCATTGGCTGTTAATCCCATCCAATGCACTTTTCATTTCAGATTTTGTATTTTTTATCCAGAATTTATGGAGTTTTTTTCATATCTTTGTTTCTCTGCTAATTGTGTTTGTTTTCCTTTACATCATTGAGCATATTCATAAGATTTATAACAGTTGCTTTAGTGTCTTTTTCTGAAAATTTCTGCAAATCTCTGTCATTTCTGGTTTGGTTTCTATTGATTGGTAGAATCTTCTGGTGATCATATTTTTCTTCTTTGCCACATGCCTGGTAGTCTTTGATTGGATTTAGGCACTGAATTTTATATTGTTTAATGCCAGATTTTGTTGTTCTCCTTTAAAGACTATTGGATGCTGTTTTTGCAGTTGCAAATCAGTTTGATCCCTTTGAAGCTTGTTTTTAAATTTTCTTGTGGCAAGTCTGGAACGTCTTTACTCTTGGCTTAATTTCTCCCCTGCTACTAAGACATGACTCTTTCAAATATTTTTCCTAATGCTCTCTGCATTATGAAGTTTATCCACTCTGGGTGATGGGAGTGTGAATTATCCCCACTCCTGTGATTTCAGGGACATTTCCTGCCTATTGGTTTCAGGTAGTTCTTTCCCTAGCCTCATGGAATGTTACCCCAAGCATATGCAGATCAGTAATTAGCCAAAGACTTGAGGGGACCTCTTTGAAGATTTCTGGAGCACTTTCTGTTTAGCTCCCTCCTCTTCAGTATTCTGACGTACAAATTCCATTCAGTATGGTTGATTTAAACACTGATCTTTGCCTCTTTAACTAACTGAGACTACTGCGTTCTGTTTGAGTTTCCCCTCTCTGAGCTGTAGCCTTTACAGTGTCTCCAGGCAGTAAGCAGGGGCAGTCATAGCACTTATCTCATTATTTCCCTTCTCTGAGAGATCACAGAGATTTCCTAATTACTTAATATCTGAAAAGTTGTTTTATGTAATTTCCCTAGTTTTCTAATTGTTTATGCTAGGGCAATCCTGTAGCAATTAATCTTTCATACATAAGTAAAATTCCAAAAGTAGACTTTTGAGCATCTTTTTATACAGGGCTGTGGGTTAGAGTCACAGGTTAAATACACTCATAATTGTTTTTAAATGCATGCCAAGTTGAGACATATCCTCTCATAGATTATCTGTTTATTTCTCTTTCCCTTGGCCTCAATTTTTGGTACTTTCAATCTGTTCATTCTTTCTGTAAAATTTATTATGTTTTAGTATAAGTGATTGTAGATGCAGGTCTGAACTATTAAGGGTCTTAGTCATTTTATGGCTGGACTGTTGCAGTAGACTCCTAACTGATTCTGGTCTTTTCAGTCTCACTCTCTTCCATTTCTATCTCCTTATTGTCTCTATAGTGATTTAAAAAATATGTAATCTCCTGGACAATTGCAGGCACCTACTAACTCTCCCTTTGCTTCTGCCTTGTCACCCTACCCCAGCCTGTTCTCAACCCAGCAGCCAGAATGATCCTTTTAAAACATAATTCAGATGAAGTTACTCCCCTACGTTTTCCCTGTGCATATGCAAATGCTGCAGTCTCTCTCTAACTCACTCAAAATAAAAGCGACAATTCTTCAAGGGCCTTTGAGACCCTGCCTAATCTGGCCCTGTCTGATCCTGTCTCCTATCCTTCTCTCATTCTGTTCCAGCCGCACCAGCCTCCATGCTATTCTTTAGATACATCAAGCAGGGTCCTGCCTTATGGCCAACAAACTGACCATCTCCTCTGCCTTGAATATTCTTCCTTCAGATTCCCTCATGATTTAAGAACTGCCCCATCTCCTTCAAGTCACCGGTGAAATGTTCTCAGTGTTGTCTCCCTGGCCCTCCAATTTAATGATGAAATCTGACTCCGTCATCCTCTCTGCTTCAGCACTTCCAGTCTGTCTTATGTCGCTCCATTTTTCCCCACAACATTCTAGATATTAAACACTTAGTTACTATGTTTAGAATCTGTTACTGCTTTCCCTCTGGAATGTAAACTCTCCAAGGGCAGAGTTTGTTGTCTCTTTTATTCATTGATGCATCCCTAATTCATATAACAGAGTCTGGCACTTAATAGGTCCGTAATAAATATTTGTTGAATGCATGTATCTGATGTCATTCTTTTAAGTAAGATGCATTAGCTCTTAATGAGCTTCCATAGGGTAAAGCCCAAACTCTTTGCAAAGCAGAATACATTCTTCACTAGCTCCTCCTCTTTTCTGTGTCCAACTTTTTAGCCTCTCCATTCCTCTACTCCCTGATTTCCACTCATACTGAACTAGTAATTCTTGAAACATTACCAACTCTCTCACATTTCTTGGCAACATCTTAGGCAACACTTATTGCTTTGTAGTCACTTTTAGGCATTAGAACTATTTTATATTCAGATGTGAACAGCTCAGACTTTGTTGTGTAATTCACTGTCAGGCTTCTTCCCCTTTCCTGAGGACATCAGCTTGGGGACCTAGAGTGGAGAAGGGGGTATGGTTTGCTCTTTCATTCTCTGTACTTTTGCCTATGCTTCTAGTCTCTCTAGAGTCCAGTGAAGACTGAAAGAGAAGAGGTGGGGTCTGTCATCAGCTGAGGTCGTAATTTAGCTGTCAGTGACCTCTCTGAGGTAGATGCTCACATGCACGTCACATCCCACCCACCCCCCTCATCTGGGACCTCTGAGATGCAGAGAATGCTGATGTAGGTGATAGCTCCCTGCCTGATTCCCAGCAGGACCACCTACTTAACACCTTTCTGCTAGGATATTCTCTTATTGGTAAAGCCTTCTTGGAGGATTCTTTCAAGATGTCTTGGAAGAGATGCTGGATGTAAACTCAGCTGCCCAAAGACAGACCTGCTATCTAACACATACTTGCCAGTACACTTTATTTTGCTGCTGCTCTTCTTGTCCTGGACCACGATGAAATTTAGTAGAATCTGAGGAATGATTTGAATCTATGGACCCAACAGAGAAGTGGAAATAGTTCTGGGTGAGGCTCAGTAAGTGCCTCTGGCAGGATGCAGGTTTCCAAACCTTGGTTGTCTTAACATTCAGATGAACAAGTAAGTAGATATAGAGTCGTTCTACCACTGTGTGAGGGAACAGTTGCAGGATGTCTCTGGGACTCAGCTTCATCATCCATAAAATGATGCGGTTGAACATTTGAGTTAACGTTTAGCTTTAATAGCCTGTGGTCCCCTTTGATTCTCTGTCTGTTTCTTGGATGCACCATGGAGATGGGGCTTTGGAAGTTTGAGCCCTTTGCTTTACTCTTTCTACAAGATGGCAGCTCCAGCACTCTGAAACATTGGCTTGGAAATTTATATTGAATTGTTAATAAATGACCAGTTGTGGAGAGTGAGCTAGAACATAGTGGGGAGGCCAAGAGGCATGAAGATCTCAAATAGGGAGTAGCCCATCCTTTTCTTTGCCAGTGACAGGGTGGTCGCTAGAGATGAGAGAGGAGCTTGGCAACGTGTGCCGGGCATGCCTGCCATGGTCTTGGAAAACGGAGGCTGCTCCCTAGAAAGGGGTGATGTATCTTCCTGACAAAGCTCCTGCCAGGAGTGCATGTACATAACTCAGCCCTGAGCCTTTCCATGAGCTCTGCCAAATCCGACAGGCAGGTAACAAAACACTGAAAAGAAAGTAATGTCAGTCTAGCCTGGCGACAGCCAATACTGCACCTTAATTACTCTACCTGGTGACAAAAGCTATTTATCAAGCTTGAAATAAAGTGGTTTTAAAGTCAGAAATTTATATGTCAGCCAGTCAGAGGCTGTAATTTTGGGGGCACTGGTTTAAAGGGACATAAACTAAAATGAAAGCAAATCGGAGAGCTAAGCAACTTTACATATGCACAATAGCTCCGTCGGTTTTGTTGTCGGTTCTTTCTGATTTTCCCACCACGCCCTTGCGCCCATGTGTCCAGTCAATTACAGCGTGCCATCCAAGCCAAGATCCCACCCTGGAGCCAAAAGGAAGATGTTCAGTCTTAATTCCTTTATTCAACAAACATTTATTGTATTAAATGAGTATAGTTGAAAAGAAGGCTGAGGAGTCCTGGAGGAATTAATTCATTTATTCAACAAACATTTATTGTTGATAAGTAGTATACCTACTGTGTGCCAGACATCGACTGAAGGGCCAGGCTTGGTGGTGGGGAACAAGGCAGCAGAGACCTGTTCTCTCATGGGACTCACATATATACAAGTGAGAACACATATAAATAACTGGAGAAATAGGGGTGGTGGTAAATGACAGTGGTTGGGGGAGGGATGGGAATGCTGGAAGAGGCACCTGAACATTGGGGAGCAGAGGGTTCTAAGTGAAGGGAGCAGCCTTTGCAGAAGCACCAGAGCAGAAATAAACTTGGCGTATCTGGTGAATGGAAAAACGGGTCAGTGTGACTGGAGTGGGAAAGAGTAGAAACAGACGCAATAAGAGAGGTAGGCGAGGGCCAAGAGTGTGGATTTTACTCTAAGTACAGTGTGGGCTACTGGAACATTTTAAGCAGGGAACAGTGATCTGACCAACACTTCGTTGAAAGTGAAGGAGTGGAACGGATTTTTGCAAAGGAAGAGTCATTGATTATTTAATGATTGGTTAATTAAATAAGCATTTATTGAATTTCCCCCATGTGCCAGATGCTGATGACAGAAAAATGAATAAGACCCCCCTTGTCCTCATGACCCTTATGATACGGTAGTGACAGAAGTCATGTTCATAAATAAGAACAACATGGCAATAGTGAGCCTTAGTGGGCAAAGTCATGTGCAGTCCCTGCCACCATTTTATTAACACAAAGTGTGTGGCTTCTTAAAGGAGGCTTTTCTGGATGTGAGTTTTTAATGCTACATTCCAGATGATGACTGTACTCCCAGGTCAGCTCAGAAACGTTTCCCAGAGGAAACGCAAGCATTCTGAGAGGCACAGTAGGGCTGTACGTCTCGAGACCAGGTTCTCTTCCCTGTGTGTTTGGGAGAAGGGGGCAGGGCTTCCCAGGAGTCTGGGCTTCAGTTCCTCTGTAAGAGCTGAAACAATTTCTCTGTAAAGTCCCCTCCTTCTTTATCTTTTGTAACTTAGAGGATGCTTTATCTTGATCACTCATTTTAAGCTACATTGCTGCTACAATAATACAGAAGGCTAACTTTGAGCCCCAGTTAAGCAACATGTTATCCCCCACAGAATAACTTCAGTCTTCTTGTTACTAGACCTGAACTGTAAAACATTGCACAGAGTTCTGATTATTATACTTCTAATTTCATCAATAAAAATGTTTAGAACTTTGTTTTCTTTCTTGTATCTAAGTCCCTATACCATATTCTTGATTTTGCATCATGACCTGCAAAGCTTATGATACTTATTCTCAGGCCCTTTATTTAAAAGAGATGCTAACTCCTGTTTTAGGGCTGGAATGCTCTGGAGCAGTGTATCTTGGACGGAAATCCCTGAAACCCCATTCCTGCCAGATGCTCAGTGGTGAAAAAGTTTCCGTGGTCAAGTAAAGGCCCTGACAAGTCCGGAAGAAACAAACAAATCCATAACTACAATCAAATGAAGAAACACACCTATTTCAATTGGTTTAACCCAGTGTTTCAAAATGTATGAAGTCAGACCTTTTATTAGATAACAATCCTGATTGCACTTTGAATCCTGTTCGTGAGCAGGTTTCCTCATACACACTCCTTCTCGTGGCTTTCATCTTAATTTCAAGCTGCCTGACTGCAATGGCAGAGACGTCTGTGTTTATTTCAAGTTATATAGCCTTTCCCTTTTGCTGGACCAGCTTTGCAGCAAACTGGGGAGCCACACAGGCTGAAATGATACTTCTTCCTTCCAACCCTGGGAAATGTCCCTTTCTAACCCTCCATACTGAATGCCAGCTGAAGGGGTGGAGCCTCGGGGTGAGACTATAGATCTATAGATGATGCAGAACATTTGAAATTGCTTTACCTGGTGGTGAGGGGTTTGAGCCAAGTCATATGCCCTCTCTTGCCTGGTTTTTCCTGTGACTCTAACAGGAACTGTCCAGCTTTCTATGCTGCCCTGAGTTTCCCTGTAAGACAGCTACTATCAGTGACAACATCATATAGCTCAGCCTGTGTTGCACAAGCCAGGTCCCACCATTTCAGTAATAGTCACCACCATCTCTTCTGAACATCGTGAACCCCCTGGGTGGGTTGCGGGGCTAGCATTTGGCAGTGGTCAGAGTGATTCACATGGCACCTCCAGGGTCAGACTCATCAAGGGGACTTTATCAGTAGGTGTTGGTGTCATAACTGGCGCATAGACCTTGGTTGAATGAATGAGTAGGTGAATAAATGCTGTTCAGCCCTGGAGAGTTGCATCCTGGTGGGCAGGAAATTGTGCAGTATAGGGGTTCTAGACTACTCTCTGTGCAGAGGATAGTACATGTAAGAGGAGGTGAGGCAAGAAAATTGAATGGGCATGGGTTTGAGTCCTAGTAGACTGACCAACCAAGCAAGACATCATTTTGATCAATTTCTTTAACCTTTTCTAAGTGTTACTTTTCTCCTCTGTAAAATGGAGTAATAATACCTTGCTGAATTCATGTGATGATGAAGCTACAGAAGGTAACTGACATGAAAGCTAGCAGGGATCTGGTTCATGGTAAACACCATGGATTGCGGCCACGACTTAAGAGGTTATTAATGGTGGGAAGCATCATCAGCCATCGCTCCATCCAGTCCCCACATTCCATAGATGGGGAGACTTGGTCCCACTATGGCAGTTAGTGGGAGAACACAGGTTTCCTTTGTCCTAACTTAGTGCTCTGTGTAGCACATTTCTCTCTTCAGTCATCCATTAACCGCTGAGGGGAAAGTCCTGATTCTGACCTTGGATATTCCCTGTGAATCCTAATTTTGCTTGGAGACCCAGAGGATGGGTACCTGGCCTCTAGTGCGCATGGGATGCACAACGTGACTTTTTAAGCACAAAGCTGAGACACTGCCTTCCAGAAAGAGGGCTTCCCTCTTGTTGGTACCTCTCATGTCACCAGGTGTTGGGAACACCAGGCTCACAGATGCCTCAGACTCTACGTGAGTGGGTAGCTTTTCTACACCTCAGGCCTTGAGGAAGGTGAGACACCCTGGAACCGGGTGCTGCCTTCTTACTGAAGAACTGGCTGGAGCGGAACTGGCTGGGGCTTGGTGGATGTGCAAAGGAGCCATTGGAGGTGACTCAGATGAGCAGCAACATGGCAGAGAAGAGGGAAGCAGAGGCAGCAGAAGGGAAGAGAAGGACAAAGCACTTGCCATAGGCTGGAGGGAGCATTTTTTTTTTCCTCAGAAAAACAGTATTACACCTCATGTCTAGATTCCTTCTCAGGCAGATCCCTAAAAATCCCATTGAACACGATCTAGCAATTCCACTTCTGGGAATTTTATCAAAAGGAAACAAAAATAATAACTCCAAAAGATATATGCACTCCATGTTATTGCAGCATTGTTTACAATTGCCAAGACATGGAAGCAACCTAAGTGTCCATCAGTGGATGAAAGGACAAAGAAAATGTGGCATATATATACAATGGAATATTCATCGATAAAAAGAAGGAAGTCTTGCCATTTGCAACCACATGGATGGACCTTGAGGGCATTATGCCAAGTGGAGTAAGTCAGACAAAGAAAAGAAAGACTGTATGATCTCACTTGTACGTGGAATCAAAAACAAACAAACAAACAAACAAACAAACAAAAACAAAAAAGCCCCCAAACTCAGATACAGAGAACAGGTTGATGGTTGCCAGAGCATGGGATGGAGGAAATGGGTGAAGGTGGTCAAAAGGTACAATCTTCCACTTATAAAATAAGTCATGGGCATACAGCACAGTGACTATAGTTAGTACTACTGTATTGTAGATTTGAAAGTTGCTAAAAGAATAGATATTGAAAGTACTCATCACAAGAAAAAAAATTTGTAATTGTGTGGTGATGGATGTTAACTAGACTTACTGTGGTGAACACTTTGCCGTATTTACAAATGTCAAATAATTATATTATACACCTGAAACTAATATAATGTTATATGTTAATTGTATCTCAGTTAAAAATCCCATTAAACACATATAAAGAATATGAACTATAGTACTCCAGAACTGACAAGGTTACCTGGGTTTCTGTGAACTAGTAAGTGTATCTCCTTACTCAGCATTGTCACAAAATTAGCTACTGTTATTTATTTTACTGTAAATATTAAAAAAAAAGTATGCTGGGGAGTATAAAATAAAAATAGGAAGTCTTTTCCCTCACTCTGACCTCAAACCAATCCCACTTAATTGATTTTTCTGCTCTTAACAGTTTTCTTACGTATTTTTCGGATATTCAGTGTCTATCATCTGTCTGTCTGTCTGTCTATCTGTCAATCATACAGATTCACAGGCATCAGGGAGACAGTGACATTTGAAGTGTCATGGAAGGAAGTGAGGGAGGGAGCAGCTAGCTACCTGGGGGCATGGTGGGGAGACTGCCAGGCCAAGGACCAGCAGATGCAGAGTCCTGGGGTGGGGGGGTTGTGCCTGGTGCATTTGAGGAGCAGCAGAGAGGCCCTGGCCTTGCAGTGGAGGTGGAGTGAGGTGGAGAGTACACAAGCTTTGCAGGTCGTGTCAGGGACTTGGGCTTTTACTCTGAGTAAAGTGAGCTGCCTGAGCATGACGTGACCTGACTTATAGGGAGAAACATTTGGAGGCTCTTGTGTAATAATCCAGGTGAGAGATGATGGTAGCATGAACCTTAATGGTAGTGGAGTGGAAAAATGGTTGGATCCTGGACATATTTTAGAGAAACAGCTACCTAATGTGATTTGTTGTTGGACAGGTTGTAGGGTGTGAGAGAGTGAGCATGTAAGGCGAATTCCAGATTTGGTGGCTGAACAGCTGGAAGGATAGGGTTTTAAATTCACGTTGGGGCCAGCACTCAGAGCCAAGTCTGCTGGGCTGCAGGGCTGTGCTCCGTCCTGCATATCTTGCCTCCCGGGTACCACATAGCCATCTGTAACACAGTGCTGCGGTAAAATTCTGTGCTCTGAGGCAAAGAGCAAAATTTCAGAATATTGCCTTCTATTACCTTGGGGACTTTCTAGCCCAAATTGATTATTGTGTCTGAGAGGGGGGTTATAGTGGTCACTTCTGATATTTAAAAGATGCTTATTAGAACCCAGATAATTCATGCCTAGAGCTCTGGACTCACTTGTTGGAAGTGTCTGCACTGACCGGTATTCCGGAGTCTTGTGTTTTTGCTTTTCGTGACCACACTCTCTGTGTCCTGAGTTTCACTGTGCTTTCTTGTCTACCGATTACTTTCTGTGTCTTATAATGAAAACACAGTGAAGACAAATGTGCTATTTATAATTTTCTTCCTGGAGCCATTTCAATTAAAAGTTAATTAACTGTCTTCACATCATAATTTTAAAGTATTCTTTCAGTAATAGCGAGACGGTGTGAGAGCTGTAAGAATCCCCAAGTCTAAAATAAACTTATGCAAATACTTTTTCAAAATGCCACTTTATGCGTAGACAGCATTGCTTAAACATGATTAGTGCCTCTCTGTCTTCATTAATTTTATTAATTAAAATATGGAAAGGATGAGCTTGTGATTAGGGGTGTTCAGTTAAGGCATTCTTCGAACGTTGAATTATAGCATGGGAGTGAGTGGCTGGCCCTTGTGCTTCTATCTTTGCTTTAGAGCCATAGTTCTCACATTCTGCTGGCTCTAGGGAAATGCCTGACAAGCTAACATAGAACGCAGAGGCTCCCTGGAACAGGGCCTGGGGCTTTTGCATTTTATTAAGTTTCCCATATGATTCTGATACCCACCCAAGTGTGAAAACCATTGTTTTAGAGCATCAGGCTGCTTTAGTGTTTCAGGTCACCGATTCTGGACCTAATAAACTAGGAGGGCAGATCTGTTGTGTGCTGCCCAAGGCCACACGGGCGCTTTAGGTGTGAAATTTTACTCCTTGAATTCCAAGAGCGTGAGTATGGTTGTTTAAAAAGTGACTGAAATTGGCAGGGGACCCCAAAACGTCAAGCTTAGGAATATCTCAGACACCCTTTCATTTGAAATTGAATTTCAATTTGTGGAATTCTGGACTTCCATTGGTAAGACCTCAGATATGTGGATTTACGGGTGATATTCTGGCTTGTGGCAAAGCAATTCTCTCATTTCCCTGCTAAACGCATCTTGTGCTGTGGCAGCTCCCAAGTCTGTTTTTTTCTGCCAAAGACCCCATGGTGGCTGTAAGTGGGAGGGGCCTGTGTGGACCAACTCAGGAGGGAGTCTTCCCAAATCAAAGATAGCTGGTCTTTGAGGAGGACAGAGTTTCTGCAGCTTTTGGGCCTTTTGGGTCCATATCTTATTTCTGCTGTGGGACAGAAAGATACTCTTGGACTTCCCAGTAATAATAACTGTTAATGTGTGCTATGTACTGTTCTGAGTGCTTTATATGTAATATCTTAATTAATCCTCATAAATCCCACTGGGAGTTTATTATTATCTCCATTTTACAGAAAAGGAAATGAAGGTGCAGAGAACTTGCTCACAGTCACTCCAGCTAGTTGTGGGAGCTAAGATTCAAACCCAGGCTGTCTGGCTCCAGACTTTATCATTTTAACCATGATGCCCTGCAGTCTCCCAGTCTAGCAAGATTTATGCTCCCCCTTCTGTTATGTTGGGCTCAGAATCCTAAGTGGGGGTGACACAGAGGTGGACACTCCAAGTGCAGCCCTTCAGAGAACTGAGGAGTCCGATGCAGGCAAGACAACACACAGCTCCTGGGAGCCCTCCCTCACCTGAGGAACCAGGGCTGGTGGGTGGATAGAGGCGGTGGTAGTGTATGAAGTGGTGAGGCTGAGTGTGCTCCTTACAGGGAGCACCCATCCTGACTGGGCAGTGCTGTAGCATACCTGTCACTGGATGTTTTGAATGTGGCTCCTGGGCATATGTTCCTCCCTGAGAGCTGCGGTTGGCTTGGTGATAGGCCCCTGAATTACCATGGACCTTGTTCTCTACTGGGAGAAGGAGAGGGCCAGTTGTTCACTGGGGTTGTTCAGTTGCTGCTGACAGGCAGCAAACTGTCAGCCACTGGGAAGCCCCTGGGTTACAGGGCGGGGATAGGTGGAGGGCAGAGGAAGGGAAGTGAATGGGATGGATATCATGATCCAGGGCAGGATTTCTAACATGAGTAATATAAGGATTCCTTTTCAGAGAAGAATGTTACAGCATATCTCCAGTGTTAAAGGAAATTAGTCTTTGTTATGTCCTTTTGGGGGGAGGGGTAATTAGATTTTATTTATTTTTTTAAAAGAAGTACTGGAGCTTGAACCCAGGACCTCATGTATGCTAAACATACGCTCTACCATTGAGCTATAACCTCCCCCCAGGGAAATTAGTTTTATTATAGTGTTTCTTAAATATGTTTAAACAGAAGACTAATTATAAATTCCTCATATTTTTAGTCATACAACTATGAAACTGAAACAACTTAGAAAAACCAAATGGAAACAAAATTACAATAACAATAACATTCTAATTAGTGACACTGATTTAATGTGATGAATGCTGTTGTTTGGCTGAAATGGCCACACTCATTACATGTATGTGGCATTGACACCACAGGGTCTGTGGACATCGTGGCCTCCACTTCATGTGTCGTGGGCTGACTCAGTTATCTGTTACCCAGCCCCCATGTCTAGAGGAACAACCGTGTGCCTTTTGTTCTTACAGGGGCCATGATATCCTTTGGCCTCCCCTGGGTGCAGAGACGTTATCAGCCTCTGCACAACTCTGTGGTGCCAGCGTGATCATAATACCCAGCTCGGGTACCAGTGCTGTATGGCACTTCCTGGTAATACAGTGATTGATTGTACAGATGATAAGGAATATGCTTGTTTTCATTTTTGTTGAGGTTGATTTGGGATTGCACTCCACTGAAATGTAAGCTCTCTTGAGAACATGGGCTTTTGTTTTGTATCTGCAATGTTCTTGGTGCTGAGAGTGGGGCCAAGGACAGCTTTGTCCAGTAGAAAGATAATGCAACTCATAAATATGAGCCATGTATGTAATTTAATATTTCCTAGTAACCACATTTTAAAAAAAGTAAAAAGGAACAGGTGAAATTTGAGTATATTTTATTTAACCCAGTATATTTATCATTTCATCATGTAATCAATATAAAAGTAATGCAAGATTTTGTATTTTTCTTTTTGTGCTAAGTCTCCAAAATCTGGTGTGTATTTTACATTTATAGCTCATCTCAATTCAGACCAGCCACATTTCAGGGGCTCAATAGTTTCATGTAGCTTGAGGCTACTGTGTTGGACAGTGCAGGTATGGAAGATTAATAGGTGTACAAGAAACATGTTTTTAAAAGAATATTCCTTGATGAATTTACAAAGAGCTTCCAGACACTCAGGTACCGTTTTCAGAAATGCTGGTGCCCCCTCTTATGTTACAGTGGGGGGAAGCAGAAGAAGATGGGGCCCTAAGCTGCTCACTTCTCTCCTGAATGAGTATGACATCCTCCTGCCTGGTCTCCCTGTGTCTAGCCTTGCTCCTGTAATTGTGCTCCCCAGAGGACTTTTTCCTAAAATGAAATGGTTATCAAATCACTCCCATTCTTAAAAATGCTCTAGTGGCTCATCTTGGACATTAAAATATAGTCCAAGTTCCTTAGCGTGGATTACAAGACCTAGATGGTCTGGCCCTAGCCCTTTTCTCCAGTGCATCCTTACCCACTGTCCTCCTTGAGCTCCCTGCCCTAGCCACACTGGGCTTGCTTCTGTCCTTCCACCTGCCAGGCCACCTTTGCCTTTGTGTCTTTGCCCATGCCACTTCCTATGCCCGTGACTGTCTTTCCTCCACTCTCCTTCCCCTCCTCATTTCCTATATATCCATCAGGTTCAGGTTAAAATGTCACTTCCTCCAAGAAGCCCTCCCAGAACCCCCTGCACTGTCTGGCTCTTGAATTCCTGCTGCTGTACACTACCCTAATTGAACATTTCTCACTCTCATCTCTCACAGCAGAGCCCTCTTTTTCAGGAGCTGGACCCCCTACTCTTTGAGATCTAGGATAACTTAAGGAAGAAGGTGACTGATACGGATTATGGAGGCCTAGGAGATTTTATTGTCAAAGTGTGGTCAAAAGTCTTGGCAGAAAAGGAACAGACATTTCCTACCTGATTTAAAAATATGCATTAGGGGCAAGGCTTAAATAAAATGCAGAAATCCTATTCCTCATAGCAATGTTTGGCAATCCCTTCCCCTCTCTTCACTGCGAGGACTGGAGGATTATCCTGGGGGTTGTTGGTAGGGGAGCAGGGTCAGCCACCAAATGTGTCCTTCCCTCAATTAGGAGATGTTGGTTATTGGAAAACCTGTGACTCATCTGTCCTTGAGTATTGAGGGTTCCTCCCATGTCCTCCTCCTCTTCAATTAAAATGACTCCCATAGTAATTATATTTGGTGAACACATCAGCTAGACCAGTGGTTCTGAACCAGAGGAGTGTCTCAGAATCACTGAGGAGTTTTCCTAAAGTACGGCTGTCTAATATCCGTCCTCCCCCAATTCCCCTCCAGACCTATGAATCAGAATCTCTCAGGATGGGGCCCAGGAATGCATATTGTGAATAGGCTTCTCAGCCAGCTCTGATATGTCATCTCTGGTTAAGAATCACTGAGCCTGGGGCATGAGAAAGGCAGAATAGTCTAAAACCAAAGTCACTGCAGGTTATGATGAGTGCTTCTTTAATGGAGTAGGAAATGTCACTGCCCTTAGTCCCTCTACTCCAGGGGCACAGTCTGGAAGAACTATTATCCAGGGGAGAAATGGGCAGCCCGAATGAAAGGCAAGAGAATTCCTTACCTGAGTTATCAGGCTTTATTTGTTTCTTGTGCAGCTCATGATCTTAACCTTTTATTATTGCACAGCTGCCAGTTTGATTTTACAATGCAAATAAAAGTTGGATCTGTTATGACACTTCGCATTTATTGTTCACCGTATCTATTAAGAGAGGGAATAGTTTATTAAATATTGTTCTCAAACCACATTCAAATGCCTGTTGATAAGCAAGTTAACATAGTAAAATCTGATATTCCACCTTCCAGTGGCTGTGGGACTGTAGAGCTGAGGATGAAAAGTCGTGCCTGTATATTTGAGGACAGACGTTGGGGGAGATACACAGTGTTAGCTATCACAGTATTTTTTTTTAAATTCATTCATTAGGTCCTTGTCGACGCCCTGTACCAAGTCCTGTTTCTAGCAAAGTAAATAAATAAATAAATAAATATATGGTGCTAGAGATGTGATCATTGCTGCAGAGAAAAATAAAGCCTGAAAGGAGGATCAGAATTATTTTGTGTGGAGTAGTGATGAGCAGAGGTGGTGGTGGTGGTGGTGACATTTGAGCACAGACCTGAAGGAGAAGAGGGGATGAACCGTGCAAGTATCTGGGAGTGAAGTGTTCCCTATGGAACGGCACGTGCAGAGGCCCTGGGTATCTGCAGAATCACCAACTAGTGGGGCCAGCGTGGAGAGGAGAGGGAAAGGATGAGGTAGGAGATACCCTCAGAGGGGTAAAGGGGGCTGCAGCAGGGAGTTTACTTTTACTCTGAGCGAGAGGAAAAGCCACTGCTGACTTTTGAGCTGAAGTGTACTAGACACGACTTAATTTCAAAAGGATCATTCTGGTAGTGGCTGGAAACCACCCTCTACAGGAGCCAAAGTGAAGCAGGAAGATCCTTTAAGAAGCTGTTGCAATATCCCAGGTGAGTGATAGAAGTGGCCTGGACAAGGGTGACAGAAGCAGAGGTGGTGAGAAGGGGTTAGATTCTCGATACATTTTAGAGGCAGAGCAAGCAGGATTTGCGAGCACAGGTGTCTGAGAGGCAGGGAAGAGTCAAGGGGGACGGCTGCTTCCTGACCTTGGATCTGAAGCCGCCTCCTCCAGCTGTGCTGGCCGTCAGTCAGTTGAGATCTCCTTTCCTTGGGTTACATCTCCAACCTTAGCAGCTCTTCCCAGAGAGTTTGACTCTTTAGGTCTGAGGGCATAAATGTGGCCAAACACAAGGGGCGAGGGCAGTAGATTGACATGTAAAGAGGCCGCTCTGTTGGGAGATGTTCTGACAAGTAAATGGGGAGAGCTGCCTGGTGTATGTGGGAGGTGCATGAACTTCGGAGTCAGGCTTGGATTTGAACAGTGGTTTAGCTGTGTGTCCTTGGGCAAACCATTTAATCTCTCTGTGCTTCCATTTCACTCCTTTGTAAAAGGCTGACAAGAAATCCTCTGTCTTGTGGCAGTGGTAGAGCTTTGTGACGCCATGTAAGCTAAGCCCAGGACAGTGCCTGGCACTTCGCAGGAACTTTACAAATGCCCAGTCTCCATTCGTCTCGTCTGAGAACAGGGTCGCTAGCTGTATCAGAAACAGTGCTACAGAGATGGGAGCCTAAGAGATGAAAGTTAAGGATCCTGGCTGGGTCACTGAGAGGCTGGGCTCCCTGGACTGAAAGCTGTTTTCTGAGATTGACCAGATTCAGGGCGAGGCTTCTCAGAGCTGAGGAGCCTGCTTCAGGGAAGCTCAGCATTAACCACCGTCTGCTGTATTGCTGGCTCGGCTGTGTCTGTCTTAGCCAGGAAGCTCTAGGAAGACAGGGGCCTGAAAGTCTCTCTCTGTGCTGTCCTTCAGTGCCTCACATGCCTCAGGGGCTTAATAACTATCTACTTGAGTGAATTAGTGTTCATGGAAGAAATTGTAGCAAATACAAATGAGAAAAAGGAAAACCCACCCTTAACCTAATTACCCGCTACTAACATTATGAGCTTTTAATCCTTCAGTCCTTTCTGTATGTTAAATTATATTGTATACTTACAGTTGACAAAACTGAGGTCATACTGTTTTGTAATCTGCTTTGTGAAAATATGTTCTGAACATTTTTCCAAATTGTATACTTTCCTGTAAAATCGTTTTAATGGTTGCGTAGTATTTTTTTTGTATATACAAAGTACAGTCTTATAATGAACGAATTCCTTGTCTCCAGACATTTAGGTAGTTCGTGCAGTTATTTTGCTGACATAAACAGCATTATAATGAACATCCTTGCAGCTAAATCCTTAACCAAATAAGTGATTAGCTTCTCCATTTGAATACCAGTTTTCTTTTACTCTTTTTTTGAGATATTTATAGATTCACGTGCAGTTGTAAGAAATAATGCAGAGAGATCCTTCACACCCTTCACCCAGTATCCCCCAGTGGTAAGATAACATATCGCATACCTGTAGAACAGTAGCATAACCAGGAAATTGACACTGATGCAACCGTTCAATACCTATTTTAAGTTTTTAAATTTGCCTTGGCCAGACAGACATTGTAGACACACTGTTGGGAAGCTCTAGTTTTGCATTTCAAGCTTGTTTGTTTCCTCTTATGTCAACCACCCTTTTCTGTTTTCCCCTTCATCAGGTGAGCCCTGTCTACTAGTTAGCCTGCCCCGATGGTACTATTCCTGTTGTCTTTGCACAGGGGTGTGAGTTCTAGGTTCTCAGAATTCCAAGCACTAATGTTCTTCAGAGCCCCTGTGAAATAAGGTGGGAGATGATTTCCTCTGCTATGAAGCTGTAGCCGTCTGCTGGTTTCTACTCTTCACTACCAATGCAGTAACGCCCAGGGTTATCAGAGCCAGCAGGCGTAACTGATACAGTCTGCTGCTGATCACATTTACCAGTTACAGCTGAGAGCCAGGCTGTACGGTTACATTTCCTTTGTTCTTAATGCAGATTCTGGGTGGTCACATTTTATATACATACAAAAGTGTGTCTGTGAAATATTAATAAAATTTCTCCTTATGCACATGTGAAATAATGCAAATATTTCAAGGAAAAAATATCCAGAATTGTGTGATTTCAAAGATAACTTGAGTATAGTAGCTGTGTTTGCCTTTTGCTTCATGAGGGCCCCTCTCTAGCCCTGGAAATGGACAAACCCTCCATGGTTTGTCAGAACAGGAGCTTCTGCAGGTGATACTCGCTACTGTTGTCCCTTCATCTGAAAATTCACTGTTAGTCTAATTGAATCTTTTCTTGTAATCATAAAACAATATCATACATGTATTCATTATTGGGTGGTACTGGTGCTGGTGCTAGTTCTAAAAATATGCCTGAAAACCAGTAACTGGAAAGCAAGGTAGATGTGATAAAACACTTTCGAGACAAACATGTGCTGTGATACACTGTGCTTTTAATTTAAGAAAGAGCTCTTCATGAAATATTATAGATAATGCCAAGGACATAAAAGACTGCATTAAAGCAAAATATGCTACAGTGGTTGTAGATTTATGTGCCAGCATCTTCATACATTATATTTATTCCAGTGGGGAAATTAGTAGTGAATTATGCAAGTTTTGATTTATGCAAGGTCTTAAGTAATTTATCCCTTGCAAACAATGCATCCCCTTCTGCTGGATTTGCTTTGCACTTTGTTCATGATTCAAGTGGTGTGTACATTTAAGATGGGAGTTTGAAACTTCTTAGTCCTAGTGGAATTGAACTTCTTTTTTTATTGTTACAGTTTATAAATGAGACTTTTAAGTCAGTGCTTGAAATTCAAGGATATGTTTCTCAAAGAAAGAGACATTATACAGGAACAACATGTTATTGATTACCTACTATATATGTGTCAGTGCTTTACATATTAGTTCTATTTTAATATAGTCCTTACAACAACTCTGGTGTCTATTACCATGCTGAATTTGTAGGAGAGACTGCCCAGATTCAGAGAGGTGAAGTCACAGGCCCCACGAAGATGGGAAAACTAGGATTCAAATACACATGTTTGATTCCAAAACCTGTTTTGTCTGGGAGCCCATCGTTTCCTGGGAAGTCAATAGGTACCTTTAAAAATTATAGGCAAAATTTCGTTGACCTGTTTATTCATTTTTCTGGGCAGAAGTCTCATGGCTTTCATCAAATATCCATGGGGCTTGTTAATCCCTTCTAGTGTTATACACCCCAGAACCACACACCAGAGTCCCTCCTAAATGATCCACAGAGCCTTACTTAACCCTAGCCACGCATTAACCTTTGCAGTCAGCTATGTTTTGTGTTAATTAAGCATTGACATCTTTAGGAAGACATTTCACAACATGCAGCTATTCTGGAAACAGGATTTCTCTCTGCCCAGTCCTTCCTCTTGACAAGTTGGAGGGTGGGGTAAAATCTCTTGGCTGCAGGACAAAACTCGAAACTCTTTTGCTGCCTGGGTTTCTAAGGGATCCCAGACCTGTCCTCAGCATTGCCCTATGCATCCACAGAAATGTATACGACTACTCAAACAGAAGTCCATCTGGCTTTCTATTTCATTTCTCTCTCTCTTGTGGCATTTTTTCACGCATCATGTTGTCTTAAAATGGTTATATTTATGCCTCATCTCCTCCATTCAAGTTAGAAGGCTTCTGAAAGCAGGAGCCATGTTTTGTTTATCTTGGGGTTCCCCAAATGCCCAGGATCCTGTGTGACAGGGGCAGGAAAACACTTCAGTCTCAGAGTCACAGCAGACTCCTGCTTTCTGCAGTGTCTTCATCATGGTCACCTGCTGCCATGGCTCCTGGCCTGTGTGGTGTGACTGTGGTGATTGGTGGGAGGTGCAGAATAGCGATGCTGGGGTGGCAGGTCAACTTCAGCTTCCTGGGGAGAAAGGAAACAACTGAGGGGCTGGAAGAAAGGTGGGGGTGCGAGGAAATGAGGCTGGGATTCAGTGCAGGCTGGTTATTTGAAAGGAGAGTGAGGAGATGGGAGGCACTCTAACAAGGGAGCCCCCGGGGGGAAATGGCGAAGAGGGTCACAGAAAGTTATTCAGCGAGCCTTATGCACTCACCCCCTACCCCCACCCCCAGGCTTCTATCCAACCCCCAGACCTCCACTGATCTTCAAGGCTTTGGGGACTAGTTTATTGTTACATTTAAATGTGTAGCTAGGCCCATCCTGATGGGGGACATGCAGATTTAAGTTAATTACATGTATCTTTTAAGAGCGGAGTAAATATTGAACAATTAATCAAATTGATTAGCTTGGGTTTTAGTAAATATGTCTGCATTTTTTTTCAAATTTAAAAACTTAATTGTAGAACATAGTATTTTCATAAAACTTAAAACAATGTCAAAGTATGTAAAAGAACAAAGCTTCCCCTACCCTTCATCTCCCCTGCTCCTTTCCCCATCACAAGTAACCTCTACTCATAATTCGTATTTGCTCATCAGACCTCTTTGTACAATATTTGTCTTTCTATGGACAAAGCCCCACAGAGTTTGGAGAAAGAAAAAAATCTCTTTGGGTTATGTGAAGTCAAAATAGTGACAGCCATAGAATTTCTTCACCCAGTTTGACCAGAAAGTGTAATTGCTTCTTCTGTCACACTCGAGAGACCACTTGTATCTGCCTCTCTCATGAAACCATCTGCATGAGTAGGTCTGAAGTTCGGAGGGTGTGAACTTAGAGCATCACGTGAGGAAATCCCTTAAGTCTTTGTTGCCCTCTCCTGACCACACGGAAGTTGCCTTTTCCCACTGCCATTCATTTGTTTAAGCTATGGCTGCTCTTATGGCTGTTTCTTTTTCTTCTTATTCTTTTGTTTGTTTGTTTGTTTGACAGTGTGCTTTCAGTCAAAACGTCTTAGCAAATGCTTTTCTTTGCTAAGCTTCCCAAGGCTGTGTCAAATAGAGCACCAGGAACATCAGAAATAAAAACAGCATCCGTCACGGTGTTGATGCTGGCTGTAAATCAGTGCGTCGGCAAGGTTTACAAACCATAGCTGACACGCTGCAGGGGCTGCCCACGTACTGGGGTGCAGACTTCCTTACCAAGTGGCACTCTTTATAGATTCCCGACATTGTCCCTGAGGCCTTTATGGAAGCACATGTTCTGCTTGTCTGGGCTCCTGTCTTGTTTCAACTCACTGCCTACATCCTGGTGGGGTCTTACTCTGTACTCTTGCCTTAGGTCCTTTGAACCTGCTGTTTCCTTCCTGGAATGCTCTTATCCTGCTCTCCCTGTCCCCTGCACTCATGCCCTTTTTGCAGGGCCCAGCTTCATGTAATTTCCTCAGGTCCCCCAGACCAGGTTAGCTGACTTTCCTGTCCTTCCTCCCTGCCCTGTGATATTTGTACTTCATCCCACACTCTTTACACTTAGAATTTCTTGGTCGGTGTCTCTTTTCCTTGCTAAGTGGCAGCCTTCATGAGAGTAGGGACTGTGCCTGTCTCCATTACTGCTGTATCCCCAATATCTTGCCCAGAACTTGACACAAAGAAGGTGCTCAATAAATAAGTTGGCAAATAATGAAGTGAAGTAAGAGCAGGGTTTCTAGACTTGGTCAAACAGGATCACCTGGAGAAACTTGGCTGCAATACAAATTTGTGAGCTTTTCCACCCAGAGATCCTGCTAGCAAGTCTAGAGTCCAGAATAGTGTGCTTTAAGGAAAGTCTCTTATGATCCATGATCAGCTAACTTGGCAGACTGCTGGGAGACTCTTGAGGAGGAGCAGAGGGAGTAGAAGGAGCATTGGCCTGGGCATCTGAATCTCTGCCACTAACTACCTTTGCGTGCTCTGGACCATGGAGTATCAACTTTCTCAGTCTTTACCTCCTCATCTGTAAATCCAGAGATGTGGACTGTGTGTCCAGCTCTGATAATCCCCATTTCTAACACCTCTGGGCCCTCCATAAATGTCTCTGTGTATTATGTCTTTTCTCATCCCTACTATTCTCCCTTCTTTCCTTTGGTCCAAGCAATGGGCGTGGAAGTGTGACATGTGATGGATAGAAAAGCAGGCAGGTATGAGGCATCTAGTATCTTACATTATTCACTAAGCTGTGGTAGAATCATTTGCCTGGGAGGAAGGAGTTTGCTAATACCTTACATTCATCTATACGGACAAACTTTAAGTTGACTCCCATGATCCTTGCTTCTTGGTGTTGTGCCCTTGCATAATCTCCTCTTCCTGAGTGTGGGTGGGACCTATGACTTGCTTCTAGCTAACAGAATATGCAAAGATGATGGGATGTCACTGCCGTGATGATGTTGCATTAAAATACTTAAGTGGCTTTTAAAACACTTGTAGTGAGGTTACATCTTGCTAGCATATTCCCTCCGGAGTCTTCCTCTTCCTGTTGCTAGCTTTGAAGAAGTAAGCTATGACACATCCTACAGCTACAAGGAAATTAATTCTGTGAGAAGCTGAGGGAGCTTGGAAGTAGAACTTCCCTAGTCCTGCCTCTGATGAGAGCCCAGCCTTGATTACACCTTGATTATAGCCCTTGTTAGATTCTAAGCAGAGAACCCATCTAAGCCATGTCTGGATTTCTGATCCACAGAAACTGAGATTAATAAGTGTGTGTTGTTTTAAGTACTAAGTTTATAGTAATTTGTTATGCATCATAGGAAATGAACGTAGTCCTCAATGATGCAACAATGCTGCATAACAAACCACCTCAAAATTCAGTGAAAATTTATAATGATACGCGTTTATTCTCATGCTCATGAACCTGCAGGTGTACTGTGGCATTGGCTAATGTAGCTGGGCTCAGCTGCTGACTGTGGATTATGTTGAGGTCTGCTCCACATGTGTTGGTCCAGTCATGGGCTGAAAGGTAGCTAGTTTTTCTCATAGTGATCCACAGGTGCTAAAGTACCAAGCCAAAATGTACAAATATGTCTAAGACCTATATAGGTCTGGTGTCACGGCTCTAACATTTCATTGGCCAAAGCCAGTCACATGGCTTTCCAACATCAATGGGAAGTGAATATTTCCTAATCAGTAATCAAAAGTATAAAAATTTGTCTGGCCTCTTAGTTTTGTTTAAAGTGCCCTCATATGTACCAGCTCATTCTATTCCCCCTGAAATCTTATGAAGATGGCAGAAGAACTGTTTTTTAATTTTATTATTATTATTATTATTATTATTATTATTATTATTATTACTATTACTATTACTACTACTACTACTACTACTACTACTACTACTACTACTACTACTACTACTACTACTACTTGCTTTTTCAGATGAGGAGAGGAGGGCTCAGACTGGTAAATGAGATTCTCACTTATCAGTTCCATCAGAGTTGGGACTGTAAGGAAGGTCTTTTCCACTGTTTGTCCAGTGCTCTTCTCATGGCACCTGGATTTCCCAGGTGATTCCCAGTGGATCTATGTTGAGAGTGCATAGCAACACTCTTCTAAGTGTTCTAAGAGCCATGCAGGTATTTTAGGCCATTCTGAGGGCTTCGCTTCCCTGAATGCCCTGCTCCCTCATCCTGGGCCTTTGTGCTAGCCATTCCCTTATCTGTAATGGTTTTTCCTACTCCTCCCAACTCACAGTGTCCCTAAACCTAACATCCATACTCACTGTTCAGCTCTTTGATCTCAGCTTAAACTTTCACTCCCTGGAGACTCCTCCCTTGACTCGTGCCCTTTCCACCTTCTCCCATCATGCTCTGCACTTCTCTCTGTTGTAGCAGTTAACCCACCACTTTACAGCGACCTGTCAGCAACCTAAAGGTGGGAGCTAGGCTGTGCCTCTTCTTCACTGCACGCGTTACAGCGTCCAGGACGCAGTAGACAGGAGTGTTTGTTTACTGGCTGGCTGACTCATGCTTTCTGCGTGTGGCCTCAGAAGCCACAGATGCTACTATTTACCTGTGAGTGACACCTCGCTTTGCTGCTTTTGTGCTGTTGTTTTATTTACTTTTCACAGTCTGGCTTTATTCTCCTCAATTATTAAATAAAACCTGGATAATTCTTAAGAGCTACTGGGGCCAACTAGCAATTTTTAAATAATTTGTGAAAATTCCTAGACAAAGAATACAGAATGAGTGGTGCTGGGTGTAGCATGGAAGTTCAGCACTCCTGGTTCATGGCAAGAACCACTGGCCTTAGGCCAGATTATGAAAGTCCTGGAAGGTCATATTCAGACATTTAGACTCTAGTCTTTGGGCAGTAGGGAATCACAGTGGTTTTGAGAGGAGAGCAACATGGTCAAATGAGTGTTTTAGATAGATCTAAATGGGTGAGCAAGGTTGAATGAGGGCCATCCACGGGAAGCTGTTGTCCTGATGAGACCTCCTGTTGGCTTAGACCAGGGTCATGGTGGCGCGAAAGGAGAGGAGAGAGAGATTCTAGAGGTAATGAAACACTCTTACTAGAGCTTAGTGGCTTTTGGGTAGGGATGGGAAGCCCCTGCCTGCCTGAGCATTCTGGGTTCTGCTGAAAAATAAGAAGCCCAGTCCAGAAATCTGTGACCCAAAGAAAACAACTCCCCTGTGTGATACAAACAGAATGGCCTTCGAAGTCAGAGACGGGTTAACTTCTCTGAGTTTCAGAGTGCACAACAAGCAAATCCAAATGTCCCTCAGAATCAAGTGAGATAGACATGTAAATGTGATCAGTGGGTGGTGGCCGCCATTGAACATTCTGAAATACAACACCACTCCACCCCGCCCCGCCCCAAACACACACACACACACACACACTCGTTTGTATCTGTTAAAAGTGCTTGTCCTTGTCCTTCTTGGGTTAGCTGGATTTGCCGCATATTCCCTGGCCACTGTCACCTGAAGTGGTTCCTACCTTAATGCCTGCAGCCTTGTCATCTGTATCTGGCAGAGGGTGCCTTTTAAATTTTTTTTTTTTTTGATTGTTTTGTTTTGCTTTGTCTTCAAGAGCAGACAGAGCTGACCATACTCCTCACACCTGATGGATTGGTCCAAGCGAGACATTCTCTTGCTTTATGCCCTTTTATTCCTCTCCACCCCTCCAGCAACCATTTCAGTGTGTTGTAGTGTATATCTTTTTGTTCATATGTATTCTTGCAGAATGTCTCTCATGGTTCTGTGAACATACATTTTTAATTTGGAGAAGTTATACTATGTTCTGTGTCTCATTCTGTTTCTTTCCTTTTCCTCAGGACTGAATTGTAAAGCTCCATTCCTGTCGCTGTGATGTACTCCTATTCATCACGTTGACAGGTACATACTACTCCATGCTGGGCGTCCCTCACACTTTGCCTGTCCATTTTTCTGCTGTCAGACACCAGGGTGGCTCTAATTTCCTTTGTCACAAGTGATGCTGCAGTGAAAGTCCTTAAGCATGTCCCCTTATGGCAGTGGTTCTCAACTGGGGATGATTTTGCATCTCCTGGGACATTTGGCAATCTTTGGAGACAGATTTGGTTGTCACAACTTGGGGAAAGATGCTTCTGGCATCTAGCAGGTAGCGCTGTGACGCATCCTGCAATGCATAGGACAGTCCGCACAGCAAAGAATTTTTCAGACCCTCATGTCAGTAGCTCCAAGGTTGAGAAACTCTGCCTTATGGACACTGGAGAGGATTTCTTAGGGTAGATACCCAGAAGAAGTCTTGTGGGTCATAGTATATGTGTATTCTCGATTTGAGCAGGTGCAAATAGACCGAACTGCCTGCACCAGTCAGTGCTCTCACCACAGTGCACAGGCCTTCAACACCCCACATCCCTGCCCAGTGGTCGGATTACCTGGCTTTTAACTTTTTGCCATCTAATACGTATAAAATGAGATCCATTGCTCTTTTAATTTATATTTCTCTGGTTAATAAAGAACTAGTGACCTTTTCATCAACTTCTTGGGAGGCCAAAATAACACATGGTTGAAAAGCTTAGAACATACTGTTTTGCCTTTTATGAAATTTTTACCGATTACCTGGTCTCTCTGAAGATCAGTTTTCTTATCTGTAAAGTCTGGAATAAAAATAGTAACCTACTCGTAGAGTTACTGTTATCCCATTATTATCTCATCATCATAATAAATGGGACAGTAAGAATTAAGCTTTGCCTGACACGTAGTGAGCACTAAAGTGAAAGCGCTATTATTTCAATGATGACATAATATGATGCTTTTCTTACTTAAACTATGTACCTCCCAGTACTTGGCACATACACATGCTTCATACAGCGTTACTGAGTAAAGAGCCAAAGGCTGAAGGAAGAAGGGAGGAGGAGGAGGAACAGGGTACAACCTGGCCCACCTCAGAGCTGGTGATTTACTGCTTCCACAGATGCTGCGAATCTCAGGGCAGCCAAATTCAAGGCTACAAGAAGCAACCCCGTTCCTCTCATTTTCTGATAATAAACAGTCACAAAGACAAAAGAGTTTGCGTCTTAAGGGCACTTTCTATTTATTAAATAAATGCCTACCATTTATTAAATAAATGCCTACCATCTATGCATTTCACATACAAATGTGTCACTCAGTCCTCAGGACTGTTCTGTCAGGCAGGTCTCTTCATCCCGTTTTGCTGGAGCTTTTGTAACCTGCTCAAGCCACCTCTCGTCATAAGTAGTGAAGGATTTGAACTTGGAGCTTTCTAATTCTACTTGGCTGTGTTCCCTCTGGACGAACTGAGGCAGGCTCGCAGAGAGTATGTACTTCAGATGTGCAGTGGATTGTAGAGAACATGGCTGGGGGAATCTCACATCTCAAATTCTTTCATTTATTTGCAAATGTATTCGATGTGTCTGACTGTGTGCAGGGGAAACTTGTACCCCGAAGCAAAGGTGTGGGAATGTCTTGAGTGTTGTGTTATGTATTACGAACTCCTCTAGTGGCTCCAGGCAAACAAAACACGACAACGTGGTGTGTATTGGGGAGGCAGTGTTCTAATTCTGCTGTGGTTTGTGCAGCTGTGCAAGTGATCTCTGAGCCTGGTCTTGAAGCATCTCAGATTCAATGCAAATGCCATAAGCAGTTTAGAAATTGAGGTTAATACTGTGCAAAGTTTGTACTCCTGATCTTTGAGTTCCCTTCATGATTGGATTTACAAAACACCTTCAAAATTCTGGTTGTCTGTTGGAAATACTGTTTGCCTGATCTCCATAAAAATTGACTTCGGGAAAGGTTAATTCTGGGCTATAAAAGGACTAAATCTTTTCCTTAACAAGTTTATTTCCTGCCTAACAAATATAATGAGCTAATTAATAAACATGAGCTCAATTTGGCCCCTCTTCTGAAGCCAGGCAGTCGGAGTTTGACTTCTGAGAAGTACAGGAGGACAAGGAGAGCGTCTTTATTAAGTGCGAAGTGGAATCACCTTCCTTTGTGCCTGGTTCTTGTAACCGCTCCTCTTATTTAAAGGCCGGAAGCTCAGATCTGACATCTGGGAAGTTGAGAACTTGGCGACAATACCAGGAGGAAAAAGGGGTGCTTAATTACTTTCTTGCATCTATCAGTTCCACAAGGAAGGCAGGCCCCAGGATAATGGCTTCGACACCCTGAAGATGGTGTCTTTGTGCTTCTCTTTGATAGCTGTAAAATGCACTGACATGTTTCACTGCAGATTACTTCTTAAACCATTAACCATAACCTAATAAAGAGACATTTTGACAGAATGAAATGGGAGAGGTTATTTTTATATAATGAAAAAACATTTATGAGTTGATATAAAAATACAGTGTAAGTGACATAACTTTGCTTCAGCATCCGGCATAGATCAGACAGGCCCCTCCTTAGAGTGGATTCAGCATTTTTGAACTTTTTGTGATGTGATCTAGGATGAACCACATATTTGATTTTAGCATGGGATGTTTTGGAAAGACCCAAGGGTAGGATGGATCAAGATACAGGTAATGAGGTGATAATGGAAACCTTCCCCTCTTCAGAGCTGCCAAGGACAAGTAGGGCTTAAAAGTTGGAGGTTTGGATGAACACTTTAGGGCCTCTCAGTAAGATTCTTGGTGGACTTTGCTTCAGAATGGTTGGGCCTCCTGGGCTCCCAAAGCCAGAGACATCAGATCCACCACTTTGACAGCTGTTCTGTTCAGGGCTGGGCCACCCTAGGGTGTGTGGAACCCTGGACATGGGCCCCTGACTACATAAACAAGTCTGTTTAAAATGTCTTACAAGATTTGTGGGCCCATGTGAGGTAAATGACTTACAAATGAAGATTTAGAATAAAGGATGAGAGGTGGTACTGACTTTGGTATTGGTTTATTGTCCAGCAGGTGCCAGTGAAGACCCTGCGTGGTGTCCAGGCACTGTCTCTTCCTGTCCACATCCAGAAACCATCTCTTTGTGTTCTTTATTGCTGAATGCACTCTTCCTGGCTAATTTCATCGCTCCCACAGTCAGGAACAGGTAGCAACGCTGTTATTGCTCACGCTGTCATGGCTTATTGCAGTCTGTCTCTAGGGAAGCCACTGTCAGAGGAGGGGAGAGGGGAGGGTCCTGTGGGCAAAGGGAGCCGAGGAACTCATGAAGAGGGAACGTCCCTTCCTTACCTGGCACAGCTTAGCACCAAGTTGCTATATCAGTGGGATCAAGTGAGGACATGGGTCAGAAGGACCTGATAGCCTTGCAAAGCTGTTGTCTTGAAAGCCCTTGGAGATGGACACGGCCACATGGGAAGGACCTCCTGGCAGGTGGTGTGGAGCCTGTGGGGATGGGTAGGGGGACTGGGAGTCCCAAGCCTGAGCCGCACGTGTGGGCCCCTGTTGCAATTCTCACATACCTGTGCTCTGACCAGGGCGCCTCCTCCAGTGTATAGCACCCAAGGATGGCAGGGGTGGTAGAAGGGGTCTTCTGTGATGTACTCAGATCTGTTCTATTCTGTTTCATTCTGTCTCACGCTTAAAACACACTCGTCTTGACTAATTTGATTATATGACCCACTAAATATCGCAACCCACCAATTTGAAAGTCTGCGCTGATGAGGCCGACCCCACTGGCTGGTCCAGCAGTGGGCATGTGGCAGTCAGCACATTCTGTTTCTTTCTACCCCTGGGCCCTTCTCCCATCCAGTCAGCTAGCTATTCTGAGTCCATTTCCTTAGGGAAGGAATGGTCCACTAATCTGCTTTTGGCATGCAGTCTAATTTATTGTAATTTTTAAGGACAGATCTGCCCAGGAAAATGCTTTTGCAAGGCCTAGTGCAAAACGAAATCCTTTGTTAAACAAATGAAGAATTTCATGATGGCAACAGCATTAAGCCAAGTGTGGGGCTCTTCTAAGCACCAGGCCCTGTGTGACTGCACAGGTCCCACACACATTAAGCCAGCCTTGTTTGGAGGCAGCATGGTGAGTTAGAGAAAAACTCCTTGCCAAGCTGGGAGGAGGAAGTGAAAGGAGAGGATGTGAGGCGAGAGAGGCAGGGGCTGAAGGATGGTCATGAAGTGACGCGTGGATCTGAGTTGATTCGAGCCTCCTGATCTCTCCCAGCTCCCCTTGGGCACTGTGAATAGAGCCCTGGGATCCAGTCTCCACTTGAGTGAACATGATGCTTTCCCTGCATGGCTTAGCTGTAGAAGTTGCTGTTTCTCTCAGTATCAGGTGGAGACGTCCCTCCTGCAATAACCATGTGTCGCCGTTGGCCTTGGCCGTGTAGCAGGAGAGATGCCCACGTGAACTGAAAGTGTGGCTTGGTCCTCCTCTCACCACTTGTTGGCAACAGCTCTCTCAACATTCCCAGATGCTTGTGAGCCCTGAGATGCAGGAGGTGCCCTGGTCACCTAGAGGAGTGGTGCCTGTGTTTGGAAGAGTGGGGCTTCTATTAGTTTGCAGGAGTGACTGTAAAAAGGTACCACAGATGAGGTGGCTTGAATAACAGGAATGTATTGTCTCACAGTTCTGGATGCTGGAAGCCCAAGATGAAGGTGTTGGCAGGGTTGGCGCCTTCTGAAGGCTTTGAGGAAGAAACTGTTCCATGCTGCACATCTGGCTTCTGGTGGTTTGCTGGCAGTCCTTGGCTTCTGCTGCATCAGCCCCTTCCTGCTTCATCTTCACATGATGTTCTCCTTGTGTGCATGTCTGTGTCCAAACTTCCCTTTTTATAAGGGCACCAGTAATACCAGTAATATTGGATTAGGGGCCCACCCTACTCAGTATGACCTCATCTTAACTCATCAGTGACCCTTGTCCAAATAGAGTCATCTTCCGAGGTGTTGTGTGTTAGGACTTCAGTGTATGAATTTGGCAGGGGTTGGGGGGAACACAGTTTAACCAATAAAAGGGCTGAAGGAAACCAGCTTGTCTTTCTCCTGAGCTAGCACAGTGGTAAAATATACTTCCCTCAACACTTAGTATCCCTACGAAGGGCTGTGTCTCCGGGTTGTGTGCCCAACAGTTACACACAATCCCCTTTTCCTCACCCACTTCCCAATGCAGAGGCTGGGAAACCCAGATATGACTCTGATTCTCAGCTTCCCCTCGCAGTTAGGTGTGGCCGGATGAGCCAGTTCTGGCTAATGACATGTAAGGGGATGCTTGGTGGTGGTCTCTGGGAAGATTTTCCTCCCAGGTTTAAGGAGAGAGAGGCCAGTGGAGAGAGATTTTTTTCTTTCTGTTCTTGGAATGTTGCTGTGTGAAGCTGGTGCTTGATGCTGCTCCAGTTTTCTGCCGCCAGGAGGGAAAGGCCAACAGAATCACAGAGCTTTACACTTAGTATTGTGACCTCCCTGAGCCCCGGACCAAATGAGGAAAACTTTCCTCTGCACCGTGTGACGCTGTTGGCTAGGTACTGTCACTCGCAGCCAACAACATGCTATGAAGTTCTACAAAAAGTGGTTAAATAGAAGGGAGGGTATAGCTCAAGTGGTAGAGCACGTACTTGGCATGCATGAGGTCCTGGATTCAATCTCCAGTACCTCCTCTAAAAATAAATAAACCTAATTACCACCCCCTCCAAGTAAACTTAAAAAAAAAAGAAAATTGAAAGTGATTTCATCATGGTAGGCTAATAAATTATAATGAATACATTTCATCATGGTATATTGCTTAAAGTAATACTAATTGAAAGTAAAAAGTGGTTAAATGGATTAGGGCCATGTTGAATATTATCATTTCTCTTAAAGCATTATAGTGCATAAAAGGAACTCAAAGGCTTTAAGAAGTTCTTTTAACCTCAGGATTTCCTAAATATTTGTAACTATGAAGCTTCTCTCATCTCCCCCCTCTCTCCTGTGACATCTATTGATGTAACCCCTGTCTTTTTTTAGTATAGCATCTCTTGATGGGGCTCATTTTGGAAAACACTAGAAGTATGGTAGCAGATATGCTCAAGCTCTTTGCTGAGGCCAAAGTTTCTCACTTTTTACTGCCACCCACACCACTTCTGTACATTGCCCCCTCCAGCACATGCCTCTTCCAAGAACAGGCACCTTACTACCTCCAGCCCCCCCCCCCCCCCCCCCCGTGCCTGGAGGAACAGGGCTGCGCACGTTGGCCCCCAACTTTGGAAAGATGGCTGACTCCACCCACTGAGGGGCTCGTTGTGCCCCTTGAGTGATCTTCCCAGATGAGGCAGTGACCTCTCACCAACTCTTTTACCATCTCTCTCTGCTTCTCCCAGAGACAAGCGGAAAAATGTTGGAGCCAGAGGCTGTTCTTAAACTGTCAGCTGTAGAAGAACCATTGTCTCCCAGGAGCTAGCTGAGACTAAACTCGGGGAGAATGTATGTGCTTCCTCTCTGCGAGACAGAATGGAGCAGATGGCCTATTAGCCAGAAAGGAGTTTCATTAGCATCAGCTAAAATAACCACAAAGAAGCAGCTTTAGTGAGAACCACTTGCAGCTTCCAGGGGAACTTAATTTCTTGCGTACAGAACCCCCACAATTTCCTATCTCGTGTTTTGTCATTTCTGGGCTGGCAAGGTGGAGAGTGAAGAAAGCTTATCTGCTTTATATTTGTATTATGTTCCAAGTATATAAAGTTATTTTCGTCTGCTTCCTATGGAGAGTTCTTTTTGCTATCCCCTTACCATGGAGACGAAATCTACCCCTTGCACCCCCTAAGCCTACGAAGATTAGAACTTGCATCTTGTGAATTGCTAAGTTCATTGAGGGGTACCTTTGTAGAGCCAAATGTCTCAGTAACTGCAGAATGAAATTCACACACCTAGCCCAACGAGGCTACACCGAGTAAGGGACAGTGACTCTTGATTTGGAATTAAACCGACAAGACACTAATGCCAGGTCTCTTACATGTGCTTTTTAAGGAGGTGACTTGACTTTCCTAAACCTCTCTGTCCTCATTTGTAAAGTGGAAATGATATTATCTGTCCTGACCACTGCATAGCATGGTTGTGCAGATTCCATTGAAAAGGCTGAACTCCTCATTTTATTTATTCTAGTGTCTTTAGCATCGGGCTTACTCCTGGGCACGTAATAAATTTGTAGTAAATGAACGTTGAATGAAAGAGTGAATGAGTAAGGGTTACTGTTTCTCGCTGCACTTATAAATCCTATTCCTAGCTTATATAGAGATTTGCAACTATAGATGTACTTGCATATTTTGTGAAATTACTTGTTTAATATTTTGATTTGACACTGCTTCACTATAAAATAATATACACGTATAATGATACGATAATATTAATTTTTTCTTTTAACACAGATTATCCAGAATCTGTGTACTTAAATAGAAGTTAAAAGATTCTAGGTTCCCCCTCTCATGTGTGAGTCAGATGCTTGTTACTGTGCAGCCCCAGGCCAGTGGTGCCTTCTTTCCTCTCATATCACTCTCTGTTTATGTTCAGGGTACGGAAGTGCAGTGTGTATAAAAGCTTCCTGAGGTTAGGGTCAGAAGATAGTAGGGATGGCAGTAACTTTTTTTTTAACTTTTAGGATACACAACTTCAAACTTTTGAATGATCATAAGAAGAGAGGAGTGGCAATATTTCTTACTGATATGAAGGTGGAGGTTCTTGCTGTTTGTATATTAAGAAATATCAGAGCAAATATGTATACTGAGCACCTTCCAAGCCAGGCAGTGTGCTAGGTGCTGGGGAGAGAATGGTGAACAGTACAGACTTTCTTGCCTCCTAGAAAGCGTGGAGTCTAGTGGGAGGATAAATACTAAACACATCTTTGCACAAATAAGTCTGTACATATAAACTATACATGTATAATGCACGTGTTACATCCAATATACGTTTAATACATATTGCTAAACAGTCCAATAAGAAATGATAAGAGAAGAGAAATGATTTAGGTTAGAGTTTAGGAGAAAGGGTTTCAATGAAAGAGAATAAACCGAAACATAAAGGATGAGTAGATGTAGCAGCTAAAAAAAAAAGGATAAGGGTGGGAAATGACAGAATGACAGAGGCCCAGAGGTGGCCATGTGACCTGCAGCACAGAGAGCAGGTGGTGGTGGTAGAGGTGAGTCTAGAGAGGTGAGCAGAACCAGGTGATGTAGAGCTTTTTATCAAAATGAAGGATTTTAATGTTTTTTTTTTTACATAGCTTTCCCCAGCTTTATTTTTTAAATTTTTTATAATTTTTTAAATTGAAGTATAGTCAGTTTGTAATGTGTCAATTTCTGTTGTACAGCATAATGTTTAAGTCATATATATACATACATATATTCCTTTTTATATTCTTTTTCATTATAGGCTTTTATAAGATATTGAATATAGTTCTCTGTGCTACACTGCAGAAACCTGTTGTTTATCTATTTCATATATCCATCATTATCATACAGGAGTATTTTCACTGTCCTAAAAATTCTCTGTGTTCTACCTATTCATCCTCCACTTCCCTTCTCTCTACCCTCACCGCCAACCCCTGGTAACCACTGATAGTTTTACTGTGTTCACAGTTTTCCTTTTTCCAAAATGTCATAGAATTGGAATCATACAGTATGTGGTTCTTCAGATTGGCTTCTTTCACTTAGTAATATGTATTTAATGTTCCTTCATGTTTTTTCATGACTTGGCAACTCATTTCTTTTTAGCACTGAATAATATTCCATTGTCTGGATGTACCATAGTTTATTTATCTATTTACCTGTTGAGGTACATCTTGGTTACTTCCCAGTTTTAGCAATTGTGAATAAAGCTGCTCTAAATATCCATGTGCAGGTTATTGTGTGGACATAAATTTTCAACTTATTTGGGTAAATGCCAAGGAGCATGACTGTCAGATCATATGGTAAGAGTATGTTTAATTTTGTAAGAAATCACCAAACTGTCTTCCAAAGTGGCTGCCTCATTTTGCATTCCCTCCAGCAATGAGAGAGTTCCTGTTGCTCCACATGCTTGTCAGCATTTGGTGTTGTAAGTGTTCTGGATTTTGACCACTCTAATAGGTGTGCAGTGATATCTCATTGTTTTAATTTCATTACCCTGTTGACATATGATGTGGAGCATATTTTTATATGCTTATTTGCCACCTGCATATCTTCTTTGGCAAGGTGTCTGTTAAAGTCTTAGGCTTAGTTTTTAGTTGGGTTTTTTGTTGTTGAGTTTTAAGAGTTCCTTGTGTCTTTTCAGTAACAGTCCTTTATCAGATAGGTATTTTGCAAGTATTTCTCCTACTCTGTGGTTTGTATTCTTACTCTCTTGTCATTGTCATTCACAGTGCAGAAGGTTATACTTTAAATGAGTGACAGATTCATGGATCCTGCCTTGGTGTTGTGTCTAAAAGTTATCACCATACCCAAGAGCATCTAGGTTTTCTCCTATATTCGTTTCTAGGAGTTTTATATTTTGCATTTTATATTTAGGTTTGTGATCCATCTTGAGTTCATTTTTGTGAAGAGGGTAAAGGCTGTGTCTAGATTAATTATTTTGCATCTGGATGTCCACTTGTTTCAGCACCATTTGTTGAAAAGACTATCTTTGCTCCATTATATTGCCTCTGCTCCTTTGTCAAAGATCAGATCTGTTGATTATATTTACGGGGATCTGTATCTGGGCTCTGTGTTCTGTTCCACTGATCTGTTCATCTATTCTTTCACCAGTTCCACATGACACTAGTGTCATGATTAATGTAGCTTTATAGGAAATCTTGAAGTCAGGTAGCATTACTCTTCCACCTTTATTCTTCAATATTGTATTGGCTATCCTGGGTCTTTTGCCTTTTAATATAAATTTTAGAATCAGTTTGTCAGTTTCCACAAAGTAATTTGCTGGGATTTTGATTGGAATTGTGTTGACTCTATAGAGCAAATTGGGAAGAACTGAAACTTCAATAATGTTGAGTCTTCCTATCCATGAGATGGAAACACACCCTTTCTTTAATACTTAGAGACATACCTGGATTGATTTTCAGATTCAGCTTTCCGTATTTTCTAAGCAGCTGAAGAATACATTTATTAGGAAGGGAAATTAAATTTACATGTGTAATCCTCACGTTTTGATTTTTAAAAACAGACTTGTTATTCGTTGTATTTTGTTTCTGAGTACTTTTGCTGCAGATTTTGAGACAGATAGGACTGTATTAACTACCACGCATTCACTCTGTTGAGCTATATCAAGAGAAATGTGGGGAAATCTGTTGCACTTCAGAATGAAAACAAGTCTACTTGGCACTGTATGATGGAGATGTTTGTTAGATTTCTCAGGTTATGGGATATAGAGACCAATGAAAGTGAAAATTTCTTTTTACCCTTTCAGTCTATAAGGAAGATGAAAAGCCAATCAGATTAGAAGATTTTTCAAAGTGGGATGAAAAGTTGAAGGCAGATTAAGTGTTCAAATCTGCCAGAATCTCTTAGCAGAATCTTTCCATACTTGGCAGCATTAGGCAAATACTGATGGACTCCATTCATATAAAGAATATGGTACTTATTCCTTAGCTTTTGAAAGGGGCTCATATCCCCTTTCAGTTCCCACTAAAATGTTTGCTTTGATGAAGAATAGTTTATTTTGATTCTTAAGCTTATAGATCAGTGCTTATTTACTTGGTAGGGATAATACATATTCATATGTTTCGTACAAAATTTAAAAGACTTTACTTGGAAAACCCCACCTAACTATTTATAGTTGAGGGCAAGGTGATAGATTCAAGAGATATCTTAAAGAGAATCGTGTAACTTCATTTATTTGCTCAAACTGATAGACTGAATCAAATGACACTGAAACAAATTGCTAATCATACACCAAAATATCAGAATTGGATACCAGTCACCCAAAATTCCACTATCAGCCATATTTTGGATCATTTGGATCCAAATTTCTCATTTATGGATTATATGTCAAAACACACAGTTCAAAAGTATCAAGCTTAAGACCTACTCTTCAGCTATTATTTATGCAATGTAAAAGTTAAACCATTGTTAAAAATATTACATTAACTTAATATCCAGTAGGAAGATGTTGAGAATGCCATGCACATTTAAAATCTCTTAAATTATTTAACATGTGAAAATCCATATGTGTTACAGTTTATGTAAAAAGGCTTTTCCTAACTCCTTCACAGTAGCAATTAAGCTTTATTTTTCATGACAAAGCTTAAAAATCACAAAATGTGGTGCATATACTCAGTAAATATACTTATGAAGGATATTGAGTCCTCCTTGATCAATTAATTCCATGGAGGAAGGTTTCAAAGGTAATTCTTTTTTCTCTGTGGAATTTAGAAATTTCAGATTTCTAAAAGGCTATTTTAGAAATACTAAGATTTGGACAGAAGGAAAGAGTGTACAGTTGTAGGACTTAAGCGAAGGTTAAAAATAGTTTTGCAATTCACCAGTCCTTTATTGGGAGTGAGCAGAGGTGATTATACTCAGAAATGATAGACAGTATTCGTGTCATTTACTATTGTTACCTGGATGTTTTTGTTTCTTAGAGTTGCCATAACAAAGCACCACAACTGAGTGTCTTAAAACAACGTAGTTTATTCTTCCGTAGTTCTTGAAGTCAGAAGTCTTACATCAAAGTGTTGGCAGCGTTGGGTCCTTTCTGAAGACTCTAGGAGAGGATCCTTCCTTGCTTATTCCAGCTTCTGGTAGGTCCAGGTGTTACTTGGCTTGTGGTGGTGAAGCTCAGATCTCTGCCTCTGTCTGTGCCTGGCTTCTCCCCTGAGTTTCTTCTCTTCTGTCTGAGTCTTCTTTCCTTATAGAGTTCTTGTCATTGAATTTAAGTCTGTCTGGTTAATACAAGATAATCTCATCTGAAGATCCTTCACTTAATTGCAGTGGGAAAGACCATTTTTTCCAAGTAAGGTCACATTCACAGGTTCTGGGACTTCAGACTCAGAGATATCTTTTTGGGGCCACAACTCAACCCATTAATTAATTAAGAGCATCGGATAAATGTTAATTTTGTGGTGTGCTAATTATACTAAGATGCTAATATTAGGAAATTTGGGTGTATTATTTTCACAGCTTTTCAGTAAGTCTAAAATTATTTCCAAATGAAAAGTTAAAAAAAAGAAAGATCCTTGAACCCAACTTCAAGCTTACTGAACAAGAGGAGGAGATGTGCATTTAATATTAATAAGTGCTCTAGGTAATCCTTATGTAGACTCAGAAATTATAATTCTCCTTTTAGAGAAAAGAAATACAACATAAAACAAGTGTCTTTCCTTGTCCAGCATTGGTTACAGGAGATTTATAGGTAACGATTCAGTATATGGCTTTTACAGGTGAAAGTGGATGATACCCCGACTAGAGTTTGCCTGGTGGCCCTGGGTTTGTTTGAGAACGAGTTTAAGACTAAAACTTTAATGTTGCAACATATTTGAGTTTAACTCTTTTATAAGTTTTCATTATTTCAGCAGTGCTGGCATCTACTCTATAATCTCCTGTGCAATGAATTGTGTTTCCTTTGTTTTATGCCATGGGCATTGATTGGTTGCTTTTGAAGTGGGATTTCAACCATTACAGATAGAAGTATGATTCTACTTTAGTTCCATAATGTTAAAAATTTCAGTTTAGATGCTTTGCACTGCAGCCTCTCTGGTATTTAGTCCTTTCAACAGCCTAATTTACTGATCATTGTGATGGTGGCTTCTGCAGAGTTACTAGTTGGAAAGTGAAAGAGTTTAAAACTCAGCCAGCTGTTTTGCGGACTTGACATTGACACAGTAGATTAACTGATGTTTTTCTTTGAATAACTGAATTTCTTTGTGTCAATTGGCTAGTGGTTCTGGTGTCTACAAACTAAGCTTTAACCTACTCCAAAGGTGTGTACCATCTAAGTCCACTGCTCCTGTACAACTGCCTTAAGAGAACCTTGTCCAGAAGAGCAGGTAACACAAGGGGTGTGTGCTCACGGTCACTCTGCAAAGCCCTTCCCAGGTCCTGTCTGAGGCCACCAAGGGGAGGAGCCTCTGCATCTGTGTAGACTGATGTGGGAAAGTTGGCCAGAGAAAGCATATAAATATTAAAAGGCTTCCAGTGCCACATCAAGGGATCAAGTGAAAGAAGGGAATAAAACAATTTTGCCTGTGTAGGGATATGTGGATGTATTTTCTTCTTGGAGCATGAGTTTGGTTCATAGCTAGAGTCTTGCAAGTGAGGAGAATACATGCAGTTAGAATAGTAAAGACGAAAGGGGGTCTGAGAGACAGAAGGAGAGAGAGAGAAATTAGGGTAAAACAAAGCAGGGAAGAGACGAATTCTCCCCAGTCGGCCTGAGATAAACTCAAGACCTTCAGCTGTATAACTCTTTGAATTCTGCTCTTAAATTTCAGCCATAGGTTCATTACTTACCAATATATTTGATCTATTTGATCACTTCTTACATCCCAGCTTGACATGTTAGTTGTTTTAAATTGCTGGAATACAAAGTTAAATCCTGTGTTTGAAGAAGACTAGCAGAAGCCTTCACAATTCTCCTCCTGGTCCTTAAATTCTAACCATGAATTCTGCACTTCAACACAGATTACAAGTAAGAGTATTTTGTTCACATACAACATGATGGTGTTGAGCCTCCTTCTGTTGATGTCTGTGAGCCCGGAGTTGGTGGTGCCAAAATCTTTTACACAACACACGGCCTAGGATACTATTGGGAGAGACTTATGGGGGTGTCTGTTACAAACTTTACTTTTTAGTGCCCATTACAAGATGACGATGTGTACTGATTTAGGATTGAAATTAAATTATGATAACATTTTAACATTTTGGCTATGAATGTTGACATCTATAAAAATGATTACTTTTATATGTTGAATCACCTCACATTAAATGTTGTTTTTCTATTTATTCATTCTTATAGCACCTTCCTCCTCTCTCCCTGTCACAGTACTGTGCATATGATAGGTGCTCAATAAATATTTAGTAACAAAAAAATGGTAATAGAGGAGTTTTGAAAACTTTCACCTACTACAAAAGGGCATATTTTTAGGGAAAGAGCAAGCAGTTTGCTTTTAGATATGTATTCACTTAACATTCATTGTGAACTTACTACATTCCAGATATTTTCCTAGGGAACCAGTGATGAATGGGACATGGTCCTTGAGCTCACACTCAAGTTAGGGAGATGGCCAGTAGTACAGGGTTGTCACCAATTACTTAAGGGTCCTAGTTTGCTCAGTTAGTATGCTATCCCCACTTCCTAAGATAAGTATAGGCTTTCCCCACCACTAAGAGTTCAAGACTCTCTGCTCCTGTGTCTTTCTGGATTTCCTGGGGTGGGGAGTTTTGATGGGATGAGAGCCAAGTACTGTCTGCTGCTATGGGGGTGCTGGGCAGTCTAGTGTGAGGTGAGGGGAAGGATGGGAGAGGAGAAGGACATCCTCTCAGATACAGAAGAGGGATCAGGCGGCACAGACTTGGGTGCAGGACATGGGAGGCTCTCCTCGAAGATGAAGGCTGAGCTGTACTTGAGCACGGACTCAGTTCCAACATGGCTTCCATTGGTTCTCAGGTCTCAGGAATCCCATCTCTTTAGATCTCCTTTACCACACTTACTCCCCTTTCGGCTAGTCCTCTTGAGTCCCACTCTTCCCTCTGATTCTGCCACATAAATTCCTCTCTGTTCTCTTCTTTAATAACAACTTACTGGCAAGACACCCTCTACCCCCCAACTTTTTCCTAAAGTTTCTGGAGGTCAGGAATAAAACCTTCAAATGCTCCCAGGTGGTGAGGGGACATGTTTCCTTTCATTCTGACTGCAGCAAAAGAGGGGAAGAAGACAGAACATTTCCATTTCCAAATTAAAACAGGTTAGCTCATTTATAATCACAGGTAGACACAAATAATTGCAGTAGGAAGCCAGCGAGCTTTAGTAGAGGCAGGTAGAAAATTTATGAGAGCAAAGAGGAGAGAGCCAGAGGTGAGTGCAGCCTTCCCTGGGGAAGTGATGCTGGAGCTGGGCCTTGGGAGATGTGTGAGATATTGAGAGAGAATTCCAGGTGGAAAAAAGAAGAGGATGGAGCCACAGAGAAAAGAGCTTTGGGCCAGCTGGGGTGGGTTCTGTAGGAGAATGGTGGGTGCTGAGGCAGGGTGGCTGGGGAAGAGCCAGACTGTGATCAGCTGTGTAAAGTGTGCTAAGGGGTTGGGTCTTGACCTTCCAGACAGTGGGAAACTATTACCTAAAACTCACAGAGGCACCCTTCCCTGCCCTCCCTCTAAATCAGTCTAGATGTTAATAGCATTCCTCGGTCATCCTGCCAGCTTGGGCTCTCCTGAGAAGCTGGTGAGCAGCTGTCATCTAGTAAATGGACCACACGTTTAGTAGGAAGGGCTCTGCCTTCTCTCATTTCTTCCGGCCTGTCTAGGTAATCAATACTTGTATATCAACAGAGAGCTGAAAAAAAAAAAAAAAAGAAAGGAAGATAAATTATAGTTGTTGAGTAAGATGGAACCTTCAGATTCATGGAGACCTTAGAGGGAAGAGCAAGGTCTAATCGGCATTTGTTATCTTCTTGGCTTGGGCTCAGGTGATGAATGAAAATGGACTGATGGGCACAGGTGACAAGGCCTGGTGCTCCTAGAGTGATGAACTCCTGCCATGCTTGTCCACTCACTTTCCTGGAAAATGAGTTGGCTTCACTTTTTCCTTTGTTTTCCTCTTGCCGTCAAAAAAAAAAAAAAAATCATTTAAAAAATAGATTAAAGAGCTATCACTTATCATGCCATGAGTTTAAAAGAGTGAGTTTAAATCCAAAAATAGTTTTAAGTAATCCATTTAGAAGAATGCCAAAGAAGGTTAAAATTTACCAGGAAAGACATATAAACATTCAAGTTTTACCCTTTTCGGATATCACCTGGGGGGATATTTATCCTTTCAGGGCTCACTTTATCTATACAGTTTTCATCTTGAAACTGTCCCAGAGCCTCACAGGACCAACCCGGTGTATTTACTGCGTTAAATCTCTTGCACTGAGGGGTACAGCCAGCAACAGCCTGGGTGAGTTATTATGTATGCGAGAGTGAAAATGAACTGCTCACTTGAAGGGCACAAATGTTGGGAGTTACCTGAGGGCATTTTGAAAATGGCTAGTGTCTGTAACTGTGATTTCAAAAAGGACACCTCATCTAATTAAAGGCAGTAGGCATCACATTAAAGTTGTAAATCATGTGCTTGGAATTTCATTTAGAACATTTACCTGGACATTTGACTCTGGGTGAGGTGAGAGATGCCTCCCGACTCTGTTTTTAAGGGCAGAAATCTGTCTGCCTCCGTTGTAGTTAACTCCTAAACTTTCCTGGCAGAACCTCCCCCCAGCCTTCCCTCTCCTGCAGATTTCTCCACTTGGTGCTGGGGGCCTGGTGCTGTCAGTGTTAGGGTGAAAGCAGACAGGTAGTTGGTTAAGAGCCCTCCTTGATGCTGGTGGATGCGAAGCCTGGGGGTAGAGAGAGAGACATTGCTGTTCTTTTCTTTTTCTTCCCTTTCCCTTCCATTTCCTTCTTTCCTTCTTCCTTTCTTCCTTCCTTTCTTTCTTTTCCTTCCTTCCTTTCTTTTTCTTTCCTTCCTTCCTTCCTTCCTCCTTCCCTCCCTCTTTCTTTTCTTTTCTTTTCTTTTCTTTTCTTTTCTTTTCTTTTCTTTTCTTTTCTTTTCTTTTCTTTTCCTTCCTTCTTCCTTCCCTTCCCTTCCCAAAATCCCTTCCCTTCCCTTCCCTTTCATTTCCTTTCCTTTTTTCTATCCTCTGCCACTTCAAAAACATTTATCAAATGGAGTAACAGAGACCTGACTTGTACTTCGTCTAAATTCATGACGATCTTGTGGGCTTTGGTTAGCTGAGGTTCATAGACTGTGCTAAGTTTTCTTCCTAAAAAAGGTAGGAAATTGCCCATGGGGTGTCATTGCAGGCCCTGTCTTCATTTAGAATCCTGGCATCTTAGAATCTTACATGCTTGGGCTCACACTTGAGATTTGGGTTCAGTAATTTTGGGGTGGGGGTGCCCAGAAATCTGATTTTTTAGACAGACATTTGAGGCGATTATTTTTTAATAGAATATTGCTTATTTAATTATTAAAAATTTTTATTATAGAAATTTTCAAGTAGCCACACAAATAAAGTTGAGTAATGAACCTCCATACATACATCCCCCAGTTCCACCAATTATCAATATTTTTCATTTTGTCTGTGTACCCATTAAAATTTTTTCCTCATGTATTTTAAAACCAATCCATTACATTAGTTTATTTAATGAGTAAATATTTAACTAGGCATTTCCAACATGTTTTTGTTTTTACATACCACTATGGCATGTCATAACCAACAAAATTAATAATTCTATAGTAACAGTTAATACTTGGCCCACTTCAAATCTCTCTATGTCAAAAATACCTTTCTGTGGTTGGCTTGTTTAAATCTATATACATTGCAGTAGTATGCTCTGTGTCTTTATTTTGTATGACTCCCCATTTTTTAAAGACACTGATTTGTAGAGAAACCAGACCTTCTCCAACTTTAATATAAATCACCAGTGAATCTTAAGTGCAGATGCTGACTCAGCAGATCTGAGGTAGGCCTGCAATGCTACGTTTCTGTCTTTCAGGTGAGGCTGAAGCTGTTGAGGGTTGGGGAGATAGGGAACCATACTTTGAGTAGCAAGGCTGTAGGAATGTCCCACGTTCTAGATTTGGCTGAGTCTGTCCCTGGGTGTTGTATAACCTGTCTTGACCCCTGTGTTGCCTATAGATGGGAGTTTGGATATTAGATAGGCTTGATTTAGATTCAGTTTTAGTTTTTTAAAATTTGGCAAGAATTTTTTAGTAATTGGAGTTATCTACTTCTTATTGTATTATATAAGGAGACACATAACGTTGTGTTATTCCATTTTTAGTGATGCTAAGATTGATCATGGATTAAATCCCAGATAATTCTGATTCAGAAGTTCCATGAATGAAGATATGAAAAGCTACCTTAAACTAATATTGTGGTTAAAAATAGTGGCAATAACTTCTGTTTATTAAGGGCTTGTTATGTGTCAGGCACTATTTTAAGTATTTAAATGTATTAAATTATTTAATTCTAACAATAACCCCAGGAGGTAGGTACTATTATTAGTCCCCCATTTAAAATAGAGAAACTGAGTCTTGGAGATAAGTAAGTTAACTTACTTGCCCAGGATCACACAGCTAGTAGCTGTCAAAGCAGGATTCAAACCTCTGCAGTAGGGTACTATTTATGCCTATCAAATAAAATGCAAAAGTCCTGATGAGAGTAACCATCATTTATACCACCTAGTCTGACAAGTTGGCCCATTTTATACTCTGCAAGCTGATATCAATTTATACACATTCATATAAACAAACTCCCCTTGTCTTTTTCAGAGAAGTTTTTCATAAGTGGGGAGGAGACAGATGACAGTGAAGTTGGGAGTGGAAGAATAAGTAGGGAGCAATTAAGAAAGAGGGCAGGAGATGGGGAGAGGTAAGGGGACGCTCAGTGCTAAGAAGGGTGGGACATAGGTCAGGTCTACCTAATTCAAATCAGGTAGCCCTGACCATGCCCTGACCTGCTGTACAAGTTAGCTAACTGCAAAGTTAGAGGCAACAAAGTCTATACGAGACCGCTCTTACTTCTGGAATTAACTATGAATTTGAAGGGGGTTCCAAAACCACCCTCATGTTTGACAACTTTCTAAAGGGACTCAGAGAACTCCCTGAAGCCATCGCCATGTTTGTGGTTTATTGTAGGGAAGGTTACAGATTAAAATCAGCTGAGGGAAAAGATGCATAGGGCAGAGTCAAGGAAAAGAACCCCACGTGGAACTTCCAGTCATCATCTCCCCATGGAGTCAGGATAGCGGTTACTCTTCTGGCATCAGTGTGCGACAGTACTCACGGAGTAGGGATGCTCACATGAGTCTCGGGATTCAGAGTGTTCGTTCACAGGGCTCCATCATACAGGCGTGATTGATTGCTCACAGGGTTGATCTCAGTCTCTGATCTTCAGTCCTTCTGGAGGTTGACTTGCACCACTGATACCAAAGTCCCCACCGTAAAGCATATTATTAATACCTAACGTGGCCAGTCTCCACCCTGTGGCTCTCTGGTGAGCCAGCATTACTCACAATCACATCGTTAGGCTGTCCTGTGTGACCCAAGGCCAAGGCAAACAGAGATACTCCTATCAGACATGGCATTCTGAGGGTTTAGAGATTATATCTCAGAAGCCAAGGGCAAAGGCCAGACCTCTTTTTACCGCTTTTTGAACAAAATTAAATTTTTTAGTACGTACCTATCATTGTAGCAGGATGGGGAGCTTTAACCCGCCCACCTGGTTCCACTGAGTACCTCATGGAGACAGTTCATCCCCACTCAGAGGGTGAGAGCCCATTCTTGAGCCTATTCCAGTCATCCCAACATATGAGGGAGATGAGCCTGAGAGAGGAGGGGTTTGCCTTACTTTGTGTCCCCATTCTGTTAGCACATTGGGCAAGTGGTGTGTGTAAACACTGGGTGACTTTGCAAGTTCTATTTAATAGCTTAATTTGTCTTGGGACATGTGAGATACTAAACCAGAGAAAACCAATGCCATACTTGATCTTAGCAAAAATGATGTAAAGCAGCTACACTCCAAGAAATGATCAGGCTTAGTTTAGGGATTATAAAGTTAATGGACATTGTGGAATCTTAGTTTCCTTCTGAACCTTCAGAAAAGTTGTAAAGTCGATTTTACAACTGCAATTAAAAAGAATTCAAATTCTTTTTCATTAAATGAAAAACATATGTATGTATATGCATAACTGGGACATTGTGCTGTATGTCAGTAATTGACACATTGTAACTGACTATACTTCAATTAAAAAAGAAATTAAAAAAAAGAATTTAAGTTTACTTAACTCTTCTTCTAGCCTGTTGAAACTTCACTTCATCATCTCACACAGACATCTACCTCTCCTAATTGTAGAAACTCTCAGGAGAATCTGTTAGATGGGGTTCTTTGTCACCCTATAACTGCAAAAGCTGTGCATTGACCATAGGCCATTCAGCAGATACCCCACTGTCTGCTAGGTTAGTGCATTTTGGCACTCAGATGAAAAGGTTTATCCTAAACATCTGCCTTTGACTAGAGGAAGGAGCTTTGATGATGGATCTTCCCAGCAGAAACCTTGTTTTACTCGTCTACATCCTCAGTGCCCAGCCCAGGGTTTGGCAGACATTAGGCATTGCTTGCGAGCCTTCAGAAGGAACCCTGAAAATAATGGTTTCTGTGTGAAGGCCTGCTGTGTCCAGGTTAGCACTAGTTTGGAAAACTCTTTTAAAAAGTAAAAAAAATAAGTTACTGAAATAATCCAGACTATTCAGAAAAAAACAAAAGGATAAAGTTAAAACAAAACAGGAAGCCAGTCATGGCATAAAATTTTGGAAAACAGTAGTTTTCATTTGTTCTCAAGGTGCTAAAGTACCACTGATGGGAAGAACAAGAGGAGAGAATGAAAAACTTAATAACATAATAAACATAATAGAATGATTAATAAAACTTGTTATCAACTTAATTGGCTAAAAATAACAATGATTATTTATTTATTGTTAGTTTAAAAAAAACCGTGTTAAGTGATGGGGCATTCTAGTCTTCTTGGTCTTTTTATTTAAGAAAATTTTAATTGAAATATTTCACATGTAAATGAAATCATTACAGTATTTCTCTTTCTCTGATTTATTTCACTTAACGTAGTACCTTTTAGATCCATCCATGCTGTTGCAAATGACAATTTTTTTTTAATGGCTTAGTAGTATTCGAATGTGTGTGTGTGACGTCTTCTTTATCCATTTGTCTACCAGTGGACACATAAGTTGCTTCCATATCTTGGCTATTGGAAATAAGGCTGCAGTGAACATTGGAGTGCAGATATCTTTTTGAATTAGTGTTTTTTGTTTTCTTTGGGTAAATGCCCTGGAGTGGAATTGCAGGATCATGTGGCAGTTCTATTTTAAAATTTCTTGGGGCACCTCCATACTGTTTTCCACAGTGGCTGCACTGATTTACATTCCCACCAACAGTGTTCAAGATTCCCTTTCTCCACATCCTCACCAACACTTGTTATGTGTTGTCTTTTTGATGATAATCATTCTGAAAGGTGTGAGGTAATACCTCAGTGTGGTTTTGATTTGCATTCCTGATGATTAGTGATGTTGAAATTCTTTTCACGTGTCTGTTGGCCATTTGTAAGTCTTCTTTGGAAAAATGTCTATTCATGTCCCCTGCCCATTTTTAGTTGGATTGTTTGTCTTCTGATATTGAATTGTATGGGTTCTTTATATGTTTTGAATATTAACCTCTTATTGGATTTGTTGTTTACAAGTATCTTCTCCCATTCAGTAGGTTGCCTTTTCAATATGTGGATAGTTTCCTTTGCTGTGCAAAAACTTTTTAGTTTGATGTAGTCCCATTTGTTTATTACATTTTAAAAACTGTTTTATTGAGATTTGATTCACATACCACACAATCCACCCATTTAAAGTGTTCAATTCATTGTTTTTTTGATATATTTACAGATACACAGATAGGTACAACCATCACTGCAGTCAGTTTTAGAGTATTTTCATCACCTCAAACAGAAGTTCTGTACTCCTTAATTGTTATTCCCTTATCTCCCCCATGCCTTCTCCAGCCCTCAGCAACACTAGTCTACTTTCTGTCTCTGTAGATTTCCCTGTTTTGAACATTTCATATGATGGAATCATATAATGTGTGGTCTTTCGTGTCTGGTTTCTTTCACTTAAAGTCTTCAAGGTTTGTTTGTGCTGTAGCATGTATCAATACTCCATTTATAGGGCTGCCTGCTACTCCATTGTAACACATTTATATAATGCATTTTGTTTTTATCATCAGTTGATGGATAGTTGGGTTGTTCCATCTTCTGACTATTGTGAATAACATTGCTGAAAACATTCAAGTACAAGATTTTGGGTGGACATGTGATTTCATTTCTCCTGGGCATACACCTGAGAGTGGAATTGCTGAGTCTTACAGAAACTCTATGTTTAATCATTTGAGGAGCGGTCAGACTGTTTTCCAGAATGGCTGCACCACTTTACATTCCCACCAGCAGTGTCTGAGGATTCTGATTTCTCCACATCCTTGCCAAAACTTACTTTCCATTAACTTTTTCTTTTATTATAGCCATCTAAGTAGATGTGAAGTGGTCTTTTATTATGGCTCTGATTTTTATTTTCTTCATGGCTGATAAGGTCAGGCATCTTTTCATGTACTTATTAGTCATTTTTACATCTTCCTTGTACAAATGTCTATTGTTTTTCATTCTTAATATTTGATTTTTCTTAAGCTTCATCTGAAAAATGGTGTGTAATGCCTAGTTGTTAATAGACTAAATAAAATGATACATATAAGCATTTAGTTTGTGTCCAGCTCTCAATTAATGATTGTAATTATTGTCATCACTCACATCTCTGAACCTCTGTTTCTTCATCTCTATTACCCTGAAAATTTGTGATTTTTCCCCCTACTATACCTCAATTATAATATAAATGTAATCACTGGTATTTAATATTAAATCATGTTCTGTGCCAAATACTAATGAAGAGCATTATTTGACTCCTGCCAACTATAATCAGGACATCCTGGGAATTCATTTGGAGGAACAGTGTGTAAACCTCAGATTCCACATGGTACAAGGATGGTGTAAAACATCTGTCACTGGAATGTCACAGCAAGAAACCTCAAGAGTTAAGTAGAACAAGAGTTAAGTAAAACTATAGTCATAGATGGAAAAACACTACCTAGCAGAGCTAACTCTTAGAATAAGAACAGTCACTTGCATAGCACTTACTATGTGCTATGCCCTGTTACAGCCTATGTAGATACACTTTTCAAATCTTCACACAAAATATGGAATGAATGAAATGAACAAATACTTAATGAGTGCCTTCTGTGTCCCAGGTCCTGTACTCTTGCTGGTAAGCCAAATGGTGAGCCAAAAGGACACATTTTCTACCTTCAGGGACTGCAGCCTAGAGAGGGAAGTGACAAGGCTCACCTAATCCCACCAATGAATGTGAATTTCACTGAGATGGAAGCCATGGAGGAATGGACATGGTGCCATGCAATTGTATGCTGGAGGGGGATTGCTTTTCTGGGAAGTAATAACTGAGCTGAGAGATGGAAAGGTGTGCATTGATTGGAGTAGAGGAGTGAGATGCCAGAGGGAAGAGCTCGAGCCAGTTTCCTGTGGCTGGAGGAAGCAAGGTGAAGTTCAGAAACTGAAAGGTCAGGATGGCTGGAGGACAGAGAGCAAAGGAGGGGCATGTTATAATGTGGGCCAGAGCCCTGTAAAGCTCAAGAGAGATTTTGGTCTTTATTCTGAGAACAATAGGAAGTTGTTAAAAGATTGTAATTAGGGGAACAACAGGACCAGATTTCTGTTACTGTGGCTGCAGTGTGGGAAACAAAAGGGAAGGGGCCTGAGGGGAATGAGGAGACCAGTACAGACAAAGACTTAAATGAGCAAGTTGGAGAAGTCCAAGTTAATGAGGTAGATGACTCTGCTGGCAAGATTTGCCTTTGTAAGGCTTAGGTATTTGTCTTCCCAGTCATGCTGTGGGCTGTCTTCCAGGTGCCATCCAGTGTCTGACAGAAAAAAATCAATTTTCTAGACACATATGCTTATGACCCAGAGACAGAACATGGAAATGCTGAGCTCATCCAGGATTCTATTCTGTTATAAATCTTAGAATGCCTGAGATAACTCCTCTCTTGGTGACTTTTTAGCCCCAGGCGTCCTGCAGGACCTAACTTTAAGTTCATCTCTTCCCTGATTTCTTTTCCCAGCACTCTGCCCTCTTTGATCTCTCCTTTTCTGAACTCCTATTGGATTTTGTAATCTATTTCTAGTTTGGGCTTTGCAAGGTCAGCGCTTAGAGTCTTTCCTGCAGTTCGACTGCCTGCTGTCCCCAGGTGAAAATACCTTTTTATGACCTCATGTTCCAACAGCTGGGTTCTCCACAGGGAATGTTAACAGCAAGGTATAGCAGCATCCATTTCCACTAAATGATACCCAAGAACAATTGGCATCAGACTTACTTTTATTGGAATTACTTTTATTAGAATCATGGAACATATATACTATCTTATATGAATGACCTTTGAACTTAAGTAGATAATTACCACTACCATTGAGATCTAAGCTTTTTAAAAAAATTTATTTTAACCCCTTTTAGTCTGTTCTCCATGTTGTAATCTGAATACCTAGAAAAGTGCTTGGCACGTAGTAGTAGCTCAATAAATGTTTGATGAATGAATGAATAGATGAATAAATGAACTTTCTACATGTCAAGCACTGTTCTAGGTGCTTAACTTGGTTAATTTCTCTTAATCTTTATAGCACTCTAGGAGCTGAGTTTATTATTATCCCTGTAAAGCAGTGCTGCCTAGCAGAAATATAACATAAGCCATGTGTGGAATTTCAAATTTTATGGTATAGCTACATTTAAAAAAATTTTTTTAAAAAGTAAAATTAATTTTATAGTATATTTAATATATCTAAAATATTGTTATTTGACATGTAATCAATATAAAAAATAGTAATTAGGTATTTTACATTTTTTTTTGTTCTAGGTCTTTGAAACCCAGTGTGTAATTTCACAGAGCGCATCTCCACTCAGAGTAGTCACATTTCTAGTGCTCAATAGCCACATGCAGCACCTGGCTACCATATTGAACAGCAGAGTGCTAGAACTTAGGATGGTTAATGAGCCCAAAGTCCCAAGTTAGCAAGTGGCAACCTGGACTTTAGATCACTTGGCTCTCAATCTGTGACCTTAATGACATGCATGCTATTCTCTAATGAGCTACACTTGAGGGCAGACTTATGAAGCACCTTAGATATAATCAGGCAACTTCTTAACCCTTAATCAGTATCAAATTTCAGTCAATATAAATAACCTGGTAATTCTCTGAGGCATAAATAGAAGGTAGTTCACCACTTTCTGCTGAATCTTTTCTCTATTGGCCTCCTCTGGGGCTTGCTGCCTGATCCAGGACTTGAGGCCAGCTTGCCATCAAAGCCCTTCCAAGGGGATGCCTCCGGCGTGATTTCTCTGTGATAGGTACCAATGGTACCAATGATCTGTTCACTTTGCTTAGATTGTTGGGAGGAAAGGAAAGCATGGCCTTTATCTTGCCCAGTCCTGCCTGGTCCTGATCACTGGATCCCTGCCTGGTTCTCTTTGGTTCCCTGACTGTTTCTTGTACATAATGATCAAATTGGAAGGGAAAGAAAATTACATAGTTGCCGCATGAGTGCCTTTTCCACCAGGAAGAAGTCTTTTCCTATCGTTTTGAATTTAGAATGGTGTGATTTCCACCTTTAAGCTGAATAATTCTTTGTCAACGATTATAACCCTGGATGCCATACATTAGTTTGGACAAAGACTACATTTGTAAAGGGCGATCTTATCTTTTTATTTTTATTTTTTTCTGGTACAAATTAGTGCTTATATTTTGCAGACATAGAAGTAATTATCACCTCTACCATTTAGCACTCTGTCATTGTTCAGCTTTCTGTTGCTGTGAAACAGACTACCCCAAAAATTAGGGACTTAAAACATCCACTTTATTTAGTTCATGGTTTTGTGGGTCAGGAAGTTTGAAAAGGGTCAACAGGGTGTTTCATCTCATGGCCGAGGAAACATCTGCTTCCAGGATATCTTCTTCACCCACAAGTCTGGTGCCTCAGGACTTCTCAGCCTCTTTTTCTTTCCACATGGCATCTCATCTGCCAGGATTTCTCCAGCATAGCTTGGGCTTCACAGAAGGGTAGTTCCATGGTGATTGCTGTTCTTATGTGTGACTGGCTTCTAAGAGGTAGGATGCAGAAGCTACTGGGCCAGTTAAGGACTATATTTGGAACTGGCACAATATCACTTCTGCCATATTTTATTAGAGCAGTTACCAGGCCCAACCAGATTCAAGGGGGTGGAGAAATAGATTCCACTTCTTGAGAGGATATGTTAAGGTCATGCTGCATAAGAGCATGTGGGGTGGGAAATATTGTTGTAGCCGTCTTTGAAAAATGCAGTCTGCCAGTTATATGCCATCTTGGATGGTGTCCATTTGTCTCATATATTTTCTGCCATTGCAATTACAATCATCTTCATATTGTTTCTTGTTTTCTATAGAGGCCACAGCCCTATAGTTAGCACTAACTAATTATTGTTGATTTGCCAATAAAGCATCCAAGATAAATTAATATTTGAAATTTTAGGAAAAAATAAATACCTATTTATACCTGACATGAAAACTAGTTTTTGCCAAATGGTTTACTTAGTTGTCCAAATTTGTTTTGTTTTTCCCTTAGCATGCCTGCCCTTCTCAATACTTTCTAGATCATCCTTCCAGACTCATAGTTATCTCCTCTATGAGGTCTTCTCCAGTTAACTCAGCCTGTGGGATCTATCCATTATCTTTACCCTAGCCATTTGTGCTGATTATAAAGATACTTGCTCTCTGCTCCAAACCTGCTCTTCTATACCCTGCTTTGTGATATTGAGCTGACATCCTGCAAACTAGATTTTTCTTTTGGAGATGTCTTCCTATTAGGTTCCACCAATAGAACACAATAGAGGGAGATTGGAAGGTAGGAATGAGAAGTAATGGACCTGCTTCTTCCTGTTTGCTTGCTCTTCCTGCCCAGTACTCAGCAATGCTTAAGGGGTCTAGGTCTCAGCTCCATGCATTCTCTTTTACAAGTTATCTGTTATCCCAGCTTTTTCCCTTGTTTCTCCAGCCCTAGGGATGGTAGCCACTTCCTGCAGTTATTGTATCTGTGTTATATCAGCATTCCCTTTTTGTTTTCACCACCTTCCAACACCAATTTCTTATATTAAATTCTTCCTGTTGAAATACCTAGAGTGATCTCTGTGTTCCTGACTGGACCCTGACTGGTACTCTGTCCAGACTCCTGATTGGATAATTGTGTACTGCTTTGTGACATGTTATATAGTTGCCCTGAGCTGTTATTTACTGTTTTGCCATGTTGTCCTTGCTTTCTACTTTATATTTTAAACTCTTTGAGGCAAGAGACCATATCTTACAGTTATTTGTGTTTTACATGGTGACCTTTACTTAGTGAGTGTTCCTGGCTCATAGTAAGTGTGTAATAAATGTTTATCAAATTTTTTTGTGGAGTTGGCAATCAAGGATAGCAGATATGGAGTCCAAGGCAATGGTCAGGGCAAAGGCATTGATTGCTTATAGGGATGGAGATGTTTCCCAGCCAAGCTGTTATTAATTGTGAGCTGCTGGTGGATGGGACACAATTATAGGATGATTGTCCTGGGGTTGTAAGTTTGAGAGGTCACATTCTGTATCAGCTGAAACCCTTTAAACCAATATTTGAAAACACTGGGTTCCTTGAAGTAATTTTCCCTTCCAGTTGAAGCATTTCTGGTTGACAGACACCTAGGCTACTGAAGTCTCATGTTTTATTTGTTCAGATTAGTTTTGAGAATAGCTTGTCTTGAGTGCACCCCTCACCTAGGTTGTGAAAATTGAACTTATTTAAGTAAATTAAGGTATTTAAATTTGGACTACTGAAGTGGATGTAGGATGATTTTTGCTTTGATGTTAGTGATACTGTCCTAATGTGAAATTAAAGAATAAGGAAAAACTCTTTACAGTTGTATTTAATGATCTTCTTTCAAGACATTTGTGATTGTTTATGCTTCAGCATTTTATGGTAAAGTGGAAATTACTTTGTTAAACTGATTTCCATCTTTCCCTCAAGCAACCTAATACTCTCTGTTTTGTCAGAGTATAATTTATCCATAATGTTGTTTTCCTGTGTTGAACTTTCAAAGCCTATTTTTTTTCAGCCTCTCATATATTTAATGGAGGACAGGTAAGTCCTACCTGATTCTTGACTTGCTCTGCTCACCTCGATGTGAGTTTTAGCTAATGTATTTAGTCAGGTGTCAGTATTTGGATAATGGAGATTTCTGTGACACGTTTTACTTTCTTTTCCATCAAACAAATGTGTTAATTAATCTATGACATTTGATCACAAGGTAGAGACCAACAGAATGAACCTTTCTTATTTCTTTCTTGTTCATGGTTCTTGTCTAGACATATGTGTCATTTGGAGAAGGATTAATGACCACATTAGCATCAACACTAATTGCAAGCCCAGTCACCTGATGAGGTGCTTCTCTGCTGAGGATCAAAATAAGCAGATAAAATTAAAAACTCTAACCCATATGGCTTTCTTGATATTAAAAAGTACAGATTTAATAATCTGTTTCTTAAATTTGGTACTATTTAAGGATCATGCTTTGTTTGTTTCATTTTGTTTTAATTAGGTTTTAACTTGAGGAACTACGTGCATAAAACTGTCCATGAAATGCAACTGATTACCAGGTTGTCACCATTGCAATTTTATGCAGTTGACCACACGATCATCTCAGCACTTCTTCTTTTAGCCCAGAAAGCTGATTCATTTTTTGTGTTCATAAATAATCTCAGTGCCTTAATGATGTTTAGTGCTCTCTGATTTTAGGGTCTGTTTTAAAATAAATCTAATTCATTAAATATTTAGAGTGCTTACACAGATGTTTGTGAATCAGAAGTTAGTAGTGTTTCCATGGAAGAATAAATCAAGGCACAGAAGGAAAGTCTATGGGCTGTTTTAAAGTTAAGAAGAGATGCCTTTATAGCTTTCAAAAGTGTTTGAAAATTAAATGTTTGATTTATAAGGGCTGTGTACACACAGGGCTCAAATTATTCATGTATCATTTAGAAAATGTAAAATGCTTAATGTTCTGACATTATGTGATCATTGCTATTCTAATGTATAGTGTCTACTAAATCTTTCTGGAAGCGGGTGAGGGTGGCATTGATATACAGGAGCATATGCTTCATGTGCTAGTAAATCTTTCTTCCATTGAATTAAGGCCAAGGAGGGAGCAGTGAGTGGAACTTAAAGTGATATTACAGTATCTGGTACTGTTCTAATCAAGAAATATGTAGCAGTGCTGGTGAAAAATGGGTAAAAACACACAAAAATCCACTAAGGTGACAATGCAGTCAGAAATTTATCAATGATGCTTTTTGGTAAGGCTTCCCAGAATCATGGTCATGACTCATTAGAGTTGCCTTTCAAGGTTGATGCCATCTTAATTCTCTCTTTTCTTTTGGTACCCCTCTGATGACACTCATTGAATCACTGCTCTTTGTGGGTGTTTATTCATTAATGAGTTAGAGTCCTCCTATCACTAGCCAGCTGGGTGAACTTGAACATGTGGCTTCATTTTCTAAGCTTCAATGTCCATGATAGTCACAGCTACCTTGTAGGATTAATATGGATAAATGAGGTAATTCATGTCCACATTCAGCCTGGGGCCTGGCACACAGTCATCCCTTGGTGTGGCTGTGTCACTCTTCACCTTTTGCAGATGCCTGCCCACAGCTATTTTGACAAAGAGTGAAAGGGTGCATTGTGAAAGGGACTAGGGAGAGAATAATTTAACAAAATGGGTAATTTTATCCCCATAGTTCAGTGTAGCAAATGGAACTCTCTGAGTAAGCGTGAGAATGTAAGAGGCCCAAATGTAATGTGTGTAGGAACTGGTTGGCTAATTCCAGTTCTTCTTTTTGAGTTGTGGAGGGGGACTCCAGGTGCAGTGCTCTGGGCTGTCTTGGGGAACTCAATTTCTGCCCTTGACAATATAGAGCTCAGTACACAGGGGAGAAGAGCTCCTTAGCACAGTCACCCTCTTTTCTTAACTGGAGACAGGCAGGAAATCTCAGTTGAGGAAGGTGATATATGAATGTGTACTGGGGGTGTGGGGCTGAGGAGTGGGAGGAGACAAATTAGGCTAGGCACTCTATGTCAGTGTTAGGATGGTGAATTCATTAAGCATCTTCAAGAGCTAACTATATGAGGAGTATTTACTCTGTTAATTACAGTACAGGAGAAAACTCAAAGATGGGAAAAATCATGGATCCCTTGTTCTTGAGGATCTTGTCGCCTAATGGCAGTAGGTTCTGAGAGTTTCCAGGAGACAGGACATCACACACACACACACACACACACACACACACACACACACACACACACACACACATGCAGATGAAATGACCTACCTGGCGTCATGACACTACTCAATCCATCCGGATTTCTTTGTGCTCCTTGCCCCTTCTTTGTCCTTTGGTGCCAGGACTGTTGACACCCTGACTTGTTGATCTAGGCTGGTGCTAGAGGAAGAGGGACCCCAGACTCCAGTGGAACTGCGGTTACTGACAGGCCCCCTAAAACAAGTGGTTCTCAAACTTTTTATCCTTGGGACCCATTTCCACTCTTACAAATTATTGAGGACTTTGAACAGCTCTTGTATATATGCTGTATCTATTGATATTTACCATGTTAGAGATTAAAATTTATTAATTCACTTAAAATAGTACCAATAAATTCATTACTTATTAACATTAGTAGCATTTTAAACAAAAAATAATTACATTTTTCAAAACAAAATTTTGGAGAGTGGCATTGTTTTACTTTTTTTCCCTTCAAATCTCTGTAATGTCTGGCTTAATAGAACACAGCTGGGTTCTCAGATGGGCTTCTGAACTCAGTGCATTGTGATCTCACACATTAAGTTAGCTCTGGAAAGCTGTGTTGTACACTCGGGAGAGAATGTGAGTGCAAAAGGCAAATAACATCTTAGTATAAACGTGAAAGTTTTAACCTCACAGACCTCCTGTGATGAAGGCTGGAAAGATACTCCTTTAGCTAATCTTAAAGGAAGGAAGAAGGGGTGTTATCACCTTATAGTTTGGGGACGATCAGAAAGCTGGCAGGCAGTGTCAGGGCTTGGGAGTAAGTCTGTGACTCTAGAATCACTGCCCTGATTCTCCCACTTACTAGCTGTGTGACCTCCAAATTATGTAACCTCTTTATGTCTTGGTTTTACTGTCTTTGAAATGGAGTTCGTGATAGGATCTGCCTCTAATAGACGTTGTGAGTCCTAGTGAGATAATGTAGGCAAAGTGTTTAACTAATAGTAAGTGCTCAATCTTAGCTTTGTTTCTTTGGTTTTTATTACTATTAAGGTGCCAATTCATTATGAGCCTGTTTCCATATCCACCAAATGAGGCAGGTTTAGATGGTCCTAAATGTCTCGCCCAGTTTAAATATTCTTTGATTTTGCTCTGAAGCCTTCCTTCCCCATGTTAGAGGTGAGAAGTGGGGGGAGATGTATATAGTTCTAAGGTGAGAAAAGCACTTATTTTTCTATTGTTTTTGGTAGTTAACTGCTCTTCTCTCTCCCCTGCTCCTGCTTATAAATCTATTAAAAACTTTCAAGGGCTTAAAGAATAAAACAGTGAAAAGAATTGTTGTTTCCTTGGGAAAAATTAAATTTAGCCCTTTCATTTGGAGCCAATACAGATAGCAGAGCAAACAGAAATTTAAAATTTGTTTCCAGGTCCCATGGTGGTTTCAGGTCAAAGTCATAATAAGGTTTATCTCATGTCTAAATTTAATTGACGGGTAAATGAAATGATGCTGAGAGATCTTGCTGACTCATCAGTTTACAAAAATACATAGAGTAGGTAATAGACTTTTAATAGAGGAAGGAAAGTAGGAGTTTGGATTCATGGAACAGGGGTAGAGGAGAGAAAACAAGGGTGAAAAAGCAGTTTGAAGAGGCAAACATTAGACCTGCAGGTTGATTGAGAACCCAGATCAAAAGAAATCAATACAAATGCTTTGGTTTATTTTTTTCCCCTCGGTTTTCACTTAAGTACTAGTCTCTAATACAGTGAAAAGCAGGCGCAAAGCATATTAGAAAGAAGATAAGACAAATGGTCTCAGAAGTAATAGGAAGCACGGCATGTGTTGCGTGCTGCTTTGTTTAAATTTACTGGAGCCTTGCTATGGAGCCCTAGGGAAGGCATGAAGATTTGCATATGAGGACTTTATTAACGGGGAATTCTTAGAGGCAATCTTGAGAACATCACAGCTGAAGCACTGTTGCTTGCCGTGGGCACACAAGGGCAGTGCAATAGCAAGCCTTGACTTCGGTGTGAAAAATGTGCTGGAATCCAAATCACAGAAACTTGTGTTGATAGTAAAAAATAATATCACGATGACAAACATCATGGAATAATGCGAAAATTTTACACTTAGTGATGACTGTCAGGATAGCAGCTTTAGAATTCGTAGATAGAATTGTTTACCTGATAAAAAATTATGTCGGTAATTTGGATATTACTCATACTACTAGAGTGATGCTTAATGTTAACTTTTCCACCGAAAGCCTTGGAATACATTTTGATACAATAATGGAAAGCCTGGGCTCTTGCAGGGTGAGAACCAGCAAACTGCTTCTGAGAAAGAGGGATGTGTTTATGCTCAAAGAGGAAGGATAATAGCTATAATCAGACAGAATAGGAACTCTTTTATTTGTGGTAATCACTGGGAAAATAAATATTATTTTTCATCTTTTTGAAGAATACGTAGATCTGAAGGAGCCCAATCTGGTTTGTTGCCATTTGCAACCTGAAATCATTATCTCTTGACCTTGCCCCATATGGAACTAGAAGTCATCCACTTGGAACTTGATTCATTATGAAAGCTATTAGCTGCCTGAGTCTCTCTTGTCTGCTCCAGAAAGTATATGGAAAAAGTCCTAACATGGCAGAGGGGCACAAATGCACCACACGGGGGCTTCTATTTGTGCTGAGCAAATAGGTTCCTGATTCTGGCCCTAGACAGTTCGTGCTTTGGCAGGTGCGTGCCATGAGGACTGTGTCTGGGATCAGGCATCCAGCCTGGAGCCCATCTGATTGGCAAGGGGGAGGTGAATGGTGAGAGGAGCAGGAACAAGTTTTCTCTCTGAAGGACTGAGTGAGTCGACCTATGTGGTAGACAGACTTCTGTTGATGCCATTAGAACATGCCTAGCATTTTCTGGACACTTAGTAGGTGCTAAAGTAACAGTTTGAAGTCCTCAGATGGTACAGCTGAGCAGGACACACCCGTGTAATATGTTCCTCTAGTGATTAATTCAGAGAAAAGGCTGCAAACTTGTTTCTTTTCTCTGTTTACACATTGTGCAATCTGCTTCAGATAGAAAATGATGGCGTTTAAATTCCCATACTGTCTGTCTTTTGTGTTAACTGTCACTTTAGTAGAGCTCTGCTGAAACAGGAAGGATGGTGAGGGTGTCCACTGCCTTGAACCTGGTGGAGAGAATTGAGGGAGGAGGGTTCCCAATATTGACTTCAGCGTGGATTTGTGAAAGTGGCTTGACTTCTCTGTCCTCACTTTTTACCTCTGAGATATGAGATGCTTCCCTGTGGGAGAACACTTCTAATGCTCACCTCACCCATATTTAGTTCTTTTCACCTTTTGAGTGTGAGAGGTTTGCACTTCCCAACCCATTTTGCAGTTTGGTGGGACCATGAGGCCAGTACTGGCCAGTGAGTCGTGGGCAGAAGTCATGTGTGTCATTTCCCAACAAGAGAATTTCAGTGCCAGTGGGAGACCTCCAGCTTTCTCTCATCCATGCTGCTGCAACCAGGAGTGTTCCAGACGGTGGCACCTCCATCAGCCTGGGTACCAGTGAGAAGACAGGGAACAGAGCTCCCTCCTCACCTTCTCCTGTACCACCATCAGTGCCTGCTGGACATACAATGTGAACAAAGAAGAAAGTTTTGTTTCGTCTCTGGGATGTGAAGGCCAGTTGTCACCACAGCATAACTTAATTTATTCTCACTAATCCATGCCCATTGCTTAATTCTTAAACATGAGAATTATTTTATTAGTTTGTATTCTTTTTTTAGTACACAGGCACCTAGTTCTTAGACTTTAGAGAACATCAGAATCATATCCTGCTGGTTCAATTTGTAGACTTCTGGGCCTTATTTCCAGAGATCAGACCTCAGTATCTGGTGAGAGTTCCTAGGAATCTGCTTTTTTTTTTTTTTTAAATAGGATTTTTGTGTGATTCTGATTCAGGAGGCAAGACCACACTTCATGAAGTGCTGTAAATCTGTATTATGCTATAAAGACCCTGTCTATTATTTCTCAAGTTCTCCTAGAGAGACATGTTCAGATATTAGTAAAAGGTTAAAAGCATTTAGGGCAGGAATAAGTATAATGAATATAAAGTTCACCAGCTCTGTTTCAAGGCTGTACGAAGCAGAGATAAAGTGAAGACACAGAAGTGGTGATTAATAGACCTGGCCACTTTCTAAATGAGAATTCTAAAGATTGTAAGTCATTTGGAAATTGAAGTTATGACCTGGAAAACGAGTCACAATTAAGAAATATCAAGTCAGAAATGGATTTGAAGAAGTAAAAGTAGAAAACAGTGGGACAGCTCCCCCACAGTTGATTTGAGAGGGAGCTGGAGAGCAGGAGCTGGGGGCCTTAGAAGACTCCGTGGGAAAGAGCAGGGGGAGGAGGAAGCTGTGTCTGACCCCGCCGTGGGCTCTGGGCCTCACTCAGCATCTTGATGCGGTACTGCCGGTTCCCAAGATGATGGTTTCCTAAGGATCCAGAGACGTGTTTTTTGACTCTTAGGAGGTGGGTTTTATTGAGTTCACAGAAGGAATTTGCTCGTCTAAATTTTGAAATTAAACCCTTTTTGTTAAAATGATGATTTTATTCAACCTCCATCCACCCCAGCCACCTATCATGTCTCAGAGTTGCGTGAGCCTTCTTCGTCATCTCATACATACATGAGTATCATCTCATACTGGAGAGATGACAGACCTGTGAAGTTCACAGCATTGCACCAGTTCCATAATTCTGCTTTTGGCAGCATAAAATCATTTAGGGGCCCTCCCTCTTGCTGTTTATCATGGGCGGTGGGGTGACTACTCACAACTACTCAAAGCAGCAGTGGAGACAGAGCAGGCAGGGTAGGGTGTCCCCAGGCCATGTAGTCCACTTGAACCTGTGGGGTCTACTTGCTTTACAATTATGTGTCTAGAAAAGAACCAACTGCCCATAGCAGGACCATCCATAAGAAATGAGAGGGGCTTTTCAGGAAGTGGGTAGAGGGAAGCCAGGGCAGTACCCATCTAGGACATTAAATCAAGGAGAGAGCCTGGCAAAAATAAAGGTGGTTCTGCTGGGTGATATTCGCAGTGTCTGGAAATCATGGTCGTACACACTGAGCAGCTCATCTTCCCCATCCCTGCTGTCTTCAGGAAAAATCACATGGACTCCACTTGTCCCCACTGTGACTGACAGGCTGCTCACTCTGTCCTTGAGTAATTTCTTTTCCCCTGCAAAGTTGCCTTTCCTGTTCCTTATAAACAAATTTTATTTGTATAATCATCTGAGAAGAGGGAGTCGAAGCAGTGGGTGGCAGAATTTGCTTGAGTTCCACTCTGAGTGTTAGCCTGGGTCCTTCATTCTGCACCCCCACCTCTACCCTGGAGGCATTCAGAGTCTGCCATGCCAAAATACACCACTCCAGCATAGGATTATTTTGAACTGAAGGCAATTAAGAAAAGGCAGTCACAGGTCAAGATCTCTGCCTTCTCCTATCTGCCTGAGAGCAGAACATAAATTCCCCTTGTGAAGGTCTACCCCCCACCCTCATTTCTAATGCCAGGAAGGGGATAAAAACCTTAACACTGGAGATGGATGACATCAAAAGGGTCTGAACAAACAAACTTTATTAAATAGCCCTTATCTTCCATCAGTTTCCACATATATTTCCCTATCGTATTCCCCCATATAATTTGCCACCCATGGAGGCTCAAAGTCCTCTTCTTGTCACTTCTCTGAAAAATTACTGTCCTTTGCTAAGAAGCTATATAAGCCCAAGTTCTTATTTTGTTTATTTGTGTTTTCTCTTTTTTCTTCTTGGTGAGCCTGACCAGGGGTTTGTCTATTTTGTTTACTCTTTCAAAAAACCAGTTCTTGGTTTGATTGATTTTTTTCTATATTTTTTTTAATCTCTATTTTATTTCCTCCCTGATCTTTATCATTTTCTTCCTTCTTCTGACTTTAGGTTTTGTTTGGTCTTATTTTTCTAATTCTTTTAGGTGATAGGTTGTTTACTTGAGATTATTCTTGTTTTTTGAGGAAGGCCTGTGTCGCTATGAACTTCCCTCTTAGGACTGCTTTTGCTGCATCCCATAGATTTTGTATGGTTGTGTTTTCATTGTCATTTGTCTCAAAGTATTTTTTAACTTCTTCCACCCCTTTGAGTTACTCATCACTAAGTGCTCCCACATGTATGCCTGTTAGTAAACTTCTCTCCATTTTTCTCTTGTTAATCTCTCTTTTGTCAGTCTAACATAAAGGGCCCCAACCTGAGAATCTAAGATGGGTAGAGGAAATTTTTTTTTCCTCCATTATAACTCTATATCCTATTTTTCATGCCATAATTATGATGATTTTTAACTCCTGTAATTTAGAAGGAAAATTTTTGTTGAAAGGGAGAGAAAGCCAAATCAAACTAGTTTATTGAAGAAAAATGGTGAATGTGAGTGCACACAGATATTGTGTGTACATGCGTGTCTGTTGTCATATACCTGAATGGTCCAGGGGTATCTGCGGTCAAGATGTCTGGATCTACATACTCAAACGATGTTGCCAGGAATCTGGTTATGCTTTCCTCCGTGCTGCTGTCTTCTGTGTTGTTTTCATTCTCAATTAGATTCTCCTTCAGAGATGGCAAATATTCTCTTGACTTGCTTTCTTCTAGATTAGCAAAGTCAGTGGAAGGAGACTACATATTTCTCTAGAATTTCAGCAGAAGTTCTAGGGCTCATATCTGTTGGCTCTGACTGGCTTGTCCTGAGTCACATCCCATCCTTGAGCCAGTTACTGTGAATATTTAGGGAGACCATGCTAATTGGCCAGGGCTTGGCTACCTTCCCACCCCTGGATATGGCAGGTAGGGTAAATCTCACCTGAACCATATGAAAGAGATGAGGGAGGGAAGTGGTTCCCCCAAAGGAAAAGCAGAATATTCTCACTAGAGAGGGCAGAATGGCTGCTGGAAGCCAAAACTCAAAACTGTCCACAGCAGAAGGTATATTGATGTCCCCTGGCTAACAGTGGAATTTGAAATTTTCAGGTTCTGATAAACAGCCAAGAGAGTGAGAATTGGATTTACTTCTTTCTCATTCACTCTATCAATGAGTCAGTGTATGAAATGATAAAGTCCAGTTTTCAGGAGTAACATTCTTTGTTTGACCTGTTTTAGGAACCATGAGGGAATTTGCATAATAGGATTAATGTTGCTTCTTATTAGTGCCACATAGTCTAAAGCTCTTCAGGATTTCTATTATAGACTTCCATTTCACTCTAAGTGATATCTAAACTTGTCTTTTTTGTCAATGAGAAGTATATTGCCACATGCACAGTTCAACATGTATTTCATTATTTTATATTTGGTGCAAGACTATTGCTTTTTGTAATGAAAGTCACTAGTTGTTGTTCTTAGAGATGTGAAACAAACCTTGATATCGAGGAAACGTCACTGGAAATAAAAAACTCCACACAGTTTTTCTGTGACAGAATTTTCCATTATTGACAGAAATAAAATCCTAAGCATTTAAACATGTAAGCAATTGGAGAAACTGATTAATAAACATTTTTAGGATAAAACATTCAAAAGTGTGCTTATTGTAAACTTATAAATAATTCTACACTCTCAAGGGGGAGAGATGGGGGAGGAGGGAGGGGAGGAGAGAGAGACGAGGATACTAGTTTGGTTAAATCTACACTGCTGTGTTTTCTTCATTACAGATTCTAACTGTCTGGTATTTCTGATACCAGTTTTATGATCTGACTTGACTCCTTTGTGACTCCCTTTTCTAGCTTCATGATACTGAACTGCTCCTGAGTTTTCCTGACTCTGACATGACACCTTGGGCGTACATCCCAAAGTGGGTATTTCAACACAGGATTTAGCCATACTGAAATAAGGATCATGTTTGGTCCATTCAGAGAAGAGGAAAAAAATTCCTTCTCTAGTTGTTTAACTAAATTGAGCTTTTACTCTAAGAGAATGGTAGGCCTGGTATTTCTGTTAGGACATAATCTTATGTGACTAATAGACCAGTGAAAATATTATGGTTTAAGAATTCATCTGATATCAGCATACCATCACAAATCATAGGACCATCCTTCAGTTGGTTAGTCTAGTCAAAACCTCAATTGGATTGAGTGTTTGAATGAATTGGCCCATGTGGTGTTTGCTCTTGTCCTTTTCCCTCCAAGGTTTTATGCTTAAAGTTAGTGGAATTTCCCCAGGAGAAACATTTGATATCTTGATGTCAATGACCTGGTTACTGCAAGATCTGTAAAAGCAGAGCACCACCAAAGAATTCATTTTAAAGCACAACCATCAATGGGTCTCTAATTCCTTATGTGGAAAAGTGATTCGTAATGTAGGGGAACATTTAAAGAACTGTCTAATGTAATGGACTTTAATTGTTATCTGTTGCTTATTTTACCCTCATTTCCCCAAATTTGCTTTGAAAAGAAACCTTTTAAAAGTCATTTTAAAGTTTTTAAAGTTATAAAAGTGGTAAATGTGGAGGACTATGAAGCTGTCAAAAGCAACAGACAAGATTTACACACATTATAGATAGATCTTACTATAGTTCTGAATGAAAAAAAAGTAAAAATGAAATGAAAGAAATATCACAATACCACTTAATTAATTATGTGATTAACAAATACATATCAAATCAGTCATACATATTTTACTACACAGTATCATGGTTTCCTATCAGAAAAGATTTGGAGTAACCAAAAAACATCAGATGAGGGAGGCCTTCTAGGAACAAATGATGTGTGTGTGTGTGTGTGTGTGTGTATATATATATGCTCCTGAGGACTAATTAAAAAAAGTAAGTTTAATAAATACTGTTAAAAGACAAAAACATTCTCATTAATCCACTGTCCTATCAAATAATCATCACTGGCATTTTAAACTATTCATTTACAACCTTTCCTTCTTTTTTTAAAGAGAAAGATCTTGAGCATTTTCCATTTGGTTTTCTGAAGGGCAAAAAGGCATTGACTTATTCATAGCAACTTGAAATTTGTGAGCCTGCAAAGCCAACACAAGCTTCTTTATTCTATTACCTGTTTTCACCCCTTCTTAATTTACCATTCCCCCTACTTCTGTCTACCTGTAGAACATCTGAGCTGAAGTGTACAAGGGCAGTTGGAAATGTGGTCCAGATCTCTTGAGAATGGCCTGAGTTGTGATAATGATGTGGGTGGTGTCAGTTTTTGAAAGCCATTCATTTAGCACATAGTTATTAAGCAGTGAATTTATTAATTGATATAATTAATTAATTCCACAGTTATTTATTGAGAAACAACTATGTGTTAAGCACTGAACTGTAAAGGAGACTAGGGGAGGATTAATATTCCTGTAATTGGTTGTTTTTTTTATATTTACTATGTACTTGCCATGTGCATAGTCCCCTAACTTGCAGGGTTTTTTGTTTTGTTTTGTTTTGTTTTGTTTGCAATTTTTAGAGGTAAAGTATTTGGGAATAAAATGAATATGAAGCAAGTCTTCTTGCCAGGAGAGGAGGCTTTTCTGCTGGAGGAATTTCCTTCTGAGCTCTAAAACACCTCAGCCTGTAGATGGGCTGTAAGAATTCCCTGAAAAAACCTATGTAGAATTTTACCTTTGCTGAAACTATGAAGAAAGGGCTAGGCAAGAAAAAATTAACCTGTATACAAGACTTTGAGAGAATGTTTAAATCTACTTAAGGACATATTAAAGCATCTTTGCCCTTCTTTTTTCTTTTTTACTGTGCTAAAATATTGATAACATAAAAATTAAAATTTTAACCATTGTTAAGCTACAGCTTCAAGGCATTAAGTACATTCACACTGTTGTGCAACCATCACAACCATTTGTCTCCAGAACTTTTTCTTCTTCCCAAACAAACTCCATATTTACTAAACAAAAGCTCCCCATTCCTCCCTCCCCTCAGCCTCTGGCAGCCGTCTTTCTACTTTCTGCCTCCATGAATTTGACTATCCTAGTGCTATAGGCCACAGATTTGTTCCCACCACCCAAATTCACATGTTGAAACCTAATCCCCATTGTGATGGTGTTTGGAGGTAGGGCCTTTGGGAGGTGATTAGATCATGAGAGTGGAGCCCTCGTGAAGGATTGGTGCCCTTATAAGAGACACAGAGAAGACTTGTGAGGACACAGTGAAAAGATGGTTGTTTGTGAACCAGGAAATAGGCTCTTACCAATGCCAAATCCGCCAGTGCCTTGGTCTTCCAGCCGCCACAGCTGTGAGAAATAAATGTGTTATTTATGAGCTACCATGTCTATGGTATTTTGTTATAGCAGCCCAAACTGACTGAGCTACCTCATTATCTTATATAAGTGAAATCACAGTATTTGTCTTTTTGTGAGTGGCTTATTTCTCTTAGTGTAATGTCCTCAATGTTCATTCATGTTGTAGCATGAGTCAGAATTTTCTTCCTTTTTAAGGCTGTATAATATTCTCTTGTGTGTATATACTATATTCTGTTTATTCATCTGCTGATCGACACTTGGTTGCTTTCACCTTTTGGCTACTGTGAATAATTTGGCTGCTGTGAACATGGGTGTACAAATACCTGTTTCAGTGCCTGCTTTCAGTTCTTTGGGGTGTATACCCAGAAGTGGAATTGCTGGATCATATGGTAATCTATGTTTAATTTTTTGAGGAACCACCATACTATTTTTCATAGTGGCTGCACCATTTTACGTTCCTACCAACAAGGCACAAGGGTTCTAATTTTCCACATTCTTGCCAGTACGTTTTTTTCTTAATGATATAACCATCTTAATGGGTTGAGGTGGTGCCTCATTGTGGTTTTAATCTGCACTGCCCTAATGATTAGTGATACGGAGCATCTTTTCATGTCCTTATTGGCCATTTGTATACTTTCTTTGGAGAATTCTTCAAGTCTTTTGTTGATTTTTATTTATTCAAATCTTTTGTTGATTTTTAAATCAGATTGTTTGGTTCTATTGTTGAGCTTATGGAACTTCCTTATTTATTCTAAATATTAATTCATCATCAGATATGTGATTTGAAAATATTTTCTCCCATTCTGTGGGTTGCCTTTTCATTTGGACATCTTTCAAGCATCTTTAATGCAGCTTAGGAATGTATACTTAAATGGAAGTACCTGATATTCATTGAGGCACAGAGGCAGTAGAAAAGGGGCTTTGCTCTGCATCTTCTCATAATCAAGTTGGCAGAGGAGACAAACACCTGATTAGAAAACAGTGTAGTAAGGAACGCCAAAGGCTAGAAGAGCCCAGAGAGAAAAAACTCTGCTGCATTAAGTGTGAAGTGTTTATATCTGTTCATTAAAGCGGTTCCCTCAAAGACCTCCACTGGATTTCTCATCCACCCCAGGGTATTATATATGTACCCATATACGGATGTCTCCCAAGTCCCTAATAGGAGGATGAGAACCTAATTTCTACTTCTAGACTGAACATCTCTTCCTGAATGTCTTGCAAGTTTGTCATCATCTTGTTCTAGACAGTTCATATATTTAGAAAGAAAATGTATGAATTTTATTTTATCAAAAAGTATAATGATTTACCATTTCATCAAATTTTGAGTTTATGTCCTTTAAAAAAAAATCACTGCACTTTCACTTTCAAGGTCATTTTTGTGCCTATAGGATGGTTAGATAATACCGAATAAATAAAAAGAAGTAATTTTCAGGTCACTTTGTCATTGCCATATTTATGAAGTTTGAAAGAATGTAAAACATTATTCATAGATTATATTTAGAATTTCAGCAAGCAGGTTAGTATAAATTTCCTATGAATTCGAGTGATTGCTTTTAATATTCTAGAAAAATTTTGATAGAGTAAGTATTTTACTATTTTAAAAGCTGACAAGAGCTGTTAATCATAAAGAAAACAATATATGTAGCTCTGTGATTCTAAAGTTAGACTTAAATTTTTAATCTTCCCTTAATTTATTTTAGTCATTGAATATTCATTTTGCTCATCTATTTAATAATTGATTTTGGATAGTGTCATTCTTCCAAGGAGACCAAAACAGAGCAGATAAGTCAGACTTTTCCAGTGCATAAATACTCTCCTATGAATATATTAGATGTTCAGAATCTATACAAATGCTTTCTATAAGGCTGCTTATTATTCATAGATAATGATAAAAATGATGATGACTAACAGTTATGTGGTTTTTAAAGTTTACAAAGCACTTTTGCATATATTATATCATTTTTATCCTCATAGAAGCTTTGTGAAATAGGCATTGCTTTTATCATTTCTACTTTATAAGTGAGGGGATCTAGACAGGGAGAGTTTAAGTGACTTGCCCAAGGTCACTGAGTGAGAGCTTGGATCCAGCCATAGCCTGATGAACCACAAATTGTGTATCCTTTCCATCAATTGCCACATCTCCTCTCATATCTCTTGGTACATGAGTTGGCTTTTCTTTAAAGTTTTCAGGAGCCACTACTGACCTGTAAAAATCACTTGTGATAGTTTTCAAAGGTGTCTCACATGAAGAAGTTGACCCATGTCATTCATAGGAGAAATTTGGTTATTATTGTAAAGGGAATGAATTCTCAATCCACCAACTGAATTATTTAATTCTAGTTTATGGTCCCATGTTGACTAGTTTCCTGATAGGAAAAGCTCAATTAATCAGGATACATTTATTCTTTGTTTTCTCAGTCAATTGAAGATTTTCTTTCATCACCATACTTCCCATGAAGGTTGATTATAAATTTTCAGAGATTTTGCAGGGTCGGGGCATCTGGGGAAGGTTGGGGAAGCATTAGATCTATGGGTTTCCTTTGGTGTCTGCTGAACAGGACATTATCCCATCTGGTCCCGAAGCATCATCTCTTCCTGTCAGCATCTGCTGAGATGTCTGAGCTCCCAGCTGCCTCTGGTAATCAGCCTCCTCTGGCATCTGCTGTGGTGTCCTTCTTGTCCTTACAACAAGGCCACTCAGGTCTGCCTGCCTTCAGTGCCATGTCCTCCTGGCTCTTGGCTACCAGGGGCAAAGGTCTTCTGCTCCTTAGGTCTTGCTCAGAAGCTGTGAACCGTGGTGGGCTCTCTGTAGACGTTATTATACAACTGTTCACCAGCCCTGCAAGGCAGGGGAGCTTTTCTACAAGGCTGGCCCCTCGCTGAGCTGCACTTAGAAAGGGGGTCGTGTTACCATTATTTCCTCCTTTCTCTCCACTATGCCTGAGTGTGGGTAGTGTGCAGGGTCCTTCCCAGGAACACTTATTACTGGCCATCTATCTTGCTTCCCCAAGACTCTCTATTCCATCTCCAGTCCAAGGATTTCTTTTTTTCATATATATGATTCTCTTGAATGTTTAATTCAGTTGTCACTTAAGTATTAATTATTTATTACTTATTTACTAAATTACTTAGTGGACAATTTCCTTTTATCTCCATGTCCTCTTCCTTTCTTCTCCTTTCTTCTAGACAACCATCTCAATTTGCTTAATGTGTAAATCTTTGTCTGTCTTCTTAAAAATGCATATTGTTTTGTGTGCATGCACTTATTTTACATGAATTCACATTATTCATGTAATAATAATGAATAATATTATAGCTAATATTATTATAATATTCTTCTTCTTTATCTGTTTTGTGTCCTTATAGCAGGTTGGTGCTACTGGGGGATTGGCACAAGTAGCAGATTGTTTCAGTTTCTGTGTGAACATCCAAAATGTTTTTGCTTACTTGGATGATTTACTCATTTTTAACCAGAGATGGAGGACTTCATATTGGCTGGTCAGTGGCAGAAAAACTCAGCTCTTAGGTGGGTGTCATGTTGACTGTGGGAAAAGCCACGTGGGCTGCCTCAAATCCCATTTCTGGATGTGTGAGGGGAGCCAGGACTGTGTGACCTAGCTTAGGTTGAGATGAGATGCCATCAGTGCAGGATCTGCAGAACCCCTTGCTGCAGGGCCCCTGTAAGTCATTTGCTTGTCAGAGCCACTGCTGCTGTTAGGTAAGGAAGCCCACTTGTCCTGGAGTGACTCAGTCCTGGCTTAAGCAAAAGAAAAATATTCACCAGCCAGAAATCTAAAAAGACACTGTGGATCAAAATTCTTCACCACACTCAAGCTACTTACATACTAAGCCCTGAACTTGAAATCCATGCACTTCTGGCTTGAGTGCATTCTCTTTCTGCTGCTGTGAATGACACTCCAAGGCCAAATGTGAGTGTGCGCTTATTTAAGCACTGTGATGATTAACCGTTTTAGCCTCATTTTCTGGCTGCCAATATACCGTGGGGGTCAACATATGGCTCTTCTGTCTCTGTTAAATTAACCTTCAGCACAAGGATGGCCAGACCAGAGAGCCAGAGAGGACAAATTCCTGTAAAACCGAACATGTACATACAACATCATAAGACTGAAGGTGTGGGGACGGGGAAGGTGATGCTAAGGAGAAGTGGTGAAGAGAGGCAGGTATTGCTTCATCTGAAGTCAGTCTAGCTTCAGTGCTCGAGTGTTGGAATTTCTTTTTTCTTTATTTCTTCTCCTTGCTTCCTGAGTACTCTCATATCACCTGACCCTCTGCATTCCCCACCCCCAATTCTATGTGCAAAAGACTCATACTTATTTCTTCTCTCCTAGGTGATTTTACATTGTTATCTTAGGAAATGGGAATGCAGGGGCTTTAGTCTATGGTGATTTGATTTGCATAAAACTCAATCACTTAGACATTTCTAAGCAATTATGCTCTGGTTAAAAAAAAAAAGTATAGTCTTTATTTGGGAGTGCAATGTGGTTCCTGTAATAAGTTTCTGAATTTCTTGAGAAATTCAATTGTGAGGCCATCTGGTTCAGAGGTTTATGGCCTTGTCTTGAGATAATTGTGTTATCTATACATCAGCAGTGATGACCTCCTTAGCTAACTGAGTCATCCCATAATATCTGAAAATATTTTGATTCAATCTTTATTTTTGATCAAAGGACTAGAGCAATGCCACCCTATCAAAGGAGGTTCACAAAAAAGATCGAATATAGTATTTTTCTGGTTTAATTTCTTAAGCAGAGCTAAGGTGAATTTCTTTTGCATTTGTTGTTCCTTCCCTTCCCCAACTGTAATCCTGCAGAAAATTTTACTAGGATGTAGCATAAATGCAAACTGGTAAGTAGTGAGAATAGATAAAATGATCATTTAAAAAATTACAGATGAGCTTCGTAATGGGGAAAAGGCTAGAAGAATGTAAGGGCAGTTTCAGTTATGCATTCAATGAATTATGACTAAAAGACAGAGAGACAACTGTATATACGTATGTATGCTGAGGAGACAGAATGGCTCAGGGTGGACAGGCCTAGATAAAGGAGAAGTATAGTGGGGAGGTGAATAAGGAAAAAGACATTTAGGAAGTGAGAGTGAAAACCAGGAGAGGTTAATATGAGACACCTGAGCCTAAAACATAAGGGAAAAACACCCTACAATAATTAAAATATAATTAACATTTTAAATCAGTGTTTGTAATTGAAAGCACTGATTTAACACAAAGGAAAGAAAAAGGAACAAGCTTGGGAAGGAAATCAACTGGAAGAGAAGCCAGCACAGTGATAGTCTAGTTATTCGTTTATTTTCTATTGGAAACACTGCTGTGGGCCTGGCTGGTATGAAAACCAGTGACCTAGAGTCTAAAGCCATTGTATCCCATTAGCCATTTTTTCAGTCATCTTGAAGAAAGAAAATTTGAAGGGCAGATGAACACCATCCAGAATAGCCTGGAATTATGAGCTGCCTGGGAAACTGCATGAGAAACCTGACCTACTGAAATGAAAAAGCACGTACCTTATGTTTTTCTCCAAGAATCTCATATTTGGTGTGAGAAATATGACTGGTGTCCGGATAAATTGTTTTGGTAATGTTTCTGAGTTCTGTTCTCCTACACAATTTCAAAGAGTTTTACTTCTCACTCCTCCTCTGCTACCCTTTCCACTTTGAGTTTAAGTTTTGCAAGCATTATCCATAAATATAAAGTTTTTAGCAATTCCTTTTCTAGGATATCATCATAGGGACAGATTTACACACTGCAGGCAAACATGTATGTCCATCCTTGCAGCATTACCTGTAATAGCAAAAGAAAAAAACAAGTAAATGCCCATTGTCCGAGTAGCATCCATATGTAAAAGAAGTAACATTTAGACAACTATTACTGTGGTTTTCCCTTTTTTCTTGCTGAATCCATGAGAGTCTCCAGTTTCTGAGAAGCCTGTCAGCCTGGGAAGGGAGCATAATCAATTTCTGACATGCAAAGTCGGATCATGGAGGAAGGTGACAGCCTGGAAATCCAGGCTGTTGTGTGAAGGGAGGATTTTGCAAATATCACAATTTCCCTCCTTTAACATAGGAAGGAACAGAGATGATATTCTTGACCATGACAGCAAAGCCATAGGGCTTTCTTTTATATATTTAGTGGTAGAAGAAGTCTCTCAAGCAGGGAGAGTAAGAGAAAAGACTGACCCTTTTGTACCCTGGGAGATTTGGGGAAGAAGAAAGAATGGAAGTCAGTGGAATAAAATATATGTGTCCTAGTGTTCCCCCTTCCTGCTTTTTGCAAGTGGAGAGTGGGAAATTCCTTAAGGGAGGATGCTCTGCTTCACCTCCCAGGATAGGATCTAGAGATAGAGAGCTCCTGTGGGACCATGTCCTCATGCACCCGGGGGGAAAGGCCACATTATTTTGATCGCACAGCTTCAAATTCTACATGGTTCCAGGAAACAGGGCAACAAGAACTCGATTAGTAAAAGCTGAGTGTGATGGTATTACTCTTATTTAAAAGCATTGTGCCTTGTGGCCAGTGAAGCTGAGCTTGGGCAGCTGATCACTGAAATGAAATTCCAGAAAGAAACAGCAAACCATCCAATATCGTCAAGGCTCTTTGTCAATAATTAAAGGATTATCAGAGGTGTATCAGGTTCCTCCCATTGTCATCTAGGGAGGAGGTAAGCGATATGCAGTAGTGATACCAACACATCCAGACTCTTAATCTTTCCGCTTAGCCCCCATGTGCCCTTAGCCAGGACTTCTCCCTCCCAACAGTCTGTGCTGACATTGCTTCCCTCCCTGTCAAGGGAATGAAGATAAGTCACCACTTAGAACATTCCAGCTATTTAGAGCACCACCATTCTAAGTAACTAAAAAGTTTACACTTAGAAATAAATGGTGGTTTATCTTCATTTTTTTCTGCCGTGGGATGGCCCTGGCACACAGGCTTGACAGCAGCTGCTCTCCAAATGCCTGTACCCAAGAGTCTCTGAGAACTGGGCTCAGTGCCCAAAAAAGTACAAGCACAAAAAAAGAAAATACACACTGAAGAACATTGGGCAGAAAACAATCCTGGCTTGGAATTAATGAGCCCCAGCAAATCCCTTTTCTAACAGGAGACTTGCATGTCTTTGTGTCTAGAGATTGGTTTTTGTTTTTAAATAAAATTCGGATTTATTTTAAAGAGGGCTTAGAGATATGCATGGTATATCTGAGTTTGCTGGCAAATTCCAACCCCTAATTTCTTCTTTTTCTTATTTTTAATCAAATTCTGGAAATAGAGGAAAAGCACATACCTCCCCTCCCACTCTTAATTAATATATAAGTTTTGAGGTAAATACTTCAGTGAAAAGTAGACTGAGATTCTATTTGTGGATTTCCAATTATCCAGTTCTATGAGCTTCAGCAAACGACTTCACCTCTGTGAGCTTCAGTTGCCTCATGTGAGAAATGGGCTCTGATGGATTTTGATAAACTTGCTCCGAAGTGCCTTTCAACCCCAAGAACCTCTGGATCCATGCACATGCCCCATGTCCCCTTTCTGTGACCTTCCCCAGCCTCTGAGATGTCTTCTTTCCTGTCCAGACATTCAGTCACCTTGGGCTAGAGCCTGTCCTTCCCAACTCCATAGTTTTCTGTTCCCCATTCTCCCTTCCCCTGATCCCCATTGACTGAGGAAGCCAGAAAGCACGTGAGAGTGGCTGATCCTAGTAGCTTGGCATTCATCTGTGTCAATTCAGGTAAATGCAGTTTCCTTCCAGGACCTTTTTGCAGTGGTCGCCAACCAACCCTTTGTCTCTGTAGCTGTCTACTTGATTAATGCCTACCGCCCTCATAGATGGTAAGCCTCATGTGGGCAGACAGCATGTGTCTTTGGCTTGCCCTAAATCCCGAATGCCCAGTGCTGTGTCCAGGACACAGAGATGGCCCAGTACATATTTGTTTGAATGAATGAATGAGTCCTTTCCAGGCCGTACATCTGAAGTCGCATTTAGCAGGCAGCTTCACATAGACCTTGCTGGAATCCTTATTGGTGTATGTGGGTCCATCCTGACTGCAATCTAAAATAGCCACCAGCTTCTCTCCCTCCCCTCTACTCCACCCACCCGCCCTTGGACTTTCTCCATTCTTACATCCTGCCTTATTTTATTTCCCAGCACTTAACACTACCTGAGTTGATTTATTCCCAGCTTTACCATCTGTCTCTTCTGTCAGAGTGGGAACTTCACAAGGGCAGAGACCTTCACCTTATTTAAGGCTGTATCCCCAGCACCTAGGACAGCAGCAACAATAGTAGGCTCTTGATGTTGGCTGAATGAACAAAAAATAACTTACTGTTTGTAGCTTATTCAAATGACATGGACTCTCTCTGGCTTGATATCAATTAAAAACCTCTCCCTTGCACGGTCCTAGGCAGTAGTACCAGGTACAGCTCTTCTCCCTGCTCCTAGGAGCACATCGACTTGTCATATTCTTGTGATTTTCCCCTACAGGGCCCAGAGCAGAAGCCATGTTCTTGAATGGTGGTCCATTCAGAATAGACTGTCTTCTCCTTTACTTGCTTTACTCCTTTTGCTATTATTTTCTGTTATTTTTAATTTTCTAGAACTCTGATAAGGAAGAGAACAAGAGACTTGAACAGAGTGTACTAACTCTTCAATCCAATAGTGTTTCCTTCGCTGGGCAGGCAAGCATGCGTGGTACCCAGGCCTCTCTGGTGAATGAGAAACATCTGCTCTAGCTAAGTCTGGTGTCTTGCAAAACTCTCAAGGCTCCTAGCTGCTTCAAGCACAGTACCCAGGGTACCTTCCCTACCTGCTGTTGCAAGCACAGTACCCAGGGTACCTTCCCTACCTGCTGTTGCTGCTGCCTATTTGGTAGTTGTTTTTCTCATTCTTTTGTGCCTTGGGGTGTGTGTTTTTTGTTGTTGTCTACAGAACCTCTGAGCTTTCTTATTGTAAAAGCCAAAGGGAGGAACTGGATTAACAGCTGTTTTTGTTTTGCTGTATAGAGGAGAAATTAATGTCTTCCTTGTTCAATAAAGAACACTTTCATACTATTAAATAACTTTTGTGCTAAATTATGTTTTAAAATGAATTGTGTGTGTGTGTGTGTGTGTGTGTGTGTGTGTGTGTGTGTATAGGGGGATGGGAATTTGGGGTGGGATGGAGGCAGTGGAACATTTGAAATCATTTCTAAGGAAAAGACTTCCTGGCTTCTAAAGAAATTATAAACACAGTTCTTCATGCTTCTAATAAACTCCCTTGTTTGTGTAGCAGGCACAAATGAACTTGAATTTAGTTCAAAGTGGCTGGGTGATTGACACATCCTGCTCCCTAAAAGCATGATAGAAAGTTCTAAACTGGGAAAACAAGAGAGAATAGACTAGGGAAAAGAAAATGCTTATGTTGTAAAACATTTATCTACGATGAGTTTGATAAAATTAGAAGTCACTCACTAACAGCTTTTCATATTATGTCAGCCTTTAGTACTGGCTTTTTAGAGTTGAAACCAGCTTTAGTTTAGAAAAACATTCCACTTATAAAGTACAGTTAATTTTCATGAATGCTTGACTTTCTTGAAATGGTTGTTCTTAACAAAGTGAATATTGAAAACCATTTCTCACTAATATGATATGGATTTGATGAAAAAGGCATTATTTCTGTGTACAGTACAGTAATACCTTAAAAATATTATTGCTTAACCTATTTCTTCACTTGCTTCGTTTTCAGATCATACCATATAAATTACTCCTGCCAAGGATGTGCTGTTTTATATGACTCTATTGTTAGCCTTCTCCTTCAGATTTCTTCTATAGCTAATTTAGCAAAACTGCATTTAAATCAGTCCCCGATGAGAGGACCTGGAGTTCACATCCTTGCTTTTAATAGACACATTAGTCTTCCTACATGGTAAAATTTCATAAATGGCTTTTCTTGGGAAATGCTATTATATATCACTCAGTGCATTTCTGGTCTTACCTTAGGGAATTTACAGGGGTTATCATTGCTTTGGTTTCATCTAAAACACAAGAAGTTTTGAATTGGATCTTGTATTTGTGTTCAGGACTGAGAAGACTCTTCATATACATTTTAACAAAGCCCTGTAAAGGTTATGTTGGCTAAGCTAATTTGAATAACCAAATATTACTTTAATACTTAGTTATTTGCAGGTTGCTTCCCCCCACCCCCATAAGGAGCGGAAGGGAGGAAATCTCAGAGGCACGGACGAGATGGGATTACTGGCAGGGTTATTTACATGCTGACATTGGGGCATGCAGGCTGTGAGAGGCCGTGAGTGGGGTCTTTTCCTGCCAGGTGAGAAGCTATGGTTGATTTTATAATGTCATATAATTCACATTCATAGTAAAAAAACAGATAATACAAATTAACAAAAATAAGAAAAAAGATTATTCATAATTCTACCATCCAGAGATAACTGCTGTTGAAATGTTGTGCATAATCTTTTATATTTTAAAAAAATTTTTGTTTGTCTCTTTTATTAAACACAAAAATGGGACCCTCTGACTAGGGTGTTCAGTTAAAAATGTATATCCATTATCTGTTGCTTAATAAATAACCCTGGTCTTATGCTGCATAATACAAATAATGTTTACAAAGAGAAGAAGGATGTCGTCACCATCCCAGGTCACCAGCCCCCCAGGTGGCTGGTCTGAAATGAATTGAAAGAGCAAGGTGGGAGCCCCAGAGAGCCTTCAGCAGAGAGAGCAACGTCACGCAAAAGACTGCCTTTGGTTTCAGCAAAAACGAAAACCCTGATTATGCACATTCAGGAGTCACAAAGCAGGACGAGGACATTTACATGAAGACTCATACACAAAATGTTTTGGTTGGAGGGAAGTGGGGGAGGGGGAGTGGGTGTTACAGGACCTATAATTCCCACTCATTTAATTGCCACTTATCAAAACCTGGACAAGGTCTGAAATTTGATCCTACTTGCAAGCTAATAAGTTAGCCTGCTACAGTTTTTATGGATGCTGCTAGAAGACACAGGATGCCTGGGCCAGAGACAAAGGACTTTATTACTCATGGCACAGCGAGAAGCATGAGCTTCATGACACGCTTGGTTTCCCATGTCCCTCAAATCTCATGAAGTGTCACATGGAGGCTCAGGTAGATGTCACCCATAAGGCCTAGGCGCCTCTTTTGCTTTCACACAATGGGTGTCTTGTAAAACTCAGGCCTCATTCCCCTTCTCTGTAAATCTTCACACACATGTTCCCTCCTAATAGAATGTTCCTTATTCTGGTAGAATTTTCTGGCCGTAGTAGAATTTCCTTAAAACTATATTGTTAAAATGTGGTTGCTGCTTTCAAAATAGCCATCAGTTTTGAAGGGCAGTTTACCTAAACACCAGTAAATGCAAACAAAACTGTTCAGGTTCTTTCCCTGTTAAAAAAAGAATGTGCTGGATATTGGAGTCCGGGCCTCCTGCAGAGTTGAGGGGCCTATTTCAGGCCTTGGTTGGGGAGAATCAGTGATTAGGTTACTGTTTAACCAGATACGAGATCAGCAAGTCTCAGAGGAGACCTGGGTATTTTACATTTTAGGCTAACTGCTCCTTTTATGACTTCAGAAGGCATCTGATTTGGAGAATAAACACCTTTGTAATTAGCCTACAGACATGAAAGGTATTTGCTATTTGTACCTTTGCTATCAGGATTTGGCTCTGCCAGCCACAGTTAAGTGTTAACCCTGAAGGTAAAGCCTGTATCTATTCTAATTAGGCTTAATTTCCACCCTGGGCTTTCAATTAATGTAATTAATAAAGCGTATTGTGACTTGGTCTGAGGATATGAATTGCGATGTTTCTTATTTCACAATGTGAATTTGGTTGCTATGCAGGTTTGGGTGGGGCTTGAGAGGTGTGACTTCAGGCTTGACTGGATTCCACTTGCCTGGCTGGTGAGGGATGTTTAAAAATGGCAGTAAGCTGTCCTAACCTTTTCCAACCTTGTTGATTATTCCCATTGGAAGGATTTGCTCAGCCAGGCTGTTGCCTAGCGGGTCATTTTCTTCCTGCCTTTGCTCATGCCTTCTCCTTCTCCATGGAGGTAATTCCTAAGAAAGCCCAGTAAAGTCTTGATCCTTCATCAACCTCTCTCTGTTTTCATGCCATTTCTCAGTATGGCCCCCTCCTCTCAGATTCACAACTAGGGAGTCTGAAGTTTGAAGATAGGGACCTCACCTTGTACCTTGCCCAGCATACTGCCTTATGAATAGGAAGATCTCTACGGCTATCTGGCTACTTGACCAAATTAAATCATGAAATGAAATAATAGTATGTGGGAGCTTGAGGGATTTAGGGGCTAATCTAGGGAAAACATAGGACCACAAGAGGCAATACACAGCACACTTTATTGGGTGGCGGTTGAAAAGGGTTGCATGAGAGGGGAAGTCCTCACAGCACAAGACCATCCAGAGGTTTACAGTGAGGAAGCCACCATCCAGAAGCAAAGGAGGGCAAGTGAATTCCAGGGAAGGAGAAAATGAGAGAGGGGTCTTGTGTGTCTGCACACTGTCCCTCAGTGGTCCAGTGGGAATCTCTGGGTCAGAGAGCTCTGAAGAGCAGCAGTGACTTGGGGTTTCATACTTACAAATTCCTATCTTATCATTGCATAACAGCTGTTGGTGAGTTTTGATGGAGCATGCAAAGCAGACAGGCTCTGATGGCTAAAAATTAGCTAGTTTGGGTTATTTTTTATTGAGCTATAGTTAAATACAATGTTATATTGATTTCAGGTGTACAACATCAATATTTTTATGCATTATTAAATGATCACCACAGAAAGACCAGTTAACCATCCATCACCCAAGTTGTTACAATATTATTAACTATAGTCCCTATGTGTACATTACATCCCCATAACTTACTTATTTTATATCTGGAAGTTTGTACCTCTTAATCCCCTTCACCTATTTTGTCCATTCTGCACTCCCCTTCCCTCTGGCAACCACTAGCTTGTTTTCTGTCTGCATGAGTCTGTTTTTGTTTTTTGTTTTGCTTTTTAGATTCTACATAAAAATGAAATCATAGAGTATTCATTTTCCTTAGTATGACTTATTTCACTTAGCACAATACCCTTTAGGTCTATCCATGTTGCTGCAAATGGCAAGATTGCATTCTTTTTTATGGTTGAGCAATATTCCATTGTGTGTGTGTGTGCACATGTGCGCATGTGTGTGCGTATAACATCTTCTGTATCCATTCATCTATTGATGGACATTTAGGTTGTTTCCATATCTCGACTCTTGTAAATATGCTGCAGTGAACATGGGGTACATATATCTTTTTGAATTAGTGTTTTTGTTTTCTTCAGACAAATACCCAAAGGTGAAATTTCTGCATTTTATGCTAGTTCTATTTTTAGTTTTTTCAGTAACCTCCGTACCGTTTTCCATAGTGTCTGCACCAATTTACATTCTTGCTAACAGTGCATGAGAGTTCCCTTTCCTCTACATCCTCACCAACACTTGTTGTTTCTTGTCTTTTTGATGATAGGCATTCTAACAGTTGTGAGGTGATAGCTCATTGTGGTTTTGATTAGCATTTCCCTGATGATAAATGATGTTGATAATCTTTCATGTGCCTGTTGGACATTTGTATGTCTTCTTTGGAAAAATGCCTATTCAGTTTCTCTGTCCATTTTTAAAATTGGGTTGTTTGTTTTTTTAATATTGAGTTCTTTATGTGTTTTGGATATCAACCCCTTATCACATTTATTATTTGCAAATATCTTACCTCATTCAGTAGGCTGCCTTTTCATTTTGTTGGTTTATTTTGATATGCAAAAGCTTTTTGTTTGATGTATCCCCATTTGTTTATTTTTGCTTTTTTGCTTGCCTGAGGAGACATATCCAAAAAATATTGCGATGGCTTATGTCAGAGTGTACTGCCTATGTTTTCTTCTACAAGTTTTGTGGTTCCAGGTCTTACATTTATGTTTTTAATCCATTTTGAGTTTATTTTTGTATGTGGTATAAGAAAGTGGTCAAGTTTCATTCTTCTGCATGTAGCTGTTCAGTTTTCCAAACATCATTTATTGAAGAGACTGTCTTTTCCCTATTATATAGTATTGACTCCTTTGTTTAAGTTAATATATCATATAAGCATGGATTTATTTCTGGGCTCTCTATTCTGTTCCGTTGATCTACATATCTACTTTCTCTGCCAGTACTATATTGTTTTGATTACTATAAAATTGTAGTATAGTTTCAAGTCTGGAAATATACCTCCAGCTTTATTCTTCTTTCTCAAGGCTGCTTTGACTGTTTAGGGCCTTTTGCCCAAGAAGCCATACAAATTTAGGGTAATTTGTTCTCCTTCTGTGAAAAATGCCATGGATATTGAATCTGTAGGTTGCTTTGGGTAATATCAATATATTAACAATGTTGTTTCTTTCAGTTCATGAACATGGTATAATCTTCCATTCATTTGGGTCATCTTCAGTTTCTTTCCTCAATGTCTTACTGTTTTCAGAGTACAGGTCTTTCACTTCCTTGGTTAAATTTATTCCTAGGTATTTTTATTCTTTTTGATGCAATTTTAAAAGGGATTGTTTTCTTCATTTCTCTTTCTGATAGTTGTAATTAGTGTATAGAGATTCAACATATTTCTGTATATTTTATAGACTGCAACTGTACTGAATTCATTATTTGCTCCAATAGGTTTTCGGTGGAGTCTGTGGGGTTTTCTCTATATAGTATCATGTCATCTGCAAATAACAATTTTACTTCAGTTTGGGTGACTCTTATCTCTTTTTCTTGCCTAATTGTTGTGGCTAGGACTTCCATACTATGTTGAATAAAAATGTGGAGAGTGGGCATCCTTGTCTTATTCCTGATCTTAGAGGAAAAACTTTCAGCTTTTTACTCTTGAATATGATGTTAACTGTGGGTTTGTCATATATGGCCTTTATTACGATGAGGCGTGTTCCCTCTATGTCCACTTTGTTGGGAGTTTTTATGATGACTGGATATTGAATTTTATCAGATGCTTTGTATGCATCTATTAAGATGACCATATGATTTTTATTCTTTGTTTTGTTAATATGAGGCATCGTATTTATTGATTTGCACATATTAAGCCATCCTTGCATCCCTGAAATGAATCACACTTGATCATGGTGTATGATCCTTTTAATGTATTGTTGAATTTGATTTGCTAATATTTTGCTGAGGATTTTTGCATCTATGCTCATCAGGGATATTGGCCTGTAGTTCTTTATTTTTTGTGGTGTCTTTGTATGGTTTTTGTATTAGAGTAATTCTGGCCTCCTGAAATGAGTTTGAAAGTGTTTCTTCCTCTTCAAATTTTTACGAGTAATTTGAGAAGGATAGGTATTAACTCTCCCTTAAATGCTTACTAGAATTCACCTGTAAAGCCACTTCGACCTGGACTTTTGTTTTTTGATGTTTTTTTGATTAATGATTCAATTTCATTACTAGTGATCATTTAGGATTTCTATTTCTTCATGATTTTGCTTTGGAAAATTGTACGTTTCTAGAAGTGTATCCATTTTTCTAGGTTATCTAATTTGTTGTCATATAATTGTTCATAGTATTCTTTTATGATGCTTTGCATTTCTGGGGTATAATTTGTCATTTCTCCTGTTTCATTTCTGATTTTAATTTTTGGGCTTTTTTTCCCTTGATGAGTCTGGGTAAAGGATTGTTGATTTTGTTTATCTTCTCAAAGACTCAACTTTCAGTTTCTACTACAATCAAGATAGCTATCATTTGCATCACTCCCCAAGATTAATTTCCTCTTTGATTTCTTCATTGACCCATTAATTGTTTAGTTCATGTTGTTTAGTCTCCATGTGTTTGTGTGTTTTTTTTTTTTTCAGTTTTCCTTTTGTAATTGATTTCTCATTTTATATGGTTGTGGTTGGAAACGATGCTTAATATTATTTCAGTCTGCTTAAACTTACTGAGGCTTGTTTTGTGGTCTAACGTGAGTAACCCTTGTGGAGAATGTTCTGTGTGCACTTGAAAAGAATGTGTATTCTGCTGCTTTTGAGTGGAACAGTCTATGTATATCTGTTAAGCTCATCTGGTCTAATATGTTACTTAAGGGCAGTTTTTTCTTACTGATTTTCTGTCTGAATGATACATCCATTGATCAAAGTGAAGTACTGAAGTCCCCTACTATTATTATATTGCTGTCTCTTTCTCTATTTATTTCTGTTAGCATTTGCTTTATGTATTTAGGTGCTCCTATAAATGTTCACTAATGTTGTAATCCTCTTGTTGGATTCCCCCTTTATCATTATATAATGTCCTTCTTTGTCTTTTGTTACAATCTTGTTTTAAAGTCTATTTTGTTGATATTAGTATTTCTACCCCAACTTTTCTTTCCATTTGGATTATCTTTTCCCACCCCTTTACTTTTAGACTACATTGTCTTTAAATCTGAGGTGAGTTTTTTGTTGGCAGCATATAAATGGGTCTCTATTCCTATTCAGCTACCCTATGTCTTTTGATTGTAGCATTTAGTCTATTTACATTTAAAGTAATTAATGATAGGTTTATCCTTGCTGTCATTTTGTTAATTGTTTTCTGGTTGTTTTTGTAGTTCTTCTCTGTTTCTGTCTTCTTTTAGTTTCTTCCATTGTGGTTCGATGGATTACTTTAGCGCTATGTATATTTCTTTATTTTTTTACGTATCCACTTTAGGTTTTTGGTTACCATGAAGTTCATCTATATATTGACCTCTATACATAGCTATCTGTTTTAAACTGATGATCACTTAAATTCCATAGGTCAAATTGAGGGGGCTGGTCGGGGTGGGTGGGAGTAGAGTAGGAATGGAGGGATTAGGGAGATTAAAAGCTATTATTTTTTTTTCCTTTTCTGAACAGAGGGCCAATTGTGATAGGTTATAGAAAAAAACAAAATTCCTAGGCTCCTCTTTTGTTACATAACAAATAAATTCTCATAGATTTCTACATGGAAGCAGGGTAAGATCACCAAGGATAATAGTAGGATTAAGAGTGAAAGAGAGCATAGTAGGCTAGACCCCCAAAGAGCACCGACAACTAAGATAAGTAGAGCAGAAGAAGCCATAAAAGGAAACCAGGGAGATGGGAGTACTGGGAGGGGTCGACAAAGGGTCAAGGGCTGCTGAGCAGTCAAGCATTATGAGCTTAGAAATGTCTTCATTCCACTAGTTACCTGGAGGTCATTGGTGATTTTACTGAGTACTGTTCAGAGGAACAATGGGCATCAAACTGATTTGAATCTGTTGAAGATAAAAGCAAGTAAATAAATGGAGACAACCGGTTTGGTCATTTACACTCATTTCTTCTATTTTAAGACCCGTTGTTTCCCCTTCCTCCCTAATATTGAGATATTTTGGGAGATGTCTCACAATGGCTCTCAAGGATGTCTGCCAGAAGCCAGGTGGAGGAATGGGCTGGGACAGACTTGTCAAGGCCTCGGACATGTGTGGACAGGGCTTGGGCAGTACCTGTTCACCCAGTTATCACCTCAGCTGAGCTCTGGGATCTGATAGTACCACACTCTCTTGAATTTTAACTTAAATTCCTATCTTATTTGTGGATTAAAATGTCTTTCTGAAAGATGATACCATGAAATAGCATTGAATTCAAGCATTGTTAGACACCACAAGTTGCTTATGGATACATAGCCAGTGACACTGAAGGCTGTGGAAATGGCCACATCCCCAGTTCTAGGCCACAGATTTTTAAAGCTAGGAGAGTTGGAGGGATGGTTTGTGCTCCTGAACACCTATCTGTTAAACACATCTGGCTACTATCAAAGGAAGCTGTTTAGCACCACATTAAGTATACTTTTTATAATGAAATGGAAGTAGCATGCCTTATTCACATGATGACCCTTATTTTGATCCGAAGTTTTTGCATCTAGAAATCCTAAATTACTTTTAGCCATTTTATAACCATTGTGTTTAACCTCAGAAGGACATGCTAATTTTTGTAAGCTATGCCCAAGATTTGATTTCTTTATCACATCTAAAGTTTCTCATATAATTTTTTCATACAGTAGTCTTTTCCATACAGTGATGAACTTTATTGGCTTATATTTGTTACAGAGTTTTTTTTAAAATTTACTTTTTAAGTACAACTTACATATAGGCAAAGGACACAAATCTTATATTTATAGCTGACAATTTATATATATATGCATATACCTAGGTAGGCCACAACCAAATCAAGATATGGAATATTTCCATCACCCCAGCAGGCCCCCTCCCCAAAGTAACTGCTGTTCTGGTTTTTACCACCACAGATTAATTGTGGAAGAAAAGATAGGAACAAAGAATGAGGGCAACCAACAGAAAAAAGTAACAAATATAGTAGATATTAATCCAGCTACTCAACAATCACTTTGAACATCAGTGGTCTAAATTCAATTAAAAGAGACTGTCAGAGTGGACAAAAAACAAGACCCAACTATATGTTGTCTACAGAACCCCACTTTAAATATAAGATGCACATAGGTTAAAAGTAAATGGGCAGAGAAAAACATACCATGCAAACACTAATCAAAAGAAAGCAAGAGTAGCTATATTAATTTCAGACAGACTTCAGAGCAAGGAAAGTTATCTGGGATAAAGAAGGGTATTACATAATGATAAAGGTGTCCATTCTCCAAGAAGACATAACAATCCTTAATGTGTGTGCACCTAACAATGTCAAACTACAAGAAGCAAAAGCTGATAGAACTGCATGGAAAAAAATACCAAAAAATATTAGGTTTCCATGTTCTTCTTCTTTGACTATCTTCATAGTTTTACTTCTTCAACTTGTTCATTCTGTAGCTCCTAGTTCCTATCTCTCCTTTCCCTGCCCCTATCACCTCTAGATGGGAGGCAAAGGCAGAAGGGGGTGATATTCAGAGAGGTTAGAGTGGTTCTTTCAGCAATGTCATTTGCCTGCCATTCATTCCTTGATGCCTGAAATCAGTGCGGTGAAGTTTCCTTCTTTCGATTGAATGAGCTGTCTCTGGAGGGTAGCAGTGCCATTTTATAAGTGTAAGTCATCCTCTTCAGATTCTCTCTTAAAAAGCAGCCAGGCAACAGGCCTTGATAGGGAAGAGGTGAGGGAAAGTTGGGTGCTTGGCAAGGGTGGGCTGGAAGGAAACTGCTTCAGGAAGGAGAGAAGCCAAGAGTGGAGCTGAACAGTAGCTGCCATGGGTGCCCTTCTCCCAGTCAGGCCTCCTTGGCTCTCATCTCTGGTGGTGCTGCCACAGGCCATCCTCCTCATGATCTTGCCTCTCTGTCTTTCATTAGGCTCCAACCCTCCTCTATTCTTTGATTTTAGTATAGCCCTGCAATCTCTCCAGTACCTTGGGCCCCTGTGTTCAGCTGCTCAGGGTTGTAATGGCTCAACATGACTGGCCATGACCATGAAGACTATGGCTGGTGACTTGTGATCTTTTTATCCACAGCATCTGTTAGAATCATGAGGGTGGGAGATGGTGGCAATGTTTCTGCCACAGTGTGAAGTAATTTGAAAGGACTTTTTTGCTCTTCAGATAAAGGGATTTCCTGTATTTAGAAAGGACAGTACTCTTTCTGACCAAAGTTTTGCCTTTCTGGCTTGCATCACTGGACATTTTGAGGACAGTTCAAGCTGTGATTATGGCTGTGTGGCTGGGTGGAGAGTTCAGGAAAATTCAGAATACATCCTTGCTTACTAATATCCTTCTACCCATTTCTTTTCACATTTTTATTTTGGTAAAACTTTGTTAAAATTAAAACCAAAGGTAATCTGAAGGAAAAAAAGATATACCTCAAAGAGAATAGAACTCTTCATGTGAGAGGGAAGGAAAAGGACTCTTCAGAGTCCCCAGCAACCCCTTTGCTTTGATTGTGTGAACATGAGCACCTCAGGTCTTTCTCCTGATGGTCAAGTCCAATGTATATATTTGTTCTAAAAACTCCTGAGCGTTGCATATGACAATATGAATAGTAGTCATGGTGGTCTTATTCTAGGAAGGCAGAATAGTTAGAGGGTTAAAGGATGAGCGATGGAGTCAGTGTCCCTGGGCTCAAGTGGGTTAGTAGGGAGGGACTCCTCAGAAAGCTAACATCTGAATAATGGAAAGGTGGCAAGCCATGCAGATATGGGAGGAGAGCACCCTAAGTGGAAGGACACAGCAAGTGCAAAGGTTGTGAATAAGTGCATCATACTTGAGAAAGAATGGAGCTGAATTCCAGTCAATGGAGAGAGAAGAGGTGGAGAGCAGGTGGAGACAGCTTGTATCTGACCTTGTAGGCTAGAATAGAGAATTAGATCTTACTCTAAATGCAATGAAAAGTCCCTGGAGCATTTTAAGAAGGGAACAGACATATTTTGATTTGGGTTTTTTAAAGATCACTGCTGTATGGCAAATGGGTTGGGGAAGAATAAAAGTGGAAGCAAGGAGACCAGTTAAAAGCCCATTGTAATAATCTAAGACAGGAGAAGATGGTGCCTTGGACCAGAGTGGTTGTGGTGGAGATGGAGTGAAGTGGGGTAAGTTTGGATATATTTTAGATGTGCAGTCCATAGGGTTGTTCATGGATTGAATGTGGGAGAAGATGGAAAGGGAGGAGTCAATGATAACACTAACAGTTTTGAATTCAGCAACCTCTGGATGGGTGCTAGTTAAGACGGAGAAGTCAGACTTGTTGAGGGGAGAGAGTACTGTAGGTACACTGTATAGAGATCAAGAGTTCTATTTCAGCCATAAATGTGAGATGTCTACTAGACATTAAACATCTATATGGAAATATCACGTAGGCAGTTGGATATGGGATTGGACTTCAGTGAAGATGTAGGGACTGATGCTAGACATTGGGAGTCCATTGGTATGTAGATGGCATTTAAAGCCTCAGGAATGTATGTCATCTTGTAGGGAGTAGATGTAGAGGGAGAAGGAAAGAGGGCTGAGATCTGAGCTCCAGCATTGAGAGGTTAAGCAGAAGAGAAGAAAGCTGAGAGGACTCAGCCAGAGAGATGAATAAAGTACTTAACTGGAACTTGGCAGGTAGTAATGGCAGGTACAATTAAAACCTCTACTACTGCCACTGTTTTTCAAAAAAGCTAAAATATATAAAATCTCTTAATTTTACGTTTCCTTGTAGACATTATTTTTTTGTTATGCAGTGCCAGCATTTTGTGCATATTCTTTAGTTTTCTTATTTGCCCTCACAGTTGAAAACACAGACAGCTGGCTTGAGTCCAGTGAGCCATCAATTGAGCCTGAAGATTCGCTGTTTTCAGTACACCTAGTGATTTCCAAGTTTGTACCAATTGTATTAACTTTATGAGGATTGTACTTCCTATCACTAGTATCAGCACCTTCATTGTTACATTTTCCACTCGTTTATAAACCAATAATGACAAAATGCAATAAAAGATTCATGTAATTGCCCAAATTGCTTTACAAAGATGGTGACTGCCAAAATGGAACTGGCTGCGAGCAGGCAGTGCCATAGTGTGATAGATTTAAATGTTTATTATTCAGCTGAGGTATGAAAATATGCATATGAAGGCAGTTTTGCAAGCGCCTATGTATTATCTACAACTGCATTTTTTCTTCCAGAAGTCGAACACATGAAAGACAAGACCCATTTGTATTTGTCTACCACCAGGTACACCAACTTTTGTTCATATATCTCTCTAGTCGCTTTCTCCACAGAAGCCAAGGATCAAGAAATATGATCCCCATTTGTAACACTGATGCTTGACTCAGTGCTCAAAATATCATTTAGTTGAGTAGTCCTCTTGTTTAATAAGGAGTTAGAGACTGGCTAGCGAAAAACATCACAGATGGTAAGCAACAGACTTGAAGGGAGCCATGCCAGCCACTAATTACTAAGACATATTTGGAGAGCATTGGTACTTGTCTTAACCCCCAAGCAAGAAATTCCAGTTGCTCCAGGCTGCCTTCCATTTCCACAGCTTTGAGGCTTGGTTAGCATTTGGCAAGTGCTTTAGCATTTGGCTTGGATTGCCATATACCAGGCCCATTTTAATTCTGAAGAAAGAATCCGTATTCCACAAAAGATTAAAAAATTTTAATTTTTCTAAGAACTCAATTCTCTCATCCTTGACTTACCTGCCACCCTGCTTATGTGTGTGTGTGTGTGTGTGTGTGTGTGTGTGTGTGTGTGTATGTGTGTGTATGTGTATCCCCAAGCATTGGCTGCTTACTGATGCACTGTTTTCAATTGATGCAGCTTTTTAAAGGAATCTTTACATTAGTCAAAGAAATTCCCAAATTTACATTAGTGACCCATTTGTGAAGGTTGATCATTGGTAAAAATTGATTCCATTTTACAAATTCAGATGAATATTGTAGTACTAACAGATAGATGGGGCGAAGAGATGACATTTAATGCTTCAAGCACTCTTTTAAAAAACTTTAAAAATCTGTATCACATATGTTTAGTATAATGCACAATAGTAAAGTGAACATTGATGAAGATATTCCCTGTTTAAGAACTTTACCATTGCTACTGAAGTTTCTTAATGCTTCCATGTATTTCCCTCTTTCCTCCTATTTTTGTTAGCTATATCATTTTTACGTTTTACAGTATTATACGTCAAAGCATATAATACTCTCCATAATATTTATTTTGCCGTATCCTTATCTTTGAACCTTAGTTCTACAGTTAAATAGATTCAATGCTCAGTCCACTGTTTATGTTGAAGCTTTCCCAATAATTTCTTATTTGTCCGAAGCTCATTTTCCAGTAGAATATTCGGGAAAGGTTCATGGAATCAATATCTCTGAATTCCTGAATATTCGTAATTGATTGTTTGAAGCATTTATTCTAGAAAGACGGATATAAAATCCTTGGTTTATATTTCCTTCTTGGAATATCTTTAAAAATATTGTTTCATTGTTTTCCCCATAAAATGTTGCTGTTGAGAGGTCTGATGTCAGTTTTGTTTTCTGCCCTTCATATGTGACCTGCCTGGTCTTTCTGTTTGGATGCCCAAATAATTTTTTCCTTTTTTTTTTTTTTAAAGTCTAGTAGTTTTACTAGAATATATAGTAACTATTGAGGGATAATTTTCTTGGGTACATGGTGTGCCCTTTTTGTATAAATATTTAAGTCTTTTTAAATTTCAGGCATACTTTACTGAATTATTATTTAGACAAATTTTTTCAGTTTCATTTGCTTTAGTTTTCTTTTGGGGGCCTCAAATTATATGCATGTTTGAACTATTTTATTTGCCTATGTTTTCTTTCTCTTGGATCCTTTTTACTGCTTTCTCTATTTCTGTTTGATTTTCTTTATATTTTTCTTTTTGGTGTTTATTTAGCACCCTGAGTTTTGATGACTTCTATTTCTCTCATGTTCCTTTTGATTAATTTTTTCCAATTCTGTCTGAATACTGATAATTTTTCACATTTTATTCTCTTCTTGTCCAGCCATTTTATTTATGACTACATTTTTTTCTGAAGTGTGCTATTTTTAAAAAACTGTTTTCTTGACTTCTTTTAGCTCACTTTGAAATATTGGATTATAGTTTTCATCTGGTTTGAGTCTGCATTCTTCTGTTTTGTTCTCATTGTCGGGATATTTTACAGTTCATTTTAATCTGTTTTTCTAGCAGTAATTTAGTATGGAAATAGAGGGTCTATTTGTTTCATATTAAAGTGAGATGAGTTTTCTTGGGCTATGAGGAGAGGGTTTCTGATGGGCAGGGATATTGTCCAGAGTACATCTCACAGCTTTATAGCTTAAAGGCTTGCTTTTCTTTGTTACCATAAGATACTTAATATTTGGCTTTTCTCTACTGCTATTTCTCCTCTTTCAGAATATGGTTTGAGATTTTTCTGCCTCTGGCCCTGTTTTTCCTAGAGTTTTAAAGACCTTGGTTTTAAAAGAAGTGCTCTTACCTTTAGATGTAGTATTTTTGCTGTTCAGTACTTCCTGGATTCTGCCTTCTCTAGACTCTTCTTCACTATATATAGTATTTGCAGCTTCTTTCTCCATGACCTTCGGCATCCTGCCTTGTTCACCTTGTTTCTTTACTTCCAGCAGTTTTTTTTTTTTTTTTTTTTGGGTGAGGTCTGTTTTTCTAAAAGAAATTTGCTACATAATACCTTTTGTCTTAAAGTCTTTCTCTCTCTCTCTCTTTTTTTAAACTAATAGTACTGTCTCTACTCCAGCTTCCTCTTAGTTAGTGCTTGTGTGATATATCTTCTTCTGTACTTTTATTTCAACTTTTCTGTAGTCCTCTCTAGGTACATATCTTGTAAACAAGATATGATTTGATTTTTCTTTTTCAGTCAGACCACTTCTGCTTCTAACTATCAAGTTAATTTTATTTTCATTACTTTATTACTTAAACTATTTTAGCCCCTTCCTTAGAGTTGATATGTGGATAGTTTCCACATTGTTGATGCTGTATTTCCCCACCTGCCTCTTCTTAGGCTTTAGTTATTTTCCTTTTACAACTTTTCCCCCTTCACAGGTTCAAACTTTTATACTGTAGTCTATTCTTTTAGTGTTTTTTCCTTGAAATCTTACCATGCATATTTAACAATGCTGCAAAGTCTAATTACTATGTCAAGCCCCCTTCCAAAGTGAAAAAACACACACACACGTGCCTAAGTGCCTAAGAATAGTCACAGTCTGGTCACTCTTTTCCTCACTGATTGACCTGCTAACGTTGCCCATTATATTTTTGCTGCTAAAACTGGACTTTATTTTCATTTGTTTTTCATTACTATCAAATCTGTTTGGAGACATTTACGGTTCTACTTTCTTCACTTACCATTTCTTCTTGCAACCTAGACCTTCCTTCTCAGATCATTTTTGTTCTGCAGCAGTAGATAACATACAATATTTTTGATCAGTTATAGAAATTCTCAAACATTATTTCTTTAGAAATTGTTTCTAATTCGATTTATCCTCTTTCTTTGGGACTTCAATTAAACATAGCTTATCTAATCGTGATCTGTCCATTATGTCAGCTTTATATTTTTGATCATATCCAAGCTGTATTCTGTAATGTCTGTGTCTCAGTTACAATTCTCACCTTTCAGCTGTATCTTATGTACTATACAACTTATCTATTAAGTTTTTAATTTTGAAAGTACTTATTACTCAAAGGTTTTTTTTCTGTTTGTTTTTCAAATTTTCTTGGTCATTTTAGGTCATCTCTTGTTCCTTGTTCATTTTTTAATTCTAAAATTTAAAGCATTTTATACTCAGATGTTTATATTTAACATCTGATAATTCTAACTTCAGAAGTTCTTAGAGGTCTGTTTTTACAATCTGATGACTCTTACTCATGAAGGCTTATTTCATTTTGTATTTGGTGGGTTTTGGTTGAACTTATCCATGTAAATTCTTAGGGCCTAAATGTTAGTTGTTTTTCTGCAGAGAAGATTTCAGTTTGCATCTGCTGAGAGCCAGAAGGTGTTGCCCATCTTGGAATGTTTCAACTTCTTTTAAGAGTCCTTGCTTAAAGTGTGAGTGTCAGGTGCAGCTCCTTAACCTTGCCAAGGGCAGCATTCCAGGTATCTTACCAGCATGGACTCCAGGAGAATCCTCTGATTCTGCTTCTTCATTTGTATTTGCCGACTGGTACCATGCAAGATTCAGCTCATCATTTTTCTTTTATTCCCTCTTGGTTCTTGAAGACTTCTCCTAAGCCTCAAAATGCCTTACAAAATATATTTGTTTAAGTTAATCTATGAGTTTGTTATATTTCTTAGAGTATCTAGTTCTGGTCCATCATACTACTGAAAGTGGATGTCAGTCACTTTCCTCCTAAGAAAATAATTTCTCCTGTGTATAGTACTTGGAAATACGTAAAACGCAGAGGGCAAAGATACGATCTTTTACATTGATAAACAAAGACCTTAATGTTAGGTTTTCGAGAAAACCCCACCAAAAAATGGTTCATAACATTCTTTTATTCTTCTCTTCTAGTATTCCTCCAGGAAGTTAATTTAAGTTATAGTTTTGGTGTAGCTTATTTATTAAGAATTTTTTTACTTCTGGATGTGGTTCTATAAAAATATCTGTTTTCTAAATTCTTTTTGAGAATGAATTTTTAAATTTGTTAAAGCAATAAAACATGACAGAAAATTTGGGAAAAAGTGTAACTCTGTCTCCTTAACCTTGAACTGAGATACTCATGGAGCACAGGTAGAGATGAGGTATGAGTCCTAATGCCGGGATTCCCCCAATCACAGATCAGTCTGCTGTGGGCAGACACGTGAGAGAATTGAGGAAGCCTGGCAGAAGAAACATCCAGAAGGAAGCAGAGAGAAAAAAAATATTTTCCTTGACCCATAGGGACTAAGAATGTCTGTTTAAGAATGTCCCCTCCTGAACCCTGTCCTCAACTTACCAGTCAGGATCTGAATTTTTGACAAAACTCTCTTTGTGATGAGTTGCTCACAATGAAGTTTTAGAACCACTGGCCTAAGGAATTTTTTAGCAAGGAGAAGAAACTTGATGTTGACATCAGACTTCTAAGTGCTTTTGGTTATTGTGATTATCTATGCTCAAGTTAATATGAGGTAGATGTTATGTAGTGTCTCTTCCAGTCTGTGGGTTCAGTCATCCTTAAAAACATTGTTTAATACATTATTGTTTTAAGTTCCATAGGCTCTTCATGTTACTGTCATTCGGATTGTGATATGCTATTCTAATGAGGGGAATAAATCCTAATTTTCTTAGCCACCTCTTCATTGTTGTATATTTAAGTCATTTCCAATTTGGGGCTATTATATATAGTACTGCAGTAAACCTTGGTATGCATAGACTTTTTTTTTCTTTGCACTTAGATACTTAGATTTGGAATTACTGGAAAGAAAGACATTAATGCACTTAAGACTCTTGATGAAGACTGCCAAATTGCTTTCCAAAAGGTTATACCAGTTCAAACTGCTACCAGCAATGTAAGAATATATTTCAGGACATCCCAGCCGGCATTGGGCATTTTCATTTATCTGTTAGGCAATTAGTGTTCTTATTGATTTTTAATTTTCAGCTGTTGGATTTTACAGAGTCTACTGAATGAGTCTTCAGAAAGGGCTGGGCGAGGTGAAGAGTGAAGAGATGTAGGGCAAAGTGTATCCCCATTGTTTGTACATTCATCACAGAATATAACCACCATCTATTTCCTCTTGGTCTACCACAGTGCTAGTCACTTCTCTTCTTTCAGCCTCTCTTTCTTCATTCATGAAATGAAGGAGTGGGGCCAACTGCCCCCAAGATCCCACCTAGGCTTCTGGGTTCTGATTAATCCCTTGTTGTAAACATCACATGTCAAATCTGTGCAGGTTTCTCTGGTTGTCTTGTCAATAGCAGTAGGGATTTGTCTGTCTACCATGCATATTTCTTTTCTTTGGTGGAATGTATTTTAGATTTTGTTCCTGCTTTGCTCCCCCTCCTCCTTTTGAAAATTCTGATTAAAAAAATAACGCAAATATGGTATATGAATATTTAAAATGTGATTTGCATTTAACAAATTACACATGATCACATAATTCCCAATGCGATTTTTGCATCAGTGAAGAAGTTAGAATATGTATTTTATATTAACTGCATAGCATTTAAATACTTTAATACAAACAAACTGCATTTAAATATTAATCTCTCCAAAAAAAACCTTGCCAGGCACATTAAATATTTAAAACTTTTCTGCAAAGTTCTTGAACCCCTTGAACATTTCTACTTTTCTTTGTTATTTTTAAGTCTGGAGAATCTTGGTATTTTCTATACACTTATTGTGAATTTTAAATCTCTACTTGTAAAGTTTTCCCTCCACAAGGACAAGGGTGAGTTAACAGGATAGAGTGTTAAACCCATCATGCTAAATGCAGCAGTGAGGAGAGCTGAGTATGTGGTAAGGAGAAGGAAACTGTTCAATATAAGATGTGATAGAAACATAGATTCTTAGTATTGGACTTGACGTTGGAATTCATCAAGTTGAATCATCTGTCTAATGCAGAATCCAAGTACCACATCTCCAAGTGGTCGGTTAATCACTTCTTGAATACCTTCAGTGTTTTAGTGCTCACTACCTCATAAGCTAGCCCTGTCTGTACTGTAATTGGACAGCATTCATTTTAAGAATTATAATCTTGTTTTCTTGAGTTCTTATTATTATCTTGAGTTCAATTCTACCTCTAAATGAGCCACTGATTTTAGTTTATTCTCCTGGAGCAATTATGTGGGATTAGGTGATCCCCAAAGTGATTTGGTATAAAATAATATTCTACAGGCATGTTTGCTTTTCTTAATAATGATTAAAGCTAAATTCCACAAAAAGGAATGATGTTCCTAATATGCACTGGTGGAACTGAACTCAAGAACAACTTAGATGATTTTTTGGATTTGACACCAACAGCAAAGACAGCAAAAGCAAAAATAAACAAGTGGGACTACATCAAACTACTATGTCAAACTAAAAGCTTCTGCACAGAAAAAAAAAAAAAAAAGCCATCAACATGAGAAGACAACCTACAGAATGGGAGAAAATATTTGCAAATCATATATCTGATAAGGGGTTAACACCCAAAGTATATAAAAACTCATACAACTCAATCGAAAGAAAAAAATATCCAACTTAAAAATGATCAGAAGAACAGAATAGACATTTTTTAAGAAGACATCCAACTGACCAACAGTAAAAGATGCTCAATATCACTAATCATCAGGGAAATGCAAATCAAAACCACAATGAGATAGATATTACCACATACCTATTTGACTATCATCAAATAGACAAGAGATAACAAGTGTTGGCGAGGATGTGGAGAACAAGGAACCCTTGTGTACTTTTGGTGGGAAATGGAAATTGGTGCAACCGCTATGGAAAATTGTATGGCTGTTTCTCAAAAAATTGGAAATAGAACTGCCATGTGATCCAACAGTCCCACTTCTGTGTGTATATCCAAAGGAAATGAAATCATTCTCTCAAAGAGAGAATTCCCACGTATTCCCACGTTCACTGCAGCATTATTTACAATAGCCAAGTTATGGAAATAACTTGTGTCCATCAGCAGATGAATGAAGAAAGAAAAGTATGATTTAAATATCTATATCTAAAATGTAATATTTTCAGCCATAAAAAGGAAAGAAATCCTGCCATTTGAAACAACATGGATGGATATTGAGGGCATTATGCTAAGTGAATAAGAGAGAAAGTTCCAAACTTTATGATGTTACTTACATGTGGAATCTAAAAAACCAAACTTAGACGAACAGAAGAGATTGGTGGTTGCCAGAGGCAGGGGAATGGGCAGTGGTGGAAATGGGTGAAGGTGATGAAAAGATACAAACTTCCAGTTATAAGATAAATAAGTTCTGAGGATGTAATCTACAGCATGGTGACTCTAGTTAACAGTAATGTACATTTGAAAATTGCTAAAAGAGTAGATCTTAAAAGTTCTTATCACAAGAAAAAATTATAGCTGTGTGAAGTGATAGATGTTAACTAAACTTTTTGTGGAAATTATTTTGCAATATCAACATATATCAAATTTTTTGTACACCTTAAACTAATACAATGTTAATGTATCAATTATAGCTCAATAAATTGGGAAAAAAGTGATCAGAAGTCAAAAAAGATACCTTTTAATCAGTGATCACACATACTAATAACCCCCAGTAGATTATTAGCTATCTTTGGGCACAGTACTCTCTCATAAATAATTTATTTGTTAAAAAGGAAAGTTAGGAATTACTACTAATAATAAAACAACAGTAACAGCACAACATCTAGCACGTAATATTTCCTTCTGTGCTGGGCACTCCTCTAAGTGCTTTATGTATATGGCCTCATTTAATCTCTGTAACATCTATGAGATATGTTTATTATGCCCATTTTACATATGAGGAAACTGAGGCACAAAGAAGTTAAATACTTTCCCCAAGGTATAGATGACAGTGCTTGGTTTTAAACCCAACACTTTCATCCAGAGTTTGTGTTCTTATCTATTATGCTGTACTGAGAGTGACCACATGATTTATTATTCAAACCAAGACACTGTTGAAAGTATTCATAACTACTCCCTGACAGCACCCTATACTGCCTCTCAAATGACAGGCTGACAAGAACATATTGAAAGGTCTCAATATCACCCTGAGGGGCAGATTCACGTTTTCTGGGGCCAGAATGCTATGCAATTTCAAGGGCTTTCTTTCAGAAAAAGAATATGAAGCTATGAATACATTAGATATTAAAATGAATTTTTTTTTGAATGAGAAAGAGATCAGATTAATGGAAATTTGGAGGATTCAGGTCCCTTTCTTCTGAGATCTATTTGGGAAGTGTACCAGAAACCCTTGATTGCAGCTTGGCTTCCCTCCCCACCTGGAACATTCTGTAACTTCCAGATTTCACAGGGGCGGTGCAAATCAGGGGCCTCAAAGCTTAAGCTTCATTAGGTTTATGGTAGTAGATCTGCCTCCGCTCACCATTTTCAGGTCACTTGGGAAATAAACTAAGCACCTAGAATGTTTGTGGTGCTTACTACTAGATAAGATAAATAGCATTTTAAAGTAACATGTCCAAAGATACCACAGATAGTTCAAAAGGGCCACTTTATGGTTCTCTGATCCCAGGAAGGCAACATTTAGATGCTCTGGAACTTACGAGAACAGTCTCCCCAGGCAGGTGGTTGGTTTTAGCTACTGGTTATCACCTTTTGTTGTAAGTTCAGCACTGGCCAGTGTGTTATTTTGACACGACCCTCCTTCTCCCTCTCCCTGTTGATCTTTTTGAGCCTCTCTTCCAGGTCAGAAATGACTTCATAAGCTCTAGTTCTCGGCCTTAGAATACTTGTTTCTGTAAAGAAAGCCTTGTGATTCTGCAAGGTGTGATTCATGGCGCTGTATGCATTAGCAACATTAGATGATCACTAATAAAGGCTATGAAAGGCAAATGCTCACTGCAGAATCATTTAATCATGGTTATGTATGGATTTGAATGCTCTCAAAGGTATGAATTAGATTCTTATTAATTTTCTCCTACTGTGTAATGCCATCGCCATTCCCTCCCTCTTCTCCTTTGCGCCAGTCCTCCACACCTGTCCTCTCCCACTGCCGCTTCAGACTCTAAGACAGCCAGCAGCAAGTGCAGGAGTTTGGGTTAGGAAACCATTTTCCATTTTTTTCTTTTCTTTTTTCTTTTTGTTCCTTTTATTGAAAGGGAAGGGATAATGGCTACCCTGTCTTGCGTGATTTTTTTTCTATGATCACCCACACTATTTCCCTACAAAAACAAGTATTAGAAATAGGAATTGAAAAAATTCCTCCTAAATGTCCTAATAAAGGACAGGAAGTCTGAAATCCGAAGCTAGCTACTGCCTGTCAGCCCACATTCATTATATTCTTGTTTGTCTTGTTTAGATTATACATCCCCTGGGCAAGAGGCTGGGTGATTTTATTACAGTACCCATCAGTCTGTCAACACCGTCTAAATTAAAGCAAACACTCTCCTCAAATGGCACTTTTTTGATCACATCTCCCTACCCCCAGACTGTTTAGGACTGAGAGGTTTGAGTTAGCTATGACACCGTTAAAATGGACTGAACCCAAAATTCATTTTCCCATCCTGACATGGGCTGCAGGAGACACACTGAAGCTGTAAAACACAGCTTGGAAATGACTAGGCTAATTTTAGAACCCGTTTACACAGCTGCTCCACTGAAAAGCTGACTTTCATTGTAATTCTTGCTCTGGGAGGACTTGCCTTTTATTTAATTAAAAATGATCGGCAAGGCAGGCTTTTGATATAGCAAGGTCCACAATAAAACTGCAAGGCGAGGGTAGTTGCAGTAGCTCTCTGACATTCTGCTTTATTAGATGTCAGTTTATAATTAAAAGTTTGAGTGGCAGAACTCTGAGTACCCAGCAAAATGGTTTTGAGGATCTTAATTATTTCCAGCCATCTTCCCTAGCAAATATATGAGACTGTGAAATTCGACATGGAGGGAGACATTTGGTATTGCCCAAACATTCCCTTTGAAAAACGCAGAAATAGGAAATGCTCTAGGGTTTAGAACCCGGGAGAGGGAAATTCATATTTTGAAATGCAATTGAAATCATCCCCTGCTAGGTGAAGGAGTTACATGTTTGAAGCAATAGATATTAGAAGCAAAACAAAGGGAATCAAATATCCTAGGGAAAGATATCTTGGTCATGAAGTTAATTAGAAAAATAAAAGTTCTTTTCCCTTCCAGTTATGCTTGTTATTACTTATATTCATTTTATGGGAATGCTTCTTAGAAATATCTAAATTTTATTTAAAATATTTTGAGATTTTTTTCCATTTGTGCAAACTAATAACAATTTACTGAACTTCAGGAATTATCAAATGCTTTTTTTTTTTTTGGACATCTAGGTACCCAGAGCTGAATTAATCACAATCATCAAATGTTTTTCTCATAAGGCCTATTTTTATGTCTGAAACTTCTCATTTCAAAAGTTAAGAAATAGGAAAAAGGAATTTCTGGGGAACCAACCGACTCAATTGTTAATCTTACTAGTAAATAACATAATATAACACTCACATGTACTCTATATCAATAGACTCAAAGCTTTTCACAATTTACTTAAGGTTGCTGCCTTCAATATTACCACATTTTAAAGATCAAGTCAAGTTTAAATAATAAGACTGTCAAAAAGGTTGCAGTTGAATCTACATCAAGGCTATTTTAATGGATCAAAGTTGGGTTCATGGACTTCATTACTCCTTGTTACCTAGTATTGTTCAATATAAAGACTGATTAACTGATAAGGCAGAAGTAATGTAAAGAAGATTACATGTTCCAAATGGCAGTAGGTCTGTTTGATGGTTTGGGGTCTTTGCATCCTTGTTTTCTCGAAGGAAATAGTAAGCAAAGAGAAAATAACCACTTTCTTTTGCTGTCAAATGAACAAGTGTCTGAAATTTCTGCAAACTCAATTGGAAAGCCAAGTTCAGAAAATATTAAGCCATGCTAGTTTCCAGCAATGTCAGACTGGCACATTTTTAGAACTGTCTGGTAATTCAAACGTGAGAGGTAAATTACAGATTTAAATGAAGTACATGTGGTGTTTGGAGATGACTTTTTTAGCATGCAAGCTCTCCACTAATTAGATCCCAAGAGATGAATGAGAGTTTTTGTTGTTCTTCTAGGTTCAGCTTTAAACACAGTGAACCAGCAAAGTTACCCACCCATGGGCATTCAGGCAAAGTATTGTTTAGAATACCCTCCTCTACCAAAAAGAGAGAGAGAGGGAGAGGGAGAAAGAGAGAGAGGGACTATGTCATACAGGAGATAAAATAACTGGTTTGCAAAAATACATTTTAAAAATATTGTGTTTATCACATCATCTTCTTAGAATCATAAAGTTAAAATAATATATTTTCTTTGAAAAAGAAGTTTGTTGTGACCTTTCAAAATACTTTGGCTCGAGAGTGTCCAAGTTGCACCGTGTTTTGGAAAATAAGCCCTTGAGAGTCTGAGGCAGCAGCATTATGAAGGCTGAAGAGACTATTAAATATGTTGTCGGAGAGCCCCACAGCTGACTGTTGGAGAACAATGTCCCTCATCAAGTCCTCATCCAAATTCTCTACTGTACTAGCCAGTTTGGTTAAGTCCCTCTCATCAGGTTAATTAGTAATGTTGGGAGAAATAAAGGGATATTGAAGAAATTATTTATCTCTGCAGTATGTCTATGAAAGACCAGATTGGGCTTTAAAATTCTTGGCACAAAGTGATAATACTCTTGTGCAGTCCCCTACCCTTATTTCTTTATCATTTTTTCCTTATCATTTTTTCCTTAATGCACAGTATGTGTTTTTAATTTGTTTCCTTTAATTCCATAAAAATAATACTCAAACCCTATTGGGATGAGATAAGCCTTTTTCCTTCCTCTTCCAATTTTAATGACTACATGTATTAGTGTATCCTCTAAAATTGGTTAGGCTCTATATTGATGAAAAGCATTGCAGTAGCCTTGATCTGTTAATGAATTCATTCAAGAAGAATTTGGTAAGGTCTGACTACATGCTATGGATTGTTCAGAGTTCTGGAAATAAGAGTGAATAAAGCATAGTTCCTGTCTTTTAAGGAAACAGGCAGGGCAATACCTGCAACTAGATAAAAACAGTGCATTGTAGTAGTGCTGCATTGATGGAAAATATAGGATGCGTTCTATGCTGAAGGGACGATGGTGGTCACTTACCTGTGTTAATGTTCATTTAATCCCCAGAGAAACCCAGTAGACAGGTACTATGATTAGCTACATTTTACAGCAGAGCAAACTGAAGCAAAAGAGGTTCACAATCAGCAAGTAGCTGACTCAGCCAACTTGGCACATGAATTACTTAATTTCTGCCCGGGAGGACAATGCCTCCACTTTGAGCCCCATAATTTACTGTGCACGTTCTTCCTACTTCCCACCCCAACACACACAACAAGCCATCCCCGGTGCGAGGCCCATGGGGTGTGCAGTTCCTGTACTTTCACAGCTTTTCTTGTCTGGCCTAGATTTTGACTAGCCCAACCCCTATTTCTTTTCTCCTGATTTGTACCACAAGAACTGGATTGGCACAGTATAAGTATGGACATCCATCTTCTCATACCTTCCCCACTGGACAAAGATAGACAGTGCCTGCCACAGGTCACAGGTCTGAGCTTTTGAGTAGTGTTGGAATGCATGGTTTTGGAGGAGCTTGAGATCTGAGACAGTGGCTGAAGAGATTTATCTTTCTAACATTCCCAAGGGTGTATAAACTATAAACTGGAAAACAGTATGTTTACGCTGACTTAGGTGTCGCTTTAAATCTAGGATTCTCTTTAGGTCCAGAAACATCCTTATGTAAGAGGAGAAAGGATCCATTCGTTTATTCAGTATACATTAATGTTGCTTTTCCTGGCTTTGGGCAATTTTCTAGAAATGAGGTATGTATATATTCAATAGTAGAACAGTCCCAAGAGTTATCTTAGCAACTGAATGGAATAGATAGTATTTCGGTAAGTGGCCTTGATAGTGGAGGCCCTATCTGATCATTGGCTCATAGAGTGTTAGGACGGAAGGGATTCTAGAAATGATTTAATTCACCCTTTTCAAACTTCATTTGGGTACCTCCTTTTCAAGATTTTAAAAAATATCTGTGTAATTAGCACTTACATATTATTTAATATTTTTCTTTAAATCAACTTCTTGTTTTTATTTAAATAAATTACATTATGCCATAAATGAAATCATTATGCCATAAATAGAAAATATATATATAATTGACTACAATAAGGCTAAAACAATATGTTAATTCTAGCTAACCAGTTTGTCTTTGGAAGGTTCTGAACTTAAGTTTTGCCCTCTCTTTGTTAAAAAAGGAGATTTGCTTGCATTAGGGAGGTGTCTCTAGCACCAAGCTGAGACTTTCTCCTTGACCCTCTTAGAAAACTTAAAAAGAGCATTGAAAAGGAAATAACTGTCTTACTTTGATATTCAATATTATTTAATACTTTTTACCAACTCATCTACTACTTTCACTAATATAGATCCCAAATTTTGGAACACATTATCTTTGTTTAATCTCCTTAGTTTTCAAAGTAGAAAACTTAGGTTCACAAACATCAGTTATTGGGCAGTTCAACCCTGAAACCTGGGTCTCCTAATTGCCATTCTTTTCCCAACACCCTCTCCCTGCACTTAAAACAACACAAAAGTGTGATGCTTTTTAGAGGTAACCTGTCACCTTAGGGCATGGCCCATCTGAACTCTCCTGTGACTAGTTACAGGATTATGCTTTTGGTAATGAGGCGACATTGCTTTCCTGCCTTCTTTGAGTAGATTTAGTATTCCCTTTATATATCTGCTTGCTTATTTGTATATATTTATTTGTACTGAAACACAGTTTATGTGGAATTTAAATTTTGGAGGTTCTCAAAATTAAGAGACTGAATTCAACTCAACGTCAGCAAATCAGCAGTAAACAGTGCGGGTCCCGGCGCCATCCCCCCACCCCCGCTACACTGCCTGTGATGAAGTGATGAACAGCTGGGGTTTTGCTATTACCCTGGGAGCAGTTTATTTCAACCTTGTCAGAGTCTACCTGCTTGCTATTCCTTTTCTCGTCAGAGAACTTGAAGCAAATATTGTATTATGCTCTTTAAAATTAAAGCTAAAGAAGGGCTTAGGACCACACCAAAGCATACACTAGGGGTGGGAGTGGAGGGGCTAAGGCATTATCATTGTCTCTGAGACACACTTGGTCACGTTTTTCTGAAGATATTTTACACTTTACACCTTGCTGTGAAGGAAAAAGAACTACATAGCTGCCCAAAGAAGGCAGATTTAAAATCACAAAATGCTTTTGAGTTTTAGGGTTTTTTTTTTTTTTTTTCCTGAAGATAAACATTATTCTGTTTGGGTCTTCTTGTTATCATTACTTTTATTGTTCTTGTTTTTGATTCACTTGTTTTATTGATGATGCAAACTTAATTTTATTTTTAAAATTTTTATTTGGTTTTGTTTTTTATTGAAGTATAGATGATTTACAATTTTGTTTGTTTTAGGTGTATAGCAAAGTGATTCAGTTATATATATATGTATATGTGTGTGTGTTTGTGTGTGTGTGTGTATACATATATTCTTTTTCAGGTTCTTTTCCACTGAATGTTATAATAAGATTTTGAGTGTAGTTCCCTATGCTGTACAGTAGGTCCTTTTATTTTATATGTAGTAGTTTGTGTCTGTTAATCCCAAACTCCTAATTTATTCCTCCCTTCCCACCTCTTTTCTTTCCCCTTTGATAACCATAAGTTTCTTTTCTATGTCTGTGGATCTATTCCTATTTTTTAAAAAGTTCATTTGTATCAAAAGTTTCCACATATAAGTACTATCATGTGATTGTCTTTCTGTCTGACATACTTCACTTAGTATGATAAACTTAGTTTCATCTAGATTGCTGTAAATGGCATTATTTCATTCTTTTTTATGGCTGAGTAATATTCCATTATCTATATATTCTTTCTTGATTCATCTGTCAACAGACATTTAGGTTGCTTTCATGTCTTGGCTATTGTAAATAGTGCTACTATGAACATTGGGGTGCATGTATCTTTTCAACTTACAGTTTTATCTGGATATATGCCCAGAAGTGGGATTGCTGGATCGTATACATCTAATTTTAGTTTAAGGATCCTCCATATTGTTCTCTATAGTGGCTGCACCAGTTTACATTCCTACCAACAGTGTAGGAGGGTTTCCTTTCCTCCACATCCTCTCCAGCATTTGTTATTTGTAGACTTTGACGATGGCCATTCTGACCTGTGTGAGGTGATGTCATTGTTTTATTTCCATTTCTCTAATAATTTAGTGATGTTGAGCATCTTTTTGTATGCTTGTTGGTCATCTGTAGGTCTTCTGCCCATTTTTTGATTGGGTTGTTTGGTTTTTTGATATTGAGCTGTGTATGCTTGCTGCATGTATACTTTGGAAATAAATCCCTTGTCAGTCACATTATTTACAAATATTTCCTCCCATTCCATAGGTTTTCCTTTCATTTTGTGGATAGTTTTCTTTGCTATACAAAAAAAGCTTTTAAGTTTCATTAGGTCCCATATTTTTATTGTTGTTTTTATTTCCATTACTCTAGCAGATGGATCGAAAAAATATTGCTGTAATTTATGTCAGAGTTTTATATATTTTCCTCTAGGAGGAAAGTTTGAGTAGCCAGTTTTACATTTAGGTCTTTAATCCATTTGAGTTTACTTTTGTAGAATATTCTAATTTCATTCTTTTACATGTATCTGTCCAGTTTTCTCAGCACCACTTACTGAAGAGACTGTCTTTTCTCCATTGTATATTCTTGCCTCCTTTGACCATAAATGTGTAGGTTTATTTCTGGGCTTTCTATTCTATTCCATTGATCTATGTGTCTGTTTTTGTGCCAGTAGGATTTTGATTACTGTAGCTTTGTCTGAAGTGAGGGAGCCTGATTCCTTCAGCTCCATTTTTCTTTCTCAGCAAACTTATTTTTAAAAGCCTACATTTTATTACTTTTTTAAAGTGCATTTGAGATTAATGTCAAATAAATAATAGTTGAAGACTTTTTGAATGTTTGGCCTTTGTATTATGTTGCTTCTATGAAAAATTATCACAAACTTAGTGTTAAAATAACACAAATTTATTGTGTTACATTTCTGTAGGTCAGAAGTCTGACATAGGTCTCACTGGCTAAAATCAAGATGTCAGCTGAACTGCACTGTTTTTGAAGCTATAGGAGAGAATCCATTCTTGCTTTTTACAGCTTCTAGACTTCGCCTGCATCCCTTGGCTCATGGCACCCATCCTCCATATTCAAAGCCAAAAATGGCTGGTTGAGTCTTTCTCACGTTGCATCACAATGTTATCACAATATTATTGACATAATTCTTCTTCCTCTTCCTCCCACTTTTAAGGACCCTTGTGATTATATTGGGTTCACCTGGATAATTCAGGCAACTCTCCCTACATTAAGGTTAAGGTCAATTGACAAGCAAAGTTAATTGCATCTGCACCCTTAATTCCCCTTTGCCATTTAATGTAATAGTGACAGTTTCAATGATGTGGACATCTTTAGGGGGACATTATTCTGCCTATTGTAGTCTTTTCTTCAAAGTTATATCTTTGTGCATTTAAAAACCAAAATACATCTTGAATAAAATATGAATTGATTGTAATGATTATCTATTAATTTATTTTAAAATCAAATATATCTCATTATATAAATTAACATTTTGTGGAGACAGTATATTTGCATTTCAGAGGTTTAAATTCATTATAAAATCTGGGGTTTTTTTCTTACAATTAAAATAGTATTATTAAGAGTCTTTTCTGACTTACCATTCAGTCTTTATCTTTTATATGTTTCTGGTATTTAGATGTGAAGTTTACAGAGATGTTAATCAGCTCTTTGGTAGGTGGATTTTATGAATTTTGATTTTGATATGCTTTTCAATTCACTGATTTTTCCTTGTCTTCCTCTAGTCCATTCTTTCCACATCATCCCTGTATTTCCTTCTACTCAGAGTTTTTCCTACAATTACTAATAAAAATCAACTTCAACACTTCCAGTAGAGGCTTCAGATCCTCACAGGGAGAAGACTATATTCTACCTTGGATTTACTTTTAATTTGTTCTGGCCTAATCTAGAAAGATTTCACAGATTCTGAATTCATTCATTACATCAACAGATATTACAGTTTGGCATCTACTGTGTACAAAAGTGCTTTCAAAGAAATCAGAACGTGTTATGTATGGTTTCTGTTCTCAGAGAGGCAAGATGAAGAAGTTAAACCAGCATAAGAATAATGTATTAATACAGATTGACCAGACAGGAAGTGTCATAAGCAGCACATCATCAGTGATTAATTGGCAAATCAGTGGAACAGGAAATAAGTATAATGAGCTCTGAGAAAGGATAACTCTCTTTGTGTTGTGTGTACCCCATGCCTGTATATTACCTATTACCACTTAATTAACTCCATCAGGCATGCCCCCCAAACCCACGGCAGTGCTCCACATCATCATTAACCTGTCCTTGTAAAAGGAAAAATCTTGGTGCCAGATGCAAGTAAAGATATAAAGTTTATGCTCGGATTTGGAGGAATTATAATTATTTTCAGAAACCTGGGGTTAATAGGGTCATTTGCAGAAGGTCAGCATAAAGTACTCATGGTGAGTGTTCAGTAAATATCTGTTAAAATGAAATGATATGACTCAACTGTTACTATTTTTTTCCAAGTTGATAGACATTTTCCTAAATTTTTGCTATATATTACCTTAATCTCTTTATGACTCTGATTTATTTATTTTTGGGGGATTTTTCAAGTTGTTATATACATTACTCAATTTAAAATCAGTGGTAGATTTAATTTATATAATGTCTTCTTGTTATTAATGTGCGTTAAGTAAAATTCAGACTGATATTTTAAGTAATATTTTCTGCCAAAGGACCATTTTCTTTCATCTCAAATTATGAAGTCTGATCAGATGGGTTCGTTAGACTTTAATTATATAATTTTAGCCTATCCTAAGAAATTTAAAACTATTGAAGACTATTTTTTAAAAAAACTGTCGACTTATAGCAAAATCTTGTGACTGAGTGGAGGGGAAGTGCGTTTATGATAAGGTTTTCTGTCAGTACAGTCTTCCTTCCTCATCACAATGTATCTCTGCCTGATCCTTCACTCCATTATAGGTATCTCCCTTTCTCTAGTAGTCTCCTTTCAGTAAGATTAAGCTACCCAACAATGGAACGTGTTTTGCCTGGAAGCAGATAACTAGAAGTTCTTTTATCTCCTGTCTCATATTGTTATTAGCACCAACTATCACTAACACAGAGACCACTTTTATAAAGAACATTTTTTTACACATGCATGTGTATTTTCATGCATGCATTTGCAAAGGAAGAAAGCAGAGTTAGGAAAAAGGTGACTTAGCTTGGTAGAGCCTGGCTAGCTGCTCACCAAATCCCTTTTCATTATCAGCCGCTTGTGTGTGATCCTGTGTAATTTCTCCCCACCAGACACTGGACGTTGACACCAGAAGTGAGCCTGCAACCTTTGTACTGAAGATGACAAAGACACAATATGGAAGAAGCCTGGGTCCCTGAGTCACTGCTTGGAGGTGAGTCCTCTGCTGCTCTGGAATACTAGGTATTATAATTTATGTAAACAAGACATATATATTTCTCTTGAGTTTGAGTATTTGGTCATTTTGTTACAACAGCTGAAATAACTTAATTGGTACACTTGGGTCTGCTAAAGGTATTTCTCTCAGCCTCAATTTCCTCTTCTTTAAAATGAAGGAATTTGCCACACTGGCCCCCTTGCTCTTCCCCAAAGACACTGAACACTTGGAACTTCTGTGCTTGTTGTTTCCTTTACTTGAAAACTCTTGTCTGAGAAGTTTACGTGGCTTGTACCCTCAAATCTCAGTTCAGCCTAAATGTGACCTTGTCACTTGCCACTCTGAGTATAATCACATTTCCCCATCTCCATTGCTCTTTTCCCCTCTTATCTTACTCTAGTTTCCCTTATAACACAAATACCAAACAATTGATCTACTTATTTATTTATTTGGCACTCAGTAAAACATTTGTTGAATAATTGTATGAATGAAGTGCTCTCCAAGGTGCCAGACAGCTATAAAAGACTATGTTCCCTACATTTGAGAATTTATAATCTAAGGGGAAAACTAAAACAAACTAAAAAAATAAATCTTAAAAACACAAGAGGCATATAAACTTTGTCAACATTATATTGCCAAAAATGTAAGGGAAGATAGGGATTCTAATGATTGTTGAGTACTTATTAAGTATTGCATACTAAAATTTTCAAGACTTTTTTTCATTTGATGACTCTGCAAAGTCAGTATTACTTCACCCATTCCATTTGATAGATGAGGAAACAGGTTAAGAGGGCTGGAATGGAAAGCTTCAGGAGAGTAGGATCAAATCCATCTTATTCACCATTGTATCTCTGGCGTTTAGTAAAGCTTCTGACAGATAGAAAGAAATAAAGTTTTTTTTTTTTTTAACAGAAAATGAGTTAAGTAACTGGTCCATGGTGAGATGATTGGGATTAAAACACATATTTACCTGAATACAAAGTTCATGCTTTTTTTCCACTATGTGAAGATGGCAGATATGTGGCACTCATATCCAGTGCCTGACTCTGGGCTGTTGCTTTTTCTGTTCCTTCTGATGAAAGGCTGTCCCCTTAGTAATCATATGTCTGAGATGTTTCTATTTGTCAGGCATCAGCCCAGCCATCACCTCTGTGGAGAGGCTTCCCCTGACCACTAGGTTGGAAGTAGCCCTCTTCAGTTACTGTCTGTGCATTACCTGTTTGTTGCATAGTACCTACCACCACATAAAATTATCTCACTTACTTGTTTGCTTTTTAATTGTCTCTCTATCCTAGTAGAATGTAGATTCCCTGAACATAGGGACTTTCTCTGTCTCTACTTCATCCCTAGTGCCTGACACATAGTTGACGCTCAATAAATATTTATTGAATAAATAATCAAATCAATGAATCAGTAATTTGATCAATGTTGCCATTCTGTCTTCCTGTGGTCATGGGCAGACGTTACTAATCAATCATGTCACTCTCCCCAACTAAATCCTAACTCTTAATCAGAAAATTTTACACTATAGCCCTCTAGGCACTTGGTACTCAAAGTATGACTCATTGACCGACAACATCAACATCACCTGAGAGCTTGTTAGAAATGCACATTCTCAGGACCCACTCAGACCTCCTGTATCAGAATCTGCATTTTAACAAGATCCCCCATTCTTGTACTCATCAAAGTGTGAGAAACATGACTCTAGGAATATAGATAATACCAATCAGTTAGGCTTGGCAGAAAAGAGAAACCCTCTTTACTGTCTCTGTGTGCTCTTCCATGATGCTTACCCAGAGATTGACCCCTGCTTTGGTATTATTATGTATTATCTGGAGTGATTAGGTCTGAGTGGACTTAATGTGAAAATGTTTCATAGAAAAGATGAGCTTCAAGTATTTAAAAAAATGTGTGTGTGGGGGATTTGGTTTGCTGCAAAGGGGAAGAGAAACATTCTGGGTCAAAGAAAATTGAACAAGTCCATTTGGGATCATCTACCCATGGGAATAGATGAACATCTATGTGTAGAGTTGGAAGGATTCTTGGTCCAGAGCAGTGCTTACCTCCGATGAATGGACATAGAGGAAGGAAAATTAAAGTACCAGTAGAGGGAATGGGTAAAAATAGCATAAAAGGGACACATGGGCAGAACAAGGCTAGAAAGGGCCCAAGCAAAGAGTGATATTAGTAATTAAAAGGAGGTGCATTGGGGGAGAGAGAGGGGGAACCTGCCAGGGAAATTGAATTTGGTAAGAAGAATGTTATGAATGCTCTTAGAGAAAATAATTATACTAGGTAGTGAGGACACAGGTTATCATGTGAGAAGTTAAAAAATTAAAGGCTTTAACCAAAAAGAGGCTGATGGAAAAATGAACCATGGATATAGATCATTTGTTCATCAAATTTACCATTAAAGGAATCACAGGGAGGAGACAGTTTAGCTGGAAGGGTGATGGGCTCAAGAATTACCTCCTGGATCTGGGCACTGGAGTCCCTGCCCTGAGCCCTGTGCCTTAGGGGGCTTGACTTGTGTCCTTCTCTGGTCATGGCCTTCCCTGCAGGTGAAGGAGTGAGGAACCAAGGGGACATGCCCTCCTGGAGTCCTTGGCCCCCTTTATAAAACATAGTCCCATAAACTAAACTTCAGAAGTCCCTACCTAAATGACCCCAAAGTCATTTCTAGGGCCCATGAAAACCTCTTCCTTTGGCCCAGTGTTTGGAAGGCAGGACTACATAACTAGAGTGCACATATCTCAACCCAAGAGGTGTGAAGTGGGGGTGTTTTTGGCCATGGGGTGGGGGTGGTCTGAACAGAACTTGCACTTGTCTTCTGGGCTGTCACACACACGCCTGCGAGGACCCACATACTGCTGGATGGAGGTGGGGATGTGAAGAGAAGGGGGCCAGGCCAAGGGGTGGGGGTGGCAGCTTCCGACTGCATTGTTGCCCTGGGGCTGCTATTGGTCTCAAGTGATGTCATTGTCACTCTGTTCTGTACTCCATGAATCCTTTTATCCCTTTAGGGGAAAAGATGTCTTCATAACTCATGAATTTAATTAATTTTGCTTGAATCTTCAATTAGGGATGTTGAATGATACACAGCTGAATGTCGTATATTTACTGATTCTTCAAGCATTCATTCAGGAGGCACTAATGTGGTATCTTCAATAAGTATTTGTACTCCCAGTGCAGATGTGGGACTCATCAGAGTGCTATAGGGGAAATACAGATTAGACTGAGCCCCTGTTTATAATGCACTTCCATTTTTGGAAAAGACCTTTTATCACGGGAGCCATTTCTAGTGTACTAAAATTAACCACCATGTGATTGTAGCATTTACAGTAACATCATGCTTGTGTCTAGCATCTGTGTTTGTCTCCTTGTTAATTCCTGAACCTTCCCATTTATTTTTCATGTTCACAAAGGTTAATTGACATCGACTACTGTTTATATGAGGAATTCCTCGATGAGTCTTAGTGGTGGTCACTTTGCAAGGTTTCAGTTCAGTTGAGCAGGCACTTTGATAGTCAGTCTACAAGGCTGTCTGGAAGCCTAGCACTTAACTGAAGTGCACTACCTCTGACTGGGGTGGATTGTTAGGCATGGGGAGCAGGGGGCTTGATTTTCTTGCCTCTCTGCTTTCATATAGTTTAATCCTCCATACACTGACTCCCTCTTCAGGTTCTTACAGGCACTGCTTCCCTTTGCCAAGATGTTCTGTGGACAGAACAGTAATGACTTACCAGTGATACTCTGATGCCTTGGGCTGAGGTAGGGCAGTAAGACCACATTATGTTTGTATACTGTTCTTTGATTGGTATACAAATTAGTAGACATGGTGGTGTTTTGCATAAATCAAAACTACCAAGTGGGCAGGGCTGACTTAATCCCCACTACACTGACGGGAGATCTAGGGTAAGGTCGCAGTGCTACGTGGCAGAGCAGCAACTGAGACCCTGGACCTTCTGATTCCTGGTCCAGTGCTTGTCCCCTGCACCAGGTGGCACTTGGACCCATTTCCTTTGGAGTGAGAATCAGCTGTGCTTGCTGTGGAAGACCCCCGTGCTCTGTACATTTTGAGAATCAGTGACTCTCACAGATGTCCCTTCTTGATTCCAAGTTGGTAACTGACTCCTAGCCACTCACTCCCTTTCCCTTCCCTGGGCTTGTGTGGGCGGTGCTTGCGCACGGTTCTCACTTTCTTCCACTGGCTAGGCTTTCAGGGCTTGAAAGGGTTGCCACTTGCTGTTTTCATGTAAAGAATCCAATGCATTTGTCTTATGGCAAAATATATAGTGATAAGTACACAATTGTATTCGTGTGTAGTATATTGTCTTGTGATTTTATACCTTTTATCACCAGCTGGAATCAATGCAAAAAGCGAGGGTGTGGGTAATTTAGCCTGAGTGTTGATGGTTTACTAGAGGCAGGGAAATCATGTCAATTTTTTCTTAGGTGAGTGAGTGTTTAGGGTTGAGATGTCCGTCTAGCATGGCACTGACTGTTACCTTCTTGTAAAATCACCTCCTTATCCTTTGTCATTTGGATCTAGAGAAATAATATCCATAAGGTCAGGAAAATGGGGTTAATACCACCACCCCAGCTTCCTGTTCCACACCCACGGTGCCAGCCGGCGTCTTGGCTGAGGCTTCCTGCAGACCCGTGGTGGTCTGCCCCTCTGCTGTCTGTGCAGAGCACCATCTGGGGTTGCTGGCCCCGTGGCAGCACCACATCTCTGGGGATGGGTAGGCATCAGAAGCTTCCCAGCCTCCGGCCCTTCTGCCTGAGGTGGCCTGCCAGCTCCTCACAGGTGTCCCGCTGATGCATCAGTGTCACAGGATCTAGGGACCCTATATGGGCCCAAAAAGGACACGAGTGCACCCCTGCCTGCACTGGAGGCTCTGCAGGTTCATGGAGGAAGTAGGGTGCCTTTGGAGTTCACTCTCTTTAGCCCCTGACTGGCTTGATGTGTGGGGATTATCAGAGATTTTCCAAGCAGCAAGCAAGAATTTACAAGACAAAACTCATAGATAGAATAATCTTGCTGAACTCACAGCTGTGATACTGGGACCTCATTCTATTTTAAATTCCTTTGCCACTGCGCATGGGTAGTGTGGAATTGCAGTATCCCAAGTGGTCTCTCCCTGGATTAGGTGTATGGTGGACATCTGCTGACCAGCACTTGCAGAAGTTGAATTCTTACCTGACACTGTTTGCAGGGAGTCTTGTAGCCAGAGCCTTTAAATCAAAGGGACTCATCAGGGAGAACAAAAGGTAATCTCCTGCCCTTGAGAGACAGGCCCTAATGTTGTTCCATTAACTGTCTTCCTTAAATATCTGAATGATTTAAGTAACTGGAGTGCATTTGCCTCCCTGAGTCTGTCCTGGTTAGGCAGGATGAGCATTACACACGCACACACATCCACACACATGCACACGTGCACACACATACACTCGGCAGTCTGGTTCCTCCAAGGGTACAGTACATGGCGCTATTTATCATTCATCGAAATATATGAGATCTCTGTTATGAAATGTTCTGTCTCCAAAAACAGATATTGCTTCTCTTTTAGAAAAATATCCTTGGCTGGATCCCTGGAACTTTAATTAAAATCCTGGTTGCTCTTTAAAAAAAACGTTATTGCATTTCAGACAGCTTGGATGTAAAACAGTGAGGCCAGGAACCAGAACATTTTGCTGGTGGGATGGAAGGGACCGTGAGGACATATCAGAGGGCTGCCTGGGCTAGCTGGTCTGATGGGTCTCAGAGGACAGCTCCTCGAGAGAAGCCACCTACTTGAGGACCAGGCCATCAGCCCCGAGTCCCCCATTTGAAGGTAATTATTGGAAGCGGTCACAAATTTTCTTCCATTCCTGCCCTTGACATTCTCTGGGCTGTTATAAACAAAACTAAAAGGGTTACCATTAGCTAATTAGTTAATTCATTCTTATATTGTTATGGACTGAATGTTTTGTGTCTCTTCAAAATTCATACATTGAAGTCCCAACCCTCAATGTGATGGTATTTGGAGGCAGGACCCTTGAGAGTGATTAAGTTTAGATGAGGTCATGAGGATGGACCCCTGTGATGGCATTAGTATCCTTGTAAGAAGAGGAAGAGACAGCAGGATACAGTGGGAAGGTGGCCATCTGCAAGCCTGGAAGAGAGCTCTCACCAGCAACCGAACCTGCAGGCCCCTTGATACCAGACTTCCCAGCCTCTAGAAGTGTGAGAAATAGCTGTTGTCTAAGCCACCCAGGTGTTCTGTGATGGCAGCCTGAGCAGACTAAGACATGTATTTTAGTTAGCACGTTCTTAATTTAAATATTTAACATATATTTTAGTGAGCACTTCTTTCCATCTCCCTCACTAGATTGTGAGCCACATGAGGGCAGGAGCCAGCTCTGTCTTATCCACTGCCGGTTACCTGGCACCTAGCTGGGAATGCAGGAGTGGTAGTTGGTCAAAAAACCACGTGGAATGGATGGATGCGGAGGCCCATGACTCAGATATAGTCCCTGTCCTGTCCTCACAGGGTAGTGGGACATTGAAGGCAAATGGACACTTTCGATTATTATAACCTGAGTTACTATTTCTTGAGTAGCGTATGATGCCCCAGGCACTTTCCATATTTCAGCTTTCAAAATAACTTGATAAGGTAGGTCTTTTTTCTTTTACAAAAGAGGAAGCAGTAGGAGGGAATGGAAATGGCTCCCCCAAGACCCACTTAGAGGGAATCCCATCTTCAAACTCAGGCCCGTTTCTCCAGCATCTCTGCAGGGCTCCCACCTGTGAACATTTGTGCTCTCCCTTCTCTTCGTGCCTCAAGGTCAAGCTTTTCTGATTTTCTTAACTGAGAACTAGAGGAGATAGAAAACATTGATTTTTTTGGTAGAATTGGTACATAAAGAGGTTTGTATTTTAGTTGGTCACATGAGCTTTGTCTTCAGAATACCTGCCACAATTGGTTTCTTCCTGAGTGAACGAAGGTGGCGCTGAGCTGAGGGCAGTAAGTGGGGAAGAGGCTGAGTGAGCCCCCACTTCCCCCGAGCTGTTCTGACTGCCACCGTGGGTGAGCTGGTGGGACATGGAATGAGCCTGTGCTGAAAGTCAAGGAGGGTGGAGAGGCAGGTGGACTGGCCATCTGAGGATGGTGTGACCACATTCTCCTCTCACACCTCTGAGGAGTGGCTCGGGAGACTCTTCCACCACCAGCTCCCTGAGGAGATGTTCCAGAAAGCCTGAAGCCCATCTTCTCAGGCCCTCAAGCTCCTTAGAAGGGGATCAGCTGTGGAGGGAGGGGGCTGGGCTGTGGCAGCCTGTCTTCTGGCTGTGGGACCACTCTGCTGGAAGGTTCCAGGATTTGAACTCACCAGGGGGTTCTCTGGCACTGGAGCTGAGGTGGTTTCCATGCTCTGAGTTCCTCAGTGGTCTCCTGTGGAGAAGTGGAGAAAAAAGAGACCTACCATGCTGAGTCCTTGGCTCCTCAGCTGAACCTTCCCCCTCATGAAATTTGATTTGCTGAGGAAGTACCTTTAAGCAATGAGGTAGTAGAATCTTTTGCATTCTGCTTTGGCTCCCATATCCATTCAGAACCTGCAGACCAGGCTCTGGGGCACACTGATGATGTAGGGGCCCTCCATGCTGGATGGGTAAGCAGAGACACAGAGTGCAGGTTAACTTGAATCTCCATGCAGCGGTGGTTGAGACACCCTCCTCTCAATTACTAGAAGGCTTACAATCACCTTGAATTGCTGTTACTCCTGTGGAGTGGAGGAGGGGACTTAATCAGAATCACCTGGGGAGATTTTCCCCAAACACATTTGCAAACTCTGCTTACCTCCCCCACCAAAAGGGAATCCAAAAGGAAGAGATAGCAGCAGGCATGGGTATTTGTACTTTTTTTAAAATTGAAGTATAGTCAGTTTACAATGTTCTGTCAATTTCTGGTGTACAGCATAGTGTTTCAGTCATACATGTACATACATATGTTTCTTTTCATATTTTTTCATTATAGGTTAGTATAAGATATTGACTATAGTTCGCTGTGCTATACAGAAAAAACTTGTTTTGTTTATCCATTTTATATATAGTAGCTAGTGTCTGCAAATCTGGAACTCCCAATTTATCCCTTCCCATCCCCTCTGCCCTCTGGGAACGATACTTCTGATGTGCCCATCTCTTCCTGAGACCGGTGGTCCTCCCTGACAATGGGAAGCTCCTGGAGGGAAGGCCTTGTCTTAAGTGTCTACAGGTTAGGAGGTGGAGTGTCTGATTCACTGGGTATTTGTTGAATAGATGGATGAAGCAGATGGTAGTGGAGAGATAAGAACGAATCTTCTGGACAGAAAGGCCTGGGCCTTGGAATGTCAGGAGGCCGGAGGCTTCACAGTCAATACGTGTTTATTGAGTATGTTTAAAGGTGAGCCTGGCCATCTTCAGCCATCTTGCCATCGACCCTCTATCAATAAATATAAATACTGTTTTGCCCTTGACCTCAAGAGTTAAAATAATAAATAGCTTAATTGGTCATCATTAATTCCACTTTGAATTTATTATGGGTAAACGTGGCCTTGAGAAGAATCGCTCCCACGCTCAGCCCATGCATTTTATGCCGAGCCTCCCAAAGGTGCGCGGGTAGTAAAACAAATAGAATCGGCCTCCCACCTCCACCCTCCCATCGATAGCGCATTTGCTTTTGAGTCCAGGCAAATGGCCATTTGCAAGGTTGGATGAGTAGTTAAGCCACGCAGGCACAATGTAATATGACAGTATTCTTCATGGTAATATTGTTCTTCTCCTCATTACATTTGAATATAGATTGCCAGGGCTCAATGCGTCCAAACTTGCTCTCTATTTGTGAGCTGAGGAGTTCATCAGACAAGGTGAAGCCCACATGTGCTTCCTGGAAATTATTAGCTCATTTGTAAGCCTAAACAAAATCACAGCTATTGTCTCTAAGAACTTAATTTGCCAAGGCTCTTTTCTTCCTATCCTTAATTATGTATATATTTATAGACTTGAGCCACCTGCCTGCTCAGTGCTCGTGGATAACCGTATCTCTTATGTGCCACTTAATGGCTCAGGGCGCTTCCTTTATACTCTGCTTCAAACTCTACATTTAAATATCTGTACTCAGCTCAGCTTGAGGGTTAAAACATTTTTTTCTCCACTTCCCTAGAAAGCTGCGAACAAGCCTTTTAGCATTTTATCTGGACCAAACAGTAGTGGTTTTACACAAGAAACGAGAACTCTGTAAGTAAATCTATGTATTTATATGACTAAAGTGCATTATAAAAAGAAGCAATAAATCCAGTCTTCTACATAAAAGGAATTAGATTTTCCAGTTTACCCCTGCACTGGGATTAATAAAATGTGCAACAAATAGCTGATGGAATGATCCATTTGAAGTTTGTAAAGGCATCTTGGGAAGCTGGCAGGAGTAGCCTTTTTATTTTTATTTTTTCAGAAAAAAAGGATGCCTGTTAATTTTTTTATTCAGTCTTGTTCCTGAATGACTGTTTTAAAATGAGCTAAGAGACTGTTACCTGCCCATTTCTGCATGACTGAGCAAATTCACCCGCAAATCCAAGTTTCTCTTCATTTCCATCACTATACATCTCCAAATTACAGAGAATTCATTCCTGAGCTGGAGAGGTGCCAGAAGTTTCTCATCTAGCTGTCTGTGGTCTGCCTTTTTCTTTCCCCTCTTTGAGGCTTTCTGATGCCTAGAGTGAGCTCAACTGAAAGGTTTCCAGCCTCACACTCGCCTTGCATTCCCCCACAGTCACACCGAGCTCTGGGATTCTGAGGAAGACCGTGTGCCAGCATCCTATTCACAATCTCCTTTTACCTGCAGGTGTTCCAGAAACTTCAAAATGCGTCTGGTAATGTATTTGCTCCTCTAAACATGCCACTTTGGCATGCATTATTTGCAGCTGCTTATTATTTTTTTAAAAAATATGTCTTCTGAGTAACATGCATGCTAAATTGTCAAAGGGGGCTTGTAGGACAGTGTAAGCTTAATTACTGGTCTAGGTGTGCGTTTGTGTGTCCTTGTTAACATAGGCTTGTTTGCATAAATATGTATTATTTATGTATACATTTGTCTGCACAGGAAGATTTCACTACAGGAATCTCATTGAAAGCACTACTTTTTATGTACATCCAGGTTTTCTAATCAGATCTGTAAACATCTCACACAGCAGCAAGTAGAAGAAAAATACATTTTTTATTCATGCAAACGGCGTGTTTTAGGCACCTCTTTGAAAAACCTTCCTTTCATTCTTAAAAAAGGTGTGTGTGTGTGTAGGGAGTGTTGATTTTTGAAAATTTGGAGAGGAGTTATCTTGCGGCTGCATGAGAATTTCTACCCCATGTTACCTGCCTTCTTGAAACTCAGTAATCACTGAGGGAAAGAGCTGTGGTTCTGCTTCAGAGTAACCCCACGGGGACGTTGAGCCGCAGTGTTCAGCAGGCATTTTAGATATTCTAAATACAAGTGCTTGAATAATAAGTAGATGGGGTAGATTTGCTATCGCCGAGTCCTGCTATGTTTCCTGGTTTGTAGAAATCATGTTCACACCGTACATTTAGGGTGTGCATGCGTTTATCAGACTCTAGTAAAGCAGCATGAGAGTGTGGGCTCATAAATCACATTATTTATTTGCCAGTGTTGGGTGCTAGATTCTAAAATTAAGAAATTATTTAGCAATTAATAATACATTCAGCATCCCTTGTCTCATTGGGTGAGATTTACATCCTGGGGACTTGCTCTCCTAGTTATAGAGACAAATGATTTAAGGTTCAGACTTAATTGCTATTTCAAATCCTTAAGCTAGAAAGATGCCTACAGTACTTTATTTAAAAGACTTATTTTGAAAAATGTGTGTATATATTTCTAACTGTGGCGGTTAGCTAATTATAACTCTAATGTGCTGTATATTTAAGATAAACAACTTCTCTTGAGTATTGCTCACTTGTGTAGTAAGAATTTGCTTTCTAGTCTTCATTTTATAATAATTTTACTTTGCATTCTTTCCTTGCTTTTTGAGAGATCAATTATTACCAACTGTTGTGAAGATAAGAAAATAATGAAGCAACTCAGAGTTCACAAAGAAAATTACATTGAATTAGCAGTTTCCTGAGAAATTAATGAAACAGATTTTTCTCAAGTGGGTTTTCTGAATGTGCAGTAGGTCTTGATATTTGAAAATGGAAACAGCTTAAATGTAAACTTGTTAAGTAGAACAGGTTAGGATAGTGTTAATGCCTCACTATTTAAAATGAGGTAGTAAGTAGGTTAATTATTTTATATTGCTATTAATTACTTTTGCTTCAAGATATTGATTATAAAACAAATTAATTTTGATTTTCTTTGAATTTAGATGATTATAAACTTTGATAAAATAGTTTACTGAATTATAAACAATAAAAATGTGTATTCTTGAAAATCAGTGTGAAACTGTTTTTACTTCTTAGTGTTTGAGATCTAACAGTTTATCACTTACAGAGCTATATACTTATAGAGGATTAGGTGTATTTCCAAAAAAATTACATTAACTTTTATGCTGATTTTTATCAGCCACGTTTAATTGATAATTACTCAAAGCAGTACAGTGAAAATGCATTTCAGTATGTATGAATGGTTCCCTGAAAGGGCATATTATATTGGGAGCCATTAAAAACCTGTGCTGGCTATTAATATTATACTCATGCATTGCTCTGTGTGTAACTGATTTTATTTTAGGTACTATTCATTTCCAATTTTTAAATACACCTAATATTGTGACCTATTTGAGTAGGACTCTTGCCTTTGTGAATAACTTGATGCAGGTTTCAAATTGAATATATATAGGATGACTGAAGATTTAGTAGTACTTTTTTGGTATATTACAGTATGCATTTATGCACACATACAAATATTAAGCTATGTAAAAACATCCAGTGCATTCAACCACACTACAAAACAGTTTCATCTTACTTTTGAAGTTGGTTATTTTGTTTGAAGTCAGTTTCATAGGTGTAAAAAAAAGGTTTTATTTTTCTGAGTTTCTATGGCACTGCGTGGTAACAGGAAAATGCTCAGTGCCATTTTGTAGGGAATATTGTATGTACCAAACAGTGAGAGGAAAGCATGCTGCGTTCGCCATCTGTCTCTAATTATGATTTCTTACTGGCTTTTAGATGTATTATAGATCAGGCCTTTATTTTATAGAATAGATTTATATTACCTGCAATACCTAAAATGATTGTAAAACACTGGCTCCATACAATAGTTACTCCATTGTATGACTCAGGTTGTCTTAAGAAACATTTCGTTTTTTAAGGCTCACATATAGGAAGAGGCTATAAAAATATAATTTATGGACTGACCATGCGTCCACAGCTGAAACATTCATCCTCTAAGTAAGCATTTACTGGGCATCACTTTGCCAAGCCACCTCCTAGCCTCGAGTAAATGGGTGAGTCGGGGAGGGGAGGTCTGTCTAAAGAAAGAGGAGATGCTGTTCCTGCTATTTTGTTATTAACAATTATTTATGAAAGCACAGATACCTTCAACATGGTTTGAGAATTACCTTTTGGGGAGGAAACTACCTTGTTTCAAAATGCTTTCATTCTGAGATTTTCCAGTAGAGATCACAGTTGGGGTGGGTAGGGCAGGCCATCAAGGAGAAGGTGAGTTCTCAACCAAGTTTTGAAGGAGGTTATTAGCAGCAACTGATAAAATGGAGAGAAATAGGCATTTTGGGTGGATGGAAAAGAAATATGGGAAGAAACAAATCATGGTAGGAGACAGAAAGGAGATGATATTATATGAGGAGAAAAGGAACCATGTTAGGAGAAATGGCAAAAGAAATAAAAAAAAATTACAGGGTTGGGTTTGAAACAGTTTTAATTAACCTTCATTAGCCTTATTATATCCTTACTGGAAAATTCTCTGAGTAAGTGAACATTTCTATTTCATTGTATCCATCAACCTCTGTAAAACAGCATTTCAAAGTTTATGCAATAATGTTAATTAATGTTTCTTGAGCATTTACTGTGGGCCAGGCACTATGCTAAATACTTCAAATGCATTATCTCATGTATTCCTCATTTATTCATTAAAATCTTCTTTCTGTTTGTGAAGAAATGGAAGGAGTGAGAAGTTTCATAACTTGTTGAAGGTTAGGGTCAGAAGTGGATGAGCTGGGATTTGAACCCAGACTCTGAAACCCAGCCTTCTAACCACTGCATGATGGGGCCACTTCAGCTTATCACTTCATCTCTAGCTCCAGGTCCAGACTGGTGTGACCAGTTGCTGACTAGATGTGTCATTTAGGTCCCCTGGGAACAGATGCTGAGGCAGAATTACTGAGTAGGTGTTTTACTGGAGGATGAAGACAAAAGGGGTAAGAAGCAGAGTTGTGCAGGGAAAGGCTTCAGAACGCAGTGCAGATCAGACACAGCGTCATCCATCTCAGTGGTGATCTCCAGAGGGAAGATTGCCTATGAGGGGAGCCCCACATTGGACAGAAATGGCCAGGCCGAGTACCCCTAACCTGCTTGGTCACTGACTGGTGGTTCCCAGGAAAGGACAAGAACTATCTTTTGACTCAAAAGTTGGGGCAGATCCTGAATGTTCTGTAACTGGAGAAGAACTTCTTGCAGCTGGACAGCAAGTTCTTTCTAAGAGGTGTACCTCCTTGGCTGCCAAGGTGATATCTCTTCAAAATATACCATGGGAACTCAGGGTAGGCAAGCTGGGTACCCAGGGTAAAGAATTTAAGGAAGTACTCACTCTCATGGTCATGCAAGGGCGAGATGGGCACCTGACAGGGAGTACCTCCTTAATTCTGCACCCTGTGTGCTTTGCCTATCTCACTCTAGTCCCCAGAACCTCAAACTCAGGGCATTTAGAATTTTGCTCATTATCTTCCCCTCCAGAACATGCCCTTCCTTCAGTCTTCTCTCCTGGGGAGATTTAGTAACTACTTAATGGGTCCTTCCATCTCTAGTGTCTTCTACCATCCAATTCAGTCTCTCCACTGCCATAGCATCATCTGAGTTAAAAGCTACTCTAATTTATAATTCCAATGTTGAATACTCTTCATTGGTTCCCTATAGCCTAGAGAATAAATTCCAAGCTTTTTTCTTTGGCATAGAAAGACCTTGTAGGATCCGATTGTGTGGACAGTCTGGACCCAGGGCTGGTGGAATTTCAATACTACAGCTGAGGATTAGTGGAAGTGTTTATATATATAGATATACAGAAAGGTTGTATTTAACTTTGGGGTTGAAGGGTGGATAGGAATTTGTGGAATTGAGAAGCTATTTCACATGGGAGAAGCAGAATGAAGTGATTTGAGGGTGATTAAGGGAATAGGCAATTTGACTGGAATCTTGAAAATATATAAGAGGTTAATGGGAAATATGCCTGGAAAAGTAAATCATAATTGATCAAAGAACTGTAGCTGTGGAGTTGATGGTTTCCCCTGAAGGTTTTTTGGAACAGAGAAGTGACATGATCAAAATGATCTTGTGTGCAGGTGACTGTGGTCATGGTGTAGGGGCTGCATTGGATGGACAGAGGTCAGGAGGCAGGCAGATCAATTAGAAGGGTATTTTGCTATTCCAGGCAAGAGGAAGTGAAATCTTGAACTAGGTGTGTAAAGAGTGAAAAAGATAGGGGAAAATATAAAGTAAGGGTGTACCAGGTTTCAAGATTGATTAAAGAAAGGGGTTGAGGGGAAAAGAGTAATCAAAGGGGACTTAAAAGTTTGAACTGGGTTCCAGGAGGCTGGTGTCTGGGAACCAGAAGTGGATAGGAGGAGGCTTTTGTTAAGGGAGGGCGACAAAGGTGTAAAAATCACCTGCAGGTGGACCATCTCATTTGCTTCCCCAAACGAATGACATACAAATCTTTCATTTTTATCTCATCTCAGACACGGCTTTTTCAACTCCTCAAGTTTTGCCTAAATTTTAATTCACTTTCATAGTCCCTTGAACAAAAGATTAAGGCATAGAAGACAAAATCTATGTTTATAGGCACCAACTCTTCCAGCAGAATTTAGAGTCCTTTCTCTAAATTCAACTGCAAAAATACCTTCTTTGGATCCACGCAATTTCTAGCAGCCAGGTTGAGTGAATTATTATTACTATCAGACTTCATTTTTTAAGATGTCTTGGGTTCATATACACCTGATCCCAGCCAGCGGGACCAGCCCATCTCATTGAAGGTCTTTGTTTATAGGGCAGATAGAAGTGCCAACGTTGTTATCAGGAGACACAGACATGCACTCATGGAGAAAAATCTGAAGCCGCTACCTCCCACTGCCTACCTAACAAAGGGGCAGAAGTAAATAATTTAACATAAACAGAAAAAAAGACAAAATTTCTTTGCAAGTAAAGATTCACATTAATATAGGATTGTGATGTATAATTGAAAACCCAATTTTCAGTGAAAGGGAAATAATGGCAAAGACTTAATGCTAAATAAGCTTTAGGTACAGAAATGATAGAAAAGTTTTTTAGGGATTTGCAGTGTAATATGAGAAGCTCAAAGCGAATATTTAATTGCCTTTAAAACTGAACAACATAATGGTAAAATTTGCATATTCTTCCAGGCTTACTTGTTTTATTGTATAGTGCAGGAAAACCCTTGCTGTAATATTACATTAGCATCCACAGTGTACAAAAAAGTAAACTTTTATGAATTGATCAAATTAACCTCTAAAGGCTACTAAGTGGCTGTACACAGACTGGTACCTAACAAGCTGAGATAGTCAAAAGATAAGTTCTGGTAACATGAGGCTTGTCTCTCCTTCTCTGTTCTTCTTCTTTGTTCCAGATGTAGATATAGGACAGTGTTTTCCTGACTGCATGAAACAAAGAAGCAATAAGACACTGTAGCATGAAAGGTGGGGGGGGGGTGTCTGTCTATGAGGCCTTGGGTGATTCTGTACTACACTTTCAATGTCTAGGACACCGATCTGTACTGGACAGTGTTTAATCTTTGTGACAGTCTAACGAGGTAAGTACTGTTGATTATTACTCATTTTACAGATGAGGAAACTATGGCTAGAGAGGTCCAGTAAGTTGTCCAAAGTCCCAGAGCAGCTAAGTAGCAAAGCAGATCTGATCCCAGGGCTGGAACTCTCATACACTGTGCTGGGCGTGGTGACTGTGAGTGGAGCACTGACTGGTGGGGCCTCCTACCCGGAAGCCTCTTCTCTAAGCTCTCCTCCATCTTGTTACTCTTCTTATCTCCCTTGAGTCCTTCTGTATACAGTAAGGAAATACAGTTGTCAACTCAGGAACTAGTGCCAAACTTTTTTTTTTTCTTTTGATGGACTGGTAGTGAGTTGCTCACTGAGATAAAAATAAATTGCTACCGTATTCTAGTGATGTATGTCCCTGCAGTGTGGGCATCCATCTGCTCATCCTCACCCAACTATGTCACTTTTCTTAAACAGGTTTTGTTTATATTTGGAATTGGGAGACCTAATTCTGCCCTCAGTTTTGGCCCACACTGGATAATTTGAACTCACACTTTATGAGAGAGAGCACATTGCGTATGATTAAAAGGACACGAACATTCTAGCCACACAGAACTCTAGTGAAGGAAGAACTAGCTGTGATGCAGCCCCCAGTAAGCTCTGTTCATTGACGGAGATGACTCCCACTTAGCCTCCTTATACATCTCTTCCTGAAGACCTGGTGTGGTAGAAGAAATACAAGCTTCAGAATCAGACGTGCCTGGGTACAAATCCTCCCTCTGTCACTCGGGCAAGCCGCTTTAATATCTTTGAGGACTAGGGATAATCCTTTATATTCCTGTGAGGATAAAGTGGTGCAGTTATTGTTTCTGGCAAAGAAAAGATGTTTAGTAAAACATGTTCAGCCATCAATAAAAGTAGGTACATAAGTGGTTAAAAGCACCTGACTCAACTCAAACTTCTAGGTGCAAATTTGAGCTCTGTCGCTTATCAGCTCAATGACATTGGGAAATGTACTTAACTTCTCTGTGCCTTAGTTTTCTTGTCTGTAAAATGGGAATGATAAAAGTGCCTTCCTCATAGAATTGGTAGCAAAATGCATGACTTAGTGTAAGTAAAACACTTAGAGCAGTGTCTGGCACACAGTAAGCCCTCCAAGAGCATTAAGCCCTCCCTTAAGCGTTTCAGTGCACTTCAACCTTGTTTCTTCTCAGAGAAACAAGCCTGGCAATTCACAGTACACTTAGAGGCAGGCATTTCCAGTTTCTTGGTATCTAAGACCTAAAGATATTTATTTTAATCTAGTGTCCACTGAATCATTGATACCATGCTCCTCAGTCTAATGATTTCTTGTGGAGTCTGTACCCATTGTTGGTGAAGATCGGGCTCTTGCATGTCAATTATAGGGGGAAGAGTAACTTGGTACAGCCACTTTTAGATGGCAGTTTGTAATGTCATCAGCATTTTAAGCGCACATCTCTTTTGACCTGTCAATTTTACTTCTAAGAATTTTCCTACAGATGTTCTCACATCATGAAGCAGAGACATGGTAGAGTCAGTCATTGGTTGCAGGAGTGTTCGTGAATATTAAAAACCTACAAACAACTAAATATATATCCAGAGAAAAGTGCTTAAATAATTTATGGTATATCCGTGCAGTGGAATACTGCAGAGGAGATTTTAAAGCTGTTAGAGCCATGCAAGCAGATATGAAAAACTGTACAAACATACTTTTAGAAGAAAATAAAAGCATCTTTCAGAGGAAACTCTGTAATATGAATGATACTGTTTGTGTTAAAAAATAGATTGATGTACATATACATCCATTTGCTTATTTAATCATTGAAAAAATTCAAGATATGTATGAGTAATTGTGAGTAGTGTTTACCAATGAGAAGTGGAAACATGCGTTGAGTAGGCATTTTTACCTTCCACTTTTTGTATACTATTTCAATTGTTTAACATGGGCATGTATTGCTTTTACAATTTAAAAAATAGTCAGGAAAAATCTCTTCTTTCTCCTACAGCCAGATATTAGTTTTTTAAAAGATTAGTCCTTCATGCAAGCATAATCCTAAGCCTTGGTATATTTTTGAATTATTGAGCCAAGTATCACCCTAAGTTAAAACAGAACGTGTATCAACTCACTGTCAAAGCTCCAATTTGCTTCCAGGGAGCAGAAACCAAAATTACTAAGGAGATTTCCTAACATCAAGTCACAGGAGAGCCTTAAGTCCTGTGGTAAAAATTCCTGTTATTTAAAAGTTCATGCACTTAGAGAGTAAACATTAAATCAAAGAGCATTAGATGGGAGAAGGGAACACGGAGTCAATAGCTTTTCCTCAGGACTTATTAAATTGAATGCTAAACATGGGGAAACATTACACAAGGGATTTTTTTACATTAAGGTTTTTCTGTATTTCTAAAGCCCCTTACTCAGTCTTTTGCAAAATGCTATATAAAAGTTACATTGCTTTTGGATTTTGAGGGCAGAAGTAATTTGCATGCAGGGGTTAATCAAGATTCTTTGCTCGTGCTTACACATACATTGTCTCCTTTGATGCTCACAAATGAGGTATTTAGGACAAGTATTATAAAGCTCATTTTCTACATAAGGACCTGAGGTTTGGAGAGGTTAAGTGTTAATCGTAAGCCAGTCAGTGTGGAGCTGAACATGCAGGGACCCTTGATTATGTCTTCATTGTCCTTGCTACCACCAGCCAAGGGCACAGCTGCGTAACAGAATCACTCCTATGGCTGTGAAGTTGGTTTGGTATTTTCATGGAGTCTGCTTTTCTGGTTTAGGTAGACCTAGGAATGGCCCATGGAACTTTCTCCCCATGGTGAATTACAAATATGCTCATTTAAAGGGTTTAGAGACATCTAATGAAATCCAGATGGATCCACACTTCCATTTTGACTCTACCCCTTACTAGCTACATACTAGCTGTTGTTCCCTCATCTGTAAAATAGGGATAATGGTAGCATTCATCTTCCAGTGCTGCTAATAAGAGTTTAAATAAAATTATGTATGAGAATGCTTGACAGAGTGCATGGGTCACACATGAAACATAGCAAAGGGTCAATACATATAACTACAATAATAATTATTAATAATATTATAAATAAGTCAGAGTCCAGTTCAGTGCAGCAGGCAGGGCTCTGACAGAGGCCAGAGCTTTTGTCCACTTGGAGGTGACTATAGGAGCTGCATCCCAGAGTTAGAAGGAACCAATCAGTTTTTCCTTCTAAAGGAAACTTCCTTGGAACCATGAAGAACTAACTATATTCAATACCTTGTAGTAACCTATAATGAAAAAGAATATGAATATGAATAAATGTATGTATATGTATGACTGAAACGTGCTGTACACCAGAAATTGACACAACATTGGAAACTAACTATACTACAGTTAAAAAAAAGAGCTAAACATGAGCAGAAAAGTTGCCTAGAACTTCACTGAGCCTCAGTGCTCAAGCAGGCGCTTGCTCTAAAGAGATCACCCCTAGACTGAAACAGAGCCCATTGATTTTCCAGTTTATGATCCGAGTGAGATGAGATAGGTAAAAAGACCCAAATCATCCAGCACTTTTACAAAGGGACACTCACAGCACTAAGAGAGCAACCCTAAGATCTTCTTGCCCTGGGAGTCTGTCTTTATTCTTTTAAATTTCAACTTCTTAAATCAGATTTTAGGAGAAATCCAAAAAGCCAGAGCTCAGAATGCATACAATGAATGGTGAAGGGATCTATTTGCTGTTTAGCTTAAAAGTATACTTTACTAATTCTTCGAGTTTTTACAACTTATATGTCTTTACTATGCAATAAATTTATGCTTACTACAGAAAATATACAGAATTAAAACAAAAGGAAAAAAGTCCTTGGAAAGAAGCATTATTCATATTTCTTTTGGTATATAGTTATTGAGACTTTCATAAACAAATATATTTATTTTTATAAGAACTGTAAAACACTACGCAAATAGTTTATGACCTTCCAGATCCCAGTACATTATGCATATCTTCCCATGTCAATAAGTGTTTTTTCTATACCTTCATTTTCAGTGGTTGCATAGTATTCCTTTGGATGGATTTTTTTCACAATTTAACTAACCTTCTAATGTTGAATGCTTAGGGATTTTTTTCCCTCCTGCAAGCAAAATTTTCTTGAAAAGTTCTTGTAGAAATCTTTAATTCTTTCTTTAAAATAAATTTCTAGAAGTAGAATTTTTATGTCTAAGCACATTTTTAAGGCTTTTGGTATCACATTGTCTTCCAGTTAAATTTTTACTTTTATCCTTACTATTAGTGCAAGAGTGCAGCTAGATCAATGACTATTTAAGTAAATATGACTTCTGTTCATATACTGTAAAAAGTGAATACCTTTACAGTAGCCTGTATTGCTATGTCAAGGATAAAGAGTACTTCTAGTTAATGCCAACTTCTAGTTGTGTTTTTATACTCCAAACACAATATATCCATTAGAGAGTGTGTTAATTGTATTTGGGAGATTGGTAATGATATCAGTAAAATGTGGTTCGCTTTTGAGAGAGTGTAACAGAAAATGCTGAAATAATTTGGCAAACTTACTACAAGCAGTCTTCCACTGGAGCCCATTAATTCCACCCACATGCCCTTTTCAAGGTATAAGAATAAAACAATCAAGGGCGTATAAACCCTTCCACTGTGGTTATCATCACATCAATCTTCTCTAGGGTTGAAAGTAACCCTCCCTGATCTTTTCTGTACCACACTAGGATTCGCAGTGGAAACGGTAAGCTTGGAACCTTTTCAGTAGAAATTACTCGTGATGACACCAGCCTTGCTCTCAGAGTAATTCCTGCTGGAAAGAAAGCGTCTGAATTAACGTTCTAATAAACTGAGTTAGTGTTTCAGCTTGGCAAAGGATTAATTAGGGGAAGAGAAACTAACATTTATTTGGCTTCTTTATTTGACAGGCCCTTTATTATTACATTATTGCAATTAATACTCCCTATAAATGTATGGGGTACGTATTACCGTGGGCATTTTACAATGAAGGAACTGAAATTCAGTCAAATAAAGTTTCTTGCCTAAGGCTGGTGAGCTGCTGAGAGGTGGGATTTTTAACCTGGGTTTCCTGCTTTGGAGCCTGTGCTGTTTATACTGTCCTTCTCACCAGTTACACAGCAGTCCCAACTGTTTCTCTTCTAGAATATTCGTTGTAAGCATGAATATACTTTTAGCCAACTAAACTACAGTTTCTCTCTTAAAAAATCAATGTGTTAGGCAGACTTAGAGACTCAATTCACTTATAAATGCTATGTCAGTTAAGGTGCTTTTGTAGACCAATAGCAGAAGATCTGCACTCTTGCCTAACAAGGTATCCTGTGACAGTGGGGTTCTGGTTGTGTTCAGAGGCTCAGTCATTTCATTCGGGCCCAGGTTCTCTCCATCTTGCTGTTCTGCCGTGTTCTGTGCTAGTTCATATTTGCCTTTTATGGTTGTGTGGTGACCTCAGAAGCTCAGAGCACATCTTCATAGAACGAGAACTAGAGACAGGACAATGGAATGGCTCCCTCTCCCACATCTCTTTTTTTTTTTTTTTTTAAGAGCAAGACAAACCACCCAGAAGATTGTCTCTTGTGCCTCATAGTCCAGAACTGTCTCGTAGGACCTTTACCAAACCAAACATTGACTTGGAACAGGCTTAGGGCAATCAAGATTCACCCCCAGACCTGGGGAGGGAGACCCTGAAACTGGAGCCAGGCTCGGTGGCAGGAAGAAGCAACTCAAAATGCTACCAACATTGCTTTTGAGAGATTTTGATATTTCTTTTCCTAAATAATTGAATTTATACTCTCAGTTCCTTTCAGTGGGAGAAGAGTATAGTATTGCTTCTCTGGAAAGTTTTATTTTTATATAACCATCATCTACAAATGAGCATGTCATTTTTTCAGTGTGGTCCACCAGATCTTTCCCATTTCCATCACTTTTCTCTAATAAAATTATTTTTTTAAAATCCTTTACCCAAGTGTTCAGCTATTCTAATTCTTCTGTACTAGTCCTTCTAGAGCCAACTTCCTCTAACAGAGAAGAGATAGTAAAATTTTAATGGACATTGAAGATGGCTCCGATAGTACCTCTGTACTAGAGCTGGCACAATATTTTGCTTAAAAAAATCAGTGTTCTCTTACTGGGGAGCATTAAACAGAAGAAGCCTACATTTTCTATCATGAGTGAATACTCAGATTATCTCATTTCAGCAAGTTTTAAAAGCAAGTTCTTTCAGTATCATGCTTGTATTAGCACAGTTTAAACAAAAACTGAAGTGGAGGTATGTCCATCAGTTGCCAGAATAATTAGCTCAATAAAATAATTTGTTGACTTACGAGGGAAAATCAGTTAAATAATTTTTAAGTTGAATTGGCTTATTAATTAAATTGAAACAATCAATTCAGTTTGACAATGTTTATCAAGAACCTACAATGAACTAATATAGAATAAGTAATATGTGCCATAGAAAGTCTTACAACCTGGAGGAGAAGAGGAGTACACAACCAATACAGAAAAAAGGGTCTCTAATAAATTACTACATGAGATGTAGCAAAAGCATATGATAACTGTACTTAACAACAATAATAACCAGTGCACTGAACACTTATCATGACCTGGGGTATAATTTTATTATACTTTACAGGTATTAGCTCATTTAATTCTCACAACAATCTTACAAGATAAATTTTTTTGACTAGCCCCATTTTACAAATGAAAAAAAAAACAGAGATAATAGGGAATGATAAAGAGAGTTTCATGGAGATGCAATTAATTTTGTCTAGGGAGGTGAGGAGCACATGTTTAAAGGGAAAAGATATGGAGAAATGGTGACCTTCCAAGTAGGGTTGAAGGAGGCCCAGATAAAAAGGCTTAGCAGTGGGAAAAAATGGTGTCTGCAAAAACATCTCTGAAAGATCTTTGCATGTCTGGTGTGGCTGAAGCATTGTGAGGTGGGAATAAGTGGAGGTGAAGACAAGGAAAACTGGCTGGGTTTTCTGGACCGTGTATGCAAAGATAATGAGCCAGGGCTCTGTCTGTGATTGGTCAACACCATGTAGAGTATTCAAGAAAAATAATGACATGATAAAATGTGGCTTGAAGATGATTCTGGGACAGAATGGAGAGAAACAGATTAAGGTAAGAGGCTGGAGAGAGCTAGAGTGTACAAGATTATTGCAGTGATCCAGGACTGAGATAGTAAGTCCTCGACTAGGGGAGTAGGGGAGGAGACCCACAGGGCTTGGTAACTTCTCAGTGAATAGTGATATCATTGATCAAGATGTGAGAGAAATTGGACAGTCTTAAGCAAAAACATGAACCCTGACCAAAATACATAACTTATACAAAATTTGCCTTATAATGGATCATTGACTTGAATATAAAATGTAAGACTTACCAAAATTACAGGAAAAAAACAGGAGAAAATCTTTGATACCTAGGGCTAGGTGTAGAGTTCTTACACTTGACACTAAAAGCATGATTCTTTAAAAAAAAATTAGATCTTATCAACATCAAAATTTTGTTTTATGGAAGACAAAACATCTTTTCATCAAGACTGAAAAGATCAGCTAAGGACTGGGAGAAAATATTTGCAAGCCACACATCTAAGAAAGAATTTATCTACAATACATAAAGAACTCTTAAAAATTCAAAATTCAACCATAAATAAACCAAACAGTCCAAGTGAAAAATGAGCAAAATACATAAATAGACATTTCATTGAAGGTGATATATAGTTGACAAATAAGCACATGAAAAGATATTTAACATTATTAGTAATGCAAATTAAAATGAGATATCATTACACACCTATCAGAATGGCTAAAATAAAAAGTAAAGTAGTGACAGTATCAAATGCTGATGAAGATGCCAAGAAACTGGATCACTAGTACAGTTCTGGTGAGAATGTAATATGGTACAGCTATCACGGAGTAAATATGGCAGTTCCTTACAAAACTAAACATGTGCTTACCATATAAAGCAACATTTGCATGGTTGGGCATTTCTCCCTGAAAATGAAAGCTATGCTCACACTAAAACCTTTACACAAATGTTCATAGCTTTATTCATAATAGTACAAAACTAGAAATAACCCAAATGTACTTCAGTGTGTGGCTGGTTTACAAACCTGTGGTATGTCACATCATAGAATATTCAGTCGTAAAAAGAGAACTATTGACGTACTTGATGATTTTGAGTCATCTCTGGGGAATTAAGCTGAGTGAAAAAGTCAATATCAAAAGGTTGCATACTGTATGATCTCACGTAGATAGCATTCTTGAAATGACCAAATTATAGAGATGGAGAACAGATTAGTGGTTGACAGGAGTTAGAGAGGGAAGAGGGAAGAAGGTGGTTGTAGCTATAAAAGGGTAGCATGAGGGATCCTTATGACAGACCTGTATGGTATTTTGATAGGGTGGCAGTTACTCAAACATATACCTGAGATAAAATTGCATAGAACTAAATACACACATATTTACACAGTACATTTGAATTTCATGAAATATAATTAAGGAAGATGGATTGCACCAATATCAACTTCCCTGCTGTGAGATTTAGTTATGCAAGATGTTATCATTGGGAGAAAGTAGGTAAAGGTATACAAGATCTCTCTGTATTATTTCTTAAAACTGCATGTAAATCTACAATTACCTAAAAAAATAGTTTTTTAAAAATGAGGAAACTAAGGCCTCCAAGAGTAAGTCATGTTGCCAGGGCCACACAGCTGGTAACCAGAGGAATGAGTCTGTGACTCCAGAGGTTACCCTGCCTCCAGCAGTTGAGAAGAGCCCAGGGTAAAAGCAATCCCACTCCTGGGCATACATCCAGAGGGAACCCTAATTCAAAAAGACACTTGCACCCCAGTGTTCAAAGCAGCACTATTTACAATAGCCAAGACATGGAAACAGCCTAAATGTCCTTCAACAGATGACTGGATAAAGAAGATGTGGTATATTTATACAATGAAATACTACGCAGCCACAAAAATGACAACATAATGCCATTTGCAGCAACATGGATGTCCCTGGAGAATGTCATTCTAAGTGAAGTAAACCAGAAAGAGAAAGAAAAATACCATATGAGTTCGCTCATATGTGGAATCTAAAAAAAAATAAAAAGACAAATGAACTTATATATATAAAACAGAAACAGCCTCACAGACATAGAATACAAACCTGTGGTTGCCAGGAGGGAGGGAGGTGGGAAGGGATAAACTGGAAGTTTGATATTTGAAGATACTGACTGGTGTATATAAAACAGATAAACAAGTTTATACTATATAACACAGGGAAATATATTCATTATCTTGTAGTAGCTCATGGTGAAAAAGAATATGAAAACGAATATATGTATATTTATGTATGACTGAAGTATTGTGCTATGCACTAGAAACTGATACAACATTGTAAACTGACTATAATTCAATTAAAAAAAATAGTGGAAAAAAAAGGCATAAGCAACATGATCATTGCAAGTCTTGCCAGGAAAATAAAAACTCACAAAAGTAACAGAAACAGTAACTCCATTTTTACCCAGTTTCTATACCTTGAGCTTTAATGGGGTTTTATTCTAGTCCTGTTCCTTAGCTTTCAGATGCATGCTTGCAATGTGTAATCAAGGGAAAATGGAGACACTCCACGTGCATGAGGTTGTTGGATGGATGGATTGGTTCTTATAAGTATGTGGTCTGCAGAGCTTATCAGTAGAGCTGGTACTGGGTCTATTTACAGAGTCAGTGTTTAAGGACCAAGGGAGGGAATTAAGACTAGTGATCAGGAGACTTGGCTAGCTCTGAAATGTGGGAAGCATGCAGTGGGTGTGTCATAATGGAAGATCTGGGAGTATGAGAATGGAGTGAAGTGAAGGTCAGCTGTCAGAAAGCCAAGGTGCAAGTGGGTGAAATGAGATTATTCTGGAGCTGAGTCCAGGGCTGAAGAGAGCTTGCAATGACCTTCCATTTCACAAGGTCTGGGACAGCCAGGGCCCCAACCCTCCAAGAGACAGAGCTGAGCCTGACATAGCCCATTTGTCTGATTTAGTCTCCAGCTTCCATCTGTTATTTTTACTAAATAGGCCGATTGGAAGGAATTGATCAAATTGATCAGTTGTCTGGGTTCATGTGGGCATAACATAAAAGCCTCTCTAGCTTTTAGGGGAAAAGAATAAATATGTTTTTTTGTCTTTCTTGAGTATTCTGATTTTCCTAGTTGATTTGTATCATAATTCCTACAAACATAGCTAAAAAATTAAATTCCTAAAGGATAGTGAAAAACATTAATGGAGGAACTTTAAAAATTATATTAATAATTAATATTGACACTTAGAAACCTTAATTTGAATTTTTGCTAGTACATTTCTGAGTACTTCAGCAATGTCCTCTTTATAGTTCATCAATTTATCAGTTTTGTTACTGTAACACTAATTAAAAGGAACACTCCTGGCATAAATGGATGATTGCAGATGTAGGGTAGGGAAAATACAAGGTAAATATATAGTGCCAGAAATCTAGGCAGTTCTTCTTGATCTCAAGTGACATTGCAGAGCTATAGCAATCAAAACAGTATGGTAATGGCATAAAGACAGATACATAGATCAGTGAAACAAAATAGAGAGCCCTAAAATAAACCCATGCGTATAAGTTCAATTAATTTTCAATACAAGTGCTAAGGAAACACAATGGGAAAAGAATAGCCTCTTCAATAATTGGTGTTGGGAAAACAGGATATCCACATGTTATAGAATGAAATTGGACCCCTATCTTACACCATACAGAAAATCAACTCAAAATGGATTAGTCTTGAATGTAGGACCTGAAACCAGAAACTCCTAGAAGAAAACATAATAAGTAAGTTCTTTGACATCAGTCTTGACACCAAATACAAAGGCAACAGCAAAAATAAACAAGTAAGACAACATCAAACTAAATAAATTCTGCACAGCAGGAAACAGTCAACAAAATGAAAAAAAACAAACCTGTAGACAGAGAAGATATTTGCAAACCATATCTCCAATAAGGGGTTTATAATCAAAATATATAAGGAACTCATACAACTCAATAGCAGAAAACCAAATAACCTGTTTTACAAATGGCAAAGGATCTAAATAGACATTTTTTCCAAAGAAGGCATGCAAATGGCCAATAAGTATATGGAAAGGTGCTGTACATCATTAATCACCAGGGAAATGAAAATCAAATCTGCAATGAGATATCACCTCACACCTCTCAAGATGGCTGTTATCAAAAAGGCAAGAGATAATAAATGTTGGCGAGGAGGCAGAGAACAGGGAACCCCTGTGGACTGTTGGTGGGAGTGTAAATTGGTATAGCCACTATGGAAAAGACTACAGAAGTTCTTCAAAAAATTAAAAATGCGACTACCGTATGATCCAGTAAATGCACTTCTGGGTATATATCCAAAGGAAATGAAATGAAGATCTTAAAGAGGTATCTGTATTCCCATGTTTACTGCAGCATTGTCCATAGATGAATGGATAAAGAAGATGGGAGAAGATATTTACATATATACAGACAGACAGACAGACACACACACACACACACAATGGAATATTACTCAACCATGAGGGAGCTGGAAAATCTGCCATTTTTGACAACATGGAAGGACTTTGAGGGCATTATGTGAAGTGAAATAAGTCAGAGAGAGACAAATACTCTATGGTATCACTTATGTGTGGAATCAAAAAAAAAAAAAAGTTGAACTCAGAAACTGATAGCAGAATAGTGGTTTCCAGGGTTTGGCAGGAGAGAGTAATGGGAATAAGTTGGTCCAAGGATACAAATTTGTCAATTATACCACAGCACACCTGGAAGAAAAAAAAGGCAGCTCTTAAAAACTCCAGAAGTCATTAAACACACACATGTACACATACCAACATCCACACACAAGACAGCTTGAAGGGGCACCCTTTGGCAAAATTTGGGACAATTTGAGCATCAAAAAAATAATAACACTAAAGGATTATAACTCATTAAATAAAAAATTTTAAAGCCCATGGATCCCCAGTGATACTAAAAGGAGGAAGGAGAGGTGAGGAAAACTATTCTTCACAGAAGAATGTCAACTAATTAATGCAGAAGAAATGATGGAGTTAAACAATCACTGTTTTGAAATTTCTAATAAATTAGACAAAGATCATCAATTGATGCTAAAATCATTTTGGAAGTAAAGGACATTCTTATAATCTTAAAGTATCACCCCTCAGATGACTCAGATTATTACAAAGGGGAAAATGTGTCTGTGTGGTGGAGTGGCCCAGAGGACACCACCTTACCCAGTGTATCACCCCTGGCGTCAGTCTGCTTCCTCATACGTACGAGGAATGCAACATCACCTACACAGTACTTTTTACAGAAATGTTAATTCAGAATGTAGTCCTAATGAAACAGACCTACAAATTCAGAATCCATTTTGTAAGACAGGTGTCTGCTATCTTTATAAGAGTCAGTGTCGTGAAAAACAGACAAACGAAAGGCAGTGGGACGGTTCTAGCTGGAAAAAACTGAAGAGAACCACAGCGTCCTCATGCCTGGTTGGCTGCTAGATGATCTTCCCTACCACCCACCTTGAGCAAAGACTGTGAAAGACAGATTAGAGACAACAGGACACATGTAAATGTGGACTGTATGAAAGACAGTACTGTTGAGTTAATGTGATTTGTTGCTGTAGTTGCTGTTGGGATACTTCACAGTCACCCGTCCGCACCCGCGGCTCCTGTCTCCTCAGATGCGGGGCCTTCAGTGCTCCATTTCATATAAGGGACTTGAGCATCAGCAGATTTTGGAATCCACTGGGGTCCTGGAACAAGGTCCCCCACAGATATGGAGGGATGACTGTACAGTGGTCATGTAAGGGATACCTTTATTCTTAGATACACAGTGAAGCATTTGGGGGTGAAGTGCCATGATATCTACAACTTGACTTGAAAATAACTACATTTTCTCAGACTTATGATCTGGTACAATCAGCTTAGATTTTTAGTTTAGTGGTTATTAATTTGGGGTTTCTCATTTTTCAAAGTTATAACAGTTTATTTAAAATCCTTCTGTGGTAGTTTGAACTTTGCCTCCCATTTCATAAGCATTTTGGTTTCTTTCACCTTTGTACCTTCTCAGCAATGATGAAGCAACTGCCTGGATTTGTATCAGTCTCCTTCAGAATCCTCTACCTGCATCTCAGTCAGCAGGTGTGGGTTAGCATATAAGCCTGCATGGTCCTTACTGTTATTTTTTGTTTTAGGTTCTTGTGACAATTTTGCAAGAGGCAAAAAATACCTCTGTGAGGTCTTAAGTTCATGGAATTACGTTTTGGGAGATAGGATTTGATCTTGGATGGGTCAAATCATGAATGATATTTTAAAGCCATCTTCCTTATTGTCAACAGTTGGTTGGCATACATTCCTCTTCATTAGAATTGTGCTGGTACTTGTCTAGTATGCACCTGTGCAGTGGGACCAGTTGTTACAATATTGAAATACTTCCACATCACTTGGTAATAACCACTGCTCCACAAGAACTGTCACCTCCACTCTCCCATCATCTTCTCCAGAACTGTCTCCACCACCCCCACCCCCAAAATCCAGCAACCAAAGAATTAATGCTTGGCACAGCAAGGAAACTGGCTGTTGCATATTTTGAATATCTTCTTTTCCCTAGTTATTATGATAGTTCCTAGTTTCATGCCAGTCAGTTACACAATTCTTCCTGTAAAATATTCTTATACCTTAGAACTTTGCAAACTGACTATCAAAACTATTTCAAAATTATGATATCAAGTGAAAACTCGGTCTTTGTAGTTTTCTAGTTAAAATAGTAAAAGTAAATGCGTATAGATAGTGTTTATATTCCTGAATGCTTGAGAGAAAACTTGACTCTTTTTGGAATATAGAGACCATCATTCAAGAGGGAAACTAAGATGGAATCAAACACAATGTGGCTGTGCATACCAGAGACACTCCATGCATGTTGGTAGATCATTCTGTAGGGAATGAGGCAATGAGGCTGTTCCGTGGGCATCAGCTACCATGCCACTGTGTTTCGTTATAATGGCAGCCTTCCCTAGTTACTGACTACTTTTTACTCCATCTTTGTCAACAGAGCTAGCGACCTCCCAGGAAATTGTCCATAGCTTTCCCCCATGATGACTTCTCCTGGACCATGGTCTCAAACCCATTTAATGTCTTCCAGACCTAGACTCTTCTTGTCTTCTAGTTCCACCAGGTATAGCCCCAAGTCTTTCTGGGATCAATACTTCCTTAATGTCAATACCCTTTGTCCCTAGCTCATGTTCAGTTAAACATTTTTTATTCTTAAGTGTAGGAGAGGCTAAACTCATTAAGTTATTTTATAGTCCAAGTGAAAATATTTCTATCCCAGTCTCCATGAGAATATCTTTCTCACTACAGTTTCATTTATGCACTATTCACACATAGCAGCTGCACGTTTTTAGCTTCTTAGATTGCCTTTTAGATTCTGGAACAAGTATCACAGCTGGCTTAAGATCTGCAGAATGGCTGTCTTTTTATGTTTTCCTGCTCTTTTGCTATGATGAGTATCATACTAGCCAGTCAAAAGCATGTTCACCTGAAACAGTTCTTTTTACAAACAAGAAATATGACTGAGTGCTGTACATCAGTTGCCAAGCTAATAAGATAATCCTCTTTTCATTTCAAAGTGTACACTCTAATCTTAAAACAGAAGTCTCCTTTTCTCTTCTCTTTGCTGCAGTCACTGGATAAAGATTCTGTTATCATAATCCTATTAAAATGTATTCACTTTTGCAGTACACCTTGATAATAGTATTTATCCTTCTAAGCACCTAGGGAGAAGAGTGATAAAAGACAAATCTATTCAAAATTTCAGGAAAAAATAGTTGCAAAGAAGAGCAGATATGTTAAAAGCTTAGAAATGAATAGCAGCTAACATCCATAGCAGGAAAGAACAATCATTAATTCATGAGTTACACTTCTGTTTTGCCTCTGATTGGGAAAGATGGTAATTTTCCAATTGAAATGCCCTGTACTGATCACATGTGTCCACACTGGCAAATGTTGGCCAGACTGAATTTCCTGAGCACTGAAGTAGTTACCACTGATCCTCACCTGTGGCATTTCTAATACGTTACCCTTTATTGGCACTAATGGTTCTGAAGTTTCTAACACCATCAAAAAATAAACAAATAATTAGCTTTGACAGGATTTGTGCAAACAGAGCCATAATTAATGAGTTGATTCTGCTGAGAACATTAGCTGTACTCAGTCTTGTAGTCTGTGTAGATACTGTGCTTTCTTCTCCTCATTGTATGGGAGCAGTTAAAAATCCTGGTGACTTCTGACATTTTTGCCTTTAATGAGGGGATCTCTCGCTCTCTCTCTCTTTTAGAAAGAACCAATAGCAGTAAAGTTTGGTCTCTATTCCTGGTGTGATCATCCTGTAAAAGCTACGTGAAAGGATCCAGCTTCATTTATGTAAAAGCTACATGAAATGATTTGCCATTTCCACAGGCTTTCCTCTAAAGTTTTTTGTTTCAAATCAAAGTACATTTCCAAGCATCTCGGTATGTTACCTCTAGCACTAGGCTTTTCATTTATTTTTCACACCAGAGGTGAGGCTGTCATGTATTTGTGGTATGTTTCAGGCATATCTGTAATTCAGATCACTGAGAAAATACCCACTTTTGTTCACAAAGATTCCACCTGAAGTGACATACAAGATAGTATAAACTTAATGTTTAATATTATTAAATGTCTTCTCAGTGTAAAATGTGTACATACTTACATATTTACAGAAGATCTATACAGTGTCCATTTTATATTTTAAAGCCCTGGAGAATTACTTCTTTTGTAGGTAAATTGACTTATGCTTTCCACTCTTAGGCACTGACATGTGATTTGATAGACACTTACAAAGCTTCCTGGAAATGTGTCATATTCCATCCTGGAGGTATTTTGTGAGTAAATTAAACACAAAATGGAGTTGTAATAGCTTATGGCTTGACTTAAGGGTGTTCTAGGATCTATATTCTCTTTGACTAAAGAGCAAATATGTTTTATAGGGCAATTTAGGGCAAAAAGTCCAAACCAAACTCACCATTCTGAAATCAAACACTTATAAAACAAGTTTTGTATTTTCCTTTCCTAAGTTTAAAATTCCTTAATGCTGGTATTTCTTGTAGAAGTCTGTGAGGGATCTCCTGAGAGCTGACGTTTAATCACTCACTTGTCTGCAGTGTTTTACATCTAAGTTGTTGGTTTGCTGGGATGGATGCAGTGCTTGTTTCTCTGTATACCAGACAAGGGCACTTTAAATTCCTAGTAACTGCTGAAACTTAAATATGGAATAGACATGATTTTTCTGAGAAGGACTAATGCTGCATAGTTCTAGTTTCCTATTTTTGAAAAGGAAACCCTGCAATGATTTAATTTAATGCATATTAAAATTGCACACACCTACGTGGATTTCTATTTTTTATTATTGGAGTATAGTTGATTTACAAGAATATATTAGTTTCATGTGTGTGACATAATGATTCAATATTTTTATAGATTATACTCTGTTGAAAGTTATTACAAAATAATGGCTCTATTTCCCTGTGCTGTACAATGTATCCTTGTAGCTTATTTATTTTATACATAGTAGTTAGTACCTCTTAATTCCCTGCCCTTTTCCTCTCCTCCCGCCTCCCCTGTCCCCAATGGTAACCACTAGTTTGTATCTGTGAGTCTGTTTATGTTTTGTTATGCTCATTTGTTTTACGTATGTATGTTTTCATTTTGAGGCCAGGTTAGTGAGGCTGAGAGAGGCTCCATGCCGTCTCCATGCTTCTTGGCCTACAGGCCTCAGCAGGGGACTGGTTGGTAGGGAGTTGACAGTTTAGAAATGAATAAAGCAAATGTAGCCTGTGACCTCAGAGGGAGAGCAAGGCACAGAGGACCACTTGCGCTTCCCGAGGTGTGCGGTAAGTGTTCTCTCCTTGGCCTCCTTGTGATCCAGTCTCTGACCTTCTCCCACTCCATGCCTCCTTTCATTCCTTCCCTTTGTCCCGAGATTCAGAATTCAGAATTGAGTAATTCCCATTGCTCATTTCATTGGACACTGTTATCAATATAGTCCATGCAAGTTCCCCTTCTTGTTCTGTGAAATTATTTTCTTCTTAATCCCTGATCACCGTACTCATTTTGCCTCCTCAGGACATCCACTCAAGTGTGCTTGTATCTCCTGTTTGGTCCCCATGCTTACCACCTTGATAACACCTACTAGTATACATTCTTATGTTTCTCCTTAAGTCTAATTTAATTCAAGAAGCCATTCCTGATCTCCCCTCCAGAATATGCCTAGACTCCTTTGGGAAGTACTCAGTACTTCCTTTATTGAAACCAAGAGGATACTTATATAATGCTCTACTAGCCAGTACAGTCTCAAGGGTCTGGATCATGTCTGCTTTGCTCACTGTGGAATAGTTAACTTCTTGGTAACCAGCCCAATGTCTAGAATGTGGTAGATGCTCTATTAAAATGTTGTACTTGATTGAATGAGCAAGAGCATCAGTGAAATCAAGACATGACCACTGAATCCAAGAAGCTCTTACTGCTCCCAATGACACAGTTAGTAGTAGCATCCCCATTTCATTGGAAGCTGAAGCTCAGAAAGATGGAAGAATTTATTAAAGTTACATGCAGATGAGTCATGGAGATGGGATTCGAACATACATCTTTGACTGTGTTTGGTGGTGTTTTAAGATTCAAAAGCCTGTTGGGACCAGTCAATGGATTTTTCTCATTGATGATTTTGCTATGATCAATAATCTCTTAACTTCTAATACGTAGCCCACATCTTCTGGAGCTGTAGGCTGAAGGGTAAGATAGTAGATTAATTCATCAGGACATCTCTGTGGAGCAGGAGCTGAGAACAGTACCACATTCTGGGCTCTGTCTTAGGAGCTGAGGACAGTAGTGGATGTAACGTGCAAACGTGCAAAATCTCTGTCACGATGGAGCTTACATTTCTCATGGGGGACACAGAGAACAAGTAAACATACCCTTTCAGGTGCTGTTAAAGGGCTTTAGGGTGATCTTGTGGCCATAGTGGATAATTTAGATTAGTTGGTCAGGACATTTGAGTAGGCGAGAATGAGAAAAAGCCAGTCACAGAAAAACCCAGAGCAAGAACATTCCAGGGGAAGGAGGAGGAAGTGTGAAGGCCGGGGCTGGGGAACCAGCCTGGTGGTTTGAGGAAGAAGCAGGAGGAGGCCCCCGACGCGGCAGCTTGGAGAACCGGTGCAGGAGGGGAGGAAGCGAGGTGGATGGTGTCCTAGTCCATTCGGGCTGCTGTAACAGAACACCACAGCCGGGGGGGCTTATGAACAGCAGAAATTTATTGCTCACAGTTTTGGAGGCTGGAAGGCCAAGACCAGGGTGCCCGCAGGGTCAGGCTCTGGCAAGGACCCTTTTCCGTGTTGTGGACTGCCAGCTTCTCCTTGTGCGCTTATAGGACCGAAGGGTGAGAGCTCTTTGGGCCTCTTTTACAAGACAGTAATCCCCTTCATGAGGACAAACCCTCATGACATAATTACCTCCCAAAGGCCTCACTTCCCTATATCATTACCTTGCAGGTTAGAATTTCAACGTATGAATTTTTAGGTGGACACAATTCAAATTATAGCAGATGGATAGGCAGGTGACACATCACATAGGGCCTTATAGGCCACAGTAAGGACATTGTGACTGTGTCAGGAAGTCACTGGAAGGTTTTAAGCCAGGGAGTTACTTGATCTCACTTTTGTTTTAAAAAGACTCTTTGGCTGATTATGGGGGCAAATAGAGAAGAAGGAGACAGATAAGTTAGGAGACCTTTGTTAGGCCCAAGATGGTATCCATGGGAATGGTAAGAAGCAATCAGATCTGAAATGTATTTCAAAGAAGAACAAATAAGATTTGCTAGTTCACTGAACGTGAGTCTGGAGGAAGAGGAGAGGTTGGGGTGGTTGGGGTGGGGGAGGTGAGAGAAAGGAAGGTTGACTTAGGGAATGATGGAGCCATTGACTGAGATGGGAGACCCTGACGAAGGGACAGATTTCAAGACAAAAGCCAGGAACTCTGTCTTGGGCATGCTTGGTTTGTGACATCTGCTGGAAATCCAGGGGCCTTGTCAAGTAGGGATGCAACCCAGGGCCCAGAGGAGAGGTTAGTCCTTGAGATATAAATGTGAGGGCTTTCTGTGTATAGATAGTCCTAAAACCTGACCCCAGGGAGTGAGGGGAGCTTGAGAGGGAGGAGGAGAAGAAGGTGGAGAATTTAGCTCCAGGTCACCCCTGCACTTGGAAGTCAGGATGAAGAGGAATGCCCAGCAAAAGAGACTGAGAGTGGCCAATGAGGTGGGAGGGGAATGAGAGTGAGAGAGAAAGTGAAGAAAGTGTTTGAAAAAGCTAGCAGTCATCTGTTCCCTATGCTGCCAAGAAGTTTCATAAAATGAGGACACTGGTCACTGGATTGGCAAAAACTGGGCTTATCAAAGACTTTCCTGAGATCCACTTCTCATAGTGTAGCTGAAAAGTGAATGTGCATGCTTTTTGTTCATTGTTTGTATTTTTATAAATCAAGTTCTGCTTTATAGGCATAAGAGAATCCTCTTACTTAGAATGACTTTCCAGAAGGGAGTCCTTTTGTGAGGTCAAATATTCTCTTTTATTGCAAATTATCACCCCCTAATTTTTCTAAGAGTTGCAATTCATACAGCAGGCATCTTTCTTTCTTTCTTTTCTTTCTCAAGTAAAACTCTCCTTTGCTTACCTGATGTACCTAACTGCTTGATATGCTTAAAGTCTAAATTTATTTTCTGAAACATTGCCATCTACCAGCTAAGGAACCTTCTGTCCAGTTTGTTTAAGCATGGTGCTCCTAAGTCTGATAGTAATATTAATTAGCTGAGAAGTAATATTAACAAGACTGGTAGCAATATTAATAATAATTTATTAAGCATTTACGATGTATCAGATGTTGTTCTAAGTGCTTTACATTTATTTACTTATTTCATCCTCATAGCAACCTATGAGCTAAGTACTGTTAATACTGCATTTTATGGATGAGGAAACTGAGACACAGAAAGAGGGTAAGCCAGTTGCCAAGGTCAGGCACCTAGTAAGTGGAGGGCTTAAGCACCCAAGGCCTCACCTTTCAAACCATCAAGATAGGTTGTCTTCATTCATTCACTCTTTCACTGGGTGCTGTTGAGGTATTGGGCACTGGTGACAGGGAAAGCAGGCTTCTGCCTCCCGAGAATTTGCTGTCATCCCCAACTCCTGCTTACCATGGCTTTCCAGAATAGATTTGTGAACTGGGAATGTGCATGTTACCTCTGTGGTTTTTCCAAAAAATTTTCTAGAAAACAACTTGATAGGCAAGGAAGGAATGTTAAAATTGGATTGATGGAGATGACATCCATCTCTAATTCAAGTTAGTGAAATGAGAACTTGTGTAATATCAGTGCCTGCCAGGAACCCTGAGCAGCTGCCATTGTGATTGCTGTTTTATTTAGAGCTTGTACATATTGACAAATTGAGATTAAATTTCCTAGCTCCCCTTTTCTGTCAGCAGTGAGGATACGGAAGATCTGGTTAAAATTAATTACTTGATTTGCATGGATTTTGTTAATCACTCATTCCCTACATACATGAATATTTTCTCATCCTGTAGAATAAAATAAAAAATTTTAGATGGCAGTAAGACTAGAAGAGACAAAAGCTTAAATTTATAATAGGGTTTGCTTACTTAAATGTAAAGGCAGTTTTTTTGCCTCTTCAGTGTTAATTTTGGGGGTTGAGAGGAGTGTCTTCTTCCCTACATAAAACAGGTGATGAGGAAAGAAAGCAAAAGAGAGGTTTTTTGGTTTGTTTGTCAGAATGCTTTGTATTCTATTTGGTTACTTACATCAAGTCTTTCAAAAAAAAAAAAAAAAGACTCAGACAATGATTTACATACATGTATTAGGCTATGAAACTCTGCTGCAGTAATTTATTGGTGAATTTCACGCCCCAAGATGGAACTCAGCAGTAAATCCCCGTCATCTTGGCCTACCCTCACATGCCTCACATGCCTGCCACTTAGTCACCGAAGCAACTATCTGAAGTTGCAAAAATATCAAATGATTATGCCATGAACCCCTTGTGTTTTATTGTTTTTTTTATTTTTGTCTTCAGATTTGTAAGAAAGCCCTATAATGAAAAATGCTATGGTTTGGCAGTCTCCACCAGGTGATAGGGGGGAGTTGGGCTGGTGTGGGAAAGGGTTTGGGATCAATCGTATTGGGTGCCTCTCAGGTCCAGGACTGTGATAGACTTTAAACACAGCATCTAATTTAATCCTCCTAGTAACTCTGTGAGGTGGGTATAATAGCTCTTAATTTACCAATGACAAGCACTGAGCTCAACCAGAAGTCTTTAGACATGGGCGTTTCTGCCTGTCTCTGGTCTTACGGCAGCCTTGAGCTGAGTGGAAGCCCAATGGAATGAATCCTGCACCTGGCACTTACTGAGTAGGTTGATGGAAACTCGTTTCCATGCCTGCTGTTTCTGTTATGATTTTTCCCTTTGGTAGGGTAGAAGGGATTAGCTCCCCCACAAAGCCCTTCTCCAACTGTGGTAATTTGAATACGCAAATCCACCCTTTCTGTAGGGCTCACTTGAGGAGAGCAGGACATTTATAAGGAAATGATCACACACTTACACAACTCAATAGAGTTAACTCTTGGTTTACTACGGAGCCTACATTAATGATACTCTCTCTCAACTAAGGAAACTGTACTTCAACTCTCAAAGAGCCAAACTTAAAAAACAGCAAATAAAATTTCTCAAAGGCCAAGAAAGCCCATAGTGCCATAGACAATTTTTAATTGTATTAACAACAACAAAAAAGATACCAGTTGTTCTTGTTACCCATTAAAAGCTCTGTTTCCAGCAAGAGATCATATTCTCTGTTACTCTACTGATTTCTAGAGACGGACTCAAGAGTCTGTGTTTACTATAGCTGGTGTGTGTGTGTGTGTGTGTGTGTGTGTGTGTGTGTGTTGATTTCTAAACATGGAAGTGGGACATGTGGACTAATAAAAGATTTTGTCTAATTCGTGAATTTATTTACATGTGAACATCTTATGAAGACATTCATCACATCCACTTGATTATTTAAAATCAAAAGTAAGCAAAGAAACAAAAATTCCACCTTTTCTGAGAAGAATGAAATCAGAGATTGGTATAACAAAGATCTCTAATACATATAAACATCAATAACATAGTTTGTGTAGGAAACATCAGTCCTATCCTTTGCAACAACATTTGAGAGGGTGTTACTGTATTTCATAGTCACCCATATACATGTTGATAGAAATGTAGGACTTTAGCAGTCAGATGTGTTTTTTCTCTCTGCCTTCTACTTCATGCTTTGGCACTATCAGACTATTGATAGCCTTCCCAACAGAAGATTGGAGGGATGAAAAATACAGGCTGTGATCTTGTTCCTGGCTTGACTTGAGCTTTGCCGCTTATTAGCTGTAGGATCTTGGGCAGGTGAATCTCCCTAAGGCTCAAATTTCTCATCAGTAAAATGCAGCTAAATCTGTTGTGAAGATTAAGTGAAAGAGAAGATCTGAAGTGTGTCTGGTATCATCCTTGTCATCACATTATACCATTTGCATTTGTTTCCTCTGCATCTTCTCCCACTTAATTTTTTTTAATTCTTATTTTTTATTAAAGTGTAGTTGATTTATAATGTTGGTTTCAGGTCTACAGCAAAGTGATTCAGTTGTGTACACACACACACACACACACACACACACAATTTTTTTCAGATTCTTTTCCATTACATCTCATTACAAGAAATCGAATATAATTCCCTGTGCTCTACAGTAGGTCAGTGTCATTTATCTGTTTTCTATATAGTAATGTGTATCTGTTGGTCTTTTTTGTAGTGAACTCCTTTTCATTTTTTGAAAGCCTGTCTGGAATATCACTTCCCCTAGAAAGCCTTTTCTCACCTCCAGCCCAGATACAATGATTTGTTCCTCTTCAGTGCTCCTTCCTCCTCTTGTGCTTGATCCTGCTGTAACATTAGATGCCCTACCTTGATGGTTCTGAGCCAATCTCCTCTCCTTGTCTAGACTGTGACTATTATGAGGAGTTGTCCTTCCTTATTTGCAGTTGTGTCCCCAGCACACTACCTGGCAGACAGTGGGTGCTCCGTGGATGATTACCCAATTGAATTTCTAAAAGATAAAGGTGGTGCTGCATCTGGTGTTAAGACACCCAGGACTGTGAATCTGAGAATTGAGGGTGTTTAACAATAAATATTCTTCTCTTTACCTGCTGCATCAAGCTGAGATCTGTTTACAGACTGAAAAAAACACATCCAGTCTGGAATTGTGGTTAAAGGAATTTTAGTGTGACATTAGTACACAATGGCACTGAAAAGTAAAGGACTTACATAAGAAAATGACTACATCCTTTATGACAATAGAAGAGGCTTACAGCAAACTTTGTGGATGTGGTTTTTCAAGTTATACTTTCAAATGTTTGCCCTGGGCCTCACTGCTCTTGCTGCAGACCTCCAGGCTGCTGACGCTCCTGTCCTGTGGCTTAGCCCTCACTGGGGGCTTATATGTTACTGCCACACAGCTTTGATTTACATTTATGATTTTCATATTCTACCAAGCTCTAGGACAAGCCTTTATGAATACTGGGAGTGTCCTCTAATCACTTACCAGCAGATGGATGGAGTACTTTTCATCGTAGGGGATGTTTAAGTATTAAAATGATGCTCTAACTTGGAATGACATAAAACTATCCAATAAAACTCTTTTGTCTTAATTGAATTATATAGAGTATATTTCTATTTGAGCCAGCTTTGTCTTCTGATTCTATGATTTTAAATGGAAAACAATGAAAAAATAACTAAAAGTGATAAATTGACCAGAATCCCTCAAACTGATCTGGGGCTGTGTTCTGGAGGTTACAATGCATGTTCTATGAGACTCTTTAAAATTATCACCTTTTTTTTTTTTCAACTATAGTCTGAAAATTGATCTAAGCATCTTCTGGGCCATCCTGTAACTGAACACTGGGCTTGTGTTCCTGCTTGTGTTGATGCCAGAATTATCCCAACTTCCTAGTCTGGGCTAAGGAGGAAGACCAGAAACTGGCCAAAAGGCAGCCCCCACACACAGTGGAATGGGTCTGCCCAGCCCAGAGAACCTGCCCATTAGCAGTCAGCACCACATGCACGTTCCCAGCGGTGACTCGGTTTTGGCAAAAGCACATAAATTTGTCACATTAAAGGAAGGCTATTAATTGGATTTTATTGGTCTTGTAGTTTTATTTGCATTTAATTTGAAAAATTTGCTCTGGTTTGATAGTTGCTTAAAAGAACAATAAAAGAGGTTTAGTTTTACATTTATACATATTTAAATAACACTATAATTTTTTAATGTAATGCAGTATTAGGTCTTGAGTTTTGCTTTTTTCTTCTAATTCTTTGAAAGCAAACCATATAATTAGTCCATTTGGAGAAATGCTAGAATGGCTCCTACTTATGATACTGATTGTATTTGGGGGGAGAGTGGGTGAGGGACCTCAGAGTCCCATGTTGTACAGCCTACTGCATACCTTAGTTGCTTACTGAACTCTTAATGACCCGACAAGAGCCCTGGGTTCTTGCTCTCATTCTGCCACCTGCTTGTTGGGCAAATGTGAGCCAGTTGCAGACTCAGTTTCCTTCCCTAACCAACTTGGTGCTTGCATTTAAGGATCTCTTTAGCGCCTTCCATCTCTAAAATTAGAGCCTACAAACCCTGCAGATTTCTGCCATTTGTTTACTCTTTGCATCACATCACCCAACCTGACCCATAAAATTGGATTTTTCTTCATCTTCTTAGACATCACTGACAACACTGCCATGCTGGAGTTCATTCAATCAATTTTCTTGAAACATGAACTCACCTTTCTTATTGGAAGTTGTAAAGTCTTTTTTTTCCCCTTGAAAGAAAAGAAATATAAAAGGAAAGCACTTAACCCAGACCTTTGGGCTTATAGAAATAATATATCCCCTTTGAAAGGACTTTAATATCTCTGACAGAGGCTGCCAGACAGAATGCTGAGGAATGGTAACTGCCCCCTCCCTCCTGCTGATCCTGGGGCCATCAGTTCTCTTAATTGGTGTGAAATCTCTCCAGCACTATGATCTACCTGGGACCTGATCCACAGCCTTGCACATACCTGTGCTGGGACCCTGAGGGAGCTGGAACAACTCAACTATGGGCAGCACAGTCAGGGTGCTTTGGAACAGACCTTGTGCTTAATGAATGGGGGAGCTTGTTTGAACAGTCTTAATATGGTCTCAATATTAGCTTCCTTAGTCTCCGGGGGTAGAACCTGCAGAGCTGGAGGGAAAATAAGAAAAAGAGGAACGCTTTCCTGATGGAGCAGAGTGGGACCACCTCCGAGGTGATCAGCTGGCCCCAACTAGAGGCCTAAGTCAACCCTCAGAAGTTCCTGAAGAAATGGCCCATTTAAGAAAATTCCTGTCTACTGTGTGATTAATTTAGGCTACTGTGTGGCAGATTGGAAAAGGGGAATGTAATCTTTTTTTAAACATTTTCTATTGAGTTATAATCATTTTACAATGTTGTGTCAAATTCCAGTGTAGAGCATGATTTTTCAGTTATACATGAACATACATATATTCATTGTCACATGTTTTTTTTGCTGTGAGCTACCACAAGATCTTGTATATATTTCCCTGTGCTATACAGTATAATCTTGTTTACCTATTCTGCATATGCCTGTCAGTATCTACAAATTTTGAAATCCCAGTCTGTCCCTTCCCACCCCCCGCCCCCTTCCTTTGGCAACCACAAGTTTGTATTCTATGTCTATGAGTCTGTTTGTTTTGTATTTATGTTCTTTTTTTTTTTTTTTTTTTAGATTCCACATATAAGCGATCTCATATGGTATTTTTCTTTCTCTTTCTGGCTTACTTCACTTAGAATGACATTCTCCTGGGACATCCATGTTGCTGCAAATGGCTTTATGTTGTCATTTTTGTGGCTGAATAGTATTCCATTGTATAAATATACCACATCTTCTTTATCCACTCATCTGTTGAAGGACATTTAGGCTGTTTCCATGTCTTTGCTATTGTAAATAGTGCTGCTGTGAACATTGAGGTGAAGGTGTCTTTTTGAAGTAGGGTTCCTTCTGGATATATGCCCAGGAGCAGGATTTCTGGGTCATATGGTAAGTCTATTCCTAGTCTTTTGAGGAATCTCCATACTGTTTTCCACCAGTGGCTACACCAAACTGCCATTCCCACCAGCAGTGTAGGAGGGTTCAAGGGGAATGCAATCTTAATAATAACTTTTTGGTTGATGGGCTGTAGGTGAACTCAGGTTTGATTTGAAGCAAAAAACCATGCCACAAAGAAAAATGTTTATTGTTGTCATTTGGTTTAAAGAGCCCTGTGGCTCCATCTTTATTATGAGATATAGCCTTTAGAACACAAATATTTAGCAGCGCTTCTGTAAATTAAAATCTAGTTCCTCCTTAGGCTTATGATTTGAAGTCCAGTTTCTGAGCGAAGTGAGATAATTAAAAGGAAAACAGAAGTGGAAGGATGACAGATGCGGCCCGTAGCCTTGGTGAATGGAAAAGCCCCAGCTATTTGTCTTCTGCTCAGCGTAGACTGCAGATTTATCATCAGGACAGCAAACATAGTCACGGGGAGGAGAAGAAAGAGAAGTCACATATAAACCTCGTGACAGCATCTGTCACAGAGAAAGCAAATGGATGTTCTTATAGGGACATTCCATTTAACGAGTTGCTTTTTATTGTCATCTGAGTTGCTTTATGTTCATTTAATAAAGCAACACTGAGCTCAAAGATAGCTCTGCCCTTAAAACACTGACAATACGAAGGGGTAGTCTTGGTACTGGATATGATGGCTGAGATAGTAATTACATTATCGGTACCTGTCAGAAGCTGGGGCCACTGAGTGGCGGGGCTGGGTGGGAAAAGCACTTAGGGATGGAAGGCTCGCAACTCTAATTAACTACTGTCGACTCAATGATGTCTGACGGTATAAACTGTACTGACTCGGTGGAGCCTGAAGTAGTGTATGAGACAAATGGTGCTGTAATGGGGGGAAAAGTTGAAAACATTTATTTTTATATATTGAAAAATTAAGAGGTAGCGATAGTTTAAGAATAGATGTAAATATTTGACAGCACAAGCTTGCTAGGAACAGTGGAAAGTCAGATGACACTTGTAGTTAATATTGCTTTCCACGCCATACTTGGCTGCCAGGAGTAATTTTGTTATTATTTTCTTCTCCTTGTCTCCACCCTGAAGAAAAAGAAGAAATTAGTCAGAGGTTTGTGTACTTCAGATTGACACTGGTTAATTTTCGGACCTCATTTTTAAGAGTCGAGGAGTGGCTGACACAGGCCCTGTGTTCCCTGAATGCATTGGGTTTCCGGGTGGTCTTGCCATAGAAACAGGGCGCTATATTTTCTGGGTTCTTTGGTGTGTCAATAATTCTTTTGTATTTCTCACTTATCAGTAACACAGGTTTAATTTCACGCAAGACTTCTTGTTTCTAAGTGGTTTTAAGTACTTTCTTTGGACTAAATTCTCGGCTCCTTTGCACTCTCAGCCTGATGAAAGAGGAGCCAGGTTACTGGGGAGGAAACCATGGCCTCTGCTTGGCCTTTCTGTGCACCTGTAAGCAGAAGCCCAGGACGTCGAAGCTGCTCCTGGTTTCTCAAACTGCCCAGGAAACGATACCGCTTTATCTTGGCTTTGCCATCTCCTCTCTTTTTCTGCCTCCTCCTGCTCTGTTCCTGGAGCTTAGATGAAGGTGAAGAAATTTGGCAGTAGCATCAAGCAAGGACAGGTGGTCAGGTCTCCCAGCCCCCTTCATCCTCAAGGAAGAGCATCAGTGTGTAAGTGGCCAGTTCAAACCAAGAAACAGGAGACTAGGATGTGTCAACTATAAAGGTCTTTAGAGTGTTGTCAACATTGCTTTGCTCCCTGGAGTCTGTAGAGCATAATTGTTTTTAAAAATTGAACAATATGATCCTCTTTCTACTCGAAATCTTACACAAAACATCAATACGAGCCTTCCCCACCTTCCCCTATGTAGCCTCGTTCCTTCCAGGGTCAGGCAGAGAGAGATGGGGTTTGGGGCCCCCACTCTCATTAATCAGAGCAGCAAAGCCATCACCTGTTTTCTGTAGTGGCCTCACATGGAAGTTCTTATGTGAAAGTGAGTTTTGTGGCTTAAAAATGCTTTAAAACTCCTGTCCTCGAACAATGATATCCACATTTTTTTTTTTTTTAGAATTTTGCATCCCATTCAGTAAAAAACATTTTTGAGCATAATTTCAATATAAGCATATTTGTTTATACATACAGAACTTTACTAACATACACACATTTAAAAATGGCCAAAAAGTGGTTAAATTCATTAAAAATGTGGCTAAGTAGAATCTGTAATACTTTTTTCACTGCTCCTCCGTGGATCAGCTATGTACTTGCTACAGTGCTTGCCCTCGTCCACTTTGGAGACCATTCCTGGAGTTACATTTATAGTAGGCTGGCTATTGTGATAGAAACCTCAAACGCTTGGCGACTTAACATAAAAAACAGTTTTTCTTGTGTGTTGCTGTTCTGTTCCAGCGGGTGCAGGGCTCTGCCCCCTGGGTAGGGGACCTGTGCCTCTTCCTTTGTGTGGCTCTATCATTTTCCAGGAGCTCGTCCTCCTTCATGTTCTGCTGGAGGATGGGAAAAAAGCCAGCACAGTGAATGGTGGGGAGGGTTTTATGCAACACACCACTTCCCTGTTTCACTGGCCAGGACTTGGCCACATGGACTCATCTCATGGAGAGGATGCAAAATGTACTCAGCTGTGGAATGAGGAGGAAAACAGGTTTGGTGAACATCTTCAACACTTCTACCACCAGACAGATGCTGCACTGAAAGGGAGATTCTCTTCTGCCCAGTATCCCTGGACTAGAAATCTCACTTTTACGTTTAGTTTGTTGAAGGAGGCATTTAGAGAGGTAGGTCCATGCCTGTTTTTTAAGTAGGGATTATGTTCTGCTGATTGTGACAAAAACTGGAGTGGCTAACTAAAAAGGGGTTTATTTTTTCCACTTCATTAGAAGGACAAGAGGAGGCAGACCAGGGATGGTGGAGCTGCCTGAGGGAGCCATCAGCACCCAGGCTCTTTCCACCCTCCTTTCGGTGTTATCTCTGGGATTTATACTCATTGTCCCCACATGGCTGATCTTTCTCCAGACAGTTTGTTTACTTTTAAAAAAGATGAAAGACGTAAAGCAAGAAACAAAATGCAGGTGTCAGCTGAGCCCCCATTTAGCAAGCCTCCAGAGGCCCCTCCTGGTAGACTTGGCTTGTATCTTCTTGTCTGTAACTGTGTCCCAGGACCAACATGCCCAGCCATTGCCACAGAGGAGTCTGGGAAGACTCCTTTCTACTACTTAGAAAGAAGAGAAAAATTGCTGTCTGCAGCCATTTGAGAATTCAAAAATCTCAGTCTCTTTGTAAGTCCAGCCTGGTGAAAGGAGGCTGGTATGCTACTAGGCTGAGTATATCACAGGCATAACTTATGATTTTCCTGGTTTTTTTTTTTTTTTTGTCTGAGTTCAAGTTGGTTGCTGAGCTCTCTTATAATTGGTGTTATAAATTAAGCCATATTTGCTTGGAGACTGAAAATTTTTACATTGTGTATTTCCTCTTAGTTAACTATTTTATAGACCTTTTGAAACACACTTTTTAGTTAACAGGAGCACAAGCACTTAAAGCTCAGTCTTGTATTGGTTATCAGATGCTCCTGAGGCAATTGACATGTGGCAGACAGCATCAGGGCACACTGGCTCTCCATGTTCTGAGTTGCTTAATATTGAACCCTACAATAGTCCAGTTCTTCGGGAAGCATGTGCTTGGCAATAGCTTATTTTCCACAGATGTCTTCTTGTTGCACATTTAGATCATGTGCAGGACTAATAATGAAATGAAGAAATTTTTGCAACCCTTGACATTGCTACTTGGAGGCACTGTTTGATACGACTTTAGTGGCAGGGGAAAGCATGTCTCTTTTAAAGAACTGAGAATATGCTCCTTAGCAGGCTTTGAGAGATTTATGACCTTCCTCCCATTTTTTTTTCTTTCTTTGCCTTGGCTCCTAGGAAACTCAGAACCAATTTAGTGCTTATATGAATGATGTCTGATTTCAGATTCATGATTAAATTGTTTCTTTTTTTTCCCCTCTAAACAGCTTCTCATATCTTTTTCTTCATTCTTAATGATCTGCTTTTGTATATGGATTTTTATCATAAGCTGCCTTTTGAAATACAGAGTAGAAATGACAAATAAATAACGTGAAAATAAATGAGGAAAATCCAGATTGTTTATTAATGTCCTGTTCTATCAAAGCCATTTCCTTTGGTAGGGAGTAATTTAGGCTATCAGATTTGTCTTAAAGTCTTTCAATTGCAGAATGACACTTTCACTTTAGAAGTAAATAAATAAGCTACATTCTTCAATCTGTTCATCTGTCTGCATTTTAACTAGAGTTTAAATCTTGAGGGGGGTTGGCATGAATGGGTAATTACCACTGAGATGAATGGTGATGATGTTTATTATGATGATGGTTTTTCCTTTATTTGAACTTTTAGAGGGAAGCAGCATTTATCTCAGTCAGTCATCCGATTTGGAAAGGTAAGGGCATGACATTCCCCCCTTCTTTCAAAACAGTAAATTTTAAATGTGACAGGCAGTAAGTGCGTTATACTCAAGGTAATATAGCAGTGGTGCTAATGGTAAATGTAATTGAAAGAAAGTAAGTCCCAGGTGAGAGGAGAGTTCACCCCAGTCCCCTGGAATACGTGTCCCTTTTACAGACCTCCCTGCAGATGTGCAGGGTTCTGGGCACTTGTACGCTGTTGGCTTCTAGGATCTGTGTGGGGTGGTCAAGGGAAGCTGCTTTTCCTGGGGGTGGTGATGGTGAGTGGATTGGAGCTTGAATGAGTGGGCTGAGCTGTCCATAGACTTGCACTGGAGGTCCTTGGTGGCACAGGGTCGTTTGGGGGTGGGAATAGGAGGAGCAGGCTGGCTGGGGCCTAGACACCAGAGTTAAGGGCTGACTCTCCCCACATCTTTGCATTCAACTGCCAAACTCCAGACAGTCTGAGAAGTGTAAATTTTAATCTTCCATCCTCAGGTTCTTTTAAGAAACCTAAAAGGACATTGGTGACAGTGGTGAGTAGCGGGGTCCCCTTGAGGGCAGAGGTTGCCTGTCTTTGAGTTGTGGGGTGAGGAAGATCTTTAAGACACATGGAATTAGAAACTCAGTCTAGACTCTTGCCTTGGGCCATAAGAATGTTAGGAACAAGTCAGCCTAAAATGTTTCCTAGATTCTACTGTACGAAGTCCAAACTCCTGCAGGTGACCTGTTGGGTCCTACACCACCGGGCACTCCAATCTCTTTACACTCTTGCCTCATCCTTTCACTAACCCTGTGTCTCAGATCTGTCTTCTCTCAGTGTTCGACTTTCCCTAAATATCACTGCCTGCCATCTGAGTCCCCAAGACAGAAAGTTAATGTCATGCTTCATCGTTCTGGCTCCCTGCCCTTTCATTTCCAGTTTGCAACTGGGTGCTCTGGAATCCTTCCACTTCTCGTATCTTTGTGATCACCTGTGTGGTGTGATTTGCCATCATATCCATATCCATGTGGATTACTGCGGTAGCTTGACCTCCCCACATCTACTCTGACCCCATCCAATCCCAACTCTATCCTGTGGCCAGGGTGATCTCTTTGAAACTGATATCGAATTGGATTTCTCCTTTCTTGAAAGTCTGCAGTGGCTACTATGGGTAAATACTAAAGGTGTGACCCACAGGCTCCACCTGGTCTGGCCCTGCCTACCTATCCAGCCTCCAATCATCTGCCCTCCTCCTCACTCTCTACCTGCTAGTCATACTTCCCTTCTCACAGCTGCTTCCTTAATCATGTGTCCCCCAGGGCTCCATCCTTGAGCTGCCTGCTCAACTGCCACTTTCTCAGAGAAGTAAGCAGGTTCCCCTGAAACATGCCCTCATAGCACCACGTGACTTTTCATCATTGTGCTCTTCGCTGTTTGGAAGTGTATGTTCATTTGTGTGATTACTTTATTACACAAATGAACATACATATTGCTTTATTCTGTAGGTCAGGGGATGTGTTTGTTTTTGCTCAACATAGTAGCCCCAGGGTCTAACACGGTGTTTGGCACATAGCAAGTGCTAAAAACATCCATGCTTAAATGGATGAATGAATAAGTGAATGAATGACTATCCCAGTTTACTTTTCCATGAGGAAGCTGGTATAAAAAGAATATGACAATAGGAGTTGTTAATATTTACTATTTATTCTGTGCTGGACACCGTTCTAAATGCTTTGCATGTATTAACTTAAGATGTGCAACATATCTACAAAATACTTTCTACTATTATCCCCAATTTTACAGATCAGGAAACTGAGGCACAAAAAAGCAAAATACCCACTTTTTTAGCATGGGCTGCACATAGGGAATTCCTTCCAAAGAGTACATTGTGGAGAAGGGGAGAAAAACTGTACCTGTATAGTGGAGAAACCTGACAGACCCGACCTCAGCCAGGTGGTCAAGGTCAACAGTCATCAACATCAGTAAGTCATACTGGTAGTATGTTCCCTTGGTGTGATGTGATGAAAATGGTGCTTTGCCACTGTGATCTTTCCCCCTAAAACACCAGCCAAATCCCAACTGAGAAACATTCTACTAAATACCTGATTAGTCCTCCTCTAAACTGTCAAGGTCATTAAAAATATGGAAAGTCTGAACAAGTGTAACAGCTAAGAGGAACCTAAGGAGACATGGAGACTAAATGTAGCGTAACGTCTTGGTTGGAATCCTGGAACAGAAACAGGACATTAGGTAGAAGCTAAGGCAGTCTGAATGAGGTATAGGTTTTCACTAATAAGAATGTATCAATATTGGTTTATTAATTGCATAAAATGAACTATACTAGTGTAGATAAGGAAAACTGGGTGCGAGGTATATGGGAACTCTCTGTTCTATATTTGAAATTTTTTGGTAGACCTGAAACTGTTCTAACATCTAAAGTTTATTTAAAAGAAAAGGTAAGGTCACAGAGCTGGCAGTGGACATAGCCAACACTCAGTCCCCTGTTACATGACCCTATTCCCTGCCCTTAACCTCTGCTCTACCATGTGAGGTGTTCCTTCAGGCTACCCTTGGAAGATAGAGCAGCACTCCTAATTCCAGGGTGCAGGTTTGGCCCAGCCAGTCCAAATCTGGACCTGATTCATGGCAATAATGACACACACAGGAGACGATCTGGGGGACCTCCAGGTGTAGCAGAGCCACCGCTGTGCTGTGGGAACAATATTGTAATTAGGCTGGAGTAGGATAGGAGGCAGAGACTAATAAGAAGTGCGGGACTCATTACACTGGGCTGGTCTGATGCCACAACTATGGCAACTTCCCCAACAGCTTATGCTGAGAGAAAAGATGGGCTCATTGCTGATGCCTGCACAGCCCTTTCCTCAGTCTCCCTCTGTTGAAATCCCACCTATAAACTCTGACACCCCTGTCATCCATGAAACTATTCTGATCCTCCAGAAAAAAATTAACCGTGGCAGTGTGAAGTCAGCAGTGGAAAACATGGGTTTTAGAATAGATGGCATCCTGGCTCTGTCAGTCATGGTCATGTGACCTCAGGCCAGTTATTCAACCTCCTAGAGGCTCAGTTTGCTCCTCTAAGGAATAAGATAGAAATTCTTAGCTCTTAGGGTTGTTGTGAAGAATGAAAGTGAAAGGTGAATATGAAAGCACCTAGTTCAGTGCATTGCACATAATAGATACTAAGTAAGAATTAGTTCTTCTTCCCAGTGTCCTCTTTATGGGGTCATAGCACATTTCTGATGTCATTATTAAGCACTGGTTTTAGTCTCCCCTATTAGTTACAAGCATGACTGTGTCCCTACAAGGCTACAAACTCCTTGAAGGGGAGAAACATTTTTGATTCATCTTTATATTTCCAGTGCCTGAAACAGAGCAGGGTAGGTTCTGAACAAATGATCCATTTACATGAACTGAGTTGGCTTGAATTAAACAGAAGGCTGACTGTTTTTTAAGGGATGCTTACTTGTAAGGAATCTGATAGGATTGGATAAGCCCACCTGATGACTCCTGGGAGCTACCTGAGGCTTCCTTTCAACCTAGGTGAGAGTGTCTTGACCAACATGCATTTACTTCCATTGGTTGAGAAAGGACTTTGATCATCAACTGTTAAAAAAATGCTTCTAAACTAACACCATAAATCAACTACGCTTCGGTAAAAAAATAAAATAAAATAAATGCTTCTAAGCTAACAGAGATCAGCTCCCCACTACCTTAATGTATGTATTTCTGCCTGGGCTGAAACTGCTTGGAAGGCAAAAAGCTAGGTCAAGACAAATACAGGTGATTAACAAAGGTGAGTTGGCCAGTGGTTGACGACCCCTGGCTGGAAGTCCTGGGCAGATTTGCTTGGCCACTGACCACCCTGGGCACTGGTGCTGTGTTTTTGGCCCCTGTGTGACACAGATTAGAGGGCACAAGAGGTGAGGCAAATTGGCATGATGTTGACATGCCTCTGTTAAATTGGTAACAGGGAACTTCATGCAGTTAACAAACATGTTTTGAGTGCCTGTTGCTGGCCAGCATCATCATAGACAAGTGGATGTGATATTATCCAAGCCACGGTTCATCTGGAGCCAGTTACTGCTGTCTTCATTTATCCAGTGAGTGGACAGCATTTCTGTCCTACAGAGGGAATTGTGGGCTCTGAAGAGGATACAGGCTTTAGGATTCTGGCTCCACTGACCAGCTGTGGGACCTTGGACCAGGAAGCTAGTCTCTCTGTGTCCCAGTTTATGACTGTATATTGTATCGATTCTTGCAGTGAGCACTCCTAGCACAGTGCCTGGTATAAGAAAAGCTCTCAGGAAACTGTAGTTGTTTTAAATCTTGGTAGTACTTATTCTTTTAGCCATAAAGCAATCTGTTTGTGTTTCAGGACTGAACTTCCCAGTTGTATATTATTCTCAGGGTGAACATCAATTTCACATGATCTGTTTTTATTAAGGGTTTAGAAATGGAAAGACTGATTGTTCTTGAATACAGAAGGAGTAGTACATTTAGTTGTGTTAGTCAAGAAGAGGGTGGCAATTAGAGAATTTTATCAAACCTATTATCAGTAATTACAAAATATAGCTTGAACAATTATTATCAAAACTTGAAAGGAAAGTCGTATTATAGGTAACATGCTTATTAACTCAGTGGGAATGACACTTAATTAAAAACCAGTGGGGGGCTGCCTTTGGGTTTTCTGTAGAACGTGTACCAAAGATTTTGCTGCAATGCAGAAGTGTAATAAATGCTTCTCATTTAATCTGGGAGTTCTGTAACTCCACAGTGCTTATTTGTGTGATAAACGGTTACCATTGATCTCTCGTAAGTTATTACTGCTGTCTGTTTAAAAAGAGACTTCGGTTACTTTTATTATAGTGTATTTGAAAGGCTGTAGAGGGAAATATTGGAAATCATTGCTTCCTGGTTACCATCTTCATAAACCTGTAGGGCAACACTCAGAAAAAATTTTAATTTCATTTTGGCTGAATAAACCATAGTCTTAATGAGATGTTTCTGTTTTATTTTCAGGCAAAGGTATGTGTTAAAATTCATGGGACAAAAAACTGAGATTACCAAAGAATACAATCAAAAGAGAAATGTTGGAGCCAATGAATCTGTAATACATTCTAGGACTGAAAATTAGTAATAACTGAGATTAGAATTGGTTTTGGCTATGTCTGTATATGAGGCAGAGGCATGGATAGAAATCCAGACGTAATTTCAGCTGCTTCTGTGATTTCACCTGGTGTCGGCAAGAATATTCTTATCCGTCTGATAACAGAATGGAAGTCAGAAATACGTGTTTTTCCTCGCTTGTTATTTAGGAATACACAAGCAGAGTTCATAAATACTCTTCTAGAGATGCCTGTGGAATTTCCCTTCTCAAGTGTGAGTTTTATCCGCACACCCTGCAGTCTTTGCAGTGCTGGCACATTGATCCTTTGTTTCTAGACTTAATCCGTCTTTGTTAAGTCTTGCCTGGAAGTTCTCATCTTCCAGTCCACAAACATTCTGGTCTATCCTGCCTGCCAGTGTGGCCAGACCTCTTTCCCCAAAGCTCCACTCTGACCTTATCACTTTCCCCTAGTCCCCAAACACAAAAAAGACACTGTTCTTCCCACAAGGCCTTCAGAACAGACTTCCTCTTCATGATACAGCCCATCTCACCTTTTTCTGCCTATCTGGCCCAAGCTCCTCACCGACTCCTCCATGTTCTATCTACACGGGGTTTCCTTTGTTTCCTGAACACACGTGTCCTTTCCTTTTCTGCCTCTGTGCCTTTAGTCCTCCTGCTCCTTCAGCCTGGAATATCTTCTTTCTTAACCCCATCTCCATTTGCTTATGCTCTAGCTATTTGTAAAATCAACTCACATGTTCAACAGCCCTTTTCTTTTTCACTATAATTAGAAAAATCACTAGAACAACATTGCTGATAATTTGGAAAATAGAGAAGAAAAATTTACAACAAAGTCTATCATATAACTATTAATATTTCCATTTAAAATTTTGAGAGAGTTGTAGATTCTCATGCAGTACTAAGAAATAATGCACAGAGATCTCATATGCCCCTCACACACTTCCCCCCAGTGGTAACATCTTACGTAACTATAGTTCAGTATTACAACCAGGAAACTGACTCTGCTACAATCCACTGACCCTGTTAGGATTTTACCAGTTTCACATGCTCTCATTTGAATGTGTGTATCTGTGTGCACGTGTGTGCACTCACATGTGTGTTTAGTTCTATGTACTGTTATCACATGTATAGATCGGCGTGACCACCGCCAGAGTCAAGACATGGAACAGTTCCACCATCAGGATCCCTGGTGTTGCCCTTCCACAGCCACAGCCACCTCCGTCCCATGCCCCTCCCTAGCCTCTGGGAGCCACTAATCTGCTCAGCAGCTCTGAAATGATTTTGTCATTTCAAGAACGTTGTATAATGGAGTCATACGGTAAACAGAAACCTTTAATGGGAATTTTTCAGTTGTTTGCTGGGAAGTTTTGTGATGTAAGCATCCCCTTGGTCTTCCTCGTGACATCTTCCAGACAGTCTGTGTTGCTCACGGTTCCCTTTACAACTGAGGCCCTGCGTAAACTGTGTGTGAGAGAATGCAAATTCCTGGGAATTAGCAAAAGTTCTAGGGAGAGCTTTGACTTTCAGAGACCACAGATTTGGTGGCTCTTTGAGTCCATGATACCTGGGTCTCTGAGAGGCAAGAGGGGTACAGATGGCACTGTATCGAGTGTATCCTGGCAACGCCGCTTGCTAGCTATGTAAGCTCAGCTTCCTCACCCGTAAAATGGGGATGATAGCAATGTCAGCCTCCTAGCGTTGAGGAGAGGATGAAATATATATGTTGTGTACCTTCTCTGGCACAGAGTTTGAAATAAAGTAGCTCCTCAGGTGTAGACTTGATCAACAGTGATTGCAATCCCTTGCTCCTAAAGGGCTAGAGAATAGGAAATAGTTTTGCCTCACACCTTTAAGTCATATAGTCTACAGCTTTACTGGGTGATCTTTTTTAGAAGGCGCACCATTCAAATAGCAGCACTCAGTTGGCCAGATGTTTATTCTTATCTTGTTTATATATTTTTAGGGAAAAATAAAATTTAGGCTAATGATGAATGACATAGGCATATTTAAAGATTATCATAATAAATACCTATTAGTGCCTTTCTCATTTTAATGTTCACAAATTATTGATCAGCACTTGATCTCTTCTATTTTGCTGGTTTATGTGTCAGGTGGCCCCCACCCTCTATTGCTTGTTTTCTCCTTTTTGATCAAAGCCATTCATTATCGCCTACCTTTTAGAAGAAAAGTGTTAATTGCTTCTTTGATCCTTAGCTCCTTCATCTGTAAAACAGAACTCAAATCTGACTTTCTTACTGCTCAGGCTTATTCTAGGGAACAAATACAGTCAGGTATGTGAAAGAATTGGTAAATAGCAAAGGGCTTGCCAACGTGAAGTATCATGAGAGTCCTATAGAGGAGTGAGCACGTACTTGGTGCCAGACAGTCCTGGGCTCACATCCCAGCTCAGCTACCTTGTGCTGGAAGTATGACCTGGAACAAGTGACTTAGCTACTGAGAGCCTCAGTTTTCTGACCTGTCGAACAAGAATGCCATTACATATAACATGTCTGTCTTAGGGTTGTGTCCTGGCTATTTTCCAAGCCTCCTTCCTTCCTGCCCCAGTCCCTTCTCTGCTTTTCTTTGTGCCCTGGGTGTCTGATCTTGATGAATGCATCACCCAGGCTACCTTGTCAGTTGGCCACCAGTTGAATTGGCCAGTAGGAGGCACTGGCAGATCAGTTGGTGATAGGAAAGAGAGGCTGGGCATTTCTTTGCTCTCTCCTGTTTCAGTGCCTCGTCTCTGGCAAGGAGTGTGTCCCTCCTGTATCTCAGCTGCCTGGACCGCCCCTCCCTGACAGTTCCAGTTCTCACTGGGCTCCAGGAATGCTGCCTTTTCCTAGGGGGTGCTGACTGCCACCTACTGTTGCTAGTCTCTGGGTGCCTTGCTGCCCCTCATTGGCTCCCTTAATCCTGTCTGCACCTCTGTACCCTTCACTGAGGTCTGTTCCTTTGAACCAGCTGTGCTGATTATTATTCCTGCTGAGATCCCAGCTGGTACAGGTGGGAAGGGATTACATTTAAACATAAATGAATGTTATTTAGCCTTGGATCTGGCACACAAACAGGGGTTCCCAGGGTCTCATTTGTCTACATTGTTTTGCCTCATTTTTGTGCAGAGAGTAACCTCCTTATATTCCTCATGGCTTACATCCAATCCACTCTTTTACACTAAACCCACAAAAAATGGAGCGAGCCCGATCCCCTACGCAGAGATTACACTGTCACTAATTCTCCTCTGCCAGCCCTTCCAGCCAACCTATAGATCTTCACCCTCACTCCAGTTTATAAATTATGTATTTCTTGTACCAAATGCTCAAGACTGTGTTAGCCAAGCGCCTTCCTGGAGTTTTTACAGACTGCTTTTTGGTTGAGAACATTCTGTTGTTATTGCTTTAAGATTCCGCCTCAGAACCGGAAGCTACCGTGGGGTCATTTTCTTCAGCTTCCCTCCTGTATACAGTCTCCAAAACAGTCATGGCAGATGGGCACCCAGGCCATTCAAGCTCTAGGTAACTAAGGAATATGATTTGAGAAAAAAAATAAATAAAAAGAAACCCAATCCTTTCTCCCATGATATCCAGGCATGGTTTAAGATGCTGCCATTTGAAGACTTCCCTGGTGAGATTTGTCTTCTTCACCTAAATACTTGACTGAACACCATTACTTTTACAAGTCTTTTTTCGGTGACCACAAATGATTTTTTAAAATTATATAATTTTCAGGAGGAGAAGGATTGGTGAATAATGAAGTTGTGTGGCCAGAGACAACATGTTTGTCAGTATTCATAGTGTAATTCAAGTCTGTTTCCTGCCTTTGGAGTCTTAGACCCCTGGGGCTTTAGAGATGGAAGGAGCCTTACTGACCACCAGTCTGTCCCTCCTACTTACAGATAAGGCAGTGGAGGTTCAAAGTCAGGAAATGACTTGCTCATTTGGAAAGATGTCATTTCTATTTTTTAGGGATAGTAAATTCAAAAGCATAATCTAAGTGCTGCCATTGGCCTTGGGATCCTGAGTAGAAAAACATTCCCATTTACTGACTCTTTTGGAAAGAAAAACAGAAGCTTGAGTATATTGATCCACATGGTCCTTAGTTTAAAATTAAGAAGGAAATTCTGATGTGTGTGTATGTGCATGTGCTTGCTGGTTTTTTTTTTTTTTTTTTCAGTAACAAGCTCTAAGAACTATAATCATTGGTTTCAGTTTCCCTACATTTATATGTATGCGTTCTTTTATTCTTTTCTTTTCCTTTAATAGCATTATCTTTGACCTATTCATGGCATTTGTTTGAATGAAAAATTATAAATTTAATTTAAAAAAGATGTACACAAGAAAGGCAGGCTTTTTTTTATTCATCAGGTATTTCTGGCACAAGGTCCATGACACACGAGGTTCTCGGGAAAACAGAACAGATTGAGACCTGAATAATAAATCATGTGCTCCAGAATTCTTAAAGAACCCTTCAAAAATGAAATTAATAAATATTTAAACATCTCCTAAAAATAACATTATGTCAACTTCATTAAGTGTTCAATTTAGTATGTATGAAAATTTCATTATATTGGAAAACATTTGAAGGTGAAATGTTCTTTCACAGTTGCCTAAGTCTGCATGGTAATTGCCAAGAAATCATTGACATTCTAAATTAAATGAGTTTTTGAGCCAGATAATTTCAAGGTAAAATTGCAAATTAAAAAATTTCATGTTCATTTTCATTTTCCTGCAGAGAAAATTATACTTACTATGTGACATGGGTACGATATGATATTATTTATGTGATGTGGTTGGAGGCCTCCTAGACTATCAAAATACGTGGGGTCTTTGAGGGGTTTAAAGCCTGTTCAGGGGATAACAGAGGAAGTGGGAGAACTATAGTATAGTTTGCTAGGACGAGATTCTCTGGCAGTGACCCTAATGTTACAAGAGTTACAAGAGTAACATTAATGGAGTGGAAGTGGGGGGCTGTGGTCACTGTTGCTATGAACAGAGTGTATTAGTTATCTACTGCTTTGTAACAGATTACTACACATTTAGCAGCTAAAAACAACACATTTATTATCTTACAACTTTTGTGAGTCGAGAATCAAGGTGTCAGTTAAATGGTTCCCCTGCTGAAGGTCCCACAGGCTGCAATCAAAGGGTCATCCAGGCTGTGTTCTCATCTGGAGCCTCAACTGGGGAAATACCTACTTCTGAGCTCATTCAAATTGTTGGCAGAATTCATTTTTTTTGGTATTGTAGGACAAGACAGAGGGTCCTGCCTCCTTTCTAGCTGTCAGCTGGAGGCTGCCCTTGGCTCTTGGAGGCAACCCACCATTCCTAGAAGCTGCCTGCAGTTCTTTGCCATGCTGGCTTTCCCAGTGCTTACTTTATCAAATCAGCAAGGAGATTCTCTAGAGTAAGTCTGAAGGCAAGAAGGAGTCATATATCATAATGTAATTATGAGGATGACATTCCATTACCTTTGCCACATTCTGTAAATTAGAAGCAAGTCATAAGTTCCTTATATATTCACGGGGAGATGACTACACAAAACTGTGAAAACCGGGAGTTGATGGTGCCACCTTAGAGTCTATTCAGCACACAGAGAATGCTAGGACTCTATTCATTTGAATGAACTGATCCAGCTTTTCTGATTAGGCGTTTAGAACAGTTCTGTTTTTGAAGAGAGTCACAGAACAAACCTAGAAGTGACCAGAACCACACTTCTATATCCTCCTTTCAGTGGCCTTTTCTAACCTTCCTGGGACCCTCTGCAGATGGCTTGCTAGCTCTCAAATGGTTAGCATTTCTACCAAAAGTTACGTACCCAAACTTGCCTTTCTCCTCTCTCAGCAACAGTCCATGCAGACGACTAGCTCCTTTCCCACCATCAAAAAATTACCCACACCTTGTTTAACTTCCTCAAGTCTCTATCAGCAGTTGGGAAAATGTTCTTATACTGTTAAATGTTGCCTTATAAGACAACACAAACCCAGAAATTCAGAGTTGATCATTTTATTTTTGTCCAATTTAGATTGCATTTCCATGCTAATAGGGGCCACACTGTGTCAGCTCAGAGTTAAAGGAATTATGGGGATTTTTGTCATCAAGGCAAATTCACTTGGAAAGATGTTTGGGTGGATTATGCCAAATGCAGGCCACAAAATTACACTTCCTGGACAGTTGGCTTGTGTTCATGGGGACAGGAACTCTGGCCAACCCCCCCTTCAAAAAAACCCAAAAGACAAAAAACAAAAAAAGATTATTTTCTGGGAATTATCTGACCTGATTGGATGTGCTTGGTTTTATGCCTTTGGCACCTGTTTTGAATGCAGCCGTCTTTCAGCTGATACTTTCTCCTAGATTTTCGTGCTTACCCTTTGGGTTTGACGTTTCTTACAAAATTTCCTTGGTAGCAGCCTCTGGCCTCTCATAACTCTACTTTCCTTTCTGGAAAAAGTTTTTCTGTGTTACCCGTGCTCCTGGCATCTGGTTTCAGCCCAACCCCATCCCCTTTATTCACTTGAGATTGTAGTGACTTTACCTCAATCTGCAGCCCCATGGAGGAAATACTAGACTGTGTGGTCAAGATAGCATTGCCAGCTACTAAAACAATATTTCAGGAGCTGAATAGGGTAGGAATTTACTTCTTACTGATATAACTGGATAATACAGGTGTTCCTGGTCAGACAGCTCTCCCAGAGATGCAGTGATGCTAGGACCTAGGCTCCTTCCATGTCGTAGCTCTGCCTTCTTAAGCAGATAGCTCCCTTGATCACTGTGCTTATCTGCATCAAGCCATTGAAAGGGAAAGCTTATGAAAGATTGTGCATAAAAGGTTTTTATGGGCTAAGCAATGTCCATCGTGCCTCACTTTCACTGGCCACACCCAAATGCAGAGGAGTCTGGGAAATGTGATCCGTGTGGCTAGGGAGAAGGGAAAAACTTAGCTCGCAGTCTCTGCCATGTGGAATCTTTTGGCAACCATGAAGCTATACCCACATGTGTACTGGGAAAACTTAGTGGGCAGCACTTTTGAAAAAAGGACAATAACCAGTGGGTTTTTTAAATTGAATATTGCATTGAAACGTAGAAAACTTAGTATGTTTCAGATACTACTCTAAGTGCCTTTCAAATAATAACTCATTTAATCCTTATACAACCCTATGGAGCAGTCCTGTTATTATCCTCATTTACGGACGAGAAAACTAAGGCTCAGAGTAGTTAAGTACGTTGCTCAAGGTAGTAGCACCAGAAAATGGCAAGAGTGAGGATTTCCTGGCTTCACAGCCTGTGTTTCACCGGTATGCTACACAGACTGTCCAACTTCATCCCCACTGTGATTCTTTCATCAGAATAGATTTTTTTCATTGATAAGGAGATGGGGTATCTTCCTTAGCACGGCCCTCTGAGGAAAGACAGGATTATTCCCATTTTATTGGTTGTGCAGTGCAGTTCACAGAAATTGATGAGTCTCCCCAAACCACACAACCAGAGCAGCAAATTGCTATCCCTGTGGGAGGAATTCCGCTTTGTATTGAATTCGACAGTTCTCACAGCCACATCTGGCTTTTATTGGTGGAGCTTTGAACGTGCTCCTTTTAGAGAGCATTTTGGTGCTACTTTTATAGCAAAAATGTGAATATCTGAGGCAGAAGACTTAGTTAATCCAAGAAGGGCAGGGCAGGACTATGAATTAACTTCAGTTGTTGTTCCCTTCAAGCCGTCAGGAGGTCTTCGGCGTGGTGTGAATTAGCAGCGCAAGTACCAAGAATCTTTCCCCGTCAGGTAATGCCAGCAACCACTCATATCAAGGAATGCAGTAAGTGTTAGAAAATCCTTCACATGACTCAGGTTGACTTACTGTTGAAAAATAATACATAGAGCTATTGATGTGACCTTCAAACTTCTTTGTGAGTGAAGGTTACAAAGAGTATGAAAGAATATTCTACAGCAGTGATCTGACCTTTACACTTCATGTAGCAGTCAATGAACAATACCTAAAGATCTGTCTTTTAAACTTTTGCCTTGAGTTTTCAGGATTTTGTCAGATTTATCATAGGACAATGATGCCTTTAAAAATATAATACAAACAAAAAAATTTTGGACAGTATCTCTGCTTTAACGTTTTAATTATACTTGTAAAATAATTCTGTAATTTTAGCTGTTCTTAATTTTTGACTTATTGACTATCTTAGTCCATTCAGGCTGCTGTAACAAAATACCATAGACTAGGTGGCTTATGAACAACAAACATTGATTTCTCTGGAGGCTGGAAAGTCTAAGATCAAGGCATTGGCAGATTCAGTGTCCGGTGAGAGCTCTCTTTCTGGTTCATAGAAGGCTGTCTTCTTGCTATGTCCTCACACGGTGGAAGAGGAGAGAGCTCTTTGGGTCTCTTGTGAAGGCACTAATCCCATTTGTGAGGGGTCCACCTTCAGGACCTCGTCGTCGCTTGAAAAGGCCTCACCTCCTAATACCATCACGTTGAGGGGTAGAATTCAACACACGAGTTTTGGGAGGATGCAAACATTCTGACAACTGATCCTTTTATTTGAATTCCAAGACCATGTACCTGTTCTCTCTGAGTTAAGTTATGAGTTTATTAGTGCCTGTTTTATAAATGACAAGATTCTAACAGGTAAAAAATGATTCTGTCTTAAGAAGTCTATTTTTCATCTTTAATGCACTCAGTATAAAAAATATAATAAATCTCTTTTTAAAAAGGGGAAAGGTTTTTAAAAAACCTTTTAAGATTTTTAAAAGGAAATTGTAAACACAAAACAAATGGGTCTAGAATTTTTATTGTTCCAACAAAACCCTTTATATTTCTGCATATCTCTCATCTATACAAAAACTAGTATCTTAAGAATACTTTGAATTTGGAGGTGAATTTCATAAACATCATTCGATTTAATGTATTCACCACAGCTATGGGAAGTGAATATAATCATAATCCTGAGTAAGGATAAGATTAAGAGACAGAGGCACCAAGATGCTCAGGGACTCGAGTGTGTTTCACCGCACGCATGGGGCAGCTTGAGGCCCCGTTTTTTCACAGGGATGCAGGGTCTGGGCTTTCCTGCCTCTTCTTCCTGCTGGCAGAGAGTTAATGTGACTGTTTTTACTAAAACATGGTCACTTAGGGTCAGTATAGGAGGGAAGAGCCTTCTGCACGTTCCCAGGAATCTGCCAGGCATTCCAGCCTCCTCAAAAAGAACGGCAACCTCATGGTAACTCTTTGTGGGCAGTGCTACTATCCTTCTTTCTATAGGTGAACCCCCTGAAACTTACAAAGATTACATGACTTACCCAAGGGTTCATGGTTAATAACAGTAAAATCAGAATTCAAGCCTCCATTCATTTAGACCAAAACTCTCTGCTTTCCCTATATGTGTTCCAAAATAAAACTTCTGTTTTAAATACTGTGTGTGTGCTTAGACCTACCTATAACAGCAAATCTTAGATAACTAGGATCTGGTACCTGCCTCAGGCTTACCCATTACCTGAATGAGGAGAAATTGGTCATTAGCATGGGCCTTGTGTCGAGGTTGTATGTGAGCATTGTTGGATCAGGTGGGTGTGTTCATGTCCACTTTATATTCCTTCACATCTACATCTGAGCTTTCCTGGTGGGTGTGTTCCATTGCTTTTGGATGAGACTATTCCTTTTCCTATTTAGAAATAATACCTTTTTTTGTATATATATATTGTTATTGAAGTATAGTCAATTTACAATGCTGTGTGAATTTCTGGTGTACAGCATAAAGCTTCAGTCATACATGAACATATATATATATATTCGTTTTCATATTCCTTTTCACCACAAGTTACTACAAGACACCATTCCCTGTGCTATACAGTATGAACCCAGTGCTTATCCACTTTATATTTATTAGTATATGCAAATCTCAAACTCCCAATTTATCCCTTCTCACCTCCTTCCCCGCTGGTAACCATAAGTTTGTTTTTTTATGTCTGTGAGTCTTTCTGTTTTAAAAATAAGTTCATTTATCTACTTTTTTTAGATTCCACATGTAAGTGATATCCTATGATATTTTTCTTAATCTTTCTGGCTTACTTCACTTAGAATGTCAATCTCCAGGTCCATCTATGTTGCTGCAAATGGCATTATTCCATAATTTTTTATAGCTGAGTAATACTCCATTGTATAAATATACTATGGCTTCTTTATCCAGTCATCTGTTGATGGACATTTAGGTTGTTTTCATGTCTTAGCTATTGTAAATAGTGCTGCTGTGAACACTGGGGTGCATGTATCTTTTTGAGTTAAGATTCCCTCTGGACATATGCCCAGGAGTGGGATTGCTGGATCATATGGTAAGTCTGTTTTTAGTCTTTTGAGGAATCTCCATACTGTATTCTTTAAGAGCTGCACCAAACTACATTCCCACCAGCAGTGTAGGAGGGTTCCCTTTTTCCCACAGCCTCTCCAGCATTTATCATTTGTGGACTTCTGAATGATGGCCATTCTGACTGGTTTGAGGTGATACTTCACTGTAGTTATGATTTGCATTTCTCTGATAATTAGCGATATTGAGCATTTTATCATGTGCCTATTAACCATTTGTATGTCTCCATTGGGGAGTTGCTTGCTTAGGTCTTCTGCCCATTTTTGGATTGGGTTGTTTGTTTGTTATTAAGTTGTATGAGCTATTTGTATATTATGGAAATTAAGCCCTTGTTAGTCTCATCTTTTGCAAATATTTTCTCCCATTCCATAGGTTGTTGTTTTGTTTTGCTTATGGTTTCCTTAGCTGTGCAAAAGCTTGTAAGTATAATTAGGTCCCATTTGTTTATTTTTGCTCTTATTCCTATTGCCTGGGTAGACTGCCCTAGGAGAACATTGCTGAGATCTGTGTCAGATATGGAATTGATACTCTTGACCTGATACTCCATAGTTGATTTTGTGTATATATTTATTTGTAGTGTGTGTTAAGAAAAGTAATTGCAGGGTTTCTTTATAAAATAGTGATTGATTTTTATATGAGAAGCAGTTATTTGCTTCCAACAATGAGATCCTGAAAACAAGACCTAGGACTTATTTGTCACTTGGCCTAGAATTGAACAATTATCTTTTCTTTGAGATCTTGAAACAATGCCTTTATTTACTTAAGAAGCCAAACTAACATTTAAGTAAATCTATACATTTGCATTTATATCTTTATAAAATGGATTTCCCTGAGTAAGGGAAGAATATGAAATCAAGGAGCATTTTTTTTTCTTCTTTGTGTTCTGCTTAGTAAGAATGTTGGGTTTTTATTTACATTTATGCTTACTTTTATTTGTACTGACATATTGATGGAAAAGTGAATTCTGTTAGTTCTGTTAACATTTTGGTCCTGAAGTAACATAATTAAAAAAATAAATGAATTAACTATTTTTGTCTTAATTTCCTTCTTTATAGAACTATATTTGAAAACATCACAAAAATGTATTTTGTATGATGGCATATTGTTGGCCCTTTTACTGTGTGATGTATGCCTTGAATGTATCCCAACTTCTCACTCTGGTGTCATGGACTGTTTCTTTTTCCCTGGTGTTACTAATTATATCTTCCCTATCAAGCTGCTAAATGATCCCATTTCATGAGGTCTGGCTCACTGCTGTTCCCCCCAGGCTGAAGTCTACTTGCCAAAGTCCTGCTTGGATGGCTGACCCTACTCAGCAGCTGAGGGATAACAGGTTGCCAAATGTTGGGGCAATTGCTACCAAGACCAGCAGGAGAAATGCCCTGTGAGCTTGCTAAGGAACCCAGGAACCCAGTAGCAGTGGGTGGGGATACCTGTTGCGGGTCAGCTCAGCAGAAAGGTCCTCTTTACACATACATCCCCTTGAAGCTACTGCCAACGAGGCAGGTCTTAAACAACACTTGCTGAAACTCAGTCTCACTTGGCTCTGCATGCATTGTTTTCCTATAGCTGTGTCACAGACTGTGTGGATTAGATTTGGAGGCAGCATTATGCCCATTTTACTAATGAACACATCATATCATTATCATATCATATTGTATATTATATCGTATCATATCAGACATGTTGCCTAAGTTCCACATCCAGTGGTGGACAGGGCCAGGATCAAAACTCAGGTCTTCTGACTGAGCCCCCTAAAGTCATTGTTAGAGAATGGTAGGATATAAATTAAACATTTTTAGTAGACTTTATTTTTAGAGCAGTTTTAGATTCACAGCAAAATTGAATGGAAGTATAGCTTCCCCTGCCCCTGTTCACACACGCGGCCTCGCTCAGTGTGCATGGCCCACCGGAGTGGTGCACTTGCTGCAGCCAGTGAGCCTGCATTGACACATCATCACCTGGAGTGACAGTTTACATTAGAGCTCATTCATGGTGTTGGGCATTCTGTGGGTTCTGACAAATGTATAATGAGAAGAATCCTCCATTTGTGGTACCACACAGAATAGTTGTGAATTTTTTAAAGAGTAATGAAAAAGGTCTTCTGATTCTAAGTCTAGCGACTCTTCCATGGACCGCAGCTGCGCCAGCAACATCAGGAACCAGCAAAGGCAGGCCCAGAGATGGAAAGCTGTGGCTGGGCTGCAATAGAGAGGCCGCGTGCAGAGGTCTGTGGGTCGCTCACTGGGTTGCTACAAACCTCTAGCATCTTCCAGATTTTGAATAACACTGTATGTAAGATATGATCACACTTTAAAAATTCTGTCCCATGTCTATAGTGCTAAATCATTAGGTGGTTTCCATAGAGACACCTCAGAGCAAAGTATGGGATGTGAAAGAAAGTGTTCAACACCGGCAGGGTTATATAGGGGTTCTCAGTGCAGGCTGTGGAATGAAAGGGCTTGAGTTTCTCTCTTGCTTCTGCCACACACTAACTGGGAAACATTAGACATATTGTTCTGCTGTCCTGTGCCTCACTTTTTTCATCTGTAAAATGAGAGTGGTGGTGCCCACCTGTGCCAGTTTCCTACAGCTGCCACAACAAAGTACCACAAACTGGGAGGCTTAAAACAATAGGAATTTATTCTCTCATGCTTCTGGAGGTTAGAAATCTGAAATCAAGGCATCAGCATGGCTATGTTCCCTCCGAAACCTGTCGGGGAAAATCCTTCCTTCCTTCTTCCTGGCTTCCAGTGGTTTGCTGGAACTCGTTACCATCTCATGGCTTGCCACTGTACCACTTCAAACTTTGCCTTTGTCATCACTTGGCATTCTCCCCTCATGTATTTCTGTCTCTTTTCTTCTCCTCCTCTTATAAAAAAATCATATTGGATTAGGGCCCATCCTAATTAATTATAACCTCATTTCAACTTGATTACACTTCAAAAACCCTATTTCCAAATAAAGTCTAAGTCATAGGTTCTAGGAGTTAGGACTTCAACATTTTGAGGGGGTACATAATTCAACCCATAATACTCCCTCATAGATCTGATGTGATGAAATAATGTGCATGAAACTGTACGTATTTTCCATCATCATCATCAAATCCATCCATTCAATCAGCAAATACATATTGAGGGCCCAAGAAGTGCCAGATATGGTACCAGAGGTGGAAGATAAAATTACAAATAAAACAGAGTCCCTGACCTCATCTTAGAGTCTACTTAGAAATGTAGACATCAAGTGACTATTTTACTACATGTGAAGAAGAGACACCAGGTGCCTTGGGGAAGAATAATAGAGAAATGTCAAAGAATAACACAACCTTGTAGAGGATGGCAAGGCATAAACCTGCTATCACCCCCATAAGTGACAAAAGTAGATCATGAACCTTAATGGATAAGAGCAAAACAGCTTATTAATCATGGCACATTAAACAGCATAAATTTCAGTAGAATTGCATTGTTCCCAAGTCCCAGGTGGTGATGGTGGGCCCAGATGAATGCTAAGCACCCAGTAGATTTGTGTCACAGCTGAGAAACCCATGGTCAAAGGCCCAGCACTTTTTACAGCAAGCAGTAAGCAAGCCTGCTGTTTGTCTAGAGGGACGTGCTACCTCATCTGTCTAAGATAGCCAGCTGCATAAACAATCCTGAGAAATGGTCTGGGTGAAAGCATGGTCAAGCGCTTTGCAGACTTGGTCCATTCAGGATGATACATAGGAGTGCCAGAGGTCCAGAGAGGACTGCTTTCCAACAGGGACAAGATCTCACCTGGGGATTCTAGGAAGGCTTCTGTAAGGAAATTATATTTAAGAATGGGATTGGAAAAAAAAGATCAGGGTGTTAATCAGGCAAAGGAGAATGTGGGTGAGAAGACCCTGTGCAGAGAGGAGAGCCTGAGCAGTCAGGTTGTGATATTTGGAAGTCCAGGGAGGCTGAGGGGCATCAAATGAGGAGCTGGGGACGGACAGTGAGATTGGAGAGCTGGGCAGGGCAGATCCCACAGAACCTGGTAGGACATATTAAGGATTTTGATCTGCATACAAGACTGATGGGAAACCATCAGAGAGCTCTAAGTGGTAGAAAATGGAACTGTTTATTAGAATAATAAAACTCCTCTTTAAAATGTTGACAATCAAGAAGAATTTTCTATCTGTAATTAGGACTATAAATAATGAAGTAGCTTACATCATTTGCATTAGAGCCCATATTTACTTTGAGAAATTTCTGATTAGCCAAGAGAGTAGAACAAATATTGTTAAAATATAGTAAATATTTTCAGGTAATTAAAATTGAAAATTGATATTTGAATAAATTCTCTTTACAAGTTAGAGATAAGATTTTGATAAATAAATTACCAGCCAAAGTCGTATTTTTCTTCCAGATCAGCTATATGCAAAGCACAGTGATAGACCCTGCTAGAATTATTTAGATATCTCATACACTCAGATTTTAATTATATGTTAAGTCATGAATTTGTCTACTTTTATGAAATAAATTATTTATGATGACATATTAGAACATGTTCCATTGCCCTTTTATTACTTTGAATGTGTGCAGTTTAATCAGGTCCAGTTGTACCTTTTTGTTGTTGCTAAAGGAAATAAAAATGAAGGATTAAGGTCCTCCTTTAGTCTGTCTATCCTGTCTGTTCATTTGGTTGGAGTAACTCGAGGCATGGAGTAATTGACTATATTGCATTTTGCAGAGTCCTCACCAGTCATGTCTCTGCAGTCTAACTATGTTATTATTCTGTTTCCTCCATTGAACAGCTGGTTGTCACAGTTCCTTGAAATGGAGGGTAATTATTTGACTCAATTTTGTTTTTCAGTTTTCAGTCTTAGTCAAAAACCAGCGACTGCCAGTTGAACTGATCATGGTTCAGTCCATTTCCTGAGGGTTCCCAGGGATCATTCAGAGGTGAAAACTGCTTGTTATTGGTACCCCCAAGAGAACATGGGATCTAGTGTTCTTCACAGCAGGTACCCACGGCCCCAATAACTATCAGTGAGAAGGCTGTGTTGTTTAGATATTGATGATGGTAAATGCTTGAAGAGCTGGTTGTCACCTAGAGGCCATGTACTAGGGACACAGAACTTTTATTTTAGGACTTTATTGCCAAGTGATGGCTCAAAATTTGTAGTATTGGCTTTGTCACATCCCAGTGAGCCTTTTTATACTCTTAATGATTTGATCCTTATAAGTGATTTTTTAAGCTACAGACATACAGTCTGAGAGGATCCAATTATTGGATATCTCAATAATTGGATCCTCTCAGACTGTATGTCTGTATATATATATATATATATATATATATATATATATATATACACACACACCTTCAATATCTATTTCTATAACTGATACATATTAGTTTTTGGTAGTTTAAGGGGCCATGTGTTTGTCATCATTGTGCCCAAAATGATTTCTGTGAAAATACAAGATTCAGTCATAGTTGAACAAACTGCTTTGGCTCTGCTATTGCTTATATTAACCAGCAGACTTGTACAGTCATACCCATACATCAGCTCTTGGGAAAGAAAACCTGTGTTTTGGAACAAAACACTGAAGTCACCATCCTGGTGTCACATCGCCCATGGTAAGATGTGAAGAAGTCACTCATGGCATTTGGTATGCAATGCTTATAAAGCCGAGTCATGTGGCCCAGAGCAGGCTGCATTTAAAAATAAGGGCCGAAATGAAGTCTTTATTGGTATTTCTCCCATTTAAAGAAATCCAAGGACTTGTCCACACAGATTCCTAAGGTTCTTTCTATTCTTCAGTAGTCTGAATCTTCTGATGGCTTCTGACCTCCCCCTGCTCCCTGCCATCCCAGAAGAACCTCCTTTCTCATCTGTGCTGACTTTTGTCTTCATCACTCAATTCCCCTTGCTTTCACTGCGCTTTCCTGCATGCTACCTCATATCGTATTGTACACCCTCCACAGACAATTGTCATTGTTCTCAGAGAAGCAGGGTGAAGGTTAGGAGGGGAAGCTAACCTATGCATAGATGCCTAAGTGGTCTTCACAAGTTGAGGGAAGAGAAGGCTGTGAAACTCCACATGTAAATGATTACCTTCAAAATAAGTAGGAACAGGTGTTTGCTTCAAAATTCTAATCAGTCAATTCTTAATGTGTTCTATAGGAATATTGGAGCCAGGAGGTATAACAGACATCCGGGACGAAATAGATGCTGTCATAGGTGAAGTGAACCACACCAGCTTGTACATTTATTTATTCGCAGATCCAGGACCAGAACCCAAGCCTCTTGACCCTTCACTATTACTGTGATTATGCAAAATAGTTATTTGAAGAGTTTTCAGTTATGTGCAAGCACACATTAGACGTGAGGTTTTGTGTATGCAAGTGCAGGATAGCTAGCAAAACTTTGGCACGATTTGGGAATCAAAGATCTCTGATACTGACCATAGGCAGAACAATGTTGTGTTGGACAAATCCTTCAATGCACATTATCTCATGTGTCTTCACAATAACCCTGTCAGGTAAGCTGACAGATAGTATGAGCCTTATTTCACCAGTGAAATATTGAGGATCAGAGATGCTACATGACCTGTTCCTGGTCACACTGCTGGGTGGGTCACTGAGCCACAACTCACTCCAAGCTCTTTTGACCTCTGGTCTGTTTTCAGCCTTTCTGCTATATTCTATCTGTGGACACACACAATTCCTGTTGTCTCTCGTACCATTGTGTGTAATGGGTCTAACTCTGCAGGATCTTGCTATCTTCTTTGGGTAGAAAAGACAATCTTACTACCTATAGGAGAAAATAAATCAGTGGCTCTTATCATTAAAAGAAATTTCTTTATTTTAAGATAATTGGATATGAAGAAATGAATAGCTTCATTTCACATAAGGAAAATGTTTGTACTCTTTTAACTTGCTTAAATTATTTCTACCTTTTCTTCCAGCACTGCTCACAGATAGTTAAAAGTCTCTGCAGTAGGAAATCTGAGTGATCATATTCTTCTTCTTTCCTTTTTCTTTTTTTCCTTTTTGCAGCTGTCTCACTCTGAGCTTGAAGCGATGAGATCACCCTCTGGCACCTTTCATTGGTGTTACTCAGGTCAGCAGAAAGTTCTGCCTCCTCTGTGTGTCAGGAGCTTCAGTCTTTTGCTCTCTTTGAAATCTGACCTCTGAACAAGGCTGTAACATCCAGGATATAGTAGCTGAATGGATTTATTTCATATTGTTGCTATGGTGATTCCCTACCAGTATAGACAGAAAATGAAGAAGGGAAAATAGTGTGTTGAAGAGAACAGTGGAGAAGCTGGTCGGACTGCAGAGAAGCCTTGCAGGGCTGTGGCAGCATGGGTGGCCAGCCCGTCTATTCATGGGTAGAGTCATGTCTCTTTAGTTGACTGTTACTTCATCCAGAGTGATCACCTACAGCCCATTTGCTTTTGAGAAGGAGCAGTGAAGTGTTTTTGTTACCTGGGTAAAAAAATGTATCCATCAGCAGCCTTAAAATTTCCCCCTCAGTTTTTTCCCTCTTTTTTTGAGACAGGAAGCATTTTGATTCTTGAAATAACTCTCAAGGTTATGCTTTATTAAGTATGTTTTTTGCAATCATAAGGGAAAGACTTTCATCTGGAGAAAAAGTAGGTGAATCAGTCCATTTTTACTGTGTTTATTCATTCATGTCTCCAACTTTCTATCCATTCTTTCATTCAACAAATATTTATTGATCCTCTATACCAGGTTCCAGATATATATGAATAAATTCAATAAATGTTAATAAATGTAGCAGGTATTTATTGGGCTTTAACTACATGCAAGACAATGTCAATATACAGGTTGAAGTAGAATGCACAGCTGAGCAGTTTGCCCTCAAAGTGATTATATCCTGGGACAGGGTGGAGATTTTAGACCCACAACCACCATAATGCAGAGTATATAGTCAACAGAGCGGTTGAGTAGCTGCCTCAAGGAAGGCTACATGAAGGAGATACTTGGGAGAAAATTAAGGGCAAGTAGGATCTTGATAGGTGTGTGGTGGTGGGAAGGGTAGAAGAATAACTGGAGGGAAATGCGTACAATTGTGATGGGAAAGGGTCAGTTACGTTGGCTTCCTCTAGCCTTGGATATTGATGATGTTTGTAGAAACACTCTTCACTATCCACTTACATTACTGGCCTTTGGAAGGTATGATCTCAACTTGAAATGTGGGAAGACTGGGGCAAAACGAAAACAAAGGTGCAAAATAAAAAAAGAACTAGGTACTAGCTCTAGCTTGAAGATATGGCAAATTGATGCCCTTGGTTTGGGTGGAGGTGCGGTTGAGAAGGCTTTGGAAGTAAACATTTGGAGCAGCTCACAGAGTGTGGAAAAAAGGAGGAGGCAGTGTCAGTGCAATAAAGTCGAATACCAAGCAGGGTACAGCCAGTCCTTTCACACCCCTAGGCACTGTTTTCCCGCCTTCCTTCCCTCTTGGGGCTCTTGCGACTTTAGATGGCAGCCTTAGGAATAAATTAAGAGAGGTGAGTTCTACTCCTTCACTTCGTAAGACAGTCTTCCCGTAACCCTGCCCTCACAGTACTGATGCCATAGACAGCGAGGGGCAAAAATCCAGAGTACATTCAGGTTCCAAGCCTGGTTCTGACACTTACTCTGTATTTAACCTCAGACAATTCTGTGAACTTCTCAAGACTTCAGGTTTCTCATTTATTAGGATAATATAATGTCTTAGCCAAAACATTACACAGAAGCACGACGTTAGAATCAGAAAGGACTGTAATGGTTTAAAATATATTTTCAGGTACATAAATAAAAGCCTCAGACATAAAGGAAGTATGTTAATTCTCGCTTCATTAATTCAAAAGCTGTGTAATTCTGAGCACTTTGTGATTTCATCATATTTCTCACCCAGGATTAAACAGTCAAGGGCTGTCAGGTGGGCTTAGCGTCTCAGGACTTCATTACTATTAAAAATACACTTTGAAGAATTGTTATAAATAATTAAAATCAGTGTCAGCCATTAAACAAACAAAGGCTGCATCCCTGTTTTTCACATTTATGAATTCAGTAACATTCCTCACTCAACGCCAGGATTTAGCCTTGAGAAAATTCGATTCATTTTTCACGTTTGTATAATTTCCCTTTAATATGTCAATGTAGAATTTATGCTAATTTTTACTGGAGTCAAACATTCATAGCAAAATGAGGTTTTACTTGCACTCCTTTAATTTAAGGATGGGGGAGCGGACAGAAGTGCTTGTTTCAGTGAAAGGGGTGTGATTTATTTATTTGCTCCAGGAATTCGGACTGAATTTAAAATATTCATTAAGGCATAAAGACTATCATTTCCAGCAGGTTGTAAAGCATGTGATCTGCTGAACCCAAGGGCTTTACTTTTTAATCACTGCCTTTGTCCCTCCCCTTCCTCATGGTATGCCGAGCCAGAACAATAGGTTATGTTCCCACATAACAGAAAGTACAAGATCTCCAAGAACAAGTGTCAGTTTCATTAACGTTATCTGCCCTCTCTCAGAACTTAACACTCTTGTTAGGGGACTGAGCTTGACTTTGTGACCTTAGACAAATCTCAGCCAAAACTTCCCCAGCTTTTCTTCCATTTTGGTGAAGGTTAAATTAGGGGTGGGGAATTAAGGAGGGAAGTAGCATAATAATTATTGCTAGGAAATAATCACCATGATTGGATTTTTTTGTCAACTGTCTCAGTTTATTCCAAGATAAGCAATATATGAATTCTGCATGGTGTTTTGTCTACTTAGTTTTTACATCTGCATCTCTCTCTGAAACTTACTAAAAAAGAAATGACGTAAAGTTTCTAAGGATGCTGACAATAGTGAGAGAACTGTAGAAATGCAAAATTCGTTTGTACCAGTGGTTTTCAAAATGTGGCCTCCGAACCAGCAGCACCCATAGAACTTGGAAACTTGCTCAAAATGCAAATTCTTGGGCCCCAGTCCAGACCTACTGAATCAGAATCTTTGTACCTATCCAGCCTCCCAGGTGATTCAGATACGCACAAGGTACAGCTTGAGAGCCACAGATTTACAGCATTCGACGCATTCTGATACGTTCACTTGAACTAAAATTGAATGGCATGTGACTATAGGAAAGTGAGATTACCTGGCTATATCATTATATTTATTTTATTCTTTACTTCCTATTCTTGTTTCCCATGATTCTGTGACTCTTATAACTAATCTTTAAGAAAAAATTCATTAAATTTTAATTTGAATGGTGGACACTTATTCAAGGATAAAAGAAGATGGTAGTCAAAAGTGATTAGAAACAATTATGTAACAATTATGTGGCATAGACTCTATCTGTGTCTTAGCAGGAATATAACTAACCTTAAAAATGAATGTTTTCTCTTTATTTTTGGCTGCTAGGGATCTCACAGCCAAATCTCAAGATCTAATGGTCTCCTTCCTAGTTCTCTTTTAATTTTCCACCTTTATTTTCCCTTTGCCCCAATTTCCCCACACAATGATGTTATCATTTTTAATATTTTGAAAGGTCAGATATTAAATAAACAGACTTGTTCGTTGGCATGAGTTGTATATGAATATCCCTGATACCATTTCCTTGTGTTAGTTCTCAATTTATTTACTTTATGTACAAAGTGAAAACTTCATTTGGGATGTACTTGAGAGAACCTGTAAAACATATGCTTAAATATCTAGGCTCATTTTTATCTGATAACTCCCACGTACTCATCTTTCTAGTACAAAGTGATCCATTAACTTAAATACATTGAAACTGAGAAGTCCTATTTACCTCTTATAGGCACTGTCTTTCCCTAATGGCAGTGAAATTTTTCATCAAAGATTCCCTTGCCTTCAAAGTCATTCTTTTTGACATTGCAAAATCACCTCTACCTAATGGCTTTATTAACCCGTTGAGAACCAAATTGATGTAAAAGAGGGATTTTTCTTGCAAGCGCTTTTATTTAAGATGGAGAATATCATAAAATTTTCAGCTTTCAGGGAAATTCGGACGCACCGCGCCCGCTCCTTCAGGTGGTCTGACACGTTCTGACAGCAGCGCCGTCGTTAACAAAGTCAGGGTGGAGTCTGATGTTGGCCATGTAATCTGGGGCACCAAAGCCCTGTTTTATTTAACTTAGGGATGACACCTCTAACAGTTCTTAATTGTGTCAGATCTGTGCAGCAAACACAAATATTTAGGGGAGGATTCATCCTCCTGTATGTTTTGTAATGAAGCTTGTGAGCCCACTAAATAATTAAAATAAACAAATGAAGACTAATTTGCTTTTAATTTTTACCCAATCCACATTAGTTAATAATTTACAAGGTAAAAATGAATAGAAGATCAAAATGACTTCTCTTCCAGCTCCCACACTGGCAGGATCGCAGAGATTCTGCCTTATTGACTGTTCATTTGTAGTAGAAATAACCCCAGAGAAAACAGTGTTCAATGTGAACCAGGCTTTAATAAAAGGAGCAGCAGACTCCGGAGGTTTTTTCTATTTCCATATAATCCCAGGATCATTTGTCTGGAGCTGTTTTTGAATTATTCATACCAACGGTAGCTCTTTCAAATATTGCATGTGAACGGCTTCTATCGTACAGTTTCATAGGCAGTGTCTTTTTTTGCTGGCGTTTTAAAAATAGAATTTTTTTCCTATTCCAGATTGCACTCGGGTGCTTCCGGGTGGGGTTGTACTAGTAAAACATTAAACATTAAGAGGCTGTATGGGGCCGATTCTAAGACTTCTCTAGGTAAAAGAGGAGAGAACTATGAGAGGAAAGTAATATTCTTGAGAAAGTGTCCTTTGTTTGGACTTAACTTTTGAACATCTCAGCGTAGTCTCCAGTGTGAGCATTGTTCAGGAGACTAGCGTTAACATTCATTGCAGTCTTAACTCAGGTCAGTTGGATTGAAGGGATTTACTCTGCTGATCCTATTGTTCTTATGCCCCATTTGGCATCAAGCTTTGAGTCTGTTTGCAGCCTTCAAAAGAAAAACAAGGCTCTTTATGGAGGCCTCCCAGGGCAAGGAGACACAGCTACCCTGTACTCCTCCTAGGTCATCTCTGCCCACCTCTCCCCTCCCTTTATAGGTCAGCCATTCCCGGGTCCTTGAAGTTCTCCATCCACCAGGAAGATTCTTGGCCTCTTTTTTTTCACACTCATCACATTTGCTTAGGATGCCAGCCTACCCCACCCCTGACACCCCATTCTCCCTGTGGTAACCTCCTTCCTGCTCCTTTAGACTTAGGTTAGAGCTCATCTCCTCTTCCCCAGAACTGGTTGATGATTGCCTGGGGTGGAGAGGTTCCCCATGAGCAAACCCTAAGCCAGGGATTTGAGTGCAAGTAGCCTTTTGGGAAGTGATTCCAAGAAGGACTGGTAGGCAAGTGGGAGAGAGAGGGAAGTGAAGGAAGCCAGTGCGAGGTGTGTTATCAGCAGTTTCCCATGGGCCTGCTGGGGAACTCGGAGCCACATGGGGAGAAGCAGGTTGAAGTACATCCTCCAGTTCCCATCCATCACTGGCTGAGGGCCACTCATGGAGGCACTGAACCCCTGCCAGTTCTGGCCTGTGCAGGTCATGGGAAGAAGACTGGTAGGGGATTGCAGGTGTGTTCAGTAGGACACATAGCATATCCTGGAGCGTGAGAGCCAAGGAGCTATATGTGGGCACCAGAGCATATGTTGCATTGCCCCTGCCTTACACACACACACACACACACACACACACACACTCACAGTGCTGTGCTTCTGTGCATTGAGAGTAAGAAACTGCTTCTTGCCTCTGCATCCTCTGTATCCTGCACAATGCCCAGGACACAGTAACTCTGCAGTGAACACGTGTGGAAGCAGTGAGTGTGGAACAACGGGGTGATTCTATCAGGCAGATGCACCTGCAGTTTTGATTTCTGACCTGCCTCATGGGCACACTCTGTCCATTCTCAAAGCACCTTCCCCTCTTTCCTCTGTCCCCGGTTCTCATGGTTCGGAGAGAGTCACGTCCAGTGTCCCAGAGACTACCCTGGTGCTTTCTTATTTCTACTTTTAGAGGAATGCTGCAGCCAGTCCCACCCGCACTCTCCAGTGTGCCGGCTCTGTCAGGCCGAGTGAGGTGGGAAAGTGCTGGGGGAGCTCTGTGGTGGGGTGGACATGGAATTGGTGCCAGGGTTTTAGTCCCTGTGCTGCTTTCTACCTTCCACTTCAAACACACTGGAATTGGATGGCAGATACCCCCAGAGCCCTGCTCTTTGTAAGGAACACAACCTGTCTTCCACCAAAGCAATGGGCAGGGACCCCTTTACTGGAAACAGTGATCTTAGCCTGGTGGTGTGGGGAGCCCACTCACATCCTCTGTGCCCTCCCTAAATGCCGCCTGCCCTGTGCTTTGGGCCACAGGTCCTAGATCCAGCCTACTGGGCCTGTGCCTTCTAATTGGGTCTGACTGGCTGGGCTCTGTCCTTAGAATTGCTGCAGCCACCCAGTCGTTTTCTCTCAGAGCTCATCCCCCCAGGGCGGCCAGCCTGTCTTTGTTTCCCCACCTTCCACCTGCTGTGCTGGCTGCTCTTTTATCTGATTCCTGTATCCCCAGTCTGTCCTCTGTGGAGCTGCCTCTCCTGGGGCCACAGCCCTGAGCAAACTCCCATCAAGTCACTTAACAAAAACCCCAAAAAACAGAGGGACTCCTTCCAAATCTCAGATTCAAATTCTGTGACCTGAGGCTGTCTCCCGCCACCCCTCCCAGCCACGGATGCACCATTTCTAAGTTTGCAATCTGAGCTCACCTTGGTGAACTCTGAAGGGTTCAAAGTCCTCTGGTGCATAAGGGGGTTGGGAAGGCAAAAATGATTCCTGCCTCCAGGACCCACTGTCTGTTTAGGGAGATGGCCACCAACTGGCCCTGCTGGCAGAAGAGGATGTGAAGACCTATTCCTAGACATTGTGCAGTCACGATGTCTGTGAAATCAGGGCAAAGTGGCTGTAGGGGGGATTTTGTTGTGCTGGGAAGTAAGTGCTGAGCTGAAAAAGGCTGCTAATTCTGGCTCCCTGAGGCCCTGGTCTCCCTTTTCTGAAGAGCCCAACCTCCACAGTCGGGTTCTCTTGGCATCCTGCTGGGTTGTAAGGGAGGCTGTAGGGGACTCTTCAGGTCCCTCTAAAACCAGTTACCATGTGTCTGGACTAGGGGAGACCACGGGTAATTAAAGGCAGACTGAAAACCTGGGGTTAAATACTAGCTCAGCCATTCATTGTGTGATTTTTCCTCTTCAGACCTTGATTTCCTCACCTGTAACATGGGACGAAAGACTGCTTTTCAGTGTCACGTGAGAACTAATTCTACATACAGTTATTGCGTACTTACTGCGGTCCAGGTTGCTGTGTTAAGCTTGAGGGGAGGAGTGCACAGAAAAATTAGACACAATCTTTGTCCGCATCCCCAGTTTACATTCTACTAAGGAAGGTAGAAATGGGGACAAATAATGACACCATAGTCTGATAAATGCACCAGTGGATAAAGTGAATTAATAATTTGCTTGGAAGTTTCTGTAAGATTTATTTTTCTCCTCCTAAGTAGAAAAGGGTCTACTGCAAAGAGGTGAGATGAGGCAGTACGCCACAGGACACCGACCTCTGGAGAGTTGTCAGCGTTGTTCTGTGCAAAGGCAAGTGTAATCCATACCTTACAGCTGAAGGAATTATGTTGTATCCTATAATAGGAAGTCAGATTAATAACCTTGAGTCATTATGAAAAGGTTATATTCATGTTTAAGTGTCAGAGAAGTATAGAGTATATTTTAGAACATGTTCTGTCTCCAAACATTCAAAATAATTTTTTAATTTTTAATTTTTTAGAGAATATTTGGCACATCCCCCTTCCTCCACCCCCTAGTTTGGGAATGTGGACTTCTTTTTTAGTTCTGTATCCCTAGGGCTGGCACAGTTCTGGGCACAAGACAGGTGCTTAGGAAATATTAGATGGATCAGTGAATGAAGCAAAAAAGTGAATAAAGGCTTCAAGGTAGATAATTTAAAAGCTGAGTTTGGGTAATCTACTAGACAGTGAGGTAGAAAGAATACCAACCACGGAATGCATGGGTCTGGGAGCTAGTTGGCTCTGCCAGTTTTTAGTTACATAAATATTGCAGGCAATGAGCCACATGGTTTAGTCAGATGTAAAATAGGATGTCTGTTGCTTTATCACAGGACTGTTGTGTATGTTAGATACAATAATATTTTGATGGAGTTATGAAAAGTATATAGAATTAGATAAAACTTTCAGGGAGAAACAAAATCAAAATCTTACCATGTATCCTAAATGCATCCTGTACCAAAATCTTACGGTGCCCTTTTAATAGTAGATTAAGAAAATTTTCTGTGGATGATCTCTTAACCAGCTTTCCTTTTAACAACTCCCCAATAACTGAAACTCTCCACTCCCTCTATAAAATATTCTGATAGATGCACACAGCACAGTGAATGTTCAGAATTACTATACCTATGACTGTCTGCTACAACCAATTGAGTTGTTTGCTTTCAAGAGTGCTGATTACTGTATCTGTTTATTCCAGTTTATTCTTTTATTCAGCATGTATTTCTAGATCATCTGCTCTGTGCTAGATATTGTTTTAAGTATTAGAGATATGGCAGGGACCAATGCTCATTGTATTCTAGTTGTATTTATTTTTGTAATTATGTAATTTAGTTAACTATTTCATCAACTAATGAAAAATAAGTGTGAAAGGAGAATGCTGGCTTTTATGAAAATGAGCAGTTATAGTGGACATCTGTCCTTTATGACCACACAAGATCTTTAAAATTTCTGTGTCTAAAGTTTCCATTTCTCTTGCCACCTGGGATCTACCAGTCAGATGCTCCTGTAAATAAAGGACATGAGACTGGATATGGGGCATCTGTTTTGCATTGTGTATGGTTCTAGGATTGGCTGTGGTGTCAGTTGCTCAGATCAGTTCTGTGATGTAATTCCAGAAAGTTTAGTTTGAGCCTACTTTTACATCTCCTCCCTCCCCAAATTCTGTATGTCTCCAAATATTTCTTAATAAATTCCTTTTCTTAATGAATCAGCCATAATGAATCCTGTTGCTTGCAACCAAGAACCCCAAGCATTACAAACCCTCTCTCCATTTCCACACTTCTTCCTCCAGGTCAATGAGACCGAGATCTCGGTAAGAAATGAAGGAGAAATTCCCTGTAAGGAGTACGAGAGGGCAGTTTCTGTAGTGGTCCTAGCTAGCTAGTGTTGCTGGCTGGTCTTCAATGAAGAACAGCAACCAATCTGTCATTTCTTCCTGCCAGACACTTAGGTAACATAGATCCCACCTGTACAACCCCAGGAACTTTACAGAAGACTACATGTACTGCCTCTGAGATCGTAACCCTGTTTTCATGTAGTCTTTCATGGTATTACAGAAAAAAAGATTTGGATACAGGACATTTTTAAACAAGATAGTTTTTATCTCAACTTTTGATATGAAAAAATAAATACTGAATTAGGCCTAATTTTAAAATGTCAATTTTAATTTGCCCTTTTTAAGGATCATTGGAGAGACTGAATGACATAAGCCTTTAAAAATATACAAATCATTTGAAATTCTAGAAAACAGCTGATATTTTAGGCAAAATAAAATAATCACTAACTTCTAGCCTTATAGAGTCATCTATTACTCATTTAACCAAACTATCAATAGACAGGCACCAGACTGGCACTCAGTGAACATTTATTTACTAAGTAATTGTAGTTCATCTCTGAGATGGTGAAATTTGGCTTTTTTGGCTAGTGTTAAAATTACCCAACCTATTTTGAAAATTGAACTGTAGCCATAATATACCTGAAAGGAATGCTGGAGACACTGAACACGTGCTGTCTCACTTCTAAGTATATACACACGTTTAGCACTCTTGATGCATTTCAACAGCCTTGGATTTTATCTAATTCCCTATCTGTTTTCATCAAGTATTTCTTAAGCCCTGCTATGCGCTAGATCTTGGAGATGAGAGAAATCTAAGCCAAAGCCGGATTCTATTCTGGAGGAGCTTCTAATTTTATTGGGAAGATTGAATAGGTTTATAAGAGATGAATAAAATGGCCAGTTCAAGTGAGTGCTGCGGAGGTGTGAAGACTTCCTGAAGGAAGTGGGCATTGATAGAGGCCCTGGGCTGGGCTTACAAGGCAGTGAAGAGTTCTAACACTAAAATAAAAGTGTGAAAACCATTGCCACAGTCAATGAAAAGACATTTAGAAAGTATAAGCCCATTCAGAGAGACTAGCAGCACACAAAGACTCACCTCCCCACCCTGCTACCAGAAGGAGGCCAGCCAATGGCTGTTCTCCATTCTCTTTAAGTCTTTACAACCTACACTTGACTATTTTTACCAGTGGACTTGGCATTTCAAAGCAGCTGATAATCTAGCAGTCAGCTATATTTGGTTTTGTACTGTGAGGCCTGATCATTTCAGTGGCAGATTAACTTTTCTGATTGTGTTTTACTTAGTCTAATGTTAAACTTAATTTGCATTCCTTGAGCATGCAATGGTTGGACCTTTGGAGAGAAGGGGAGGAGACTGAGGATAAGAAATGAAGGGGCAAGGATTGTTGTCCAGGGAAGCTGGCTCAGGATGTGGAATTTATCACACAGCATTTGCTCTGTGGACAATCCCCTCACAGGTCATTACAATCAACTGTGGTAGGGTCAACCGACCAGGGTCGTTTTACAAATTGTGGTAGTCTTCTCAAAATAAATGTGTTTGTTAAGTGACTCCCTTGAAAATTCAAGAATATAAGGTTTATATCTCTTGCCTCTGTCCTGCCTGTGCTTATTTCTGGTGATTGTCTTTTTCTTCTTCAGTGAAAACAAACATTAAATAATGTCTGCTCGGAGGAAGCCTCAGGCGATGTTGTCTTGTGAGTGAACATTTATCTTTATACAGTGTGAGCAATGAACTCATTCGAGCCTATTAGCAGGTGTGAGGTCAAACCATGGGGACATTCATTTAAAGGTTCTTTGAATAGGTGTTATATTCATATGGTTTTAGCTTGAGTATATGTCTCTCAGTATAGATAGAAGCACGTATAAATGTAAAAGGGAAGAATTCCCCTCTCACCGTGGTCTGCCGCCACGTGAGTCCCATGGCCCCACATACAGATAACCGCTGTTCTTAGGTTCCTGTGTGTCCTTCTGATTCTGAACAGGTACTCACAGGAAGTCTTTTTGTTCAGGGTTGTGAAACTTCTTAGTGGTGTCAGCAGCCCTCCTTCCCTGGTGCTTGTCTAGAAGGGAGGGGTCAGGAAGTCTTGACACCCTAATGTGACCTGAGGTTTGGAAAGATGCTGGCCTCAAAATCAGTGCAGAACAAGTTATATCTGTTTACAGAGGTTCTTGCCGTAGGATCCACAGGTCACAGAATTCAGGGACCTGTGAATGTGGATGAGAAAAATCACATTTTTTTTTGACTAACCTCTGTCTGAAATGAAACATTTTCTTTAATGATGAATATAGGCAGAGCTACAGTAGAATTGGCAGGACCTGTGACTTTGTCACTGAATAAGTCACAGATACGACCATATCACATTATAACCATTGTAAATATTCCCAAATGTCATTGATACTTATTATTATGTTGAAATAGTGAATTTATTGATCCTCTGCTCGTGTTCTAAAATGTGTAGCCAGGGTTTATCTTAATTAGGTGTGATGAGACATACAGATGTGGAAGTATTCATAAAGGAAGAAGTTTATACCCAGATCTCTAGAAATAGAAGGCATACCACACCATGCAGGGCCATGTGGAGACAGTCCTGGATCGATTAGGTGGCAGAAGCAAGAGAGGGAAGAGTGGGGCTCAGAGCCTTCATTGGGATTTTCAAGGGAAGGAATAAATGAGATGGGGTAGGTATGCTGAGTAAGTCTGGTATTTGATAGTTTGAGTAATTTCAGCAGGCTCTGGGCTATGCAGGTGGTTCCTAGTTAACCTGTACCTGGCCCTGGGGTGATTTTGGATAAGGGGAATATTGGCTCGGTATGTGAGAATTTGTTAAAGCAGATGGTTGGGGTGTGAGCTCTGGATTGGTTGGTTTGTGTATCAGAGATGTGCCTACAGGGGAATAATTTGCTATCTCTAGGAATTAGCTAGCCCTGGGAGGGGCAGGCCCTCCAGGGTCAAGGCTCCAAATGCCACAGCATCAAAAATACAGAAAGTGAATATACTCGGTACAGCTAGCTATTTATTTAATGTGTTAATAAGAAAGCACAGGTACTACATAATCACAGTTACGCTTAAAAACATTTTAATTACTATATTTCAGTAATCAGATTCCTATGTAACCCTATGTACTTTATTTTCTATATATATGAACACTGTTCTGAGAAGGAGACCATGGTCTTCAGTGGACTACCTACCATGAGATCCATGGCTCAGAGATATTAAGCTCTGAAGAGTGATTCAGTTTCTTGCCTTACTAACTGTCCTTCATTTTCCACCTTTCTTTCTTGTGGACCTAAGTTTAGCCAAATTTAGGACCAGAACAAATTATTGCGAGAGATGCTGGCCCAGCCCACCACCACCACCCACACCTTCACCTGTTCTTGCCCCGACCTTCCCACATTGCTCCTTACACTGAATGGAGGAGGTGTTCATGATGGCTGTGCGCATGCCTGACACCATTCTCTACGTTTTTAACGTGTCATCTCAATTGACTCTTATGACAATTCTATGAAGTAGGTGTGGTTACCACCCTCATTTTCCCTTGGAGAGGAAACCAAGGTATGGAGTGCTTATAACTTGCCCCAGATACCACACCATGGTGGAGTCACGTTGAGGTTGGGTGGTGTGGCTCCAGGCCCCACGCCCTGAACACTGCCGCCATACACTGTGCTTGCGGTATGAGCATGATTGGGATCTGCGCTCCGAGTATGTGTACCAGGAAGAGGGCATTTTCTCTAACCAAGACTTCATAGTGATTAACTGTCTGAACTTACGAAAGGTTGAAAGGCAATCTGAGTGCATTTCTGGGAGTACTTAATTCTTGGGCCCAGAAGGTTCTAGGTCTATGATAATTATTCAAGTGATTTAGGAAAAAAATCTGGAAATGAATTCAACATGTGATTAAACTATGTTTGTCAATAAATTAATTGGCAAGTTAAATTCACCCAAGAGGTAACCTCTTTGAAACTTACTTTATGTGAGGGGCCATAAAATCCCAAAGTGACTGAGTCGTAGCAAAAGCTTGTTTCTGGTTTCTCTGCCAGAGCCATGATCACCACTAGCTTTTTTTTTTTTTTTTTTTTTTTTCCCCTACCATAAGAAAGGAACCTAGGTCTCAGGTTAGACTTTTTGCTTCCCTACTGACCTGCCTTTTATAGTCCTGGGTATATATAGATCAGGTGTTCATAAAGTAAGGCGTGGCGGTATCTTCCTTGCTACTGAAGTTCAGGTATATTGCTTCCTATTATTGTTTTTAAAAGTATAAGGGAAAAATAAAGTAACACTGTCTCAGTCAAGCTTTGCCTTATTGTGTAAGCCTACTGCAATTAGCCTTAGGCTCAGCTACATGAAACTGAAACCCAGAATAATAGTGCATTAAATACAAGAGAGTCTTATTATCCTCTAGTCATTCCTGAGAGGTTTTGGAAGGTGTACCTCATGGTCTAATGTGGCTGTCGGAGCTCCAGCAATAACATCTTTATTCCAGGAAGTTGGATGGAAAAAGAGAAGAGAGCAAAAAGTGTCTTGCAGTAGTGTTTTAAAGGAAGTGTATTGCCACACAATAACTTGTGCTTACATCTGATTGGGCAAAATTAGGCACAAGGTCACATCGAGACAAGGGAGACTGAGAAATGTACCAAACTAAAAATTGGAGGTTTTATAGTTATGGAAGAAGGAGAAAATGGACGTAGGCATGCAGTTAGAAGCCTTTGTCATATATACTATTTGGAAAACTTCAGTATGATTTAAGCATCACTAGGGCAGCATACCATTAAGCTCAATTGCCTTATGAGATAAATAAATCTCCTGGACGTTATATGTGCAAGCCCAAATACACAGTGTGACAATAGCACATATCACAAGGTATTAAAGTGGTGGCCCTCCCAGATGACACACCATGCTAACAGACTCTTCTGAATACAAATTCTCAGCTCAGAGACTGCCTCCAAGGGTGATAACTTCAGGTACTGCGTGACAGTGGGAAGTTTGGAGGATGTAAGTTTTTTGGGGTTAACCTTCAGATTATATCACATCAGATTATATGCAACTGCATATTCTGTCTGAATCTAAAGCTGTTTCTGTATGTTCAGTTACAACAGAAACTATACTGAAACAAGCCTTATTTTGGTAAGCCTGGGCTATTGTTAAATTTTATTAAGGTACATTTTGTAAAATACATTTTTTAAAAAGGAAATGCATATATGTCTTTGGAAGTCTTTGGAATCTTGAAAATGTATTGTGCATTCATTTGAGTTACTGGCTCATTTTCCCACTTTTCTGATTTGCAAAGAAATAATTTTATTGATGTTTTTTTCCAGCAGGTGGAAATCATAACAGCATCATGCATGCAGGATGCAGTTGCTAAGCAACCATTTTCAGTGTTAAAAAAAGTCCAAACAAACCTTTCTTTTAAATGTCTGCAGCATGTGAAAAATTAGATAACTCTCAATCCAACTTTAAATGAACTCATACAACTTACAAAGATTACATCATCCCTCTTTGTTCCTACTCTTGTAACTTTCATCCACAATGCCACAGTCTTCAAAGATGCAGTTTTAGATCTGGGTCAAGCTAACTGTGGAACATAGCAAATACAGTTGGAATTCCTGCTCCACTTTCAATTGTGGCTTTGCCACTCTGACATCCATCGACATGAGGATTCTCATAATTTGTTTTTGATGTCCTTTGAGTTAAAATTATGTTAGCACAGGTCTTGGGTGCTTTGGAAAAGTGGGTTATTTGTGGGCACTGGATTGTAACTAAACTTTACCACTAGCTCCCTTACTTCCCAAAATAAGTCAAGTGATCTGGTATAAGAGAATTATTTCAGGGATTTGGAAATACTGCCCTTCCCCACACCAAGTACAAAGACATCATTGGGGACATTTATATATATTTATCTGACCTGCTTCTATGTGAAGGCTGGAGGATGATTTCATAGGGTTGCAGGTGTATTTTGTGTGCAAAGGGAGAGTTGAATGGCCCCATCTAACCAGTCTAGTTGATTTCAAGACCCACAGAGGATCAGAATTCTTCCTGGAGGAAAGATAGAAGAATATTTTGGTATCTGAGTTGTGCTCCCCTGGCATGCCTTCCTAGAGGTCACTGGGAGTGACCCCTGGCAGGCTGGGACAGATCTGAGTGCAAAGGGACATGTGTCTAATACATGTGGACATGCTAGGGGTGATGGAAACTTACCCCCAGCCATGCCATATAATTAAATTCCATAGGAGGCGACCTGGGCATTTTCTAGTCTGGCTGGTGGTCTCGCTGCCTTTGATCAAATGATGATGTAGATACTGGCAGTAAAATCCTGGGAAGTGACAGAGTTTGTCTTTGACCCCTGTTTATTTCCTCTGCCGTGTCCCCTTCTCGAATGTCCTTAACTGACATAGTTACCTAAAATCCTAGCACAGGTATCTCTTACCATCAAAACATATGAATCCACTGGATTCAGCTTGTAAGGGATTCTCATATTTCCATAGCTCTTTATAAAAGGAGTTTTCACATTCTTCATCTCGTTTGCTTCCCACAGCAACCAGGTCGACAAGAGAAGGCCAAATCCTTTATTTACATTTCCAATAATGAAAACCACCAACTTGGAGCTGAAATTGGAACCCAGAACTTCCTACTTTCAGCTTAGGGCTCTTGCCACAAAATTGTAATTTATAATTTCTCTGATTTGCTTCTCTTTTTCAGTGGGCTCTGCTAAGTGCTTGATTAATTGATACATTAAAATAAACTGAGTTAAAGTTCCCATTGGGTCTTCTTAGCTTAAAGTGTCCTTTATAGGGAACATTTGAATCTCAATTGTGGAATATAATTCCATACTTTAAAAAAACAAATAAGGTGAGGATTTCAGGTGTCATGAATTGTTTAGAAGATGAAAGATGGTATTTCCAGGCAGAATTTTTGAATTAACCAATTCATAAGTCAATACTAATTGAGTTTCTACCATTCTTGGCGTTACAACAGGAAACCAAACAGACGTGATTCCCTACTCTCATGGGTCTTACAGCTCAGGCAGCTCACTTGTATCCACGGAATCGGTGTATTTTGTCTGTAGCTAAAACTACTTCTGATGTGAAAGCATGGACAGGAAGGGTGAGGAAGATGAGTAGATACTGGCAGTAAAATCCTTGGGTGGAGGCAGAGAACTGGCCTTTTATTTTTTCATTCTGGGACTATGCATGGCTTCAGAAAGGAGGATGATTGCAGATGGTTGCAGGGAATAGCTGGAGGGTGTCCATGCTGGCTCTGAGACCAACAACCAACCCTGATTTTTTTTTTTTTTAATGATCATCTACATTCAAACTTTTATTTAATATTTTTTCCAGGGGTGGTAATTAGGTTTATTTATTTATATTTAATGGAAGTACTGGGGATTGAGCCCAGGACCTCGTGCATGCTAAGCACACACCCTATCACTGAGCTATTCCCTACCCCTGACCAATCCTGCATCGAGGCCCATGGGTAGAAGTGATCTGCTATTTTGGATCTTTGATTTACCTCTTACCTTCCAGTGTGCACTGTGAGTTTGAGTGGAGAGGCCCCAGACAAAAGGAATAGAGTGGGAGTGAACTTGAGGACATTTCTTGAAGGAAGTCTTTCTAAAAACAGGAATCTGTGGAGCGCAACGACTCCTTTCGCACAATCCTTCCACAATATACGTACTGTGTAAAAGTACTAGTGATAAGTGGTTTTAAAACCTTTTTTTCAATTGTACTCGTCATGTAAATTTTTATATTAAAAACTCAGGGAAATATGACTGTTGTTGCCCCTTTCCCACAACCACTGCTGTGAAGTGATCTTAGAAATGGTTTCATTGGGCGTAGCTGCTTACACATCAGTTTTTCAAAATCACTGTATTTTGAGAGGGGATGTAAGTAACTGACTTTTTCATTACGTTTAAGTGTATTCGTTATTTCATCCATGAGATTAATAATAGTTACTCAGCCTGTCTGCTTCTCATTCTTGCATCAAACAGCTTATTTCTAACACTGAGACGGGTACTGGTGTAGCGAATAGTTTGATTCATCTTCATGGAATACTCCACATTTATTCCCATTGGTTACTACTCTTTACACAAAATATTTTGCAGTCATGTGTTAAAACAAACAAACAAACAAACAAACAAACAAACAAACAAACTAAAACCAAACCAAAGAAACAAACAAAGCAAAACCAAAGCAAAAGACACCCCCAAAATGTAGTTTGAGCCAGTGGATTGGAACAGCTGAAGTTACTCTTGCATGGGAACTGGTCTCACTGCGCAGCAGACTCTCCCAACAATCCTGATAATAATGATGGTGATTATGGTGTAATATTTGCCATTTATTTTGGCACATACTCCTACCACATGTCTCAAGGGCACGGTGGCACTGTACCAATCTTTTTTCATGCACTGTATTGAGTCCTCATATAAAGGAGATACTTTGGGTGTTCCTTTCTTATAGTTGAGGAAACCAAGGCTCAGGTGGCTAAAGAACATGTCAAAGAATGTATAAATCTTGAAGGTGAGCCAGTTTGAAGTTTATGCAGTTTTCACTGTAAAACTGAGTTTGAGCTAGTACCTCCCTATAGGAGTCTTGGCCTAATGTTCTTTCACGCTCCCAGATCCTTGCTCTTTCCTTTCCTGTTTTGACTTGACTGATGGTCTGAATCAGAGGTTGCTCCAGCTTTGGGGAGATGCTGTGGCCATCAGGGGAAGCTTGGCCAGGTTGTGAACCTCAGCTCCTCAGACATCCTTTGCCTGGTGGCAGCCTGGCCCCAAGGCCTCAGCTGTAGATTCCTCACCAGTGTTCTCTCAAAGCTCAACTTCAGAAAAAGAGCAGTGAAAGTGAAGTCATCTGTCATTTTAGTATCATCTAATATTAGCTTTCCCTTCCCAGTTAATTAAGGTGCAATGTTTCCCTTAGTCATTCTCCTTGGCATGATTGTATTTAAATAACTTTTCTGGTCTCTCCTTATGCTTGTGGAAAGTTTTGCCTCCTTCTTTATAAGTTAGTCAGTCATTAGTAATGCACTGATTCTTTAAAACTTTTTTCTACAGATCAAAACATCCAAACTTTATCTATGTTTAAAGTCATTATTCTTGGAAATCAGTAGGTGAACAAATATAGATCATGATTAGTCTTACTAGTAATTAAAGAAACATGATAAAACCAGCAATGAGCTGCCATTTAGCACTCCCCCACCTTGAAGTCAACCAACATCTCCATCTCTGTAAATCTGTATCTGTCTGTCCATATCCATGTATCTATGTACTTTCCACTTTGTTTACATACATGACCGTGTTTGTGTGTGTGTATATATGTATCTCCAAGAGAAAGTGATTGGTTTAATATATCATCCCCATAGTGGAACAGTTATTAGAAATGATAGCTGTGAAAGTTGGCATCATGGAAAAGTATGTGATTTAAATCCAAATAAAAAATGTATAAATGCTATGATTCCAACCATGAATATATATAATATATATTATAGGCTGAAGATATATATATATATATATATATATATATATATACACTTACATACATATATATATAATGGCTGTATAAGTAATATATGAATATGTAATAATATATGTATGTATATTACATATATATATATATATATATATATATATATATATATATATATATATATATATAAGACTATCGAGGCATTTGTGCACTGGAGATACTGGACACTGCTCTTATTCAAACAGATTGTTAGACAGGTGGTTCTCAAACTTTAGTATCTGTCAGTTTCATCTAGGGGGCTTGTTAAACACAGATTCCTGGACCCCATCCTGAGGATTCCGGGGTGGAGCCTGAGGATTTGTATGTCTAACAAGCTTCCAGGTGATGTTGATACAGGTCAGTCAGCATTGCTTGAGGTAGGTGGTTCTCAGCTGAGGCTACGTATCACTTGAGGGGACCTTTTCAAAAATAAAGATGCCTTTGTTCCACTCCGGACAAATCAGAACTTCTGGGACTGTGTCCCAGGGCTCACAGCAGGTTTTAGAAGCTCCATAGATGATTCTTATGTGCAGCTAAAGTTGAGGGCTGTTGCTTTTAGACCACTGGTTCTCAGTCTTGGGAGTATAATAGAGTCACCTAGAGGCCTTGTTAAACCACAGATTGTTTGGCCCCACCCCCAGAGTTTCTGATTCAGTTAGTTTCTGACCAGAGAACTTTCATTTCTAACAAGTTCCCAGGTAATGCTGATGCTGCTTGTCCAGGGACCATCCATGGAGAGACACTGCTTTAAAGAATAGACTCTCATGATGGGTGCTGGCAGACTGAACTGTAACACTTTCACTGATTGTCACTGCAAATTGCAACATTTTTGTAAAATATTGAAGCAATATATATTAAGAATTATAAACACCTTCATGCCTTTTGAATGGGTAATTCCACTTTGGGGAATCTATCCTAAGAAGATAGACTAGATACGGAAAACGGCCATAAGTTCACAAAACTGATTTTTATAATTGTCAAATATTATCTAGCTAAAAATGTCCAAGAGAAGATGATTGGTTTAATAAGTCATGATACATCCCCATAATACAATAGTCATTAAAAATGATAGCTGTGAAAGTTGGCAACATGGAAAAGTGTTATGATTTAAATCCTCATAAAAATGTATAAATGCTGTGATTACAACCATGAAAAAGTACACATAGGAAGAAAATACCAGAAGGAAATAAACCAAAACAATATATGTCATGTCAGGATGATGGTTTTTTTTTTTCTTTCATTTCCAAATTTTCTATGACTGTTTATCAGTTTTATAACTATAATTATAACTACACCACATGTAATATACATACATATTGCATCAGATTACTCATTACCACTTCTCTTTATGATAATGTGGTTTCATCTCGGTTTGAAATAAAATTTCTAAGAATTCTGCATTTGCCTGCAGATCCTAATTGCAACTTTTCCTGACTGACAGCGCTTGCTCTCTCTCCTACAGCTCCTGTTCAGATATTTTCTGAGTGATGCTAATTACCTCAGAGGTGACACAGAAAGAGCTTAAGGATTCCTATTAGGCGGAGAGCAGCCAGAGAAAGAGGCAGGGGGCATGCTGATGTTTCCTTCTCACGATGAATGATAAAGCATTCAAGTGAAACTCATCTCTATTCACTATGCCTGCAATATCTAAAGGCTTTATAAGAAACTCCAATTATACTCTTTGGTTCTGTGCTGGTTCATCAGAGATGTTCAGGGTTATTTTCCTAAGTCACCATGTAAGCTGATATACAACAGATCAAATCCTATGACTGGGAGTATTATTTCAGGAGATTTCTCACTATAATTAAAATAGATCTAAGACTCAGATAGCCAGGGGCAGTCTTGCTTTGCAGACATTATTAAGACTAGATTACCTGCCATAAACACCACTGCCATCCTTAGGGTCAGACTGTGGGCAGCCCTTAGGTTGGCACACAGAACTTAAATAGGCAAAACTGAGTATATTCTACATTTGGTCTTTTAAGTGTTTCTTAATGCTAACTTCTATTTTTCTTTTAGTTGTACTAGCCATTTTTAGTTTTTTCTCTAAGCTCTTAACATTAACACAATGTTCAGAAATGAGATGTTGGGACTCAAGATGATATCTTTAACCAAAGTGTTTTTTGGAAGGTATATTTTCTATTATTATTGTGTTGTTTATAGTAGAAATATATTTAGATCTGTAAACACATTTAACCAATTATTTGTTCACTTTGGTTCCTTTTACTCTATTACCTTCCAGGATAATTTATCTTCTTGCCAAAGCACATCTCTTCTTTCAGGGATCTGTGGGTAATAATTCTCTCTTATGCACATGAAAATAGCATCATTTCCACCCTCTCTAATTAATCAGGATAAAGAATTCTAGATTTCTCCACCAAACTCTGGAGATAGTCTCCATTGTCTTTTGCACCTCTTTTTGCTGTTGAGTTTGCCGTCAAATGATTGTCATTCCTTCTGGATAATCTTTCTTTTCCTTTCACGCCTTTTTTCTGCTGATGGTCTAACGTTTTACTACAGCACGCATTGACGTGAATTCAGTTTTATTTGTTCTGCTTGTGGTTCATCTTTTCAATCGAATGCCTCATATTTTCCTCCCGTTCTACTTATCACTTACCTTCTCCTGAAAGTTCCATTAGACGTATCTTGCAACTCTTCACTAAATCCTCCATAATCTTAATTTTTTCATAATCTTCATCCCTTTGTATTTCTTTGCTGTATTATCTGAAATTTCCTCAAAGTTCTAATTCATTAATTCTTTCATTGCATTTTTCTCTTTTTAAATCTGCTTGTCTACTAAGTTTTTAAAGTTTCAATTAACATATTTTTCATTTATAAAATTTTTAATTGCTCCTTTTTAAAAATCCTCCAGTTCTAGCTTTATATTCTCTTGTTTTTATTTCATAGGCTCCTGTTCATATTTTATGGTTGCTATATTCTCCTTGACCTCTAAAGATTTTCAAAGGAAAATAATTTTCTGATTGTTCAAATATTTCTCTTTTCCTGAGTGTAAAGTCTCATTTGGTTATAGTTTTTACCTATGTTTTGTGGATAAAGATAGCTGTAAAACATTCTTTACGAAAGAAATATTTCCAATGTACACGTAAGCACAGAAGTTAGAACAAACCACTGGTTGTGGGACACAGTATGGGCCAGTGACATGTGGTTAGTAAAAGAATTTACCAGAGATGAAGGAGGAGACAAGTAAAGGAGTTTATTAGGGGTACGCTGTCATAGACAACAGCGGGCCACACAGACGAGAGGTGTCTGTGTGAGCACCGAGGGCCAGTTGTTGGTGTGTTTCATAAGGTTGGGTCACAAGGTGCCTGATTGGCTTATGCACAAGTCCCTGATGGGTGATAGGTGAGGTAAGAGGTTTAGAGTCCATGAAGGGCGGTGAGGTTTATGACTCTGATAAAGAGGGCTGAAACAAGCCAGCCTGAGCTGTGAGATTAGGCATTACCTAGGGCTATTAGTTTGTTATGGAAAACACACCCAGTAAAGAATGTACTTTTATCTGTTGAGGGACCACAGGCAGACATCAGAGAGCCCAGGAATGGGGGTTGTTGGATTTTGATGGACATCAGTTGGCCCCACAACAACTATATTTCCACCCCAGAAAAAAAAAAAAAACAAAAGCTGAAACTGTATCATAAATATTTCAGATCATTTTAGAGTAATAATCATTATAGATACTTAAAATTTGTGTTTCCTGTATGCTTAAAATACATGCTTTATTTATCTTTAATTTTTTTCTCTTGCCTTATAAAGGCTGACTTCTGCCCTAAAGTTGTGGGTCATATTGATGCAGGAAAATGGATGTGGGGCGTGAGGAGGACGTTGGGCCCCTGGGACATGCCTCACCAAGTGTAGGTCCTTGGCTTCACACAGGAAAGAATTCAAGTGTGAGCCACAGTTGAGTAAAGGTAGATTTCTTTAGAGAGATACATACTGCATAGAGTATAAGGCAAGAGAAAGGTGAGGAAAGAGGTGTGGGAATTGGGTGCTCAAGTTAAAGTAAAAGTAGGTACACACTCCATAGACAGAGTGTGGGCCTTCTCCGAAGAGGAGGGAGTGAGAAAGGGGCGGCTAGGCGTGGTGTTGCCTGTTTTTATGAGCTCAGTAACTTCATACGCCTGCATGTGGGACCATTCCAACTACCCTGGGGAAGGGGCTGGGATTCCCAGGAATTGGGCCACTGCCCATTCTTTGGGCTTTTGCGGTTAGCCTTGGGGCTGTCATGGCGCCTATGGGCATGTTATTTATCACGCTGTTACAACGAGCATGTAATGAAGCTCAAGGTCCACTAGAAGTCACACCTCCTGCCAACTTAATCCTCAAGGCCAACTGGGAGTTGAATCTTCCACCATTTTGGTGTTAAATTGCTGTCATTCCTTGAGTGGCTGTGCCCTGCCCCCTTCTGTCCGGTCTCATTATTACCTATCCATACTTATCCATATTTATGCGCATATGTTATTCATGATAATATTTAATATTGTTTGATATTCTTCAAAAGTTATAAAAATAGTATGTTCTATTTTTCAGTGTCCCTTTTTTTTTAATCTTAGCTATGTTTTTTAAATCTGTGTTGATGCATATAGGGCCCACATTTTTATATATATCTCACCATGTACATTATTTGGAAATCTCTCAAGAGAATATACTCAAAGTAGAATGGCTGGATCCTGAGCTGAGCTCATTATCAACTTTGCTAGATAGTGCCAAGTTGCTGTCCAAGTTGTTGCACCAATTCATACTCCCTTCCACCAGCAGTGTATGAAAATTTCCATTTCTTCACATTGTCAATTGATAATTTTATTGCTGGTTTTACTTTTTACATCAACTTTATTGAGGTATAATTTGTAGACAATAAAATTTACTAATTTTAATGTACAATTCAGTGAGTTTTAACAAATTGTATACAGTCCACTGTTATTAAGATCGAGAACACTTCCATCACTTGAAAATTCCTTCCTGTCCTTTTATGATCAATTGCCTTTCCCACCCCAGCCCCTAACAGCCACTAGTCTGCTTTCAATTATTTTATTTTTTCTAGAATTTTGCTTAGCATAATGTGTTTGAGATTTATGCAGTTTGTTGCATGTTATCAGTGTTGTATAGTCCAAGTTCCTGTGTCTGTACAGTGAGGCCAAACAACCAAAACATCAGAGTTTTGAGCCAGGAAAGATTTATTGCAGAGCCAAGCAAGGAGAGCGGGTGGCTTGTGCTCAGAAGACCTGAACTCCCCCGTGGTTTTCAGGGAAAAGTTTTTAAAGGCAAAATTTCGGGTGAGGGCTGTAGTGTGTATGACTTTCTTCTGATTGGCTGGTGGTAATAGGGCAGGGCTCTGTGAATCTTGTACTCAGCCTGAAGTTACCATCCTCCACCCAGGTGGGGCCTTAGTTCCTGTAGAAGAGCTCAAAAATATATTGTTAACGTATATCCCTTGAGGAGGAGCTAGGAATCTGCTTTATCACTGCACTATTATTTCTTGACTGTGCCTCCTTAGTTTCTGCATACCTTCACTTCTGTAATTAGTAACTATTTGAATCTGCCCTTTGGAACTCAAGGAAGGTCTAGGAGGATGAAGCCTTTTTCCTACAAACAAGAAATGGGGGCATGGAAAGGCTTTGGTATCCAGGTAAGCCACACAGGATCCTGCTTGATTTCATCAATAGTCTGTTTCTTTGTATTGCTGAGTAATATTCCATGTAGATATTCTACATATTGATGGCACATTGATGGAAATTTGGGTTGGTTCCAGGTTGAGGCTATTATGAATAGAGCTACTATTTACCTACAAATCATTTACCTACAAGTCTTTGTGTGGACTGGGTTAATACCTAGGATTAGAATTGCTGAGTTGTGTGGTAAGTACATGTTTAACTGTGTAAGAAACTGCCAAAATGTTCTTCCAGAGTAGCTGTACCATATCATTCCTACATCAGCATGTAAGAGTTCCAGTTGCTCTACATCTTCATCAACAGTTGAAATTGTGTTTTCATAAATTTAGTTATTTGGTGGGGGTGCATTTTGCTAATGACTAATGCTGTTGAGCATCTTTTCATGGACTTGTTTACACTGGTGTGTAAGCGTTGGGTGAAATTTCTGTTCAAACTTTTTTGCCCATTTTAACCAAGTTGCTTCATTCCTTAATATTCAGTTGTAGGAATTCTTTATATGTTGTGAATAAAAGTCTTCAGTAAGATATATATTTTGCAAATATTTTCTCCTAGTCTTTGAAACACCTTTTTATTTCTTTACACGTCTTCTAAATAGCTGAAGCTGTCTTCAATTTTTAACTTTTCTGTTTTAAATTTTTTATTATTTTTATTTTTACTATTTTGATTTTTATTGTCTATGTAAGTTTTTTTCTTTAAAAATTGATATGTCTATTTTAGAAGAATATTGATATAGAATGAATGAGTTTAAAAATATCTAATATTTAATTAGTAAATATCTAACTTATCTTATTACACTTAATAATGGTGTGCATTTATTTGAAAGTAACACTAGGTTTTGAAATTCCCCACAGATCTTGGAGATATACCTAAAATTTAACTCTCTTTAGCAATAGTCCTATATTCTAGAGTACTGTTGCCTAATAAAAATGTAATGCAGGCCACATATATAATTACATGTGAAACTTTAAATTCCCTAATAATATATTAAAAATTAAAATAGGCAAAATTAATTTTAGTAATATATTTTAACCCCAAAATATCCAAAAATGCTATCATTTCAACACATAAACAATATAAAATTAATGAGATATTTTACATTTTTTCTTTCATACACTGCTTTAGTTTAAAATTTTAAAATGTGGCACTAGCCACTTTTAAAGTGCTTTGCAGCCACACGTGGCTACGAGTGTACCATATTGGCCAGTGCAGTTTTAGAGGAAGGGCAACATTTATTTCAACTGAGTAATCTCCTATGGTGTACATAGCACTGTATGAAATGTTGATAATAAAATAGATGAGATTTAACTGTGTAGCCAGGAGAATATCAAAAAGCAATTTCAGCTTTGAAGATTTCCTGGAAACACCATTGTGTAGTTCATTAAAGCTCTATTTGTTCATTACATCCTGGAAAGTGGATATAGGTCACAAAATTGTGTTAGTGACAGGAACACTTTTACCATTAAACAGAAAACAGTGGGGAAGCTTTTGGTCAGAAACTGCACACCCAAGTTTCTTCCTCCAGGCAGAGGAATGAGTAGTTTAGCAATGTTATTTTTCAGTGACCCGTATCAATGGGGCTCCTTCTGAAGGGCCTTCAATGGTTTAATTATCACAAAATTCCTACACTATATAAGAGTCTGGGTGTGTCCTCTTCCTTCCTCCCCCTGTTCAACGGTTCACATGTGATGAATTACTGCATCACTGCATGCCCTTAGAACACCTGATGGAAAACAACAACGGACAATACCAAGCGCTGGCAAGGATGTGGAGCAGCTGGGACTCTCCTGCACTGCTGGGGAACAGAAGCTGGAGCAGTCACTCTGGAAAACAGTGTGGCAGCTTCTTATAAAATTAAATACATATTTACTACATGACCCAGCAGTGCCACTCCTAGGTGCTTATGAAACTGGACGAAAGTTCAGGCTCACACAAACCAGGGATTGTCAGGAACTAGAGGTGGGGGGAGGCCATGGTTATGAAGAAGCACAGGGGACAGGTGATAGAAGTCTTCTTTACTTTGATAGCATCCGTGGTTACACAGCTGGAGGCATTTGCCAAACTCATAGAGCCATGCACAAAAAGGAAGGACTTTTATTATACATGTTACAAAGAGAAGAGTGTATTATGTAACTGTTAAATGCTGGGACCAAAAGAGGTGCAGAGGTAAGAGAACATAAAGATGATACAATACTAGTTCATACAAGTAGTAGAATTTGACCTAGAAACCAATATTACTTCAATTCAATTCAGCGTCATCAATGCATATTGAGTGCCTAGCCTGGGTTGAGCACAGTACTTAGAGGAAGAGATGGTGAGTGACACAGCTGCGGACTGCAAGAAGCAGTGTTCTTTTTTTGTGAGATATATGCAGGTGTATAATGAACATTCTTACAATTTGTGCTCCTCCTAAGTGAAGGAAGTTCAGCTCTAATCATGTTTGGTGCTTTAGAGCAAATCCAAGGAAGCTATTCAGAAGGGACACCAGGCAGTAGTAGCTTTTGAAGCATTTCTTTGTTTCTCTCTCCTCTCGTAGTGGGGTTGTCAGTACCCTCAGAGTGAACTCACTGAGAGGTGGCTGATGTGAAGTAAGCGAGTGTCTTGCAACTCTCAGTAGCAGTTGGAAAAGGACCCATCAGGGAGCAAGGGCATGCTAGGGTATATCACACGTCTCTGGGACTGACAGTTCCATCCAAGCCTCGACTTGATTGACAGCCACTTAATCTTGGGTGAAGGACTTGTTACCTGGTAATGAAACGACTCACTCTGAGAACTGAAGCCATTGCAATCCTGCAATCAGCCGGAAAAGTCATTCTTCATGGGAAGGCAGCAGGAGTCCTGGCACAAGTGGATATTCAGAGACCGACAAAAGTGTTATTACCTCAATGTGCAATACCCTCTAAGTGGCTTAGGTTATACACACATGTGCTGTATACCAGTTCTCTTTTTCTTCATCATCCCCTCACGTGGGACCCCTGTGTTGTACTCTGTCTCCCGTTTTCACTGTATTCTGCTCCAGTGGGAGGGAGCAGGCCTGTAAGACATTCAGGTAGAAAATAACCCCTACGTATGCATAGCACTTCATAGCTACAGAACCCCTTAATCCTCAAAACAGCTCTGTGCAGTAGTGAAGGGCAGTATTAGTATCTCCGTTGTAGAAGGAAACAAGAGCCCAGAGGAGCTGTAAGTTATGCAGGTTGCCTGACCAGAGAGGTGTGGAATCAGGTCTCAAGTTTGGGTTTTCTGATCCCTAGCCCAGCATACTTTTCCCTCTGTCATGATGCCTCATCACTAATTGTGCTGGGTTTTGGTTTAAGAGGCAGTAATATAGTTTTGTTTTGTTAAGTAGTATTCTTGAGGACAGTGCCCACGATCATCTGTAATGCAGTGTCCATGAATACAAGTTACACAACGCTGATGTGAAGTCGGGGAATTGTGTTGCTTTCCTTCTTCGATCCAGATACTGTATAGCAATTGCTTTTGTGTTGCTTGATTTGTTAGTATCAGCTCAAATGGATGGCAGCTGCCTGGATTCTGCACTTGAGAGGCCGTTCTGTAGCATTGGTTCTGAACTGTTTTTACATGGTCAGAGGTTCCCACAGAGGTGTCTGTTCCAGCCGCAGTGATCCTGGAAGTTTTACCTCCTCCATGAGTCTTCCTCCTTTCAAAGGGCTTTCAAGGAATCTAATAAACTGGTAACTGGTGGACTTGTAGCAATACCGATCTTACGGCTGTAAGTGAGATTTCCCATGATGCAGTTATTTGAGGGAAGATGGAAAAACCCTCACATGAATTTTCACTGGAATCTATGCCTGTTATTAAAATTATCATATTTTCCCATTTGAGTAAAAATATGTACTATAGGGGTGTGTTGGAGGGGGGCGGGTTGTGAGATATTTGGCCAGTATCAGCTGCTAAATGAGTTATAGTATTAATTAAACAGTACTTAATTGTATACTTCTATGAAGAGAGACTGTGATAATGGCTATAAAATAGCTACCACTTATTAAGTATTTAATAAAGATCCATCTTTAACACAGTATTTCCTTTACTCCCACAACAACCTTATGAGAAGGTTTTGAATGAGGGACTGAGACTTAGAGATAAAATAACATGTTCGACTAATGAGTGAAAGGGCCAGGATCCCAATCCAGATCTATCTCAGCTATGACTTTATGGGCAAGACAGAGCCTTTTTATTCAAGTAGATTAAGGTAAACAGGGAATCCTGATTAAGACTAAGCACGTGGAGAAATAGCAACTCTTGGCAGATATGATGGGAGCTGTAGATGTGCTTTGAGATTTGAGAAGAAGCAAAACTCTAACTGGTTGAAGGGACTAAAGGCAGAAGAGGCTTCTTGGAGGATGTGGCATCTGCAGTAAGTTTGGAAGGAAAGGTAGGACTCTTGTGGCAGACAGAGATGTTTATCTGTAGTCTGTAACAATGCTTAAATAGAAACACTGATTCTGCATTATCAGCAGAGAACAGCACATGCAAATTCTGGCTCTTGGAGTTTTATTTGAAATCCTTTCTTGACCCATGGGTCAAAACTCAGAGCGCTTCCTCTCTCCCAGTATATCTCTCTCTCTCTCTCTGTCTCTCTCTCACACAACACACTCACAATCCTAGTGATTGTGTGAACACATACACACATAGTATAATTAGTATAATATTTTAAATTATCTTCCTCAGAATATCCTTGTTCTCAAAAGAAGTACTTGAAATCAAAAGCAAAGTGACATGATGTCTGCCACTTAAAATGATTCTTCACTGCACCTGAAAAACTCTGTCTGCAGACCTTCCTGTGGTTGGTTCCTTCATGTAGTTTGAGTTTTGGCTTATGTCACCTCTTCAGAGAAAACTTCCTCATTACTCATTCTAAGTAGCCCCTGGATCATTTTCTTTACACTGATACCTTAGCCTAGCTCTTCTCAATGTTCAGGATTTGTAATCAGCTAACAGAAGCTACAGTCAAGAGCAGGTCAATAGCCCCACACGCTGTAGATACTATTTAAGGAGGCAACCACTGCTTTGGAGCAGCAGAAAATGTGCTCACCCTCTCGGCTCAGCAAATTCAGGTGGAAGGAAAGGTGACTGTTACTGTTCTATCTTACTTCCTTTTTTTCCACCAGCCTGAATTGCTAGCTATTTTTGAAAAGTTGCTTCCTGTCTAGCAAGATGCAGTTAATGGCAGAGCAGCAGATTTCTCACTCATCAATCTGAACTAGCAGGTCTAAACCAGCACAGCACTTTTGAACGTCTTGTTGGAGAAAGAAAATGAAATGTCAGGTTGGCCATCTTTGAAGGGCTTTTTGGAATCACATGGCTAGTTTTCTGAAGAGTGAAAAACAAGCCTCAGGGTGACAGTATCCCACTGTTCAGGCAAGGAGTTGTGAGGAGTCCACTGAGCTCCCCTTTGGAGTGTTGGTGTTAGGCATCCAGTCTTGTGACTGCCCCAGGGTTTCTGTTTTGAAGACACTGGATTAGACATGCTATTATAGCAGAATATTTCTTTCAGTCTAGAAAACTTAAGTCTCCAGTTAAATAAAGGCAATTTTCAGCAATTTTTTTTCTAGCAGACATTCATTGTGCTCTCATTAGACATTCGCTGGTGTGCTAAGCCCTGGGGATACAAGTGAACAAGAGAGAGGTGTTCCCTGCCGCCATGGCTGTTGAAGTCCAACTTTTTATACCTGACTGAAAACTCGGTATCAGACTCAAGTAAAGCCTGACCTTTTGACCTGTACTTAGTCTTGCCTAGAACTGGAAGGTAACTTGATTGTGACAGATTTTTTGGAAAGAAAACAGAAAATCAATCAAACCAAAAGCTGTTTTTTTAAAAAAGTAGTAAAATTGACAAACTTCTGGCCAAACTAACAAAGAAGAAAAAAGAGAGGGCACAAATAAGCAAAATAAGAAAGGAAAATGGAGAAATTACAACAAATAACATGGAAATACAGAATATCATACGAAGATATTATGAAAAATTATGAGGGCCTATGTATGGTCTGACACTACCTCACTTTTTTTGCTCCTCTGTTTTCAAACTTAGAAACAAGCACCATGAAATTGTGAGTGTGTGTGCCCCTTTAAGTGAACGTAGCTCTTCCACAAGGCCTGCTGACTTCAGCAAGGATGGAACCTCTCTCCGGGGGTACCCTTCCCCGCTCAGACAGGTGGCCACCACGGGTAGCACTGTGACCCGTGTATGTCCATGAGCTTGGTTACAATTTTTCATGCTGCAATTGGCAGAAACCCAAATGCAGTGTCCTCATGAACTAGTCATAGCCTAGGAAGCTCAAATAATGGCGCCAGGACCTGCTTCTCAGCTTTGCTTCCTTTGGATGTGACTGTCTCTTAGCATCCCTCAATCTCATTCTCTTCACGGTAGTGAAATAACTGCTGCATGGAAGCCTCAGATTCTCACAGCCTGGTCCAGAGGAAGAGTAAAAAGGCTTTCTCTCCTAAGGCCCCGGCAAGCAGCTCCTGGAATCCTACTGCTCTGATTGGTTACCTGCCCATTTTTGAACCAATCACTGTGGCTGGGTGGGTGGGATGTTCTAATTGGCTTAAACCAGGAGAGCTCTTCACTGGACCTGGAAGGGGGACAGTCCCATCCGAGCTGGCCACTGAGGTTAAGGGAGAGGTGATTTAAAGGAAATCTGGGCACTGTTAGGAAAAGGAGGGGTTGTAGATGCCTCTGCCATTGTCATTAGTGTTTTCAGCCTTCCTTTCTTTTCTTTTTTGAAATGGGCTTAATCTTTTAGAACGGTTTTAGATTTACAGAAAAGTTGGTAAGAGTATAGGGTGTTTCCATATACGCCACACCCAGTTTCCCCTATTTTTAATACCTTACAGTCTATGGTGCATTTGTTATAATTAATAAACTAATACTGATAAATTATTAAGTAAGGCCCATATTTTACTCAGATTCTCTTATTTTTACTTATTATCCTTCATCTGTTCCTGGATCCCATTCAGGATACTATATTACAATTAGTTTTCATTCCTTCTCGGGCTCCTCTTGATTATGGCAATTTCTCAGACCTTCCTTGGTATCCCCTTCCTTCACCCTGTGATTTAAAATCAAGTGTCACCTTTATTAAATCAGTGTATCCAGCTCATAGTAGAAATTGAAGAAATTACTTGTTGGATAGTTGAATTAATAAAAGCTGACTTTTTATAATAAAGTTCATTTAATAGTTTCAGGAATTGTCCCTGTAAGAGGATTTATATTTTAAACTGGAATTTGATTTAAGCCAGAGGGGATGATACTCTAAGCATGAAATTACAGGTTTAGTTGGGGAAGGTGGTGGTAATGGGATTGGGGGAGAAGGAATTTAGCCATGGGGGACTTCTTGGCACTTCTGAATTCATATTGTAGGGGCAGGCTTATGTCAAGTCCCATGTCACGAGTAGAACTTTTATATAATAGAGGGTAGGATGCAGAAGATAGCAACTGTGGTGGGATGTTTGGGAGGGAAAATTACTAGTCAAAGATATAACTACTACAGCTAATGTGCTTCTTTCTGTCAAAGGAAATTTGGAAAGGGAAGCTGGGGCTATAGTGGATAAGAGGTGATTTTTATTTTATTGTTTATTTTGTATCTTTCATACCCTCTAGAAGATGGGGAAAAGGAATCTACATACAGTCCTATGGGGATGTTCCTATTCTCAGGAGTTCTTCAATTCAGTGCCTTCACCATCCCATGGAATGTCAAAGCCCCTGGCATGTATGTAGTCAGTGGATGGGAGTGGGAAAAATATAACTCCTCTTAACCTTACCCAGGCTCGAAAGGGACACCTATCGCATAGTGAGAACAGGTCCTGTGGCCCTACCTGGCTGGCAGCTGCTTCCCAGAACAACTTTATACTCAGGACAGGAGTGTGGATTTTGGTATACAGTTAGCTCTCCCTGACTCTGTAAGTTAAGAGGATGAAGAGGAAGGGGAGAAGGCTGAGGTCTGATCATGAGCATCTTGGTTCTAGATTGAGAATCTAGATTTTGTCCAAAGACATAATGATCAGGGGGAGGGAGCAGCAGTGGTTACCTCCCCGCCTTCCCCAGTGAGGCACCACCTGAAATTCACTGCTCAGTTTCTCTTGTTCCCCAGGCTGGGAGTCTGACACTTCCCAAGGCCCAGGGAGCAACTGGTCATCTTGTTTTCCCTGTCATCACCAAAATGAAGTGGGCGATGGGATTTATAGCTAATATAAGGTTTTTGAGTTGGTTTATTAGAGTGAGTTCATGCAGAAGCTTAGCCACATAGCCCTCCAAGCTGAAAAATAATAACACTGTAGCCTTATCTCTGCTTTTATCTGAGGCACTACAAAGCACTTTGCAAAGCCTGACAGCATCCCCCTGAGGTGACTAATATTATAGCTATTTTAACAGGGAGATTTTATCTCCGTTACAAGTTAGTATAAAGCCTTTCTGAAAACACCCTGGCCAAGGTTATAAAGTCTATTCGGGAAACAGAGGCTGTCGGGCACAAGCTCTGTTTTCTGTTCTCCCCGTCAGGGGCTGTATGGAGGTCTATGTTTTATCATTATGATGACTTTCTTGTCAGTATCTCTGGTACATTTCTCCCTACAGGAGACCAGCAGGGCCATCGAAGCCCTTTCATATATTTTAGCAGAAAATAATTTCTCTTATGAAGCTGACATTTCCTCCCCAGAGGAATGACACTGTCCTGTTAAAATCCAGAGGGCGAGAAGAAAATCCTCCAACTTAGCTAAGTTCACACGTGAACTTATGCTGAAAGCACTGGGGGAGTTTGTTTTACAAAGCATCTTGGTAGGTGACCTTGTTTGGAAAAATCAGAATTTTGGCTCCTTTAAGCATGCTTTCTCCCTGACATGTCTCTCCTTTTGCTTTTATTAATTAGTAATTACATGCTTTGGAGGCAAATTTCCTTTAGAATCCATGCTTTGCCACTCTCATCAAGGGCAAATTTAGGGTTGAGGGAAGTTTGTCTTTTATCCATTAAGTGCAAAACCTTTATTCTCGTGCTGTAGATTTATTCCCTAAGACTCTGACATAGATACGTGCGTCAGGACACTCCTGGGAGGGTTCCCTCATCAGTCACCTGTATGAGGGAGCGAAGGAGGTAGGGTTGGGCAGAGGGAGGAGTTGAACTGTGAGGGAGTTGTAATAAAGGCCTCAGCTGGGAACTCGGGGACTAGAGTGGCCTATCAGAGTTGTCTGGAGTTGAGGTGAGAGCACCTGGCTTTTGTATCCCTGCATTATCAGCTATCGAATATGTACCGCCTGTGGGAGGTGGTGTAACTTTGAGCAAGGAGGCCTTCTTCAGCCAAGAGCAGTTCCTGGGAGGGTTCTGCTGTGTGCCACCAGTGGCCGACACGCCTGGCATCCGGGGGCTTGGGTGTCTTGCTCCTGAAGGACCACCTGGGCCATGCACCACAGCATCTGCAACAGTTCACCGCTTTCATGCTCAGATCCACTGTCTTCAAATACTAAGTTCCCCATTTGGGAACAGGCCATCAGGAATTCTGGTTAGCCTCATTCCAGGGGAGACTTACAGTAGAAGGTTAGAAGATGAACCTCAGCCGCTTCACAGCAGCTGGTCTCAGGGCCATGCTGATATGCGTCAGTTCTCTCCTCTACTATCCACCCTTCACCCTCAGTCAGCACTTCTGCAAGTCAAAGTGGCTTATTTTGTGAGGCAAACCAGAATGTCATCCCTGCAGGATCTGATTCCGTGGTTACCATGCCCTTCTTGGTCTGTGACCTCTACTTTTAACCTTCAAAATTGGGTATGAGAGTACCAAGGGACACCCAAGTAGACACTGGTCAGAGGGAAGCACTCCCTCTCTGTTGGCCAGGACCTGTGGACCTGATGAGCGTAGAGTTGTGAAGATGAGACATCATTTCCCCAAGTAAGTCACCGGGAGTAATGATAGTGTGGCCACTCCTACTTAACCCCCCTTGGTGCCAGATCCACGTGTTCTGTTGGTGGCAGACAGTACTTGAGAGCTGCCGTCTCCAAACTGAAACCTCAGTAAGCCTTCCAAAGGTCAGCGAGTCCAGCAGCTTATGGCTTGTGCAGTAAATGGCAGGAGCACTGGATCCCACACTTACACGCTCACTGCTATACTTCCTTTGCTCGAAAGTGGTTTCCTTGGTTCGGTGTGGTACTGTGTGTGATTCTATATTGGTGGACCAACCATTCTATAAGCCCTTAAACAGTAGGGCAGGCTGAGACCCTGTGGGCAGAGAAAGCAAATCTACAGCTAGAATATGTGTCATTTCCAATCAAGATAATCACTGCCACTTTTAAATAGAAGGGGTTCAATGTAATCAGCTTACCCCTAAGTAGATGTTTGGTCTTCTCAAGGGATGGTGCCATATGGAGGACCATCGGGCTTTTTTACTGGCAGGCGGGACATTTGTCAGCAGTGAAAGCTAGGTAAGACTTGGTGCAAGGAACCCCATGCTGTTGGGCCCATGTGTACCCTCCATCCCTGCCTCCATGGCTATCTGTTCATATGGCCATTGGCCAGAACTGGTAGGGTCCAGTGACAGAGGCTGACTGTCATCAAGTGCTTGAGTCATTCAGTCTACTTGATAGGCAAGTGGTATCAGTGTCCAGAGTCCTCAAAATGCCTCAATATTTCTCTTTCTTCATTGTATGGATACCTGAATAAATGCTCATAGATCCCTTTTGGGAAGGACTCAGGAAATATTACCATATACAGTTATTCAATTATTCTTATTAATTAATGATTACTTTCCCAGAATTTATCAAACATATGATATATTGCATCTGCCAGTACATTCTCTTCCTCTGGTATCTCTTCCAAGTTCACCACTGGTTGAAAATTTTAACAGTTGCACTTGCTAAAACTATTCATTCTTCCCCTACTAGTAGTGATAGAATCATCACTGCAGTGGGCAGATGACCTCTCTCCAAAATCCCATCTTGTAATCTCCTTGGTTGGGTCACTCTTGCACCAACTGTCTTAGCTCATATGCCCTGGAAAACAACCGTGAGATGGAGGTTCTTGTGCAGAAAATTTTTCTGGGTATGCTTTCAGGAACAGTGTCCCTGAAGGAACCACAGCAGCAGAATTGGGGAGAAAGGAAAAGTGAAACAGTGAAAAAGCTGGAACATGAGCTTCAGCTGATCCCACCAAGAACTCTGGAGTGCTGATTTCCCATCAGAGATGTCCTAAATTGATGCAAAGGAACCAGGACTTTCCACCTCTACCTCTGTGGTCATTGGATGTGGATGGCCCCCAGGGGAGGGTGTGTGCGTTTCCTGAAAGCAGTTTCTTTTGGCCAAGGGCAACGCCCAGCTGTGAGCCATCAATAGCCAACTCTCTGGGCGTCAGGGAAATGAGTGCCATTGTCCTAAAAGTGCATCCAGGGAATATACTGCAACATCCATCACACCTGGTATAGACCAGCTCAAGTCTTCTCATCAGGCCTGACACACAAAAACTGTCACAATCCCTCCCCCTCAACAATGCAAGTGAGCACCAGTCTCGTAACTCAGTGGTGTATCAGATCATCTCTCGAAAGGAAAAGAAACAACCTTTATTTTTGCTGATGGGTCCTAAGCATCAGAAAGACTAGATACCAGCTACTATCTCAGTAAACCACCCTATTGCTTGTAAAGTACAGAGTATATAGTAAAGTGCCTAGTAGAGGATAAACACTCAATAATGGCAATAAGGATAATAATAGCAAATTGTTATTAAGTGCCACTCTGTGCCAGGCACTTTTCTAAGTTCTTTTCACGTATTAATGCATTTACCCCACAAATAACCCTCTAGGATAGACAGTGATGTTATCCTAAAGCATAGAAAGGTAAGTAACTTTCTCAGATTCACACAGTTAACTGGCAGAGCTGTGATTTGAACCCAGGCCTAATTTCAGAGCCCATGCGCAAAATCAGTACGTTATTTTACTCTAATTGCTAGTAAATGGTAGCTATTATTTTTATTATATCTTCTAACAAGCCCTTGACATACAGTAATGTTGTAAGAAAGGACTTTATTGGAATTTACATTTAGAGCTACATTTTGATGGATGGAGCCCATTTTAAAATGAGAAATTCTTTCCTTGGGAATGTGGTTCCCAAAACTGTCTTCATATTAGGATCACCTGGGTGACTTTTAAATCTCTTAACACTCAGGCCACGTGCCAAAACAGTTCAACCAGCATCTCTGGGGAGTCAGACCAGACATTAGTATTTTTGGAAGCTGTCCAGGTGATTATAATATGCAGCCACATTTGAGAACTGCTGCCCTAGGGCCCCATCTGCCTCTCTGCCCCCCCAGCAGAGCTCTACACTTGGCTTTCTTCCCTCTCCAGTGTCTTCCCAAGGGAACACATTCATTGTCCATGCCTGAGATGGCTCATGTCTCATTCTGAGATCCCAAACTCACTCCTGCACTACACTTATGAAGCAGGCACAATGATTAATTCCCGTTTTTCAGAGGAAATTAAGGCTCTGAGAAGTTAAGCAGCTTACTTACTCAGTGTCACATAGCTAGGATCCAAACCCAGCCATTCTGGTTCTAGAGTCGGTGTGATTGGCTATTATCTTATGCCACTACTTACTGGACGTCACCATCCATTGCTTGATTCTTATGCTCCAGACTAAACCTTTTAACTTCCCCCACCTCCAACCTTCTCCCATGCCCCAGCCTCTGAAAAAGAAAACAAATATTGCCCATTCTCCTGCATTTGTTGTCTTCATGAAAGGTACCCCCAAATCAGACTCAACTTTGATGCCTCCTTTTCCTTTGGCACTCATGTACAAGTGGCCTATGAGAATGTTAGGCAGAAATGAGAAGGTGAGAATTAGAGCCTGACAAGTGGGGAGCATGGGATGTGGAAAGTTCAGTCAGATCCAAGGAGTCGGTGAAGGGTAGGTAAGTATTACAGTCCAATCAACTGTTAGCTCCTGTTGATTCTGCCTCCTCAAAATCTCCTGCATCTGGCATTTCTCCATTGCTGCTACCATTGCCCTAGTTCAAACCACCATTCCCTCTCTTCTAAATGAATGCCCTGGTTATCTAACTGTTCTTTCCCACCTTCAGTCTACCTTAGACCCAGGTAAAGTGGGCTGAAACACAGCTCTGATCATGGCATCTGAGCCCACCTGGGATCAGCTAGTGAGAAGTACATTCTCAAATGTGAGAATGATTTTCGTAGGCTATTAGAAAACTTTGAAAATCATGTGACTTGCTTGATCCAACAAATTTTCTCGTTAAGGGATAGGAACTATGCAAGTGACAATCTTGGTTGTACCTTACAGACCATAGGATCCAGAGCATGGGGCACAAGCTCAGTTGCCTACGTGGGCCAGGCAGGGAATGCTGGTAAGTACGGAGCTGAGGGAGGCAGGGAGCTGAGGCAAACCCGCATTGTTTCGCCTGTGCAAAAAGCACAGCTACTGTCAACTGAGCACGTCATTACCTGGTGGTACCCCGGGCCTGGTGTGGCCAGTACTTCCCGTTTTTCTCCAGAAGCCAGAACGTGCAATATAATATCGTATCTTTTAAATGCTGGAAACCAAATAAAAAATTTTGACTAGCATAGTACTTACAGACAAATCATGCCCCTGGGCTGGTGTGTCCTGTGGCCCCCAGCTTGTAACCAGTGGTCCAGGGAAGGCTGCTTTCTCCTTTGTGTACTCTGACTCTCTGGTTGAATTGTAAACACCCTAAGGCCTTGAATTGTAAAAGTAGGTCCTGTAAATCCTAATGAAAAGTGCTCTCCAGCAGTCTCCAAAATGAGCTTTATCCTATTAAACGAAGAATGTGTGGCAGAAATGGAGACATTTCCTCAATGGTTATAGGGTAACTAGATGGACTGTGAAATTTTAATCAAGTAGAAAAACATGTATACTTCACTGCACCAGCGTTTCCTCACAGAGGCAAGTTTCTATGATTCTAAACAACTGGAATGGGGAAAGGAGAAAATCATGGAATCTAACATTACTGAGCATCTAGTATATACAAAGCATGCTGCTGGGTATAATAAATACAGTATTAACTCTTCTGATAGCCTAGCGATGTAGCTGGGTGAGCACTCACTTCCCCTGGGCATGTTCTCCATGAGAGTAATAGGTTGACCTGATGATGTTAAAGGAATGATGAAAAGCTGTTAGCTTTACCGTTGAGATGTTGGTGGTTAGACTATGAGACATATGGAAAAGGTAATCTTGAGTAAAGTTTTCTTTTTCTCTTGAAAAAAAAAAAAGAGAGAGTTCAAAGACATGAAGTAACTAATCAAAGATGAAATAGCTAGTGAAGAGAGAAATCCAGGAGTTAAATACAACTCTAATGCGAAAATCTGTGTCCTTTCCACTGCACTCCACTCCACCGTTTTTCTACTTTTAACGAAAGGACTTTGAAAGTTGGGTGATACTACAGTGATCTGAATAATATTAAAAATGGAAAATTATGGAATCTCAGAGGCATAGCTCCCAGGAATTTTTGACTACCTTCTAAAACAGAGTAGAGCAAATGGATCAGTCACCCCGGAATGCTCGCTTTGGTGAGATTAAACCAACCACAGTGTATACTTTCTAGAAACAGATGTAGACTACACTCTCTGGCCTCCCTTGCAGGTTGGCCAATGATTTTGACCTGTGGAACCTGAGCTGAAGAAAAGTGTACCACTTCTGGGCTCAAAAACTTAAAGATGTGTCAGTGGTCCTCACTTGTTCTTTTCCCCTTCAAGTGAGCTAGTTGTAAATGGTGGCAACTAGGACCTGGGAACTGAAGGCAGAGCACAAAGAACCCCGGGCCCTGAATTACCTCGTGAATTACCTCACCAACCAGGAACACTCACATTGGCCTGTATAAGAAATAAACTTCAGTTGAGCAGGCGACCCTTTGAGATCAATTTGTTACAACAACTGATACTACCCTAACGTAGAAATTGGTACCATGAAGTGAGTATTGCCATAAGGAGACCTAAAATATATGGTTCTAAATTTGCAATTAGGGAGTAAGGAAATAGATATTACAGGCTGGAAAGGTGGAAACTCGGTGGCAGGATATTTGGTAATGGATTTTCTTGCTACATTAGACAAGATATTCAAGCAAAAATTGGCTGGTTTGAGACTAAAAAAGGAAGATGATATAGAGAATCCAGAAATTTAGAGCTTCACTGGGCTTGAAAAGCCAACTGCTTCTGAATTTAAACAATAAAAGGTAGGCTGAAAAAAGCATTGAGAAATAAAAGCTCACACAATTTTTGCTTTTGTTAATCAAAGGGAATCCCAACTTGTGAGTTTCCCTTCTTCTGGATGTCTGCCTCCATTTCCTGGCACAGGATTAGATCCTTTAATAAATTTTCATTTAGAATAGTCCAAGAAATGTGGAATTCCCACCGTTATTTCTGGATTTAGATGTCCAAAGTACTTCCCATTGTTACGACAGATTTAACTCTTGTGTATTGAAACAGTGTGGTAGGTAGAATAATGGCCCTCAAGGTTTCCACATCCTAATCTCTGGAACCTGTGACTAGGTCACCTTACATGGCAAAAGGGACCTTGCACGTAAGATTAAGTTAAGGACCTTGAGATCAGGAGATTATCTAGGTGGGCCTTAACTATAACAACAAAAATGCTTAAAAGAGGCATAGAAGTTGTAATGACCAAAGCAGAGAGTCAGAGTCAGAGAAAGATTTGAAAAGATGCCACACTGTTGGCTTTGATGTTGGAGGAAGGGGCCATGAACCAAGGAATGGAGGCAGCCTCTACAAGCTGGAAAAGGCAAGGAAACCGATTCTCTCCTTGTGCTTCCAGGAGGAGCATAGCTCTGCAGCACCTCGACTTTAGCCTAGGGAGACCCATTTCACACTTGTGATCTCCAGAGCTGCAAAATAGTACCTTTGTGCTGGTGTAAGCCGCTGTATTTGTGACAGTTTGTTACAGCAGCAACAGGAGCAGACAGTTTAGTTGAAGATCGTGGATGTGGCAAGAAGAGAGCTCTCCTCTGTCTTGGTTAAACGGGCTCTGAGGGCATAACTCTGACCAGTCAGTGTGAGCTGAGGGAGGGACCAGGGCCCTCAGGAGGGAGCTAGTGCTTCAGACAGTCATGGCAGAGCAGCCCTGGACCCGTGATGCTGGGTCACTGTGGTCCACAGTTAGAGCATGAATCTCTCTCAGGCAGAGACTGAGAACCTCAGAGTAGTCCAATCACAGCTGAGAGGGAAAGACACCAGAACCCAGGAGGGCAGCACAGAGTAGTGGCTAAGAACACACGTCCTTCAGATTTTCCGGGTTCAAGCTGCTTCCCAGTGACTTTGAGGATACTAAGCCTCTCCATGTCTCAGTTTTCATCTGAAAAAGGAGAATAACTGTAATATCTGCATAAAACTGTTGTGAAGTAAATCGCTCACATGTAAACTATTATATAATAACTTATTAACTATGACTATTATTATCAACTGTAAACTATTGTGTAAGCATTAGAACACTGCCTGGCACATAGTAAGTGCTCAGTGGATGTAAGCCGGTACTATTTCTTGCTCCCTAGAGGGTGAATGAATAGCACTGAGACTCATAGGTGGTTATTGGCATAGCCAGGGCCAGTATCCAGATATCTTGTCTCCTGGTTCATGAATTTTTCTACCAGTAGACAGGGTGACCTCCTGAAATACCTGGGAGAGGAGAAGCAGTTAACCGCCTAGTGGTATGCTGGGGCTATGGCGTCAGGGAGGAAGTGGGGTGACCTGGGTTAACCTGCTCCCTTGGTTTCCTCATGAGTTAGTCAGGGTTCTTCGGTTGCAACCACGGAAGCTGCTTGGGCTGACTTAAGTGAAAGGGAGCTGATGGGCAGGATTGGTAATGGTGGGGCTTTCAGAACTGATGGGAAGAGGGAACCTCAGCTGTGGTCCTTCAGCAGGAAGGGCCGGGGTGGGGTTGTGATCCCTAAGTGAATCTGATGCTTTTGTCCTGTTCCCTTGCTGAAGATTCAGAGTCCTGGAAGAGAACACCGGATTAATTGCACTCTATCCACATGCCCTTTCCTTGGCTCTGCTGGGCAGAGAGGAAAAGGATCTGGCTTCTGGCCTTCCCATCACATCAAGGCTGTGTTCAAGACTCCACCACATTTTTTTTTACTGACTTTTCAGAAGCCTTACAGATAGATGAAGGAAGAAAGGGGGAGCCTGTCTAGGCTGAATTGAGTGAAATGGCAATGTGCCTGTGAGGGAGGTGGTTAAAGAAGGACGGGGGAGGAGTTCTGTGCTCTGATGAGGATCTGCCTTGGTTTAATGACAGTTGTAGAATCTGAGTGCAGAAAGAAAGATACGTGTAAGAAAGAGGTGAAGAAGGCAATGAATTAAAAGCTAAGAAAAGTGTATCAGTGATCACAGGGAGGCCTTGAAACTGACCTATGGGGTATGAAATGAGAGAAATAGGGAACATATGTTTTTGCCAGAAGAAAAGGCAGTAATATAGAAACTGAAGAATAATAAGCTGACTTACACTCAATACTTGTACACTTGGGCTTATTGTATATATATACATATAGAAGTTAATATTAATTATAACCTGATTTAATAATTTTACATCCAATAGATGTAAAAATCACTCCAGGATTCCTTTGAAAAGTGAAGATTTGGATTTTCTGTAATAGTATGATTTAGAAAAATCCAGCCAAAGGTATTTTGTGTACAGTTAAACATTCTGGTGGGTAAAAATAAGATTTGGAAAAAAGTTATTAAAGTATGATTCTATGATATACTTAATGCTGGTGCACTTATGTAAGAATGCCCAGGTGATTCTTTATGGAGGTCAGTGTGTGCATGTGTGTGAAAAAACATTGCTTCAAATTGTATTCAAAACAAGTTGAACAGAGGACCAAATCTGCTGAGAGTTGAAAGTATAAAATGCCAGTATTAAGAACAAAACTACTGACAGTCATTTTTAATCTAATTTTTTCACTCTTCTCCATGAGTGAGTGAGTCATTTATGGGCTAGGTTGGAAAGCAGAACCACTATGATCCCTACCCTCATGGGGCTCACAGTTCGACTCACTTGGCAAGTCTATTTTCCAGTGCATAGAATGTGAGAGCATGAAATACACCACACCAGAAGCTGGGAGACGGGTTCTTCCCCAGTCCTGTGTAATTAGTGTGTGACCTTGGGCAAGTCAGTTCACTTCCAAGATCCCACTGACTTATAGGTTACTCAAAAATGTGTGTAAACATGTAAGTTCATGTTCACATTTTCCAAAGGAGAATGTCCATAGCTTCACTAGCCTCTTGAAGATCCATTTGCAACTTGAAAGACTGTTTAAAGTTCTAGTGGTTAAAAGTTATTCTCATCTATAGACTCTGGTTTTCCTTTTGGAATGTTCCAAAACAAGAATACTTGCCAGTCTGAGAGCTAGAAGGGTAGGTGAAATGATTTGATGGGTCAACATCATTTTCTGAACATGAAAACTAAGGGCCAGATGGTTTATGAAAGCAGAAGTGAGTCAAAATATGAAGACGTGATTTAACAGCAGTTGCTGTTTCCTTAGGGAGTTTCCGTCCTCTTGTCTCTGTTTCCCAGGTGCCTCTTGGGGATCCCCTCACAACCTCAGTGACAGGGTCCAACGTGCTTCTCTCTTGAAGCAGATAAGGATAAAATGGTGGCCACCCCTTAATGGTTCCTCTGGATGCTCCTGGCCCCCAACTACCAAAGCAGAGGGAGGATCTGTGATGGCGAACCAAGCAAATTGTAAATGCCCAATCACCACGCTTGTTCTGGGGCCGTGTGAGCAGCAGTGGAGCATAATTGTGCAGATTGCTGTGTGTGCCGTTTGGAAGAGGGGGAAGCCGCCTCAGTCAGCTTTCTTTTTAGCTCGATGATTACAGCTGAGCCCACAGACAAGTAACACAGATTCTTTTTGATAAGGTACAATGGGTTTTTAGTTGACTCTTAAATTTCTAACTGCTTTTTGACCCATATGTGATAGCTCTTCGAGAATCTAGCATTCTAGGAGGTGTGTCATTAACTCAGTCCCTTTCTGCTGGTTGTTTATTCTTACTCAGAAATTAAATAACTTCTGATAGTGTATGAAGGCTTTTCCTCCTTTGTTCAAGATGCAAACTTCCAACATCACCGAGCAAGTTAAAGAGGAGATTCTTCTCCCGTTTTATCTGGTTGTCTAATATAGGATTGTGTACTGAAGGGACTCAGGGCACTGGTTTGAGCAGGTCAATGACAGTGATGGAGGATGTGGTCTGGGTAGTGACTCTGCCCACTATAGTGACAAGGCACCTGCAGTTCTGTGAAGTAAGTCCACTTGTCAATTTCACAGTGGTGATGAGAGCTGGACATTCTGGGTCTTGGGTTTTCTGGTTTAGTATGTGCTCCTTTTGTCACAGCATGGCCCCAAATATCACTCAACCCTACTCATTTGCCCAGCAGTCTACCCCACCACGACCCCCTCCCTCCTAAGAGGTCTGACTCACAGCTCTGCGTCTGAAGTCTGCAGAGGACATAGCTGGATTGGCTCCTCTCTGCCCCTCCATGACTGCGGCCTCAGCGGGGGTGGCTCAAAGGACGGTAGCTGGCGAGCGTGGATCCCTGGGGCCCTCTCAGTTCTGGCTCTTCCTTGTGTCTCTAGATCACATTTGCTGTGGCTGGAAGTTCAAGAAGGCTTCTTCACTCTCAGGGCTGGCACCTTGCTCAGATGGCTGGAACAGTTGAGGCTGGCCGGCCATCTTTCCTGGTGGCTAGCTTGAGCTTCTTATGGGGTGGCTGGCTTCCCACCGAGCTAGAGCTCCAAGAGACAGGAAGTGGAAGCCGTGTGTCCCATCCAGAAAATGGCTCAGTGTCATTTCTGCCATACTGGCTAAAGGGCTCATAGAGCCTGCCCAGATTCAAGGGGACGGAACAACCCATGTTTCAGTGGGAAGAATGTCAGAAAATATGTGGCCATCTTCAGTCTGCTGTCATGATACATGAGCCTCTGTGTGCATAACAGGCTGGGTCCTCAGGGATTTGAGGGGACAGGATCTGTGTGTGTGTGTGTGGAGAGGAAGGGATTCCTGTTGGGCAGACTCCAGAGAGGGGCGACCAGTATGGGTGTGTGCTGGAGGTTGGAGAATCTCATGGAACAGGGAGGTTTCTGAATGGGCCTGAATAAATGCTGTGCCTCTGCGTTTGCGACATTACTGATTGCACCTGTCACCTCTGGTGTCATTGGGTGGTAAACTGATGCTCTGAAGGGTGCCAGGCCAGGCAGGTCCTTCTGTGGATCTCAGACTGAGAATTGCCAAGTGGCATGTCTTCCTTAGCTTCCACTCTGGGCTGACTACCCTGGCCTCACACGTTTGTTTCCAGGTTGGCAGGTAGCAAACACTTCTGCACAATGTGGAGGAGTTTGGCCAACTGTAAACTTAGAGGAAATAGTCTTCAAGTCTGCCCTCACTTCTGACACCAACTACAAGTTCAGGGGGCTCCCCAAACCACTCCCAATTTTGCTAGAAGGACTCACAGAACTCACTGAAAGCTGTTATATTCATGGGTTATGGTTTATCACAAGGAAAACATACGATTAAAATCAGCCAAGGGAAGGAGTACATAGGGCAGAGACAGGGAAGTGCCAAAGGCACAGCTTCCACTGTTTGTCCCTGGTGGAGTCATGCCATGTTACTTTCCTGGCACCAGTGCATGACAGTACGCACAGAGTACTGCCAACCAGGAAAGCGCATCCAGGTCGCGGTGCTGAGAGTTTTCATTCAGGCTCCATTACATTGGCATGATTGACTAATTTCCCATGGGGTTGATCTCAGTTTCCAGGTCAACTAATACTGTGTGGCTCAAATCCTCCCACCCTAAATCACATCGATGGTCTTTTCAGAGTGGCCCGCCCCTGCTCTTATTCATATTGTTAATAATTTGGCTAGCTCAAGGACCACAGCTGAGCAAAGATTATCTCACAGGAACTGTAGACAACGGCCAAACCTCTTTTTTCAGTAAAGTTAAATTCTTTACTATACAATCTCATATAGAGAAGGCAGACAGAGGCGTGGATGGGTTTCCCTCATGTGAATACTCTGAGTGGCATCCAAGAATTAGGATGACAGTGCTTCTTTGCAGTATATGAATTCTGGCAACTTTAATGTTTCTACTTCCAAATTGTAAAATGTTTCAGGTTTTCTTTTTTTCTCCCCCCCAGTGTTCTCTATAGCCCTGCCCCCACCCCAAACCCTAGGCACCACCTTTCTTTTGTTAGAAGCATTAAGAAAATAAATGGGTGGGCAATGCCTCAGCTTCTCTCTGTTTCAAGTTTTCCTTGTTTCCTTTATCTTCTCTGTTCCCTCCTTCCCAACTGGAGGTGGGAGTGTTAGCCTCGGCCTGTCCCTCCACGCTGGAAATTCCACCCCTGACCCACTCGTCCGGATTCTTGATCCTCAGTCATTCCCGTTTTCAGTTCCAGTTTCTCATGCTCACACCCACCACCTCCCCTTCTAGCCACCATTTTCTGTGTTTTGGTAACCTTCCAGTTTTAAACTAAGACATTTCTTTTTTTCTAAATCTTTCCACTGATAGCATCACAATGACTGCAGTGGGCGTTTACGTAGTGCTGTGTGGTTTACCAAGCACTACTGCATACCATGATAGGTCCCTCGTTTCTGTGTACCTAGTAGTTGTTTCCCTTTCTTTAGGTAACAACAGCCCAGTTTTGTAAAACAATATTTCCGTATTTGGGTCTTGCTGGGACTGGCAGTGAGGATGCCTACTCTGTTCTTGCCAACGGGTTATTGTGTGACCCTGGCCAGTCAGTTAGGTGCTCCCTCCCTGAAACAGGAATCTTAGCTGAGTAATACAAGATTGAAAGTGAATAGCGTGCATTCATCCCTGTGAATGATGGAACATGTAGACCATTGGATTCTGCTACCTGCATCCCCTAACTCTGCCTTGGTCCATGCCCTTTCCCAAAACCTAATTCTTCAAGCTTTTCTCTTAATTCTATGAGCTACTCTGTATCTTTTTGATAAAGTCTTCCTTTCCCCCAAAATTAGCCTGTCAGTTTCTGCTGCTAGCAACCAAAGAACCCCAATGGAATCTTGTATTTGAGCTTCCATTAATCTTGTAAAGTTACATGGAAGAGGAAAACTAACATTTACCGAGTAAGTTTTCTAGTTTTAGCTACTTTAAGTAATTTAAATTCACAAAGGTTATGCACCTTGTCAGTGGTCCCATGTGGCTTTATCACTTGCAAATTTCTTGACATCTGTATTTGCTGACTCCACTTTTAATTCTTGAACTCTAGTAAGTTGATTTCTCTATCTTGCTCTCTTCTAAGATCCCAAGACGTTAATCAGTGGTCACCATCATAATAAGACTTCTACTAAACTCTAGGATTGCCCTACAAAGCCCCTCAGCCCAGCAGCCTTTGTTCCACATGCAATACTAGAAGGACATTTATACATACAGTCTATTTACATGCCCTATTTTATAACTCCTTTTTGTTTTCGTGTAATAGACCTAAAGATTTAATTTCATAATATTCTGTGATTTTTCTGCAGGTTTCAGAACCTTACTTTAAAACCCAAGGGTTACCACATTCAATTGTGTGTAGTCATGAAAAACTGTAGATTCAGGTATCATTGTTTTATTTTCCATCAAAATTTTCTTCTTATTAATAAAATATGGGAGTTAAAAGGGATGGCATTTCAAAATGAAGAGCTATGGGGAAATTCAAGATACCATTGAGATGATCAAAGAGAAAAATAAATGTCCAGTATATTATTTTGGAAAAAAAATAAGTAGAGAGATGACTTGAAAATCACTTGACAGTGGCATTGATGACTTTCAGAGCTACTGCCACTCTGGTGTCATTGGGGGTAAGCAGGCTGAAAGGAGTCCTAGTCTCACTCACAGAAGTTGTAAATAAGATTTCTGATCATTCATCACAAGATGATAAGAAGGGAAGTTTACCATTTGGGGAGTATAGCAAACAAGGCTTAGAAGTTGTTTTCGAAAAGATCTATCTTTTTGGGAAAATTTGTGGTGGTTATTAGAAACCGAGCTCCATCTGGGCGATGTTGGGAGGGGTAATAACTAACTTCATTCTGAACCTTTCGGGCACTTGGAAATTGCCCTGATTTCTCCAGGATGCATCCCCATCTGAACAAGCTGAAAAACAAATGCAGCCAGGTCTTCTGACTTCATTTGTACCCGTGCTAAGAAAGCAAACACAGTTGTTCGGAGGCAATTAGGGCTGTGGTGCAGAGCACCATTATTTTAAAACTTACCCTTTAGCACAGTTGTGACAAGATAATGAATGTGCATTTGCTAGTGTGGGAGTGGAGCAACTGAGAAGGGAGGAAAAATGAGTTCATTGAGTTTTCATGCACCATCAGGTCCAGAGACCTTTCAGTGTGAAAGGGGCCTTTGTTAGTGCTTCTGGGGAACTCCTCACAGACGAAAGACTATCAGACTATTCCTCCAGGACAAGCCATGACCAGAACAACTGTGCTGTGCCCGCCTCACCCTGCCCAGCTAGTGCCACTGATGCATTGTGGCTTCCAAGCTGCTCTACCCACTTCCTTCCATCGTGAGATGGACCAGGTCGGCACTCAGCTGCCCCAGCTCATGAGCCTTCGGGACCACATACTGTCCTGTCCATTCTCTGTCCTCCACCTACAGTATTCTCTGCAGTACTCTTGGCTCCCACTGCTCTGCTCTGTGGGGAGGCCAGGCAGAAACCTAAGCCTCTTTTTCTCTGTCTCTTGGGTTTCTGATATTTTTCAGCCTCCTTCCAAGACACTTGTCCCCAAGGGCAGAATTCTTGGCCAGTGGACTGGAATCTGTTCAATTGCTAACAATCCTCACTTTGCCAGGAGGAATTCTCTTTTCTCTGACTTCTTATTTGTGGAAGGTTCTTGGATTAATCAACACTGTCACTGTCCATGGTGGGTGATGTAATGGCCCCCAAAAGATACGTCTGTGTCCTAACCCTGGAAACCTGTGAATGTGACTTTATTTGGAAAAATAAGGTCTTTGGTTCTTTTTTGGAAAAAGAATCATTACAGATGTAATTAAGGATCTGGGTCTCTTGAGATGAGACCATTCTGGATTAGGGAGGGCCCTAAATCCAACGACAGAAGTCCTTATAAGACAGACACGAGGAGGAACAGAGAGAGAAGGCCATGTGAAGATGGGAAGATTGGTTGGAGTCATTATCAAACCAGACCTGGATTTGCTTGTCTGCGCAATAAAACCAACCCACTGACATCCCGGTTGTGGTGAAGGAAAGTGCAGTGTTTACTATAAGGCAATAGCAGTTAGTGCTCAGAAAGCCCCAACTCCTCGATGGGTTTTTGCAAAGCATTTTAAAGGCCAGGTGAGGGAGGAGAGTCCTGGGGCATTTGATCAGCTTGTGCACAGTTCTCTGATTGGCCGATGGTCAGGTAACAGGGCAGTGTCACAGGGATTAATATTGTCCATTTCTTAGGCACCAGTGGGTCTGGGTGCTACTGCTCGTGGTTACCCAGTAGTTAATTTCTTCCATGTGGTGGGGGTTTTAGCATCGGTAAACTCAGGAAATGTGCATCAGAAACTATTATCTGGGTACTTCAGCTTCAGAGAGGGGTTAAACCAGAGGATGTGGGGCAGGGGTCTGCCCCGGGAAGGCCCCATAGGTCGTGGTTACAGAGTTACAAGCCAAGGAATGTCTAGAGCCATCAGAAGTTGGAAGAGGCAAAGAAGGATTCTTCCCTAGAGCCTTGAGAGAGAGTGTGACTCCGCTGACACCTTGCTTTTGGCCTTCTGGTCTCCAGAACTGTGAAAGAATAAATTTCTGTTGTTTTAAGCCATCAAATTTATGGTAATTCATTATGGCAACCCTAGGAAACTAATAAGCTGTTTTTGCTTTAGCCAGGGATGGGCTTAGATGAAAATGCTCAATACTAACCTGGATTTGTACTGTAAAAGCTGGGTTTGAGGGTGATTCTTGACAGTGACCATAAAATAGATGACACAAGTGAATTCTCACTCTGAGAAGGAGAGGATTAATCTACTTCTCCCTTGGGGAGTTTATATATTAGTTGTCAGCACAAGGCTTAAACATTTTTTTAAAATGTTATGTTATTACATCATGAGTCATCTTACCTGTAAAGACAGACACGCGACAAAACAAACTGACAAGCTAAGGAAGAGTGAGTCCAGAGCTCAGAGGGAGGGGTGGTTGAGTGGGCTGGCAGGCTGCCATGGCCTTGGGGAAGCTGTGTCTGACCAAGAGTGGGCCAGGGAGCGCTGTCTGCCCAGTGCAGACAAGAAGGGATGGATAGTCTGTAGGAAATTTTTAAAAATAATAAAAACAACTGAAAGTCAATCTGCTTTTTATTATCATCATGGGCCAACAATTAGAAATAATGTCGGTGACAAAGCGCTCTTCCCCGTAAATCTTCCATTGGTATTTTTTCCCCACTGATACGTTTTAAACAATTGCTGCAATACTGATGAATTTGACACTATATATATATATATATATATATGTACACACATATATATGTATATATATATGTTTCAAATGAGCACATTTTTATTACCCTTTTTTTGCCTTTTAAAAAATTATTGAAGTGTGGTTGATTTACAATGTTAGTTTCAGTTGTACAGCAAAGCAATTCAGTTATATACATATATTTATTTTTCAGATTCTTTTCCGTTATATGTTATTACAAGGAATTGAATATAGTTCCCTGTGCTATGTAGTAGGTCCTTGTTATTTATCTATTTTTTTTAACATTTTTTATTGATTTATAATCATTTTACAATTTTGTGTCAAATTCCAGTGTTCAGCACAATTTTTCAGTTATTCATGGACATATATACACTCATTGTCACATTTTTTTCTCTGTGAGTTATCATAACATTTTGTGTATATTTCCCTGTGCTATACAGTGTAGTCTATTCTACAATTTTGAAATCCCAGTCTATCCCTTCCCACCCTCCACCCCCCTGGTAACCACAAGTCTGTATTCTCTGTCTGTGAGTCTATTTCTGTCCTTTATTTACGCTTTGTTTTTGTCTGTTTGTTTGTTTTTGTTTTTGTTTTTTAGATTCCACATATGAGCGATCTCATATGGTATTTTTCTTTCTCTTTCTGGCTTACTTCACTTAGAATGACATTCTCCAGGAGCATCCATGTTGCTGCAAATGGCATTATGTTGTCGGTTTTTATGGCTGAGTAGTATTCCATTGTATAAATATACCACTTCTGCTTTATCCAGTCACCTGTTGATGGACATTTAGGCTGTTTCCACGTTTTGGCTATTGTAAATAGTGCTGCTATGAACATTGGGGTGCAGGTGTCATCCTGAAGTAGATTTCCTTCTGGATACAAGCCCAGGAGCAGGATTCCTGGGTCATATGGTAAGTCTATTCCTAGTCTTTTGAGGAATCTCCACACTGTTTTCCATAGTGGCTGCACCAAACTGCATTCCCACCAGCAGTGTAGGAGGGTTCCCCTTTCTCCACAGCCTCTCCAGCATTTGTCATTTGTGGATTTTTGAATGACGGCCATTCTGACTGGTGTGAGGTGATACCTCATTGTAGTTTTGATTTGCATTTCTCTGATAATTAGTGATATTGAGCATTTTTTCATGTGCTTTTTGATCATTTGTATGTCTTCCTTGGAGGATTGCTTGTTTAGGTCTTCTGCCCATTTTTGGATTGGGTTGTTTATTTTTTTCTTATTGAGTCAGTATGAGCTGCTTATATATTCTGGAGATCAAGCCTTTGTCGGTTTCACTTGCAAAAATTTTCTCCCATTCCGTAGGTTTTCTTCTTGTTTTATTTCTGGTTTCCCTTGCTGTGCAGAAGCTTGTAAGTTTCATTAGGTCCCATTTGTTTATTCTTGCTTTTATTTCTTCTAGGAGAAAATTTTTGAAATGTATGTCAGATAATGTTTTGCCTATGTTTTCCTCTAGGAGGTTTATTGTATCTTGTCTTATGTTTAAGTCTTTAATCCATTTTGAGTTGATTTTTGTATATGGTGTAAGGGAGTGTTCTAGCTTCATTGTTTTACATGCTGCTGTCCAGTTTTCCCAACACCATTTGCTGAAGAGACTGTCTTTATTCCAATGTATATTCTTGCCTCCTTTGTCAAAGATGAGTTGACCAAAAGTTTGTGGGTTCATTTCTGGGCTCTCTATTCTGTTCCATTGGTCTATATGTCTGTTTTGGTACCAATACCATGCTGTCTTGATGACTGTAGCTCTATAGTATTGTCTGAAGTCTGGGAGAGTTATTCCTCCAGCCTCTTTCTTTCTCTTCAGTAATGCTTTGGCAATTCTAGGTCTTTGATGGTTCCATATGAATTTTATTATGATTTGTTCTAGTTCTGTGAAATATGTCCTGGGTAATTGGATAGGGATTGCATTAAATCTGTAGATTGCCTTGGGCAGTGTGACCATTTTAACAATATTGATTCTTCCAATCCAAGAGCATGGAATATCTTTCCATTTTTTAAAGTCTTCTTTAATTTCCTTCATCAATGGTTTATAATTTTCTGTGTATAATTCTTTCACCTCCTTGGTTAGATTTATTCCCAGATATTTTATTACTTTGGGTGCTATTTTAAAGGGGATTGTTTCTTTACTTTCTTCTTCTGTTGATTTATCGTTAGTGTAAAGAAATGCAACTGATTTTTGAACGTTAATTTTGTAACCTGCTACCTTGCTGAATTCTTCAATCAGCTCTAGTAGCTTTTGTGTGGACCTTTTAGGGTTTTCTATATATAGTAACATGTCATCAGCATATAATGACACTTTTACCTCTTCTTTTCCAATTTGGATCCCTTTTATTTCTTTCTCTTGCCTGACTGCTGTGGCTAGGACTTCCAGGACTATGTTGAATAGGAGTGGTGATAGTGGGCATCCTTGTCTTGTCCCAGATTTTAGTGGGAAGCTTTTGAGTTTTTCACCATTGAGTACTATGCTGGCTGTAGGTTTGTCATATATAGCTTTTATTATGTTGAGATATGTTCCCTCTATACCCACTTTGGCGAGAGTTTTTATCATAAATGGGTGTTGAATTTTATCAAATGCTTTTTCTGCATCGATTGAGATGATCATGTGGTTTTTGTCCTTTCTCTTGTTGATGTGATGTATTACACTGATTGATTTGCATATGTTGAACCAGCCTTGTGTCCCTGGGATGAACCCCACTTGGTCATGATGTATAATCTTTTTTATGTGTTGTTGGATTCTATTTGCTAAAATTTTGGTGAGGATTTTGGCGTCTATGTTCATCAGTGATATTGGCCTATAATTCTCTTTTTTTGTAGTGTCTTTGCCTGGTTTTGGTATCAGGGTGATGGTGGCTTCATAGAATGAGTTTGGGAGTAATCCCTCCTTTTCAATTGTCTGGAAGAGTTTGAGAAGGACTGGTATGAGTTCTTCTTTGTATGTTTGGTAGAATTCCCTGGTGAAGCTGTCCGGTCCTGGACTTTTATTTGTAGTGAGGTTTTTAATTGCTATTTCTATTTCCTTTCTAGTGATCGGATTGTTCAAGTGTTCAGATTCTTCTTGATTCAGTTTTGGTGGACAGTATGTTTCCAGAAACTTGTCCGTCTCCTCTAGGTTATCCAGTTTGGTTCCATATAGTTTTTCATAATATTCTCGTATGATATTCTGTATTTCTATTTTGTTTGTTGTAATTTCTCCATTTTCCTTTCTTATTTTGCTAATTTGTGCTCTCTCTTTTTTCTTCTTTGTGAGTTTGGCCAGAGGTTTGTCGATTTTATTTACTTTTTCAAAAAACCAGCTTTTGGTTTGGTTGATTTTTTCTATGGTCTTGTTAATCTCTATTGTATTTAATTCCTCTCTGATCTTTATTATTTCCTTCCTTCTGCTGCTTTTTGGGGCTTTTTGTTCTTCTTTTTCTAATTCATTCAGGTGGTGGGTTAAATTGTTTATTTGAGATTGTTCTTCTTTTTTGAGGAAGGCCTGTATTGCTATAAACTTCCCTCTTAGCACTGCCTTTGCTGTGTCCCATAGGTTTTGAGTGGTTGTGCTTTCATTATCATTTGTCTCAAGGTATTTTTTAATTTCAGCTTTGATTTCCTCATTGATCCATTGTTTTTTCAATAACATATTGTTTAATCTCCATGCTTTCCTTTTTTTCTCCTTTGTTTCTCTGTTGTTGATTTCCAGTTTCATGGCATTGTGGTCGGTAAAGATGCTTGAGATAATTTCTATCTTCTTAAAATTGTTGAGGTTTCTTTTGTGCCCAAGTGAATGACTGATCCTGGAAAATGTTCCATGTGCACTTGAAAAGAATGTATATCCTATTTTTTGGGGGTGTAATGCTCTGAAAATATCCACCAAATCTAGTTTTTCTATTGTAGTATTTAATTTCTCTGTTGCCTTGTTTATTTTCTGTCTGGAAGATCTGTCTAGTGATGTTAATGCAGTGTTAAAATCTCCAACTATGATTGTATTCCCATCAATATCCCCCTTTATCTCTGTTAGTAATTCTTGTATGTACTTAGGTGCTCCTATATTGGGTGCATATATATTAACGAGTGTAATATCCTCATCATGTATCACTCCTTTAATCATTATAAAATGTCCTTCTTTATCTTTCTTTATGGCCTTTGTTTTAAAGTCTATTTTGTCTGAAATCAGTACTGCAACACCTGCTTTTTTGGCTTTTCCATTTGCATGGAATATCCTTTTCCATCCTTTCACTCTCAATCTATATGTGTCCTTCTCCCTAAAGTGGGTTTCTTGTATGCAGCATATTGAAGGTTCTTGCTTTATTATCCAGTCTGCCACTCTGTGTCTTTTGACTGGAGCATTTAGTCCATTAACATTTACAGTAATTAATGATAGATGTGTGTTTATTGCCATTTTGAACTTATCTTTGCAGTTGAATTGGTATATCCTCTTTGTTCCTTTCTTCTTCCTTTTGTGGTTTGGTAATTTTCCTTTGTATTATCATGGATTTTATTTAATTTTTGTGACTCCTTTGTAAATTTTTGGCTTGTGGTTACCCTTTTTTGTAAATCTATCAACCCATTACTATAACTGTTTTTATTAAACTGATAGTAACATGATCTCAAACCCATCCTACTGTTAAAAAAATTTTAAAAAAAGAAAGAAAAAATATTCTATATTTCCCTGCCTCCCTCTCCCACTCTCAGTGATTTGTATGTCTTCTTTTATAATTTCATGTTTACTTTATTTGTAATTCATGAGTTATCACCTTTCCAGTTGTGTGTTTCTCATTTCTGTAGCATCCTGCTGCTTTTCTATTTAGAATAGCCCTTTCAATATTTCTTTTAGCATGGGTTTAGTGTTGCTAAACTCCTGCAGCTATTTTTGGCTGTGAAACTCTTTATTTCTCCTTCTATCCTCAAGGATAGCCTTGCTGGATAAAGGATCCTAGACTGCATTTTTTTTTCATTCAGGGCTTTGAATATATCTTGCCACTCCCTTCTGGCCTGTAGTGTTTGTGTAGAGAAATCAGCTGAGAGCCTTATGGGGGTTCCCTTGTAACTTACTCTTTGCTTTTCTCTTGCTGCCTTTAGAATCATTTCTTTATCCTTGACTCTGGCCATCTTGATTATGATATGTCTTGGTGTGGGTCTATTTGGGTTCTTCCTGTTTGGGACCCTCTGAGCTTCCTGTACTTGGATATCTGATTCCTTCTTTAAGTTTGGGAAGTTTTCAGTCATGATTTCTTCAAAAACCTTTTCAATCCCCTTTGATCTTTCTTCTCCTTCTGGGACCCCTATTATGCGAAGATTGGGACGCTTTATATTATCCCATAGGTCCCTTATGCTATTTTCATTATTTTTTATTTGCTTCTCTTGTAGTTCTTCTGAATGGGTGCTTTCTATTGCCCTGTCTTCTAGATCACTAATTCGTTCCTCTGCATTATCTAGTCGGCTTTGCACAGCTATTAGATCATTCCTCATCTCTGTCAATGAGTTTACCCATTCTACTTGGCTCTTCTTTATAGCTTCAATTTCATATTTGACATATTTTATATCTCTAAACACTATCTCTTTTAATTCCTTCAGCAATTCGATCACTCCTTTTTTGAAATCTTGATCTAGTAGGCTATCGATGTCTATTTCGTTGATCTTTCTTTCAGGGGATTTCTCTTGTTCTTTTAATTGGGAAAGGTTTTTCTGCTTCTTCATCTTGCTCATACCTCTTTGGCACTGTGGTTTATGGAGTATCAGTTGTTTATTTTGGTCCTTAAGGATTTTATCTATCTGATGCCTATTTAGGAATAGAACTTAGGAAAAAAAGAAAAAAAAATAAGAGAGAAAATTTTAAAAGAAGGGAGAAAGAGGGTTTGAAAACAGTGTATAATGAATAATAGAAGAGTGAGTTGAAGCAGAGTATTAATCGGGTTGAGACATCCTTTTAAAACCTTTACAAAAAAAGGGGGGGGGGAGATGAATAGATGTATTTGAAACCTGTGTCTAATCAATAGCAGGACATCAAAACCCAAGAGAAATAGAAATGAATTAAGAAGTAAAGATTAAGAGAGTAATAGAAAATAGAACAGGTAAAAACAGATTAAAAAAAAAGGGGGGGGGGTCGGTTTGTCGGTGTTCTCCTGGAGTCTGTGTGCTTTTAATGTGAAGTCTTTCTGTCTTCGTCCTGTTTTGGAAGCTCAGCTTGCTGTTTTCAGAGGCCCTCCGTTGGCGCCCTCTTCTGTGCTGCTCCCAGCACCTGTCGGCAAGCAGATCGCGCCTCCTCCTAACACGGGGTCAGGTGCAGCTCTCTGCTGTGGGCAGGCGGGTCGCTGCCCCTCCGGATGCCGCAGTCAGATGTTGCAGACTGGCCGGGTAGGAGGGCGGGTCGTGCCCCTTCCCAGCACCTCGGTCAGGGGCTGTGTTCCTGCCCGAAAGGCGGGGGGGGGCGCTCTCCCTCTACCTGCGCCGCCTGTAGTTCCGCTCTCTGATGCGGCTGCGTGCTCCGCCCTGGTCGGCGCTCCGCAGGTGGGCTTGGGGAAGACCTGTCCCTGCTCTGAGCCAAAACCCAGCTCCTTGTTTGTCTTTGTGGAGCAAGTTCTCTGAGGGACCAGGATGGAAGGATCCTATCTGCCCCGGGCTGCAGGCCAGTCTCAGTCTGGCCTTTGAGGCTGCTAAGCCCTTCGGTGCGGATGCAGGTTTCGCCCCCGCCCCCGCCTGAGTGCTCATCGCGGAGGATATGGCGGCTGTGCCTGAGCCCCGCCTCTCTTCCCCCGAAAACTTTCCGCGGGTTTTCAGAGATGGGGGTGTGCACCCTTCCCCGGAGAGCACATCAACCTTGCTGTTTTATGGAGGGCCCAGGTTGTTCTGCCCTGTGCACCCACAGCCACCGCGCGCAGCCCCTTGCGTTCCCCCGAGGCTGCCTCCGTGCAGCCGCTTCCGTCCTCCGCCCAGCTTGGGCAGCCTGGCCCTGCCCCCGCTGCCGGCCCGCGTCTCAGGCTGGTTGTCGGGGGGACACTCTGTGCCCGTTTAACTTAGTTCTGTCAGTCAAGGGCTGCTCTGTACAGATCCGAGCCTCAGGAGGCTCCCCCTCCGTCCCTGCTGGCCTCTCAGTTGGAGAGGGGAGACCCAGCGAGCGAGCGCCAGTCCTCCTTTGCCGCTCCCTCCCCGCGGGACCCATCATGCGTCCCACGTTGCTTTGCCTTTTGTTCTTTCTTTTTTCCTTTTCTCCTACCAGATTTTTGGCGTCTTTATCTTTTGAAGAGGGCGATGTTCTGTCGGAGTTCCACAGGTGCTCTGGTTGGCTGAGTGGGTCTGTAGATGTGGGTCTTGGTGTATTTGTGGGAGAGGGTGACCTGCGAGCGTCCTTCTACTCCGCCATGTTCGAGGGAGCAGAGTATTTATCTATTTTATATATAGTAGTGTATATCTGATAATCCCAAACTACTGATTTATCCCTCCCTCACTTCTTTAATAAACACTGAAGTTAATTCAGGTTATGCAGTTGAACCCTGAAAGGCAAAGTCAACTACATGTACTTGTTAGTCAGTGTATAAGCTCGGGAATTGTTTGAAGTAACTTTGGGACAGTTCATATCTTCAACACCTGGGGCTGCATATTTCTGTCTGTAAGCAGTAAATTCATAAGAAGCATTGACAGTAGGTGGATTTTAAAGACCGAGAAACAACTAGAGTTACTTTAATTCTGTCACTCTATGTAAACACTTTGAAATTCTATTTGCAACTGAGTTTTAAAACAGTGAAATTGAGTGAAAATTGCAGGGTGTACTATTTTTATGTGGTAAGTACAAGTTGTATTTCATACATGAATTAATTCACTGAATTTAAATATCTTTAAAATTGAGATGACTTACTTTTAAATCATGAATTGTTTCAAAAGTAAAGGACAGTGCAAGGAAATACAATTATCACTGATTAGCAAGATTTTTTTCCCTGAAAATAAATTTTATTGTATTGGGTGAAGTATTAAAAAATGACCCACCATGGGTGTCAAATATATGAGTTATGTCATTATGTGGATGAGGAAGAGCAGATGTAGAGTTTGAGGAATGAAGGGTTTTAAGTTCACTCCTCCAAATTGAAATCCTTCGCTTACAATTACCCTCATCGATTTGAACATTACTTTATCAAACATTTTAAAGCAAAGAAATTTATGTAGATAATTAGGATGAGCAGATGTCCTGGACACCTCCAGTTTAAGCCTGTTGCCCAACATCATGGTTAATGGAGCTCCCTTCCACTCTCCAGTGTGTGCCATGGGTCATCCTTTAGATGAGGTGCAAGGTGTGCCCACACAGAACAGAGTTTAAAATCTGAAATACTGTTTGTAGTCCTAAATAAATGGACATGAAGGATCCTCTATTAAGAAGAATGGCAATTGACAACTTTACTGTCAATGGTGAGTTATAAATATTGAATCACCAGTGAATAGTGAAAGGAGATTATGAGTCTGTTTAAATGGCAATGTTAAGTGAAGTAAGCTAGAAAGAGAAAGAAAAATACCATGTGATATCACTCATATGTAGAATCTAAAAAAAGAAAAAAGAAGACATGAATGAACTTATCTACAAAACAGAAACAGACTCACAGACGTAGTAAACAGTCTATGGTTACTGGAGAGGAAAGGGGGTGTGAAAGGATAAATTGAGAGTTCGAGATTTGCAAATATTAACTGGTATTTATAAAATAGATAACAAGTTTCTTCTGTATAGCACAGGGAACTATATTCAATGTCTTGTAGTAACCTATAATGAAAAAGAATATGAATATATGTATGTATGTTTGTGACTGAAACATTATCCTGTACACCAGAAATTGAAACATCGTAAACTGACTATATGGTCAAAAAAAAAACCAAAACAGTAAATTTCAACTTTCTTCACTGGTTGAGCTTGCAGATGAGGAATTTAGAAGGAAGGCACTGAGGTGGGCATCACACTTCTGTTTGTTTGCTTAAACGTTTTGGAAGGGATGCCGGAGTGGTGACACACAGACTAGACAGAAGAGAGGTTTTAGAGTGAGATCTGGAAATTTTTGGAGCTGGGATCAAGTCAGGCAGAATGAAAAGGAAGACAATGGTAAGTGCTGAAGGAGGTAGAGATGTTCTTGTGGTGGACCCTGCGGTTAAAGACAGCTGGGGTTCAGTAAAAGAGTGTCTGACTATAGAAAGAATAAGTTAAATAAAAAGCATAATCTGAATTAGATACCAGATAAGACTGGGATGATGTAAGCCATGAGAGAATTTTTCCCCCGGGTAGTTGTGAGTGAAAGCCAGCATAATCATGCATGTTCCTCCATGTTTCATTGTCTTAATGCATGCCCTTTTTTAAAATTAGGGACAACCTTTCCTGTCTCATCCATTGAACAAATGCTGAGCTGTCTTTTAAAAGGCAGTGCAGTAGAGAGGTTTTAAGCACTAACTCAATCAGCACTGTCACTTTCTATCTGTGTGATCCTAGGCAAGTCAACGTCTGTGCCTCTGTCTCATCTGTAAAATGTGAGTCATGATAGTGCCTACCCTGTGGAGTTCTTGTGAAGCTGAAACGACTTACCTGTTGAGTACTTGGAATGGAACCTGGCTCCTGGAAGCACTACATAAGTGTTCGCTATTATCATTTAAAACTCAGCTCATGAAATCAGTTCCTCTTAAAAGTACTTCCTGACTCCACTTCCAGGCTGTCATGGGGAATCCTGCCGTAAGACCCTGTGCACAGCCTGTCCTATGCTGTAAGTATTTATTTCACTTTCCAACTCAGTTTAAACTCCTTCCACTAAAGATTAGGTCTAATACATGTCTACATCCCACTGCCTAGCAGAATTCTGTATGATAGTACTTACTCAATAAATATTTATTGAATAGATCAAGGAATGAATATTGGCAATTCACCTCTCCAAGTCTCAGTCTTTGAAAGGGATTTCTTAGGGAGTTAGACATTTCTTAGAGATTTCTTAGGGAGTCTTAGTTTCTTAGGGAGAAACTAAGCCAACTTTAGTGGCAGGGGGCCCTGGAAAGAATTTACTCCTCAATGACTGAAGTCTGGCATCTGCCCTCAACACACCATTAGACCAGAGGAGTAAACCTTGCTGCTGCCACAAACAGCCTCCCATCTGCGAAAACCAGGAGACGGTTTTCAATGCTAATCTTCTTGATCATCTTTTGCCTCTTATTGGAAACTCCTAACTTGGCTTCTGTGACTCCATTTCCTCCTCCCGTTTCATTGGCTAGGGATTTTTGTTCTACTCTGTAGGTTTCTCCTCTTTAACTCGTTCTTTAAATGTTCATGTTCCTCAGAGCCATCCTTGTTCCTTTTTAATTGTCACGTGACACACTTTCCCCATCCTTCCTGTTACTACCCGCTGATTCCCAAAGTCTGTCACTATCCTTGACCGTTCCTTGAGTTGCAGAACTGCCTTCTGGACATACCCACCTAGACCTTAGACTCAGCATGACCAAAACACAAAACCGGACCTGTCATCACCTTTATCCCCATCCCCATCCCCAACCTGTTCTTTCGCTCACTCTCTCTCTTTGTCCATTCTCATTAATGACACCTGTTAATGAGTCAAAAACTTGACAATTACTATAGACAGTTCTCCCTCATTCTTTGATTAGATCTGGGAGTAGCACTAGCTGTTTGGCCTCCTGGAGATCTCTTAGCTGCATCCCATCTTCTCCAGGTCCTCACTGCCACTGACCTAGTTCAACTCTCAACATATCTTGCTTGAACTATTCCAGGATTTTCCTATTAGGGTCCTCACAGGATTCACTGGTACTGCACTATTTTTAAGTTTAGTTTTTTGGCTTGATGTTTCTAATTAAATGAGTATTTCAAATTCAGGCCTGTCACCTATCTATTACAGGCTTTGGGTCCCCATCTGTCAGTGGTCTCAATTTCTCCATGTGGCCAGAGGCAGAAGGCTGGCAGTGATTTCCCTTCACTCATTCTCCCAGCCCTAGAAGAGAGACCCTTTCCACCTTAGCAGCAGGTACAAGGCATTCACAAACACAGAAACCCACCCGTGAGGGAGGCACTAACCCAGTTTCTCTGTGCGCAGCATGATTTCAACTCTGGCGCATAGCTATTGCTGTTGTTTCCTTCTTTGTTTCTGGCAGCTGGAGCTTTTCCTTTCTTAGTTTTGAGCTTGACTATGAATCTACTATTTTCTTAAAAAGAAGTTTATCCAGCAAGTCCCTGTGTATGGAGCCAGAGTGGATATTTCTACCACATCTTCGCCTGTCACACTGAAGGGAAGTCAGCTGTTAAAAGATCATTTCAAAAGGATATAAAGTAACTCTTAGACCAATCTACAAGTGAACACATGTTAAAGATTTTATGTAACTCATTAATGAGAAAATCAGCAAAGATGTTTCACCAACTCGAAGAAGCTGAAAACCACACATTACAGATCAGGAATATTGAAAACTGAATGTGCACATGAAGGTAAAACCAACTTCTTCCGTAGTGCAGAGAGAAGTCAGTTAAACCTCTGCTGGACAGGACTGAGCCTGCAGTCTGTGGACAGGGGTCGTCTGGCACTGTTATCAGTTATCTACAATTTGCAGAGTTGTAAACCAGCTCAAAGGCAATGAACAGCTAGACAAGATGACCCAGAGGGTGTGTGGATTTAGATAAGGTTCAGTTTTCCACTGAAGCACAATTTTTCCCTACACGAGGCTGTAATTATTTGTTTTGTGTTTGTTTCAAGTTTCTCTCAGAAATAGGGGTTGGGTTTAAATTAGCGTTACACATCCAGGGCCTAGAATAATTTACAGTTACTTGGAAATGACTCACTAACTACAGATGGAATGAATAAATGTTGTGTTCCATATAGATTTTCTCCCCTGCCTTAAAGAGGGAGAAATTTTGAGAGACAGAATATTTATGTATGTGTGCATGTATTTATTTATGTGTGTCATATACATGTGACTCAGAAAAGGAACTGAGAAGCTTCTGTCCTCCACTCTACTCTTTCCATAAGTCCAGGCCTTCGTGGGCACGTTCATTGCATGGGGTCCTGCGTCATCAGTGCATCACCTTGTTATAGGTGAACATCGAAGTTGTCCATCAGCTGGGTCTAATTTCCTAAGACATCTCTGCCAAAGCATTTTCCTTTTGATAAGTAATGCCAGTTCTCCTCCTAGAATACATGTAACGAAAATTCTTAATTACATTCTTTTCAGATGCTTCTGCATCTGAACTGCTTAATGGCTGCCACCCTTTAGGTCCGGCCTTATCAGGGGGATCTCAGGGGCCTTGCCAGCAGCACCGTCAGTCAGGTAATTTGCATGAATAGTGCTTTAATAAACATCCAGCCCCCTTATCACTGTTCCCTGCTAGGACCCTCATTAGTCAGTAACCTAATTCAAGCTTGAAAGATTTCCTTCATGATGCCCTTTGTTTCCTTCCTATTGCCTAATTTTCTGTTCAGCAGGACATTTTTTCTGCAGCTTGTGACTTGTTTCTTGACAGACAAACATGAATTTTCTTTTCCTTCAAAATAAATGAGCACGTAAAGGCACACAGCCCATGTCCCATGAATGATGTGTTCAGTTAGGCAATACAATAAAGTGTCAGAGGGGCATTATCAAAACAGCCCCTAAAGTTGCCTTTAAAAACAAAATACAGTGACTTGTGAAAATAAAAGTCAGTAACTAGACTGTGCATATACGTGAAGGTAAATAGATAATCGAAACCACAAAATCAATTTAGTCTTTCAAATAATAGTTCCCATTTTACCAATTTAACAATGTGATTATCTCTCCCTTTTTTCCCAGCAAATTTGGGTTGAAATAATAATCGAAATTGGGATAGATCACTGAACAGAAATCTCTAGGAGTAATTCAAAACTCTTTAAACTCTTACAGAGAGTGTGCATGATCAGGCCACTCAGAAGGCTGTCCTCTTGCTCTCTGTATGTTCCCTGCTCGACCAGTGCCTACTTCACCCACACCCTGCTCACATGGCTGACCTTCCTACATGCTTGTCCCCCGGCCCCAGCTCAGTGGTCAGAACGTCTCCACCTCGATAGCTTATCCCAGGGGCGGTGAGATTTCCCTGGTAACTGATGAACCAACCTGACACCAATTCCCCCTGTAACTGGTAGCCTCCTCCCTGCCCCTGGGAGTGGAGATGGCTGCCTTGCCCTGCCTGCCATCTACCACACCAGGTGAGATGTGGCTCCCGGACCTTGCTTCTGACATGTAAAATCCTGCATCCAGTAAACCACTGATGTCTCTGTTGCTGACTCTGGGCTCTTTCTATGGTCTTCAGGCTGGGCAAGCACAGGGCTTGCAGGTCTGCGGGGTGCAGCCCAACATAGTGCTAAGCCAATAATTTTCATCCCCGGCTGCATATTACCATCACTTAGGAATGTTTCAAAACATGCCGATGAACTGGTCCCATCCATAGGTGTTCTGTTTTAATGGGTTTTAAATGAGGCCTGCGAATAGGTAATTTTCAGAAGCTCCCTAGGTAATTCTAATGTGCAACCAGGGTTGAAAATCTCTAGAAATTTTGCTCAGTAGAACTTTTATAAATAACATTAAATTGTGCTTTTCTTATTGTGAGATGACCGAGTTGTCATCTAGATTTCAAGGTGGTCCTTCAAGACATTTTTCTTTAGAAAAATAAAATGATATCTTTTGTGTTTGCTGAGCAGTTACGACATGCTTGGCTGGATTTAATCATGGTCGCCTAAAAGTTTGTAAGATGTATAATTTCTGTCATGTAAGAATCAGCAGCATGGATTCCTACTCAATCTCTATTACTTAGGAACAATGATCTTCAATTTGCATATTGTATTAAAAGCAAGATTCAACTTGCAGGGTTCCAGTGAATCATGAGTTACTTCTAAGCCAGGATACTCTCCTGTACACGTCCAGTCCATCCTGCAGCAAACATCCTTTGACTTAATTCCCACTGCGCAGAACACTCTTGTCTTTTTCTCTTTTTTGCCTGCTCCACATCACAGCTTTCTCCCCTCAATTCCTCCGTTTACCTGGCCAACTCCTTTTTGCTTTCCGGGTCTCAGCTGAGGGATTACCTTCCTTAAATAGCCTGAACGTGACTGCCTTTCCACCCCAGGTTCTGCACCCCACTGTGTGCTCCCAGAGCCTGTCCCTTGAAGCATTCACCCTGTGTCCCACTGGCCTCTTTTCTGACATGGATCCCCTGCTAGAAAACTCCTTGCTGACAAAGGCTGTGTTCTCTTCACTATCGCCACTTTGGTAGCAGTTGCTGTTCTTAATATTTTGTATAATCTATCCCGGTAAGTCTCTGAAACAATCCTATCAGGTAGTTATTGTTATTATTCCCATTTTAAACATGATGAAATGAAGCAAAAAAAGGTTAACTCGAATATTCAAATTCACACAGCTACTAAGAGGTGTTGTGGGGACTTGAACCCAGGCAGTCTGGCTCTGGAGTCTGAGTTCTTAATGAATATGCTGAGCAAACAAGTATAGCAGAATGAGTACAGAGTCATAGGGGCCTAGGGTTGGGTCAGTATGGCTCCCACTTCGGTGCGCTCTAAGTGATGATGCTGAATTATTGAGACAGTAGTCATCACATTTTCCCCAAAGAGAAGTGTGTGTGTGTGTGTGTGTGTGTGTGTGAGAGAGAGAGAGAGAGAGAAGGTGAGAGGGAAAGATTCATATTATCAGAAGTTTAAACACACAACAAAGGTGCAAGATTATGATAAGTCAATCAATGTCATGTTTGGGATGGGCCCAGGAGTCAAGTCAGACAGGTAAAAATGCAATATGATGTCATAGGATTGTGTAGTGTTTTTGAACCATCTTCTCTTTATCTTTTGCATAAAAAGAGGGGGCAAGCAGTAGTGTCCTATCTACCTGTGGCTTAACTGGACCATTTGAAACACCCTAGGTGACCTCATATGGAGAAAAGGATTTGAGAGTTCAGAAGTCTCAGAATTGTTTATCTTGTCAGTGGGGTAAATGAAAAGCAGGCAGAATTCTCTGTTTCAAACCCTATTTGGGGGCTGTATGGATTGAACCTTTTTATTAGTTTACTATTGCTGCTGTAATAAATAATTATAAATGTAGTGGCTTAAAACAACACAAGTTTATTATCTTATAGACCTGATGGTCAGAAGTCTGAAATAAGTGGGTCTCACTGGGCTAAAATCAACTGTATGGAAGTTTGCATTCCTTCTGGAGACTCCAGAGGAGAATATGTTCCCACCTTCTAGAGACCGCCTGCATTCCTTGGCTTCTGGCCATGTCCTCCATCTTCAATGCCAGCAACATAGCATCATCAAATCTCTCTCTCTTACTCTGACTCTCCACCTCCCTCTTGTAAGGACCTGTGGGATTACATTAGCCCAGCTGGATAACCTAAAATAATCTCCCTATCTCAAGATCCTTACCTTAATCAAATCTGTAATGTCCCTTTTGCCATGTAAAGGAACACATTCACAGGTTCCAGGGACATCTTTTGGGGTGGGAGCATTATTCTGTCTGTTAAAACCATTAATAATCTCTAAGAAAAACGTATGTAGCCGAAGGATGTTGTTGTATCTGGTTGAGGGATAGTGTAGAAAATAAAACCAAAGGCTCAGATTTTTTTTTTTCAAACATAGAATTCAAAAAGAAACTGCTTTTTATAAGAATTGTGTTGCAGGAAGGATGGATGTAGGTCTTCCTCAGTCAGAAGCTTGGGACTACTCCATCTCAATTCCATACACATCGAAATTACTTGCCTTCTCTCCATGAGAATAGCCTAGGATGCCCCCTCCCTCCCTGCTCTGAGCAGTGACGTGTGGTCAGAAGGGAGCACAACCTCTTGACATTCAGGAGAGACAAGACCATTTGATGCTCAGCAGAGGAGGTGAAGGGAAATTTTGCTGTCATCAATTAGCAAACTTCAAAAAGTTTATTTGAAAAAAAGAGACAATTCCAAATCTTTCAAGAGGATCACAGTGTCTTTCCAATAAAACATTAAAGAACTCTCCTTTGGTAGAGATTTTAACATTTTTCTTCTAACTGTGTTGGCTTGTATCCCTGTTGTAATGATGTGGAGGAACTGGTTTCATTAGGAGATACATGTAAGGTGGCTCATATGTCTGTATTTGAGAAGTGACTTCTGGCTGGAGCTAAAAAGGCTTCTCCATAACTCCCACTTCATGTCCAAGTCTGCAATATTCTCCTGTTGTCAGTCCCACTGGATGAGGCCGTGGGTGAGTGAAGCAGAAAGCCTCGTTAAATGGGATGCTTTTCTCTGCACTCAGCAGTGTCTCTGGAGACGTTTGACAGGTTTCTCTTTGCCCTTTGTGTTTTTGAAACTTTTCTCTAGTGAGGCATGAACAAAATCTAATGGACAAGCAGTGAGTCTACAGAGGGTCTGTTTCCATTCATTCTGTATCTCAGATTTTCATGACACGTGCTCCCCGATGTTTTCTTTTTCACTCTCACATTGTCAGATTTTAAAAGGCAGCCTCTGCAGCAGGTTAAAAATGGGAGTAAGGTTATGGGATCAAAGCCCATGCACGGTTCTCTGTACTCTCTGTATTGGACTGAATTTTGCACCTCCTCCCGGCCAAAAAAAAAAAAAAAATTCCTTATTGAAGCCCTGGACCCTAATATGACTATATTTGGAGATAAGACTTTTAAAGAGGTGATTACGGTTAAATGAGGTCATAAGGTGGGGGCCCTAATCCAGTAGGACTGGTGTCCTTATAAAGAGTGGAAGAGACACCAGGGAAGTGTGCTCACAGAGAAGAGGACATGTGAGAACACAGCAAGAGGAGAAGCCTCAGGAGAAACCAACCTGCCAGGACCTTGATCTTGAACTTCCAGCCTCCAGAATTGTGGGAAAGTAAGTTTTTGTCGGTTACATCCCCCAGTCTGTGGTATTTGGCTATGGCAGCCCTAGCAAACAAATACACTCTCCTCTTTCCTGTCATGGGGGCTAGAGACACTTCAGATGGCGACTGCTCCACTGGCCTGGGCCCCCACTTCAGCACAGCAAGGACACAGCAGCCCAGCAATGGATCCACTGTGAACATGGAACGTAGGCGAAAATGTTACCTTTGCAGTCGCAGAACACTGAGACTTGGGGGCTGTGTATCCTGGCTGCCGACGATGGTGGTTGTTGTTACTTTCACCTTCAATATTGGAAAATGAAGCTGATGGTTCAGGTGACTTGCCCAAGTTCTTCTGTCTCCTGAGCTAAGTTTCTGTTGCTGGACAAGGCTCCTACAACAGCTGTCATTTACATGTTTAGCTTGTAAGAGAAGGGAAAAAGTCTTTCCCCTCTACTCATCTTAGGTTCTCAGGCTTGGGCTCTGTGTGTTAGACTGACAAAAAGACAGATTAACGAGAGAAGAACAGACAGACATTGATTAATGCATGCACTGAACGCACAATGGGAGCAATCAGTGATGAGAAACTCAAACGGGTGGTTAGAACTTGGGCTTCATACATAGCATCTGAACAAAACAACAATACATTTTTAGAGAAGTGATAAGACGAAGGAAAAGAACTCTGAGTTTCTAGGGCAGCAAACTGAAAGCAGTAAACAGAACTAATGGACAGGACATGTTATATAGATTTTTCTGGTGGTCTCTGGGCTGACAAGGGTCTAGAATTATCTCTGGGAATTAAATTCTGTCCTTCCTGGTAGAGAGGAGAGGAGAGGTAGCGTTACAAATTGATGTCTTGCTTTTAGGCGAATAGGGGAAGGTCAGAGCTTTTCTTGTATCTGCTTCATTTCGACTGCTTTCAGCTCAAAAATCAAAATGCCAAAGTGGCATATTTTTGGGTAGCATATTCTGCTACCCTTTAGGATCTCAGAATTTGGAAACCTAATGATTCAAAGGAAAAAAAAATCTGTTATGGGGAGAATAACAGCTAGCATTTGAAAGGTAATTTGAAATAAGACAACAGAGAGCAGGTAAATTAGAAATTCTGTTAGAAACAGCAACAACAACACCTGGTTTTTATTTTTGTTTTTTTCAAGTTTCAAACAGAAGGTAATATTATTTATGATCCTGGAGCTAAAATAGGCCTGAATTCAAATGCCAACTCTTCTGTGTGACCCCAGACAAGTGCTTAACCTCTCAGAGTATTAGTTTCTTCCTCTTTAAAATTATGATGATTAAAATAGTCTCATCAGCTTGTAGGGGAGAGTTTAATTGTATCATAAATGCAAGGTTCCTGAGGTGGGGGAGATGTCCCATAGTTCCCAGACCCCTTTCCCCAACACCACAGGTGCTTAACGAGAGACCTTCAAGGGTTAAGTAATGCTTTTCTGAAAAGTTGTTTTTAAAATGGTCTCTGCAGCAGCCCTAGAATTCTGAAGGAGAGGGCCTGAAGGTGATCGTCCCTGCAGGGAATGAAGCCATTATAAATTATGACAGTTTCCTCTAAGTAGAGGCAAAACACCAGGGCTTTAAAAGACCCATAATGTCCTGTTCTACATCTCAAAGACTTCATGGAGACATGGATGTAGAATGCCTGGCAGCTTTCTGCTTGGTCCAAATGCTTCCAAGTGTTAAAAGCCCTTGCTGTCTCAATCTCTTAAGCCAGACCAAAGTAGCACATAAAAGAAGTTTTAACTCTATCCACTCTTCCAATCTGGGGGGGCATATGCTGGAGCCAGCCTCTCTGCCAGGGAGGTGACAGAACCCAAGAAAGCAGTAAAAATAAAAGAAAGAATTTTAAAATTGAACACCAAACAAGACACACAAGTGAATAAGCACACAGATAGTGCCTTGGGAGAAAAAGCAAAAAAAAAAAAAAAAAAAAAAAAGCTTAAAATCAAAAAGAAATGAAGGAAAAGAGAAAAAGGTTTGAGAGAATATGATGAACACTGAAGACATGCAAGGAAGATCCAACATACTCAATCCCTAAAGAAGAAACTCAAAGCTAGGCAGCCAAATAATAAAATTACAATTCACCAGGAAAACTCTCCTGAAATAAAGAAATTTTTATTTGGAAGTGCTTTGAAACTACGCTTTGAAGGAGGACCCTGTGTAACAAATACCAAGTAACAAATACCCAGACATATTCTAGCAAACTTTTTCAACTAAAAGGAAAAAGAAAAACAGCCATTGGATATCTAGGCAAGAAGAACATGAGACTTATAAGGGAAAAAAGATCATCATCAGATTTTTTACTAGTCCAAAGAAAATAGGGTAACATATTTAAGATACTCAAGGAAGGAAATGTGTTCCAAAGATTTTATATACTTGGAAGCAAAACTTCCAAGTATAAAGAGCACTGTAGGGGAGGAAGGAGTCCCCTCTGCCCTCCAAGGCTTGATAACTGGGGCTATGAAATAAGCTGACAATAAGCAGATTAACAGGAGACAACTAATACAATAAATAAAAATCTATTAAATTTTAATCTTACATGCACAGGGGCAGCACAGGGGAAAAAAAGTGAGTCCTCATAAAGACAGTGAGTTTTGAGAGTTTATACACCCTCTTAATAAGGGAAGGGGAGGGGAGCTTTAGGCGACTTAGGAGGGCAGATGATTTTTAGGGAAGATGAATGGGCTCTTAGAAGAATAAGTGCAAGATAGGATAATGCGTGACAAAGTTTGGGTGTGCTGTGGACATCAAGTCTTCTCTCCAATAATGAGAGTCAATCTTCTCAGGTTGTTGAAGCTCCCAGAGAAGGGATTTATAATAGTTCGGTTCCTTTTGGAGAATCTGTCTTCAAGCAGACAAGGGGACTTCAGAGAAAGCCTCTCCCTACATTTGCTGTTTTTCAAGTGCTTTCAATTCAAAATAATCAGTATAACATAGCAGCATGTTTTGAGGTGGCATGTTCAGCTGATGGGCTGAACTCCTTCAATACGGACTCCTACAGAACTAGGGAACTTTGTTTCTACGAGGAATTTACTAGAGAAAAAGCTTCAGACAACCAAAATGACTAGAGAGACATGAGCTGACGGAATGGTGGGATGTGTTAAATACAAACTTACTGAAAAATTAAGATTGAAATAAGGATCAGAAAGAGAGACAATCGGAAAGAGCCATATGCAACAATGTAGACACAATAAAAAATTAAAAGAAGGGAGGGATAGAAAATTTAAAAATGTAAAAATCTTTATTGTTTTTAGTGATCCTAGTGGGTGGTAGCAGTCTTAGCGATGTTACAAGTGTCAGTTCTATGTGTATAGTGTAATTATGGAATGAGTAATTACGCAGTATTCTAATTCTATTACCTCCTATGTCCTTGAGAACCAGGACTTCTGTGTGGGAAATGGAAATAGAGACATTTATGAAAGAGGTTAAGTTAAAACTCTGCAGTCCTGAAATTGAATTGGAAATCTCAGTGTGAGCCCATGAGGTATTTTATTTTATATCCTAGCTCTGTCTGCTGAAAAGTCCTTGAAATAATGACCAGTGCAGTGATAATGAGCATTCCTACTGCCCAGATTATGATATTAAAATACCATTTCCCACTAAAAGCAATCAGGGCTTCTTGAATAAATAGCTGATTCCTGGTCTGTGGCAGGAAATGTATAAGCCTGGATTATTTTGTCAGAGCAAGTAGCCAGGAAGCTATCAGAGGACTATCAGGACTCAGGAGTCAATTGGAAGGAGTTCCCACTGCTCCAAAATGGAACAATTTGAGTTTTAATAATAAGAAAAAACAATAATAATTAAAATACCTAATATTTAATAATAAGGAAAAAACCCCATCAAACTTGTTTACGTTCATGAATTCCTACCTTGCCACATTGCAGGATGACAGAGAACCACTTCATCTTGAAAACTAAAAGAAAATAATCAGGATTTATCCTGCTTCTTCTATATCAATTTACCAGTGGGTAAGCAAATAGTAAATAAAGAAAGGTCTCTTTATAGAATTATTTTATATAATAACTACAATAAAATCATGTAATTAGCACACAATCATTTTGCAACCCACCACTCTCACTTAACAGATGTAGGCTAAGCTGTGAGCTTCAGTGGTTGCTATCATCAGAGATGTAGAGACCATCAGACCGTTATGAGCCTCCTGATGAAGGAACACTCCACTATCTAAATCTTTGCCAAAGGGATCGAACTAAAACCTGATCAAGCCTCTAGGTACAGCTGCATGCATGAACTTCACCATGAACATATAAATCAGTAAAATCCAGACTAGCAAACTCTGTAGTTCAACTTGCCTGGGTTTTTCAACAAACATATTTTTAGGAACAGAAAGAGATGGAGCAGGAATCTGTAAATGAAAAGAAATTCAAGTACACATCACATTTTTTTTAAATGGGAAAAACAAAATGTTGGCAACAGTGCAGAGAAACAGGCTAACTCATGTACCACAGTGCAACTGTAGAACACAGTCACTCTGGACAGTAGTTCAACAATCTTTTCTAAAATTAAAAATGCACTAACCATATGACCCAGAAATCGCATTCTTTGGCATTTATCCCAGAGAAATAAAAAGTTGTGTTTACACAAACATCTATACATGAATGTTCATAGCAGCTTTATTCATAATAGCCAGAAATTGGAAACAGCCTAAATGTTCTTCAATGGGTGACTGGTTACAAACTGTAATACATCTGTACCATGGCATACTACTCAACAATAAAAAGTCTGTGTATTAATACATACAACAGTGTAAATAGACCTCAAGGAAATTATGTTGTGTGATAAAGTCTCTCCAAAGGTTACATGATTTATAGATCCACTCTGGAATATTCTTGGAATAAATTATGGAAATATAAAACAGATTAATAGTTGCCAGGGGTAAGATTTGAGAGGGGCGGAGATGGTTGTGGCTATAAGGGGGTTAGTATAAGGGAAACTTGTGGTGATCTAAGAGTTCTCTGTCTTGATTGTGGTGGTGGTTACCCAAAGCTACATACATGATAAAAATTGCATAGCACTATAAACACATACACACACAAATGAGTGAGTATATAATTGATGAAATTCGAATAAGCTCTGTAAATTGTATCAATATTAATTTCTTGGTGCTTATAGTACAACTGCTATACAGGATGTTAACATTGGAGGAAAAGAGTGAATGGTGCTTGGAACCACCCTGTACATTTTTTTGCAACTTCCTGTGAATCTATAATTATCCCTCAAAAATTTTTTTAAATGGGCAAGGTTAGACAATAGTAGTTAAGAATGCACAACTGGGTAAGAAAACTAGCAAAATGTAAGAAAGTGGTTACTATATAAGTTGTGGTAAAGGTAGTTCTGGAGGGACTGCGGGAGGGAGTTGTAATCAAGATGGGTGTGTGAAGGGGCTTTGACACGTTTGGTGAAGTTGTATGTCTTGACTAAGGAGATGGTGTTAGGAATTTGCATCATAGTAATTCACCAAACTATATTTTTTGTGAAAGTGTTTGTGTGTGTGGTGTACATGTACACGTATGTGTATATTCTCTGGATGTGCTTTTGTTTGTGGAGCAGAGGAAAAGGTGAACAGGGACCATTTAAGCACACACAGTAGATTACTTTCACCTAATACCAGACAGCTGCTGAAATTGGAAGGCTTAATGAGCTGGTGTAACGCTCTTAGGTTTATGTCTTTGCATCAACAGGGAAAAACCTCCAAATGATCCAGGTTTAAGTAATGGGATGCATTCTGAATTGTTAAAATTAGACTATTTTGGTAGCAATGAACATAGACAATTCCATGCTTCATCTTGAGAATGCATGTTTTTAAAGATAGCAGGAAATCCATAGTTTGGGCTGTGGTGAATTATAATCTAATGAATTTGCAATGATCATAAATTATTAAGCCACCACAAAATTGTAGCTAATTGGATTCCAAGGCCTGTTAAAGCTTATAACCATTTCCACTGATATTTTCAAGACCTTCTTACAGAGTGAGCATCTTGACTATTCTGTGTGTAGGATGGGTGAGGAAGGAATGTCAGGACTCTTTTCCCTAAAGGGAGTGTCCCAGAATGCATTTGGTCTCTCTCACCTTGCATCTGGGGAAATGCTGCAATATATTATAATGGCCTTTAAATGTGACGTGTGGTGTGAGGTGATACCTCATTGTAGTTTTGATTTGCATTTCTCTGATAATTAGTGATATTGAGCATTTTTTCATGTGCTTTTTGATCATTTGTATGTCTTCCTTGGAGAATTGCTTGTTTAGGTCTTATGCCTATTTTTGGATTGTGTTGTTTGTTTTTTTCTTATTATATTATATGAGCTGCTTATGTAGTCTGGAGATCAAGCCTTTGTCGGTTTTGTCGTTTGCAAAAATTTTCTCCCATTCCGTAGGTTGTCGTTTTGTTTTATTTATGGTTTCCTTTGCTGTGCAGAAGCTTGTAAGTTTAATTAGGTACCATTTGTTTATTCTTGCTTTTATTTCTATTGCTTGGGTAGTCTGCCCGAAGAGTACATTTTTGAGATGTAAGTGAGATAATGTTTGCCTATGTTTTCTTCTAGGAGGTTTATTGTATCTTGCCTTATGTTTAGGTCTTTAATCCATTTTGAGTTGATTTTTGTACATGGTGTAAGGGAGTGTTCTAGCTTCATTGATTTACATGCTGCTGTCCAGTTTTCCCAACACCATTTGCTGAAGAGACTGTCGTTATTCCATTGTATATTCTTGCCTCCTTTGTCGAAGATGAGTTGACCAAAAGTTTGTGGGTTCATTTCTGGGCTCTCTATTCTGTTCCATTGGTCCATATGTGTGTTTTTTGTACCAATACCATGCTGTCTTGATGACTGTAGCTCTTTAGTATTGTCTGAAGTCTGGGAGAGTTATTCCTCCAGCCTCTTTGTTTTTCTTCAGTAATGCTTTGGCAATTCTAGGTCTTTTGTGGTTCCATATGAATTTTATTATGATTTGTTCTAGTTCTGTGAAATATGTCCTGGGTAATTTGGTAGGGCTGTGGAGAAAAGGGAACCCTCCTACACTGCTGGTGGGAATGCAGTTTGGTGCAGCCACTGTGGAAAACAGTATGGAGATTCCTCAAAAGACTAGGACTAGACTTACCATATGACCCAGGAATCCTGCTCCTGGGCATATATCCAGAAGGAATCCTACTTCAAAAATACACCTGCACCCCAATGTTCATAGCAGCACTATTTACAATAGCCAAGACATGGAAAGAGCCTAAATGTCCATCAACAGATGACTGGATAAAGAAGATGTGGTATATTTATACAATGGAATACTATTCAGCCATCAAATGGCAACGTAATGCCATTTGCAGCAACATGGATGTCCCAGGAGAATGTCATTCTAAGTGAAGTAAGCCAGAAAGAGAAAGAAAAATACCATATGAGATTGCTCATATGTGGAATCTAAAAAAAAAAAAAAAGAACATAAATACAAAACAGAAACAAACTCATAGACATAGAATACAAACTTGTGGTTGCCAGGAGGGTGGAGGGTGGGCAGGAACAGATGGGATTTCAAAATTGTTGAATAGATAAACAAGATTACACTGTATAGCACAGGGAAATATATACAAGATCTTATGGTAGCTCACAGCAAAAAAAAAATGTGGCAATGAATATATGTATGTTCATGTATAACTGAAAAATTGTGCTCTACACTAGAATTTGACATAACATTGTAAAATGACTGTAACTCAATAAAAAAATGTTAAAAAAAATAAATAAATGTGATGTGTGGGTTCCTTGGCTGTCTCCCCATCTTAGTACTTCAAAGCTGCTTGACCGCAGAGAATGACCAGGTCCAGAATGGACTCTAAACAAGTGCTAGCTGAATGGAACCTATTGTGTGCAACAGGTTTTTCTCAAAGATTCTGGCTGGGAGCATTCCTCAAAGAAGATTCTACCAGATTTCCACATGGTAAAGGAGAAACATTTACCCAAAGAGTATGGTATAAATGTTTTATCAAAGAGGGAATGCATTTGCAAAAGAGCTTCCCAACACAGGTGAGAATATGGAAGCTACAGAGCAGGTGTGTATGAAGTCTAAGAACACAGTCATTGGAGAGTTCAGGGTGGAGTCCTCAATTTGCAGATTTTACAGGTACTGAGAGTGATGATTTCATATTGAATGGGGAGGGCTAAGTGATGATCAGTAAGGCAATTTAGTGGAGAAGAGAGATGTGTGGTCTCGTCACCAGGTTGGGGATGGGCGTGGAGTGAGCTGTGCAGGGGAGGTGACAACATTTGTAAGTTTAATAACCTGGAATAGCAGAGACGCCAGTCCATATTTTGTTCCAATAATTTCTTACTCTGTCTCCTCTTTTCTTCCTCGTCTTTCACCTTTAGAAAACCACCCCTTTTTCCCCTGTTTATTTCCTCTTGGTTTTAAGGTAACAGTGTCATTATATCTTGAGTGTCTAAAAGATGTAACAGTAGTTCTAATAACAGGGAACTCAACTGAAGTTTAATTTCCTCTTTGGGACTTTAGTGTTCCTTCTGAACATTCTGCTGTAGCTCTTTGAAGGAGAAATATCAATTCTGACATATCTTGGTTTAGAATAAATTACTTACCAAGTTGTTCACACGCTTGTTATGAAGCAATTTGGGCAATCACTAAATTCATGAAATGTAATGGTATGAATCTAATAATGGGGAATTTCTTATACGACCAGAATAAAGTCATCTCATTGGGAATTTATTCTGGTTTTGAAAAGTGATGCTCTGTTTAGTTGCCCTTCTGTAATATTTGTCCTTCCATATGGTTTTCTCTATTCAAGAAAATTAACGGTTGTCTTAGAATGGATAGTCTATGGAAGGAAGCTTTATTCTTCTGCATGATCTGCCTTTGGTGTTGCTAGCCATATGTGGTACTCAGCTGTTAGTAGTTATAATATGGAAGGAGTAAATAGGCATTCTTATTTGTAATGGTGTCATGGCTCATCACATGGCAAAGCAGATGTGGACACACCATCTTCTGTTGCCTTGTCTGTCTGCCTGCTTTGTCTCCATCTCCCTCAATAAAGGTCATCCTTATGGAGCAAGCCCCTAATCCATACCTTGGAACTTTGCATTTCAACTTCGGTGCCATTCCCACCGCCCTCTCCACTCTCTGCAGGCAGGCATGCCATTCAAGCTGGCCAGAAGGAGCCCGTGCCCCACCAGGAGCACATGGAGCCATTCACCTCCTTTCCTTGGGCCTCTTGGGACATCAGCTTTCAGGCTCTCTTGTCACACACACAAGAGTCAGGCTTATTTCACTGATCTGCCTTCAGTCCTGAATGTCAAAATGTTTGAACCAGTTTTTGAGTAAAAACAGTCTTAGACAACTCCTTGGCTACTTAACACTCATCTTTCCTCCTCTGGTTGTTTTGGCCCTTTCAAGGGGCAGGAGGACAGGTCTGTGTCTGCTTGTCTTCTTCCCTGGCCCCCTTGTGTCCTCATCCCTAGCACAGTGCCTGACACAGATGATTATATTTTTACTAAGTCGTGAGTGACACCATGAATAAATGCAAAAGGGAGGCATGCTGACTTGCAGCACCTCTTCTTCATGTTCTTTCTCAAGTTCTGTTTTCAGTTTCATGCTTTCTGTGTTGTGGCCTCCATTTAATTACCATATGATCCAGCAATCCCATTCCTGGGAATATATCTGGAGAAAATTCTAATTTGAAAAGATACATGCACCCCAGTGTTCATAGCGGCACTATTTACAATAGCCAAGACATGGAAGCAACCTAAATGTCCATCGACAGATGACTGGATAAAGATGTGTGTGTGTGTGTGTGTGTGTGTGTGTGTATGTGTGTGTGTCTATATCTATATATGTATATAGAATACTACTCAGCCGTAAGAAAGAATGAAATAATGCCATTTTCAGCACCATGGATGGACCTAGAAGTTATCATACTAAGTGAAGTAAGCCAGACAGAGAAAGACAAATATCATATGATATCACTTATACGTGGAATCTTTCATCTTTTAATGAATATTTATTGAATATTCCTCTTAACACCGAAGTTATTGCTGTGTCCAGAATTATGCTGGATGCTAGATTTATCATACTTGATGTACTCGTGAAGTCATAATCCAAGCCCAGAAAGTTCAGCGTCCACTGGGTCTGGTGGGCAGTCAGGTATAGAAGTAAGTTTTCCCTTCCCTAAGTATATTATGCCTTTTTCATTTGATCTCATATGGACAGATATACATGGGTTCCCCTTCCCCCTTCCACAACCAAGGAGTGCCTAAGAGAACTAGAAATAAAGTCCCACGGTGTCAAAAAGAACAATGTTACCCTTACAAGTACAGAATTTTTGGAATTGCATCCAGCATTGCTAGAAATCATACTGTTGCACACCTGCCAGCAGTCTTAATTTTAAAAACACATGATACTCACTTTCCTTCCTGACTAGGGTAGTATGTATCAAATTCTCACCCAGAAGTATTGAAAGCAGAAAATGCTTAGCATGGATATTATTGTTAGGGGATGTGGGAAGAAATAGCCATATAGAAACCTAACCTTTATATTAGGCCTTCTGTTTTCAGTTTAAAATTAACACAAACTTTGGACTTTGTTCTAAAATCATGCATTTGTTATCCATGAAGTAAAAATGAACCCCTGGAAAATGCGCCCTAATCTTAAGCTCTGTGTGCCCCTGGCCTGTTGCCTGCACACCCCAGTTTGCTAAGTTCATAAGTAGGATTTGCAAGTTTGAAAGATACTTTAAAAGTTCAATGAAAAAAATAAATTCTACCCTTAAACGCTTAGGTGATATTAAGAAAAATAAAATACGGGCAATATAAGGGCGATGCTGAGCATAACACATTCACACAAGATTTCAGAGAAGCAACATTTACTTTGAGAGGGGGAAACTTCCAGGAAGTTTTCAAGAGAAGGCAACATTCCAGGCAGTAAGAATCTTCCTTCATATGTAAAGTGAAAATATAGCTCAGGATCTACTTTTTAGTTTCTCTGTCTCTTCCTCCCACATCTAGTCTGAGAACAGCTCACCTCACAACTTCTGATAATCTCATCCTTTTGAATTCTTTTATTTGCTGCAAGTTAGGAAACAATAAGATTAAATTTGCTAAAGAATTGTTTTCTAAAGAAAACCCTAAATGAAGACTTTACAGGTGAAATGGGTGGGTTCAGGGACTGTGGGAGGGGTGTTTGGAACTCAGAGGACCTTACATCCAGCTGTGTTCCATGTAGTGCAGTGTTTTCTGAGGGACCACTCTCCAGATAATTGAGATGATGCTGTATTATTTGAGGATAACATATGCACTATAATGCATTATTACTATTTTGTTTCTGTTTTTAAAAATATCTTCATCGTTTTATTTCAACTAATGCATGGACTGACTCATTCCCAGTTTTGGAATGCCCGATCTTCAGTTGGGGTTTTAATGACATGTTGATGCTCCAGGAGGATTAAGTGGAGTGGAGCGTGGGGTAGTCAGGGAAGGGGGTTGGAGGAACAGATGGGGCCGGTCACACAGAATCTCAGTGAAATCTTGGCAGGCCCCGGGGTAAGGGCTCTATCTGCTAGGAGAGGAGAGGTGAGAAGTGTTTCAAGCAGGTGATGGACTTAAGGACGAGGTTAGCATTTGGGGTTGCTTATTCCAGCAGGTGATAAGTCCTTAACAAAGGGCAGTGGAAACAGAAAGGGTATGCTGTGGAGATGATTAGGAAGTCGAATTGGCAGAGCTGGGTGACTAATGGGAAACGGGTTTAGAGTGAGCCAGGAGAAGGTGTCGAGGTGCACACCTATGTTTTGGAGGGGCTGGAGAGAGAACACTAATAAACATTTAAGAATAATGAAAATAACAAACATACTGAGCACCTACTATGTACCCAGTGCAAGACTGAATGATTTACATGAGTTTTTAATCATCAAGTCTCATAGTAGCGCTTGGAATTTGGTACAATTAGTGTCTGCATGTTAAGGGTGATGAAACTGAGGCTCAGAGGGTTCACCCAGCCCAAGATCACGCAGCTAGAATGGAGCAGAGGTGGGCACCACAGGAATGACAAGACAAGAGAGACATAATTGTAGTCTATAGTAAAACAGGCACTTAAGGAATGTCTTTATGGGTGGCTGGCAATTTATTGTATGTAAAACACTTTAAAATATGTTATTTTCGTGGATCCTCACAAAACACTGTGTAGTAGACATTGTCATCGTTTCAGAAATGATGAAAGCGAGATGCCAGGGAGTCAGTCGGTTATCTAAGGTCACACAGTGGGTAGATGGTACATCTGGTTCAGATAAGAAGTCTGAGTACTTTGCAGAGAACATTCCGACTTCTTTTTTACAGGCACCATCCGTGCTATATCGCGGCTGCTCACGCTGTTGCAGGCTCCACGTCATTCATGAGGAAAGAGTGAAGAGGATGAAGTTTAGATTCTGGAATCAGATTGCTTTGATTGGCATGCCATTTCTCCTTTAAGACCTTGGTCAAATTACTTAATCTCTTGGAGTCTGTTTTCTTATTCAGATCATGGGAATAACGATTGCATCTTTTGCTATTTTTATGGGACTGCAGCCATAATTTTTAAAAGAGAATTTACGCAAAGTGCCTGGCACCTAGTAAAATTCAATAAACGTTAGTAGTAATAACAGTAGTTCAAAGAAATGACACACAATTAGCTGTGGAAGGAAATATTAAAATACACAAAATTGCATTTGCGGTGAACTTTTTAAAGAATTTCAGAAGTTTTAGAAAGAGCAATACTGGGGTTAGGAGATCAACAGTATTTTTAACCCTAATAATTATTTTTGTTCACACTGGCAGTAGGGTTTATGAACAGGAACGTTAAATGACTGGAAATGCACTTAAAGAAAAGCAGTTAGGCAACCCAATGCAACCCAGTCCTGGTGATGTCAGTATGCTCCTGAACACGGCTGGTAGTGGAGGGAGCAGAAAAGGTGAGATGGGCAGGCCTGACGTGCTGCAGAGCATGATAGGAGAGCTCTTCCCAGCATGCATTTGAGTTCCTTCATCACAGTCACTTGGTGAATGCATAAGAAATGCAAACTCGTTTTCCAATTGGACTAAACAAAAAATCTAATCTGAACAGCATTTGCTACACTGCGTTGAAGGGCATTCTAGAATCAGGTATAACTGATTTGGGAGTTATGTGTTCTGATTGCTTGCACTTTGTTTTTGTGTCCTTTGGCACAGGACACCTGGAGTTGGTGTATGGGCTTACCCTTCCACCTTTGCTATTCGGTTTGCATTCTGACACGTGTTTATTTGCTGGCTTGTATGTATACGTGTATTTGAGTTTTCTGCTTGAAATGTGGTATCTAGAATTTTTTTTCAAAAAGCAGAAATATACAAGATGCAAAAATATCTACACCCTAGTAGTTGAACCTAGTATTTCAGTCTCAGTTGAGTTTTCATGGTTGTCCTAGTGTTAAGCTGAAATAACTTTTTTTTTCATGAAAGTATAGTTGATTTACAAGCTGAAATAACAATAGAGTGACCAATTTAAAATTATTACTAATAGCGTTTTACTTTCTTATTTCCTAGATTTAGTAGAAGTGGTTAAGACTTTTTGTAATGAGTTCATTCTGTAACAGTAACCTTAGAATGCCTGTGATTTAAAACTAGCAAAAGTTCTTGAGAACATTATGCACACTTAGGGAAAGGAGAAGGGGTACACTTAAGCCTAACGGATATTTTTCAACATAACATTGGGCAGGCTTCCCCTGTCTGACAGTTCTGGGTCCACTGGGGCTTTCTAGTACAGCCGGATGGAGTTGTAGGTGCTTATTCAAATTAGGGCATGGGATGGACTTGGGTGATCAGGTTGTAAGTGTACCCTTCCAAGTTGGTACCCTCCCCCGCCATCTACTTCCAGGAGACTCTTAGCAACTGAAATCATCTCAGATCCAAGGTGACCAATGACTTAAATGGTCATAATTGGATTTTCATGTAGAATGTTTCTCTTTGGCATGTGTTCAAATGAGCTCAGGTGTTTGGCACCCTCAGATTTGGCGGTCAAAGGCATTTATGTCCTCATGCCTACAAACATAGCCTGGTTGGTCAAACAAGAATAAAGAATGAGCTATTACAGCAGTTCCCATGATCATATTGTATGTGTATAAGTTTGTAATTTTCACTGTGTATGAGGCAATAAATAATCATGCTACTGAGACCTTACATAGTGAGGCCAGTATCACCTCACTCAGTGATTGTCACCATAAAACCACAGCACCTCTGCATCTCATCGGACATTCAGAATGTTCTTAAAGGGCTAGAAATAGGCAAATCAAATCTCTTTTGAACTCTACTACCTCATATATGCCTCATGTGCCCATAACTTACCTGAATGAAGCCTTTAAATGAGCTGTTGATGTCCTATTAGCCATTTTTTTTTCCTCCCAAAGAAATTCATGTTCAGCTGCAAGGTAACTGCCCTGCCTGAAATTTACAGGTCTGTCAGCCATAAAAAACATTAATGCATAATACATAAACAAAATGTATACTCTTTTTGCAAAAAACGGCAAAAAAAAAAAAAAAAAGAGGGAGAGAGACAAAGGAGTTTAGTCTTTGCTTTCCAAAGGGAGAAAACATGAATGTTGCATTTTTATTTTTGATGCCTTTTTGCCTTTAAATATATGAGATGACTATTAATGCCCATATTCATAGCAGGGGTAGGAGGGAAATGCAGTAAATTGTAAAGCACATTTACATTATAACAAGGCCCAGGGAAGCACTGTAATTCACACAGTTATTTCAACAGAGGTTTGGACTCCCTCCAATTTAATTTTCTGAAGTTGGGCTGTGCAGCTGGGTCATTCCTGGTCTAATCTGGGAAATGTATCTCTTAAGGCTGTGGATCAGAATGCCAGTCTCCCAGCTGTCACCAAGGAACATCATTTACAGCCACTGAGGTCCGAGGGCAGAGCATCAGAATCACTTTATGTGGACCCAGCAGCCTAGCTAGCTTCATAAATTCTGTTGCAAAGAGCAATAATCAATATTTCATGTTTAATGATGCAGGGCTAAAATTAGTATAGATTTTATGTCTTCTACTTTTCCAAATTATGCAAACATTAGTAACCCCTTTTTTAGTGCCCTTGTTACACTTCCATTAAAAAAAGGGTGATGGGGTGGTGATAGGAGGAGATTGAGGAAGCCTGGTGATGTTTAACTGAATGATTGAATAGTCAAAAGGGTCAAAGTAATTTTGGCTTTTACCTTTTGTTAAATACTTACCCTTAGGTTAATACGAAATTATTCCCAGCTCAAAAATGACGTGTGTAAGTGGTACAGGCTTTGTCACCTATAGCTACACAATGAAGCAAATTGCAGATTGTGTTCACGTGTTTTAAGTTACCTTAAGTGCTCCGGGATATGCTGAGAATAAAATGGCCAGTACATAAGTTGGAAAAGTTAAAAGTTTGCCATTTAGCCGCAAGTGCACTTTAGAGAAAAAGCAATTTTGAGTGGATTTCTGATTTTAATCTTGTCCAAAGAACATACCCTGCTTGTTTAGACAGTAGAAGTAGCAGGAACAGGGAAAAAAAAAAAAAAAAAAACCAAGAAGAGTGTTTTGTTAGTGGTCAGGTTACGCGGCCGGCTAAGTGGCCGCAGAGCAGAGCTCGTCTAGCCTCTTAGCTGTACTCTCCTGTTTGTGACAGGAGAAGAACCTGCAGGATTAAAGTGGGAGGGGGAAGCCAGACACAAAAGAACAAGATCCAGAATCCACCATCCAGCGTAAGGGTTCACACCTAAGTGACTTCGGAACAGTTCTAATGACAGTGGGAAGCATGGGCTTATTTTGGCAAGCAGTCAATTATTCCCGCTAATAGTACAGCCTACAGTTCACAGGCACTCACAGCACAGATTTCATTTGGAAAAATGAGATTAAGGAATAGGGAATGCTCTCTGTCTGGGTTATACTTGAGTAATTCACTTGTACTTGCAGAGGGGCTTAGCCAGATGTCAAAAAAGTTAAATCAAGCATGGTAGAAATTGTCCCCTTACCTGGTGAGTCAAACTGAGCCAGAAAATTGAGGTTAGGCCCTTGAGTTGGGACAACTTCTCTGATAGGGAACAGCCATCAGAAAAACATGTTCTTCTGTTAATTAATGTAATTAGTTAATACTATTAATTGAATTTGTTGGATTATAGAAAATGAATTGCAAGGATAGGGCAAACAAAAGCAAACTTACGATCTTTGAGACTTATGAGCCAGAGTTCAGGGAGAAGACAGAGGACTCACTGAAGAGGGTGAAGGATGTGCCTGTGGATATGGGCAGGGTGTAGGGAGGACCACGGGGGATGGTGGAGCATCTGGGGCTAGCAAAAACTGGAAGCGAAAGAGGAGGGAAGGGAACAGTGGGAAAGAAATGTCTGGGAGGGGTGAGAAAAGGGAGCAGTTACGGGAATGTGGCAACAATGGCCAAGTGGCAGAGGCCGTCCCACGGAAGCTGTGGCCTTCAGTGACGCCAACCTGTGCTCTAGAAAGAGAGGGGAACAGAATAAATCCTCCAGCTGCTCTCTTCTGTTCCCCTCTGATCTCGTGCCAGTGCCTTCCACTGCTCAAACCCTATCCAGAGCCACAAAACTAAGAGGTTTGCTTGATAAAGTCTAATTTTGAGTCCCCTGGAGCACAGAGGAGAGTGGAGATGAGCAAAGAGTATAAATGGGAAGTCAAGGGGGACCAAGTGTCAGTTATGCAAGATGAGTAAATTCTGGAGATGTAATGTGCAACAGTGTACTTATTTAACAGTACTGCAGTGGGAACCCGAAATGCGCTAAGAGGGTAGATCTTAGGTGTTCTCACCATACTCACACACAGAAAAAAGAAAAGAAAATGGTAGTCTTGTTACTAATTTGTCCATTTCTTTTTCTGTTTTTTGTTACATCTGGGATACCGTCTAACTCACCTGATGTAATATGCATTTTAAAAATGCCGTAACTATTACACACCTTGTTTATAGACAGATGAAATAAGTTTATTCCAACCAAAAAAAAAATATGTGAGATGATGGATGTATTAATTAGCTTGATTGTGGCAGTATTTAACAAGGTGTACAAATGTCAAATATACACCTTAATTATGTACAATTTATAATTGTCAATTACACCTCAATAAAGCTGGAAAAATATAATGTTAAATAAAAAAGAAAGCTACAGAATGAGTAAAAAAAAAGAGAGAGTGAGTGTATCTGGAGAGACAGAGAAAAGTCACCAGAGGACATATAGTTTCTTGGGATTTGGGGGCTATTGAGCTGCTAAGATTTCTTTTCCTCTCAGTCAGATCAATGCATTCAATTCATTTATTCTACAGATATTTATTAGGTACCAACTAAATGTTTCATTGGGGGAATAAGGCACCTCAAGGTGAGTGAGTCACCATCTCTGACCTCAAGGAGCTCAGTGGTGGGCCTGGGTGGGTAAGGGGCATTGCTAAAACAGGGATCACTAGGAAGCAGGATGAGGTACCAGGCCCTCATGCTAAGTTAGGAAAGGCTCCATGGAAGAGGGAAATGTGGGGGGCCTCTGAAGGAAGAATGAGAGTGGGCCGGTAGCAGAGTTGGGGACACAGCTGTCCTCGAATGTCCAGTAAGAGAGCATGGGAGTTCAGGATTGGGTGAAGTTTCATCTGGAGAGACAATCAGGCTGTGGCTGAGGTCCTGGAATCCATCTGAAAGCACCAGGCAGCTGCGTTGGTTTCTAGCAGGGAAATGGCACATTTAGATATGAAACCAGAAACAATGAAGAGTAAGGGAAGAAACCAATGATGAGAAAGACCAATTTGTATATGTTTTTAATGGCAAATTAAAACTTTCTCAAAGAGTGAAACTCTGGGCGAAGATCCATTGAGCAAGCCAAATTCCTATCCATTTCCCAGAAAACAGGATGCAGTTTGGAACTTCCAGGCCAGTTGAATTGAAGTGCTTTTGTATAGTTAGCTTAAGTAACCAAATGATGAAATCAATCCTCCAAATTGTCAGCAGAGCAGCTGTTCAGAAAGCTCTTGTTAGTCATTGACCTTATGTTTAATATGATTTCCTAGAATGTAGACAGTTAGATTGAATAAAGTACTGCATCAAAGCCCTCCTGCCCCCTCCCCACAGCTCCCTGCAAATGAAGGAACCAAGGCAAATAGAGTAGCTGGCACGGAGTGCAAAAGCCCGCGCTTTCTTGCCCCCCAGATGCCCAGGGAAAAAGAGGAGAAGAAAACACATCACGCGCATGTGTAAGAGAAGACGGCTCAGTCTCTCTCCTAATCGTAATGCAGGGGGAGAGAAAGAGCAAGTTCACGACCTAAAAATCCACTTCTTGTTTTCAAGAATATCTAAGGATTCTTATCCACCCTATTTCCTTTCTGTGTAAAAGTAGCTTTAAACCTGACCTTTTATATGACCTGAATTTATTGCTTATGTCACTGGAGGGAGGATGGGATGTGCTGATGTACAGTGTGGTATGAAGTTGAACAAATGGGGAATGGGGATTGACCTAGGGATGGCCTAGGAGACGTGGATGTCTGGTGGGTTAGAAGCATGCTGAGACCAGTCCTGATGGTCTTTTAGGGGCGAATGAGTGATTAGTGCTAATTGGGGCTTCCTCATGACATTTCAGCAGTTTCTGATGTGAGACCAGTGGGGTGACCTCAAGGAATGGTGGTCTCCCCAGGACCAGACTTCTGTGGATCTTCCTTAAATCCTGCTGTGACTAACAAGACTGGGGACAGGCAGTCTCACCAGGAACCTGGGCCAACTTCTTTCATGTCTCTGAAGCTGAGGCAATGGGATTACGGGGACTGTGGAAGCCCGACATTCAGAGCAGGAGTGTGTGCACGTTTGTGTGTATGTATGTGTCTGAGCACTGGGGCTCGGGGATGAGGTTACCAAAAGAGTTACCAAGAGACAAGAGAGGATGTTTGCTAAATGGCCAAACCCATCTCATGTCCCTTAGCGTCCGTCACGCAGCAACCGGCAAACAAAATGCTGTTAACAGAGTAAATTTGGAAGAGTGTGGATAGATCCACATAAACACATCCTTACTCTGGAAGAATAACAGGAAACATTATCTTTAGTGATGGGAAAAAAAAATCACACAATTCGAGTGGCAGTATTGTATTTTAATTTGATCAAGAATCAAATTGTATGTTTAAGCACTTATCCATTGCAGAGCCCAGAACTCTTAATGGTGATTATCTCAATTTTGTTAACAGTTGTCCTGAAATATTATAACCCATAAGTACATGCAATCAATTTGTAAGACACTTCTTTTCTTTTTCACAGGAAGAACTGAAAAGATTGCAGAATCCTTTAAAACAAGTTAATGATGGAAAATATTTACTTGAAAAGTAAGTAAAAATACTAACAGAAATTAAGGTTGATGCTGAAAAGCTTACATTAAAAAAAAACTACTTGACAAAGACAGAAATAAAGAAGTAAATTTATTTTATGATATCATTTTGGCCAGGAATGTGGCTCATTTGAGATGGATGTATGGCTAGTTGAGCTACAATACACAAGCTGTACTGATTAACAGAGTAATATGATGCCAGAAGATGTCCCTGATGGTATGTCGGAGGGCTTGCAACTAACCCTGCCCTGTCTTTGGCTTTAAATCAGTGAGGTGTATAGAAGGAAGTCAAAAAATTTGCAGAAAGCACAAGGGTAACACCAAGACTAATGGAATGAACATTTGAAACAGCACTGCAGAATGGAACGAAACTGAGCTGGAATTAAAAGCAAGAAAAATAGAGATGAAATTGAACAAAGGTAAAAGTAAAGTCTTCCATGTAGGTTTTTAAGAAAATTGTACAATTAGAGCATGTGAAAGATGTATTCTGATTTCAGATCGTGGATAAATGCTTACAGGTTTTATCTGATATTAACACGAGACCATAGTTTTATGTGGCTTTTAAAAATATTACCACAATATTACTCTGACTAATAGGCATACGTTGTCAAGATAGAAATAGAAAAAATGAACTACCATGAATTGAGTATGTACAAAGCACTCTAGCAGTTACTGAACGCTTACAGATGTTTCCCCATCGAATTCTGATCATGGCCTTTTGACGTAGGCATTATTGTTTCCATTGAACCGATGAGGAAAGAGGCTCAGAGAGCTTTCAGCACTTGTCTCACTACACTCAGCTGAGAGTGGGGAGGATGAGAATGAAGCTCAGGTTCACTGCCACCAGAGCTCCTGCTCACAACCACTCAGTCCCACTGGCAAGTCCCTGTGAGTGTCACCATGCTTGGGTCTGGGCGCCCCATTAAAACGCACTTTGACCTCCCCAGGAGCACCAGAGGAGGTCATTTAAAATTGTGAGAGTTCTGGAATCATGCGAAACTATGCTTCAAAGAGCTGAGGATGTGTAGCTTGGGGAAAAGCAATCTCAGAGGAAACATAACAGCTGTTCTTAAACATCTGAAGGAATTTTCCTGTAAAGAGGGGCTAAATTGCTCTTCTTGCTCTAGCAAGCAGAACAGGAATCAATGAGCAGGATTTATGGAGAAACAGCTTTGTGACTCAGAGAAAAAAATATGGTAAATTTTGTAAAGATTCAGCCTGCCCACCAGAGTGGACTTCTTTGTTAAGGAGTGAGCTGATACCAGAAGTACCCAAGGGGAGTGCACATGACCAGCCATCTGAGATGCTGCGGAAAGCATTCCTGAAAATGGAAGACCCTGGATTTGATTCCTCTTTCTGCTTTTTCCTGGCTTTCTGAGTCTAGAAAAATTACTTAACCACCTTGAGCCTATTTTCCCACCCTGGCTTGACAGTCTTCTTGAGCGCATGAAACGAGGCTCGCATGATAGCGTGGTGCCTTCGATGGAGCTCCTTCCCTACCCGCCTGGGGGGCTGTTTGAACCAGGCAGACTCTCAAGTTCATCCCATGTCTGTGATTCTAAGAGTTTGCCATGTTAGCACTTGAAGAACAGGTTCATTTGATCAAATGAAGTTTCTGGCTTACCTGTGGCTTTCATTTACCCTTGTTAATTTACCCTTGTTTAATTTACCTGGTTCTCATTAATATGAATAAATAAGAATAAAATAGTTTGATATTCCTCCTCCCTCTCGCTACCACCATCGCTAGTTATATGTAAACAATAATACCTGAAGGCTTTTGGCTGAAACTGGAAAGAAGGTTTTGTGTTCTATGGTGATTAGTGTGATAATGACATTAGATCAGTGGTTCATCATCTTGACTGCACTTACAATCACCAGGGAGTTTAATAAAAATGCGCTGGCCTAAGCTCCCCCAACCCCAGACAACTCAAGTATGAATCCCTGGGGGTGAGGTCCTAGAATCAGTATTTCTTAAAAGCTTCCTTCATGTGATTCTAATGAGGATCTGGGGTTGAGAACCAGTGGTCTACATGCATTTTAGATTTTTTTTTTTTTTGGTTGTTCAGTAACCTCATTTAGCTTAATTGTCTGAAGACACACTTTCTCTGCGGTATTCGGCTCAGCTCATTTATTTATTAAATCTGGCTATGCTGTTTTTTTATTATTGATTTTAATATAGGAAGTGAACTGTAGAAGTTTTTTTTTTTTCCCTTGCTAATTGACCACAATTCTATATTAAGTCCCTCACTAACACCAACATGTATCTTTCCCAGCTCTGTGCTGACAGGAAGATATGTGAAGATTAATGGTCTATGTGTAGACTTCTGCCTCCTCCCCCTTCCTCTGTTCTTTCCCTCTGATTATCTAGAAGCCTGAGAAAGCTACAAAGCTTCTGGAAATGGCCAGTCTGCTTTGTGTGCTTATTTTTCCCAGTCCTGATTGAGGAATTCCAGGGATGGAATTTAAAGTCTTCCCTCAAAACACACAGGACTTTCATGCTTTGTCCTAGCAGTGGCTGCCAGTTGGGACAACCCTACCCACTTGCCTGGAGTTCTGAAGGTCTTCCTGGTCTGCTTCAGGACAGGCCTGTGTCCTTCAAAGCTGTCAAATTTGATTGAAAAATTGGTGTGCTTTGAGTGAGCAGATTAGGCATTTCATTACAGCTGTAGCTGACTTAGGTGCTGATGTAAATCATCTCAGCTACTTGAAATGACCGTAAGTTAAGTGATAGTGGTGTCATAACAGTTGATCGGTTATTCCCCCTTGGAACATTACAGTTATTCTGAATGCTCAACAGGGCTTTGTGGTAGACAGTCAGTGGGAAGGGCGGGGAGGCTGCGACTCCGTTCTATTTGAGACCATATACTGGGCCACTCTGGTGCATTTGTGTTCTCTCTCTCTGTGAAGCTTGGCATGTGCCCATACAGAGAAGAGTAATTAGTCAGGCCATTAATTAGGAGGCTGCTTATGACTCTGTTGTTTTTGGTAATCATCATTAACTTCAGTAAGACCTTAGGCTGACTGCTATGCTTGGTAAATGCTGAGTCAGGCTGGGTACCCGACACACATTCTTCTGACATCGTCACTTTATTACCCACAGGCAATTATGGATAGAGTGAACGAAAGCTACCCAATTGAAACCTACAGATATTCGTAGTATATAGTTTGTTGAGAATTTATACATTGTAATCCCAAATTAATAAATTTGTTAATATTATTAAAAAATTTCTCTTTGTGATGACTTGAGCCCTGTCTTTGGTTGCTATATATCAGCAGGGCCCACAACACCTCACTTGTATCTCTGTTGCCCAATTTGCTAATTTGTTATTAAGGAGTATAACTTACAGCACTTAAAGTATCCTTTTTCTAAGGCTGTTGTTCCTACAAGACTACAGAACTATAAAAATGAGACTTTCCATGCCTACCGACACTGGATTAGGTCTCTCTGTGTTTCCCCTTTAATAACATCCATCACATTTAAAATTACTTGTTCAATATCCATCTTCTTGGACCGTAAGAACAGGAACCACGTTTAGTGTTTTCACCATTGTATCCCCATGTTTTACATTATTCCTAGCCCATAGGAGACATTTACTATATCTATAAATGAGGGAATGAGGTTAAATTAATAATGGACCCTGAACACCAACAGCACAGACCAGATGAGACGGTTTTTTCCCTTGCCTCTCAGCATCCCATCTGGGCAACCACAAAGCTATCTTGGGCTGATGGCACCACCTAGTGGCCATGTGCACATACATATGATCTATCATGTTTTCCTCATCACTTGGTTATTCCTTTCTCAGGAGGAGAGAATACAGTCATTATCCTAATGATGCCTTTGGCATGTTTTTTTTCTTATCTTTTCCTTTTCTTTACCATCACTGTAATACTGGTCCTCATTACCTGGCCAATTTGAATACCCACCTAAATAATTTCCTTCATTCTTCTTGCTCACTCCCACCACAAACCATTCTTAGACATCCCATTCATCACATTTTCCTGTTTCAAATGCTTTATTTCCCTGCAGCAGTGTTTTTCAAACTGTAGATCACAATCCATTGATAGTTTCTTAAATCGATTTGATGGGTCACCACTAGCACTTAAAAAAACTGAACTATAATTGAAAATATCAGAGTTGGTGGACATTTAGGTTGCTCCCATATCTTGGCTATTGTAAATAATGCTATTATGAACATTGGGGTGCATGTATCTTTTTGAATCAGTGTTTTTGTTTTCTTTGGATTCTACTCCTTTGTTTTAATATCTTCCTCATATGTATTACCTTTTACGTCTCAACTTGTCTAATTCCTGTCCATTCTTCAAAACCCAGCACAACTGCCATCCGCTCTGTGAAGCCTTCCTTGACCACTGTAGTATCCAGTGACTGTCTTACATAAACTCATAGGAGCAGTGACCATATATTCATCATCATCTGTCTTTCTCCAGGGCAGATTCAGGCTTTGTTCATAGCGGGAGCTCTGAAAAAGTTTACAGAATGAAAGGAGGAAAGGTTCACTAGTGGTAGCACTGTAGGGAATGAATTAAGTTCTTTCTACTACTCGCTAGTTGGACGATACCAGGAGATTTGTAACACTGTACTTACTTTCCCCCGAAACGGCCTAACGGTCCGCTTTCCTCTTTGCTTAAAGTAAATGACTTACATGCCTTAGATGAATGTTGAGCTGAGTGGCAGAAATCAAGAACAGTGATGTTAAAAAACAAAACAACATTTTCTTTCTATGTACAGTTATTTATCCACCACCCATCAATAGGAACTTTTAGGACCCTATTAATAAATTAAAGTGAATAAAATTGAATATATATTTGCCTTTTCAATTAAATCTAAATTGGCAGTATTATTGATGTAGATGTCAACTTTATGGGTTCAGCTATATTGAGGCATTATTTCTGTTTGTAGTCACCCGCTGGCCACGGATGTGGAGAATAATATTGAAAAATATCATCTCAATCTACAGCCCTTGGAATCAAAGGTGAAAATGTAAGTTATTTCAAAGTTTACTTTAAAGCACTTGTTTTAAAGTTCTTGCTTTCTTAATCTCTGAACTATTCTAGAATGTAGGGATACAAGAATTACACATTCATTTGTTTCACATTTATATGTTATACATTGTTTCCTCCCTGTTCTAAGCGGCAGCAAAGCCATTTGCTTCATCATTTCTTGGTTTTTCCCTTTTCGAGTAACGTTCTTCAGCTTCTACTAGCATTTCCACTGTCTCTCTTCTTAGTAACTTGTTAGTTCCACCTTGGAACAACTGGGTTATTTCTTTTACACACACTCGCACGCACACACACACATCTTTTCAACCCTGTTCCTTCTTCCTGCTTCCAGTCCAGCTCTTACCCAGTTGTTTTGGGAAAATATCTCTTCCCTTTCTTCCTCACTTCTTATCCTTTTCTTTCTTATTCTCTCTTAATAGGGCCAAATGAGAGTCCTTTTCCTCCACTACCAATGACTATTGCACAAAAATACTGCTAAATACACCTCAATATTAATAAAAGTGAAACTAGTAAGACCCAAGGTGAAACAGGTGATGTGGTATTCTAGAACAAAATAACGACCTTCTAAAACCATTACCAAGTAGGGAAGGGGCCTAACGTAATCACTGTAGATGTACTCTTAAACTGTGCTTGTTCTCTGTGATCCTTTCCCATTCATATTTCCTTCAGGGGTGCATGTAAGTATTGCCAGTGAGGGTGTGTATAATCTCTTCCTCCCGCTCTCTTAAACACACACACACACACACAGAGCTTAACACTCTGAGAAGCACGTATCTGGAGAATTTAAACGTGACAGCTTGGCCAGGGTCACTGATCATGTGCAAAAAGCCCAAAGAGGAATCTTTTAGAAAAGAAGTCCCCTTGAAGAAAGGCACCTGGAGGTGTACGACAAGCCGTTGCTGGATTTAGGAATTGCAACAGACATGACACAGATACACAGTATCCTGGTGGATAAAAGCAAACATTAATACACACCCCTGTAAGTCTACGTTAACCTTGGTTATCAGTAAAAAGCTTGTCTCTGAGCGAGCACATAGTGCTACCTCTCAAGGTGAAATTCAAACGTGGCTTCTGAACCAGTTGGGTCCCCTGCTAGGTTACTCTGCGTCGTACTTAGTTAAATGAATAATGAATCAGGCCCGCAAATCACTTTATATAAGCAGTGTGTCAGCCTTACTACACAAGATGTTGGTTTCCAAACATAGGTTGCCTTATCCTAGGAATTTTCTCATTAAGATAACATCCTCTTAACTGAAAAAGCGCTGGAAAGGAAAGTTGGTTGTGTGAAAAATTGGAGTGTTTAATTTGAATGCTGAAACGAAGTTAAGAACCCTCCCTGGTCTTTTTTAGTCTTCATCATCTCCAAGCTGTAGGGGCAGAGCGACAGGTGCCAGGAGGAGGAGCAAGCAAAGGAAAACTCTCTGTGCCCGAGAGCCCAGCCAGCTCAGAGATTTTATGTGTAGCTGGTTTGATGGGGGAGTCTCAGCCCAGTGAGGTGCAAACAGAATGGTTTTCTCTCTCCTAATAACTCTGAACCCCATTTCCACTCACCAGAGGGGGATGAGGGAGAGAAAACTTAATCTTGTCCAATAATGGAATTTGAGTCCCATTGGAGAATTTAGTCCAGTTCAGTGACTCTTGTCTAATCTGGTTATTAAATTCTTAAATCTCATGACAGGCCGAACATCTCCTCTCCACCCATTAGACCTTTCCTACAGCTGTGCAGCTAGCTCCCCGCCTTCCCCCTCATCTCCTCTTTCCACCCTCCCCAGCTCCCCTCCCTTCCCTCTCCCTTCCTCCCCTGCTGTCACTCACCTCTCCCACCCTCTGAGTGCTGAACACCGAAGCTGCCCCAGGTTTCCTGTTGATGGTGAGCTCTTGCACCGCCAGGCAGTTCTTTCCTTAAAAACAGACCTAAGGATTGGGACTCTGTGGGAAGGGTCACTGGGTCTCCCCTGAGCCCCCACCAGTGGTGTGGGCTGCACCCCTCAATGTATCCATTGCTTTGCTGGGGCTGTCTCCCCTAGGCCGACCTTGGCATCCTCAACAGGGAGGATCTCAGCATACCCCCATCCCTGCTTCCCAGGGAACCTTCCTTAGGCCTGCGGAGCACTGGGTATGAAAGATGGGCCTTGTCCCACATTCTGGAGTCACTGTCAAACTTCACAGGCTTTCTCGTAGAGTCTTTTGTCTTCTATTAGTGGGAACCAGCTGAACACGTACCTTTACCAGGTAGAAGGCGGGGTAGGGAGAAGTGAGAGTTATGACACCACAACATCTGCTTTCCTGGAAACTCTCCAATCGCCACCCTGATGTGGGGAGAGCAGCAGGTTCCAATGAAGGTTTTCTGGACAGTCCAGCTCCTGCAAGCCCCAAGGGGGGTGCACCTTGGCAGGTCAGTCTCTGAATGTCAAAGATGAGGTAAGATGAGAACTCTTCTCAGGTGTGGGCGCCTCCACTGTGACCCTGCTGCTAGTGCGAACCTGGTCGGGGTCAGATGGGGCAGGAAAGGGTCTCGGTTGTTCCCTCACACTCAGGACAACATAAACAGGAAATATTTTGATAAGAAAGCCTAAACCTGTATGTGGCCATGCAAGGAATCAGTGGAAAGAAGCAGAGGTCTACAGGGAAAGAACATGTGTGTTGAAGGGTGGAATCGAGAGGACATGTCGGGAAGGGTGCATTCCCTGGCTCACGAAAGCCACCGTTAAGAGGTTATTTTGAGTTTTAGACTTGGAGGATCAAAGAACTGCATCAAAGGGGTGAAAACAATCAAGATTGCACAGCTATTAATAAAAAGTCACTTTGGGGAGGTGAAAGGCAAGTTTCCTGAAGATCAAACAAAAGCAAGCCTCTTCTGTCAGAAAATTTGGTGCAAGCAAAAGTAATAGTGAAAGCACCACAACGGAGGCTGTCGTCGCGACCCTTAGACTGAAGATGGGAGTGTGCTTAAGGGCCGAGGCTGGGAGTGCGCACACACATCAAAGGGGTGCAGGCTTTAGCACCGAGGCCGGACTGCAAAGGAAGGAAACAGACCCTCCAAATCCCACCAAACCTCTGCCCTTCATGCTGGGGTCACCCCTTGCCTGTTGCCGCGAGATCTAAAGCGCATCTTTCGAATACAAACCGTCATTTAAAAGTTGCTCATTGACTCTGTGCAATCCCTCTCTTTATGTTTTAACAGTATGTATATTTTGTGATGGAACAACGTAGCGATCTTTTGGATATGAATCATCTTTTAAAAGTCTGCTCATTAAATATGTTCAATTCCTCTCCTTATTTTTTATTAACATATTTTACTTAGTGATCAAATAACATTTAGATTCTATAAGGGAGAGACAGAGACAGACAGACACACTATTGAGAAGGAAGACAATTCCCAAGAGAATTGCAAAGCTCGTTTTCAATGAAGCCTTGTTAAATTGCATTTGTTTGAGAGTAATACCTGTCAACTGTAGTCAAAAGTTTAATTAAAAAGATATGAGAGAAGTGGGATTGAGAGCACAGACTTTGGAGTTAGAGCACCCTAGGTTCAAATCCCAGCTCTGCTCCTTACCAGCTGTGTGACCTTGCAAGCACTGCTTACCTCTCTGGGCCTCAGTTACACTTCTCTATAAAATGAGAACACTAATCATGTCTTAAAGGATTGTAGTGAGCTTTCAGTGAGAAAATCCAAGGAACACATTTAGTCTAGTGTGTCTTTTCCATGCAATTGTACCTTTTCCAAATATATTTTGTGTCAAATTGGGCTACTAAAATATTGTCTGTAAAGATCCTTAGGAATCCAGTGTATCATATCAATGTATATGATTTCCATGATTTCCTTAAGTAATTATAATAATTTATCTCAGACCTCTATTTGTCAAGTTTGGGGCTAAGTGACTTAAATACTTTATCTTGACTCTGCAAGAGTTACAAAGAAGTTATTGTTATTCCCATTTTGTGCATAAGCAAAATGTAGGCCGGTAAGTTTAGTATTTTGCCCAAGGCCACAGCTAATGAGAAGTAAAACTGAACAAGAATCCATATCACTCTAAACACATTTAGTTTTGGGGAAGTCCTGGTTTAAGATAGGGATGTAGGAAGACCCTGTACCGTTTTCTCCCACGGATGCATTGAATCTACAGCTACAATTCCATATATTAAAAAAAACCCAAAACACTGGTGGAGTGACCCCTTCACATTGGGCAAACAAGAGGGAAACCACATCAAAGTGCATCGGAAAAGCTGAGACACAGTCTCTCCATAAGCCCCACCCCCGGGGTGACAGCCCACCATCCCGAGGGAACTCCAAACCCAGAGCTTTCCTCTGAGAAGCAAAAGGTTTATACCCCACATTGAGCACACCAACTTTCAAGGCTGGTACCCGAGAGACGAGCCCCCAGACCCCTGGCTTTGAAGACCAGCGGGGCTCAAGGAGATCCTAGAGGCTGTGGCGAACTGAAGATCATCCTTTAAAGGGCCCACACGCAGACTCACCCACTCCAGGGCCCAGTGCAGAAGCAACCCTTTAAAGAGTGCCCAGACTTTATGTGAAAGAAACTCATTTGCTGATTTTGAAGCGTTGGTCTGAGGGGCAGGGGCCTGCTGGCATACCCTCCAGGCCTGGGGCTGGTGGGCGCCATCGTCCCACTCTCTGTCTGGCTCCGGCTGGTGGGTGCTGTCTCCGCGCTCTCCCTCTGCTGTGCTTCACAGCACCTGTGTCTCCTGCAGGGGAGGCTCTGCACACATCTGGTGCCGCAGTTCTTATCTCTGCTGCCCTGGCCTTTGCAGCTGCCACCCAGGGGATGTCTCTTGATTGCCTGGCTCTGGAGTCCAGGGGAGTGTCATTCCTGGGTCCCATGGGACTATAGCCTCCAGACCACTGCACAGATAGCAGACTGAAGCACACCCCCTGGTATTCCTGAGAAAGAAGCCTATTTCCTTGTCCGGGAGCTTTGGCCTGAGGGTCAAGCTTCTGATTTGGCAAAGCAGGGAACAGAGGCCGGTGCGTGCAGTCTTGGAGCTTTTCCTCTGCTTCACTCCAGATTGCTGGTATCTTCCAGAAAGGAGCATGTACCCTTGCATGATGCCCTGATTTTTGCGGCTGCTGCCAGGAGACACTTCTACGCTGCCTGGCTCTGGGTGGCCTGGCTCAGGGCTTACACTCGTGGGTCCTATAGGACTGTAACTAATGGAGAAAGAGGTGGTGTTGTTGTTTTGGAGAAACAGTTCTTAAACAGCTACCATTCCCAGGGCACAGCAAGAAGCAACACACCAGGAGCTCAGAAGCTCAGTCTTTCTGTGAAAGGGTCAGGCTTCTAATTAAATGCTTCTAAGGGCCAACTGTAAACCTTTCCTGAGACCTTGGAAGGTGGGCACTGTCTTCAAGCTCTCCCTCTGCCGCACTGCAGAGCATCAGCATCTCTTGGAGAGGACCTTTTATACGTGTCCGGTGCGCTGGTTATTGTGGCTCCCCCCCAGCAGACCCCCCTCAATCTCCTCCTGGCTGTGGAGGCCAGCAGGGCTTATGCTTGTAGTCCCACAAGACAGTATCTATTGTGTTTTTTAAAAGCTGCTGCCTGAGTGTCTGGCTTCCATTCAGCCTAAATCTAGGTGCTGCTGAAGATCCCCCCCTTTGTGGCACTGACTGGTCTTCGCACACCCTTACCTACTGGGAGTTATTAAAAGTAGAATAGGTTACTTGGATACTCAGAGATTTGAGGGACAACCAAGAGCTGGGGCAAGGTTGAATGATAAGTTTCGCCTCCTACCCAAGGCCAACCCTTCAAGCTGAGGAGGGATGGCTGCTTCATCTAATACATAGAAACCAACACAGAGAATCAAGCAAAATGAAGGGACAGAGGAATATGCTCCCAATGAAAGAACAGGATAAAACCTTCATGAAATGGAGATAAACAAATTATCTGACAAAAAGTTCAAAATAAGAGGTCATAAATATGCTCACTGAGTTCAGAAGAATGGGTGAACACAGTGAGAACTTCAACAAAGAGATGGAAAATATAAGAAGGCACCAAGGAGAAGTCACAGAGCTGAAGAATACAGTAAACATACTTGTGTCTAACCACACCTCCTTGTGAGGTAAAACCTGTTCTTCTTCGAGCATTTATTGAGCTATTTCTGGGACATAATCTAAGGAGAATATATTGTTGGTCACCTACTTACCATATTCCTAGAATGGTAGAGAGATGATGGGCACACATGGTCATTGCCTTCCAGGGCTTCACAGTCTAGTGGAGGAAGAGGACTCATTGGAAAAGAGGTGTCTGGACCGGGCTAATCAGATACTCTTCTTTTTGAGTGGTTATTACCTCCCAGAGCTACTGATCTCTTTCATAGACTCAGTTGCCTCTGTGAGCCTCATTTCTGAAGTGCCTTCTCAGTCTTCCTAAAGAAAAGAGCCAAGACCCCAGTGGCCCAAATTCCCATCTGTGAAGGAGTCAGGGGGTTGCTGACAGTTAGGGTGGTCATAGATGTTGGTGAAGAAACTGGTAGAAAGATCCAGAAGAGCATGACTCTAAGATGCTTAAGACGTACCAACAGTCAGAGTAGGGAGCTGAGGTCAGGAGTTACAAACTGAGCAGAAACTTCAGTCTGGGATGGCGGGCTAGAGATACAGGGCAACTGCTATGGAAAACCCGTCTGTTGCCTGCAGTGGCCCTTTCCTGGCATTTGGGAAGGTCTGTATGAAGATCCAGGGTTGCAGCCGACACCAAATCATACAAACATGACAAATCTGTTAGGGTACCTTTTAGTTGCTTGTAGAAAATGTAACTAACAGAGGCTTAAACAAATAGGGGTTCTACTTATCACTCAAGCCAAACCCACCATCTTGCTCCCTTCTCCATCTCTCCCATTTGCCAAACCATGAGGAAGGAGTGCAGTGTAATAGGGGAGACAGGGAATCTGGTCCAAGGGTTGGGTAGGTCAGTTCCCATATTGTTCCACCAAACTTGGCCAGGACTCTTTATTGCAAGTAACAGAAATTCAACTCAAACTAACTTACATATAAAAAGAGATGATATTAGATCACCCAACAGAAACCCCCAGGGGCTAATGTGCTTCAGACAAGGTCATAAGGCATCTCTGTCTCTTGTCTTCTGTAAGCTCTGCTCTCTGCATTATTGCTTCTTTCTCTCCCAGCATTGTGGCAAAGTGACCACGAACAGTCCAGGCTTACAACCTACCAATTGGAGGTCTCCAGGTGCAGGAGGGGGCTGCTTTCTCAGTAGCTTCTCATTGGCCTGGCTTGAGCCAAGTGTGCATCCATGAACCAATCACTGCCTGCTGGTTGGTCAGCCCCAGCACACGGACTGCTGTCTACAGTGGAGGGGTAGGATCTGCTCCATCCAAAGCTCCTGGGTTGAGGGTTGGTGGGTCCCCAAGGGAAAATGGGCACTGGAACCAAAAGAAGGAGTAATTAATGTTGGCCAGGCAAAGCCTACCACTGTGACAATACCAGTGCCTTCCCTCAGACCACTTGTGGGCAGGACTGAGTGGGAGAAGACAGACAGAAGGAGCTACATGTAATTAGCTATTGTTTCCCAACATACTCAGACTTGTGTCTTCTTTGATGGCATCCTCTTTTTCCCATCCTCAAATTCAGCTTACTTGGGAAATAATGTATTTTGAAATTTAAAAAATTATTTAGTAACATTTAAGAATTAGGAACTTTCACACAAACAATCCAGATGTCTGACTACTCTTGAAAAGCTGAAAGGTCTGGCACCCATCAGTTGTGCCAGGATGGGGTTCCCCCTCACAGGGGCAGGTACTGCCCAGTCTTCCCCCACCCGGGCCCCAGGCGACATCGGGATTCTTCTCCTGTCTCCACAGCCTCATCCTGCCTGGTACCCTCACTTTCATGCCTTTGCCCAAAGGTCTTCCCTCTTCCTCCCTAGCAATCTAAACCCCATCCATCCTTGAAAGCTAATTAAAGTACCATGGACTCCCTCAAGCCTCCTCTAAGCATCCCAGCCCTCAGAGAGCTCTCCCTTCTGCTCCTCTGTGTAAGGACGTCTGCTGACAGCCAGAACTGCACAGGCTGAGTCCCCAAGTAGCTGCGAATGCAGGAGGGAGCCACCTGCACCATAAAACTGACAAGGGCTTCTAGAAAGGGCAGAGGCAGGCGAGTATGCCATCCCTGAGATGAGAGAAGATAAATTGGAATTGACCTGGCAAAGAAATCAAGAAAAGTATTTTATATCATTTCTTTTGAAATAAACCTCAATACCGTATTTATAATTCAAAATATAGGAACACACACAATGTGCCTTCTTACTGCAACCAGCTTTTAAAGAATTATATTGATGCCATTGCTCGGTTTCAGAAGTGAAAATGTCAAGGTTGTTGGTGTTTAGGGTTTACCCTGCGTCCGTGAAGGTGCCTTGTGAGTAGGAATTGCAGTAAAGCTGGGGTGAAAAGATGACACGTGATTCCCTTTGATTGAGGGATGAGGTGCTTCTACATTTTAATTCTGTCATACAGTAAATAGTATGTGGAGATGGTATTCTGAGAGCTAATATTAGAATCATTTAATCTGTGAACGTCACATCAGTGTAGTTAAAGGGGAGTAAGTATATGATATAAACACTTTTCTACGATTCAGAGAGTCATAAATAATAGCACAGCTCCACTGTTTAAGGAAAACAGTGTAGCAATTTAGAGTAATAGCCTAATATGACGTGACTGTCCTCTCATTTTTAACCCTTAAATTAAAAAAAAAGAATAAAATACAATGTAATATACTTTCAACTAAGTAAAACTGTTTTCATATGTGTAGGCAAGGATAGTGAGATAACTATTCAAAAATTAAAATGACTTTAGGGAAGTGAATGGCTTATAGATGGCTTTAATACACATTTTAAAGGTATTTAATATTTTCACATTTTCTTGTCAGTTAACAAAAGTAGAGGATATCCATTCACTTGGAAGAAAAGGATATTGTCTTCTTAATCTCTGACTTAAGGAAACTGACATGTCACTGTAAAGATCCCATAGAACTAGAAGGGGAAGGTGATGCTTTAAAGGCTTTGCAAGCTTTCACTTGCTCATCCTTTTGTTTTTTAAAGGTGTCATGCTGCCCCCTGGTGTTCAACAAGCTAAAATGTAACATCTCAAATGGGGGCTACTGCTTTTCATGTTTTCTGAATAATCAAGGAGATTCAAAAAGGTGGCGTTGGGGGGAGAAATACCTCGTCCTATAATCTTGTGCATATTCCATATGTTGTCAGTATTTTCTGTTTTTAAAATCACATTTAAAACGTCACATGTTTCTAAGCCCTTGATGGGCAGGTTTGCAGGCTTTAGGTGCCCTCAAGTTGCCGGGACTTGTCAGCAGGGCTCTGGGAGATGCCCGGTACTTCAGGCACTTCAGATGACATGGAAATCAGCCTCCAAAAGTTTGATACTTTCTTAATAAAATGGATCCCAGAGGAAACAACAGGATTACCAAACTCAGGCCCATAATCTTACAGGACCTTCTCTGAGGTTCTGTTTAAAATCTTTAAATCCAAGGAAAATAAATAAATATGGATGCGTTTTGAGTAGACATTGCATAAGAAAACAGTGACCACATATGACCCAAAGCAAGGTCAGGTCCTGCTTTAATGGGGCCTGCAGTGTGCATATAATTTGGAGAGCCCTTAAAGAAAAACCTAAAAAATACATCCTTTTGCAATTTTATACAAGCCACCAGAGGAGCTCCTCGAAGAGTCTGGAAGCTCTTGGCCTCTAAGTAAGGGCCCCAGAAGCTTCAGTGTCATAGATTCAGGGAAATTGGCCTCTGACATCACCAAGGTATTATTTCACTGCAGCTTCTGGACTTTTCCTTGAGCATTATAACTCACAGCGCCTTGATGAATTAGGAAATATATACAAATTCAAGAATGTGATAGCATTTATGTATTCTTTATATCCTCTGACCGCTGAGAATTGATGGTCTTTGAACCATTCTAGCCAAATGAAAATAAATCAGTTCATTTACACAGAAACATCTTTAGTGACTTTGGTTGTATGTGGAAGAATTATAGAGATTAGAGGCTTCCAGGAGTCGAGGAGAGAGTGATGGAATCAGTGCAGTCATTTAAAACTATTTTCAAAGGCTGAATCCTGACAATCAGGTTTTCATTTCCAGCTAACCCCCAGGAGAAAAGGGAGTGTGTTCCCTGATCACATGTGAAAATCTAGATGTTAATCTCAAAGATTAGAAGCTAGTCCAAATGGAAAAAAAAGTCACTTGGCTTTCACAAAGAAGGGGTTTCTGTATCCAAATCAGAACATGGCTTTTTTGGAGGGTACTAATCACAGGAAATAAAAAGCTTCCTTGGGTGAAGTCTCAAGCAGCCACCTCATCGTGGGTTACTTTAAAGTTCTGAATAGCACGTAACACTTCCAAGTATTTTGTCTTCTCCATCCACTTCTTTGTTTATTTATCATACATTACCCCAGTTTCCTTCCACAGGGTGTAAAATTTGTGACCACAGGGCTCTTGCCTGTCTTGTCCCCAGAGCAGGACCCCTGCACTTGACCATGTAGACTGCGCTATCAGACATCATGGGACGCCCTTGAAGTCTGTGTGAATGGCTCCCATAGAGCTGCAGTGCCAAGGGCTGACCTTGGCACAGGATGGTCCCCCAACAGTGATGTATTGAGTGAATGAATAAGTTGTACATCAGCCTGTTTATTATTCTCAATTGAAAAAAGGATGAGAAATGGAAAGATTTTGTGTCTCATGAATCAAAGTACGTACATTCCTGGGTGCAAACTAGTTTCACTTTGATGACTCTTTCTGACTAAGTTGACTCTTGTAGACTGATTTAGCTTGGGCAAGTCTATGAAAGTCACATTAATGAAATAGAAAGTCCAAGGTCTTCCGATTTCCCGTGTCACATTCTATGTGTTACAGTTTCCCTGTCCCCAAATCCAGCTTCCCAGACTCCTTGTGCTTTTCTGAGTCTATGAGCAGGGAATGACAGTGGATGCACTGTTCCCTGTTTTTTGTTTTGTTTTGTTTTTTTTGGCAGCATCCAGCGAGCATGGCGCGAGTACCTGCAGCGACAGGAGCCCCTGGAGAAGAGGAGCCCGTCCCCGCCCTCCGTGACCTCAGACAAGCTGAGCAGCTCCGTCAGCATGAACACCTTCTCAGACAGCAGCACACCCGTGAGTGCCCGTTTCCTTTTCATGACCTTGGGATGTGAGCAGGTGGTTTGTGATGGATCTGCAGGTGCTTGTTTGCTATATGTAAACCCATGGTGAGGGTTTTGTCCTCTCAAAACCAAGACACAATTCAAAAACACAAAGTGAACTTTATCAAATCTGAGGGAATTGATTGTGTTTGAAATCAACCTAAACTACTCATTTGTGTGTTGGCATTCTTCTATTACTGAGAATATCTTTCTGCCTTTCTTTATAGAGTATGCTTCTTTTAGTCTGTGTCGTTGGTAGCATTTTGAGGTGCAAATAGGATAGAAGATTAGCTTGGTTACAAGGATTTTAAAGAGAACTTTCATAGGAAGAATTGAAAGGGGTTACAAATTCAGGGGTTGCATCTCAGATGCCTACAAGACCAGGTAAGTAATCTATGTGACTGATGCTAGCTAAGTTGTGACTGGCTCACTGAATGAAGGTGTCATCTAAAGAGGCAGCCCACCTTGCCTCCTGGAAGTATGTTGCCAGGTGGTAAAGCAGAAAAAATGTTGCCAAAGGTCATTTTCTTTCTTCAGATAATGCCAGAAATCCAGATTTTTAAATGTTGGCAACCAGTAAGAAAAATTTAAATGTAAATAGACCATGCCCATGGACCGCAGTTGTCCTGGGGGCCACCAGTTTAAGAACTCGAGTATAAGGCTGAATGATGAAAGAACCTGTTGAAAGCCTTTATTTGAAAAACAACACGCAGCAACTGTGATGGGAAATAAATGATGAGGCAATTGTACTGCAGAGTTGTGTGGATTTAGCCCCTGGGATCACTTACCATAGTCACTGCAGTACTGAAAGAAGTTAGGAAATGAAGTAACTACACAGGTATATTATTTCCAAAAAAATCTTCCTTGAATACTTTGTAATCATGTTTGTTCAGTGGTGAAAAGGCTTCCCAACAGCCGAAATAACATATTCATGTTGGGATCAAGCAAAGGTTGTTTTGAAATGTTTTCAGATGATAGCGTTGCCTAGTCTTTAGGAAATGGCTTCATCTAGCTACGGATTCTAAGGAGAGGGCAGTAAGTTAAGTTTATGGCTGTGCAAATAATTGTGGCAGAAGATCTATTTTTAGCTGACAGCAGAAATTGAATACTTTAGTGAATCTGCACTTGTCAAAGACAGTTTTGTGGGGGAATGAATTGTCTTAAGGGGCCTCACTGTCACTAGAGGACGCTCATGAACCAGTTTGGAAAATGTCTGCGTTTGTTTAGTCAAGTGTATTTAACTCATGACTTGTGAGTGGAAAAGAATGTGAAAATGGAGTGTTTGGGTTGCCTTCGCTGTGAATGCCAATACAAGGTGCGAATTAAATGGCTTTGAAGACTCGATTTGAATGATGGAAACTGAATATCAAATCACTCTGCCAGTGAGTGAAAGATTTGGGTTTCCTGCTTTTGTGTCTTCTCACAGTTCCCATTGTGGACCATGTCAACCGTCCTGGGATGTCTAATGGCTTCAGTGTTGCTTTGGGTGGTTAACCTTTTGGCTTATTGGAATTCAGGATGAATCTATCTTTGCTTTATATTTATGCTGCCACACCACTTGGATTCTGACACCTCAAGTGTTTCTGTGTAAATGCACATAGTTCCCCCTTGTGGGTCCTCATGTTTATATATAGTTTTGCTCAGCTTTGCTAATAGTTTTACCTTATTTAATTAAGCTGAGCCTCCAGGTCCCCCAATGTTTCTTGGGTAAGGAGATTTCCTCCCTCAAGTGTCCCTGGCAATTTGGTTTCCCATAAGGTGTGTCTGTCCAACTGAATTGGGGGTGGTACCTGTTCCACCACCGCATCGTCGTGTCTTGTCTCTGTGCTTGTGGGACAAAGGCGACTCTATTCCGTGTGTGAAAGTTTGGCTCACTCTTGATTGTCTACACACAGTGAGAATCAAAACAGACTTTCCAAAATCATTATTGGAATTAGCTTCAGAAAGAAAGCAGACCCTGCTCAGAATTCTAATAAGGTTATTGATTATAAGGACAACTTTGATATTGATGATGTCAGTGGGTGTGACACTAAATGTACAGAATAAAATATGAAAATATAAGATGTTGGGGCATTCCCAAGTCTTTTGTTTGTCAGGCAGGTAAAATACCCAGGCCATCATTGTTTAAAACTTTATGCCTAACTGTTTGGAGTTGGTATAACTAGCTAAGGTAGTTTAATCTCCCATGATTATCTGTTCGCTGAGACTTCTTTGATGAAGATCCATTCTTACATCTTTTGTTGGTCGCAGCCCCATGAAAGGAAACTGACTCTACTCCACCTTGACGAGCCTGCCAGATGCACTGGGTTCATGTATATTCTCAAGGAACCCCAGATAGAAGACTTGCTTTTACCCCTCTCTGAAGTAGACCTCAAGTTTGTGGAGGGGATAAGGAAGACCCCTGATCTCCCTTGGCTAAGCCTGTCACAAAGAGATGAGCTTTCTCTAATAATCAGTGAGTGCATTTGGAACTTCAGGGTTAAAAGCTTTCAGTCCATGTCAAATGTTCTCAATATGGTGTCTCCCTAGGGGGTTCTCTGGGCCTCTGGCTCCCACTAGATCCCCTCCAGCTTGCTGAACCTCAGCCCTCTTTCTCTGGGCTTCATCTATCACTGTTGCTGCCTAGACCATGGTCTGTCTTCTCTCATCTGATCAGCTGCCTGTCTCATCCCAAGTACTAACCCTCTACTAACCTCTAATGCAGCCGCAGTTGGAGGCCAGTCTGCCCTTGCCTAACCCATGGGCCTTGCCAGCTGCTTCACGAACCCTGTGCGCATAATAACTGCAATTACTGCCTATGCTAGCTGTCTGCCCCAGGCACGCGACTGCACGGGAAGCCAGCAACCTGATGGGAGGAGGTGGGGGAGGAGCCCTGTGCTGAGCTGAGAATGATGCTTCTGCGTGCTCCTGCTCTCTTTAGGCTAAGCATGGTGGTTAATAAAGTCCTTAGAATATTTCTCTAAAATAAATAGCAACAGCAGTGTTTCAGTGTGAGCTCTTAAATTCATCGTCTTAATAGGAGCTGAGCACTTGTTACGTGGCGGGGACTTCGCTAATGCTTTCCGTGGATTATTTCATTTAATCCTCTCTGTGACCATATGAAAGAGGTACTGTTATTATCTCCATTTTACAGATGATGAAAATGAAACTTAAAGAGAGAACTGACTTGCCCTGGGTTACTCACTGGGCTGGAGCCTGCAGGCTTCACTATTCTGCTGTATCGTAACACTTGAAAGTAAGCCTGCATTTAGATGTGGTCAAGCTGTGAAAGAGATAATCAGTGCATTAGTGCCTTTCTAAGACTATTTTACAATTTAGTAGGTACAAACAGTGAATGAAAGAATACTCATTTGATTTTATAAACTGCCTCATTCAATGCTCTTTGATTAAAACCTCAAACCTCAGCTGCTCAGTACCAAATAAAAGAGCAACAGGAGGGAAGATGATATTAAGTTATGTTAGCAATTTGCATATTAAGTGCCCTTATACCGCAGTGTATCATGTGGTAACAGAAAAATTTGTTTTGGAAATAGCAATTTTGAATAGCAACTGTTATTAGGAAATGGTGCTTGTTGGTATCAAATTGAGATATAACCAATTGAGAATAACTCTTTTTAAAAAACCATAAGAATATTAGTTATTGCACAGAGGGAAACACTGGAAAATGCTTTGTTTATTTTTTATTAATCAATTTCATGTGACCAAATACTTACTCTTTTAGTTCCCAGCTTCAAGAAATCTGTAACTTGTCTAATAGCATATCATGGAAAGAAATTACAGACCAGGACATTGTAAACTACTAGGTTAATACCTTTTTTACAAATAATTAGCATATCCATGCAGATAAATCCAGAAAAATCTTTGGATTGTTTGGGAACATTCTCAGCCCGGTTTGGTTTGAATTGATTCTGTCTGCCTGGGCCTGCCTTCCTGGCCACACCCACTTTCTCCCATTGGTTCCCACACTATTGTGATCTGGCCTGTAGGGGGCAGCGTGGCTCATGGAATGAGGCCCTGGCTTGGTGAGAGGACCTGACGTAAAATAGCAGCTCTGCCACTGTTTTTGTGAGTCCAAGTTATAAATCACTTGAGAGGCCCTTCTTCATCTGCAAACTGGAAACAACACCCACCTCAGAGATGGATTGTTATTGCGGTGAAGACTGAATGGCACTCCATATGTAAAACAGCACAGAGCCTGGACCCTGAAGGCTCTCAATAAATCGTCAGTTCTGAATCTGCTCTTGAAAATACTCCATGCGTTTAAAACACTGTGGGCGACTTGTGAAGAGCAGAGGTGAAATTTTTACCTAGGTTCCCACTGGGGTGAGGGGTGCAGGCACAGAGCCTGTTTCCAATTCACCAAATGAATCCATGAGAATCAGATTGTGTCCTAGAATACCTGTATTCATATATACATGTATTCATAGTATATATGTGCACATACACATGTTCTGAGATTGGAGCTGTACAAGAGTAATAAATTAAACATTTATTTTAGTGTTTGTCTTTCCTTTTAAAGCTAATTTTCAAGGTCCAAAGTTTAAGCCAGGTGCAAATACTTTTGCCTCTAAATGAGTAGCCCTCTTCTAAGAGCCCACACCCACATACAGAGTGAAAGAAAGCCTAGATTGTCCTCTCACTTCTACCTGAGAAAGAATAAATGGGAGGTTCTGCAGCGTGTCGGGGAGAACAGGGATCCGTGGCCTCACCTCTCAGGCGAGTGAGTGCAGAAAGCACCGTTCCAGCAGCTGCACAACCCCGGCCACAAGTCCTTTCTTCACTCCTGGTCAGGAGGAATTACAGTCCTTGTAATTCTTGAGCAGTTTTTGTAATTCTTAAAAATCTTGAGCAGATTCCCAAGCAGTGATCTGGGCCCCTGAAGACCCTGTTACCTCAGTTGTCCTGGAGCAAAGCCGTAGAGTCTCATATTTCTAGGCTGGCTTGAGTGGTCCTGGCTTTTAGCAAGAGTATCTGGGTAGTCAGCACCCAGCAGCACCCAGACCTTCCCAAGTACTGTGCCTGCCTGCCAAACACGGCAGGTGCACCGGTATTCAAAATGCTTAATCATCCTCAAGTTTTATTGCCCTTTTTTGAGATTTAATACCTCCAATATATCAGGAAAAATCTAGTGACTAAAGAGAGAAAGTCTTCCTGTAAAGTTGCACTTGTGTTGGGAGGAAATTCAGGCTCTGAAAAAGGATTTTCTGGGACCCCTTCCAATACTCTCTTGAGAGCTGCAAAATTATAGAGAATGTAAGCTTTGTGCTACTTAATAATTTAATAACCTAGATTTTCCAGGTCAGGGACAAGTTACAGTATTATGCCCAGCTGTTACAAATTTAGGTCCCGTGAGTTCTAATGTTTCAGCACCCAGGCTCTATCTAACATCTAGCCTTTCAGACCTCGAAATAGCACTTTTTTTTTTTAATCATTCTATTTGTCTCAGATTTTGGTTCAGAGAATACCAATAGTCATATGTCAAAAGAGAAAGCTTCTTGGTGTTTGCATAGAAGTAAATACATTTCTCTTTTCTTCTAACCACGGTCTTAGAGAACAAATGTTTTCTGTTACAAAGTTTTAGAAATTGTATAATATATTACCGTATATTATATAGCCATATAATTATAACCAGTTTAAATGAATAAAATGGAATTGTATAAAAATATCTGTATACCACAAACATTTTCCTTTTTACATCTTTGAACATTGATTGATCATAAAGATTCCTCTTCCCAAATCATCCTTTTAACATAATGATTTGAGGACATTTTTCTTGATAGGTTTAAAAAATGAGCATGTTGTTTCAGTTTGGGAATTAAAAAATTTTTTTTAAGGACTGCTAACATCGAACATTTCCTGGGTTCAGAATGATATGCAACATTGACAGTTCCTTGTTTGATAACTGACTCATTCATCCACAGCAATATACTAAATCCTCCTAAGCAGTCGCAGTCATTGACCTATGAGCACAGATGCAAAGATCTAGATATGAAGCACCTCACTCTGCACAAGGAGAGCAGAGAAAGAATTTGTTCTCTTTGCAGTTTACCTTGAGTCCAGTCTCAGCATTTGTCCTCACGGAGGTCCTGTCCTTATTCTGCAGCTTGGGTGAGATACAGCGCTGAATCCCTAGTTTAGACCCAGAGTGCACCCTCTCCTACAAAATCCAGTTTCACCATAGCTAATCAGCATTTCACTCTTTGGATGAGTATGAAAGATGCTTTAGGATCTGAGAAGAAATTGGATGTGGCGGAACTGGCGTGAGGTCTACTATTGTATTCCTTTTGTTTCTGGAAATTTCATTGGCCTCAGCCTGTTTAGGACGTTCTTTTTGTAAACAACACATCTTTGGAGGGAAGGGGAGTTATTCACACCCATGGATTAGATCTACATCATTCTTTCACTCATTCAACAAATATCTGAGCGTCTACTTGGTGCTGGGCCTTTGGAGATAAAATGATCACCCCAATACATGTAACCTCTGTCCTTACAGAATTTTCATAATTCCCTGGTCATGGTTGGCAATTCTTGTAACAGATGTACTGGCAACTTAGAGGGGATACTCAATAACATTTCACTGATTAATCATATAAAAGGTTTAGGTGTTATTACTAACAAAAATCTGGCTGCTGAGACATCTCCTAGAGCAAAATTTCCCAAAACGTGGACCCTAGAGTACTAGTCTCATAGGGTATTGATGCTAATTAGGGGAAGAGTGAAATAAACCGGTCTGTTTACTATAGAACTTCTTAGAGCCTTACTAAGATAACGCACATTTTGAATTTGCCGGAGTCGGGGGTCACTGTTTTCTTGTTTCCCAGACTTCTTTGACCATGAGACTCATTAAGAATCACATCTTATTGGACTCCTTACTAATGCATAGAACACTTTGGGAAGTGCTAGCTATTTTAGCGTTAGTTGTTGAAGAAAGGTCCCAAGAGCTGGAGTCTCTAAGTGGCTCAGTAATAAAATTAATATGATTTGAACATTGCATTTTGAAAACTTCCAATGAAATTTTTACACATGACATCTCCTTTTTATAGGTCTCTATTTACAGCTGTATTAAGCAAATTTTACTAAGTTAGTTCACATATAAAACTTGTTATATTAACTGGCTGATGGAGTTTACATATAAAACTTGTTACATTAACTGGCTAGTAGGGTTGTCTAGTCAACAACGTAACAGTGTTGCAAGATGGTGTTTTAGGGAGTCAATAAATAACTCCTTTTCTGTTCTTGATTTGGAAACTTATTTTGAAAGGCAGAAGATTTAGGCAGAGGGATATCAAAATCTCAGCCTTATTTCCTGTCAAAGCTGTATTTGAGGGTGTAAATTGGACTTGTGGCCATTGGGCTTTCTACTAGTGAACTTTGGATTTAGGGACTTACCAATCATGAGAAGCACCGAATACTGCTGGCCTTGCCCAATGGATCTTGCAGAGAGGTGGATCCCATTAAAACTGGAGGGAGAATGAGCCTGGGATGCCTAGTTCCTTTTCCTAATTCCTCACTTAGGGTAACTCCTTCCACCTTCATGGACTGGATTAAAGGGTGGAAATCAGAGACTGGGAGTATTTCAGAAAGTGCTTCCTAATGGAAATCTGAAGAGTTGGGAAGAAGGGAGTCCTCAACATTGGACATTTCATGTAGCAACAGTTTTTGGGCTTTCATTATAGCTATCATAAATATTTTAAACTTATTTTGATTTTTATATGATTATATACTTTGTAATATATTAATTATTGCAGTTTTTTCTAAATAAGCATCACTTGGGCAGCTTTTTAAAAAAAAATACAGATTTTAGAACCACAGTAGATCTTTTAAATCAGAATATCTGGGAAGAGGCCTGGGATTCTGTATTTTTAAAAAATATCTCAAGTAATCCTCATTATGGCTAAAGTATAGAAAACACCGAGTTAAGGAAATTGTAAAAAAAAAAATCAATTTTATTTAAGAAACTTACATGATCCTCCAGGTGATAAATATTTTTTCTGATTTTTCACTTCTATGTATTAGCGTTGTAATGATGTGCCTTGAGAAGGTGGCTAAGCAAAATTTTCCTGGTCTGATATCAAATGTCTACTATTGTTTTAATAGAATTTTCCCAGTGGCACTGGTTGTGTAGAAAATGCTGTTTTCTCATTTTAAGATTTATTGTTCTTTTCTTTCTCAAAAATATAAATACTGTACTCATCAAGGAAGGTTTCTGTTGTTGGATCCATTGAGGTATTTATTAAAAGAGGATATATTCAATAGGCACTGATTAGATTAGCTTCAACTTATTCTTCACTTTGACTGTGAGGATTTTTAGTTGGTGTGAAAAGAGATTAGATGATTTAAAAGTTAGCTGACGAGACTGTCAGCTATGACTGAAAATCCTAAATTATGATATATGACTGCATAGTTGAGAAAAGGCAAAATACATTGTACAGAATGGAAATGGCTATTTATTATTATACATTCTTTAAAATAATATCTGTGTATACTATTTATTACCAGTTACATATAGAAATTAGTTATAGTTAAAACTTTGTTTCTTTATTCAGAGCTGAAAAACATCTAGAAATAATGAGTAAAAGAAGTTTCCTACCAGTATTTGAAAACATACTCAAAATCTTTCAGAGATAGTGTTAGTAAAATTTTTTTGTCTATAAAACATTCTTCAGTTCTATTAAATAAAATGTCTCCAGTTGACAGTTGCCTTTATTTGTATTTTGTAAACTTCATGGATTGATGTTAAACAATAATGTTTTTAACTTGCTAAAAATTCTGAGAGACATTTTAGACGTAGATTCCATGTCTCTGTCATTCCTCTAGTTCCCCTCACAGCCCATCTTCACTATAATTACTACGAGTTAATGACAACTATTCATTTCCTAAAGCAGCACCAGAAGCTGATCTTAAAGAGAAATTCTGCTTCTCATGTGAGGATTACATTGATTTCCTCTTCATTGCACTGTATTGATAGGGTTAAGTATATTGATAGAAGACCACACTATTTATTGCAAGTAGATTTTCAAGGAAATCCCTTTGCCAAACACTTCACTAGAAGGACTTCATCTACATACAGCAGCAACTGTGACCTGCTTTAGAGATGACATCACTGGGTGTCATGTGGCTCTTTATACGTTTCAGCCTCAGAAAGAGATAATCTGTGAAAGCCACAAGAGCCTGATTTCTGCTGTGATAATCTTCAGTAGACAGGGGCTGGGGCTAAAGCGAGGCATACCTGTTTACACAGTGTGTGCGGTGCCTTGTGGAATTCTGAGCTATATTTCTTTTTATTATTTTTTTTTATCAAAAAATAGATGCAATGATAGAATGAGGTGAATTGGCTTCTTCCGACTAATGGGAGCTTGCTTTTTGCATTAAGATCAAGAACTTTTCTGGAATCCTCTGTTCTCTGAGTAGCCTTGTATTCTGTGTCTTTTTTTGAATTTGAATAAACCGACAAAAAATCAGCAAACTTCATCTTCCAAAGAGCTCTCTCTCTTTTTTGTCAATACTTGAAGATTTCTGCTCCAAAATCTTCTTTGAGCTGCGTGAGCTTCGTAGTTGATAACTGAAGGGCAAAGAATCTCCTTTGTAGTATGTGTTACAGAAATTCTTCAGATAACTTCACTTGCTAACAGAGACAACTCTATGGATTTCTTGCAAAACCAGTTCAAATAAACAACTCTTTCCTCTCAAATGGGCAAAAGTAACTCTTCAGCACCATGGAGAGGTCTGGGCAGCGAGCAACGGCATGGGACTGTGACCAGGGCAAGCAACCTGACAGTGTAAGTTTTCCAAATGCCTGTCATCTATTTTAGGTCTATCATATTTTTACATACGGGAGAGGAAACTCCAAACTCTAACCGAGGCAGTTTAAATTTAAGCTATAAAAAATATGGTCTTCATTTCAAATAAAGGATTAGTCATTTAAAAATACTAGAAAGTGTTAATATGTTGATTTGAAAAATTATTTTCTCATTGCATCGGTTGGTATGTGAATGTTTGGTGCTTTGAATGTTGATCATCTAAGTTTTTGTTTTAATTTGCCACAGAATAATTGCATTGCTTTTAGACAAAATGCTTTGGATAGCATTTTTATATACTCATTTAAATAGTTCCAAATGTACAGTTTGTTGCCTTTTGTGAAAACAGGGCTCTCTTTGGAAAGTAGTTTCTGATTTGTGCACATTGAAAGGACAGTTTTAAACTTTTTAACTGCAAATTATTCTTCACTTACAAATGAGCAAATGTCTCGGTATTCTAATGTTGATACACATAGGGGATATTTGATGACTTATGATATTTTAAATTTACTGGTATAAAATATATACAATAAAAGCCTATAGCAAGTTGAAAGGGCAGATCCTTTTATAAAATGATTTGATATGGGCCACTGAAGAGATACTTTGAGGCATCATCGGAAATACTTAGTTTCTAAGTAGTCCAATCTTAACTGTTCAAACCAGAAATTTTAAAAATGGTTTATTTAAAAAAAAATCTTAACACCTCCTTAAAATCGTCAAAGGTGTAATGTAGTTCTATGATATTATATCACACAGCCAGTGGAGAAATGATACTTTGAATTGCTATGAAGAATGACCTCCACAGATATTTTGATTAACTATTCAAATTTGTCCAAGAGAACAGTGTCATAAAAAAAATAATTTAACAAATAATTATCTTTTCTCAAGCCAGTTAAGGAACATTTATTTATGTTGAACCATTTATTTTAAAGTCTAATAAAACTATCTTTTTATATTATTCTAATACAGAATTTATTTCCCTCAGTAGTTCTCCTCATATGTAGAAACCACTGTAAATGCAGTTTACTTAGCTAATCTTCTAATTCAAATATAACTAATTCTTTCCGTTATATATAATTTCAAGTGAATTTGATGTTGCTTCTTAACTCTTTAGTTTTGGGATATTTGATTTTTGGATAAATGGCACTTAGGTTTTGACAGTATATTTTGTGCAAAATTTTGGAGGCTGTGACTAAATTTTATATTAAGGAGATCTTATTATATATTTTTGTCAGCCTTGCTTGATAGATCTACTGATGAGTTCTTTAATTGATGTCAATATTTAAAAGAACTCTGTTTTTGAAAAGAATTAAAGGTAGATTTATGATTCTTTTAATTTAATTTCCACAAATTTGGTAATTATGCTTTGATTTTTAGAGATGAATAAGTAGGGCCTTTGACACACTGTTGAGCACATTTCTGTGATTTTAAAACTATGATTGTTCCTTTATAATAAACTGTATCCATTTTTTGCTGGTGGTGGACTTTGGACAAATCACTCTGGTTGATTAGATTGTAACATCCTAATTTAGAGGATTTGAGGTTCATGTCGTAAGATGCATTTGCTTTATATTCTGAAATGGGAGGAAATCTACCTGATTCAGAAATGTATTTTCTAGCAATCTTTGTCTCTATCTTTAAGGAATGTGATTTACTTATGATATTTTCTGAAGTGTGACATTTTATATTTCTTGCTCTTTTGCACACATTTCAGTGATGTATTTATAACAACAGCTATCTAACATATACATTTTCTTGTTGAGATATGGTTGTCTATGTATTTCTTTAACCAAAAATTGTTGCTATATGACAGACCACAAATGTGTTTTGGCTTCTGCCTTGATAGCCTTTCAATCATTGTTGAAATAGCGTAACTCATCTGAACAACAGAAAAATGTCCAGAACTATTTAGACTGTGAGCTAATTCACATTTCTTTCTTTTTCTTTCTTTCTGCTGCTTCTTCGTCTTTTTTTAATATAACATTCTGGTGGTAGCAGATGTGTGTGAACAATCTTAAATTTAGTTGAGTGACATTTTGCTTTTCTTGCCAATGTAAAAATATGCTCGTGTTATCTCTTTTCTGTGGTCCACCCACCCTTGCAAAGGCTTTGTAACCTTTGGTTACGAAGGATTTAAGGGTGTATTTACTTAAGGAAAACCACCCTAGTTAGGATGCTTTGCAGGGTGGCTGAACATAGAGGGAGCTGACTGACAGGTGTGGTTCTTACTGCTGATTTCAACCTTTTTTGTCACCAAGAGAGAGAAGCTGGTTTTGTGAAATAGTTCTTATGTCCAGGGTACTCACAGACCCACTCTGTTGCATGTCTCCATCACGGCTTTCGACCAGAAGCAGCTCTTTAGCTACAGTCCCAACAGGGACCAGTTTCAGTAGGGGAGAGCTGAAAGTGGAATGTGTTACAGGGAGTTCCCAAACGGTAGCTTCTTAGAGGAAAATGGGTGTTCCTGGGGTTATTTCAGTCAAGCAGGACCCCGACTGGCTCCCAGTGGACTCCAGGCTTGTTTCAGTATGTTTCTAGCATTATGTGTAGGGCTCAGATGACATCAGGTGCCCAAGGGCGGATCTCCAGCTTCCTAGAGCATCATCTTGGGCTGATGCTTCTGCATAGAGATTTCCATCACACGATTTTTGTCCTCATTATTTTGCTTTATTGTTAGTGTTCCTTTCCTCCCCTTGTACTCACAAGGGATGTTCCTACTTTATAGTACATGGTGGGCCTAAGTAGATATGACCTGACCAATTTGAGATTTATATTAAATGTTACTAGAGACTGTGGAGTAATCTGAACTGTTTCAGAAAACTAAACAGAGCTTAGAGACTTTCCAAGGAAAGCTGAAAGATCAGAAATATCCTCCAAATAGAAGTAAATCCGTACCATGCTTTTCTCATTTTAACATAATCTTTCAAATTCCAGTCCCTGTATATGAATCTGGCTCCTTCCTGTAAGCAAACTCAAGCCAGAGCTTGTAAAACACATCCAGGCAGCCAGTCATTGGGATGGATTCAGACCATTTCCATCTTGCCTGATTTATCCTGTGCTCCTAATTCTCATCTTACTTATGTCTTTTTCACCATCTAATCTGCACTTAGGCACTTGACACAGTACATTACACAGCACCTGAGTCCATTAATAAGACCCACCTTGATGGAAAACCCAGTTTGAATTCAACATTCGGTTGTTATCCCCGAAGCACACTTCTCCAGGATGCTGTTTTGGTGCTTGATGCATTGTGCACCACAATGGCAGGAAAGAAACATCTCTGCACCTGGAGTTTCATCTTGGGTGCACTGGAACTGATGGAACTGTACTGGGCAGATCATGGTATTGGCACAGAAATCATGTCCTTTGACTATCCGTGATTAAGTATCTTCATATTTTTAGAACTGGTTAAAGATAGACTCGGCCTAATGATTTGAGGATAGTTAGATAAGAATGTCAAGTATCAATGCCTTAAAGCAAGTCATACACATTTACCCATATTTAACTTTTGTTGGGACTATGAAGAATATAAATACAGGCATTGTATATGGACTTCAGCACAACTATGAAGATATTTTCTGATATCTCTGTGGAGAAGATAAAAAATTGTGGGTGGAATAATAATACAAATTGGTGATTTTCTTGACTGGTTAAATAACCTTACCAAAATTGTGTTAACTAATGAATCAGAGCTAGCCTGGTGGGAAGTGTCTAGTGGTGTGTGATAAGCAGGTTTCTGTTATAAGCATTATTTTAATCAGTGATCTTAAATATAATATTTTTCCTACCTCTTACTTCATAGTTGAGGACATTTCATGCAGGAGAGGGGAAACAATTTGCCTAAGGTCAGCTAGCTGGTCAGCTGCAAAAGTGGAGCTGGAAGCCATATTTTTCTAACTCCCAAGCAAGGAAATTTCTATTGGAATATGTAGTATCCAACCCAACACTTAGCAATTAATGAAAGTTTTATGGAGAAATTTGTTTAAAATTTAAAATAAGACCAACTTTTTAAATTTTGGAGCTGTCATTCAGTGACATAGGCTTTCTTGTAAATCAGTAAGCTTCTCGTCACCAGAAGTATGCATGCACAGACTGGATGGGCCAAATCAGAGATGCTGTAAAGGGAATTCTGTGTTGTGGGAGGGTGAGTGTGAGTGTGTGTATGTGTGGTGATTGGACTAGATGACCTCCAAAGTCCCTTTCAACTTGAACATCAAGAGGAGACTGTGCAGTATTGTCCCATTATAAAGAGGAAACAATAATGATTTCTTTGTTCAGCAAACATTAGGTTCATGTGCAAGGTACTGTGCAATTCTAAGAACTGATTACCCAAGTCGGACTGAGCCACCAGGAAACCACCCATTTGAGAAGGCATGAGAAGGGGGGATATTGGGAAATGAATTAAAATTAAAAGGATGGGGACAAAAAGACCCAGGAGGGAGAGTAAGATGCATCACTTGAATCTATTTGAGAAGGAAAAAACTAGGTTAAAGGGGTAAAAACAGAACCAGAATTATACCTTATCTCTTCATTATCTCTAGCATGGAGATACTTCAATGCATGAAGAAGGAACAAAAATTTAGGGTTTATTGATCTCTAATAAATGCCACGATTCTGTTCAGGATTGCCAAATCTGTAAGAGCCTTTTTGGCCTTCATCCTTTCAACCTGTGTAGCTGTAGCTGCATAATCGACCCTTAGAGATTCTATCCTGGTTGTTATCTGTCCTCTACCTATTGGGAGGAATTCCAAAGCTGCAGACCATCAGTTCAGGGGATCAACATCAAGTCAGCCTTGCTGCTGGCCCTGCTCTGAATTTGAATCTGTCCTTCAGTAACTGGGTTTATACTACACATTGTATATTTAGGCTCTCTTGTTATAAGTAGATCCCCATTAGTATAACAGCTCAAACACAACAGAAGTTTATTTCTTGATTAGGTTTCAGTACTGGATAGTTGAGCAGGTCAGTGGGGTGGCCCTTCTTCACACAGTCTTTCAGAGAACTCAGGATGGTGTAGGCTCTGCCATCTTCAATGTGTGGGGTCCAAAGCCACACTAGAGTCAAAACTTAAAGCAAGCCAGAGAGGGAAAAGGAAATGGAGCAGCACACATAGAACGAAGCATTTAATGGGCCAGGCCTAAAGAGACACACGTCACTCAACTCGTATTATTTTTATTAAACTCAGTCACATGACGTACCTAACTTCAAGGGAGACTGGGAAATACAGTCCTATAGGATACATAAAAATAAGACAAGAAAATGGATTTTAGATAACTTAGCATTGCCTGCCATACCTGGGAGGAATTCTTCCTCTGAACCTATAGTTCCTGCTGCTGCAAAGTTAACATACACCTCCAGATCTGCTTAATGTTAATTTCTCCACAGCCTTGGCCATCGCCTATTTCGGTCTTCCAGGTTGCAAACTACAGAATCTGACCCTAGTTAATTTCAGCTAAAAATGAATTTATTAGAAAGATATCAGCTATCTCCTTGAATTAACAGGAAGATTAGAGAATCAGGCTCAGGAAACAAAGGCACTAAGGGAAATTGCGCACCTGAGGGACAACATTTTTGGAGTGCTGCTGGCCTCACAGGCCACTGGATGCAGTGGTCATAAGGAGCTCTAAAATGTGCCTTGCTTCTCTGACACACTTCCTCCAGATTCAGAGTCCTTAACGGGGCCATCCTATTGACTGGTTTAGATCATGAGTTCAAAGCCAGATTGCTAGGATGCGGAGAAGGGAAGTTTCTTGTGTAGCAGTGGGTAGAGCCCTGTTCGTTGCTGTAATTCCCATAATAGGTGGCTCAGTTGCACTAAAAAAAAAAAACAAAAAACGACGAAAAATCTACTGTGCTTGCTGTTGTAAGATGCCCCTAGTGCCACGTTAGATCTACTGATGACCCACGCCAGTTCTCACTGATTCCAGCTGGCCACGTGCCTAGGCTGTGCCTTATTGCTGTGCCTAGACTAGACCTCGTTGTCCCTCCTGGGATGTGTTTTGATTGCTTTTACCAGTTTACTACCCAAGCCCACTTAGCATCCTGTGTGAAACTTGCTTTTGCCCTTTTGGAGCTAGCTTTTCAGGTCCTCTCCTACAGCGCTTGGCATTGTTTTGAGAACTAAATTCAGATCTGTGACCTATGTGCTAAGTCTGCATGGCTGTCGCCCAGACATTTGACCCATCTCCTGTGGGGTTTTCTCATCTGTAAAATGAATAAGTCGGCTCAATTCCCATTAGTCTCAAAGGGACGCCTAGAGGCTTAACAAGATGGTGCTTCAAGATATTTGGAACACAGGGTGGCATTATCACATTATTATTTTCACAAGCTGTTCACCTGAAGGGAGAAAATAAAGAGTGGAAATTTAATGCCAGAGAGATTTTTGGCACTTTGTCATTTCGACATTAGCTTTGAGGGCTTTTGGAATTTTGCTTTAAATTTTCAGTACCAAGCAGCTAAAAGCTCTGTTTTTCCGGACTCGTGATATTCCTGTCCCCGGGGATGGCATTACGCATTTGTGAGGGATGAGCTGTGCCAGACCCATTTTCCAGTGTGCCCCCAACAGACACAAAAAAGCAATAAACACTCTGTACATTGCTGCTCATACCCCCATTTCACACTTGGAACAGCACCTCTGACCTGTGCTGGCAGAGAAGGGATGGGAGAGGCGTGATCCACGCATGCGTGTGTGATGGACGCTCCCTGTCTGACACGCGGGTCGTTTGTGTCTGGGCAGCTTCTATTTGAGTGGTCAGATGGATCCTATTGGAGGTCCCAGAACCTTTTTAAGACTTTTCAAAATCACCCACATCACAGTTGTCTTTGAAAGAGGGCTATTGGTTATGCAAATGTCACATTTGCCAACTAAACTGAAAAGTGGGCTACTTAGAAGTACAGAGAAGTACATACTTTTAGAACTTCATTTTTATGATTTTGGAAGGAAGAGAAAGGCAAGGAAACTTTTCGGGATCCGGGGACACATTTGTTCATGTGACTGAAGTTTAAGCTTCCTGATCATGATTACATGGAGAGGTTTTACATGGTTTCCTTTATTTGGCTCAGAATCATTTCCGAATATATGGTGAAAAAGAATATGAAAATGAATATATGTATGTTCCTATGTGACTGAAGTATTGTGCTGTACACCAGAAATTGACACAGCATTGTAAACTGATTATACTTCAATAAAAATATATATTTAAAAAAACAAATACATGGGCTTCCACATATGGGTCTGAAATACATATTTATGTATATTTTAAAAGTAATTATATGCCATCCATATATTAGAATAAAAGGTGTTAATTGAAATTGTTCAGTGCCAAGAGCTAAAAAGTACAGTTTTTGAACCTGTTTACTCTTAGTAAATATGTCTTGCATCTTCGTAAGACCAACAGACCTGGGCTTATTCAGTGACAGAAGGAAGCTACTTGCATTTTAAGACAATGTACAGTGACCACTAGTTCATCTAAAACTGTTAGGAAATGAGGTTCTGCATAAATGAAATGTACCAATAATGGCAAGTTACTATTTTTTTAAATCAATATATTTTGAATGATGTTTTTAAGATACAATATAAAATTGGCTGTTCATTTTATAGCAATATTTATTTGCTTCTATAATATGTATCTATGCTCATTTTAGAAAATATAGAGAAAGTTTAAAAAATATTTCTCACCTTTACTCCAATATTCAGAGACCACCAATTTTAATATTTTGGTGAATTTCCTTAGAATTATATACATATATGATTATATGATATATGATATATATATGATATATATATATATATTTATCTCTTAAGAAATATTTCCAGTATTTTGAACTTTGCTTTTTAAGCTCAGTGTTTTAATTTGTCATTAGAATTCCCCAAAGTCTAATAGTTTAATGTGAATATTTGCATAATATTAAATCATATAGATGTATGAGCTGTAATTCATTGAATCATACCATTTATAGTATCAATAGTATCAACATTGGGGCGTTTATATATTTTTACATTTCTATTTCCTTCCAGGAGATTATCATAAGTAGAACAAAAATTTGTATAAAGTTTTGTTTAAGTGTCTTGATACATATCACATTTCTGGGACTGTTCTGCCAATAGTATTAATTTGATAGATTGAAAAATAGCATGTGTTTTAAATCAAATTTATTTTTTTAAGTGATTTTATGGATTTTATTTTTTAATGTCTCTAAAGTTAAATGTGGACATTATATAAATATTTTTGCCGTCAACTAAATGTCTAGATAATTGCAGTTGTCAGATAAAATTTAATTCTGCAAAAATTTGTCTTTCAAATGCATATTCTTCCCTTCTGTATCCCAGATAGCTCACTGAGTCTCAGTCCACAAAGATTTGATACATGATTCTTCACCATTTAGGATGACTGGGACCTTCTGTTTCCCACAGTATTTTTATCTTTATTTTTATTGAAGTTTAGTTAATTTACAATATTGCATGAGGTTCAGGTGTACAGCATAGTGATTCAGTTTTTTCTTTTTGCAGAGCATATTCCATTGTAGATTATTACAAGATACTGGATATAATTCCCTGTGGTATACTGTAAATCCTTGTTGCTTGTCTATTTTATGTATCATAGTTTGTTTCTGTTAACCCCATACTCCTAACTTGCCCCCCCATTTCTCCCCTTCAGTAACTGTAAGTTTGTTTTCTACATTTGTGAGTCTGTTTTTTTTTGTATAGAGGTTCATTTGTATTATATTTTTTAGATTCCAAATATAAGTGATATCGTATAGTATTTGTCTTTCTCTGTCTTATTTGTCTTATGCTGTCTGACCAGCAGTCCCACTTCTGGGTATATTTCTAGAAAAAACAGAAACTCTAATTCAAAAAGATATATTCACCCCAATGTTCATAGCAGCACTATTTACAATAGTCAAAACATGGAAACAACCCAAGTCCCATCAACAAATGATTGGCTTAAGAAGATGTGGTACGTATTTGCAATGGAATATTGCTCAGCCATAAAAAAGAATGAGATACTGCCATTTGCAGCAACATGGATGGACCTAGAGAATACTATACTTAGTGAAATAAGTCAGGCAAATTTCTTTTTTAACCATTGTGATTTGACATTTTCACATGTTTTGTGGCTATGTTTTTGCCTACTGTTTTATTGATGTTTCATTATTTTTCTTAATTACTTCTATAAAATGAAATCTTTTTAGTGTCTCTTTCTATTTATATCATTTCCAGCTTTTTTATGATTTCATTGTAAGTTCACTTGGAATTTTGGCATGTGCTAGGAAGAGACACAGTAGTCTTATTTTATTCCCAGTAGTTAAGCCACTGCCTGAGCACCATTTACTGATCAGTTCTTTGTTCTCCACTGGTTTGTGACATGATCTTTATCACATGTTAAAATCTATCTATTAGAATCTCTTTCTGCACTATTTTCCTGGTTACATCTACCAATTCTAGGACCTGATTCAGACTGTCTTAAATATTACATTTTGATTATAGATTTTAATGTTTGGTAGAGAAATTCTTTACTTCATTTCTTTTTATGTTCTTTGTTAGGCATACTCATTCCATATAAACTTTAACATTGTGTAAACTTCCAAAAGAAATCTTTGGTGACTTTAATTGGAATTTTATCAGAGTATACACTGATATCACAAGAGTTGATATGTTTACAGATTTCTTTTTCCTCTCTAGGAGCATAGCATGGATATGGATATGGAAATAAATATCAGGAAAAGTTAGAAATTTCATTATATACATTTCCTGCTTTTCTTATTATGATTATTCTTATTGCAAATCAGTTCCTTCCTTCTTTCCTCCATGTCTAAATGGATGTCACTAGAATACAGAAAGCAGTGACTTTTTTCATGTTGATTTCTATTTGTTCACATTATTGAAATCTCTTATTATTACTTAGAATTTTTTAGCTGATTCTTTTGGAGTTTCCAAGCATTGGTAAATAAAAATTTTAGTTCAGATATTTATTTATTTTTTACCACCTCCTCCTGCTATTCTTACACAAAAAGTAGTATTATATACATTATATATATATACTTTTCTGCCCCTTTCTTTTGTTTTGTTAGCATTATACCCCAGAGATACTTCACATAAGTAAGTTAAAACCTTCTGCATTCTTTTTTTTTTTTTTTTTTTACAGATGTTATAGTATTTCATACTGTGTTATCCATGTTTTTCAGTTGTCTTCAGTGGGAGGAGTATTCCAGATGACTTAGTCCCCATTGCCAAAGTCAGCTGTCTTCTTTCTGGGTCTTTAGGAAAAGCATTTGTTTGGGAAGCACAGCTCCATACTCGTATTCGGTGGTAGGAAGCAGCTGTTCAGTGTGGCTTCACTGGATGGTGGCAGGATCTCTTCTTACCCCACTGATTCGAACACACTAACTGAGACAGTCAGGAACATTTGAGCATAGGTAGGTATTAGATGATACCAAAGTATAATTATTACTTTTCTTATGTGCAATGATGACATTATAGTTAGAGCATAATTATTTTAGAAAAACCTCCATGTTATTTTAGAGACCCATATTGAAATTCTAGGGGTGAAATGAGCTGATTTCTGGGATTCTCCTTAAAATAACTGAGGTGGGAGGAGAAGGAAAGGAAGAAAGGTAAAGGAAGAGAGGAGGGAGGGAGAGAGAGAGATGAAGTATAGGAAATCTGGATATTTGATCTTTGTTAAATCTAAGGATGAATAATAGGGGTTTCTTGCTATATTCTTTACTTTTTTATGTTCATATTTTTCGTAAAATAGGCAATAATAGTACATTTGTAACCTGATAAATTAAACAGAGTCTTGGTTAGTTGGCTAGTCAACCAAGACAAATAACTTAGCCCTTATTATAAGTAATATGTCTCCTTTGTGTTTGCCAGTCATTCAGTACAAAGACATTAGGACTTTAGTGCTTTTAAAGGGGCATCAAATAACTATCAAGAGAGGGAGGAATTTGTTTGACAAAATCTAAGAGAAGGTGGAAACCCAGAGGGTAGAGCTCAGCATTGGCTGTAGTACATTTGTTGTAGGAATGTTACGAGGACTGATGGGTTACTGTTTGTCAAGTGTTTTTAGCAAAGCCTGGCACATGTATAAGTGCTAGCTGAATAACTAAGACAATCTTTCAATATGTTCTTGGTTAACTCTAAAGCATTATACATATTTTCTGTTTTCTTTTTTCAATATATTTTTATTTGCTTAGTGGTATATTACACAGTGTGCAGGGATTTCTGGGTATTGGCCTCCTATTTCAGTTTGGCTTTGTTTTAGGTTAATCATGGGATGTAGACAAGGTCTCTGTTCCAAGAGCACCAGCCTTTCTTGGGCTGTGCAACTTTCTCATCCTTCCTGTAGCTTCCCTTTCTGGAGTTGATTGCCAATAAAGGGCATTCGCTCAATAACCATCTCATCTGACGGTACTCTCAGTACTATATGATGATGTTTGTAATCAGTAGCCCTTTGTATGAATTGGTAACAATAGCTGTTAAGCAGTCTTTCATAAGGGCTACATGATAGCCAACAATTAAAATAACTTTTCTTATTTAGTTGATTGCTTTGATATTTTGTAGATATGGCCTGTGTTGAATGGCTGCACTTTGCAGATAAACTAAAACAAATCCTAGCATTACCTTTGAAGTTCCTTCCTTGTTTGACCATTTTCTATGACCTCTTTAATAGAAAGAATGACCTCAGATCCACTGCCCAGCCATGCTCCCCATGTGTAGATGGGTACTAGGTCAGAAGGGAAAACAGCTATTCTGAAAAAAAGGCTGGTGAGATCATGCAGGAGCATCCTGAGGCCTTTGTGAACTTATCTGTGCAACCAAATCTGTTCCTTCGTTCACCTTGTTGGATGCCAGTGTTTGTGTGGAAGCCAGAAGGTGGTATAGAGGTGGGAAGGTGTTGCTGAAGTCACAGTTTTGTTTCTTGCTCTGGCCTTTGCCTATTCCAATTTGTGATATGAAACTACGCTGCAGTTCTGACAGGCCATTGTTGACAATGCCAAGTAGAATCTGTCTGGAAGAATTATAAATGAGGCAAAGAGCAGGTGGTTAATGCAAAAAAAACTCAAACAAATAGGTGGCATGTGTCTTTTCTCCCTCCAGACCTCCTTTTCTCTGTTGTCTGGGATATCAAATTAGCTGCTGAGCTTTCTTGAAAGCCTATTATTCTCAGGATGTCATTTGGACAATTTGACTCAGTAGTTATTGGATGGAAAATAATTCTTTTTCTCTGTCTCCTTCTCTCTCTCTCTCAGAGGGAGAGAGGTAAAAGGGAAACAGAGAGAAATGTCTTTCAGATAATTATTTTCTTTAGAGGAAAATTAAAGTAACACAGGGGACTTCCAAGAACCAAATGGCACAAAGATTAGAGTTAGATACATGCTAAGAAATCAAGGTCAGAAACTACGGGGCAAGATGTTCTTGGTTTCGCCCTAATGCCAAAGAGAGTACCCTGTAGATGGCCTGTCTGTGGGGCTGTGTGATCATCCATCTTGAATGGGCCACCTGGTGCTGGACAGCGTGGACGAGTACCGGAACACTCTAGGACTCGGTTCCCACGTCTGCAGGATGAGGAGGTTGCTCATTAGGATCTTTGGGAAGTACTGCTCTGATGGCTTCATGTACTAGGGCAAGCAGCACGCTTCCCAAACCCACAGACACACAATAAACGTGGATTACTTTTATCTGACCAGCAGCAGAATGTCTGTGCATTTCCATCTCTGCATCAGCAGTACCTGGCAAACGTTGGTATCATCAGTTTGACTTGGAGTGTTCAGTGAGCTCTCACGAGCTGGCACTGCTAATGACATGCTTTTAAAACATCCCCCTTTGTATGGTGAGACCACCTTGGAAGTTGTAACTTGAGAATGCATAGGTATTTATTTATAGCCTACCTTTTGGCTGAGGTTTGAGATGATATTTTTCTTCAACAAAACTCTCAAGTGGCACACCGTGATCTATCATTTTATTTGGTTATTGTCTGCATATGCTACAGGAAGTTGAAAACTTATTCAAGTCCTGCCAAAATGTATTTACAGTATTTTTTCTGCTGCTGAGACTACCACCTTCAAAACATTTTGAAGTCTTCAGAGAGAATCAGGATTGGACTTTTCACAGAAAAAAAAAAATGAGAGAGAGAGAATGAGAGATAGAATGAGAGAGACCAAGTTTTTGTCTTTACCCAGAGAAGCCTAAAGTAGATTTTAGAATCTTAAACTAATGGAATCTAGGGTGGCAACAAATCTGTTTAGCAACTTGAATTGTCCAGTCTCCAAAGGTATTTCATGCCCCTGTCCTGCAGGGGCATAAGAATTAGGCTTCTCTTATTAAGCATCGTAGAATGGATCAGAACCAAACCATTCCTGGAGGGAAAAAGGTAGTCTTCTCCTCCTTAATTACCTTATCAGAAAGTCCTTTGCCAGGCAACCTGAATTCAGGCTTTGGGGCTGGAAATGGCATATGTCCTCAGCTAGTTTCTTTCTATTACCTTCAATGATGCAAGGTAGAAGTCACGCCCCACATAGAAGAAGTGTCCCATAGGGAAGTTTACAGCTGCCTCCAGCCTGTTCCCATTCAGTTTCATTCCGGATTTCAGAATAGCACATTCAATACCTGCCCCACTTCATGTTTTTCCTTTGGTTCCTTCTGCCTCCAGCAGAGATCCTCTCCCATCCCTGCTGACATATTCACCTGGAGAGCCCTTCCTCTCCTCAGGCAAGGTCCACTTCAGGTCCCCACCTCTCAGCCTCTGAGAAGTAGCACGTAAGCCCCTTCCCTACCCCCCCCCCCCCGCCCTTATGGCATTTGCTTTGCACACATCTATTGCTGTGTTGCCACTGCCTTGTGTCAGCTATACAGCCAGCCCTCTGTATCTGTGGTTCTGCATCCATGGATTCAACCAACCGTGGATTGAAAATATTAGGAAAAAAGATTGTAGAAAGTTCCAAAAAGCATAGGCAACTATTTAATAGCATTTCATTGTATTAGGTATATACATAATTTAGAGATGATTTAAAGTACACTGGAGGGTATACATAGATTATTTGCAGATCCTATGCCATTTTATATAAGGAACTTGAACATCCCCAGATTTTGGTATCCACAGGGGTCCTGTAACCAGTCGCCCATGGATACTGAGGGATGACCATCTGTGCTTATGTTTTTCTTTCTAGAGGCAGATGTAGTTGCTTTTGACCTTTGTATTTCTCTTAAGATATTTATACAGAAAGATATCCTATAACTTTTTGCAATTGAATTCACTAGTATTTAGTCCTTCTTAATATTTAATGCATATTGTCCCTGTGCATGTCAATGACGGGAAGAAAAAACCAGTGAGTAAAATGAGGTTTAAATGTGAAGAGGGTAGAAACTTTAGGTATCATCAGTGTTTGCTTTTTATACCAGGTTGCACCATTATGTTTCATTGTCTCAAACCTCAATTTCCAATAATCAATAATTTCTTTCCTGAGATAGGAGCCAGAAGAGCAATGACTCTACTTGGTGCTCTAGGACAGAGATTTCCTTTCTCATTTTTAAGGGAGGTTAAGCCATCTGTTCAGCCCTGCACAGTCAGTAAGGGCTGGAACCAGAATCTGAACTCAGGGAAGTCAGGTGCCAAAGGCCTGGCTCTCCCATCACACTTTACTCATTTCCTAAACAACGACCTTAAAATATTTTTTAATAAACAACGACCTTAAAATGTTTTTTTTTAAAAAGAAAGAAACAAAGAAAAGAAACTGTGCAGACAGCCACTGCCAAAGAGAACCTACTTTTCTTTTATAATTTTGCTGCTGTATTCCAGAGATTGCAAATTCACTGTAAGTTCAAAAAGGGTGGGACTTGTTGTTTCCAATCAACTTATTGTCACTCTAGGGCCTCTCACCTTGTCAGAAATACCCTCCTGACCACCTTTTGCAAATTAGCAACCCCCTCCCCATCACCAAACTCTATCTGGTACAGAGCTTTCCTCAGCATTCATTCCCATCTGACCCACTGTGATACATTTGTTTCCTTGTTGAGTGCCTGTCTTCTCACTGGAGTGTAAGCTGCATGAGGGCAGGGACCCTCTCCTGGTTTGTTCACTGATGTTCCCCAGCATCCAGATGAGTCCTGGGCACATGCACATGGCAGGCTCCCAGTACGTATTTCTTGAATAGATCAACAAACACAGAAGAGGTAATTCTACAGCTTGCTTAACTGATTCAGAATCGGTGCTACTGACAGTTTCTCAATGACTGGGGAAATTTTTTTTCCAATTTGCTTTCTTATAGTCCAGAAGTTTCTTGCGTCTGTTCCCCCTACTACTTCCCATAACTCCTTCTCTCTTGTTTTGGCCACAGGTAATTTTGATCACAAGTCACCCATAGAGACCTAGAGACATGAATACTTGTTGCAAATCATATGTGTCACCCATGGGCTCCCCAGTGCCTTAACGGTACTACTGCATACAATTCATCACACAATTTAGAGAGTCAAGAAAAATTTTCTCCTCATTGTATAACTTTATACTCTAATAGCTTATGCTGGGAACATTTATTAGGGGCCCTTTAAGTTAGATGCAGATAGAATAATAAAGAAATGGGCGCTCTCTCCCTGCTTGCAAAGCCCCAGTCCTGTTCTTGTGGACGCGGTCTGCACCCAAAGCCACTGAAACACTTGACACTCAAAACCAAGGGTGCGGAAGCCTCCATGGAGAGCAACATAGATGTGTTTATAAAGGACCCATGACATTGAAAGACCAGTGTCAGAAATCGTGAAGGAGACTCAAAGCATAAGGAAACAAAATCTAAAAAATAAACATCAGTCTTATTAAAATAAACCTAGTTGGCCCATGCCACAGAATTACTAGAATTAAGCTATATGGGCATTTTGTTAAAGTTAATTTTGAAGACCTTTTTGAGTTTACCCCCAGGCCATCTACTCCAGTCCTCACTGCGTCTCAGTGAATGTCACTGCCAGCATCTACCAGATGCTTCAGCCAGAAACCCCAGGCTCTCTGCTTCTCTCCATTACACTCAATTACCAAATCTTACTGTGTTTTTTCATTTTTAAAACTCTACCTGGCCAGTACTCTAGGAAAAAACCTAGACTACTGCAGTAACCTCTAATTTGGTCTTCTCCCATTGTTGCAGGTTGTGTTGTGTCTTCTTCAAAACATGTTGAAGTCCTAACACCCCTCTACCTGTGAATGTGACCTGATTTGGAAATAGGGTCTTTGCTGATGGTCAAGTTAAAATGAGGTCATTAGAGTGGGCCCAAATCCAGTATGACTGGTGTCCTTACCTAATGGGGAACTTTGGATTCAGAGACAAACACACACACAGGCCACACAGAGATGAAGGCAGAGATCAGGGCGATGAACCTACAGGCCAAGGGACCCCTGTGGGTTGCCTGCAACGCACCAGAAGCTGGGAGACGGGCATGAAGCAGATTCTTCCTCACGGCCCTCAGGAGCAGCCAACCCTGCTGACACCTTGCTCTCAGACTTCCAGCCTCCAGAGCTGTGAAACCACACGTTTCTGCTGTTTAAGCCCCCTACGCTGTGGTTCTCTGTCATGGCCACCTTACAAAACAAAACCAGCCCTCTTCTGTTATTATCTCAGACTCTGCTTAAACTAAGAAAACATACAAGTAATGCATTCTCTTTATAAAAATTGGAACAGTTAATACCTAGCATGTATTGAAAGCGTTTTTAAAAATGTACCAGACGCTAACTGATTTACATGTGACTATTCCATTTAGTCCTTATATCAGCCCAATAATCATCTTCACTTTACAGATGAGGAAACTGAGGCACAGCAGGCTGAGTGACTTGCCTGTGCTCACATGGCTGTTATGTGAGTTGGACCCAAAACCATGTATGTGGCTGCAGAGCCTGAGTGCCCGACACAAGGCATAGCCCCTTCGTTACACCTGCGAGCGTCGTGCCCTTTCCAAGCCCTTGGAAGTAACTGCTGTCAGATTTAGTGTGTATACATTACCTGCATGTCTGTGCACATGTGTGTGTATGTATGGGTCTCTAGAATCACACATATTTTCCTATAACTTGCTTTATTTTCATTTAGTTTATCTTAAATATTTACCCATTTTAATGATATATATACACACATACACACCCTTGTGCTTGGTAGTCCACTGTACAAAGTGTGTGTTTTAAACAATATGTTGTTTTATATCATGAATGTTTAAGTTTGTGTGCTAAGATGGGGGCAGCAGCTTTCCATGTCCCTGGAAGGCCTTCCCAAGAGTGGTGGGAGCAGGAAGACACACATTAATGTCTGTGACGTGGGAGTTTGGGGGATGGAAGGTCAAGAGAGGGCGCGAGGTGGCTCCAGCTTGGGTGGCTGCTGGTTCCTCCAACGCTAGTTTCTGTTGAGGAGAGACTTTCAGAAGAATGTGGGCCTGGAAATTTCAGTATTTGGGATTGGTTGATTGAGTCAGTAAACTTCTCTGAGCTTTTATTGTTTTTTTATTATTTTTATTTAGAAAAGCAGAGATAGTAGTTCCTCTCCTTCCTTGTCATAGGATTTCTTTGAGGAAAAAAATTAAATGACATTATAAAAACGGTTTACGGACACAATTGTTACTATGGTTATTATTATCTTTGCCTTGTTTCCAGGTGCTAGATATCAGAAATGTTGTTTTGTGGAGCCTTTGGAATACAAACCACTATATATGGGATGCTTTTTATTGGTTTCATGGGATTGTTGTAAGGAGGAAATCTGAATGTCTTCTCTTCTCTCCCGCAGCTCTTTTTTTTCCATACGTTCAGTGCATGAGTATCCTTATCACCTGTTTGTTGAAAATGCTACTATCTATCTTCTCAGGATACGAATTCTAGCAGATTTATAATGAATCAAACTTTTCGAGCTTTCTAACAGAGAGAGCATTAAATCATTATTTAATTTTAAAACACATGGTTTAGTGAATTCTTCATTGATTTTACAAACAAGATTACTTGGCTGCCTGCAGGGTGTGTGTGTGTGTGTGTGTGGACTTTGCTCTCAAAACCATCAAATTAATTTGCACAGGAAGACACACCCCTTACATTTCAGCGACTCAGATCCCCTTTTATCTGATAGTATGAGCTTCAGCTAGGACTGTTTTTCCCTTTCACCCACATGAACGTGAATTGGGAGCCTGAACAGGTGCTGCTTCTGCCTTGAGTAAGGAATTTAGCAAATTAAGAGAAGGATACAGATGGCTCTTTGAATACAACAAAAGATGAAGGCAAGAGAATAAAACCTGAAGAAACACCCATCAAGCCATGGCCTGGCGTAGGCATTTACTGCACCAAGAAGAGAGGTTCCCGAGACTGCTTACCGGAGCTTAACAAAAGAGAGATGTGTGTTTCTCGTTTTCCTGGCTCTGCAACTCATATCCTTAACCCCTTTGTCAGTGTTCCTGTTGCCACTGCATTATTTTCCACATAACATGGTGTGACCTGTCCCAAGTGATCCCTCTCTGGAGGGTATCATCTCAGAGATGTGGGCTGAGGGGTCCTTGCACAGATCCGCGATTGTCTGCAGGTCACTTCTGACTCACCACACATGCTTCTGATGCCAACCAATGACCTGAGGGTGATTCCTTCTCTGGTGTGACCATGGCTCCTGTTTAAGGGAGTGAGCTTCTATACAGTGGACCACAAAGAAGGTTTAAGCACCTTCAGGTGTGCATGTGATTATTGCAAACCCCTGGGGGAAGGCTGGAGAGCCATCAGTTCCCTGATCTCGCTGCCTCATTCCCTGTAGCTTACAGTGAAGGGGGATCTCAGGGAGGTGGGGTCAGAAGCAGGAACTTAAGAAGATGATGACTCTGAGGTTGTTTTCTCTTCCCTGAGCACCTCCTGCCTCCTTTCTCTGCAGCCCTCTCACTTCCTCTCAATATCCTCCCTCCCTCCTAAGAATCTGCCTTTTAAACTAACACCATAATAGAGTCTAAGGGAAATACTCCAAGGAGGCCACACAAACACAATGAAGCTGGTTCCTTAGCGTGGTGTCCGTGTACTTGTTGGCCTTCCCCAGCCTCCCCCCACTGGCTTCTTCATCTTCCGCTTCTGCTTTTCTCCTGCATCCCTTCACCTAGCCCTCAATTCCCTACAGTGAGCATTTGGCCAAAACTGAACTCTCACAACATTTTTCCAAACACACAGCTTTTGCACTGCCCACCTGGCCTGTCCTCCCCTCCAGGCCTTACCGAGTGGTCCTCATCCTCAGAGAGCCAGTGAGGAGCCATCTGACTGGATGTGGCCCCCATCGCTCCCTCCCTGCCCCCTCTGCTGTCTTCCTCCTCAGGTCCTAAAGCCTCACCTCTCCCTCTGCTGGGTCACCTCTCCTTTTGCTTTATACATCTCTTATTGTCCTTGTCACCTGACGTAAAACCCATCTCACTTCGCCTTTGAAGTTTGTCCTGCTCTCCTGAGATGTGCTCTTTCTTAAATATCCATTGCATGTCTTCTCAACCTGTCTTATGTCCCCTGTAACATTTTATCTTAAAAGTAATAATAATAAACACAAATACAGCACTTGCTATGTGTCAGGCCCTACTCTAAGCACTTTATGTAAATTAATTCACTTAAGCCTCACATCAACCTTTGAAAATAGGTGCTGCTCGTACCCCTCATTTCACGGATGAAGAAACGCAACCCAGAGATGCTAAGTGATCTATGAAGTCATACCTCTGCTCAGTGGCTAAGCCATCTTTCAAACCTGGTCAGTCTGGTTCAGAGACCATGTTCCAAACCATTATTCTGTGTAACTGTTCATACGCCTTATGGTTTGTACTTATCTGTGTACTTATCTTATGACTTTGTTCTTCCATCTTTGCATCCTTGCGTCACCTAGCACGTGGTAGGTACCCTGCAAACACTTGCAAAATGGAATTATATGGGGATGACGTTTTCTAGGAGGTCCTTGAATTCTAAATTTTGGGAACCCTTAGGAAGAGCTTTCAATATACGCGGGAATGGAATTTCTGGTGGTAAAGGGTGAAGCATAAATCCCTCTTGGCAGTTAGCATTTTCTCATGATTTTTCTTCTTCTGCATACCTTTCCAGGCAGTTTTCATTTTCATTTGTTTTACAATTCTTAAGCTATGTTCACACTTATATTTTAAACGATGGAAAGAAAAAGATCACTTGCAAATGCCGACTGGGAAGAGTGTTTATTTTAAACAGTGCTGTTCCGCTGCACCAGCTGCTGTTGCTATGCTTGCATGTTGGCTGCTGGGGGGGTGGTGGTGAGGAGAATGAAGCTTGGGGTGTCAAGATGGGAAGTTGCTTCTACCCCGCATTCTATTGGCTGGGATTTTCTGGAATGAGGAATCCTCAACCCTAAGCAATTAGAGAAGTAGTGTGCTTAAACTTGCAGAAATAATTTAACCTACAGAGAGAATTCACCACCATCTAGTTATATTCCAAGGGCAGAAGGAAATCTGGCTGTTAACACAGATTCCAATTTTGAACAAAAGTTTTTAAAAGTTTACATCTCACCAAAGGATGATATAAACCACTCTAGAAGGCTAATGTCAGTGTTTTAAAATGGTAAAAAGGAAAAGCTACCTTTAGTATGGGATATGTTATCTGGGTTAAAAAGGGTTTGTTTAAATATGCCAGCGGCCATATCAACACAGGAAAAGAGAATTCACTGTTTTAGACTGAATGCAGATTTGTAGATTTATGTTTATGCAGGAAATGTCTGTGTGTATCATGATTTTGCCTGTATTTTACATATGGACTCGTTCAATAAGAATTCCTTAAATACCTACTACATGTGAGCCATTCTCTTACACATGAAGGCAGGGTGACCAACCGTCTCAGTTTGCCTGGGATTTTCCGTTCTAGCACTGAAAATCTCATGACCTGGGAAACCCCTAAGTCCTGGGCAAACAGAGACAGTGCTTCTCACACGAAGGGAAAACGAGTAAGAGTAAAATATCCTTCAGCATTTTTCACTGTGGCTAGGAAGACAAGTTGAAACTCAATCAATCAAGGAACACAAGTAATAAACCACTTGTGTTCATTGAGCGCTTGTGAAGTGAGTTCTATTACTGTCCCCATTTTAAAGATGAGTGAACTGAGACACAGCAAGGGTAAGCAGCCTACTCGGTGGAGGAGCAAGAATTTAAACCTGGGAAGTCTGGCTTTAGAGCACATACCACATAGCAATAAGTACTGTACCGGAAAGTTCTCTGGGAGGAAAGATCGGTAGAGGCAGGAGCATCTCAGGAGCTGGATGACTACACCTGGGCTCAGGGGAACAGGGTTAAGAGAGTTAGGAAGAAGGGATGTCAGTTTCCTTAAAAAGGCAGGCAATGGTGTAGAGTAACGAACAGGCAGGGTCTTGTTTCTCCAGACAGGAGGGAGTTAGCCTGGGGAAGGGGGTGGAGCCCTCTGTCTGATATTATAGACAATTGAATGCAAAGACAGAAAGAGGGGATGACAGAAAGCAAGTAGTTTTCCCTGGAGAGATTTAGCCCCTCTGGTCAAAGGCAAGGTCACCGACTGGGCAGAGGAGGTGGGACTGAGCCTGGAAGAAGGGAGCCGTTTCAGGAAGCCCACAGATGTCCAACAAGAGGATTCCTAAGCAGCAGGAAGGAGCTGAAATTGAACATTAATAATTTTAAATTTTAACATAGCCATATTGTAAAAAAAATTCTAGAAAATAGAAAAAGGAAATCTCCATAAAAACCACTGCAAGTTTAAGTCTTCTTCTTGTTTGTTTTTAACACATTTGGAATCATGACATACCTGTATAATCTGAATCCTATATTTGATTTTTACTTATTGCATTTCCCATGCTATTGTGTAGTCTTAATAACCATCAGTTTAACAACCAGATAATATTCTATCATAGGTATATTCCACAATTCTCTTAACGATTATACTTTGTTGATACTCAAGTTTCCAGTGTTTTCCTTTCATAAATGAATCTTGAACAACATCCTCATTCTTCCATTTTTTCCCGCAGTCTCACTAGTTCTCATGTGGGTTTTATATATTGTCTTTCTTTGGCCGCCATGTGGCTGTGAAACATCAAGATTCATTTCTCACACAAACGTACGCGTGCTGACATATCCAAGTGCGTGTTAACTCCTTTAAAGAAGCAAAAAGTATTTTCTTGGAGAAATATTTACTCATTTCATTGGCATCTCTAATGAATTAGAACTTTGGGACTTGTTTTCTTCTTTGTCATTCCTTCAGATACAGCCTGAGTCACCCAGAAAAATTAGGCTTGTATCTTCTCTATAACCTCAAATCTTATTCGTCAGCCATATCATGCTCTGCTTTAGAGGACTTGACTCTGATCAGCACTGGGCTGGACCCAAACTGTTGTTACTACCCAGAGGAGTACACCTAAGAAATCCTTGCCTCTGCCTTGCAGCTTCTGACAACAGCCCAGCCCGGCTTGACTCTCTCCTACCCCTATCCCTCCCTGGTTGTTGTACCTTGACTCATACCATTCCTTCAAGACTTTAAAACAGTTCTTTTCTTACTGAAGTATAGTTGATTTACAATGTCATGTTAGTTTCTGGTGTACAGTATAGTTATTCAGTTATACATATACATAGATATATATTCCTTTTCATATTCTTTTCATTATAGGTTATTATAAGTTATTGAGTATAATTCCCTGTGCTATACAGTAGGACCTTGTTGTTTATTCTGTACATAGTAGTTTGTATCTGCTAATCCCAAACTCCCAATTTATCCCTCCCCCTGCCTTTCCCCTTTTGTAACCATAAGTTTGTTTTCTATGTATGTGAATCTCTTTCTGTTTTGTAAATAATTTCATTTGTGTCTTTTTTAGATTCCACATGTAAGTGACATATTATATTTGTCTTTCTTTTTATGGTTTATTTTACTTAGTATGATAATCTCTAGGTCAATCCATGTTGCTGTAAATGGCATTATCTCATTCTTTTTTATGGCTGAGTAGTATTCCATTGTATATACACACCACAACTTCTTTACCCAGTCCTCTGTCCATAGTGGACATTTAAGTTGCTTCCATGTCTTGGCTATTGTAAATAGTGCTTCTATGATCATTGGAGTGCATGTATCTTTTTGAATTGGAGTTTTCTCTGGATATATGCCCAGGAGTGGGATTGCTGGATCATAGGGTAACTCTATTTTTAGTTTTTAAAGGAATATCCATACTGTTTTCCATAGTGGCTGCACCAATTTATATTCCCACTAATAGTGTAAGAGGGTTCCCTTTTCTCCACACCCACTCCAGCATTTATTATTTGTGGACTTTTGAATGATGGCTATTCTGACTGGAGTGAGGTGATACCTCATTGTAGTTTTCATTTGCATTTCTCTAATAATTAGCAATGTTGAGCATTTTTCTATGTGCCTGATGGCCATCTGTATAAGACTCTCCCATCTTAAGAGTAAAAGGAATACAAACTTGTATTTAGTGCCTATTATGTGTTGGTTACTTATCTCATTTAATCCTCATAACAATTTTTTGAGTTAACTGTTATTATCCTCATTTTTCAGATAAGAAAACCAAGACTCACAGAGGTTAAGTTAACTAATGTTTTAAGTTAGTAAACTGGCTTGATCCAATGGCAGAACCATGGATGCTACCTTCATTAGCCCATTCCAAGTTCTCCTCTTTTTCCCCTCACAACCATATTTATTAACTAAATAACAAATTGCTTACTTAAATTTTACTTCCACGTGATTTACTAGTGAGTCATCTGTGTATGAGTTATTTAAAATGTAGCTACACACTGAATATACAGTCTGTAGCTTCTTAACCAACCTAAAGCATTCTTTACTAGTCAGCAATACAGAAAGAAACCCCGCTGACCACTTATTTCTTTAACTACTCACTTAACTTGTGGGTATAGTTCACCATCTGTAACAACCTTCTCCAGGGAAAGGGTAATACGTACGTGAATGGTAATAGTGGTGTGCTGGTGAATGTGTATTAACAGCTGTCTGAATAAAAGTCTTGATTACTAATCAAGTTTGTGCCAGTTTCTGTGGTGTAAATAGTCCCACCATGAAGAGTGTTTACTAATGCCTGTGTCTAAGGACTGTCTTTCAAAATTCCTAAAAAATTAGCAATCACAAGGTCATCTGAGCTAGTTTCAGGACGTCACTGAATTAGCTAACAGTTACTGAGCGCTCACTAGGTGGTGTGCACCACTCCACATGCTCAGAGGTACTATATCAGATAATCCCACAGTACCTTATTTCCATTCCACACATGTGGAAATTGGAAGAGTAAGGAAATTGCCCAAGGATGTGTCCTAAGTGTGGGAGCTAGGATTGTCCTGGATACCTAAAAATGAAAAATATGTAAAACTCTACTATTTTAGCCTTCTTTATTTCTAATAACTTAGAAGAATCTGAATTTTGTCATCATATAACTTATGAAGAAAATGTATTTTTAAAATAAATATGTAATTTTCTACCATAGTAGGATTAAGTACCAGGAAGGCAGGATTCTGATCTTCCAGTGTGTTTGTATACCTACTGTTTAGTTCAGTGCCCAGCATGTAGCGAAAACTCATGCGGGATGTTGAAAGAATGGAATGTAATAATTCTTATCCCTTCATTAACAGTTGTCTAAAACCTCTGTAAGTTATGTACATGCATTTAAAATAATTAACTATTTTATGTTTATATCTCTTGATAAAGTAATATCATTCCTGGAAATTTATCCTTAGGAACTAATTCGAAAGGAGGAAGAAAAAAAGCTTTAGAAACGAAAAGTCCGTTGTAGTTCTAGCTACATAGCAGAGAAATATGACATACATAAATGTCCAATAATAGGAAAAAGCTAAATTACAGTACATTTCTTCAAATGAATTTTGTGCAGCCAATAAAAAAGATAAGAAGAAGTTAATTTAGCAAGGCAGAAAAGTAAAGCAGAATACATTTGACTTGATCCCATAACACAGGGGCCATGTTACAGAGTGGCCAGCAGTACAGACTTCAGATTTGGGGCCCACCAGAACTCAATTCCAGGATCTTTCAACTTGCCACACCACCTAGTGCAAGCTGTTTAACCTTCCTAAGTCTCAGTCTCCCCTATGCAGTGGGGACATTGCTCTCAGGGTCATTGCGGAGATTAAGTGAGTAACTATGGACAGTGCCCAGGACAGCACCTGGCTCCCTGATCTATGCAGATGGACAGGGACTGGCAGAGAATATGGACCAGGGAAAATAACTGATGCTTTTGGGTAGGGAGATTGTGGATTAATTATTTTTAGTTCAAAAATTTTTATTATATGACATATACGCAACATGTAACAGCTAATTAAAAAATAAAGTCACTTTTAAAATATCCTACAAATTAGGTTTACCTCTAATTTAGACAATCTTCCTTCAAAACAAGTGAGGTCACTCAGTTATTAGGCCATGACTCCTCTCAGGGATCCCACGAGCAGAACAGATGCTTCTACATTTCCTGCTACACATGAACTGTTGAGACTCGCCACCATTCACTGTTTCACCCAATTTCTGCCAGACACGTGGAATAGACTCATTTACATGCTAGCAGGATGCACATAGAGCTGTGCTTATCTGATAATGATGATGATGTTGGCCTGGTCCTTTGGATTCCTGCTCACGTATGGGTGGAAGGTATCTTGTAACCTTTCAGGGTATCAGTTCACACACTCTTGTTTCTCTTCTTCTTTCTTGTTCATCTTCCTCTTATCAAACTAAAATTGGTAAAGATGAATTTAAGGTGTCTGCATTATCCCTTGACCTGCAAACAGCTCAAAATGTTTCCACACCAAAACTTTCATTCTCATAAATCTTATTTAGGTGAACACATTGCTGGATCCACAGTGCAATACTTGGATCAAAGTTATACTCAAAGCAAGATTGTTGGGTACATAATACATCTGAAGTCATTATGATAGAGTTCCATGTAGCAAGAATCAATACTAATTATCTTGGTGTAAATTATTTTCATTCTTCAGGGCCTCAAGACTCAGAGAAATTTTTAGAGAAAATAGCCTTCTGAGTCTTCAGCTCAAGCAGAAGGAAAATCCAGAGTTCAGAGTAAGCTCAAGGCTTGCCACCACCTGCTCAAATGTGAGAGCAGCGCCTTGGGCCCACCCAAGTCTGCTTAGATTCCTCTTATTAGTGGGAGCATTTAATTAAACCAAGACAGTCTTTCTCCCTGACCAGGGCAACTACTGATGAGAATAAAATTGATGGGAGATGAACAGTTAACAGCAGGAGATACATGGGAACAAGAAATAAAAGAGCCATAGTCAAACTGAAGAATATTGCTGTAGTATATTATATTTGACATTTACTGCTGTGTCTAATAACGCATCCCTCACTTCTCTCCAGCAGCCATGTGACTGACTTCATTATTTTAAATTTTGGAAGCTTTTGTTTTTGAAAAATGACAAAAATCTCAGTTCTCCATTCCTCATTAGGGTGCATATTTAATTGTGTTCTTCTGTTCATTATATTTGAGTGTTGCCATTCAACCAGAGGAGCACTGGCAAAAATCATGTAAATGGCTATGCCTGGCTTTTCCAAGGTATTTAAAATTCTATCGTGGTTTCCATAAGCCACAGACAGTGGGTTATTTTTCATGGACAGACAGTGCATTCTTCTCTTGGGGTTTTTATGGACAGACTGTATAAAATGATAACACAATGAATGGAGGACCAGCTCTACTATATCAAAGGCTTAAATCAGCTATTTCAGACAGAAACTCAATGCGGGAGAGCACGCTTCAAATAGGTTTGCAGGTACAGCTAGAACACAAAATTTCAGCATCTTTTGTGATTAATTCTCAAGAAAGGTTAATGACATTTTTTACAATTCATTAGCGCTAAGGTGAGGGAGATTTCAGTAATGTAGGTTCAGGTGTTGACCTGCATAAAATCCTTAAGATTTGCATGCCAGAATTAAAATAGAGATGTGATTCATCTTCACAATAGCAGGGGTTTGGATTACTGTGGAAGGTATAGCAAAGGTGAATCTGCTACCTGCCTGTTCATAGTCCCTTCTCTGTCACATGATAGTTTTGATGAATTTTATAATACCATATTCACTAAACTCATTTCCACACTCTCCTTTCCTGAAAAGGACATTTCTTCATTGTAATTGTTTAAAAAGACGCTATTTTGAGGTTAATTTATAATCAACCCTAACTTAATCATAGTCTTCAGAGCTTCCACTCTGTTGTGTCTTTTTTAAACCTGTTGTGAAAATGGTTGAAACTAAAGTGATTTCTTAAAACTATCTCTAAGGAGTGTGAAGAAATGTCTATTTGCAGTTAATGATCCAGAAAATCAAGAATTACCCCCAGTTTGCCAATAAAGAGTATTTTTTATCAGTTTGAAATTCTTTTTAATGGAAAAAATTCACATGGAATTAATTTTTATGCATAGCCTTTAATACAAACCTAAATTCCTGACAACCCAGGTATGACATGTGATCAGATCTCTTTTCTAGTTGTGTTTCCTTGGGAACCCTAAGTTTGTACATAAATTCTCTTTATCCAAAACTGTTATGGCCACACTTTTATAATGATTAGTATTTAATAACCAGATTCACTATTCAATAAATTATAATCAGGTTATGTAACACATATGAAAATAATTTTTTTAAAAATTGAAAGAATTTCAGCATCATAGTCTACAGGCTTCCCATTTCATCTTTTTCTAATCAAAGTGACTGATAAACCTGTAAAGGAATTATATTGTACAATACACTGGAGAGAAGGTACCATATTTTTGGCTATCCAAAAAACAATAGGGAGAAAATGCATCTTCACTTACTCATGAAGTACAATACTCTTCATGATAAATCTATTTTATTCACTCTTTTATTTATGTCTCCTTTGCTTTCAAGAGGGGGGTAAGGTGGTGTATCATTAGGATGACCATATAATTTATCATCCAAAATTTTGAGATTAATATTAATCGTAATACTGGGACAACAGGCATAAACTAGCACTATCTCAGGAAAGCTGAAACACTTACCAAAAAGCTGAAAAAATAATAAAACCATAGCTTAGGCAACATAAGACAAAAAGAAAAAGAAGGGATAAGAAGGAAGAGGTAAGTAAAAACCATTCCAGAATGTCTGCTTTACTTTGATCTGTCTGGACACAACATGTATCACTCATCAGGTTAAGAGTCGGGAATCTCCGATATCACTGTTTGCTAAATAATTAGAAATACTGTCTTAGTCAGGGTAGGGTAATTGTTGTAATAAAGAAATCCAAAATCTCAATGACATGAGACAGTAATTTTTTATTTCTCAGTCACATCACAGTTCAGTGTAGATTGGTGAGACAAGAACCTAGGCAGACAGAGGTTCTTTTCTCATTGAACTTGGGGCAAACAATGTAGCCTTGTATATAAACATCCAGTAAAAAGACAAGGGTTGAATGAGACTGTGGAGAATCTCATGGAACTCTTGTCATGTTCCAGTTCTGAAAGTGACATGCATCACTTTCTCCCACGTTCAATGGCCAATCCTCAACTGCATGACCCCACCTAACTTCAAGGGAGACTGAGGAATATGGTCTGGCTGTCCACCAGGAGGAAGTGGAAATGGAGTTTGGTGAACACAACAATTCCCATCACTCTCCACCATTTTGGTTACCAAGTGTTTTCACTCTTCCTCCTATATATGGAGTAGTGAAATCTCATATAGTTCCTGCATGGTGCTCAAACTCTAGAATCTCTTTACCAGCTTCCGATGTGGCTTCTTATGATCTGCTGACCTATGATTCAGAAAGGCAAATTATCAACTCCCCACCCTCCTTTTCCATACATTCAATAAACCATGGTGGAGCAGGGATAAACACCATAGTTGACATTTTCTGTAGGGAAAACAGATAATCAGTAGTCAGCTAGAAAGCATTTTTCTTACCTTTGCTTTTGCAGAACCTTGCATTTTTCTTTAGCTTCTATCACAAATGTCATCTTCTTTCCTTTTTGCTGTTACTCCTCTTGAGAAATCACCGGTGTTTGTATAGTACTAAGAACACATTAAATCTGTTTGCTCTTTTGTAACTCAGATTAGCAATTTTGCAGCTACTTAGAAAGACACTCTACAATCCTCATTATTTAAAGCATATAATGGAGTTAACAAGAAAAAGAGCTTCTTTATCAGTGATTGTAAGGATTATGGAAGAAGATTTATGAGCTCTAAAAGAGTTGAGAAAATTACTTCTGAACCAAAATATATAGGAAAGGAGGAAATAGTATAAGAGCAAAGTTATTTAGTTTCCTGACATTCAAATTATTGTTAACTGGCTTATCTCTTCCTATGTCTCCCTAACCGTTGGTACTTTCCACTTGTTTGTTTTTATATTTAGTGCCTAGCAACCATAATGATATCACTTGATTTCGTTGGCGCAATACCACCACTGTAGAGAACTGGGAAAATGTGTGAAAGTCTGATAATATTTACTGAAGATTTAAAATCCTGAAATGAAAATAGGAGAATAGCAAGTAAGCAGTTTTATTTCTTAATTCTTAATCTCAAAATAATTTTAGACTTACAGAGGCGTTGCAACCAGTGTATAGAGTTCCAGTATAGCCCTTATGCAGTTTCTCCTAACATTAACATCTAACACAACCATGGTACAGTTTTCAGAAGTAAGAAATTAATTTGGTGTAATTCTATTAAGCAAACCACAGGCTTTAGTTGGCTCTCATCATTTTCCCACTCATGTTCTTTCTCTGTACCAGGATTTGATCCAGGAACACATGTTGTCGTCATGTCTCCTTAGTCTCCTCCAACCTGTGTCTGTTACTCATTATTTCTTTATCCTACATCACCTTAACTCTTTTGGAGAATATTTTCAGGTATTTTGCAGAATGACTCGAACTTTGGTTTGTATGAGTTTTTCTCCAGGTTAGACTAGGGTTGTGGAATTTGGGCAGGAATACCCCAGGGGTAAAGTGCCTGTCTTGCTGTGTGGTATAGGGAGCCTCATGACATCCACCTGACTTCTCACTAGTGATATTGTGGTCGATCACTTGGGTAGGTGGTGCCTGTCAGGTTTTTTTCATTGTAAAGATACTTTGTCTTTGATAAACATTTTGGGGGAGACACTTTGTGTTGTGTCTGCATCTCATCTCTCACTGCAGGCACCTGCCTTCCCCCAGGTTCTGGACAGTTAGTTGCCCTGAAACCTCAGCACTCTGATTGTTAAGAGACAATTTGTGAACTTTCTGTTTGTTCAGCATTTTTCTCATCAGGTTGAGAGCTTCTCTGTTTTCACCTCTCAATGGAAACCAGAAATCCAATATTTGAGGTTTAAATAAATGGTCTTCATATTAACGGTCACTGTAAGTTGTCATGGTGATCAATATTCCACCATCCATTCTTTTCCAGAAGATCAGCCTTAGTCAAATTTTATCATCCCACTTCTCCTGCCAGTGATTGGTTCTGGGGTAGGATGTGACTCACTCTTGTCCAATGAGATAGGAGGGAAAGTGTGCTACAGTCCTCCTAAGGGTAAGTTCTTTCTCTTAATAGAAGGAAATAAGGAAAAGTAACCTTCTTCTACCTTGGGCATAGCTATTTCTTGATATATTGCCTGAAACTATGACCACCATCTTGTTTCCAGTATGAAAATGAAGCCAATACAGAGGACAGCAGAACAAAAATGTGGAAAGAGCCTGGATCTTTATTGGCATTCCTCAGCTGCTGTGCCAGTCAATCATGGAATCAAGTCTATCTGTGATTTTTCTACCTATGTATTACTGGTTTATTGTTTAAGCTCAATTTGAGCCTTGGTATTTCAGTTACTTCGATCCAATGACTTTTAACTCTTATCACCACTTTAAGTGAAGTATGATTTTTGTGCAAATTTATGCTACAATCTTTTTACCCATGGACATTCAGGTTGTTTCCAGTTTTTAGCTTGTAGGAACAGTATAGCTATAGATACTCCAGTTTCACATCTTCTAGTGAATATGTCCACACTTCTTTTATGTGTATACCTAAGAATGAAATTGCTCAGTTATAAACTCTGTGCATGCTCAGCTTTAATAAAATACTATTAAATACTTTTCTAAAGGGGTTATATCAATTTACCTTCTCAACAGAATTGTGTGAGAGTTACAGTTGCTCCATGTCCTTGTCAACTCTTGGTTTTATCAGTCTTTTAGGCATTCTGATGCATTTGTACTTGTAGTAGTATCACATTGTGATTAATGATATTTATATACATATTAATATTTATATTCATATCCATTCTATATCAATTTCTATGTATTTTGTCATTTGAGAATCATAGTCTGAGTGTAAATTGTTGGAAGACCGCCAAAAGACAATTCATATTCATACAAACTATAGGTCCTTATACTGTACTTGAAAGTCAGGTGGTGAAAAGGGAGAGATTAAGCTTAAGTGTATGTTGTCCAAAGATTAAGCTCTAGTCCATTTCTAAGGGTAGATTTGTTTGTAAAGTAAAATAACAAGGTAGAACAAGAGGCAGAAGCTGCTTCAGCTGATAATGTGAGAGATGAAACATACCAGTGGGAGAGACATAATAAAAAGCACAATGGAAAGAAGTCTTCATCAGATGACTACTCTCTTTGGGCTCATCTGTAAAGTGAAGAAGAGTTAGATGATTTCCATTTTCTTCTTCCTCCCATCTGTAGCATTCTATGGTTAGTGATTTTCTCCTCAAGAATTTTCTTTATATCCTTTTAATACAAATATTGATTGTCATCCACACAAAACCCTGAGACCAAGTGTGGTATCAGGAGGGTGCCCTGAGGTTCAAAGCATTGCCCCTGATCATTGGAGAACAGGTGTTTTGATGAAAGTATCTCTTTGGTTCACATCTAAATGTGGGCTGTGGTGATATGGACACTTCACTGGAGAAAAAGCTTCATTTTCTCTCATATTTGTGAACAGTAGTACTAACCTGAAATAAATAGATGCCCAGATATTGCTCCAGCAAAGATGGAGATCTTTATTCAGGATCAGCAGAGAATTGCAGTTTGGGGTCTGTGACCATCAAGCCACATGCAAGTTCCCCCATGGCAAGGGAAGGAGAAATCATTTTATAGAGGGGAAAGAAAGTTGGCAGGTCTACAGTAAACAGAAAGTCCATGGCTTTTCATTGGCTGAGTCCTCGCCAGGAAGGAACAGTCTTTCTTATTCCTGTTGGGCTCTGCTGTAGTTACAGGGCATGAACGCTCTCCCTTCTGGTCTCCTGACTCTATTTAATTGAGATTTCTGTGTATTAATTTTTTTTACAGTAATAAAGGTCAATATTTCAAAAGTTGGAGCATGAAAAGCCCTAGATGTTGGTTCTGAGAGGAGAGAGCTAGCTGTAAAACAGACAGATAGCTATTCAGGCCTCAAAACGCCTTAACAAAAACACATCTACATGTTGGTAACCTGAATACCTGTTATAAATGTCTAGCAAGTCTATGTCTTTATTTGGGGTGCATTATTTAGGGTATGTTTTTAAAATCGTGAATTATGGTTAAGAACTGGGCCAGATCGTTTGTCCAGTGAATATGTTAACGTTCTATTAAAATGTCAGTGGGGGCAACTTTCTCTTGTGCAGTGATGTTAATATTTAAAATCTGTTTGTATAAGCAGTTATCTTCTCTGACATTAATGCCTCATTTTCCATTTGCTTTGAAATCTGTTGCTCTTTTTTTGAAAACATTCATCCACGTGTTGTTTTCTAGTTTTTAAGTGTAATTAATGATAAAAGCATTTCCTCCTCTTTTATAATCATGGTTTACTCTTCATCTGAATCTATCAGGCAGTACTTACTGTTGGCCAATTAAGTGTTACAGCATGTGACAGGTTTGCTCTGTTGATGCTCTAATAGCATGTCCCTGTGGCACAGATAATGAGACATGGGTTTGCTTGGCAACCTGGTTCCAGTGGTTTCCCTCTGACTATCAATCTAATGCAAGCTTAGAGCCTCTTGGCATTTTGAACTTAAGGGCCATTTATTTTGGACATATGGTGGTGAGTCCTCGGTTTTCTTTAAAAGTAGTGTGCTCTTGGCTGGACATTTTTATTTATGAAGTGCATTTTTGTTTATAGGACACTTTCTTAATTTCTGTAATTTTCAAAAATGTGCAGAGGGCAGCATGGAATGACTGTGCACCATGCAGTATCATGGCTGTGCTTCCAGCACCAGCTCCCTTATTTACCAACCAGGTGGCTTTTGAAAATTCATTTAATCTCTCTCTCTCTCTCTCTGCCATCTGAAAAAATAAAGACAATGGCATCTACCAGGGAGGGTTTTTGCAAATTTAGATATAAGAAATTTAAAGTATCTGGCAATAAAATGATTATTTGGTGTTATTTTAATTACAAGAAGCACCCCTCTTCCTCACGCATGTGTTGTGTCTTTAGAGACAAACCGTCCATCTTTCTGCAGTAACCTCTCTTCATTTCAACTGGATAAATGACTGGCAATCTGAGAAATAAAGACCAATGATAATTTAGAGATGCCTGATATGTTTTGCTTCTTTTATGAAGCAGACTCTGCTAAGATAAATACTTAAATATAAAGATATTATGCCAATGATTTATTCTTTCAGGGAAGACTTGACATAGAAAAAAAGTAGATTTTTATTTTTAAAAACTAACTCTTTTTTATTGGCTTTTAATTTCCTTTCTAGGAAGCCATACTAGTTTTGAGAAGATAAAGTCATTGTCCACTCAGATAAAGTAAAATGAACATCTTTAAGGTTTCTAGACAATGGCATGCATCCTAAATATTGTTGTTGAATAATAAAGGTTTGAAATTTCTTTTAACCATCCTCTTATAGTGATGTAGTTTTGACCTTGTACTTGCTAATTCTTCTGACACCTGGGACATACGTTACTTAGTGAGCTACTCTTTCTAAGTAGTGCTTTAATCAGGGAATACATAAATGTCTTTTGCTCTAAATCCATTTTATCTGCATGAAAAGTGTTATTCTACACTATGTCTTTGCAGATAGTTCCTATCAGTTTGCCCAGGCAGAAGACACCAGAATTGTGCCACATTTGGGGCAGAATTAGAGGACTAGATTTAAGTGGTTAATAAAAAATCTTAAGTCTAACTTCCTAACCCTGAGTGTGAGACACTAGGGCTCCTGAATTGCCTAATTTGCATTGAACACCTTGTATGTGGCAAACACCATTTAGGTGCTTCAGAAATAACAGTCAACGAAACAGACAAAATCTGCAGAGTCTGTATCCTGATGTGAGGGACATCACTTTATACTTGTAGTGAGACTAACATAAAGTCAAAATTATTGGGTACCAGCAAGCACTAGCATCTTAACATGGCCACTCTGTCTCTGACATCTCGCAATTTACTGGAAGCCTTGGGATCCCAAGTCCCTTTTGCTGCCTCTGTCTTATAACCCAGCTCTGTTGTCAGAGTCCAAGGGAGCAGTGCCCCTAGTTGCCCCCTGCCCCTAACTAGCACCTAGAGTGCTGAATGTCTGAATGTGTCTGACAGCCACAAGGTCACACCAGGAGGTGAGACTGAGCCTGTGTCCAAGTGTCCAAGTGAAAAGTACATTCAGCAGAAGGTCAGGCCAGGTCCCAGCTGAGCTCATTCCTCCGTTGTGGCCCCGCTAGATAATTCTGTCCTGAACAGCATTTGTCCTCTTTGCCAAGTCTAAGAATTATCGGGGATTCTTGTTAAACGTGCTGCATCGGGGCAGGAATCTGTACTTTTAACAACATCCTCCCCAGTACTCCCCCTGCCCTGGTAATTGTGATGCGGAGCATCTAACTGACCTTTGAGAAACGTTTTGGGCTCTGATCCTCCCTAAGGTGGGAAAAAAAGGGCTGGGAGAGGGACAAAGTTCCCTTGTAATAATATGGCTATTAGTGAACAGACTCGAGGCTATAGAACTGTTTTGAATGCAAAATTCAGGAATACCAGGAACCTCTCCGTCTGTAACACAGTGATCACCAGAGTTCGTTTATCTTCTTTGTCACTGACTGCTTCAGCTCTAACTGCTTTGTTCATAGGGCAACATTCCTGATAGTGAAGGACGGGAAAGCTCTTTTCTATATAATTATCTTGGGTCCCCACACAAGGGATTAGCATTAAAGTTACTTTTGTAAAACATTGCTATTATTTTTTAAGGCTGTATTTTATATATTGAATCAAGTGTCTTTATGGGAAAATGGCCACTCTTCTGTTACTCCAAGTGTTGCAAAAATTAGATTTAAAAAAATCTATTTATTCATTTGAACAGATAATTCATAAACATAATACAAAATTCAAAAGAAGGATATACATGTATAGCAATTTTACACTCCATCTTTATTTCTTCACTTCATCTCCCTGGAACAACCATCCTTAGCAGTTTCTTGTATTTAAGCATATATGGCTGTATATTGCATTTTTTTTCATTTATTTTGTTTTCTTCCTTAACAATGTGATTGGTGATACCTGGTGATTGATCCGTGTATATACACATATCTACTTCTCTCTCATTAATGGTTACACAGTGTTCCAGCTACAGATGAACCATAATTTGTCTTACTACTTTCTTATTGATGGACATTTGAGTTGTCTTTAGTTTTTTGCTATTTAAAGCAATGCCAGGATGAATATCTTTTTGCATACATCTTTGGACATTGTGGAAATAGACGAAGATCAACTAAATGAGAAAAGCAAACGCTATCTACCCAGGCTTGCAAGGGTAGATAGCGTCACTTACTTTGTGGCAGAGACTCTCACTTACTTTGTGGCAGAGACTCAAAGGCAAGTGGAAGAGTAGGAAAGCTTTATAGTGGAGAACAACGAAGCCTTCAGGTATGACCTGATTGGAGGCTGTTGGCACGAGGAAGCTGGAGGTGGGCTAACTAGAAGTGGGGCAGTCTACGTAATTGGTCAGGGGAACAAATTTGGCTTTTTCTGATTGGTCCAGAGTTGGATGTGGGGACAAAAATTAGGGGAGCTGTCAGTTATTAATCAAGTCCTGGACATTTCGAGCTGATTGTTACAGAAGTTATTGTTTAGCTTCCTGAATTGTTACTAAAGATAACTGGCTTCCTGAAAGTCTGACTTATAGCAGGTTGGCTACCTGGGCAGGTTGCTGCAGGCTGTGGGTCAGAGTTCTAACTTTATATATGGCCCAACCATTGTCCATTTGTCTAATCTCTTAATACATATGAGAATATATATAAGATGAATTCCTAAAGGTGGGATTTCTGAATCAAAGATATATGCTATTTAATTTATATATATTTTGTCAGATTACTTCCCAAAACTTTTGATGAATTTATAGTCCTCACACCTTTGTGGGGATATAACAGGTATATTACCAACTTTTTCATCTCTGCCCAGTCTGACAAGTTGCTATCTCAGTGTAGTTTAATGTGTACATGTGATTGAGTTTTTTTTTTTTTTCATCTGTTAACTCATGTTTTTTCCTCTCTCTGGATTGTCTATTTATAAGGCATATTTTAAAGTGCTCCCAGGTCAGGGAAGGTACTGATAAGAGAGTAAGTCTTTAGTATTTAGAATTATCACCTTGAAAATTCAAACTAGAAACGGGATGGAGCAAGGGATCTGCTCTTAGCAAATTTCAAGTATGCTGCACGGTATTGTTAACTCATCACCATGCTGTCCATTAGATTCCATGAACGTATTAATCTTATCATTAAAGGCTTGTATCCTTTGACTAACATCACTCCCTTCCCTCACCCCCAGCCCCTGGCAACCACCAATCTGCTCTCTATATCTATGAATTTTACTTTTTTGATTTCACGTATAAATGAGATCATACAGTATTAGGTTTTTTCTGTCTGACCTTTCTCACTTAGCATAATGCCCTCAAGATTCGTCCATGTTGTCACAAATGGCAAGATTTCCTTCTTTTTTATGGTTGAAAAATACTCCACTGTGTATATTGAATATGTATAATTTGTATATGATGATATATGTATGTATGTATATATATATTTTTTGATATACCACACTTTTTTTTATCCATTCATCCATCAACATTTAGCACTTAGGTTGTTTCCAAGGACATGGGCTTTGAAGTTGGGCAGCGGAGGCTGTATTCCCAGCTCAGCCACTCATGACCCTAAGGGATGGAGTAGGCTTTCTCATGCTCATTGGTTCAATAGAACCATTATTATGTGTTCAGAAGTTCTTGGGGGGGGGGGTTCTAGCACAGTGCCTGGAAAGTTGTAAGTGCCCAGTGACTGCTGGCTCAGGTTCTCCTCTTGGGTGGAGGACTAGAGGACTTTCCAGTCACCTGGAAATCTAGGCAATACTTTGACTTTTAGCAAAGATTTCAAGTCAAGCCCTCATGAACACGAGTCATAGACCCTAAAGCTTTCTAAGTTGGCAGGATTTCTTTAATTAAACAGTCCTAGTAATACCCTGGGAAGGAGCGGGGGATGGGAGCCATGGCAAATGTGTGTGCTGTAATTTTGTTGCAAATGCAAATTAGTTTTCCTGTCATTTGCTAGCAAGCCCACTGTTTATAATAACTGTTCATAATGAATCAGGCTGATATTTTGTTCATACATTTTCCCTTGAGGCTTTAATAACTCTGCTCCTATGTTTTATGGTTACATGTTGTGGAATGAGACTCTGGTGGAAATACAATCCTATTTTATAGCCTCCATAGAAATGAGAGGCAGAAAAAAACAGCAAAGGAAGCAAATTAGTGGTCAGAAAGAGAGGAGCGCTCCTCCAGCCAGGCCTGGAAAGTAACTGAGGAAGATGAAGGATGGTCCTGAAAGTCTCCATCAATGAAGTGGTTGAGCAGAATTAAAAATATACCAAAGGTTATATTGGTTGGGCTTGGTTAAGTGAAAACCTTAGGTGACCTGAACTGAATAAATACTTACTGATACTTACTATGTCCCAGATCTTGTATAAGGTCTAAAGCTGCATCATTCAATATGATAGCCACTAAAAAGAACATGAAAACATGACTGGGACGTTGTGCTGTACACCAGAAATTGACACGTTGTAACTGACTGTACTTCAATTAAAAATTGAATAAATAAATAAAAATGAAAAAGAGAAAAGAAAAAAATATATGATAGCCATTAGTCACATATGCCTATTTGAATTTAAATTACTTAAAATTAAATAAAATTTAAAAATTCAGTTCCTCAGTTTTGCTAACCACATCTCAAGTTCTCAAACCACAAAACACATGGCTAGTGGCTACTGTATTGGGCAGCACAGAAGAACATTTCATTCATTACAGAAAGTTCTGTTGGGCAATGGTGCTCTGGAGATACATGGACAGGTAAGACATGTCTCCTGCCCTTGAAAAATGTATAATCTTGGAAGGCAGATGAACATGTCAAGAAGTAAGTTGATATCTGGACTGTGTTAGAAGTATGTCATGTACTGTTGTGGGGATTGGGGTAGGATGAGGAGGCTTAAAAGAGAATGGTGGTCAAATATAGGAGGATGAAGGAAGGGCAGCTGTTCATAGAAGGTGGAGAGAAGACCTTAGTCTTAAAGGTGAGTGGGTTTTCTCCAGGTGGGCAAGGGTGGAGGAGAGCATTATGAACAGAAGAAGTAGAAACACAAGTGGAGGCGGGTGAAGCAGTGCGGACCACTTAGGAAGATGCCCCCGGTCCAGTACGGCTGGAGTATGTATCTAGCACGATGCGGCCAGAACTAAGCCCAGGGAGGTGGGCGGGCCAGACTGGGAGGGTTTGGGCATCATACCAAAGGGGCCAGGGTTTTGTCTTCTGGATAATGAGGAGGCAGTGAGGGGTTTTAAACAAGAGAGCGAATTATATGATCAGATTTATGTGAATTAGAATGAAAAAAGTTTGGGGTTTGTTGCCAAAGGGTCAGTGTCATTTTGAACACTGCATTTCACTGTGTATTTGGTCAAGCTGTTTAACTTTCGTGAGTCTCAGTTTCCTCATGTGTAAAACAAGACTTAATTGCACCTCACACGGATGATATGAGGCTGAAGTAATGTCATGTAGGTAAAACAGCACAGTTCTTGGTACCTAGAAAGTGTCTAACAAATCTTAGATTCTTTTCTTTTGGCCTTCTCATTGCAAAAGAAACAAAGTAAGTGAGGACCATCTGTGCCTTCAGAAAACCATTAATGTCTTAATTAACTAGTTAATTGATGTCCCTTAATGCTGAGTAGGAATGTGTGGATGAAGAGGACAAGGACACAAGTACCATGGACACAGACAGACAGACACAAGTCTTGCCTGCCCAAGGAGACATTCTAAGCTACACGGGGGTACTAGCCTCATGTTACCTATGTGTGTGGGGGGGCGTTTGTTGGGGATTAGTTTTCAGTGAGGAAATGCACATGTTTAAAGGAGAGAATTGATTGAACCAAGGAGAAAGTAATGTTGACACAGGGAAAGAAAATAAAAGTGGTCCCTAGTGGAGTCATAAGGTAGGAAAAATGAAATCTGCAGCAAAACACCCACTGACCTTCCTCCTCTCCTAGAGGCTGTCCTGGGGAATCCTTGGCCAGGAGGTCACAGAAGGAAGGGCATGGCGGGTTCAGTATGAGGATGGCAAGTCTGGGATGTGGAGCACTTGCTGCTGAGTTAGTTGAATTTCCTATTTATTTAAATAAACACCTTCTATACTCTGATTTTACACCAAATCCTCGTTTTCATTTTTTCTTTCCCACATTTCTGTTTTCTCTTAACAGTTGAAAATGGCATTTAGATAGTGGATTAGAACTCTCGTTCTGATTGTATAACTATAGCAGCGTTTCCCCGTGTTTCCTCAACTTTCACGTGCCAGTGGAAGAAAAAGCGAGAGCATAAGCACCCTTAGTATTAGCAAAACAAAACAAAAATCCCAAAACCGTTGGCTAGAGTTCTTATCCAGTCAGGAGTGAATGCAATGGTTATGTCCTATTGATTAAAAACTCTGAATAGATTTGTTTATCTCTTTTTAAAAATTTAAAATTTTTTTTAAATTTTAATAAAACATTGGAAAATTAATCGTCACTATGTTCAGTTTGTTGCATAAAATCTTTCAAAATAGCTGGTCCCTGGAGGGAAGTTAAAAGGGACATTAGGAGGTAAACAGCCTGGGAGTCACTGGCCTGTAGCAGGACTGTTGTGGTATGTAGAAGGGTAAAACTGGCCACAGTATTTTTTCTTTAAAATTGTGGAAAGATGCTCACAATTTTATACATTTTCTTCAGATTTTTGGAATAGACTGTTATTAGAGTATGCAGAGCTCAAGAATGCCTTTTTCTGTTTCTGTGTGTTGTTTAAATATGTGGTTGGAGCGATGGCATCCCCTACAATTATGCGCTAGTCTGGAAATCATTTGTCATGACACATGTAGTAAGAACGGCAGGTAACTCCAAGGACCACAAACATGTGAGACCTGCTGTCGTCCTAGGATTCCAGAGCTAAATTTTCTTCGAGTCAAATCAGTAGTTTGTTTGTTTCTTCTTTTGGTGCAGTTGAGATATTTTAATAAATATTCGACTTAGAACATTCCACTTAAAATTTTTAATCTTTGTAGATTTATAGTATTGCAATTCCTGTGTCAAAATGACAGATACTGATACGTATTTTAAGGTAATCTAATATGAGTATTTTTCAGTGCACCGTATCAATCAATGCCCTGACAGGCCATAAAATGCTACAGCTCATAAAGAACCAGTAAATACTCAATTTTCAAGGTACAGCAGGAGAACTGTAAATTAAGCTGGTTACATAACTATAAAATAATTAGTCCTGTACTTCCAGACAAGTTTGAGAACTTCTCTGCCAAGATGACTATTTGAAAAGAAACTGGTGCTGATAGTCTATCTGGTTCCACGCTGTGCTTTTTTTACTTTATATCCCAATATCTCTCCTCTTATTCCTTTCTCAAAATGAGTTTATTTCCTCTTCTAGCTTCAAAAATCTCATATGTGCTGATAGCTTCTAAGTTTATATCTCCTACCCAGACATCTTGTTCACTACACAGATCCGTATGCTCCAAAGCCCCTCAGGAGTCGCTTGGGTGGGATCTCCCCTTATATACAGACCCAGAGACAAGGGTTTGAGTGTGAGTAGTTAATTTGGGAGGGTTTCCCCAAACGCTCCAGCAGGGGAGTGAGGAAGTGATACAGGAATCAAGGGTTTGTCAGGAAGCAGAATACCACTTATGTACAACTGGGGTTCAGTCCCGATGGGGAACTCTGGGAGACAGCATAGAAGACACCTTTGATTTATCCTCCCCCAGAGAGATGAAGGGGCTGGAGTGTGTGTCCTTCAGCTCCTCTGTCACTGCCTGAAGGCTGCTCCAGGAAGTAACTCCCCATCGCATTGGCTTGGGTGCCCATGTGCACGGGGGTGAGGAAGTTTGCAGGTGGAAAGGGGGCATGGGCAGTGCAGCACAGTGTCTGGGACTGCCCTCTCCACGGAATGTCACATGGATTCATCAGGCTCCGCGGTTCCAAACCTGGCTCCCCAAACTTGTTTTTTTTCTTCACACCCTGAGGAATGTGCTACAATTTACTGCTTGATTCAGGCAGGAACCGAACCCCCTCCAGGCTTCTCAGGGACCAAAGCTTATTAATTTTACCTTCTCCATAGATCCTGACTCTGTCCACCTTTTTCTCTCATCATTGGCACTATGTTACTTTATTCCCTCATTATTTTCCCCATACTTGCCTACATTGGCCTCCTGACTGTCTCTCTGCTGCTCTCGCCCATCTACCAGCCTTCTTCCTTCCAGAGGGAGAGTTCCAAAACCTAGATCTGACTGTGTCCCTTCTCCGCATCCCTGGATGGAGTGTAAACTCCCTGGCACTGCACGCAAGGCCCTTCAGGGTGTCGCCACTCTCATCCCATGTCACTGCCTCACCTCACCACGCACCCAGGCCACGCAGAGCTGCAGCAGCCCTGATGCGCAGCATGGCCCTGTGGGGCTGGCTCATCGTGAGGCATCCCCTCCTGAGGGTGCTGTATCGTGACTCGTCACCTAGCAGGTCTGCACCTGCTCGCATCTCTTACCACTCCAGTGTTACCGACTACTTACTTGTTCGTCTCAACTCCACTCTAAGTGCCCTGAGCGCAGGGGCTCTTGGTTAGTCTCAGTCTCTGGCACCTAGGACAGTACTTGTGGGAACTCAATGTGGGTGTTCAAGAAATATTTCCTGAATTAATTCATTTGCCGAAATTATTTTCTTTACTCCTCAAAGGAGTCCTATAAGATTGTATTATTATCTTGACAGATAAAAGTGTTGAGGTCAAGTAGGTTAGACACCGTGCTCAAGATCACAGAGCTAATAAATGATCAAATCAGGATTCGAACTCAAATCTGCCTCCAAAGTCTATACTCTTTCCATTAAATAATGTTCATTTTTACCATCATAAAGCACTCCACATTTTCTTCACCTTTTATGAATTTAAAGAAAATAATGTAAGTTTAAATTTTTTTCTAGAAATGAATGTGCTCACGGTTAGCTTCTTCTAGAAATAAAATATTCAGCCACCAGCCATAGAAGACCTGTGAGGCTCAGTGCAGAGCTTGCTGAGAATAGCCTGCGACTTTGTTGTGGAACTTCAATGTATGGGGGTTGGACCATGGAAATGAATATCCACGGGTAGGTTGTGGTGCCTCTGAGCTTGTGGAATTTAAATAAGCATCAGTCAGTTTGACAGTCAGGAGGATATATGTGAGGGCCTGGAGGGTGGTGGGCAGGGTGAGGAGATTTGGAAATATAAGCAGTAAATTTTCATACATCACTGATTGTGGAAATGAAATGATTATCCATCAATTACAAAGCAGTTAAATGGCTATGTTTCTGGGTTTTGACTGCACTATTTATGTATCCAAGTCTCCTGCAAGAGCTGCTTATGCGCCACAGTCCATGCTTGACAGTCAGCGTCAGTTTCAATTGGAAATACAGAGTGGTCTCTGGATTTAGAAATAAGTAAGCAACAAAAAAGAAGGGATGGTACTGAAAGAATGCCACTTTTGAAATAAAGCAGGTACCTCAGAAATTATAAGGAAATAATTTCCAAAGATAAAATTAGGTCAGCCTTACAGGAGTATTTTTTTATGTTGTGAAACTTAAAATACAAACTTATTTATGAAAGTTACTAAATTATCCATAAATCCAGAGTTGCAAAAATATGCTTTCTTTACATTCATTTAAGCTCTGGGTCAAAATATAAAACTTTGGATCCCTGATGCAAAATATAAGACTTGGAAAATTCAAGCACTTTATGAGAATTTAGGAGTGGAAATAAATGAGGAAATAAATGTAAGACAATTAATATAGTACATGGAATATGGTAAACAATCAATAAATATTTGCTGCAATTATCATTAATTTAACATAGTGGCCTCATTTCAATCCAAAAAATATATTGTGTCATGGGATACTTCTAAATACTGTCTGTGTTATGAAATCACTATCATCTCCATCTGATGACAACTAGAGTGCTTTCTTACTGTTAGTAATTAAACATATAGTGCAATTGTGCAGATGAGCATTCAGATTTGCTTACATTGGGCCCAGCTTAAGTAGTTAAATTGAAAAATATCAAAGAACTCAACAAAAATTTACATATCCTTTGCTCTTATCTTCATTATCATTTGTGATGAAGCAGAAGCCTCCTTGCTTCCTCTCTAGAAACTTGCTTTCAACAAATATTTGTTGAGTTCCCTCTTTGTGCCATTTTCTAGGTGCTGAGGATACAGCAGTGAACAAAACAGACACAAATACTCACCCTCACAATGCTAACATTTTTAGAGCAGGTCAGGCAATAGAAAATAAATAGTTGAAATAGGAAATATTTTAAATATTTTAAATGCAAAGTAATATAAGAAATAAAGCAGGGAAAGAGTTTAAAGTCTTAAATAGAGAGGATAGGGAAAGCTTCAATGAGAAGATGATGTTTGGGTATAAACATGAGTGAGGTGAGGGCAAACCCTGCAGATATCTCTGCAACCATGTTAAGGCAGAGGAAAGTAGGGCATGGACTTTGAGGTGGGAACATACAAGGAATGGTCAAAGAGCACCAAGGAGCCTGGGTGACTGAAGGAGAGGGTGAGCAAGAAGATGATACAAGATGAGATCAGAGAGGTAATGGTGGACCATATTGTGTGGGACATTGTAAACCGCTATAAATGTTTTTTGCCTTTACACAAGGTGGGAAACCATTGGAAGGTTTTGAGCAGAGAAGTGATGTGATGGGACTTTATATTTTGTGCAGAGTATAGACTTGGTGACAAGAGTGGAAGCAGAAAGACCAGTTCAGAACAGGCTGGGGATGATGGTGGCTTGGACCAGGGTGGCACCCAATAGCAACATGAATGCAGCCAAGCTGAAGGAGTACCTTTTCTTCTAGACATCCTAATAATGTATTGGATGCTATTGATATTTTAAGGCAAAGAAAACTCATTTTTAACATGCTGGCATATTACTAATGTTTGGATTTTGTTAAATACAGACGGCTGTGCTTGAAGAATTGATACAATGCACATTGCATTTCCAGGCAAAAGAAGCTGCAGCTACACTAATCATAGAATCTTGAATCCACATACTCTAGAAAATGCTGCATTTACACAGCTGAAGTGTTGTGCCTCAGTAGAGGACCCACTCTATCCCCAGTATTGAGGACATTTCTCCTAACATTTTGTAGCTGATTATGGAGATATTGGCAGGTTCCATGGCCATTCGCAAGCAGCCAGATGAAACAATCAAATGAAGCTCACTCAAGGCTTTCGTGTCTTCTGTGCATGCCTATTCACATCAATGAATTATTATATTCTGAGCCCGTTTCAAGAACTATAAAGGTGTCTGACATATTCAAAATGAAAACAGTCTTTGCCAAATAAAATGTGATTAGAAAAAAAATCTTAGTGTTCTTTATTCAGAAGGCAGCACTGTGATGTTAGAACGTACATCTTTTTTTTTTTTTTGGTTTTTTGTTTTGTTTTGTTTTGGTTTTTTTTGGCTATTTTGGCAAAAAAGAGAGAAACTCCTTGTTTCCACATCAGCCAGTACTGGTGTTAGTCTCTGACAACAGGCTTGAATGAAATCTTGTCCAAGGTCACAAGCATCACTTCCTTCTTCACAGCTGATTTTTTAATAGTTTCATCATGAAGTGGGAAGAGAATATGAAGTTTTTCTCCATGCATAGAGAAATTTTCTCTGGCTTTCTACTAAACATCTTGAAACATGAAACTGCATTTCAGGCATCAGTTTTATTTATCTGAGATAAGAACAAAGTCTCCTTTGATAACAGTTTGATAAAGAGACCTGAATTCATGTATTGATTTACTTAATGGATGTTTTAGGCCCATAGTATTCAAATTGGGGATCCACAAAGATTTCCCAAGGAGTATGAGGACTGGATGTATTTTAATGAACAAAAATTTCCAGAATTTAAACTGTCTATTAAAATTTCTTTAGAACTAAGCTGCATGAGAACATACTTCAGGTTATTTCTCCTTTCCCACTTTCTCTTTTATAATTGTGATTCTTCCATTTAAAAAAAGGAAAGTATATCTCATTTACCCAAAATCTAATATGCTGCATTGCCCAGGGTGTTAAAAATGTCCAAGACATAAAACATTAACACTGATTTTGAGAAAGGGAATGATTCTAATGACTCGGTAATAAATTGTTTTGCAAGTCAGATAGTTTCCAATTCTTCATTTCTAATGAAATTGAAGAAAGATCTAATCCAGTTGTCAGCTGATAGATCGTTAAATATAATGTTTGATGAAAGGCACTGTGATTTTAAGAATATAACTTAGAAGGAGTTTAGACACTTTGAGAAACAGTTTCTAGAACTGAATTTTTAGCCATTCTCATATATCTATTCATATAAATCTCAGGCTTACATCTATAAAAATGATAAATAGAAGTAGAATTGATACAAAACCCTCTCTCACTCTACTGGGAAGTAATACTTATTCAAAGGTAGATGAACTAATGTAAAAGGGATTCATCTCATTAAATGATGCAATTTCAAAAAAAAACTTAACTTTGATAATTATCTATCAAAATTTATAATATATTTATGTTATTTTAATAAATTATGTACTAATAATTTTAATAATAATTAAAACTAGAATAAATTTTAAGTGCTTAAAACCTTTAAGCCATAGAAATCCATTCACATTTTATGTGGAGAAAAAAGATTAAGTAATCAGTAAAAGGACTTTTAAGCATAAAATTTACATTAAATTTAGATAAAGTTCTTCAGGTGAAATAAACTGTCAGATTTCTCATCTTCTCACTCATGTGTCTTTTTCCTATAGATCTTTCATAATTTTTATCATAATTATTTTCACCTCTGACCCTAAAAATTCCAATCTCTGGACCACCTGTCGATCTCTTTCTGTTGATTGTTTCTTCTCTTGACCATTAGTCACATGTTCTTGCTTTTTTGTGCATAGTATAATTTTTCTTAGGAAGAACATTTTGTGTAAGAGATCAATATAGACTGAAGAAAATAACATTTATCTCCAAAAAGGGGAATGCCCATTTTCTCTCAGGCCCCTAGAGTGGGAATTCAGTCAATCTGAACTATATTTGAACAGACTTGGGACTTTTTGCACCTGTAGTTTGATTTGGTTCTCCACCACTGGCTTCAAATATTTTGAGGGCATGATCCTGACTTTCCTTTCAACAAGGTCTGATGTCAGAGAGTTGGAAAGATTCCAGAAACCTTCCTGTGCTTTGGAGTTCAACTGCCAAATTTTGGAACTATGGGTGATATCTTCTTGCTTATGACCCAGTTGGTATGGTTTTGAGCCACTGTGGAGTTTTCTCCACTATCTAGTCCTGCCTCTGTTTTCTGCACATATGGAGATTGAACCTTCAGCCTGATTGACTCTTCTTTTGCTTTTGGAGTGCTGCTGCCCTATGCTGTGAAAACTAGGAATGCCCTGGAAGAGCTTCTCTTACCAGCTATTAATCTTTGGCAGCTGAAAGTTTGGAGTGCCTCTGATAATTTCTCTCAGTTCTCCTCCTATGTCCCCCTTCATTCCCTGCCTTTGAAAGGGGTTTGCATTTGGGAACATCTCTATGGACCTCAAAGAGAAATGTTTCTCAGCTTTCTTTCTCTGGGCCCTTTGCTTTGGGCATATTACCCTCCGTACCCAGTAGAGATCTGTGAGTAAAAGTTGGTAGGTAGGTGCATATTAACAGAGTTGATTGGAATTCCCAGGTATATAATCCATCATGTCACCCTACATGTGGCAGCTCAATGTTTGTTTAATGTTTGACTGGCTTTTGTTCTTATATGTCTTACTGGGAGGAGACATAGATCACTTCTCTCTCAGGAAGGGCTTGTCATTTTCTGAAATTTAGTTATTTAGGTATCTTAATAGCCTATCTAGCTTTTTTGTAGCTTATTTTATTATTTTTATTTATTTAGGATTTTTACTTGTTAAGATAGGGGCAATGATCTGTTATGACTTTCTGTATCCAAACCAGAAGTCCTGTTCAAGTATATATTAAAACTGATGACTGTGGATATCACTCAGTATTTAGATCCTGTTAGTTCCATTCAAAGGGATGCTTCAACTTGATTTTAAAAGATTAATTTATACAATATGCCAAGAATCATATCCTTCAGAACTTCGTAAGCTTATGATGAAAATTTTTAGATGTCAACTTTAAAGATGTAAGATAATACATAGTTTTTTTTAAAATATTCTTTTAGGAGTAGTACATAATGATAAAGATGGTCTTTTTATTCTTTCTTGATCATGGGAGTTGGGTTGACTGGCCCAGCTTTGCTTTAGGCTGTAGGTTCTCCAGGCTTGGCTCCAATCCTCTTCTTGCAGGAATGAGGTTAAAGTCTGGCCAACCTCTCTCTAAGAGGGAACTGAAAACATTTGGAACAACCTAGAATTCTTTTGAAGAATAGATCCTAAAAGCTACCACTTATTAATTTTGTAATTTTCATCTCAAAGATAAAGAATTTTTAAACATCCCTGATTGAGATAAAGCTACATTTCCATTTCCAACCTAAATGTAGTACATTTTAGAATTCAGAATTTCTCCTGGAAAATTTTTTTAAAAATTGTTACAACAAATTTTTCTTTACTAAGTCAGCAATTTAAAATAGTATGGTCCAAAATAAATTAATACTAATTAACCTTTAGTATAGGCAACATCTTTTGCTTTTTTAGTATATCACATATAAGTTAACTATTCAATTTTCCTTCTTTTAATCCTAAGTTTTCAGTATATAACATTCACTTTGGCACTGGACCCAAACAGATTTAAAAGATTATAAAATTGCTTTTTATTGCTCAAATTAAAAAAAAAAAAGGTAATCTCTTTTGCACAGGTTGCTGACGTTGCCGCTTGATAACTAAGAGCAATTTAGCAAGATTAGTTGGATGTAAATTTTGGCTTCACTGCTTATTTTTTTGGCACACTTCTTATGGTGTCAGTGATTAGATAATCCACAGTGCAAAAGGTCATTTTTTTTTAGTCTTTATCAATTCAAGACTTGTAATTATTTGGACAGAAAATAAAATGAAGTTTGTTTAGTATCAGTCCTTTGCAGTGTAAGTTAACTATGTAATCATAATTACCAGGGAACTAAAACTAAATGAAATAGTTTTAAATCCTCAAATATTTCAGAGGTAGTTGGACAAACAATTAAAATGCTGACTGTAAGTTGGTCTCATATTTTCACTAAAGAAAGTTCCCTGAAAGCTGAAGGACCCTAGTTTTCCTGATTACTTTATATATCTATCCAAACTATATGTAAAAACAGCCCACAGCTTCACACTGTTTGCAGTAAGTCAGGATACTCTTCCTCCACAATTAAAAATAGTTTATTGTAGGTCATAAAGCTCTGAATATGGTAAATCTTTTCTTTCATTTCTTTTTTTTAATTGAGGTATAATCAATCCATAATATTGTGTTAATTTCTGATGTACAGCATAGTGATTCACTTATACATATATATATATATATTCCTTTTCATATTCTTTTCATTATACGCCATTACAAGGTATTGAATATACTTCACTGTGCTGCTATACAGTAGGACCTTGTTGTTTATCTGTTTTATATATAGTAGTGTGTATCTACAAATCCCGAACTCCCAGTTTATCCCTCCCCACCCCTTTTTCCACCCTGGTAACCGTAAGTTTGTTTTCTGTGTCTAAAATGTAAGGCCAATTTGCAGATACATGGATGGACTTGGAGATTGTTATACTATGCAAAGCAAGCCAGAAAGAGAAAGAAAAATACTATGTGATATTGCTTATATGTGGAATCTAAAAAAAAAAAAAAAAAAGACACAAATGAACTTATTTACAAAACAGAGGCAGACTCTCTGAAAATGGTAAATCTTAAATTATCTTATGACTTTCATTTGATAACTAATAATAGCAACTAGCATTTAGTGAACAGTTATTCTATGCCAAGCCCTTTACAAGAATGATCTCATGTGACTCTCATAACACCGTATTAAATAGGCATTATTATTATCTCCATTCTGGAAATGAGGAAGCTAAGCTTAGTAGACTCAGATAGCTTTTCTGAGACATAACCAGTAAGTGGCATAGCAAGGATTTGAACCCAGATCTATCTGATTCCAGTATATCTGCCAATACTACTTCCCTAGTATATTTTATGTGTTGAATTGTCATATACCAAGTATCAAATGTTGCTCTTGACATACTTATATTTTGTTTTAGTTAGTTGTTTCTGCAATAATGCCATATAACAAAATACTCTAAAACTCAATGTATCCAATAATTAGCATTCTTTTTCTTGATCCCAAGAGGGTGGGACAGCCAGGAGGACCCTGTTTCAATCTGTTGGTCAGCTGGGCTTGGCTTCAGGCTTAGAACTCGGTCCACATCTACTCTGTGGGTCACCATGTCCTTCCTGACCAGCAGCTCCCTAAGGTGTGTTGTCTCACGGCAAATCACAGGAGTGTGAGAGTACAATGTAAACCACACAAGCATGCTGCAAACTTCTTGTATCAAGTCTGCTCACAGTCCGTTGGCCAAAGGAAACCACAGGGCCAGGTTCCAAGTCAGTGGATCAGAAAAATATGCTACATCCCATGGGAATATGTATTTCTTCCCTGAGAAAGAGAATATTTCTAACGCAAATTCAGTCTATCACATATTGCTTGTGCAGTGCTAGATGTAGGCTGCTTTCCTTTGTTATTACCAACATTGTTCCTGCTACATCCATGCAGTGATGGTGTGTGTATATCCCAGATGCTACATAGAATAGAAACAGAGGCATGTTTTAAGTTGGCAAGTGGTTTCAGTTTTTATAAATAAAGCTTAAATGTTTATATTGATTCTTTAATTTGTTAAATAAAAGATCTAATGCTATCAGGAAAAAATAACACTAAAAAGGCTTAAAAGCAGTTTAAAATAAGGTGGGTTATTTAAAAACACACACACAATAAATAAAAATTAAATTGCATCTTGGTTTCTAATGCCATTGTCCAATAAAAGGAAAAAGTATGAAAAAGTAGGGGGAAATAGTAACTTTTCAGTGGAAAAGCCTGACAAACAACACTACTTCAGCCAGGTGGTCAGGTTTAATGTCAAGAGTGATATCATGCTGATGTGATGAAATGGCACTTTATGTCTGTGTCCTTCCTCCCAAAACACAAAACTCAGATAAACATTAGAAAAATCCCAATCGAGAGACATTTGAGAAAATATCTGACCAGTACTTCTCAAAACTGTCAAGGTCATCAAAAGTAAAGAATGTCTGAGAAACTGTCACAGTCAGGAGTCTAAGGACATGATGACTAAGTGTAATGTGGTATCATGGATAGGATCCTGGGACAGGAAAAAGTACATTAGGTTAAAACTAAGAAAATCTGAATAAAATATAGACTTTAGCTAATAATAACATATCCATATTGGTTTATTAATTGTGGCAAATATACCATAACTAATATAAGATGTTTTTAGGAGGGAAAACTGGGTGTGGGTTATATGGGAACTGTGTACTATCTCTGCAATTTTTCTATAAATATAAAACTGTTCTAAAATGAGCAAGTTTATCTGTTAAAAATTAAATTGCAATGATATAAAACAAAGAAAAATAATAAAAACAAATTAAAAGACAAAACCAAATACTGGAAAAAATATTTTAAAGAAGGACAATTACAATGATACTTAATAATTGTGGCAGTTGGGAAAACCAATCAGAGCTAAAAACTGACTCTTGCTAAATATGTGTCAGTGTGATCATTAATATTTGACCTTTAAACATTTAGAGCTGAATCCCCTAAAGGAATTGCCTTGGGACTGCCTAAGACAAAGCAAGGAGGGTTCAAATGCCAGTCTTATGGTATGGAAGTCCAGTTGGCTTGACAGCATTCTCTCTCTCTGTCTCTTTCTCTTTCTCACACACACACGCACACGCACACGCACACGCACACACACAGTGTGCGAGGTACTATCCACACTGTGGTTTCTGGTTCTCTCTTCTGGCTGTTTCCGGACCCCCATCTGTCACCCTTACCCTCTGCACTTCTGGTTACGCAAAAGAAATCTGCTGTTATTACTTCGTGCTTCTCAGAGAAGGAGTGTGGACAGGAAAGGGTTAAAAGGGAGTGTCTGGGTAGTGAGGCGGGGTTTCAGAACATCCCAGGGTCTCTAGCAGAAGGCTGGCTAAGAATATTTAGGAACTTTTCCAAAACTATTGCTGGTAGGCAATGAAGGCAAAACTCTCTATTAGTCACATCAAAAAGTGAAGAGTAAATACCCTTTCAATTTTTAAAAAAACAATAAAACATTCAAGCAAAGATTTGGTTGGATTTTGATAAAGCTGAAATGGCTTCCAGAAGCAATCCTCTCTTTCTCTCTCTCTTCTGTATTTTTCTGTTTCTCTTGAGAGAAACCATGACATCCCATTTCTGGTTCACATGTTTTAGAAAAAAAATCGAAGCATATTGTCAGTCATGTAATTGATATACAGTGCTTCTTGACATGTCTATTTTTAATTAAAACACATTTTAATTAAAAAAGGAGAGAGCAATTTTAAGAAGAGAAGCTCTCTGCCAGATGGTGATTCCTAATTTACCTCGAATGTGTTGGGAGCCACATGATTCATTTTTGATTAGCCTGTGTTTGTGCATTGTAGAGAATAGTAATTTTGTTATGAAAAATATCCACCCACAGCACTCCTTCTAAGTGAGGTAAGTGGGTGTGTGTGGTCAGGGTCATTGGAACTGGTGTGTCCTACAGCTCTTCACCCAGGAATTCTGATGCCACGAGTAAGACTTTTGTGTAAAACTTTCACTCATGCTCTTGTGCTTTTCTTAATAAATAAAATCCCTGCGGTATCAGATTCAGGCTCGCAAATGCAGGGTCACATTTGAGTGCCAAGGCTCAGAGCCAAGAAATACTGCTGGACAGGGGTCCACTTGCAGTGGTGGTCGGGAATTCCAGTGAAGCCAGATGGGAGGAATAACACTGTTCTTCCTTTGCTTTTTTCTGTGATTTCACACCTCACTGGCTTCATCACCAAACCTGAATTCCGTACAAGCTCTGTGCTCCACAAATACATACACCTCACATGTTCCCCATCTCTAGGCCATAGTACATGTGTACAGTACATACTGTAGAATGGCCCTGCGTGTAGAATACCGTGTACTGGACCACAGGTCTACATACTGTAGTAAGAGAAAACACGGTGACCAGAGGGTAGCAGTTGTTCTAAGCAATTTGTCCCTGGTTAGAGGGGGAGAGTGAAACTGACACTGAAGCACTCTAAGTCACAGTTGGAGCGTGTAGTTAAGCCAAACCTAAATTATCAAAGTTTAAGCATCATAAAGGAGACCAGTAGTCATATTCCCTTGGGGTGTGACTTGGATGAGCCATTTAACCTCTCTGAGTCTATTTTCCCAACTGTGAAAAAGAAATAGTAATACTTGCGTGCTACAGTAAGTGCCAGGAATAAATGGAGTAATGACAATTAAAGCATTTTGTAATGATTTAAGAGTAAAATATACTTTATTAAAGGTGAATTCAACAACACTATTTTTCTTGGATTTGTCTGCATAAGAGTTTAGTGGTAGTGTTGTTGCTTGTTGTTTGTTTTTTAATAGTCTCTCTGAGACCAAGAAGGAATAAAGCAAACGAGAAAATGCTCTGGGTATTTTTGTGCCTTAAATGAACCAATATAGTTATTTTTAATTAAGCTTTGGGGTTTATAATTTTAATCATTCATGAAAAACTCAGAGTTTCCTTTTTCTTGCCCAGATTCAATCCCTGAGCCGTGATTGTTTAAAATAGTTCTAAAAATGAGAATACAACTTGAAGGCATTGTCAGACACAACCATAGCTTTCAAAACAAGATGCCATTTATTTCAAAATCCTGGGATGAAATAGATCCCAATTTGAAAAGAAGAAATAGTTCAATGGACTCAGATTAAGCTTCCTAGTGTCTTTAAAAAATGTTTTAGTGTTTAAGCACTGAGTTTCTGACCACAATTGTAAGAAACAACAGGATCGGGATGTCGTATTGATTCTTACAAGTTACTATAACGTAGTGCGATATAATGGATCGATAAATTATAGAAACTTAAATTTCAGACTTGACAATCTTCAATAAGACTTTAATCCTCTTGTAATTCAAACTCACTTGTGACCTGTGCCTCAAATTTTCCACTGAGTTCTGGATACAGCAAAGATAGCACATACCCTACATCATAGAATTTGTCAGCGATGATAGTGAGAAAGTTGAGCAAGAAAGTGAAGTATCTCTGAGTGCACCTCTTAGAAGTCAGATATTTGACAGATATCACATATATCTTGAGGTTAGTTAACATTAATCTTGCCAAAACACAGTTTTACTTCTAAATATTAAATTGTATTTACACAAAGGCTGTAAAGACATGGCTCATTACTTTTACCAAAATGCAGTTGATTTGACACTGCTCTAATTTATCTATCTAACTCCTACTTTTTGTATTAGTTTACTGTGCATTGGCATGATTTCTAAAGTGTTCAGATCTTTTAAATTTGCATTTCAAAGTAGCTATAAAATATGTATTCCATTGCAAAACATTAGCATGAAGCGATTCAGTATTATATATTCTGTCGGAAATGCCAGGAAGGATTCCACAACTATTGAATTTCCATCTGGCAGCATCTTCCTACACTGAATATTTGCATAAATATTTCAGCAATAAAGTAAAATTACGAAACATAAACTCTTTAGGTTATATTCCAAATTGATAACCTCTTCAAAATTTAATAGGCAAAAGAACCATGCAATTGCAAAGAAATTACTATAGTGCTTTCCACCTATTTTGAACTGTCTTGGGGAAATAGTTCCTTCCTCAGTACGCATTTCACTCATATCTTACCTTTTCTGTCCATAAGGAATGAGTGTTGAGTGGTTGAAAAAAAATGAATTCGTACCCAATATAAGTATGAATGTTTAAGTAGTCTAGCTGCCTTCTCCAGAACATTATTCAGTCTGAATGAAAGAGTTACGTGCTGAATTAATGACAGGTGACTGTAGTGGAATTGGGATATTCTCGAGCAAGAACCTTCTATTTTATTTAAATGAATGCCATCTTTTTTAGTGCAAAGATAACATTCATCCTCAGAGCTACATTTTCCAAGGCTGGTGATGATTGGTGTGCTAACCAAATTTCCAGAAGCTCCTTTATTTTTCACCAGTGATAACAGAGAGCACCTATATTTTCACCTATATTGTGCAAGGGGTGTTCACATTTTCAAGTGTAAATGAGGCTAGAAACAGGAGAGATGCTTTATATGCTACTTTATGCAATAATCTAACTCTGCAGGATTATCATACACTGGGTGGTGGCTAAGAGTCCCTCACGGGAGTCAGATAGAACTGGAGGTCAATCTGGCTCTGCCTTTTATTGATACTGTGACCTTGGGCAGATTGCTTAAAATCCTTTTAGTTCTTTTGCTCATCTTGGAAAGAGTGGTAACAGTAATGCCAATCACGGGGGATTGTTTTCTGAGTTAAGGAAAATAATATATGTCAAGTCTTCACTCCAGTGCCTGGCGTGGGTAAAAGCTGAGAAAATGTGAGCTATTACTATGAAGACGGTTCTTGTTTTATTGTCGTAGTTACTACCCACCTGTCCAGACTTTACTAAATGGCCTCTATCATAGACATGTGATGTATATGCACATACGCATTATACGCATATGGCATCTGTACACATATACACATCTATGTGTGATTTAATAGAGGGAATAACAGCCTGGGGGTCAGGGCACCTGGGCTCTAGTCTCAGCTCTGTCACCTACTGGGGTCTTTGGGTCAGTAGTTCACACCTCTGAAGCCCATTTTCCTTATACTTAAACAGAGGGTTAGGCTTAAAGATGACAGCCCAGAAAAGGCTCAGTTCTAACTTTCTAGAAGACTGATTCTTCCAAAACTAAGCAGTAGTGTTGGCAGCCAAAGCATCTCCGCCACCTTTTCTCTTTGACTCTGTGAGCACTGGTCCTTTTCCTGTAGGCATTTAAGTGATTCCATGAAATAGTGCTTGGCCCTCAAAGTAAGGAGATTTTCAGATTGTCAAGAAAAAAAAAAAATGGTAAGAATGCTGGGTGAGGCTGCCTCCACATGCTGCACTGATTTTACTAAGATGTTTTTGTTTTTTAATGTAAATCAGCACAACAGTAAAATCTATAGATAGAACGTCAGTCAGCCAGTTTGCCTTCATAGTTTTGCTTTTGTATGTCAGATTTTGGCATCATGTAGACACCAAGAAAGAACTAATTTCTTGGAGGATGCTTTAAGACACCCAAGTTTATGTACTGACAAAGCTGTGTAACTTAAACTTCCTTTGCCAGCACACACCTGGCTGTAATACTGTTCACTGAGAACGGCCCACTGTTGTCTAAAGCTCACGTGTCCTCCAAAAAGGACCCTCTGTGTGTCAGAATGAGAGAGATGGGGCTGGTGGGCTGAGCCCTGTGATATTTACTCGCTTACTTACTTGTTGCTTTGTTATTTTAGGTTGCTTGGTCATAGAGTAAACTTGAGAACCGTAATGTTGCAGGGACATAAATATGACATTGTCACCCCCTCCCCCACTAAGTATCTGCACATTTTTTAAAAGTAATCTTGCCATTTTGTCAACCAGGGAGGTCGGAACACGATTATCAAATGATACTGCTAGCCATCATTTAATGACCACCCACTGTGTGCCCTCACTGCGCTTCACATGCCTTTTGACCCAGCAGTCCTACTCCTAGGTGTGCACTTAGCAGAAGTGCATAACATGTGCGGCAAAAGACATTTATGGAAATGTTTGTAGCAGCACTTTTTGTAATAGCTTCAAACCGTAAATGAGCCAAATGCTTGTTGGCAGCAAGGTGAATAGACTGTAGTGTGGCCACGCTGTGTGTAAAGCTCATAGAGGACGTGCTTTCTGTGTCCTAATTACTCAGTAATCTTCAAAATTCTGCAAGTATTATTACTCTGTTTTACAGCAAAGCAAGGAAGTCTGAAGGCTAAACTGACCTGTCTGAGAGTGCTCGCCTAGTAGGTACTATACTGCATCCAGATAAAGCTCTTCTGGATTCCAGAGTCCAGCCTCTCGATCACACCTCACTGCCACTTAATAGCTGCTATTTACAGATGCTTTACGTATATCAGTGCGTTTCATCTCATCCCGTTTTAACCTCACAGCAACTCTGCAAGGTTAGGAAACTGAAAGAGAGAAACAAGAAAGTGGGAAAGTTGAGGTTAAAACCTAGCTCCTTTTGACTTCAAAACTCACGTTTGTTCTGTCAGGATACAATATCTCACGTGGTATAAGCTGTATTCTTTTTTTCTATAAATGAATTTATGCGATTTTTGTGGAAAGTTTTTTTGTGTGAAATCGGAGATTGTATAGTAAAAAGGGTTTGACTGTATTGTAATTATTTATCCCAAAGTGTAAAATTGGGACTATTAAACTTGATAGTCTGCTTTGATTTTTCTCACTTTTAACTAAAAATAGTGATGGGGAAAAAGTAATTGGGGAAGATGGATGTTTCCTTACAGTGAACTTGATATTTTACATGTTTACTTTCAAAGAGTAATAGTAAGATGGCCTGATGTTTTTATCTGAAATTTGTCAGGAAGAAATTGATGAATATGTTCAAGGTTATTTTCATTTTTTAAGAAACAAAATCCATAAATTGACTAAGAAAAAGTACCTAATATAAAGATACGAAAATTTTGAAATATACCTGTACAGTATTGCAAAATTAGGTCTCTAAGTAAGTAAAGCATTGTGCCAGCTCTTTAGGGACCCAATAAGGACTCTCAGAAAACTATTGGAGGAATTGAGGTATCAGCTTTGCTGTGAACAGTTCCTGAGCCCTTCCTGCTCTTCCAGCTCTGTAGGGCTGAGGAGGTACAGACTGGTGGTAATCTTGCCTCCCATTTGTGTATGACTACCCAGGCAACACTGCAGTTTCCCAGTGAGTCAGCTGTGCAGATGAATATGCCCATTTTACAGACGAGGAAGCCAGTGTTTGAAGGTGAATGATTTACCCGAATTCTTGTGGCTGGTGTGTGACAGAGCCAGGAATCAAACCCAGATCTTCTGAATCCCAGTCTTTCCCCAGCACATACCATTTATTCTTGCAATAATCCAACACATAACTGCTGATGCTTTGGGGTTTTCAGGGAGGGGGGCGGAAATGATCGACATCCTGTGTCTGTGATGGCATAAGTACCACAGAGTAACTGTAGGACTTAGATCATTTTTAATACTACTGCTGTAGCAACTGATGCATGCCGTGGTGCACATTAGTGAGTAGGAGGTGAAAGTGAAAGATAACTTTTTGCATCAGTTGTGTTGTAATATCTCCTATTGGTTTAGACCCAGTTTACAGTACACTGAATGCACAGAAAAATGGGTAGAGAAATCATAGACCACAGGATCTGGGAGGAACTTTAGAGTTTGTCAGACCCCTACTATAAAAGAGGGAAGCTGAACCCTTAGACCTGAAGGGAGGAGCTACAGATTACACAACTTTTCCAGGGCAGAGTGAGGCAAACTCATCCATTGTCTCCAACAGTGTGGGAGATGCAGACTATGACCAGTACACTGGATAAGTTTGTGAGCTACTGAGATGAGAATTTTTTTTTAAATTTACTGATATATTTATTTGTTTTTTACTCTCACTGTTGAAAAGACATGGACAAATAAAAGATATTTTCCCAGTAGCTGGCCAAGCCTTGCCTCATCTGAGTCCAAACGGCCTCCTTGCTTCTTCGTTAAGGGACTTTGGGTCTGACGCAGACATGACAGTTATCACATCCCTACCCTGTTTTGGAGCCATACCACAGGAGCCGCAGGTTCTTATCATGTCTCATCTTGCTCTGTTTCCCACCTTGCTCACAAGGCTACCTTCAGTTCCTTAAATATACCCAGTGCTCTCTTACCCCAGGCCCTTTGCACATGTGATTTCCTCTGCCTATAACACTTTTCTGCCTTCTGTCTACACAGCTAGCTTCTTCTTTCAATTGAAGTCTTAAGTTAAATGTAGGGTTGCCAGATAAAATATAGGTTTCCCAGCCAAACTCAAATCTCAGATAGATAACAACTATTTCTTTTGTATAAATATCTCCCAAATATTGCCTGGCACATACTTATACTAAAAAATTACCCATTGCTTACTGAAATTCAGATTTAATGGGGCACCTGTATTAAAAATTTTTTTGACATAAGTGTAGATCACATGTGGTTGTAAGAAATAATACAGAGAGATCCCGTATACTCTTCATCTAGTTTTCCCAGGGGTAGCATCGTGTATACCTGTAGTGTAATAGCACAACTAGGAAGCTGACAAGGATACAACCACTGATTTTACTCAGACTTCACCAGTTTTACAAACAGTGTGTGTGTGTGTGTGTGTGCACGCACACTTCATCTATGCAGTTTTACCACACGCAGATTTGTGCAGCCATCACAATCAGGATCCACACCAGTTCGATCACAAGGCTTCCTCCTGTCACTGTTTATAGCCATAGCCACCTGTCTCTCTCTCCCCCTCCCTAAGTCCGGACAACCACCCCTCTATTCCCTCTCCCCTAACTTTGTTAGGAGATGAGCATTTCTAATAGTTCTATTCTTACTTTAACATGATGGTAAAAAGTGAACACATCAAAACCATGATTTCAGAGAGATTGCTTCAGATAAAGGCAACCTGGGTGTTTGAGTTTTGTAAAAGAGCCAATTTAAAGAAACATAGTGCATAAGCAAAAATTCTGGTGGTGCACAGTCATAACAAAGATCGTGGAGGTGGTAGATGAGGTGTTGGGAAACAGAACACTTAAGCAGGATAGAAGAAGCAACTTGAAGGGAGGGAGACCATCTGTTTACCCCTTTTAATTCTAAAGGTTGCCATTAAATGTGGGCTGGTCATTCCAAGTCAATACCTGTAGTCCAGTTTTCAGGGCTCAATTACAAATTCAGCTAACTGTCCCCATACATTTGAGCAGGCGTAAGTGATTAAGTACAAGATAGCTCAGACACACTCTGGCTGATTCTCTGCTAACAGAATAGAAGTTACTATGTGACAAGCAGAATCTAAACTTTGGAAGTTTTTGTTAGACATAGTTTTGTTTTTCCACTGGTAGTTCATACTCGGTTCTTAAAGAATCAAAGGAAAGAATAAGGCAGAAATTAGAATACCTGAGCAGATTCTGACTTATCACATAAACGCTAAGGAGAGAAGTTTGCATAAACCTACAAAACTTATTTTTATCTTCATGTGCAACAAAGTGGGAGGAAGAAGCCGGGCTGAAAATGTCTGGCTGTGTGGGTCTAAGATATTATTATTGCTTACTTCATTCTTCCTGTGATAACAAAGAAAATAGAGTTGAAAAAAAAAAGAGCTTAATTAAGTACAGATATCTTAGCATTTTCTTCATCAAGGGAGTCTTTGACTTACTAAAATAGACTCTCCACACCCAATGTATCTATTTATCTTCTACCTGGTAAACTAAAACCACAACAAGGGATCTGTAGGAAGTTTTTATCCAGAAGAAATGCAACATCAATTCCATTAAACACTGTTTTCTACCCTTCTATTCACAAAGTAGGCGTTCAATAAATGTTTGTTGTCTACTTCATTGATTTAATTTAGGATAATTTACTAGTTTAACAGTGAATCTAAAGGTTACAGATTGTTTCATTTCCTAGTGAATTGAATTTTATGAAAACAAACAGTTACCAGTAGAGTTATTTTAAATTTTTATTTGTGTTTTCCTTTCCCATGAACTTCTAAACAACAACAACAAAACTGAATGAAAAATTCTCTTACTCACTGACTTACCACACTAAAACAAATCTGTTATTTGAACTAGATTCACTCCATAATTTCATTACTCTCTAAAAAAATTAATTTAGACAGTTTTTACTGAAAATACACAGAAAAAATGGGTTGGTGCTACAGTTAGTGTAATCTTTAACACAAGTTATTCTAATTCTGGCTCTTAATATAAAATAACAATTTTGTGTTTGAGAGTCTTGCTGCATCCTAATTAGAAACATCCTGTTACTATATATGTAGAGGCTATATCTGTAAAATTCATCACTGCATTAATTCACAGGCGTTTCCCCCTGAACATTATGGAGAGAGGCAGTGCATATTCTCTTTCAGAAAAATGTAGCTGAAGTTTCTCAATGGCCATTTTGGGAAAGGAAAAAAAAAGCTTCGTTTCAGGTTGTAAATTTTGTAAACCAGACTTCTATAACATTCTTCTTATTGGGAATTTGAAGAATGTAAAGTGATTGTTCTCCAGAGGAAAAGTACGGTGAGCGTAGCTTAAATGGCGAGTTAACATTAAGTAGAAGGACGATTGATATCAGGGAAGCTCTCACTTTTAAATCTGGTGGAGGTAAAAGGAAAAACTTTACTAAAAGAACTAGTACAGTTAGCATTTTTAAAAACTTTATGCATGGGAAATACAATAGCGATTTATAAGAAACGATCTTGTAGCATTTATTCCACGTCTAGTACCAGAACTGTGTTAGGAAGGAAACTGCAAATAAGACTCTATTTTGATTCTGCGTGGCAATATTGAAAGAGAGGAACCACGGAAAGAAATGGATTCTATTGCAAGAATTTCTTGCCTTTTCTATCCTGCTAATGTGCTAAATGTAAACAGATTGGCAAGGCTGAATCTGTTTCCTCCCAAGGATAGACTGAACTTTTGGCTGTGTTTATTGACAAAGCATTTGCAAGTCCACCAGATCTGCCAAGTTGTCTCCAGCTTACAGGTAAGGGGGGCTTTGGGTCACATCAGCAGCTCTCTGGAGTTGTCCCATCCTGCAGACATTACAACAAAACAGGCTGGGTAGTGTGAACTAGATGCTTTTAGACACACACACACAGACACACATGCACACACACATGCAGTGTTGTATTTAGTGGGGAAGAGTTTAAAGAAACTGAACAAGCCCTCTAAAAGGATGAAAAGAGACCTAATAATTTACTCCCTAGAGGTCTGTCAGAGGATATAAATCAATGACACTCATCCCAACACAGCATCTCTCTTGCACTGAATCCTCCAACACCATTACCATGTCAGGGCAAAAACAAGGAAATGACTAGATCAAAACAGCCGGTGCTGAGGACATTTATCTTAGTCATTAGTGCACAGGAAGGTGACATTATATAAGATCAGATAGCTATGTACTCAGAAATCTGAAAATCAATTTCCTCAGATGCATGAAATAGAAACTTGATAAGCATCTATTACATTTCTGGTACTCAGTATTTATCCTGGACTCAAAATTACATTCGCTTTCTTGAAGAAAGTGTTTCTCCATTCCCTACTCATAATAATCCTGATCCTTCCTGACCTCTCTTCTCTGCAACCCTCCAGCCCACCCTCAACACCCTCACCCACCCACCATTCATCCCCATTACCAAATCCCTGCCATTTCCCACCTTGCTATATTTTTCCAGATGAGGATAAATTTGACCTGGACAATTTAAATTAGAATTTCTTGTGGGGAGGGTTTAGCTCAAGTGATAGACCTGAGTTCAGGTACCTCCATCGAAAAACCAACTAAATAAATAAACCTAATTACCTCTCCCCTGAAAAAAAAATAGGATTTCTTTAGGGAGATTATAAACCTTAATGGGTCAGGAGACTACTCTTTTTACTACTGCTTCATGAAGTCATTTTTTTCCCCACTACTTTATTTTAGAAATTGGAATTGATAGTTTAATTCGGAATTCTTTGGTGAATGCCAGTTCTATTCATCAAAAAAAATTCCTTTTAAAGTTGAGGGTTTTTTTTAATTGTTTAGTCCTATGCTATATTTGGAATGTGTTCTTGCAGGCCATGAAAAATCTCCATATACGCACTCTACCATGTGTCCTTGGCCCTGCCAGACTGCCCTCTGTCGCAATGAAGCCATAGTTAATTCCCTCAGAATGGGAGATCCATGCTCAGGTTTTGGTGCAATTTTTGTTTTGTTTTGGAAGTGGTCTGCTATTTAGCAAGTCTCTGTTGCTAATTCTATCTTGAGAGTAGTAGATTGATAAAACTGATAAAAATTTGATTTTGTTGCTTGAATTTGGACTTGGCATTTTCATATGGGGAAGAAAAATGGTCTGAAGAGATCCTGAGCTTAACTACTCCTCATTAGCTAACTAGAACACTTTGACAGTGGAATCCGGCTTCCTGAACTATCAGCAACTTTTAAAAAGATACATCTTGGGTTCTGAAAGAGTTAAGCATCCAAAATGCCTCATTTACTCCCTATAAGCACTTTGGACCCTGGGAGAATTTTGACTCATTACAGTTTTTAACTTTCTGTCTGGAGGAACAATTCACAAGGAGGCAGACAGATAGAACAGAGCCTTCATTATAGCAGAAACATGCATCGTGAGCCCCCTTTCTGTCTGGCAGAGGCTACGCCAAAGAGAGAACAGTTCTAAATTATACTCCTCACAATTCTTCCCAAAGAGAACATGGCAAATGAATTCAATTCTTTTAAACCAAATTGAATATCTAAAGGCAAATAAATCTGAACAACCAACCTGGTTTTATGTGTTCCTTTTCCATAATTTCACTGCATTCCCATTATTTGAATTGGGTAAGATCAAATTTCAGATAAAACACCTTAACACAAATTTGTAGAATGAGTTTTTAAAAGAGAGAGAAAGAGACTTGTTTCGAGATGGAGAGATAGCCTTCCTGTATTTGAATATCACTTGTATTCATAATGTTTCACTGTCTCACAATGATGGGTTTTGTTATGAAAATAAAGTGGAGAACATCTAAGTTCAGGAGAGAGACCTCACAGAAACTAGGAAGATATTATCAAATGTCCACATGTGAGAACACAGCGCAGACTAAGGAGAAAGCTCTTTTTTCTTATTCATTTCACTATTAATGATAAAACTGAAATTCTAGGGAGATGTGTATTTTTCAGAGGATGAATTTGGCACAAAATCTGCACACATATACACACACACAAACACACACATGAGCTGGACGCCCAGTCAAGACAGACTCAGGTGAGTTTTATCAATGAGAGGACAGGAACAGATTGTTTCTGGGGAAAAATGACTATGTAGACTAGGATGACTCAAATATCTAACCAAAGGGTATGGATGAATTCTAATGGGGGATTTTCTGAAAGTGTTTCATTCATCCTGATTTTGGAGTCAACATTTTTATTTCATTGAGGTTTTTTTCCTCTCTATTATATTAATATGCATAGCATCCTGTTAAGAAGGAATAAATAGTCTTTACTTATTTACTGAAGCAATAAACATATACTGAGAGTTTGCTGAGCACCAGGTACTATCCTCGAGATGTAGTGAGAGCATGGATTATAAAACATAGCCATGACCATTGGAATCTGACCTTCCAGGAGGGCCACATGGTATAATGCACTGGGGGAGAACGCGAGAGCGCTGTGAGGGCTGATGGGCATGCGGTCATAGTCATAGAAGATCAGGTGAAGAGCAGCTGGTTCTGCCCCCTGGGGTTAGGCACAGGGGTAAGCTTCCACGTGTGGGAGGGTGGGAGTACTGGTATTTAAACCAGAATTCAAAGGATCAGACTTGGTACCTGGGGAATGTTGGTACATGAATAGCAACCAAAGGGCAGAGTTAGAAGGAGATTGATTTAGGTACAAAACCAGGAACCAGCAGTGGCTGTCATGAAAGCAAACACAGAGTCTAAGGAGAGGGAGACGAGGAGGTGGGGGCAGGCAGCTGGGAGATTTCTGTTGGACATGCCTGGCTGCTCCACCGTCTTTTATTATACCCAGTATCTATATGGGAACCCCCCATAAAGGTGGATGGAGGTCTCTGGCAAGTTCCCAGGACCAGTAGGAGAGGAAGGCAATCCAGACAGAGGGAACAGCCTATGTAAAGGCTAAACTGTGCAGCGTGATGGGAAAATGGCAAGTAGTAGAGGTGGCTGGAGTGTGGAGTGCAGGCCTGAGGTGCAGAGTCACAGCCTTGCCTAATGGAAGACCTGTCTATGACAGGAACCACCTCCCTGCAAGGCAGGGGCTCCAAGGGGCCAGTGAGAGACCCAAGGTTCCAACACAGTCTGCATTTCTCCAAAAGAGCCAGCCTGTTATTGATGAAACTGCTTCAGTGAGAACTTTGTTGACTTTTAAGCTTCCCAGGCAAATACTTCACAGAGAGTCAAAGACATGTACCAGAAACAGGTGCTTAAAAATCGGGTGGAACTACAGTTGGTATCTCATATAGGCTTAAAATTGTGCAATATATGAAAAATCCACAAGGCAGCCTAGAAGATAGGTGAGAGATAGGTGACTAACAGATACTAAGGTATGCTTATGAAAGGGTCCCTTGATAGGGGAAGTAAAAATGCAAGCATGGTATCGTGAGTTGAAGTGCACATGGAATTTCATATGATGTTTGAGTCAAATGTCTACATAACTTAGTGCTCATCAATCTTTTAAAGGACAAGGCAAAAAGGAACGTGATTATATGCTGATAGGTTTCAGGGTCACATAAGATGGAATGAGAATTCATTTTTCATGAGAGAAATGAGGATTACTGGTCCCTTACATAGAACAGGAATGAATCTAATCTAGTCCTCCCCACCTCTGATGGGTCATATGACCTTGAGAAAGTTCCTTAACCAACTTGAACCTCTGTGTCTTTATTATTTAAATGGAAATGATGCTACCTGCCGGTCAACTTAGTTGATTACTATGAAAATTAAAAGATGCCGTACAGATAAAAGTGTATGGTAAACTATAAGATTACAAATTAAAGATAAGGCATTATTAAAATAAGTCATGTGATAACCTTAAAGTTTCCAAGATAGAGTTTATTTGAAAGTGAACAACTGGGAATTAGAGTAGAATAAAAATGCAAGGTGGGTGTGGAGTAGGGATGGTCAGAGTCAGAAAGAAGCTTATTCTTTACACTGATAATCAAAGGACTGAAAGCTTCTCTAAGAAAATATGTCCTTCTGTGAAAGAACAAGTCATCTGATTCATGAGTTGGTAAGTCTTATAAAGGGAAAGGAGATCTAGCCTCACGCAGTTGTTGTGAACAGCAAGCCTGTTGTAAAAATAAGAACTCATAGGTGTGACTATTGTGCAGTTCCTTTGTTAGCTGACAGCACAAACACGGAGGTGACAGGCCAGGGTGGGTGTAATAAATGACACCTTGGAGCAAGCACATACGAGAAGTTTTCACTGCCAAATAGTGCATGACTGGACAAATGTAAATATCTAGACCCAGAGGAGCACCCCCTGCTTGTCGAAAGATGCACAATGAAAACATCACAGAGAGCCCCCGGGACCATTAAGCTTCTATTTTCTTTCAAATTTATGAGCATGTAGCCTTACAGCTTAGATTTTAGCAGAGCATCAGCAGTATCTTGTAAAGGGGGAATGTCATTTTAAAAATTTACATACAATGGTATTTACATTTTCTAGTGCATAGTTCTGTGAGTTTTAACAAATGCAGAGATCTTGTGACCACCATGACAAACAAAAACCAGACCAGTTCTACGACCTTCTGTAGTCAGAGTCCTCACTTCTCCCTCACTCCTGGTAATCACTGATCTGTTCTCCTATAGTGCTGCCCTTCTCAGAATGTCATGTAAATGGGGTTATTCAGTATGTATTTTTTTTTTCTGGTTTAGGTTTTGAGCTATGACAAGTTATTATAAAAGTGCACCTAGACCAGGCCATCAAAAGAAAGCTAAGCGCAGATTCGATTGGAGATGGAATTCATTTTAGTGAAGCATGTGCTTTCTCTTCATTCTTTATTATATCAGGATTATGTTCTCATAAATGCTTTCGGCATTGGGTTTTTCCTCTACAGGGCATCATTAGCTTTCTATCACCAACAGAGCCAAATATTATTCCACAGTCTTTCACTGACCACTTATTTTTAAACCAGGATGTGGTACACAATGCTGGTGATTTGGAGGAGAAACAAAAATACTTGTCCTAATAGAACTTATAGTCCAGCTCGTGGAGACAAATCAAAAACCATTAATATAATAAATAAGTATATTAAGTGGCATATTAGAAAGTGAAGAATGATATGGAAAAAAGAATAAGTCAAGTGAAATAAAGTGGAGGAGGGTAGAGTTACTATTTAAATGATTTATTTTTAGAAGAGGTGACATTTACTTGATAAAGGTGAGAGGATTGGTCATGAAGTTATCTGGAGAAAGAGCATTCCAGGCAGAAGACATCTGCAGTGCAGAGATCCTGAGGTAGGAGCGTGCCCAAAGTGTTTAAGGAAGAGGAAGAAGGACAGATTAGCTGGAGGAGAGACAGCAAGGGAGTAGGAGATGAGATCATAAAAGTTATTGGGGGATGGGGTTTAAGAGCACGTGGGACCACGTAGACCATTATGAAGTACCTAGCTTTCACTCTGAAGGAGAGAGGAACCATTGCAGGGCTTTGAGAAGAGGCATTACTTGACCTAACTTACATCGTAGAAGGATCTCTCTGGAAAGTGGTGTTTTTTTGTTTTTTTAAATTAATTAATTTTTTGTGGGGGGAGGTAATTAGATTTATTTATTTATTTATTTATTTATTTAAATTATTATTTTTTTAATGGAGGTACTGGGGATTGAACCCAGGACCTCATGCATACTAAGCACACATTCTACCCCTGAGCTATACCCTCCTCCTTGGAAAGTTGTTTGCAAATTGGTTGTAGGAAGCACTGGGGATGCAGGGAATCAATTGTAGTACCCCCGAAGAGAAATGAGGTGGTAAGGACCACGATATTAGCAATGGAAGTCAGAAAAGTTTGATTCTGGATATATTTTTAAGGTAGGTCCAACATGATTCTCTAAAAGTTTGGATGTGGGTTGTGTTTTTTTTTTTTTTAAAGATATTAAAAAACAACTCCATTTATTTTTGGCCTGAGGAACTGAGAGGCTGGAATTCCTATCAAATGAATTAGCAGAAGGCATGGGTATAATATATTTGGGGAGAGATGGTTAGCACATACTGAATGCAAGATATCCTTGCAGATTTGGGGGAGAAGTATGGGCTAGAGAGATGCATTGAGAGTTCTTGGCATGGAGGTGGTATTTAAAGTCATATGACTAGATCACACAGAGAAAGTACCAGATCATCTTCCTGTCTTGGGTTTAATAGTTTAACTGAGCTAGAAACCTGAAACTGGATGAGAAAGTTTCATTCTTTACAATATTCAGTGTCTCTTGCAGTTTGGCCTGGGTTTTTCTGGGCAGTGGTTCCCCTTCCATCTCTCCCTCCATCTCTCCCTTCATCCCGCCTTCCCTTCTTCCTTCCACTGTGTCTTCTCCTTCATCATCACCACCACCTTCCTCCATTCAAAGGAGAGGAAGAGAAACAAAGAAAAGAGGAAGGAAGGAAGGGGAAGAGATTTTTGTATACTTCTGATTTTTGATCATTAATCCCACTTCTCTTATTTTCACAATGGAATACTCACCAGTCACTATATATATGTATGGATTAGTTAACAATGAAAATGATTTTTAATTACTCACATATCTGATGAGCCAAGGAGATAAAATGGACACTTTTATCTGTTCTTTAAATGTGTTTCCCTACTCCCAAATTTCATTATAAGGATGGTGAAGAATTTTCTAGTCTTTGCTGTGAAAGAGAAGACAGCCAGCGAGCTTTACTGAACAACCTTTGTACAGCGCAAGGAGACAGGTGCTTATTTTCATTGCATTTTCCGATTCTCAAGTGTTTGGACTGCTGAAGTTGCCCAACGGGATCAAGATTCAGGAATAAGGCAGAATTTTCATAATGGGATATATGACTAGGTACATTTTACCAAGAACTGCTTTTTCTTCCCTCGTAGATGAGCTGGGAATCATGTGGAAAGCGTTCTTGTAGTCACCCTGCTGCAGTAACTAGTCCCTCTCCACTTCATCTTGGTGCCCATGGGAACCGCTCCCACTCATAGACTAAAGCCAGGCATTTGCATATCCGACCATGAGCCTGTCAGTCTGAACACTGAGCACGTATACAACTTGGTCGGGGACCCTGACCCTCCGCTTTCGCCCTGTCCGTGGCCCCTCTCCAGATGGCTCTCTCTACAGCACTGGGCCCTGAGCGCTGATCCCTTAACAGAGCTCTCCCCAGTACTGCTTCTACCTCCCCCACCGTCTGTGATGCTGATCACCTTCTCCTGACCAGGGTGAGTGCACCCTTTGGGAGAGAAGTGGACCAACAGAAGCCTAGTTCTAAGAGCCTCTGTAACACTTGCTTCTTACCCCATTCACCTCTCCCCGATCTCTGTTTCCTACTTCCAGATATTCCCGATTACAACTCTTCTGAAATTTTTAAACTCATACCACTCTTCTTACTCTAAGTGTATACAGATGGTAATAACCAAGGTCTGGTTTAGGGAAAGTTGACAAGGAAAATAAATAGGTACAATAAAGTGATGTTCATTAAAAAGTGAAAGGAGTAGAATAAAGAATTTAGAAAAAGAAATTTGACATAATAAGTAAGTAACTCACTTTAAGAAATAATATTTATCTTTAAGTGGTATGTAAGACAGTAAAAAATAAGCAAGGACCCTGTCTAGGTAGTAAGCTCAATTTCCTCTTTTATAAAGAGCAGAGGGAAGCCTGGATGGAGAGATGATAAATGAACACAGCAGCTGTTACGTTGGCTTGAAAGCGAGTAATGCAATAGTAATGAACCCAAAGGATGACGGGCCCGCGCAGGTTGTCCAGTAATGAAATAGTGAATAAATATAACAGTGGTGGCTCCTCCCCACCAGACAGATACACATCTGTGCAAGCAGCCATCTGGCTGGCTGTGGTAGATACAATTGTCATGCTTCATTACCTGGGTTTCTGTGAGACCCCCAACAAAATGCTCATCGCCCAGGCACCCCTCAAATAACTATTTTTAATCTACAAACAGGATGATTGCCTGGTATCTCTGCTCCATAGACCCTAACGTTTGGTCAGACATTACCAGCTCAGGGCAAGGGTGATGTTTGTGGTTGCAAATTGACGTCCTTGATGGAGGTCATTTGTTTGGTGCTGTTTAGCTCTCTTCTGACAGAAAAATCAAGGTATAGTTTTTGATATTGATAATGAGTTCTATTTTTATGTGATGCCTGGGGAAGAATAAAAAAGGAAATACCTGAATCCAACTAGGAAAACAGGTGGAGACTCTTCAACTTTTGTTTAATGAAAACTGAATTTCTTTAGACAAGTTAATTCTAAAACAGCCAGTGTTGCCTCTTACTTATCTCAGAATACTGCATACTTGTTTTGCATATTGCTGGTTCCAATAATAGTTTCATACAGAATTTGGGAACTTCCCAAAGGAAGAACACTTTTTACTGTTTTCTGTTGTTAGCACATCTTGCTATCAACAGTCTACTTTCCATTGATCTCGAGATAAGAATTGCATATTAACAAAGTTGGGAAACAAGTATTTGGAGTTTGATGCAGACTTCTAAATGGTCCATAAAACAATCTATGAAAAGGTTATTTTTATAAGTTGAGCACATAGTAGGTATTCAATAAACATACAGATTTGTTACAAAGGACTCTGTGGTCTTAAAGAAATGGATTTCCTAGGACTATTGGTATAGGAATTAAAACAGCATACAAAGATAAATGGGAGTAAAAAATCAGGGCTCATAGAGAAAAATCTTCGTTTCTGTTCCTTGCACCGCAAAGAGAAGTTTGTATCTTTAGGACTCTGTGTCTAGCACATAGTAGGTACTCCATGAACAGTCCTTCAAGGAAACTATAACAGAAAATAATTTTAATACTTTCCCTGTAGCTCTCCCAGAGGCAATATTTCCTCACCTCTACTGCTAGAGATTTGAAAGTGCTCTGTGGTTTGTAGTGGAAAGAAATTGAGTGTCACCACCGCAATTTGGGCAGCAGAAATGAAGGATACAGCTAGTACAGAGAGTCGGCCAGAGCAATGTGGGTGTGACTAATGAGTTCAGAGTTCATCTGAGATCCTCCACTTGACTAATCAATCCACACATCATGCAGGGGTTTATGTGGCCCTTTCCCTCTAGGGTGGAATAGAATTGAGATAGTGCTTATCAAATTCAGGGTCATCAGATACTTTTGTAGCTTATCCACATGTGTGCACAGGATTGAGGTGGCGGGGGAGGTGGGGAGTGGTATCAATTCATTCTCTTGAGTGTTCCTGGTTTGTTGATAGTGTTTCAAAATCATTTAAGTGCAGAATCTTTAAGCTTAGAGTTAAGGCATCCTATACACAATGGCTCTTAAATCTGGTTACTTAGTCTTATGTCAAGAATTGAGCCTGACAGTGATGTTGTGGAGTGATGCCTGTTTTGTGCTGAATTCATTACCAGTCTAAACACCCTGAAGGGCGAAGGATTTAGGCAGGTACCCAAAAGATGGCAGTCTTGACAGAACTGTCTTCTGATATAAAGTACAATCGTATTGGTCTGTCTCTATTGATACTGCCCTGTAGGCTGATATTCTACTTTTAGAATATTCTGTAACAGCAACTCTGTGTTGCAGGTTATTACACGATGTTACTTTCTTATAGGGTGGTATTTTGAGATGTGCTGAAGTTTTTGAGAGTGGGAGTTGAGCGCTGGAGTGTACGATGCATAGCAGCACTAAGTGTCATTCCCTCTATCGCTCTATCTATCCCTTCATCTTGATTCCTTCCTCATATTATATATATTTAATGTCTAGTGTCCCTTGCCCACACTAGAATGTAAGGTCCATGAGGGCAGGGAGTTTGTCTGGTCTTTAGAACAGTGCCTGGCATGTGATGAGCATGTGAGACATTTGCTGAATTAATAAATGTTGTACTCTGCGAGACAGAGTTCTGTAGAGAATCCTAGGTCTGACCATGGGTCTCTTTGCTTTAATTTCTTTTCTGTGCAGTGCTTCATATTGTTTAGCTGGTTGCTCTGATCTAGACCCATCCATTGGAATCCACTGGTGCGGTTTGGTTGAATCAGTAGCCCTCTCTTCTTCCCAGTATGGCTTCTGGCCAAACAACTCCATAAATAGCTCATTCCTGTTGCCTGTTGTGACCTCAAGTTGGCCCAGAGCAATTGCTCCAGTGCTTTAGCGACCTCTCACATTGGACAGAGTGAATTATCATCTTGCCTTGCTGTCCTGCCTATACTTAGCTAAGGACGCCCTCTCTTGGTTTTTAATTTATCTTTCCATAGTGGTCCTCTTGGCAGGCTTTTCTGTACTGAGGGATTTTAACAACCACTTACACGTTAATGAAAGTCGGAATAGCTCAGTGAGCAAGAACTCAAGCATTGAATTCATGCAAACATGAGTTCAAATCCTGGTGTCAGCACTTGCCAGTTTGTGCCCTTGGACAAGTTACTTAATCCCCCTACCTCTCAGTTCCCTCGGCTGTAAAATGAGTTAATGATAATATCCACCTCACATTGTGGCATAGGATAAGCATGCAATAACTGTGGCCTAATAATTTGTATCTAGACCTGCCTCTTCAGGCTTAACCATTTGCTGACTCTCTGAGCCCATCTCTCACAGGCCCTACTCATTTTAAAGCTAAGAATCATCTAGCAAAAGCCATGCTATGTTGTCTCTTCTACCATGTCTCCTACCATGCCCACTGTCCTAGGGGTGCTCATCTATAATTTGCATGGGACAGCAACATTTAAAAACACATTTTTGATAGGTAAAAAAGTTTACATCATGAGAATGCTGATCTGTACTTAACAAATACTGACATTAAAAAAAAGACCAATGTCTACTATCACCATGTTCTCATCAAAAACTATTTTAACTACCCCCAAATCTAGAAAGGATAAAATCTTGGAATACAGAACAGTCCTTCTCAAAAAAGAATGTCTAGCAACTATACCTGTCCTGCGCCATCTATAAATTTGTATCTTTATCACTCTGCCTTTGTTTTCTTTTTCTCATTTCACCAGCGACCTGTGAATATTTTGTACAGACAAGCACTAGTTGATAGTCCAGCATTTGGAAACCCTTCTTTATCATGTCAAAACTGTCTCAAGCTACTTTGAAATTTTCTGGGGAAGATTCTGTAGCCTCCTTTGAATACTCTTCTAATAGTCACTCCTACTCTCTGTCAGAAATTTTAATCCCATATGAAACCTTATGACCTCTATGTGGTGACCTGCTGTAGTTCACTTAATATCTCCTCACTGTCAGTCGAACAATAGAGACATGCCTACATACTAGACACTCTGTTTGTGTAGTCTACATGGAGCTGGGGCATACTGGCTATCTTGGATATTCCAGATAAAATTTGTTCACAAACCAGAAATTTTTCCCTTTCACAGAGAATTGTAAGACTTCATTCCTACCAGCTAGCCTCACCCAAAACGCTCTCACCCCTAGAACGTCCTGAAGAGTGTACAATGCATAGCACCGCTAAGTGTCATCAACTCTGTCACTCACTATCCCTTCGTCTTGATCCCTTTCTCATATTATATATATTTAATGTGGTCAGATAAGTTAAATAATGCAAGAGGTAATAACTGTTCAAACCATATAAAGAATATCACGAGACAGCATATGATTAATTGCCAAATTAATGGCATTGAAAATCTATAGCCCAGAATTAGTGAGTGCTCACTGTTGCTTTCAGTGTCTATGTTCACTTACTCATAAAATGGCACATTCTTGCCTTCACCACTTTTTTCAGATACCTCTCTTTATTTCTATTACAACCTTCTAATTCTTGCCTAATTCCTGATCCTACCAGCAATCTTTCTAACCACCATCTCCAGCATCTCCCCTTTTTTCTTATCTTGAGTTCTTCTGACTCCTTTGATCAAGCTTCTTCACTTCTTAAAGTGCACCTGAAACAATGATTTTTATCAAGCACCACCTTATGTTTGACATATCCTCTGTAATTTTTCACAGAATCCCAGTTACTGAATTACCTAATGCCCCTTTTCCAGTGGTTTTGTGCTACTGTTTAAGTATGTTGCCTCTCTCTTCTTCAATGACTAAACCCCTCTCACCTACCAGTTATGCCCCACCTCCTCGCTTCTCCCCCTACCACATTTTCCCCTTGTTTCGGATATCCTGATCATGGTGATTTTTGGTTAGTAGCCCTAAGATTCTTTTTTAGAACTTAACTGTAATCCTTAACACTGGCCTGGGAGTCAGAGGACTGAGGCTGAAGTCCTGAAGAGCTCCATACTAACTAACTTTGAAAAAGTCACTGACCCAGTTAAAAACCATAGAGTAAAATGATAATTCTAGAAATTAGTACTCTAAAAAATGTTATTACTTAATTAAATAAAAATAAGGCAGTCCTATGAAGTAGCCTTTGTCCCTAACAACAGCAGCAAAACTGTCTTCTAAAATATTGCTGATTCCTGCAATCCACATGTCTGACAATGCCTAGGGTAGCAGGCATGGTGGGAGATGTGGGCAGAGAGACAATGTAGCTTAGACTTTATCAGATGATGCTTAACTTTAAATTCAGCAGAGCCTGTGAGAGATGGTCTGGATGGTCAGTGAGTGGTTAAGCCTGGAGAGATAGGTCTAAACACAAACTACTAATTTTAAGAATAGGTAGGTTATTGAGTATAACCAAACTAATACATCAGCAAATGAGATAATGTACATGACTGCACTTTGTAACCTCTGAACGTTACATAAATAAATCAGTTCTACTACTATTCTGCAGCTGATTACATCCTACTAATGTTTCATCTGAGTGACAAGCAATGAAAAGAAGTAACAGCATCTGGGTCTAGATCATAGCCTGACCCTAACCCACTGGAGGGCGTATCCCTGGGATTTTTTATTTTTATTTTTATCTGAAAAAATGGGGCCCTTTTTTCTCATTTCAAAAATTTAATGATATCTGCCACAAACTATAATATGCCAACAAATTTGACAGCCCAGAAGAAATGGGTATATTCCTAGAAGTACAACCTACCAAGACTGAGTAGTGAGGAAATGAAAAATTGAAAATAGTGAAGAGATTGAATCAGTAGTCAAAAACCTCCCTACAAACAAAAGTCCAGGACCAAATGACTTTGGTGGTTAATTCTACCAAACATTTAAAGGAGAATTAATACTAGTCCTTCTCAAAGTCCTTCAAAAAATAGAAGAAAGAATACTTTCAAACTCATTTTATGAAACCAACATTACCCTGATCCTAAACCAGGCAAGGATAGTACAAAAAAAGGAAATGATAGGCCATTACCCCTGATGAACACAGATGCAAACATCCTCAACAAAATTTCAGCAAACCTAATTCAACAATATATTAAAAAGCTCATACACTATGATCAAATGAGAGTTATTCCAAGGATGCAAAATGGCTCAACATCCCACTAATCAATCAATGTGATACACCACGTTAATAAAATAAATGTTAAAAAGTATATGATCATCTCAATAGATGCAGAAAAAGCATTTGACAAAATTACACATTTATAAAAACTCTCAAGAAACTTGATATAGAGGGAACATATCTCAACAAAATAAAGACCATATATGTTAAGCCCACCACTAACATCATACTCAGTGGTGGAAAGCTGAAAGCTTTTCCTCTAAGATCAGGAACAAGACAAGGCTGTCTGCTCTTAGAACTTTTATTCAACACAGTACTGGAAATCTTGGCCAGAGCAATTAGGCAAGGAAAGGAAAGAAAAGACATGCAAAGTGGAAAGGAAGAAGTAAAACTGTCTCTATTTGTACATGTCATGATATTATAACAGAAAATCCTAAAGACTCCATTAAAAAACTGCTAGAACTAATCAATGAATTTAGTAAAGTTGCTAACAATGAACTGTCACTTAAGTTCACTAGCAGTGAACTACCAGAAAGAGAAATTATGAAAACAATCCCATTTACAGTTGCATTGAAAAGATTTAACCAAAGAGGTGAAAGATACGCATATTGAAAACTATAAGACATTGATGAAAGAAATTAAGGACACAAAGAAATGGAAAGATATACTGTGCTCATGGATTGGAAGAATTAATATTATTAAGATTCCACACTTCCTAAAGCAATCTGTAGATTTAGTACAATCTTTATCAAAATTCCAATGATATTTATCACAGAAATGGAGAAAACAATCCTGAAAATTTTATGAAACCACAAAAGAACCCAAGTAGCTAAAGCAATCTTGAAACAGAAGAACAAAGCTGAAGATAACATGCTCCCTGATTTCAGACTACATTACAAAGGCCTAGTAATCAAAACAGTATGATGCTGGCACAAAAATGGACACACAGATCAGAACAGAATAGTGAGCCCAGAAATAAACCCATGTACATATGGTTGATAAATTTATGACAAAGGAGCCAAGAATATACAATTGGGGAAATAATAATCTCTTCAACAAATGATGTTGGGAATACTGGACAGCCACATGCAAAAGAATGAAATTGAATTGACCTTACATTGTACATAAAAATCGACTCAAAATGGATTAAAGACTTGAATGTAAGACTTGAGACAATAAAGCTCCTAGAAGAAAGCACATTGAGAAATAGCTCCTTGATGTTAGTCTTTTTGATAATTTTCAGGATATAACACCAAAAGCAAAGACAACAAAGCCAGAACAAAGAGATCAACTACATCAAACTAAAAGCTTCTGCACAGCAAAGAAAACTATGGGCAAAATGAAAAAGTAAGCTATGGAATGGATAAAATATTTGCAAATCATATATCTGATAAGGAGTTAATATCCAAAATATATAAAGAACTCATACAACTCAATAGCAAAAAAAAAAAAAAAAAAAACCTGATTAAAAAAATAAGCAAAGTAACTGAATAGACTCTTTCCAAAAAAAAAAAAAAAAAAGTCATACAAATGGCCAACAGGTACATGAAAGGAGGCTCAACATCACCAATTATTAGGGAAATACAAGTCAAAATAACAAGATATCACCTCATACCCGCTAAAATGGTTGTCTCCCAAAAGACAGGAGATAGCAAATGTTGGTGAGACTGCAGAGAAAAGGGAACCCTTGTGTACTATTAGGGGAAATGCAAATTGGTGCGGCCACTATGGAAAACAGTATGGAGGTTCTTCAAAAAATTAAAAATACAACTACTGTATGATTCAGCAGTCTTATTTTTGGGTATATGTCCAAAGAAAATGGAAGCAGGATATCAAAGAGATATCTGGCCTCCCATGTTCATTGAAGCATTATTCACAATAACCAAGATATGGAAGCAGCCTAAGTATCCATCAACAGATGATTGTATAAAGAAGATATGAGATAGACATAAAACGTTGTTCAGTCATGAGAAAGAAGAAAATCCTGACATTTGCAACATGAATGAAACTTGAGGGCATTGTGTTAAGTGAAATAAGCCAGGCAAAGACAAATGATGTATGATATCACTTATATGTGGAACCTAAAAGAATCAAACTCAGAAACAGAGAGTAGAAAAGTGGTTGCCGTGGGCTGAGGTTTGCAGGAAATAGGGAGAGGTTCGTAAAAGGTTACAAAATTTCAGCCGTAAGATGAGTAAAGCCTGAAGATCAAATGTAAAACATGGTGACTATAGTTGATAACACTTCATTGTGTAACTGAAATTTGCTGTTAGAACTAAATGTTCTTACCAAAATAAAATAAAATAATAAAATAAATACATGAGGTGATAGATGTGTTAATTAAGTAGATGGGAGGAATCCTTTTACAGTGTATCCACATCAAATCACCTCAGTGTACACTTTAAATATCTTACTATTTTATATGTCAATTATACATCAAAAAGCTGAAACTTAAGAAGATTTAATGGTATCAGTGACAATTTTCAGATTCCTAGTCCATTGTCTTCTGTGAAAACCTGTTAAATATTTGTAGCTTTTACTCTTTAAATCCCTAGTCTGGCATCACTTTTATTTATTTCAATAATTTAACTATCATCCATGATATCCTTTTGCCAATAAAATGGTAAACAATATAAATGTGCTATCCAGGAGTTTTATTTCAATAATGGCAACTTAGCAATACTGTAATACGGATAATACCTCATGTTGTGTATCACTTAGCTGTACATGTGGATATTTTTTCTCATTTCAAGAATGAAATAGTATTTCAGGGAGAAAAGTGGTCAGTGTTATGTCTATATGACCTAACATCTGTAGCTAAGGATCCTAATGTTGGGGGCAGGATGGGAATAAAACAAATGTATTTGATATTATTTATGTGCAAATATATGTAGGATTGATTTTTTTTAAAGAAAAATCTTTCAAATTCATGGATAACTGCCCCCGAGTGATACTTGTCATGAACATAAATAAAACTGAAGAGACCAATTTGGTATATAAATAACCCAAGGGCAGCTAAATGAAAAGTGAGCAATTTATCTCATATCCAGATGTATTGTCTGGACAATGACAAACATATGCACATGTTAAATATTCAACATATGTAGAAAGTTGGGGTGATTCAGTTAAAATATTAGGATTGATTGATTTCTTTTTCTTTTTGTTGTGAGTAAACAACTGACCCTGGACATAATCCATGAGCAATATACAGGGAAACAAAAATCGTTCTTTCCAACCACATTCACACTCCTGAGAACTATCTGTGGGTGAACAGTGTCAGAAAAAGAATCAGGCTAGGAAGCCTATGTTCTGGTCCCATATTTTCCAATTACTATGTGACTTTAGACACAATGCTTTCTTCTTTATGCATTAGTTTCTCCATGTGTTCATTCCTTTCATGAGTGTGATCTTGCTGAAACCTAAATTGAGTATGTCACTACTCTGCTCAAAACCCTCCAATAGATTTCAGTTGGAGTAAAGACCAGTCTTTGCAATAACCTTTGAGGCTGTGAATCTGGACCCCTGTCTCTCCTCTGACCTCCACCCTCACTGATTCTCGCTTGCTCACCCTATACCAGCCACACTGGCCTCCAACAGACCAAACACATTCCCTCCCTCTTTCCCCCAGTTATCTGTGTAGTTGATTTCCTTCTTTCCTTAAGTCTTTACTCAAACATCACATTCTCAGTGAGGCTGTCCTGTCTCAACACTCCTTATGCCCTTTCCTGTTTGATTTTTCTCTGTGGCCCTTGTAATCATCATACTGTGCATTTTACTGGTTTATTTTGTTGATTGTCTGTCTCCCTTCATAGAATGAAGCACCACAAAAACAGAGATTTTTTTGGTCTGTCTTGTTCACTGTTCCATCTCCAGCACCTAGAGCCATAGCTGGAACCTAAAAGGCATTTAACAAATATTTTTGAAGGAATAAATGAATCGATCATTTACTTCTTGAGCAAATGTAACTCAGTGTACATTATGCTGGCTGTTGAGGATCCAAAGGTGAATAAAACTGCAATCCTAACCCTTAGGAAGGTCACAATCTGCAGATGTGAACCAACTCTTGCCAAGTACCTAGGTAAGTTTAATGAGATACAGGAATATTGGTCATATGGAGGTTGGAGCATCAGACTTCTATAAAGACTGGGGAAGATTTCATGGAGGAAGGGAATTTCAAGCTGAGATGTGTAGCATTCACCAGTTGGCCGAAGCCAGAAGTACTAAGGGGGAAAGAAGTCAGATATAAGGTCACAAAATTTTAAAAATTAAAGAAACTGTATATATGGAAGTGCTTTGCAAACTAATGTAATAATAGAGGGTATGTATTACTATTATCTACCTATGTTTTTTCTTTTCCCATTGATCATCTCACAGGATATTCTATGGTACAACTTTATGGCAAAAGACAGTCATACACATTTGGATTTGAATAGATAATCAAAATTGAGATATTCATATTGACCAGAGAATATCTGTCAAAGAATATATGAAAGTTTTGCATGCCAAAGCATTTTAAAATCTGTTTTTCAGTAATTAAAAACTGTTATCTCTAATTTCTCAGGCTGAGTACAAATTAAGTAGGGCACTGAAAAAAATTAGTCTTAAAATAAGGCATGCTATATTTCTCAAGTGCACAAATTGTTAATTAGAATTGGCAAGTGAACAGAAGGTGCTTAAAATAAAGACCTTCCATTTCAAATTAAAACTGAAAATGGACCCTACTTGGCACTGGCATTAAAAAAATCTAAGAATTATGGGGGCTGATTGAGAATTTCTGAAATCTTTAAATAATTTTGATTTAAAATTTTTATAGTTAGTGATTGAAATGTGTATTTTGTCTTTTTATTTTAGTAGTCAATTTTTAATAGTTTAGAATGCAAATAACTTTTTAGAACACACGAAAAATGACTTATTTTTGTATTTTTATTTTATTTTATTTTAATTTACATTTTTTATAACGGACTCAAACTTTGTACACCTTGAAATCATTGGATTTTGGCTTTTAATCATTTAAATCAGGAGTCAGCAGACTCTGCCCTGCAGACCAGATCTGCACCTGTTTTTGTGGTCTGCATGCTAAGAATGTATTTACATCTTTAAGTTGTTGAAAAAACTCAAAAGAACAGTAATATTTGTGGCATATAATAATTATATGAAATTCTGACTTTAATGTCCATAAGTAAAACTTCATTGGAACACACTCACTCATCTGTTTAAGTGCTGCTTATGGCCGCTCTCCCATGACAATAGCAGAGTTGAGTAGTGGCAACAGAGACTGAATGCCCCACAATGCTGAAAATATTTCCATTTGTCTTTTACAGAAAAAGTATGCGAACTCCTGCTTTTAATCATTACTTTCAGTAGAACACAAATTATGTGAAGAACTTGATTATAATAGCATAGTTATCTTCAAGCAAAATAACTTATTTATATTTTAAATAAACAACTTATCAATCATATATTTTTAATTTTATTACTCTTCTAAACGTCACTGGCCCATTAGTAGAACATACAAAAACTATAGCTATCCATGCATATTTTGAATTTTGGTATTTTCAGTGTGCGTTTGTCAGTAGTGAAAGAATGAATATATTTTATTTAACAGTTTGTTTACTTGGCTTATAATTTTAAGTATTTAGATGTGTATTAGGTGGGTCTCCATTTGTGTTCTTGCTCCCAGCTCTGCAATGTTTGGGAAGCTGAAAACAGAGCAAACACAGAGAAACAGAAAGGTGCAGGAAGTAAGCAGGGTGATGGCCAAGCAATCGATTTGACAGAAGACACTTTTTAAAAAATGAGCAATAAATAAAGTAATTAATTAATGAAAATTTTAAAATGAGCAAAGTAAAGTCAAAGAAGCATTCATATCTCTGGGTCTTATGGGAATCTGTGGGTCCTAAGAAAAAAGATTAATTTTAGGAAAAGCTATCTCTTCCTAAGAAGAGAAGGAGCAAACTGACCTACAATAAGGTTATTGGTCATACTGTTACTTATGATGAGACATGACTAACTGCCTCAATCCATGTATTAAGGAATTATTAAGAATCCAGAGGTTATAGAAAGATTTAATTTCAAAATTATTTATCATAATGACCTTACATGGAACTTTCAACCCTATGGCATTAAAGATGCAATAATTAATGCTGCTTGTGACTGAGACTCATTTGTCAGCAACATTTATTGAGTACCTTTTGGGTTGCAGACATTGCACCAGGAGCGATGGCATAGAGCTATGTAGTCCAATATGGTGACCATTAGCCATGTGTTGGCTATTGAACTCTTTGACAGTGGCTGGTTCAAACACAATTGTGATGCATGCTCTAAATATAAAATACACACTGGATTTGGAAGATTTACTATGATAAAAAAAAATGTGGAAGTCTTCATTCATAGTTTTTTATATTGGTTACATGTTGAAAAAATAACATTTTAGATATATTGGTTATATAAAATATTATTAAAATTAATATTACTTGTTTCCTTTTACCATTCATAATATGACTACTAGAAAATTTTTAACTACATATATGGCTCCCATTATATTTCCATTGGATGACATTGAAATAGAAGATAGAATGAGTGCCCTCAGGAGCTCATGTTTTAGGAAGACTGATAAATGAACAAACAATGGCAGATGACAGTCATAAACACGGGCTGCTTTGGCAGCATCCAGGCAAGATGCCCAGATGATCCTGGGAGGGTCACAGGAGACTGCAGCAGGAGATGAGGGTTGCTCTGAATCTTCATATATAAGCAGGAGAGAAACTTTAGTCAGGGGAGAAAATTCCAGGTAAAGAATACAGTATTTGAAATAGCTTATCTTGTTTGGTAAAATGTTACTAGTTGGGTATATGTAAAACTAGGCTGGGTTGTGGGACTGGGAGAAGCAGAGGTAGAGAGGTAGACAGGGGCCCCTGACAAAGGATTTTGAAAGTAGGCATTAAGAAACGTTTGGAGGAAATTGGACCTGGTCTCATGTCTAAAAATGCGCTGGCTCCCAATAATGTTGAAAAAGCACTTACAAACTTTTGAGTGAACCTTTTCCAAAATAGCCTAATGTGAATTCTAGAAATGATATTGATTATTTGCTTTTGATCCATAAATCAACTAATGTATCATTAGACAGCCAGAGGAGCAGTGCCTGTAGTATTGCTGTGTTGTATATAAAACATAAATAATGCCTAGAAAGGTGCTGAAAAGTCAAAATGCCCTGTTAAGTAACAGAGAAAACGGTTTTTTTGGAGGATGCAAAAATGTATTAGACAAAGGCTACTGTATCCTTCAGTTGTAATTCACTAGTTATTTATGCAAAAAGCAGGCAATATTTCACTGTCTAGGAGACACTGCAACTTTACGTGCTTTATGCAATCTTCGTGAGAAAGAGACAGATGACCATAACATCAGGGACTTTGTAAAGAAATCATGTTTCAAGGCCAGTTCTGTGCTGGGAGCTTACCATCCTGGCATAACCATGCTTGTCTCCTGATGGAAGAGCCCTCTTTGCCAATAACTGTGACCATCTGACTCCCCAAGAAACGTTTCAGCTCTACCCCTTATCCTGGAACCAATTGGTTCCTAAGTAGAAAACAATTTAAGGACCCTTGATTTAGCACAGACTAAATATCACTTCATATGGGTTCTGAGTTTGGACCCCAGGTCTGGTAACTAGGCTTTGAAAAAGCCCTTACTTTGAACCTCAGCATCTCCTGAATGGGCACCTGCCATTTTCTTTCATCTTACCCGGGTACTTGGCTTCATACTCTTGGCTGGACGTTCTTTCTCTCCTTGCCTGCCCTTCTCCAGTGACTTGTCCTACGTGTCTCCCTCTCTGTGCCTGTCTAGGTCTGTGCCTGTGAACACGTTGTGGCTCTTGGTCTTGTTCCACCCATGGGCCAGTGCACCGCTGCTGACGGGCCTGGGCACCTCTGTCTCTGCGTCAGTAGCCCTAATTTTAGACCCCATGTTGAAAATGCTCAGTGAGAAGGGTACACCGTTGAAGACGTCAGAAAAGCACAGGCTTTTGTAAAGGCTGTTTTTTGAACCGTACTATTAATAGTTTTCAGGTGTGGTATCTGATTAATTTTATGAGCTTATACTTTCTCTTCACAGGCTAACTACTCCATTGTAATGCCGAAGTTGAATTTTCAAAGGTGGCTGAACTTTTTAATTTTCACTTTATTCTTTTTCAATTCCTTAATTCTTTTGGCCCAGAAAGTAGACTTGATTGCTGGGGGCTGGAGGTAGATTAACTAATTGTTCTGCGGGATTGTGGAGAGTAGCATGAATACTTCTGAAAGCCAAGCACTTCCACTGACACAACCAGCCCACTTGCTCTGTACTCCTGCTAACTTGCCTGGTTTCCAGCCAAGACAAACTTGGTGACTTTAGCTTGTCACCTAAGAGCCCAGTGTCTGATCCTGGTCCTCATTCACCAAAGAACATTATGTCTGAAGTACTTTCTCCCAAGTTCTTTCTTGGTGGTCAGATCCTGGGTTTCACAGGTTTTACTTTGGTCCAGAACTGGGCCTGCTTACCTTTTTCTTTTGCAGGTGGTTTGTTGTATCCTACAGACTCATCCCCTATAAACATGGGATAATACAGTTAAATAGGAAAACTAGGCAATCTATTGCTTTGTTCAGGTGTGGGCTGTCAGCTGCGTCTCAGCCATCTATTTTTTTGGTAGTCATTTGAGAGGCTGAGTAACTCGAGGAAGTGAGTGGTTTTTAAGTAACTGAAGAACAATACCTCTCCTGGGGCTAATGAGTCATCTACATTGGAGCAGTTTTTATTTTTTCATCTGGAACTATATAATGCAAAATTAATTCTGTGTTTTTAGCCTTTCATCATCTTGTGGTAGTGAAACACTTTAAAAAAAAAAGTGTATTATTAACAAGTCTGCTTCCTAGGAGAAAGCTCACTGACTTAGAATTTATAAACCCCAGGAGGGGCTGTATGAACCACAAAGACAGTAGAGGAGAGGAATGATAGGAATGACCACGGCCGTCCAGACTCGCGCAAGATGAACTCGTATTGCATCGTCTGCCCTCTTAATCGGTCACCGTCTTTGGTCAGTTGCTGCGAGGCTCTGTCAGGCGAGCTGAAGTATGGAGCCAGAGACCAGGGCTGGGTTTCAGGAATGGTTAAGAGCTTAGGAAGGCAGAATCAATGACTGTAACATTCTCCCTTTGAAAGCAGGATCCATTCCTAACAATGAAAACTCTTCAAAGGCAAAACTATTTTCGTCCATGATTTGAAGCTGAAAAACCTGCATCAGCAGCCCTGCGCCTCTGCATTCTTCTCACCAAACCTGTAGTGTTGAGGGGGCAGCCCAGACAGTGTGTAAGGTTAACCTCAGTGTTTGTGTGTCGTCAGTAATCACTCTGGAGAGCTGGGGTTTGCTGAGCTTTGCCACACAAGGCAATCAGTTCCCACTACAGTAAGGTGGCAGGTAGAGGTCTTTGAATAAAAAGCATCATTCTTCCCGAGGGGAGGTTGCTGATTTTCAGGAAACCTTTCCTGGAAATACTGTATCAAACAGGTCATTGACTCCTGGGATGGTGGTTTCTGTTTGTTTGGTTTTAACTTTCAAAATATTTGGGAATTGTTACATCTTTTGAACAATCTCACAGACCAAGCTTCTCTGAGGAGGAAAAGGTACTGAATTTGCATCTTTCTGTTGTGTGATTGCCCTAATTAGTGTCAGGTCATGGGGCTTATGAGCACAACCTTGTTTTTATGTCAGGCTTCCACGGTACTCTTTGAACTCCTGGTACAGCCCTCCCAGGAAACCTCTGAGCTCTCTCAGGCAGGAAGGCAGGTAATTGAAAGCAGGTCTGGAAGCTGGATCTGTTCACCATCATCTGTTATTATCACCTAGACACAGTCTCTTCTGAAGGCTTTATATCTGAGAAGGCTGCCTCTAAAGTCGCAGAGGCAATTAATAATGTCCACACCTAAATCAAAATTCCTACTGCTGCTCTTGCTAGTAATATAAGATTCTTCCTGTTTCTTTCATAAATTAGTGGATAACTGTCTCTGCTTCTCTTTTGAGTGAAAGGATTTTAATTACACAACGCACAGGAGCACAAAGCTTCATCTCACGGGCAGCAGACAATGGAGGCTTGTGATAAAAGCACATTAAACCTTCATTGAGGTTGTTTACACATTTGTAACGGTGGCTGTGGTCGTCTCTGATAGCAGGGGCAATAAATCAAAACCTTAGGATGTTCTTTTCATTAGCCAATGATTTTATAGCCTGTGGTGGCTTTTTAACTATCCATGCATAAAATGGAGTGATATAATTTGTAATTACTGGAAATAATTAGTTTTAATTCCCCCAACAGATACTTAGGGCTTTCATATGATTTGGAAGACTCAAGTTGACTTCAAAATAGTGCATTGATAGTCCTCTATTAGTGGGTATATCCCACTGTGTACCCAAGGAACTATAGGCTTTTTTCTTAGCATTTACTGGGGGTTACATTACTTCTGTAACTCAGAGTATGGCTGCCATAGGGCTGGTGTTGATCCCAAAGAGATGACAACAAGAAAAGCTGCCTAGTATCCTGGGGAAAAGGTGGGATGGGAAGAAGAAATGAAATGTGAGGAGAAATGTGGAGACAGCAGGAGAGATCTGTTCTCATCCTCACTGTGCCGAGTACCTGGTATGTGGACTTTGTCTTGTTACCTAATCCCTTCTGGCATCAGTTTCCTCATCTGTAAAACAGAAGTAATAACATCTGCCTTGTTCCAAGGACCAGTGAGATGAAGCCTAGGACAGTGCTGTGCACAGTTGCTGGTTCAGTAAAAGGTGCTCAGTGTATTGAGACTCTGTTCACACATCTGCAGCCTGTGCCAGAGAGTCATCTGATACGTCCTGAGCTTTTCCAAGAGAACTGCATAAAAAATCAGGAGTGCTTTGACCCATTTGAAGTCCCCAAATATCATCTTTTTATTTTCTGGCAGGGAATCACCGATTAAAGTTTTGCACTTCAGAACCCACATTTGATGCTAAGGATGTGAATCCAACTTATAATTTGAACTCACATCCCAATCTAATCAATCAATGTTACAGAAAATATAGCAGAAGGGAAAAAATTTTAAATCATGCATATCTAGCTTGAAATTCTAAGTCAAGTTTCCTTGAGTGTCAGAAGGTCTCTGGAAATATTTGCAAAGTTCTTTCATTGAGAAATGCCATGACAGAGATAGGCAGTCCTAAAATCCCGAGAGGGTGGTTGACAGTACAAATCCTGTTTGCAAGTGGGCCTTGGAGAGAATAGTCTTTCTCACTCCCAGCTCTTGCAGATTCATCATCACATCAGGAAACAGCTTCTGGCTGCTTTGTTAACCATCAGTTGTTGATGTGTTTAAGGCTGACACATTTTTATTTTGTGTATCTCCTTTTCATCCAAGCAACTAGTGATATATAGGCCACCAAAACTCTTGACGTGACATGTCAGATAGAACTTTCCTATGTCTTCTAATAAAATATATAGGATCAGTTCTGCTTTGAATCTGCCTTAGATAACACTGTCATGTTACTACTATTATTATTATATTAATATATAGAACTTACAGCAATGCCAATATTAAAATATAATAACTTTATGTAACAATATATAATAGCAGACATTAATAATTGTATATCATGTACTATGATAATATCTCTATTTGCTTAGCACCTGCCAGGTGCCAGACACTACATACATTGTTTTAAATCCTCACAATATCCAATCAGAATGGAAATTGTTGTCCCAAGATTACAGATAGGAAAGTGAGTGAGAGATATGTGCACCCCAATGTTCATAGCAGCACTAAGTACAATAGCCAAGACATGGAAGCAACCTAAATGTCCATCAATAGACCACTGGATAAATAAGCTGTGGTATATTTGTACAATGGAATACTACTCTGCCATAAAAAATTATAAAATAATGCCATTTGCAGCAGCATGAATGGACCTAGAGATCGTCATTCTAAGTGAAGTAAGCCAGAAAGAGAAAGAAAAATACCATATGATACCACTCATATGTGGTATCCAAAAAAAAAAAAGGGGGGGGGGACACTATGAACTCATCTACGAAGTAGCAGACTTAGTAAACAATCCTATGGTCACTAGGGAAAGGGAGTGGGAAGGAATAAATTTGGGAGTTTGAGATTTACAAATGTTAGCCACTATATTTAAAAATAGATTTTTAAGAAAGTTTCTTCTGTATAGCACAGGGAGCTATGTTCAATATCTTGTAATAACCTTTAATGGAAAAAATATGAAAATGAATATATGTATGTATATGCACAATTGAAACATTGTGCTGTACACTATAGATAGACAATTATAATTGTACTTCCATTTAAAAAAAAGGAAGAAGAAAGTGAGTGAGGTTCAGAGAGGTTTAGCATCTCTTTCAGTGCTACACAGCTAGTAATTATCAAAGCTAGGATCCAACTACAGTCTGGTCTGACTCCAAAACCCAAGCAGTTTTCACCAGCTCCCGTTGCATCTTTCTTGGAGAGTGGACCACATACTAGTAAAAGATGTGTTATGTGTGGAATTGCACAATCTGCAGTGGTTCATAACTACTCATAAGTGTTCATAAGTGTCACTTTCACGTGGGCAAATTTTAACTGCCTCATAAACTACATGTACAAGGAGATGCTTAATTTACTGTGGATTGCTTACAAGTACTCTTGAGTGAGGTGAATTATTTAGGACAGTTTGTTTTCACGGTTACACAAAGGTTGGATTAATAAAATAAAAACAGAAAAGTTTCAAGTGAACAGCCAGCACAAGGTGGACACAGTGCATTATGAGTGCTAGAGAGCAGACCTCTGAACTTAACAAGCCCTGATTCCTGTTTGTCACCCTGATGCATATATCACTGGCTTGCATTTCTTGGGACCAACTGTTCAGTGAATATAAAGCTTTTTGTTTTAGAAAATCGAAATTGAAATTTATTTACTATAGGCTTGCTTTCTTCCTAATTTTTAAAAATCATATTTGTGTTAGGTCCTCAATTTGGAGTCATCCTCGACACCTTTGTGTTACATCCCATAGCTAAGCCGCTCAGAAACCCTGATGCCTTGCCTTACAGATATATCAAGAGTGAGAGCATGTCTTACCACTTTTGCAGTTATACTCGGTGAGCCATCATCATTTCTTGCCTGGATTTCTGTAATAAATTTCTAACTAATTTCCTTGCTTCAATCTTGTCCCAGTGGTCTGTTCTCAACACAACAGCCAGAATTATCCTTTTAAAACTTTAGTCATCAAGTCATTCTTCCTCCCCAACCCTCCATGGCTCCCCATCTCTCTTAGGGCAAAAGCCTACACATACTACAGGATCTTCCTCCTCTCATCGCCTCTCTACCCTCGTTCCTACCATCCTCTCACCCCCTCCACTTCAGCCACCTGGCCCCCTTGCTGTTTCTTGAGTTGCCAGGCGTATCCTACCTTCAGGCCTTCACACTGGTTGCTCCATCTGCCTGGAAGACTCTTCCCCAAATATCTGTCTGACTAATGAACGACCTTACCTCTTGTAAGTTTTTGATCAGATATCACCTTCTCGGGGAGGCTGACCTGCCGTCATATTTAATATTACAGCCTGCCTATTTACCCTGTTCTACTACTTTTTTCCAAATAGCACTTATAAACTTGTGGATTGATTCCATCTGCCGGAATGCAGGCCATATGAGAGCAGTGACCTTTGTTTCTCTAACTGACCTATTTCAAAGGCCTAGAAAAGTAGCTGGCACAGAGTAGGTGTTCAATAAATGTTTGCAGAGTGTTTAATAAATCAAAGTGAGGTGCCAACATAGGGAAAGAAAATCATGTTCTACCTTACATTTCAATAGTTTATCCATCTGAAAACAAATAGATATAAAGGCATATCCTGTTCTCATACCATATACGAAATAAATTCCAGATGGACTAAAAATCTAAATGTGGAAAAATTTATAAAGCAGTAGGCAATATTTTATAAGCTTTGATTGAGAAATATCTTTCATGGGAAATCATAATACCCTGGGCCTAGGAAATAAAATACTGAGAGATTTGACCTAAATGAATATGTGTTCACACACACACACACACACATATTTCACTGAGGTCAAATATCTCAGTATTTATATTGGACAAAGGTTTAATGTCCCCAGTGTAGAGAAAGGTCCTAAAATTAATTAGAATTTAAAACATTTTTTCAAAAGAAAGTGAATGAAGTCTACATATATACTGTTTTATTAAACGTCAAGGACTGTTTTAAGTGCTTTATTTATTTAATCATCACAACAATTCTGATATATATTTTTTTTCCTACATTACTAATCATCATGGAAAGACATGTAAAAACAAAAGTTTTCCCCTATCAGTCAGAAAAAATTTCAAAGATATAAAGTATTAAGTGTTAGCAATGTTTGGGGATGTGGTGACCCCCCCATATACTTTTTATTGAAAATAAGATTGACACAGCATTTTGGGGGGACAGTTTGGCTGTTTCATCTCTCTTTAATGGTCATGCCTTTTGACCTAGTAATTCAATTAATAGGAAACTCTCCCCTATAAATACTAGTAAATATGTATTAAAATACATTTATAAGGATAATCAGTGAAATATTACTCCTTACAGGAAAAAATGTTGGAACAATCTAAATGTTGCATTACTGTGACAAACCAAGAGTAAGGCAAGGAAATATGATGACTCTCTTACCTTAAGTTGTTTGGAAGATTTGTTCAAGAGTTGGAAATAGGCAAAGGAGATTACTAGGTGTTCTTTCAATGGAATATAGATATCCAGTGGACTCTCCGTGGATCATCTGATTTCATAAGGTGTGTGTGCCTTTATATTTCAATTGACTAGGCTATTTTATAACTCTGAATGAGTAGAACTTAAGTTGTAGAAAACATATATTAATGCAAATGACTCTTGTCTATAAGAATGTAAATTAATTATGTCCTGTAGAAAAGCAATTGATTTCTACCCTATGGAAAAAGATAACCTCAAACATTACATTCAGTTGCCCTATGGAATATTAACCAGTTTTGCATCTGTTAGCACATTCCTGGCGCCCAGCTAGCTCAGTCGGTAGAGCATGAGACTCTTACTAGCACCTTCATTTCACCATTCCTGCTTGCCTATATATATATTTATAATGTTTATTCTTCAAATTCTCCTTTGAACTGGTCTTAAAACATTACCGATTCCCCTGTTAATTTATGAGTTGAAAGCAATCTTTGACATGTGGTCACTTTATATCTGCATGCGAGTCAGGATTATACCTTTTTGAAAATTAGATATCAGCATAATATTAAAGTCATTGCTTTTTATGAGACAAGAAGTTCTTTATTGCATGATCTTTGCTATGGCTTTCACCATCTGTTCTTATTCAAAATCAAAATAAACTTTACTGTGCCAAAATAAGATTTTACTACTACAAAATAAGATTTTATTTGGTGATACCGTGGAGCTCTACTCTGGGACAATGATGAGGCTTAGCTGTTGTGCACAAAAACAGGGTGAACCAGAGAACGTTTCCTGGAGGTTCTGTATAATCTGACCCAAAAGCCCTTCAGCCCAGGTTTCACACAGAATTTTTGCTAAAGAAGGGGATTACGGACACCAAACAATTGAGGGACTGAAGTGAATTCAATAAGAAATAAATAAATCCAGCTCCCATGATAATTTAAAAGTATTAGGAGTAGCCTTTAAAAGATTAAAAAAAATTTTTTATCTTTAACCTTTTTTCCTTTTGGCAAGGTAAAATGCATTAGGGGTATTCAATTTCAACCAAACAGAATTGTGCCCTGTTCTAATCCATGTTGCCACATGTGGGCAGCTAGTCCTGGCATCTGTTGAGGCAGAAGGGAAGGCACAATAGTTTAGGCTTTGTCATGTGGCCAGCTCATTCTTCTTGCCATGTATGCAGTGCCTCAGGGAGGGGGAAAATTCAGGGGGCTTAAGGAAGGAAAAAAAATAAAAACAGAAGAGAGAACTCAATCTGTAGAGCTCTGTGAAGTACCACTTGCTTTTTCCCTTCATACAATCAGTTAATCACCTTATAAAATGCCGAAATCATCAGAGCCTGAGCTGAAACAGCGAATTCAATTTTTTCCTCTCCTTTAAATGTCTCCTTTTCTGTTATACAGTATTTTATGAAAAATTGATGTCTTGCTAGTCAACATGATGAATGTTGGGACATGCAGGGAATAGTTTAAAGAGTTTGTTTTAACAGTTATGCATTTAAATTGTCCCATTATAGTGGACATGTTTCCTCTGCCAACAAAAAATCAGTTCTTAAAGGTCCAGTTCTCCTAGAATTTTTTTGCTGCCTTCAATCATTTTGATAGCAATCCTGATGAATTCATGAATTAAAATTATTTCATCCAAATGTTAGATTTCAAGGTGGCAGTTCAGGGCCTCTTTTTCTTTTATTGCAGGGCTTTAATACATAATACAGAAGCCATTTAAAGTTTAAAAAATATGATACATTCTCTAAGGAAAACCTTTAGATTTCTAGGCTCAGTAGGGCATTTGTCTGAAAGCAATTAAGTTGTGCAATGCATATCTGTATAAAAGCCACTTCTGGAACTCAATGTACTTTTGTTTAAGTCCAGTCCTCAGGTCAAGGTCCTAGCCTCTGATCTTGCTCATAGTACACACGTAATAAGTATTTATTGAACAAATGAGCACATAGAAAACATTATCCATTCATCCATTACTCTGTTCCATCAGCAGAAGAACAAAGGTTTTTTTCTTTCCTTTTGTTCTTCTTTTGCTGTTTACCCCAGAATCATAGATTTATAGAATAACATAGCTGGACCTTAAGAGCCATTAAAGCCAACTTCTACTTTCTACAGATGAAGCAACCAAGGCCTAGAAGTTTGGAGTGGCTTGAATACTGATGCATAGCAAGTTAAAGGCATGGCAACCAGATGGCAAACATCTGTAAATCCAGGTGCCTTCTCTTGTTCCAGGTTGCTTCTCCAGTGTGTTCCCACAATACTGGTAAAAGGTAACCTGGCCAGGCCTATTGACTTTTCTTCTGGAGGAGAAAGAGACAGGTCCCAAAAGACCTTTTTTTTTTTCTTTCGGTGCTGTACTTCTGGAAGCACCTCAGAGCTGGTACACATCTCCTTGGCTGCCTGTCGTGAAGTCTTACCTATTTCAGTTCCTAGCAGGCAGTGTCATTTCTGAGCCCTCAACAAAGCAAGATTAGTGGTAATGCAGTCAGGCCTGTGTCTGAAGTACTGTTCTGATAAAGACAGGTAAATATGACTGAAATTTGAGAAAATTCCCCTGTCAGAACTCTTCTCAAGGATTTCTGTGATCACAGCAAGTTAGCAAGGGCTTTGAGAGCCACGATGAAGGTTCTGGTAGGGCAGGGATAGTCATGGGGGAGTTTTAACTTGGAGAATCAGCTGCCTCATTGGCTCTTTCGATAAAGTAACTTTGGAAGAGTAACCATGGCAGTAGAATGGTAGCAGGAATGCGAGACTGCCCGCTAGGAGAACAATGAAGAGGCAGTGCCCGTGATCCTGGTGGTCTCTGCAGGTGAGCCAACTCAGAGACAGTGGAAATGCAGGGAAGTGAAAGGATTTGGAAGGTATCTTGGGATACTATTTTAATCCTCACACCATCTGTAGATGATAGGTACTATTTTTAGCCCTACTTAAAAGAAAACATATTCCAAAAGGTTAAATAGCTTGTTCAAGTATGGACAACTAACAACAGCTAAAACCAGGGCGCACAGCCAGGGCTGCATGACTCCAAAACTCATGCTCTTTTAACCGTCCTCTCTGCACACATTGTGAGTTATAGTAATATCTCTCGAATATCCAAACCTTTATGAATGTGAGAGCCCCCCACACACATGGGTGATCTTGTACCCAACTGAGGAGTCATGGAAGGCCATGGGCCAGTGACTCTCAACTGGACAGAAGCCCAGTGACAAGGGACAAAGATCTCATGGCCCACCAGCTCTCTCCATTCCTTTAATAAGCAAACAGGACATAGGGATAACCAAGAAGTGTTTCTGTAGAAACAAAAATTACAAGTAATTTTGTATCAGTTAATTAATTATAATTTAACTCTACATTAAATTTATATATAAATTAAATGTACATCTGCCGTACCAGTAAGAGTATAGGTGACTCCTACTTGCACTGTAGCATGTACCTTTTAAAGAGTATTGACTGGAAAATAACAGGTCAAAAATTAATGTTGATGCCCCAATATACAGAAGAATTATTTGGTTGAAGAATTAACCAAATAATCCAGAACAAAATAAATAACAGCTTTTAAAAACTGTTACTAAGAAACCTTTAATTCTTTATTAAACAGAAGCCTATGAAGTCACATGTCATTAATCCGTAACAATAAAATGAAACACCTGCATGTTTGACCCAGTTCTCAGGCCATTATGTGGACTCTCCTGGCTTGGCACTGGGCCACAGATCATACCCTGAGAATTACTTTCATGTAACCCTGAGACAGCTATTAAAATTTAGGTGTGTGTTCATCAGACCCAGAAGTCACTTTGTAAAGCTCAAGATCTTGAACCAGACCTCATTCATGAGGCGTGAAGACCAAGACTGTGACATCTTTTATTATATGGAAAATGAAGTGTAGTCCTAGAGAAAAGTCTAGAGTTGAAATGAAAGAGAATAGCAAGACGAGGGCAAGAAAGGAGACCACGTATCACTTGATGCAACTGTCAAAATCAACTATCAATTATCAAATGCTTAGTACATACCTGGGTTTGTGCTAACTGCTTTGTATATATTATCTTGTTTAAACCTCGAAACAAACCAATGAGGAAGTTACTGTTATCAAGCCCAGCTTACAACTGAGGAACTGAGGTGTAGAAAAGATAAACAGTTCCACTCAAAATCATTTAACTAGTGAGTTGTAAAGCCAGATTTTGAACCCAAAGCTGATGTTCTTAACCACTAACCAAGTTCATCACTGCATACCAGGTTTAATGTCTTATCAGCTAGTGTCCTATTAGAGATTAGACTGCATCTCTTAACCTAAAGGTTGTTGCTCAAATTGAGTTACTTTTTTACAGTGAAAGGGGGCTCTTTTCTTGGGCATTCATCAGGACTGTCCTGTGCAAACAGGGACATATGATCAATTCACATCCTGACATGACAACATATTTAGCAAGAATTCAACATCAGTACATAGTTGCAGTTGGGAGAACAAGTTTAGATGGCATACCACAAACGCCTGCAGGGCAACCATTATGAAGTATAGCGATGTGTTAACAGACCTCTAGCGCACTTGGAGAAAATCTGTTTTCCTGGTTTGAAAGGAACCAATCAATTGCAGGGGTCCAAAATGGTGCTTTGGGGCTATGGGGAGCAAGGTTGCACTATGAAATTTCACAGAGGCAAGAACTTTTGTATCAGTAATGAAAGGCTGGGACCTAGTTACAAAGCCAGCTCCTAATGCCCCATGGCCCAGCAGGAAGGCAGTTCTGCTAAGCAGGGGACAGGCACAGCTGTAGCATCTGCAGATGTTACCTAGGTCCAGGCTGGGCTGGGATGTCAGAGCAGAACCACAAGAGAGGTAGAGGCACAGAAGCTGGGATGGGAGTGGAGAGAGCAAATGAGGCTGCAAAGACATCCTCCTTGCTAGTTGTGTGGATTCCTTTCAGATAGCGATCTTTTGTAGTAATTATTTTTCTGAACTGAAAAAAGAATTTTTAAACTCTTCTATTTGGATATTCTTTTAAACCATCCCAGGGCATGTGGTACTCTTCTCCAGGAGCTGAAGATTTCTACATTCATTTAACAGATATTTGTTGAGAGCCTATCAAGTCTTCTAGGAGCTGGGGGGACATAGCAGTGAACACAACACATTCCCTGACCTCATTCTTGTATATGTCTACATGCTTTTATGGAAAATGACACTTTAGAAAAGGTATTTATATAGACAGTCTTTTTCTAAGTCATGAAAATTATATCCCCTCTTTAGCCATAAATTCCCTTGAGTGCAAAATGAGGGCACTGACCTGGATGCCTCTCCAGACCTCCTCTGGCTCTCAACTCCCATGACCCCATTGTCACGTTCATCAGGTCGGTGTGAAGGGCGATTTCTTCAGCTTTTCCTTTCTCTATTCAACTTTTCCATTCTTAATATTAAAAATCTAAATCTGTCTCAAAGCAACACATTCGATGTTTTTTTCCATACAATGAATATGAATGAAAAGGTTAAACACATAAATCATTTTGGGAGATAATCAGCAAGTGTGTTTGTGCATCCAACATGAAACAAACCCTTCTTCTGGCCTCTGGAAGGTGCCTCAGAGAAGACTTACTCTGCTCTTCGTTGGGCCTCATGTAAACCAACACCCCAGAGAAATCACGCAATGCATAGCACCATGGTTAAAGGAGAAGTGTTCATTTCCTTCTTATTATTCTTGGTTCAGAAATAGAGAAGTAGACTCCAAAGACGACTGCCCTTTTCCAGAATAAGAAGAAAGTCTCACCATTTCAAGGTCAGGGCTGGCAGCAACTGGCAAGCTAACGTAGGGAGGGGAGAGAGAAAATGAACTTGAATGCTCTCATTCTGCATGTCAGCACTATGCAGTGACCTCTAACCCTCACAGGAAGTCCATCGGGTAAGCCATGTTAGCTTCCATTTTAGGACGAGGAAACTAGGGATGAGAGAGGCAAAGTGAACTGTTCGTGATTACATGGTTAGGAAGTGGCAGAGTTTGAGATGCTGTTGGAGTCTACAGCCACACTACCCTTAAGTATTTAATCCAGTTTAAAGACTCCAAATTAATTATATATTCATAATTCTAACTGTTGGTTCTTCGCATTTAGTATCATAGTATTATACGTAAAATAACATATAGAAGTGCTCCTGATTAAAGAATATTTCTTTGAAGTCTTTGTCAGACAATTCTGACATCTGGGTTGTGTTTTCATTGGCATTTACTCATTGTCTTTTCCCCTGTGAGTTGTGATTTTCCTGATTTTGTGTATGTGTGTTGGGTAATTTTAGATTATGTTCTGGATATCTTGAACATTATATTTTGAGCCTCTGAGTCTCATTTAAATCCTTTGGATAATGTTGATATTTTCACGCTAGCAGGATTCAGGCGATAGGTTCCTCCCAGCCTTCTGTGCGTTATGGTTTAAATGTCAGTCTGTTGTTCCCACCCCTCCTACATGTATGCCATTCAGTTGTGAAGATATATATAAATGCATCGTGCTCAGGACACACAGATGGTCAAATACTGCTGGCTGTTCGTAAATGGTCATAATTCATGTCTGCCTAACTTGGCTAAAGCATATGATTGAGGATTAATTGGTTTTGAGACCAGAAAAAAATTAGGTCACATGAATGAGGAAACTGTTGCTTTGGCACCAGCATGGTGAAGAAAAATGAACAGAGTCTATGGATTCAGAGATTAAACTTGAAGCCCAGTTTGGATGCTTAATAGCAATGTGACTTTGGGTGAGTTATTTCAACATCCTCCATAAAATCAGATGAATATACATCGCAAGATATTTTTGAGGATTAAATAAAATTATACAAGTTAAATATTGAAATTAAAATATGTAAAACCCCTAGGACAGTACCTAGGACATAGTAAGTACTCAATAAGTATTTTATTATTAATTAGAAAAACAAATACTTCAGTAATAAAATTATTAAAAAGAAAGAACAATAATATTTCCAGTGCACATGCCAAGGTCTACTTTTGTTTTGCTTTGCTTTATAGCTATACTCTCGTTAGTGAAAGATGCTGATGGGGTGATAATGGGCTATAAAACCCTTTTGACGGTAAACAGTCAAACTGATGTCCTCTGGTATTTCACATGATCTAGCCCCTCCTATCTCTCTGATCTTACTTCATTCCACTGTCCTTTTATTTACTATTCTTGGATCTTTTTTATAGCTCCCCAAATTCTCCAACCCCAGGATCTTTGCATCAGCTATTCCTTCTTTCCCAAACTCTGCATATGGCTGGTGCATTCTCATTATTTGGGTCTCAAAGCAAATGTAATCTCTCCAGAGAGGCCTCCTCTGACCACTTCTCATCCTGGCCCCACCCCCACCCATCCCTGTCCATCTGAATTACCCTGACTAATTTTATTCACAGTGTTTGTCACTATCTGAATTATTTTAGCTATCTATTTATTTAGTTTTTGGTGTATTGTCTATTTTCACTCAGAAAAATGTCAGCTCTATGAGGCAGGCATCTTTTTATTCCTCCCATGGTATTCCCAGAGCCTACAACAGTGTCTGGAACATAACAAGCTTTTAAAGACTTATTGAATGAAAGAAGAAGCAAACTTTCATTTTGTTGTCCATAATTTCTTGAATTTTTTTTACTCTACTAGAAGAAAATCTATAAATATTATTTGTTCATTTAATTGGACTTTTTTCAATTTCTGGTCCCCCTAAACATTCAATAATTCATCAACCTACCTGAGTAAATTTTACATTTGGATTGATTTCCACATTTAAAACCTTGATTTAGTATTTTTATTGTAGAAGAATCCAATGAAAACAGGAGGCCATTAATTATGCAACTTCTCAGCATCTGACACATGTGTGTGGTGTGGCTACGTGGGGCTCCCTGGCAGGGCACTAAATTATGTAACGGTCACAGAATACCAATAACACATCTGAGCTTGCATCAGACAAGATGATCTGTTCCCATGTGCTTAGTGCCCTTGCTCCCTCAAGGGAAAGCCGTCTTTAGTTTTACCTAAGGCCAGTATGGATCGCTGACAGAAACCTGCAGCTAGACACAATCACATTTAAGAAATACAAACTCTGCAATGATTCTGGCCAACTTCAAGCTGTATGTGGCTGAAAATGAAGAAAGGCTGGCTGTTGGATTCCAAGCCAAGACAGGTGGCACAGGACTGACTTTTAACATGTACCATATTTCAATCTCTCTGGCCCACTTCGCCTGGCAGGGTTTGTTCAAGGCAAGTCTTGGGGTCATTTATCCTGCTGACTAATGTGCTCTCCCTCCATCAGAGAAGAGCCTCCCAAGCGGGGGCCTGAAGGATCTGGAGGGCCGTTCAGAGCTTGGGAGACTGAATTGACAGAAGGAATTGAGGCTCAAAGTCACCAATTGTGAACAGCCCCACAATCACTCTGAATCTCATAAGCTTAATGCCTCAATAAAACAAGTATTTTTTAAATTTTAAAATTAATATTTGTTTATGACAAGCATGTGAATGATACAGTCCTGGAGACTGGGAAATGGATTTAAAAATTTATCTCGCCCATGTCTATAAACCTACATTCCCAAGAGCTAACCGCTAGTGAAAGTTTTCTTGGCATCCTTCTAGAAATATTCTAGGAATGTATGAACATATATTTATCTATGTTAATGTATAAATAAATAGGTGGATAGTTGGATAGTAATAGGATCAGTCAATGAATATGATTCCTCAAGTTACATAGTGTGGCAGGTGGCAGCGATGGCCCTGATTCTTCACTCTTTCCTGTAACTTTTCAGTGCTCTCAAAGTTATATGCTGTGGGTAGTTGACTGCTCCATCTTTGACACTGGGCTCAGCTATGCTGTTTGCTTTGACTAATGGGATAATAGGAGATTTCAAGGAGCAGTGGTTTCAAACAGGGTTGTGCACTGGGGCTTCCTCTTTTGAACCTCTGACACCATCTTGTTTTCCCCTTCCAATTTTATTGAGGTATAAATGACATATAGCACTGTGTAAGTTGAAGGCGTACAGCATAGTGATTTGACTTAACATATGTCATGAAATGATTATCACAGTAACTTTAGTGAACATTCATCATCTTACATACATACAAAATTAAAGAAATAGAACAAAAGTTTCTTTGTGCTGAAAACACTAAGGATTTATTCTCTTAACTTTCATACACGACATATAGCAGTGTCAATTGCATTTATCATGTTGTACATTGCATCCCTAGTACTTATTTATCTTTTACTAGAAGTTTGTAAGTTTTGACTCCCTTCATCCAGGTCCCACTCCCTCTACCCCTCACCTCTGGTAATCAAAAATCTGATCTCTTTTACTATGACTTTGTGTATTTGCTTTTTTTTTTATAGTATAATTGACCTACAGCACTGTGTTAGTTCCTGTTACACAACATAGTAATCCAGTATTTCTATATATTTTGAAATATATGATTATTATTATTATTATAAGCTAAAGTTAATAATACTTAGAAGTTAGTAAATATCAAATTCCTATAATGTTTTTGCCTTCAAATTATACAAAATATTGACTGTAGTCATCATTATTTATGTTTTGATATAGAGAGCCTTTTCTTTTTCTTTTATTCCTAAATACAAGAAGTTACATCTTCAACGTCAGACTTCATTTGCTCAGAATGTCTGACCTGGAAAATTCCCATCAAGGACCATGAGCCCAAGGCTTCAGTTCCAAGACCATGGTAGCATGAAGGCTCAGGGGAAGTTGATGGCTGAACTCAGTGGCCACCAACATTGCATTTCTCTTCATAAGGTTTTTACATCTTCAGTTTTTGGCAATGGAAAGAATGAGGGCTTTGGATTTCACCCAAATTCAGTCTGAATCAGGGTTTTGCCCTTTCTGTACTGTGTGAATTTGGGCATGATACACAAATCTGTGGCCCTCAGTTTCCTCACCAAGAAAACTTAATCAAGAGGTTAACGATACATATACTTATCATTTTGTGAAACGTAGTCCACTTAGCATATCTGTTGCTGCTTGAGGACAGATGGAAGCAGGAGGCAGCCACTAGGGCAGCTCACACCGTGGGATGAGGAAGCATATGGGAGTGGAGAGAGTGCCACACACCTGAGATGAAAAGCTCGACACGCCTCCTACTGGCTGAGTGACCTTGAGTGTAGTCAGTTAACCTGTCTGCACTTTTTGTCTTCTCTTATCAATGGAAATATAGCTCCCACCTTGCAGGGCTGATGTGAGGGTGAGAGGTCCTGTGTGTGAACACCTAGCACAGGGCCTGGCACACAGTAGGCACTCAGTAGTGGTACTGAGCACCTTTATCTGTGTGACTTCCCTAACCCGAAAGGAGTGGTTGTTTCCTTCCCTCACTGTTCTCGCCTGCTGTGTTTTGTCTGATTTACGGAGCACACTCCTCACGGTTTCACGTCTCTGATAATGCTCTGTACCTTAACATCGATGATATTTTGTAAGTCAGCCAGGCTGCAGTCATAGAGTGACAGTCATTGCCTGTGCATGGGGGAACTGGGTGATGTGAATGGACAACTAGAACCTCTCTGTGTCTCAGTTTGGAGACCACTGAAGGCCTAGGAGTCCCACTTATCTTCTGAAAACTGGTTGTTTCTGCTAGTGTCATTGTCATTATCATCAGTTACACCCAGCATTTATTAAACACCTAACAGGTGAAAGAAACTGGGCTAAGACCCAGAAATGCAAAGCCGTTGAGGGTCTTACAATATCACCAGGGAACTAGGGCACAGACGTAAAGCATAATTAACTGTACAAGGCAGTCTGTGTCTGGTGCCAAGAAAGCACAGACACTATATAAATGCTTCAGGAGGCAAAGAAAGGAGAGATGCCTGGGAGGGTGAGGGTTCAGAGACAGTCTCACAAAGAGGAAAAGCACCATGAAACTTTAAAATGAGGATAGGACTTATGAAAAAAGGGAGTCTCGCTGGCATGCAGGATGGCTGGAACAAAGAAGTAGTGGAAAAACCTCAAAGGGTATGAAAAAAATACAAGAAGTCTCTTTCAGTTAAAGTATCAGATAAAAAGGACGAAGTAGTGTGGTCAATAAATAGGGTGAGAGAGTTGGGGACAGGGTAGATTGTGACCTTAAAGTTGCATTGTATGTCCCTCCTTATTTTTAACTCATAAGTTAATGATGTGAATGCTTGTGGATGATTGCCATTTAGGCTACTGAGAATAGGAAGGAAATTTCTTCTTCATGGGTGATTTGATTGTTCAGAACTAGAAGAGGTCTCAATAGACAATTTGTCCTGCTGACTATTACTGGAAACAATGGAATAATTATCAACCACTCAGAAATGGAGATCATTATTTTTTGGCTGATATCCTTTCAAATTGATAATCCCAGGAAACAAGTCAGTTTGCTTGGTTACTAAGAAGTTTTGTTGAGACATTTTTATGGTCATGGTGGGCAACTGGCAACACTTGAAGATCATACAAGCCCATGTCATCCTGGCCGTATGGTACACACTTTTAAGATATAAGCAGTTATTTGTTTAAGTAGTAGATCAGGCCATTTCTTAAGACAAACCTGCTTGATGCTGAAAAAAGGACCCCATCAATCTAAGTGAGAGTCTTGCCCTATTAATGTCCATGAACCTCACCTTTTCAGTAAGACCTGAGTTCTGGACCAATCCATTAAAAATTGCAACCTGCCTCCTTTCCTATCATAACCCTACACTCTAAACCCCTTTCCTTGCTGTGTTTCTTCCTATAGAATTTGTCACCTTCTAACACACTGTATACTTGCTTACTAAGTTATTCGTGATGTGGCTTACCTGGCTAGAATGTATGCTTCCAAAGGGCAGGGATTTTAGTCTGCTCTGTTTATCACTGTATCACACAAGTCTAGAGCAGTGCCTGAAGTCTGAAAACTTCAAGTATTTGAGGAACTAGTGCTTGGATGAGTGACCTCAGTAACAGAAGCCTGGGGTACTGTGGAGAGGATTGTTGCACACGCCGGGGATCAGTTCCACATCTGATTCTGTGGCTCCATTGCTTCTTTGTTCTTGGAATCTAAGACACTATACTACAAAAAGGGAGAACCATTAAAGTTGTAAAAATTTTAAAGTATTGGTTGAGCTGTGACACATGCATACCATTGTGTCATGGGATGTGTCTGCTGATCCCAAGCAGGTTCCTTCACTCTACAAATATCCAGGATGGCGATTTGATTTAGAAGAGTTAACAGAAGAGTACCCGAATAAACTCTTCTCTCATGTACGAAAACTGACTCTGCCTATTGCTCTTAACCACTGGAGTTTGGAACTGAAAGTATATATGCTGGCAAAATAACCGAATTAGATACACCAGTTCATTCACTGGACTTGAGCTCTTAAAAGGAATTCCTACCCCGCCAACACCCACCCCCTTAAATTAAATTCACATAGAGACCACTGCATGTTGCTCTCAGGCCCTTCAAGGGCACTAGTAAGTCATGTTGCAATTTTATCAGCATCATGATACTTCAAAGAGAGGCTTGTGACAGAAAGCAAGTTACATGCAGACAAAATTTTCCAATGCTAATTGACTTCTGAGAGTGAATGCCATATATTCAGGCGAGAGTTGCATTGTGTTCTGTTATTCAGTTGGCCAAATTTAAACTCTAAAGGTCATTCTCAGCATCCTCTTCATATGAGAAAAACATTCTGTAGACCTTTTATCCTGTATATCTCTCCACCTACCATGCGTGAACAGTAACTTGCCAAGCAGAAATCTGAGGATGCCTTGTTCAGTTTCGCGGTCAGATTGCTAGCTGTCGAATGGGAAGAGTGGGAATGTGTTATTTATTCTCTGACTTAGATTTTTTTGAAAACTTCTCTAACTTCACAAAAAGTCTCCCAGTTTATATCGCTTTTGCCAGGTACATCTAGCAAATGCTTCACTATGCTCAACACGTTACAGGCCAGAAATAAGGGGCACCTGGTACTTGGAAATCCAACTAACCTAATACTGGTGGACGGATTAGGAGTATTCTTTTTAAAGTCTTTTATTGAAATTTGTTATTAAAAAGTGCTTAAGCTTACATGAGCTTATAGCTAGTGAGTTTTCCCAGCATTAACATCCCTGTGCAACAGCACCCAGGCCCAGAAACAGAACATTGTCAGAAGCTCAGAAGCACCCCTTCGCGATTCCTTCCCACCACTACCTCCCCACCAAGGGTGGTCACATTCTTGACTAGTAAGTAACAGCAAGGGTTAGTTCTCCATGCTTTTTTTGTTCTTTATATAGATGGAACCATGCAGTATGTATTCTTTTGTGTTGACTTCTTTTCATTTTTTTCTATGTTGGGGGTATTTTTTTTTTTCGTTGAATTTAGTTATAGATCATTCATTCTCATTGCTGTATAAAAAGCCACTGTGTGACTATACTGTAATTTATCTATCATCCCAACTCTTGGTGAGAATTTTGGACAGTTTCCAGGGCAAGACTATTGCAGATAATGCTGCCATGAACATTCTGGGGCATGGACTTATGCTGGAAATATGTTAAGTATTTCTGTGAGATATATACCTAAGAGTGGAATTTCAGGTTCTCATGCTTTTCTATATGTGGACTGTTTGTTCTCTAAAAAGGAACACATACATAGGCATCGAGGAGAAGAGAACATGTGATGGCAAGAGAATCTGGTGATAGTCATAAACTTGCTGCTTTCGTAAGATGACGAAGCAGCTTCCCTAGAGGCCCCCACTTCTGCTGCCACGCGGAATACGGTGATCTGTCTTCAACACCTTCCCTTATCTCCTCCATAGAGGGGTGGGGCAAGGTATAAATACTTCCATCACCACAAACCCACAAAGAATTTCACTCTCCAAAATCAAAGTGTCTACGTGATACGTTAGACCATTGCTTCTCGTTCCAAGAAATTATCCTATTTGTATCTGCCAAGGAGGGCAGGGAACCATAATTAAAATTCACACTTGCATATCACTCTCCATCTGCAAAGTACTTCACTGATATTAACTAATTAATCCTCCACCTTTATCCCCTGCTCTCCCCCCTTCCTCCCCACCACAAAGCAGGTGGCATCTCCATGTTATGTCGCTCATTTGCAAAAAGATAAACGCAAGAACAGGTTACGCAGTCCCCTGTGAGGTCCAGGAGTGTGAAATAAATACTTTGCTGCCTGGGGCTTTTGTGAAATAAAATCACCACATACTTTAAGCCTGGGGATCTAAATTGCACAAATAAAGCCTCTGAAGAATTTTTGTCACATATGACAGGGAAGATGGATTTATCGTCAGTTTGTTTACTAAACTGTCACAGTGGTTGCTCATGAATATCAATGACACCACAGCTCCTGGGAAAGCTGTGTATGAACCCTGAAAAGGAAAAATCACTGCGTGTTTTCTAACGTGGAACGAAGGAAGGCTGTTAAGGTGGTTTTTCTGTTTTCTTTTTTCTCCCAATCCAAAGAGAAAACAGTTTTAAATTGGTTAGAAAGGAGAGCAGGGGTGAAATAACATTTACACTTGTAAATATACAGAAAACAAAGTGGTATGTATTCCTTTATGTGTTTGTGATTAGAAATGAACATTTTGTTATGACTTTTTTTTATCTAAAAAAAACCCGATATTCTGTGTGAGTCTTAGTTGTCTGTGTTCAGACACTAACCACTAATCAAGTTTGGTTTAGGTTATTATTTGCTAATGGGAAAAAGCGTAGGCCTGTGGAAATTTTCTGTCACTTTACAGTGGTGATTTATAAAAATGGAGTAATCTACTTTAATTTTAGATACAACCTACATTTGAAAAACCAGGAGCCAGGAAAGTCATCAAAACCAGTAATTATACCAGAGAGAAAAAGGATTCTTCCTGAGGCTACATTCTGCTCTGGTTCCGTGCATACAGCTTGTGCTGGTTTCCCGGGACTTTCTTGTGCGTATTGAGGGCACTATAGGCTCCGTTGGGCATTGAATAAAAGAAAAAAATTAAAGAGGGGAAATAAACAATTATGAAGCTTAGTAAGTTTGTTCAAAAGAGAAATTAAGAGAAATAAAGAAATTTGATTTTTTTTCCCTCTCCATCCAGGCGCTGCTGGGGTGAAAGCCGCGTATCAGAAACTACCTGAGAGTAACGCGGAGCACTGCCCTGGGGGTGTCTCCACAGCGGAAGGGAGGAGTCAAGTAGGCGTGTGTCTGAATTACGAGATAGACCAAGAGAATCATCTGCAGTAGGGTAGACTGAGCTGCTCAGGAGGGCCCCACCCCAGTTGCCCACACAGTATATAGAAATGGCTCCAAATAGCAATGTGTTGAACAGAAATGCAGAGCAGTGCTCCGAGCAAGCAGAGGTTATGCTGAGACGTGGAAATGAAGAGGGAACTCAAAGCTGGGATGAGAAGTGAGATTCCAAGCCCAAGTCCCACGGAGGGAATCTCCCTCCGGGCTGGGGCCTTTAACACTATTTTGAGGTCTGTATTGAGGCTGTCCTGTGGAGAGGCTTAATGAGGGTTCAGGGAGTAAAGCATTTGATTCAGGGAGGAAAACAAAGCAAAACTGGGTGAGGAAGAACTAGCAAAGGAGGTAGGAGAGGACCCGTGGTGAGGTGGGGGAGCGGACAGGGCTGAGCTGTGAGCATGGCTTGTGCAGGCATCCCGCAGCCCCGGGACGAGGGGCTGTTGTCCAGTTTTGGCTGCCACTGTGGACGGTGAGGTCGGAGAGCTCCCTGGGTTTGACAGGAAGTCTTTGATGATGCTTGGGAGAGTGGCTGAGTGTATGTGTGAGGGGAGTGGAGTGGACCTCAAAAGGGAGTGGGCTGTGAAGGAGCAGAGGAAGCTGAAGAGGAAGGGGAGGAGGGGAAACAGGCAGGAAAGTGAGGGGAAGGCAGACCTGGCAAGACTCGCACTTGGTGGTTGTTTTGCTATTTTAATATAAAAGAGATTTTTATATGCTTATAGGCAAGAAGTCATAGAAAGAGGGAAAGACACATTGAAACTCAAATGGCAGTAATAGATGGAGCAAAATCCAGGAGGAGGCAGGGAAGATTGCACTCAAACTTCGACAGAGGAGTTAACATTGGGAAAGGATAGGTGAAAGCAGTGAATTTTTCTTTAGTGTTTCAAGATATTTTATTCTCTTCAGTCATTACTATTGCTGATGAGAAATCTGCTCTCAGACTTTGTAGGTCATTGACCTTTTTATCCGGGCAGTATCTTAATTATCTATTTTTACATAACAAGTTATCCTCAAAGGTAGTAGCTTAAAACAATAAATGTTTGGTCTCCCACACAGTTTCTGTGGATCAGGAACCTAGGAGGAACTTGGCTGAGTGGTTCTGATTCAGGGTCTCCATGTGTTGGCTGGGACTAAGAGTTTGCCTGGGGCTGGAGGATGGCTCGCAGATGGCTCCCTCTCACACCTGGTGAGTTAGTGATGGTTGTCAGCAGGATGTTTAGGAACTCCACATGGACCTCTGAAGAGGGCAACAAGGCAACTGGCTTCCCCAGAGCAGGTGATCTGGGAGGGAGGGAGGGAGGGAGGGAGAGAGGGAGATAGAGAACCAAGAGGAAGTTACAAATCCTATAATGGCCTAGACTTGGAAGTCATACCCCTTCGTGTCTCCCACATTCTGTTTGCTGGAAGTGAGTTCCTAAGTAGAGCCCACACTCACGGAGAAGGGAATTGGGCTCTACCTTTAGAGGAAAGGAGTGTCAGGGAATTGGTGGTCATCTTTTTGTTTTTTAATTTGTTTTGAAGTATAGTCGGTTTACAATGTTGTGTTAATGTCTGGTGTACAGCATAGTGTCAGACTATATATATCATAGTGATATATATATATATATTTCTTTTCATATTCTTTTTTTATTATACTCTATTAGGTATTGAATATAGTTCCCTATGCTTTACAGTAGGACCTTGTTGTTTATCTATTTTATATATAGTAGTTAGTATCTGCAAATCCCAAACTCCCAATTTATCTCTCCATCCCTCTTCCCCCCAGTAACTGTAAGTTTGTTTTCTATGTCTGTGAGTCTGTTTCTGTTTTGTAAATAAGTTCGTTTGTGTCATCTTTTTCAGACTGGTCATCTTTTTAAACTACAGCTGGCAGTTAGAACCTGAGGTGCATGCAGTTAAGAAGTTTGGGGAATCTGACATTGGAAATGTTTAATTTATTTAGATGAGCTAAGATTCATTAGGTGTGAAACATAATGAAGTGTCTGTATACCGTGCCATGTTACTCTCCTCTACGTGCCTGAGAAGATCTGTGTGATTCTGAGCGTAGTAGCACCACATGGTGTCTGCAGCGATGTCTCAGACAGCACGGGCGAGGGCTGGCGTTGATAACGGAATGGATGACAGGGGAGGGGGTGGATGCCTCCGTGGCTCCATTTGTTCCTTCATTTCTTTGCAGTTCTCCTCAGTGAGTGCTCTTAAGTGTTGGCTTTCACGGGAGAGACAATACTGTTTAGTCACAGAGTTTCTGTAAGTTCTGACCTTGCCTGTCCAGCTGGTCAGAGCAGGGCAACCCTGCATAAATGAAAAGAGCCAGGTTTGAGGTATAGTTCCTAACACAGATGCATTAAAAAGAGGAGAATTTGCCCCCAGTTTTGTTTCCATGTCCCTTCCGTGCGCTTGGAAGGAAGAAGGAATTGATGAGACTCGTTGTGTATGCAGGTAAGCACAGTTAGTGTTGAGCTGAGTCTAGCAGAAGCTGAAAGAGCTCATCTGGCACAGCTAAGTAATTAGACTTCCCATTTCTTGAGTTTTGTAAGAAAAAAAATGTCTTCAGTGGAAAGTGTCTTTAAACTCATTTTCCTCAGACAGAGACTTTCTCAGCCCAACCTCAGGCTTGGTCCTTTGCGGACCACATTGAAAATGAAGGTGGAGATCAGTGCCGTCACGGGGGTAGCAGCGCCGTCACAGGACAGGTAATTTGCCTGCTCTGCGAGGATGGGGTGACTGCTTGAGGAAGAGAGAGCCTGGCTGATGCTATATTTTTGGCTGGAATCGAAATCCAGCAAAATGTGTGTCCAGATCAAATGCAAGAACCAGGGCAGGGATGAAAGCATCTGTTTCCATTTCTCTCAAATGATTGGAAATATCTAGAAAACAGTGAGCAGGTCTTCCATATCCTGGCTAATACCTGGTTTCTGGAGACAGACAGCCTGGATTCAGTTCTGACTCTGCCCCTTAGTCTCTGTGTAAATTAACTTCATCCTTCTCTGTCTCCGTTTCTCCATCTGTAAAATGAGGAAAATAACAGTACCTAACTCATCGGGCTGTTGTAAAGAAGAAAATAAATAGATATATGTAAGTCACAAAAGAACAGTGACTGGTGCACCATAAGCATTATAAAGCTATTTTTTAATGATGATTAATAATTATTGCCAAGAATAATGACATGCACAGAATAGATGCTGAATAAACATTTGCTATTTGAACTGAACCCCAAGACTGAAAATTAGAGCAGGAGCTGGGAGGAGAGGTTACAAGTTCATCCTCACTCTTCCCCCCACCAGCATAAGTTCCTCCACTCCCCATGCTCATAACAGTTACAGCACTTCTCTGTTCCAGCACTTTTCACACTGAGTCCCAATTGTGGTCCATATCTGCCTCCCCCACTTGAACTGCCAGCATATTAAGGACAGAGTGCACATCTTATTTATCCCTTTATTACCAGCATCTATGTTAGGGCCTGGCTTATCCTAGGGATGCATAATGAATATTTGTGGAGAGAGTGATTAATTAATTAAAATTAATCAGCAAATACTTGTTAAAATGTACTTTCTGCCAGGCACATTGCAAGGTACAGGAATACAGCAATGACCAAGACAGACACTGTCCTTACTCTAATGGAGTTCACCATCTAGTGGAGCTATTTTCAGAATCCTGGTTCCCTCCAAGACACTGGGAGAGAGGAAAGAAAGACAGGTAATAATGTGTGCTGATTCCTGCTCCACATCAGTCCACATGCACTAGACTGCAGATATTGGGAAACCCCAACACTGGCTTAAAACTTAAGGACACATACTATTCAAGTAATAAAAAGTCTAGAGTCAGATGGTTCTGAAGATGGTTCACTAGTTTCCTGAAGGCAGGGTGATGGGTTAGTGTGCCAGCAATTCTATTGGCCTTCCCCTTAAGGTAACAAAATGGCTACCAAAGTTCCAGCCATCATATCCTCACACCATCATCTCCAAAAGCAAGAAGGAGAGGGTTTCCATGTGGCTCTCTCCTTTTAACAGGGAGAGATTATCTTTCCCCGTACCTCTTCATCAGATTTCCCCTTACATATCATTGTCCAGGATGCTGGGGTCACATGGCATCCCTACCTTCCAGGGAGGCTGTGGAATTGAGGTTCTAGTTTGTGCAGCTTTTATAAAGGGAAGTAGCAGAGGAAAAGGAGGTTGAGAATGGCTTTTCAGTGGTCAACCAACAGTGTCTGACACTCTCAGACTGCCCCTGCTCTTTTCCTTTCCCTTAACCTTGAGAAGAAAGTATGAACAGGCATTCTTTGATACTCTGTCCCCTAACTCTATCCTGTCCTCCACCTGTAAAATGAGGCGATAGAGTGGATGGTCCTAAAGAGTTCATCCAACTTTGCTTTTCTAGAATTAGCTAATCTATGACCGTGTATGGATAGGCCTGATCACAACCAGCTTGCGCTTGTGTGTGGAATTACTATGCACCAGGGACTGTGCACACATTCTTGCATTAAAACTGAATATTTGGAGTCAAAAGGTCTGGGTTTTAGTTGTAGCCTTGGGTGTTGCCAAGTCACATGTCTTCTCCAAATTTCAGAGTTCTCATAATTTAAATAGTGATAATTACACCCAGCAAGATTGCTATGAGGGTTAAATGAAACGTTCAGTATAATTTGCATTTTCCTTGTTTACCTCTTTTTTAATAAAACAGATGTATTGAGGTATAATTGAGACACAAAAATTGTACATATTTAATGTGTACAGTTTGACACCCATGATGCCACCAGTATCAAGATAGTGTACAAATCCAACACCTCTCAGAGTTTCCTTAAGTCTCTTCTTCTTTTGCCTGTGGTAAGAACACTTAACCCGAGACCTACTCTTGAAACAAATTTTGAAGTGTCCAATACTGTATTGCTAACTACAGGCACTATGTTGTACAGCAGGTCTCTAGAATTTATTCATCTAGCATAACTAAAATTTTATACCCGATGAATAACCCCCAACCCCAGTCCTGTCAACCACCAGCCTATTCTGTTTTTACCAGTTTGACTATTTAGATACCTCATGTAGGTGGAATCATTCAGTATTTGTCCTGTGATTGGCTTGTTTTACTTGTCCATGTCCTTGAAGTTCATCCACATTGTCACAAATGGCAAGATTTCCTTTTTTTTAAGGAAATAATATTTCACTGTGTGTATCTACCATATTTTCTTTATTTTTTCATCTGACAATAGAACTCCTACAACTCAATAGCGAAAAAATAATAATAATCTGATTAAAAATTGGGCAAATGACTTGAACATGTATTTCTCCAAAGAAGACATACAAATGGCCAACAGGTATATGAAAAGATGCTCATCAGGGAAATGTAAATCAAAACTGTGAGATATCACTTCATACCTATTAGGATGGCCATTATTTAAAAACAAAAGATAAGTGTTGGTAGGGTTGTGGAGAAAAGGGAACCCTTGTACACCGTTGATAAGAATGCAAATTGGTTCAGTCACTATGGAAAACAATCTGAAGATTCCTCAAAAAATTAAAAATAGAACTACCATATGAGCGAGCAATCCCACTTCTGGGGATAAATCCAAAAGAATTGAAACCAGAGTCTCAGAGATGTTGTCACTGCCGTGTTCACTGCAGCACTGTCCGCAATAGCCAAGATACAGAAACAACCCAGGTGTCCACTGACAGATGAATGGATGGTATCACCACTTTACACAACTCTGCTACCAAAACAATCAGAAGACTAGCACCCTCAAAACAAGCCCCACACCTTCCCCCTGCACCTGTAGTGACGAATGCCAGCCCCACTCCCACCCTGGGGAACATTGAGATCATTGCCATCATAGTGGTCAGTTTTCTGACTACATGCGTAGCACGTGAGCTCTTGTTTTAGCGTGTTCCCTTACACTTCGGAGATCTTCAAGATGATTAAATGCAAGCGGAGAAAGGCAGGTGAAGAACTTTGCCATAGGCACTTCGCAATTTCAAGGTTCATTCATAACAGAAGGTACATTATTTTAAACATTATGCATGTAAATGCTGTCTGGATCTTGCTAAATATTTGAAACATGCTAATAAGAAGGCCGTGTTTGTGTTCAGTTGCGCTCACGGAAATGCCACACTTTACACAATGCCATCTTCCCAGACCGAACGCGGGCCGCTCCTCACACCAAGCGGATGCAAGTTTCTCTCACAGCAGGCTCAAAAATCCTTGGAGATATGTGAGGGGAGGTGGAGGTGTAATAATTCTCCAGCTCTAACTCAGTTTCTTTAAGAGACAAGTTTATTGAATCATATCACCCAGCAGGAGATGCAGACAGCCAGGCCAAATGGAAGAAGAGCACATTAGTCCTGTGTGCATGATAAAAACCACCTAAGCGCATGTCTCCACTGATGGACTCTGACAGCCCAGCCTGGAAGCTTCAGCTGGAAAATAATAGAGACAGGAAAGCTGCTAAAAATGCTCCACAGGTGTGGTCACCTTAAGTAACCCCTCAATAATATAAGAGATTCAGTCAGCACTGGTATCCAAATAATAGTGCTGGAATTTTCCACACATCCATGCACATTCTCACACATAATTCCTTTAACCTTTTCCAATCTTTTCAGATAAACTGTGCGTGGAGAAGTAGTGGCATACACATTGCAGTCAAGCAGACCTGGGCTCAGATCCCTTCAGCACGACCCGAGTGATACTTCCCTGCACGGCAGTTTTCTCATCTGTAAAATGAGAATAGCTGCCTCACCAGGTTGACTTGAGGATTAAGGGAAGCAGTCCCTGGAGAGATTGTAGCAGACAATCTGCCTCCATCCTAAGTGATCGATAACCATTCTCTTCCTTTTCCTTGTCAGGGGGACTAGAGGAGCTTGGTACCTTCTCTTGGCTGTGCTTTCTTTTTCCACATATTAATGGCAGAGCTAATAAACACTCCAGTTATTTTATTGGGCCTTCAGTTTGGAGGCTAGCATCTGTTTCGACCATGTTCTAGAAGATAAAGAATGATGGGGACTCAAGGTTACCTGAAAGGTATTTGCAAAAGGAATGCAATCCTGAGAGGGCAAGTGGCACATTCATGGTGTGAGCAGTAGGGCTTATGCCCCAGATACAGTGGAATGAGGTGTTCTCTGTCTGGATGTCAGTTTGCCTCCTGGTCAGTGCATATGACATGTGCCAGGAGTCTTATGGGGCCATCTGTCTCAAGGATCCTTTATTTTTGAAGCATTTCTAAGGGGCTGTGATGTGAAATGATCCGTGGCGAGCATGACCAATTCCCACCAGTTCTTAGCTTTGAATTACATATATCCAATTACTGATTGGATTAGTCAATTGATTAGTAATGGAAATACTGTTTATTCTTTTCCACTCCCATCTCCTGCAGCCCTTTGCTAACTCCATCCTATAATTTATGAGACTCCAAAATCCAAGCTCCTTTGTATGTAGTCTTCCCTTACGAAGTTCTTACTCTTCTCTTGAGGCGTCGTCACTGCTAGCTCAGATACCCGATAGTTTCCAGGCACATTAGCTATTTGAAGAGCCCTAAGAATGCCGTGTAATCGTGCATCTACATGCCTTTGAATATGTTCTGTCTTTACCCAGAATTAGCCTTTCCTTCTTTGTCTATCTGGCTAAATCCTCCTGTGATCATCCTCAATTATATAAAGGTTTCTCCTGTAGGAGTCTTTCCTGTCTTCTTCTTTACTGACATGTCATCCTGGCCGGTGGTTGCCTCAGGACTTCTTCTGTGAATTATAGATTTTCATTTCACTCTAGACTCTGAGGCCCTTCATGTCAGGAACTGTGACTTCAATTCCCTTGTCTCCACTGCTTCATTTGGTTCCTGGCCTATCACAAATCGTCAGTAAATGTGAGAAAAAGGAATGGAAGAGTGAAGAAGGAAGATTAATCCCCATTTGTCTTTCAAAAGCCTACTTCTTGTGAAGGGAATCCACAGTCGTTCTCTTGCCCATCCTTAGCTAAAGGGCCATAGCCTGAATTCTTGCTCAAAGAAAGCCCCTAGTGGGGAGTATTTTGGGTACCAAAATTAGTTTTATGAGAGCAGATTTATATTTAAAGATGAGACCAAGTTTCTGATACTGGAATCATGGACTCTTTGAGAAGGAAAGATGCTGGGGAGAAGTAATACAGGATCAGCATTAAGAACACCAATCATGGAGCCAGACAGCCTTGGCTCATACCTCAGCTCTGCCACCTACAATCTTTATGAACTTGAGCAAATTGCTCAATCGCTCAGTTTCTCAAACTATAAGGTGGGTTTAATAATAGCGCTTTATAGGAGTTGTTGCGAGGATCAAATGCTTTGATGTATGTAAAGTGCTTAGAAAAGAGCCTGGCACATGGTAGGTGCTATGTAAGTGTTTGTTCTCATTCACAATTGTCTAGACCGGGATTTTCCTAAATATTTAGCTGCAGTCTTTTGTTTTGCAATTTTACATAGAAGCCCATACATATAACTTATAAATGCAGAGTTGTCTTGCCGAGATGGGAAGAGGAGGCTAGGGTGAAGTCTAGAGCTGCCCTTTGCCTACTCCTCAGGGATTCTTTGGAACCTTAGGGCCATAGAGAAACCTAGTAGAGAAGCTCTGCTCACATCCCAAAGCCCCTCATTTTCTGGAAGGAAGATCAAGGCCCCACAGGAGCACCTGACTGAGCTGCAGGGACCCTTTTGGGACCCAGGTCACCTGGTCCTCAATTCAGAGCCCTCTCCCTCCACCTTGTGGCCCCTCCAAAGGACTGAGAATTAGGATAGAAGGAGCTGGCTTCCACTCCTTTTCCTGAAGTCATTTTTGAGTAATTTTGCTCCGTGATGCAATTGCAACCCCCTGTCTTCTGCCCAGCGGAAGAAGTCTGCTGTGCCTCTGCAGACTCTGTCTTAGAGTCTGAAGAAAGGGAGACAACAAAGGAAGAGGTGATTTTATCGTGCAATTTGCCATGCCCATTCAGAACTGGAATTCACTCTTACTTTTGCCAATATCTTAAGAATTTCCTCACCTTTAATTCATCATGTTGTCCTGAAACAGATAGGCTATAGCTATATTGGATACAAATAACACTGAGTAATTAAAGCAGAAAATGTATCTTATCACATAGATAGACACACATGTAAATCAAGCCAGCCTTTCCTGCGGTCTCCATTGCTCACTGGGTTGACTCAGCAGAGATGTTTGAAGCAGGTTAGCATCCTCATTCAACTCAATGGCTCCTTTACTAGTAACTAAAGTTCACTTTGATGGAGAAAATGATGTATCTTTGGTTTTTAGAGCACAGCTTTCTGGTCGAGGAACACACTGTAGAGCTATGTAGGCTGTCTTCTCAAGAGACAGGATTGTTATCTTTATATGGCTGGGTCCAGAGAACCATAATCACCCTGGTTGTAAGGTAGGAACTTTTGGCTTTCTTGTTACACATGATATCATGTGGAGTGGTTACAGATAGCCAGTCTTTCTCAATGGTTTTTATTTTTTAATTTTGCTAGACTCTGACCAGAAGAGAGGTCTTGAAACAACACACACACACACACACACATGCATGCATGCACGCATACACACAAACATATGTGCATGTGTACCCATGTGTTATTATAATTCCTTGGAATATGTGCTACTCATTACACGTAAATGACTCTACATGTTTCATTTTTGGACTGTTTGTTTTTATCAGCATGCTAGAGGTAACTCAAACATGTTGGGTTATTCTTGTAACAAATATTTGCTGAGTACCTAGTGATGATGACTGCTGTCTCCAGGCTTTCTTCTGCCTTCTCAGCCATCCCGTAAAGTAGGCAGTGTTAGTCCCATTTTATACCTGAGCCAATGTACAAAGCTCAGGTAACTTGCACAAAGCCAAGGAATTTCTTGGGTGTCAGAGCTGGGATTGGAACCCAGGTCTGTGAGACTTCAATGAATGGTGGGCAAGAATTCTCAAGGGGGAGAAAGATGGTCCAGTAAGAAAGAGCATGGATGACTGTGTGTCTATGTATTGTGTCCAGGAAGTGGTGATTAGGCTGGTGTGGCCAAAGTGTGGTGTGAAAATGGAGGAATAAGCAGGAACTGAGATTATGAGTCTTTATCTTTAAGGCAGTGGTGAGCTGTGTCAGCCAGAGTTTCTTGCTTGTAAGCAACAGAAACATACTCTATGTTAGGCTAAAGTAAACTCACAGGAAGTGCACTGGGATTGCAACGTCTATGGGGAGGCTGAAGAACCAACCTTGGTAGGAATCGCTTGTAGAAGAGTCGCTCCAGAGGCCCAGGAGGGAGAAATACCAGGAACGGTGCCCCCGCAGGAAGAGTCTGGTTGGGTTATGGGAGCTCCACCCATCGTTTCTGTCCTTCATCTCAGGTCAAAAATGCAGAGTCTAGAAGGATAAGAGCAACTGGCGAGCTTAGGTGCCCCATCCTCCCTGGGTCTGAGAGGAAATGACCTTGGGAAGAGCATCCAGAGGCCTTTTCAGCTTTTCACACAAACGGGAAGAGTGCTTGCCTGAAAAGAAAAGGGAGGGGCTCTGCTGGGGGGTGGGGTATGACTGCAGGTAGATTTCTTGGAATTCCTCCATATGCTCTCAGTGATTTCAGAGCAGGGCAGTCACATGGTCAGATCCATGAGCAGGGTGCCATGACAGCGTGGCGGGTGGCTTAGAGAAGTCTGGGGAGGCCACTGGTCTGCCTGAGAGGCTGTTGCTTTGGTCCAGGTGAGAAGCGCTGCCTTCAGAGTGGGTGCAGAGATGGGTAGAGATGAGGCTCAAACTCACAGGGTGGTAGGAGTAGCACTCCACTGCCATGGTTATCTGTCGTATTCCCCACTTGGGCAGTATTACATTCATTTGATGAGAATATTATTGATCTAACGAGGGATTAACCCAAGGCTTATGATTTTATAAATGAGAAAATAACACACACTTCAGGGAGACTTAGCTGTTACATTAACAATTAATAGGAAATCCTGACAAAGCCAAGGCTTAGAAGTCACGCTTATCATGAATAATATAGAGCTGGGAGAGTTGGTCTGAGCCCAAATACATTCAGAGTCATTTTCCATAAACCTGCCACCTCTGGTTTGAAAATATTTCATGTGTGAGACTGCGATTTTCTCTGACAGGCTAGGATAGGAAGAAGAGGAAGTTGGAAAAGTAAATTGCTCTTTTTGTAATGGTAAAAATGTCATTACTGTGAAGAACATTAATCTTTCTGATCAGGTATTAGATTTTGAGCTGAGATAAGATTCTGGCTCTGTGAGCCTCAGTGTTAGAGCCCAGCATGTTTGAGAACGCCCGAATCTCTGATAACTGGTTTTATTTTATTATCCAAACAGTAATAAGTGTATTTTTTAAGGCACTCACTGCAGCCAATCACTTTTCCCAGCACTAAAAACAGCAGTAATTTCAAGGTGAAGTCACTTTGGCCACAGCCCAGCTGGCTCTAAGTTTCAGTGAACTGATTCTAACAGCCCTGCAGCATCTCGTTTCCTCTGGACAAGTCCTACCTTGTAGGATCTTCTGGGGATGATGAGGCCAGTTTCTGTGTTGGTCAGTTTGAGTCACTGTGTTCCATATTCGAATCCCAAATCTGATTACCAGAGGACTGTGGGGAGAGGATAGAAATTGTCTTGGTTTGGGTCCCCCAACTGCAGACCCTAAGATTTTGGGAGCGCTTAGTTTCTTTAGGAAGCACTGAGTTGGTGAAGTGGGTCGTCAGGGAGGAAAGGCAATGACAGGAGTGTTAGTGACAGGACAGCTGTCGACTAAGGTAGCTCAGTCCCAGTGAGGACTCTCAGGGTACAGTGTGGGACACACATCAGAAGTGTCCTGCCCAGGGGAGAGGAAGCCAGGGCATTTATCCACCTAATCCTCGATTGTTGAAGGAAATACCTGGGGTGCTAAATCCCCAGTACTTTGAGTCTGCCCAACCCCCATCCCAGTGCAGGCCACACACGCCCTTGCAGGCTGAGAACGTTCCCAAGAAGCCATTTGCACACACAAGAACCATCTGCAGGCAACCTCCACAGTAGGCCCAGAAGATGCAAATAGCAGCTGATACAAAGTGGACTAGAAGAAATTAATTGCTGTGCCTGAAAAAAAAATGCCTAAAAAAAATGGGGCAATGAGTATCCTTAAAGAACTTCCCATCATGTTGAATGAGGTGGATTGATTTCTTCTCTGAGTGAGGCAGAGTAGATATTCAGCCATGGATCACACTTGAAAGCACTTACAATTTAGTAAAGGAGTTAGGATGTATTTACAAGTAAGTCTAACACAAGAGACAAAGTGATGGGAAATCTAACAAGTTATATACAGAGAGTGAGATATGGGAGGGATAATCTCTAGGAAGGAGGGGAAAGACTCAAGAAAGACTTCTTGGAGAAGGCAGCACTTGGCTTTTATCCTCAGAGGACATTCCCTGCATAGGAAACAGAATCATCACAGACATGTGATGAAAAGAAAGGGACAAGGTTCAGGTCAATGTAGCCTAGCCTTAGGGGAGTGAAGGCGAACAGTTGGAGGAAGATTGGAAAGTTCTGTTGGGCCCAAATTGGGACGAGTCTTAAATACCAGGCTCAGGATGTTGCCCTTTGCCCTTGAAACTGGTGTACCAGGCACAAGGGATGTGCCGTCAACTCTTGTGAGTGTGCTACCACGTCTTTTATTAAAATTTAAATTTATTTTTGCTGAAGCAGACACACACACACCATGCATTCCGTCATCGTGGTGTTTTTCAGGTAAGCCTCGTGGGTCATGTGTCACGGTGTAGGACAGTGTGCAGCTTGTAAGGAGCAGGGAGAGAGAAGTGGAACCGAGTGACAAGACAATGTTTCCTGCAAGAGGGAGAATGCTGCCTAGTGTGCATATAAACAAGCAGACAGTGCAGCAGGCAGATTTCAAACACCACCTCTAATGCGAAAGGCAATCAGAGAAATAGTTCAGTGACAGTGGACATAATCCACTCTACTTTCAACTGGACACATGCCCCTTTCTTAATTTTAATATTTAGAAGTGTGCCAAGAAATCCCCCCCAAAAGGGTTGTTACTTCTCTTAAGGCAATGGGGAATCGTTTCAAGGTTTTCCTGAGTAGAATAACATGTCTACCCTTGGCTGTTGTTAAGAGCATGTGCTGTGACTTGGGTCCTCCATGGGTCTTCATGGGTGAGGGGTTTTCTGTGCACACAAATATGTGTTGAAGCCATCTGCCATACGCTTATGCATGTGGCAAAGAAGAAAACTGAATTGGATATTCTCGGACTAGAAACAGAGCTCTCTTTGGTATGGGTAGAGAAGACAGAATCCAGACTCTTTACGCCAACACTCATCAATATGCATTGGGTAACTGTGTCCTGGACTCCCACTTTACACAAGGGTCTCGGTTATGTGTTGAATCATAAAGACACATAATACTCTATGGTCTTAAGAAGCTACTCATCTTCGTCTCAGTCTGCTTATCCATAAAGTTGGAGATTAAAAGAGCTGTCTTGCAGAATTGTGAGGATTGAATGATACAATTTATTAAAGTCTCTTGCCCTTAGTAGGCCTTAGTAGATGAGAAATCTTAGGTATTTTATCACTCAGGTACCCTCAGGAGCATATTTTGAAAGTTATTCAAGGCAAATCTAGGAATTCTAGGTGAAATCAGACTATTTCTTCAGTAAGCTATGGTCTTCTATATAAAGAAAGTTCCTGACACATTACAGTTTGTATCTGTTAACTTTGGGTGTAGTTCTTATGGAAAATGTAATACATATCTATATATATATATTCTTAATTGGCACCATGAAACTGAAATTTATGAGAATTAGTATACTGTTCAGTGTTTCAGTTCCTCTTACTGGAGCATGGTATGTTACCTCAGGTACTTACTCTTGTTTATCATCCATTCTACAACCATCTTTTGAGCATATACTATAAGTGCTAAATAGGAAGTAGACATGAGAAAGTGCAATTTCTTTAAGTATCTTACAGTCTATATGTAAAGACAAAGTGTGTGTGTATATATATATATAATGTTACTTATACAATGCACATATAAACTATGCCAAACATTTGAGTAATGCTACCAGACAGTACAGATTAAGAACAAAGACAAACTGTGTAATAGTGAATATTGTAATTGTTTGTAAGAGGAAATGGTGAAGAATGTTTTATGGAGGACATAGGGCTTAACTTGGCCTTGAAGAATGGCCAGGAGATCATCATTTAGGGAGGAGCAGGATCCTGGCTTCTATATGAATAAGTAGGGCAGCGAGGAAGTCAAGCCAGAGAAGAGGGTTGTGTTAGGAATTAATGGGAAGTAGGCAATAAAAATAGCAGGACTTGGGCTGCAGAACGATTTCAGTGCCAGACCAAGTAATCTGATCCGTAGATCAAGATCATAAACCAAAATGTCTTCAGGAGCCAGTCAAAGTTTCAGGTGGCCAAGGGTGGAAAAATAAGAGAATGGTGTAGACTATGGGAGAGCTGGAGAATATGAAAGTCTTCAGATATTAAAATATTTGAAACACTGGGCTCCTCAAACAAAACCTATCTCTAGGTCAAATTCTGTCAGCTGGACCATGGTGTTTACCCATGTTATTGGGGCTACCCATTGCCATGGCCCATGATGGGCAGACACTATCAAACCAACAAATCACTATTTCTTAGTAAGCCTAGATGAACCCTCGGAATCCTTCTCAACACAGTCAGTCATGAGTAGTATTTCTATATTGATTTTTCTCCCACCCTGTTCTCCAGTCTCGATAAGATCATCACAACATTTACCTTGCATATATTTGTAAAAACACATTAATTTATGAATGAAGGGAGTGGTATTTATTGTATAAATTTGTACTTTCATGGTACCTCTCCCTGTAACCTCCAAATGTCCACACTCAGACATTTTTTCTTTTCAAATATGTATCTCTTTTGCAAAACTAGGGCCTTGGAGTTACACTGCCCTTAAGGGAATCAAGGTCTCATGGTTCTTTTGAAACCAGGAGCTTAGGGATCCACACAGGGGTAGGAAGGAAAATAGGCAAGGTTATTTAGGGCATTGGAAACCAATTCCTGGTTCTATTGATGACTGGCATGAGTAATTTAACCCCCTAGCCTCAATTTCCTCAGCTCCCAATGAAGGTAATTATTTCCCCTTTGGTCACCTAATGATATTACTGAGAATCAAATGAGTTCATGAGTGTGTAAGGGTCTGGCAAACTAAAAGCCTTTTAACATTACTTTTCAATCTGTTCCTCTTGTGAATTAATCCCAAGGGAATTGTCAGCGTGGTGGGGGTGGATGGGTAGGGTGGGCACACATGTCTGATGAGATTGTGTGCTGTGTGCTGATTAAGTTGTATAATTTTAAGATTTACCACAGAATGTCCTGTTTTAATGGGTGTCCAGGAAACTGGCTGAGCTTTCTTTGCAGGGAACCATGTTTGGTGATAACAAACATAAACAACAGAGGTAAAACAAAGAAATAAAACCATTTTGCAGATTGAATGTATCATCCTGTACTACAATGAAACTTCCTCCTCTCTAACTTCTACCATCCTAACAAACCCTTAAACACTTATGAGCTTAAAGTGGTCCTCACAGTAGTAGTATCATGAGATGGCCTAGGAGGAGACGATTGCCCTCATTTGGAGCTGAGAAAATCTAAGATTCAGAGAGGTGAAATTACTCATGCCTGGTCAGCAGTAGAGCCAGGAATTGGATCTGGGTTTTCTGACTCCCTGTGTGACTCTGTCAATTTCCTGTGTGTCCCTCTCTAAAACTATTTCAACTTAGTTTCTGAAGGTATGGCGGGAATGGGAAAGAAAAAGAGAAATCAAAACATGGCCATCCCTTCCCGTGTTTTCAGCCGAATGCACTCCCTGATTTCCTCTGCCCTTAGCTTGCATAGTCATGCCCTGCTTTAATCATCTGTGTAAAGGTGGCCTTACCTGCAGCTAACCTGATGCCCTTCTGCTTTGCCCAAATGCAAGAAGGGATGGAATTACACTTAAATCAATATTTAATCTAATGTACCTCTCTTGACTCCATTTGTAAAATGGTGTGTAGATCTTGGATAAGAACATAAGTCCGTGAGCTGAATCAAAGCCATTTCTAAGACAATTCAAGAAGGAGACATGGTAATACATGCAGAAGAGAGGAACTTTCCTGGGCGAGGGTCAATGTATTGCCTTACCCTCCCCGCCTTTTATTAAAGATATGGAAAAGGGAATCAATAGTGATTTAATTGTGCCCTGTTGCAAATGAGTCTCAGGATTCCAATAGGACCAAAGGCATTCGCAATAATGAAGAAATATACCCTAATAAGATGAGTAGAAAGTCTTTTCAGTCATGTATCATAATACTTCACAGGATATTTTCATTATTTGGAAGAGAAAAGGCCCACGTATGTCATTTTTTCAGATCATAAAATAAGGACTGCGCACATCATGCTAAATGAAACTTGAACCCAAATATTTCATTTTTTATGTAGAACCTGGAGTCTGTGGGTACCTTTCAAAGTGTCCCTGAGCCAAACTGATTTGCCAATGCCATTTAGTGTTCATTTCAAGCTAAAAATGGAACTCTCAGCCTGATCTTTCAGAAACAGGTTGAACTTCAATTTCCCAGTCTGGAAAGTAAATTGTCTGTGGAATGGCGATGGTGAGGTGAGTGAGCTTGGAAGATGAAGCAGGAATGAAAGGAGGAAGGAAGGGCGGAGAAGAAGAAGGAAGGAGAAGGCGAGGGGGAGAAGGAAGAGCATACCTCTAGTGACCTGCAGGAATCAAAGTCTCTTAATAGTAAGCTTTTACATCTTTCTTATCAGCAAGATCAGACTCATTTTTAATTAACAGATGTCTAGGTTTCAAGTTCAGTGAATCAGTCTACTTAATTTAAAAGTGTTTTCGCCCTCCCCGTGCTAAATTATTGTCCCACACTCAGGAATATTCTACACAACCATGTTTTTGATTGACAGTAAAATCGCAGTAAGAGATTCATACCATAAATTCACAATTAAGTGGCTCTATGAGGCATGTGAAATGAGCAGCATTTCATCAGTGAATTCTATTGCCCACATCTAAGGATCAACCAAGTACTACTAACTCCAGATGCCTTTGGAAGCACTTGTTATGTTGATAGAAAACTTTACTTATTTGCTTCTAAATGCACAGTTCTGACAAGCAATGACACCACTCCTAGCTAGTATTTTTAATATTCCTCTTGGTAACTAGGGCTTTGGAAGTCAAGTCAGATTCAGGACAAGAAGCACATTTTGATAACACATCTGTTACAAAGCATGAGCTTTGGATTCTGTAGTGGTAAAATGCCCTCTCATCATCTCCTTCAGCTTCCATCCCCCAAACCTCCTGAAATAGACACATAATCAAAGCAGAAGCATGGTGCTTGCTTTGCAAATGCAGCTTCAAGCCAAGTGGCTTTCTCCCTGTCAACCTGATGGCCTCCCCTAAGACCATCCTATATCAAAGTTTTAGAACCTTTATTGAAACAAAATCATTACATTTGAAGACATTCAAAATACTTAACTTTGCCCATTTAGTGCATTTTATAATGGCTAGGAGGTTTTGAACTACCTTATTATTCATTGTAATAAGCTAAGATTTTGATACAAGCATACAGTGAGGAACACCTTTCTCTGTCTGCAGGGTAGATGTTCTAGTGCGCATGGGTGATCATTTGTAAGTTAGTGTTTACGCACCCGCAACCCTCTTAACCCTGATGACATTTGTCTGATTATGTTAATGGGAAAGAGAGTGTTACACAAAGCCACTGTGGTCAAAATAACAGGAGAGCAGACAGATAAACCACATAAGAATCACAGCCCTTCAACTGCATCCTCTTTAAGAGCAGACATTTCTGCTGTGATTCTCTGATAATGGTATTTACTTTGTCATTTAGCATTAACGAAACAGTCAATTAGAAAGGCATGAACTATGCTTTCACTGACCTTCGTCGTAAGTTAGACGATACCACTTTTGTATTTATCTGAAAATATTAAATCAGTATTTTCTTTAAAACTAACTTCCAAGAATTTTTAGTTGACATCTGAATCCTTTCACAACAGTTCAAACACTTAGTCACCACGTGTTTATTTTCTGAATAATCTGATGCTGTGGAAGATGCAAAGAATAAATAAGACTGTTTGCCCTTAGAGAGTTCATAGTCTAGAAGAGAAAAGATGCACAAGGAGAGCCAGGATATAAAGCAGAATGTACTGCAAGGAAGACAAGCAACGCTCTGTGAGAGCTGAGAAGAGGGTTTGACTGGAGCCTGTCAAGAGGTGGATATCAGAGAAGGCTTGAGGAGCAGGTGGGATTAGGGTGGATACTGAAAAGAGAGTTAGATTTTGACCTCCAAATAAATTTACTTCTTTCCCCTTCCAAAAAGGAGAATCCCAGCTTTCATCATCTTTCTGTGAAGATGATTACACAAAGAAGTGTTCAAGGAAGTGAATCACATGGGCCAAATTGTGTGCAGTAATGTCACCCTAAATGCCTTAACTTCGTTTAGCCATGACAATAAAGCCAAAAAAAAAATCTTGAAATATCTCTTATAACAGGTTTGGTTCACTGCCAATGCAAGCGAGGATACAAAAATGCAGAAGGGAAGTTAGTAAAATATTAGATGACAGAAGTTAAATTGCTAGAATTTAGCTCAGTTTTTTTTTTTTTTTTTATATATAAAACTAAGCTTTTCTCTATGTAACTTTGTAAACCTTGCCACACAGAGCTGGCTTCTGAATCAAACTGGGAGCAAAAAAAATCACAACTGAGTCCTGTCAGTGTAGGGCCTATGGGTTCGTAGCTGATTTCTCTTCATCTTTTGCTGCTCGTTCCCATTAGGGACTCCCAACTTGCAGACCTCAGGACAGCCAAAAACATGGGACCAGGAAGGGAGCATTCACCTGGGCAAGGAGTCGGAGCTGTGCTTTCAACCGGCTGTGTGACCCTGGACAAATCTCTGAGCCTCAGGTTTCTCATTTGCCCAATGCCATGCCTGTCTCACAGGGTTGTTTGAGTTTCCAGTGAGATAAGTGCTCTGTAAACTGTAACGTGCTGCCTAAATACCAGGAAATAACCTGTGTCAGCACCATTGGTGGAGTTGGTCCCTACCCTAAACAAGAACCCTCCCTTACTCTCTTATTTTGTCGTCAAAGCCATTCTTATTGCTGTTGTTTCTTAGCTGTGTGACCTCACAGAAGCTATCAGACCTTTTCAAACCTCATTTTTCTTATCTAGAGAGTGGGCATTGTAATTGTGTCTGCCCTGCCTATCTTAGAGGTTCACTATAATAATTAAATATGATAAAGGGATGTGAAAGCAAATTGCAAACTTAAATCATCCCATAAATATTCATCGTTCTGCCCATACGGAGGCTCCAAGCCCGCATTCCTAACCCAGACTCCTTGATTGAGTGCCTGATCCTTGCTCCTCTGGCCAGCTCCCTGGGTGTAGCTTACCACCTGCTCTGACCTTCAAACCTTCAAGCCTCCTGCTCATCTTTCAAGCCTTGCTTACCAGTCTGGTTCTAGCCCACGGAGTGCTGATACAGCATGTGCCCCTACTCTGGAGTGTCCCCCTCTATCCTGCCCATCATTTCAGGAATCCTGCTTCAGAATCAAGCTGCTTCTACTCCATGGTCCTGACCTTGAGCTCAGCCAGGTCACAATATTTTCAGGTCTTGACAATTTCAGGTCTCTTTGCCTCTGGCCTCTAACCCTCTGTTGCTTAGACTTTCAAAATTCTCAGCTCTTTTCATCTCACTTCATGCATGGAAGGTTCTTAGTGGGCAGCGATATCCAACATTGGCTGCACAGCATTTGGGCACCATGGGAACCATGTGGGCAACTTGAAAAATAACAATGCCTGAGCCCCACGTCCCAAGATTCCAATACAATAGGTCTGGAGTGCAACTTGAGCATTAGGATTTTTCAGATCTACCCATGTGATTCTGATGTGTAGCCAAGGCTGAGCACCACTGAGTTGGAAGTTGTTCCCAGACAAGTTGTAACCTGGGTTGGGAGTGAGGGCTGGTGACAGCCCACCTCTTACCTGCACTGGGTGTGGAGGTCAAAATCTATTACCAAAGGCGAGTTCTAAGAAGCAACATGTTCAGCACTCACCATACCGGTCCTGGGGCCAAAGCCCAGGGCGACTGACTCAGATGGCAGCTTGGTCCAACTGGGTCACTGGGTTTCAGGTAGCAGAACTCAGTAAACAGAGGGGTGGTGTTGGCAAGACTACATCTGGATCTCCAGCTGGCATTGCTTATATTCCACCCTGGGTTTGGGAAGAGGGTAGGGCCACCATAGTTAAAGATAATGGAACTGGTTTTTCCTTCAGGAAACTAGAATACGGTTTTTATGGGTCTAAAAGTCAGCTTTCAGTTTATTTGTATTTGTGCACATCTGTAAGTTTGGATGCACTTTGGGCCCAGGAAGTCTTGGTTTCCCCATGTCCAGAGTCTTTGATAAAGAATCAGAGACAAAGGTGGCAAGAGCCTCAAAGGCCAACTTTTTCATTTTACACATGTGAAAACTGAGGCCAGGGAGGACGACGGTTTGTCAAAGGTTATACAGCAAGTTGAAGGCAAAGTGCGATTAAGAGCAGAGCTCATCATCGAACAGTGGGCTTGGAGTTGCTTTGGGTAGCATGTATGCAAACTGTGATGGCAAGAGCTGTGTAGAAAATTCTCTTAAAATAGATTATTTTGTTCATAAAATTTCTGGCTGATGCAGGTATTTTTTAAATTCTTCCTCCATTTTGAGACTTGAAAGCAAGATACTTTAGTAAGAGTAGGGGCCCAATTGAAGGTACTTAATTTAAAGGGAACATAGAAGAGAAAACGAATCTGAGATTTTCCTTGAATTGTTTTTTTTTCAGTTAGCAGGAGGTGGAATTAGTAAGTTTCTATTATCTTTGTTCTGCGGTTTCTGGTGGTGTGTAATTAGCAGGGTGGGATGCATTTTTCATTTAGAGCCAGGACATCAGTCTAAAGACTCATGTGCTCAGACGCTGACTGCAGCGGATGTTTAATATTTCCATGTGGGTGCGTGTCAAAGCCATCGGGGAGCCACCACCAGAAGACCTATCTCCTTGGAGGACTTTGGCTAACCAGGAAGACAGACAAGGCAATAATAATAATGCCTGGCATTGCACTTTACAGTTTATAAAACACTATTTAAGGCATTGTTGTAACCATGTCTTAGAAAAGTATACAAGTCAAGCAGGGGTCACAAAATAGGTAAAAACGACTCAAGCTATTTTAAGAGAAAAAGAAAAAGACACTATGTGAATGCCCTGTGATTTGGAGATATCCATTTCTTAGGTACCAGAATTAAAGTTCAGCAAGATCACGTGACTTGTCAAGGTGCCACAAGAGTAATACTAATGAAAGCGATCGATGTTCTTACTTCACACCCAGAGCTTGTTTTACTATCACACCCCAGATGCCTCATGGCAAAGAAAGGGGAGCAGGGTTAGGAGTCAGGAGGCCAGAGTTGGCAAGAACAGCACTTAGAAGTAAGTCTGTCAACCCCAATTGCAGGACTGGGTGTGGACATCTGGGCTCGTGGGCAGTGAGGTAGGCGGGGGGGGGGGGGTAGGGCGGACACCTGGGGCTGCAGTCAGCCTTGATGGAGGCACAGGTGCCATCATTAATGAGTGTTTCTGGCTTGTCTGTTTGCGAGGTTGTACCTGCACTGAGGGGCGTCTAGCTAGCTGAGCAGCTCAGCCAGCTGAACCAAGTCTGTCTCTGAAATGACCACTCAGATATAGCCTCGACCTTATAAAATAACTTAATGGAATTTTTCACTCTGATCAGATGGTTTCAGGACCAGCTTAGGATGACTGATGGCATTCCTTCGCCGCGCCCTCATCCACCCTCCACTACAGCTTGTTGGACTGGCTAGTGGCAGGATTTGAATGATGTTGCCTTACGGTTTGCATCTCTGTTGAACTTGGATGAATATCGTGGGACTTACATAAATTGTTTAACATAAAGCGTCAAAGTATTTTTGTGACTTTTCTCTATGTTGAGAGAACAGTAAGATAAAATAATGGACTTCATTTTAGAGAAAATCAGATAAATTGATCTTTTCATTTGTATGGATACTGGGAGCTTTCAAAGTCTGAATTGGAAAGATGAGCCCAAACTCATAACCAACTCACTGCTTTATGCCCCAGAAAAATCTCTGTGGAAAAGTGGTTTTATAGGAAATCTAAACCCGTCTCTCCATCCTGTAAAAAGATTGTGATCTTTATTCACAATTAAAGTGATAGGTTTATACGTCAATTAATACAAAGGCTCTAACATAGAAAAATAAACCCTGTGTTTGTGAAAACAGGACATTTCTTTAGTGCAGACTCTGGTGTCTGGCTGCCTAGGTTGGAATTCGACTCTGCCACTTACCTTCTGCATGTCTGTGGTCAAGTTACTTCACCTCCCTTTGCCTCGGTTTCCTTGTCTGTAAAATGGGAGTTACCTCATAAGGTGGTTCAGAATATTAAGTTAGTTAATTTACATGAAGTGTTAGGGGGCCTACACATGGTAAATAATCAACAAATTTAGCTTTATTATTATTGTTACATTATAATTTCTTCATGCTGGATTATTGTAGTGGTTTCCCTTTTCTAGTTTCTTCCTTGCTTAAAAAACTCATTTCAATGAATAGCCTATATCATTCCCCTACCCAAAAATTCACATTGAGAAGATCCTGTTACAAAAGAAAGTGGAAGACACTTTCACATATTTTATTTTTCACGTGTAATAGGTAACTGAATCAATGTGCTGTGCATGTAGAAACTGTCTAGATTATTGAGGCCAGGGTGGGGGAAGCGAAGAGGGCAAAAGAGAACGTGAAATTTTAAGAAGATTGTTAATATGTATTCAGAATGAGATTAGTTTGAAAAGGTAACAGAATCCTACTTCATAAAATAAGTCATTAAATTCTTGACGGGCATTTTTCTACCCAAAACCCCTTGGTCATTCTGACCCAGCCTTGGAAGTATCAAAGAGTAAGAAAGCTGTATGTAGCCATTTTGACTATGAGTGTATACTCATAAAAATAAGTATACACTTTTAAAGATCATGATGTCTAATAAAAGGTTTTATAGAAGCACGCAACCATATCAGGAAGGGTTGTTAAAAATAAAATATTGTTGTCTTCCCACAGTATATATTTATCGACCTGAATGTATATAGTTAAAGTGGCAAAATAAAACCCTCAATATGATAATGATTTAGGAAGTTTTTAAAGTAAGAATTGCTGCCAGAAATTAAATAAGCTTGTGGATACCACTATTTCCTTGGTCTCTATAAAAAAATAAATATATTCACTTACATACAATATTTTTAGAATAAGAGATGATGAGAAATTCTGGACATGAGTCCTGAAAACCATGCCTGTAATTAGCTCAACTTTCTCATTAGTGAATGCTGCTTTTTAAAAAGTAGGAGATTGCCGAGAATAATAGCTTATCTAATTGAAGATCATTATAAACAAATTAGACAGTGTTTGTGAATTGTGCTAATGACGCATGTTAAATGTATGAAGTGATATTCTGGTGCAGAAATACGGTGTCTGTCTTTCACATTTGAAATGATTGTTGTTTTCTATTACATATGTATTGTTCCATTTTTTATATGTCTGTCATTTGGGGGATAGGGAAATTGCAAAACTAGTGTTGTGCTTTAGGAGAATTAATCTAGTAAACTAGTATGAATTGGTTGAGTAAGCAAAGGAAGGTCTTGATGGAAGATCCTTTGATGAAGGGAAGGGTAAAGGCTGTAAAGAGAATGCTAAGTTTTATTAATATTTAATTTAAAATGTCATGCACCAGGTGTTGATTCAGCAGAATTTTATCATTAAGGATAACATGAAATGTCAAAGGGAAAAATCCATTGTTAAAGGATGCTAACAAAAATATATTAAACCTCAAAACTAGCTTAACAATTAATAAAACTTTTGAGGATGTCTTCTATGTAGGGAATTTAGAGCACGTTATCACGATGCAGAGCTCTGAAGAAATAATACAGAAGAAATTTAAAGGAAAAATAATGTGAAATTATCATGAATTATCTTCTTGCAAATGTGTCCATCTGTGTGACTCTGTGGCATGGATCCAGTGACGCCCCTCCCGTCCTCCCCAGTTGTTGTCCTTTCTCAGGAACAGATGGCCAAACCTGCCTCACATGCCTCCCTCTCCTGAAAAAAGTCCGCCTTCTTCCCAGATCACACTCTGGCCCCCAAGTACACTCCCACAAAAATGAGTTCAGCTACACCCTTCCCAAATAAAAAGAGAACTCCAGCCCAGGAGGGCAGTTTCATGGGCTGTGCTAGGTATCAGAAGGTGTCAGGAGAATGGCCCCTGGGCTTTTGTCTTTTCTGGCTCCTGGAAACAAAGAATAAAGGAGGAATTGGACTTAGCATGGGTGATTCTCAAAAGTTATACATTTAGTTCAGCCTCATAACAGTAACAGATGAGTTGACTTAAAAAAAAAAGTTAATAGTTTGGGATGGTTGTAATAGCTCCTTGTAATAGGTGGTAAAAGAGTTTTGTGGATTGAAGCCAAACTTACCTTCAGTGGAAAAGCACATGAAAGTAATTGCTCAGAGAACTTCTACACCAAAGAACAGTTCATGACATTTTAACACGATAACTGATGGTGAAATGCCATTTGAGAATTAATCTTTAATCCATAAGGGCTAGAAAGATGAGAGAGAGAAAAGGAAAACTTCTTTTATCTGGTTTTGGAATGAAAAACCAAAATCCTGGGGGAGCTACAGTTTCCCTGGAAGTGCAGGCACTTCCCTGAGAATGTGCTCTGATGAAAAGAGAGCTTTTTAAAAGATGCGCTTTAACATACATCCTCATGTGTACTTCTGTGTTTTTACTGAATACCTTTATGCTATTTCTGTTAGCATATTATTCATCATTGTTTTAAAATTTGGCATCTAAAATTATCCATATATTTGACAATTCAAAGAGGATAATTGTAAGTTTCTCTTCTCTTCTTTTTTTATTATGCAAAATGTAATGAAGGCACGTTTTCTATTTCTGCAAACACGGTATCAATCATTTTTGCTGTTCCTGCATATTTTGCTCCCACCTTTAAAGGCTGCTGTCCCAGGTGCTTTGTCTCCAGGGCCCAGTGATGGTTTTATAATGCTGGGATCAAAGCTCAGTGATTTAACTGCAGCCATTTTAAGGTTATGGCCCAGAAAATACTAATCAAAAAAGTTAATAAAATGAATAAAATGGAAATTGAGAGGAGCATTTCTTAGTCTTGCTCTTCGAGGCTTCCTGCTTAAAATGCTAATCAGTGTTTATTCATTTGACAAACATCACCAAGTACCCACTATAGGGCTGGAGGTAAGAGATATGAATAACATAGTCCTTGCCTAAAAAGTTTACACACAACTAAGTACAGTAGGTTGACATTTCAACAAGTTATTATAGCTCTATGTGAAAAGTGCTATATAACAAGAAAAAGAGACAAAGCTGTAGCAAATAAGAATATTTCAATACAAATGAAAGTAAAATTCAGGGTGTCCCAAATAGCAAAGCTAATTTATCAGCTTACATAACTAAAACAGATATTTCTGATCCAGGATGAGAATGGATCTAGCAGCTCAAAGTATGACAAAGGTCCTGGCTTCTCTTTATCTTTCTGCTCTGCCTTCTACAGTGCAGGTAATCTTATGGGCTTTATTGTGTCTCCCCAAAATTCATATTTTGAAGTCCTAACCCCCAATGCCTAGGATGTGGACTGTATTGGAGATAGAGTCTTTAAAGATGGGATTAAGTTAAAATAAGTCATATGGATGACTCTCCCATCTCACTGGTGTCCTTATAAGAAGAGAAGATTAGGACACACACACGTAGAGAGGGAAAGTCATGTGAAGGTGCAGGGAGAAGACAGCCACCTACAAGTCAAAGACAGAGGTCTCAGAAGGAATCAACTCTGCTAATACCTTGATCTCATATTTCTAGCCTCCAGATTATGATAAAGTAGGTTTTTGTAGTTTAAACCACCAGTCGGTGCTTAGTTATGGCTACCCTAGCAAACTAATACAAGATACCATTACAAGCTCCACTGTGGTTTCCCTATCAGCTCCTGGCACCATTGTTAGGGCTACAAAATACCATCAGCAGTTGCAGATTTTACAGCTTCTCAAGACGTCATCCAGGTACAGCAAAAGAAGGTGTCTAACAGCTCTCCACAAGGTTAGGATTCTTACTCTCCTGTTCCTTTGTCTGACAGTGGCTGTGCTTGGGAATGGGATCCATGGATTGGCTTAAGCCAACCAGAACCCACTCTGAGTGGGTCATATCCATCCAAACCACATAAGGTTAAGTCCCCAAAGGAAAATCAAGATACATTAGTGAGATACAGATATGGAGATAACCAACAAATTTTCAAAGAAAGGGATCAAATAACTCCACCTGGGAAAGCTGAGCAAAAGCAGCCTCAAGGGGGATTAGGATGGATTGTGGAGAATTAATAGATGTTCACCTGGTAGAGAAGAACTCAAAGGACAGTCCAGACAAAGGAAACAGTTCATGCAAGGTAACAGAGGGCACAAAAGTCCTGTTGTATTTGGTAGGGTGATTAATTTGTCCCAGTTTGCCCAAGACTACAGCTATTTCAGAACAGAAGTCCCACATCCCAGGACCCCCTCAGTCCTGGAAAAACTGAGATGGTTGGTCACTACATTTGGGGAGTTATGAGCAAGGTTTATGGGGCAAAGTGTCTGGAGATTAGATTGGGAAGTTTGGCTGAGACTAATTGGGAAGGGTTTTTCATGCACACTAGTCTGGACTAGAGAGAAAATCTGTAGCGTTCTTCTGCCATGTTGTAAAAGTAACTTGCAGGACATTATTCCACAGAGCGTGAAGGGACTCCGTGTTAATAACATGAATTTCATGGACATTTTGTAATTTGACCGATTTTAGGAAGTTCATGGAACTTGAGGGCTATATAGCATCTGGGAACAGCAGAGTTCCAGGCCAACAATTCTGACTCGGAGGCACTGATCCCTGGCGTCAGAGGTCAGCACTCTGCTGGGCACATCATGAGGGTCCATAAATACTACTTGATTCTTGGTCAGCAAACTTACCTTCATAACTGGAATTCCCTCTTTGCCTTCAACCACTCAATCTGTGTACCTGTCTCTTAAAACTGTCTCTCTCTTTCTCTGACTTCTTCATGTCTTCATTTCCAGTTACCCACCTGTGGACTCAGACTCATTATATCAGCCACTAACTGCTCTTCTTCCCTCCACTATGGCCTCTTTTGCCCACGGCTTCACCTCTGCTGAGAATGCTACCGTTCTCCTGGTCGCCCAAGCCCACCCTATGGAATACATTGCAGCCACTGAAAAGAAAGAGCTTGAATAAAAAAGTAGCAAGTAGTGGATATTTAGAAGGATTCCATATTCATAAAAATAACATATATATATTGGGAAAGTGTCCAGAAATATATATACACCAAGCTCTTAAGCTAATAATTTGAAGATTCTGATGGGAAATTGGGGGGGGGGGTCCTTTTACTTTATATTTTACTAGGATTTTATTTTAATCCTTTTATTAACCCTTTTATTTTCTGTTGTTTAAATATTTATAGAAAAAGCGTATCTAACTATTTTCCAAATAAAGATCACAGACGGTCGTTGTATGCAGATCAACATAAAGAGCAATAAAAAACCATGTGAAGTTTCAGCACCAGCGGTACCACTGTTAGCAGGGCACTCTGGGAAGCAGCCTGCCAGCCGTCCCCGGGCCCCTGGGGCGATGCAGACGCACAGCCTGCAGCCTGGGGCGCACAGCCTGGCCTGCCGCCCTCCCCGTCTGATACCCGCAGTGTTGCAAAGCCCTCCTGCCACTCGTGCATCTGCAGGGTCCCTGGACCCTGTCCCTCTCCTTTTCCACTGCCATCACCCTTGTTGAGCGCTCAGTAACTCACCCCTGCTCTGCAGCCACACCCTCCTAATGGCTCATTCCTTCCCTCTTTCCCTCCTTGCATCCAGTCTCCCCACAGCCTCCAGATTACCCGTTCTAAAACCTGGCTCTGATTCTGTTACTGCCTTCAGGGACTCTCCAACACATAAAAGAAATGCCAAACTCCACGATATGGACTGAAAGTAAACTTTTCATTGTTCCCTTGGGAGCTTTTCTTCCCCTCAACTCTACCTCATATTGTTTTCTCTGAGAGGAATACCATCTCACTCAGACATTTCCCACCCATTAAAATTCCCCTCCTCCACATCCTTGCACAAGTGTGAGAAAATGTTTCCACAAGGATGTTCATTGTAGTCAAGTCTATGATAAGGAAAATTAAAGCCAACTCTAATGTCCACCAATGAGGGGCTGATTTAGTAAATTATAGTCCATGCGGTTTTTCAGTGGAATACTGTTCTGCTGTTAAAATGATATAGATATCATTTTATTATACAGACATAGGGAAAAGTCTACAGAATATTATCAGTCAAGAAAGTAGGTTATATACCAGTTTATAAATGCTTTTTCAGAGGTAAACGGAGGTAAACTAGGTGGTTGAACCTGTACTTTCTTCCTAGTACTTTTCTACTTAATTTGAATTTTTATAAATACAACCACAGTTACAGAAGTTACCATTTGTTGAGGGTTATTTGCCAGGCACTGCGCCTGGTGTTTTACATAGAATAATTCATTTAGTTCTTACATCCAACCTTTGAGGAGATTATCATCATCGCTGTATTATAAAAGAGTAAAGTGAGGGTTGTGGGGTGAAGAGATAGTCCCAGGGTCACACCGCTAATCACAAACAGAGTTAGAATTCAAACCTCTGTGTTTCTGACTCCAAAGACCATACTTACAAGTCATGTTATATTACAATGAGGTATCATTTTTACAGAAAGAATAACGCTACTAAAATACATTTTTGCATTCTTATAAGTTCACACTCAATTGCTTTCTTCCTCAAAATCTTCTCTTGTCCCCATATCCAGAAGCATGATGTGGTAGGAAGATGAGAATAGAGTGAGAGACATATCAGATACCTATAGAATAGTTTTTAGTTCTCAATATAAATAGCATCATTCTATATATTATACTATTTTATAAATGTATCTGGCTGTTCATACATAAAAATGCATCCTGGACATCTTCCCATAACTTTATGTCTCAATCTTCCTCATATTTATTAACAGTTTCATAATAATCTATTGTATGGATGTGCTGTAGTCATTTAACTGCCCCCACCTCATGGGTGGTCATTTATGTTTATAAATTTTGCTATTATAAACATACCAGAATGAGCATCCTCACTTAAATCTATGCTTGTACACATATGAGACTATTTTTGAAGATGGATTCCCAGAAATGGACTTACTAGGTCAAAAAAAATTTTTTTTCTTTTCCTTTATCAGAACTCCAAAAAATTTTAGTTGTAGTGAGAGAATCTGATCTAGGAACCAGCTGGTTGGACTCTTCTGTGGCCTCTGTTCCCACTCACAACCTCCCCAGGTGTTGGCAACTGTCTGCACACTGTAGAGGAAATTTCCTTGTAGAGGAAAAGCGCACTGCACTGCGAATTGCCCGTCTTCTAGTGAGTTGTTGGTCACCCAGTTGCTGTGTGACCCTGAGCAGTAAGTGATGCCTCTGGTGACTTTCATTTCCTCTTCTGTAAATAAGATCCTTCCATCTACAGCAGTGTTCCTTAACTCTAAAGACCGGAATAACACTTAGTTATTCTGACTTCTTTGATTTTGAAAAATAACATACATGCCACAAAGGGTTATCTGGCCTCACTGCAAGTTCAAATGGTATGGTGATAAGACTGTATTAAAAACATTTATAAAGGTCCATGGTAAAGAGTTCATTATGGTTCATTAAATCCCCTCATGCTTTTATCCACTTTAGTTACTGTATTTCCTGTAAATGGGATTTATGCCAGGGCCACATTAACACCATTTCACATTGTACTGTACTATTACCCACTGAGCTTGAATCAATTGAATGAAAGAGGCCTTTCGAGTGTATTGATTTTCATTTATCCAAACTCATCTGTTTGCTTTGCTGCATGTTCATACGTTAGAGCAGCTCACAGCTAACCTGCTCCGTGGTGTTGCTTTTTTCTCTTAAGCATTTAATACTAGGATATGCATATGATAAATACTAGTGTAAGAATTGCAAACCATTCACTAGAAATACACTTTTCCAGGGATGGTATAAGGGCTTGGATCTCTTTCTCATGTCTAAAAGAACACTGCCTAAAGCAAAATACGACAGCCTTTCTTCCTGCATGAAGGCGGCCACCGTCCGTTCTCCCAGCCCATAGAGCCTAAGTCCAGGGAGCCTGCCTTCCTCCCCCTAGAAATAAAGCATGTTGTCAGGACAATGATTCTTCTAAGTGTAAAGTTTTGCTCACTGTCAGGAAGCAAAGTATTCTACTGCTGCTCTGCAAAGAAACACTCCTGTTTCTCTGATCAGAGATCAAACTGAAATCTGAACAAAAAGAAGTGTGCAATAGAGAAACAAACACTTTTATTAATTGTACATTCAGTTACAATGTGTCAATTTCTGGTGTATAGCACAATGTCCCAGTCGTGCATATACATACATATATTCATTTTCATATTATTTTTCATTAAAGGTTATTACAAGATATTGAATATAGTTCTCCGTGCTATACAGGAGAAACTGTATTTTTCTAATCTATTTTTATATATAGTGGCTAACATTTGCAAATCTCAAACTCCCAAATTTATCCCTTCCCATCCCCTTTCCCCAGTAACCATAAGATTGTTTACTATGTCTGTGAGTCTGTTTCTGTTTTGTAGATGAGTTCATAGTGTCCTTTATTTCTAAGATTCCACATATGAGTGATATCTTTTTTTTTTAATTGAAGTATCATCAGTTAACAATGCTGTGTCAATTTCTGTGTACAGCATAATAGTTCAGTCATATATATACATACATATGTTCCTTTTCATATTATTTTTCATTATAGGTTTCATTACTAGAAGATATTGAATATAGTTCCTTATGCTATACAGTATAAACTTGTTGTTTAGCTATTTTATATATATTAATATCTGAAAATCTCAAACTCCCAATTTATCCCTTCCCACCCCCTTCCCACCCTGCCAACCATAAGTTTAAGTTTGTTTTTTATGTCTGTGAGTCTATTTCTGTTTTGTAAATAAAGTCGTTTGTCCTTTTTTTTTTTTTTTTTTAGATTCCACATATAAGTGATATCATATGGTATTTTTCTTTCTCTTTCTGGCTTACTTCACTTAGAATAACAATCTCCAGATTCACCCATGTTGCTGCAAATGTAATTATTTTATTCTCTTTTATGGCTGAGTAGTATTCCATTGTATAAGTATATCACAACTTTTTAGCCAGTCATCTGTCGATGGACATTTAGGTTGTTTCCATGTCTTAGCTATTGTAAATAGTGCTGCTAGGAACATTGGGGTGCATGTGTCTTTTTGAACTAAGGTTCCCTCTGGATATATGCCCAGAACAGGATTCCTGGATCATATGGTAAGTCTATTTTTAGTTTTTTGAGGAATCTCCATACCGTTTTCCATAACACCTGCACCAAACTGCATTCCCACCAACAATGTTGGAGGGTTCCTTTTTCTCCACACCCTCTCCAACATTTATCGTTCGTGGGCTTTTGAATGATGGCCATTTTGACTGATGTGAGGTGATGCCTCATTGTAGTTTTGATTTGCATTTCTCTGACAATTAGCAATAGTGAACTTTTTTTTTCATGTGCCTATTGGCCATTCATATGTCTTCATTGGAGAATTGCTTGTTTAGGTCTTCTGTCCATTTTTGGATTGGATTGTTTGTTTTTTTCTTATTAAGTTGTATGAGCTGTTTATAAATTCTGGAGATTAATCCTTGTCTGTCTCATCTTTTGCAAGTACTTTCTCCCATTCCGTAGGTTGTTGTGTTGTTTTGATTTTCTTACGGTTTCCTCTGCTGTGCAAAAGCTTATAAGTTTAAGTAGGTCCCATTTGGAGAAACAAACACTAAATGCACATTTTGATGTCCTTTTTCTACGCTCCTTGCTTGATGTGTTTGTGTTTTGTATGTTTGATGTGTTGTGAGATTGTGTGACAGAGAGAGAGAGACACAGAGAGAAACCATTCATTTTGACCCAGAGTTAAGATTTTGGAAGTGGAAAGCATTTTAACAATTTTGATTGAATTGTTATGTTATTCACTGTATAATATTCACTGGATAAGAATATCTGGTGTGGAACTAAATGAGATGTCCTAGACTTATAGTAAATAGATCTTGAGTTCTGGTCAGGTAAATACTAAAATGTATTTACCTTGGGGAATAAATATTAGCTAAGGCAAAGCCAAGGCCATATTTCCTTTGAGTTGCAATAAATGTTTCCATACTTTGAAATAAGATTTTGTGTTAGAGCTAGTGATTAAACATTATCCAAGGCCACAGCAGGAACTAAAATTATCAGGCTAATTCTAAGGCATCTTGCTTTTATGCTTAATGCTGTAAAGGATAATCATTGTTGGTTTAAGCAAGATCTGATGGTAGATGTTGGCATGAATAGAGTTGACTAAGTCTGAGTCCTCATTGTGAAATTGAGGGTGAATGAAATTCATTTATGAAAAGGTTGAGTTATTGAATGTACCAATGAGCAGGCATTTACTGACTTGAATAAAATGAACAGTTAACTTTAACAAAAGTTGAAATATGACAATTGATTAATAATTGAGCTAATTGTTTTTCCTCATGCATTTTCATATCATGTACAGTGTCACATAATTTTTGAGAGATTTTTTATAGAAAAAGGTTTTTAGAAAAAAATTTTCCTTTCAAAAATAATTATATCATAATAAGTAATAAACATCTGACTGTGACTTGGTTAGGAACAAGGAACACTACAGAGATATATCTTCAAGAAGATTACAGTCTAATTGGGAAAAATAGCAGATACATGCAAATACGGTATTGTGCAGCTGTTAAAAACATGAGCTTTGGAATCTTAATAAGTTTGAATTCCAGCTCTGGTACTGTGACCTCGACAAGGTTTTCTGAGTCCTTAGTTTCCTAATCTATAAAAATGGGATGATAAATTTGATCTTATCAGATTGTAGTAAGAATGAAAAGTCTCTAAAGCACTGAAAAGGTGCCTGGAAAAAGGAGAGCCCTCCAGAAGTGGTAACTATTTTAATGATGTATTGTTTAGGTGACAGATGATAACTCGTGAAGGCAATTCAAGGAGGTACGTGATTATTGGATGTTAATGAAACAGAATATTTTGGCCTTAATTTCAAAGAAGAGCCCTCTAATGGATGGGTTGCATGGTCAGTCAGCTGTTTAAGGAAGAGATAGGATTTGAACTTGAGGTTGACAGAGGAATAGGGTTTTTATTAGTTGACACATAAAACAAGAAGTAATGAGCATTACAACTTCTAGTGAAATAGCAGTCATCTATTCAGCCATGGCCCCAAGTACATCCTCCTTAATTTTCTCTTCTTGATTAATTACCGTATTAATATTTCTCCAGATTTTTCTAATATTTTTTCAACCATTTCTTCTGGGTCTCCTTTGTTGGCACCTCTTCTTCGTCTTTTATTTCCCTCAAATGAAAAATAACTTTAAATAATGAATGAATAATATAAAGTAAGAAAAGTGAAAATCACCAAAAATCTCATCTTCCAGTTAATACATAACCCCCTATTAATATTTTGATGAAGTTCCTTCCAAACTTTTATGTATCTCTCCATCACTCTGCCTGTCGCCCTATTTGGGCATGCACACAGACACTCACATACTTATCTAATATGATCTAAATAAGATCACACTGTACATGCTTTTTGTAGTCTCATTTTTCTTTGAAAAATATGCAATATGCCATAAAAATTTTCCCATGTCAAAGAACAGTTTCTTTATATTTAAATGGGTTTATCACATCTTATTGTATAAATGTTAATACAATTTAATAAACTCTTTAAAAGCCATTTATTTGTTTCCAGTTTTCCCTCTATTAAAAAAAAGTGCCACAGTGCTATAGTGACCATCCCTGTACATTCATTTCAGCCCACTTATAGGATGATCTCTTTAAGAAAAATTCCTCAAAGTGGAATAGAGGGATCAAATAATATATGCACATTTACAATTTTGGTATTTAGAACCAGAAATGACACAAACCAGAAATGACACATAAATTCACCACGTTTTGTCATATAAGACTTTTTTTTAAGAACTGGCCCAATCTTAACTTTCATGAATAAATAACACAATTACCTTTTTAAAATTAATGTTTGAAACTAAAATTTTAAAAGTAGGAATACCTAATTAGAAATAGTTATGTGTAATTTTATATAGAGCAATGTCTGAACAATAGAAAACTTATGGAAAGGGAAAAAGTTATCAAATTGGTTTTGTTGTAAGAAGTCTTGCCAATTGAGCTAAGGAAACTTCTTACTTTAAACGCCTGACTTCACAATTAAATAAATTGACTTTCTAGCACAGTTGTCTGACATCTCGATGAGTTATTGTGGTATGTGGAACCATAGTGATCATTTTAAGTCACTTGTAAAGAGAACTTGTGAGCTTGTAACAGTTTAATCCAATCTGTGCAGTTCTCTCATGTCTCCTAAGACTATAGTGAATAACTTATGCTTTTAGTCATCACTTTCCTTGTTGTCATGTTTATGTAAGAAGCTTCCCGTCAATGTGACCTTGATGTTCCAAGTGTGGCTGCTTAGTGTGAAGTGTTTGGTTTCTCCACCCATCAGTACGAGTTGATTTTGCTAAATTTGGTTTATTTGTCAGATTCTATGTCACTTTTTAAATTTATTCTTAGTTTTATCAGCGTACACTCGATTTGATGATTCTGTCCTATTGGAATATGTGTTGTTTTGTATGACAATATAATTCTTAAATCCTGCAATTTCTTTATAACATTGTAGAAATTTTAGAACTAGAAAAATTCTGATCCATCATTTCCCAAAGTTTGGCCATCAAGGCATATATGCCCCCAGATGATAGTACCATATGTGTTCACAAAAAGAGAATATAAATAAGCAGATATAAGTTAATTTGGGAAATCCTGGGATAAATAGCAGATCTTTTTACTGAAGGATAGTCATGAACCCACGTGCTAAAATCCTGTATTCTATGCAACGATTCACAGACTGATTTGACCTTGATATTCATTTTTATAAAGTACCCATTAAAAGTATTTGTGTCACTAGGTAGGCAAGCACAGATTTAATCCAGTCTCTTCATTTTACATGTGAGGAAACAGGTTCAGGAAGGTTAAAAAACTGTGATATTCTAAAGAAAAATGAACTTAAATAATAAAATAAATTAATTTTAAATTGGCTGCAATCATTGCATGTTGAATATGTACCATCAGTCCGTACAGAAATACTGAGCACTTTTATTAAAGAATACAGAATTATTTACAACTCTATCCATTTGTAAAAAAGACTAATTTTAAAACTTTGTGACCTCTGGGAGCCAGTATTATTAGAAAAACATTCACTGTTAAATCAAAATATGAAAATATAAATTATTACATACATAAAACACAAATAAGAAGGTGAAAGGGGGAACTTTGAATCCCACGTGTCTTGAGGTGATGACAGAAATTTTCAAAATTGAGGTATAGGGAAGTCATCCTGACTTATCCATGATTTAACTTAAACCTTATGCTAACTGGAACAGTCTGCTTTGTGGCCTATCAAACATGCATTGTACATTTGCTTTAACCATTAAAGAAAAGAATGCATTTAAAAATCAAATTGGAGTAACTGTGGTTCAGGCATCAAAAATGGATCTGGGTGGGGGTTGTGGGTTGTGGATGTGGCTTTAGACATGTTCCTGCATCCCTGAGAAATTGAATTTTCTGAAATGTATCAGATTCAAGGACAACACCAACCATTCTCAAAACAGTATCTGCTGGCAGCTGCCAGCTGTAGCCTTACCCTCTCAAGGTCCCCTCTTGCAACTTTGCAACCATTTTGTACCTCAACCAATCCTTGCTTAATAAGACCTTTAGTCTTGCTAGCTCCAATTATAATTCTCAACAGACAACTTATATAATTTTGCAGACTACCCCATTTTGTAGTCTGGCAGAACCCAGTTCAAGTGCTTCTTGAATCTGTGTCTCCTGGGCTATAGTCCTCAGTTTGGCTCAAATAAAACTCTTTTCTGTTCCTATTATAGATTTTTTATTGATTATTTTTGTCAACAGAGTTATAATGGAACATGGTATGATGGAAAAAGCAACCTGGATTGAATTATAGTACTGCCATTTATTAGCTGTGTGACATTGTGAAATTTCCTCATTTCTCTGAGCTTCCATTTCCTCACTTTAAAAGTAGTAGTAATGGCAATAACTATTTGAAAGTATCATTTAAAAACATCTTGTTCACATGGGCAACAGAATTATACTAGGTTAAAAATGTGTATCCTGTTTGAAGAAAATTACATGTACACACACAATAAAATAAGACTTTGAGAAATGTAAGAGCTATAAATGATTTATTTTCCTGGCTGAGAAGACTAACTGCCAAAAAATATCCTTTTCCTCACTCTTAAATATATATATAAAAAGAGAGATAGAGAGAGAGGGAGATTGATTTAGATATATAGATATAATATAATCCCAATCAAATTCCTGATAGGATTCTTATTAGAACTGAACAATGTATTTTTGAAAATTCAACTGGAGAAAGAACAGTTGTCTACACAAAACCTAGGATGCAAATGTTTGTTGCAACATGATTCATAATTGCCAAAAGCTATAAGTAGCCCAAATGTCCATCAGTTGGTGAATGGATAAACAAATTGTGATACATCCATACAATGTGAGTACTACTCATCAATAAAAAGGGATGAAGTAATGATGTATATACAACAAAACAGAAGACTCTCAGTAGCATTGTGTTAAGATAAAGAAGTCAGACTCAAAAGGTTTACCTAATATATGATTCCATTTATATGGCATTCTGGAAAAAGGCAAAACTATAGGGAAAAAATATCAAACTAGTCATTGCCTGGGGCTGGAGGAAGAAATTGGCTACAAAAGGGCACAAAGGAACTTTTGAGGATGGTACTGGTTATATGACTATGTAAGTTGGTGCAAATTTATAGTACTATATACTGAGAAAGCATCAGTTTTACTGTATGTAAATTTTACTGAAATAAACAACAAAACAAAACATACACACATACTTTTTTTAAAAGTAAGCTATTAAAAGTCCCTTCTGGAATGGAGTTGTTTGCCTGTATTCCTACAATATGTTAAAATGTATTTGAAAGAAAAGAATTAAAGCAGTGTCTCGTTTACAGGAGGACAGACAGATCACTAGTAGAGAGGAAATTAGCAGAGTCAGCCCCATTGTACGTGATAATTAAAGATCTTGTGAAAAGAGGTCCCACCAATATAATGGGGAAGAGAAAGATTCTTCAGTAAATTATTGTAGATTACTAACTGGTGAATGCTTTTTCAACTTCGAACTGACACCTCATGAACAATAAAATAAGTTTCATTACTTAGTCAGTATCAAATCTTAAAAATAAAATCATTTGCCAGGACTCTAGAAAATTTAGAAATATTATAAGTAAATGACAAAAATAGGTCCAACTGTCTAGAACATATATTCTCATATAAATAAAATCTTAAAAAGAAAAACAATGGGTGAGTAAAAGAAGGTATTCCCAACAAACACAGCAAGAGTTACAGGTTTGCAATCCTACAATATAATTAGTAATAAGAAAAAATATTAAAACTCTGCAATAGATTGTGCAAAATACTTAATCACATCAGCCACAAAAAGTAAACATAACTATCAAACGAAACATGGAAATATTTGAATATGATAAATGGAAGAAAAATGCACATTATTTTGATTACAGCATGCTAGTCTTTTATGTGTACAATAACATTGATGAGCTCTTTTCTTGCTGCTAATGGTAGCAGCGTTTTTATACATCCCACTTAGAAAGATACTTCTGAAATATAAAAGCGTTCCCTCTTCTGGTCATATTTTACCTTATTAATATTTCAAATAAAGGAAAACAATATTTAGTTAAAGATATTCATGGCAACATTATTTATAACAATGAGAAAGTGAAATCAATTTAATGTTAACCCTTGTACTAGATAGACTAGTATGCAGTCATTACAATTTTAATTATGCACACAATAAAACAGCATGGGAAGCAATTATTATGATCTTAAATGAAACAAGCATAATACACATTTTACACATATTATCTACTCAACTATGCTTTTAGAGCCATGCAGTAGAGAAAAAAGACAGAAAATACTGCTTAAGGACAACAGCAAATGCTTATACAGCTCACACTGTGCCAGGCAGTGTTCTAAAATCTTTATGTGTATTTGTTGACTGAATCCTCACAATGTATGACTTCCATTTTGCCAATAAGGAATTGTGCTACAGAGAGGTCAGGGAACTTGCTGAAAGTCACATAGTTATAAAGGGCAATTTCTGGTATTTGAACACAGGAAGTCTCTTAACTGTTATCCTATAAAACCTCAATGTGCTGTACTACCCGAAAAAAAGTGGATATAGTTGTGTTAGGTTGTAGTTGTGTTAATACTACCTGTGGCTTTTATTTTCCAACCTTTCTGTAATCATCTTAATTAAACATACACTTCAAAATGTTTACATGGGAGGCATTTGAGGGCTTCAGGGGAAGGGATGGAAAGTGTGAAGGAGAATGAAGGAATCACAACACCAGTCTATACCAAAAGAAACTGCCCACAGGCTACCAAGCTGAGGGATCCACAAGTCCTTCTGACCTGAGCAGCTGGGAAGCCAGTGTGTGCTCTGTGTGAGTATATGGGGATAGGGGAATGGGAACGTTTCCCTTGCTTTTTGATTGGGTCTCCCTCGAAGTCAATTAAGATTTAGTGGAAGGACCAAGAATATCCTGTAGAATCACAAAGTGGATTGTGACGCAGTTGAGTCAAATGTTTGGTCCTCTCTGATTCACCTTGGTTCACTCATATTAACACAGTAGGTAGCAAAAATTTTGAATTACTAGTCCTGGTGCATGGTCATTATTTTGTATCATAGAGAAAAACAAAATACTGGATGTGGTTCTGTTTTTTCAGTGAACTCAATAAAAAACACATTGCCCCAGGTCCATCTGGAAGAGTGACACCGGTTGTATGAATAGCTATAGGCCAAATTACTTATTAAAGTTCATCAGAAGACTATTGACTAAAATTGTGTAATTTATCACCAGTTATTGAAAAAGATACGAGATAATTTGCTGTCAATGCTTTAGGCTGCAATTGGGGGGAAAAAATCAGAAATATAAAAAAAATTGCCTATTTTTTTTTAAATGTCAGTAGGCAAAAAACAAGCATTGACTCTCATACTTTGTCATCTAAATATAAAGCGTGTTTCTTTTTTGGCAGAAAACCCAGCAATTCCTGTAATAAAAGTTACCCTGGAGGATATGTAAGAATAAGCTTAGAAAAACGTGAATAAAAGAAATCATAAAGAATTTCTTGGAGCTATAGTTGTTGGTCATGAGGATTAGGTTTGATGGGAAAATATATCCTTTGGGAACTCCTATTAATTCTTAAAAGCAAATTTCACTACACCCTGTACAATTGTTCCAGTGCGTCTGATGCTGAAAACCTATTTTTATTGAATTTAGGAAACAGAGGTTTGTAATGCCCTAAAATCTACCCTACAGGAAGATTTTAAACATGCAGACAAAAAGCCAAACAAACAAAATCACCAAAACATCAAAAATCTAAAAATTCATAAACATAGAATGGGTAAAGCATATGGATTTGCAAACATTCTACTTTTGACTTATCCACGTGCTGAATTTCAAAGAGATTCAGTGAAAACAAGAAGAAACTGGTATGGCTAATATTTCAAGTGCTAAGTAGTTCATATAACATATTTTGAAAAGATGATTTACTTTGTGAATAGTTTGATTCCCTCCTTTTCTTCCACCCCAATGGTCTTTTAAGCTGAAGTACAGCCTCTTATTCCAAACTGTAGGTTAGAATTGTCTCTAAAGAAAAAAATGTTTGGTTTCTGATAGACATTGGTTCACTCTGAAAACAGGCTATTTCTTATCTCTTAAGTGTATTGATCTCCTCTGAAGCTTTTTTGGTAATAGTCTCCACGATCCATTTGATGTCCTAGAGTTCTGTTATCACAGATATAAACCCAAAATATCCCAGTTCATAAAGGACCTCTAATGCCTCAGTGATTTGATTTTATAAATGTGATTTCAGCTCTGCCTTGTTTCTGACCATTTCATAGACTCTGTCAGACCATGGAGTCTTTTAGCAAACTTTAAAATTTCTGAAAGCAACACAATTAGGTAAGCTGGACTCTGCCTGCAAGGTGTGTTCCTAGTAGTCTTTGGTCAGTAGATTTTCACCATCCCGAAAGTTATGTGTCAAAACATGCTACAATTGGAGAAGCATTTTTAAGGCCCTGATTTAACAGAATATCCTAAAAAAAAAAAAAAATTAAGCATATAGGGGTTAACTTTAGTTTTGTATTCCAGAAATTTTAATCTCCAAAACTCATTATTTCAAAACCTTTCTAAACTATATCCTGATTCAGTTTTTTAACAGTAACAGAATAAAGATGTCTAGACATAGAAATAGAAAGTATGAGTGGGGTCCCAGACTCATGCCCACGGAAGCCAGGCAGGTGACATGAAGGGATGAATCCCAACCGAAGTTAGATAAGGTGGTGGGGAGCTCTAAGGCACATGAAGGACTGGAGAATTCACGTCCCACCTAGTGGCCAAATGAAGTCCATCCACTGGCCAAATCTGGCCCCCAAGGGACACCAATCAGAGATCTCCAGGCCAGATAGTCAAGCTGAATGTGTCCTGTACCCATCCCAGGATGTCTCTTGACTATTACTTTTAAAATTAAGCTTTGACTACAATGAGATACCATTTCATACCTACTAAGATGGCTATAATAAAAAATATGGACAATAACAAGTGATAAGGATGCAGAAAAATCAGAACCCTCATACAATGCTGGAGGGAAAATAAAATGATGCAGCTGCTTTGGAAAACAGTTTGGCAGTTCCTTGAAAAGTTAAACATGGAGCTACCGTATGACCCAGCAACTTCACTCCTTCAGAAGTGAAAGGAGTTCACTTCACAGAATAGAAAACATACATTCACACAAAATTTTGTACACTGACGTTCATGGCAGCATTATTCATAGAAAAAGTGCAGAAACAACCCAAATGTCCATCAACTGATAAATGGATAAACAAACTAGGGTATATATCATACAATGAAATATTATTTAGTCATAAAACAGGAATCAAGTACTGCTACATCATGGGTGAATCTTGAAAACATTGTGCTAAGTGAAAGAAACCAGACACAGAAGGCCACATATTGTAGGATTCCGTGTATATGAAATATCCAGAACAGGTGAATTCATAGAGATAGAAAGCAGATTAGTGGTTATCAGGAGCTGGAGAAAGAGAGGAATGGGAGAGGATTGCTAATGGGTACAGGGATTTTGGGGGAGAGTGAAAAAAAATGTTCTGGAATTGGATAGCAGTGATGGTTGCACAACTGTGATTGTACTAAACACTGCTGAGTTGTACACTTTAAAAGAGTGTATTTTATCATATTTAAATTGCATCTCAATAAAAAAGAACTAAGCCTTGACAAGACCTTATTTACTTACTAGTTTTACTGTTAAAAGCTTCATGCTGACAAATATAGAACGTCCCCTCCTCAAACCCATGACCCATCTTTGAGTTTCTTGTTTTTAAATTTTTCATATATGTGGTCTCACTTCTGTATCTCTTTTTGGCAACTTCAAAACTATTGTTCCATTATCTGGGAGCCACTCCAGTTGGAGGTGACTAGGAAAAGAAAAATTTGAGAACTGGGAATAGGAAAAGGAAGGAAGGCAAAAGTTACGGAAGGAGTTGAAACTTTTATAGTGAGGTCTTGGGAGAAATAAAGGAAACTGTGGGCAAGTAAACCAGGCAGGGATCTGCACTTCTGCATCTGGAGGAAGGCAGACGCTAAGCTGTGTAAGCCAGAGACTGAAGGGCTGTGTCTTGAAGCTGCCACTCGAGGCCTGGGTAGGATGTAAGAAGCCTCTAAAAGTCGACAGCTCAGAGCTGGAAAAACTCAAAAGCATCTTAGGTTGAAGGGCCAGCCAGAGAAGAACTATGCGTCCCAGTGGGTGGCCCATCTGTGACTATTCCATATGACGTATAGGCACTTTAATGAGACTTTAAAGGAGAATCTAAGACGTTTCAAGGCAGTCAAGGGCTGGTCAATCAAAATCGGTTGAATTGTACTCACTGGTGTTAACTTTTGATGTACAGCATGTTTGATAGGCTCTTGAGGTCACCATGGCTTGAGTTCTTTGTCTTCAATATTTATAATCCCTTTAAACTCCACCCCCAGCCCTATTTTTTCTATAAGGTCTTAAATTCCTCAACTGAAGATTCCCTTATAGAGGGCTTTTCATTCATGATTGGAGAGGGAATTGCTGTCTTTGGCTGACAGAGGTTCTAAATAGCTGAGTACAGCAAGAGCAGATTCAGTGGTTTTAATTTTTATTGAAGCTATTGATATGCACTATAATGCATGGATTGTATTACCAGAAACAAAACAAAGCAAAACAAAGGCTAGCTCTATTTGTGAAAAAAATGGGCATTTCCTAAAGTCCTAACATAAAGTATTGTCATAAATTATGGCAAATATATATAATGAGGTGTTAGGCAGCATTGTTTTAAATGATGTTTACAGAGGTTTTAAAAGCATGTGGAAATCCACACATATTAATATAATATTATGCCAGAAAAACAGATTGTCAAATTTTATATATTATGCTATTATGCATGTTATATATTATGCATCCAAAAAAGTTAAGAATAGAGACTAGAATTTAATGATAAAGTTTTAGCAGTGATTGTTTCTATGGAGTGGGGTTACTAATGATTATTATGTTCCCTTTCATATCTTTCTGAATTTTTCAAATTTTCTCATGTATCACTTTTTTAACTCAAACCTTCCCCCTCTCCAAATATTTGATAAAATAGAGTTCAAAACAATCTAAAATCTGGATCTGGGAATGCTGAATTTCCCAGGTGCTACTGGCATAGTTGTGGAGCATACACAAAAAGGCTAAGACAGCAGAAGTCTGTATTCAGCATGTGGAATAGCCTTTATGTCATAAATCTTGCAATATCCGAAGAAAGCTGTGCCTCTTTTTTTCCCACATATGGTCAGATTGAAAGTGACTGTGGTTAGACAGGTTGCTTAGCTTTAAAATAATCAAGTCATTTATTTTTCCAAATAGTAGGCAACTAGTTGGCTAGTTTGTTTTTATTTGATTCAATTACATTTTACATGGAATATTTAGACATTCAAGCCCTATCTTAAAAGAAAGATTTCCCTGAATGTCAGGCCAACTCTTCACCTGCATTTCACAGATAGGAAAACTGAGGCCCAAGGCAGTTAGTCAACTGGCTGTAGGGCAGGAGTCTGATTAGTGAGAGAGTGAAGACTAGACTCCACTGGTCCTGACTTGGCAGCTGATGGGGTCTATGGAGAAAGAGATGACAGATAAAAAATGATTAACATAATTTGAAAGTTAGCTGCTTTATTCGTTGAAGAGTACTTGAAATAACTTACCATTTTCTGATAATTAACATAAATATCTACCAAAAAAAGCTATGTATTTTTGGTCAGAGGAAAAGCTAGGGGAGAAAAGACTCAGCAACCACGAGGCTATGTGTGTAGGAGACAAAAATGATCCCAAGCACCCATGATTCATGTTCAGATCACCCCGGAGAGGGATGGTTTCCTGGTCCATGTGGACTAATGGTCACTGAGCTTCTGTAGTGTGCTGGGGTCTATCCGAGGCTCCTTTCCCTATAACTTTTCTTGGAACCCCACAACCATGCTATGCAGAAGATATTTCCAGCCATGTTTCAGAACTGGGGAAACTTACTATGCTCAGAGAGGGTATGAAGATTTCTCAGGGTCACTCAGGTAATTACTAGCCAACCCAGAATTCCCATGTAGACCGTATGACTCTGAAGCCCACCACCCACCTGAACAGAGAGAAAAAAATGGCCCTGTTGGCTAGGCCCTTCAGTCACCAGCACCCCTGAACATGGCACTTTCAGCCACCTGCCTCACTCGTAGCTGCTTGGGTGGATTCTGGCAAAAATCATTTTTCTTTGAGGTTCAAAATAAAGAATGCTGCACCCTGAAAGAGACAAGAATAGAAGACAGTTCCCGTTTGGTCCAGTGTTTGTGATGGTGTCTATCACTATCTCCTGCCTCACTTTTCTCACAAATTTCTAGAAACTATTTCTCCCTCAGAAGATGCCATCACTAGTATTTGTTCCTAAGTGTTTACCCAGTAATTGTTCCATATCTTCCCTCAATACCAAAACTTAGTGAAGTAAGTATAATTTCCTTAACTGTTTCTAGGCTGACTTCAGTTTAAACCATGGCTTATTCAGAAGGGGTAAGATGGATAATGGTTTGGGAGAATTTAATCTAGTTTCTGTATAAGATACTGTACACCCCTCCCCACAGGAGAAAGAACACTGCAGCCACTCTCATTTAATGTGGACTACTTCTAACATTTCACTCTTCCTTGTTCCCATCCTCCTCTTTGGTTAAACCAAGTCCCTTCACTGTGTACAACTGGCTTATGATGACCAGGGCAAAAATAGTTCACCTTGATGTCTGTTATAACCGGCTTCGTCAGCACCATCTGTGATCTTACAAGAAATGCAAATTCTTAGGCTCCACCCTGGACCTACTGGATCAGAAATTCTGGAGATGGGAGCCCAGCAAACGGTGTTTTGAAAAGCTCTGCAGATGATTATGTACTCCAAGTGTGAGAGCCACCTGCATATAAATTATTTCCTTTTTTTAAAAAAAATGTTTTTAGGTGATATAGACCAGAGCTCTAAAAAGATCACCAATAGTGAACCTAGTAACCTAGTTCTTGCATATTCAACAACTAAGGTCAGCAGATAAAATACAAGATGTCCAGTTACACTTGAATTTCAGATAAACAGATTTTTTTAGTGTAAGTGTGCCCCATACAATACTAAGGAAATAGTTACACTTAAAAAAAAGTTGTTTATCTGAAATTCAAATTTAACTGGGAGTTGTGTATTTTTATTTAGTAAATCTAGCAACCCCATCACCAATCCATTCTTCTACCAGTGGGCTCTGAGAGGTGGGAGTAACTGCAGTCTGGTGGGTCCGGATGGCCTCCTTTGTTTTCATCCTGCAGCAGGTCAAGCTGGGAAGAAAGCACCATGTAATTCACGCCTGTGCCTTTTATAAGCACTTGGCTGCATGCTGTGATTTGGGAAAACAGTATTTACTACACTTAACATTACTCGTTTATTTTGTATCACAGAAAAGGATAATGCCTTTCTCCCCCGTTTAACCTAATAGCCTATTAGAAAAGCACAAGGTATCCTCCCCAAGAGTCCTTCTAGGGAATTTCAGAAAAATCAAGCAGAGTGAGACAAAATAAGATGGAGGTTGGGGAGGATGGTTTGTTAAAGTGCAGAGTGGTAGCTAGCACGCCTTGAATGAGCCAGGGCTAAGTTTTGGGTTAAGTTGTGTGTGTGCGTGTGCATGTGGCGCGCGCATAGGTGTACGCTCAGAAGGGTGGGAAGGAATCAATACATGATTAGGAAACTGATACTTACTGGGTTCCTACCGGTGTCATGCATTATGCATGAGTCTTTATATAAATTACGTTTCATCTTGATGCTGTTACAAAAGCATTCCCTGAGAAAGGAATGTTGGAGACAGGGGAGCTCAGCACTGACGTCACGGTACCCCTCCCAGTGCTGCCTGTGCTTCTTCATGAAGCCGCCATCTCTGTCTTGCCCACTTAGGTCAAAGAGTGCGTCTATGTTTACTGCCCATCCCCTTCCTTCAAGAAGGAGACGTGAATACCTTTTAAAAAGAGAGAAAAATTCATCCTAGACTGTAAGGAGTTCAGAACTAAATCCTGAGCAGGAATCTTCTAACAAGCTACTGAAGCTTTGACCGATTCCATGAGATGCAGTAGGAGTCAAGAGAGACTCAGCTGAATGTGGCTCATGAATTTAATCATCCTGTTGAGTGTCCCCCACCTACAGGTACTAATTATAAAGCACTGTGAAAATTATGGCAAATGTATTTCTTATTAACTAGCTTACATAATATGTATTTCTTAGCTGGTGGTGGAAATAGTTTGTTTTGAATTTGGTGTTCTATTATATGTATGCTTTCGCTACTAAGGAATAAAGAGAGAAACATAAACAGCCAATGCCCATCCCAACCCCTGCCTTTGGAATGCAAGAGAATTTAGGATGGGAGAGTGACTGCTGCGTGGGTCAACGTGGAGACCATGGCCTCTTCTGCCCTGCACTCCCCACCTCAAGACAGGCATGAGTGACCGTGGAACAGAGCCTGCAGTCACATTTCTGGCAGCGCCAGTGGTGAGCAGTACGTTTTTGCTGAATGAAAGTGAGCAAAGGACAAGGCCGTGGCATCACAGACAGTGCGGGACGAGAAAGAGGGAAGAGGGGAGGGGCCTCTGCCCCGACTGCCTTGTGTCCGATTTAAGGATTAGCAGTTCAGGACCCCTGAAACATTTGTAACTTCCCATAAAATTTAACTGATATATTTTATTTGTCTTCAAAGCAGCCTCCCAAGCAATTAGTTTAGCTGCAATTTGGGGATCGCTGACATAGCTCCCACAGTTTTTCACTAGCCATTAACCAACCAGCTGTTTGGGGGGATTTTTTTCTAAACAATTCAAATTTAGGAAATCACTTTTATGGGCACTCAAATTGCTCTTATTTCCCCTTCCCTATCAAAGATGCTGTTTTTGTGATTTCCAACTGAAAGACAAAGGATTGCTTGACATAATGATTTTACTTTCTTAACTGGGTCTAGATATAATTCAGTTTAATCGGCAGAAAGCAATGGGAGAAGTGAAAACAATCTAAAGTTTCTAGAAAACTGATAAAATATAAATTATTCTTTAACTTCTCCCACTCTACTTCTAAATAGAGACACATTGGTATTCACAATTAATTGGAAATAAAATTTGTGATTAAAGTGATAATATTTTTTAAGTATATATACTTGCCTTTTGCATCAATGACAGTCATGGCTGTGTAGGGATTTATGTATGTAAATAAATGCAGGTAAATATATATACAAACATACATATGTTTGTAATGTTCTGGCACACTGTAGTTGCTCAGTAAATAGTAACTATTATTGTTACTGAGTATAGCAAATCATGATGTGTAGAGTCAAAAATCCAAATTGTGTGGTCACTCTGTTGTGCAGTGAGTACAAAAAAGAGTATTTTTAGCTCGTCTTATAATGTCCCCCAAAAGCCCACAAAATAAAATAAGAGGAGTGACACTTCTGTTGTACCTACAGACCATACATCACGTCCTCCTGCATTTAAAAATGGAGATGGGGAGGGGACCAGAACCAATCACTAACCACATGTAAGCAGGTTATAATCATAAGAGTTTATATCATAATCTGATTAGTTGGAAATTATGATTCATGCATGTTATATGTGTGACTTTATTTTTCATTTGATACAAATGAACATTTTACTATGATTTTATTAACTATAGTTAATAATACTGAGCTGCACATTTGAAAGTTGCTAAGAGAGTAAATCTTAAAATTTCTCATCATGAGGTTAAAAAAAAGTTTATAACTATGCGTGGTGACAGATGTTAACTAGACTTATTGTGATGATTGTTTTAGTATATGCAAATATCGAATCATTATGCTGTACACCTGAAACTAATATAATGTTATATGTTAACTATATCTCAATTTTTAAAGTATATTCTAGTTTTTACCCCTAGGCTATACCAATATGACATTATTAAAACTGGTTGAAAAGTGAAAATTAAGTTAAAGAGGGAATTAGTGTGGTTAGACCTACTGCGAGATGGGTAATGATAGCCAGAGTTGAAATACTCCTGGTAGTTGGGGTCTTCCAGATGCAGACAAAAATCTCAGTGCATAAATGACAATGGCCAGTTGATGCCAAGAAGCTTTTCTAACTCCGAATCAGCATTGAGTGGGTATGTCATCGTGTGGTACGAAGGGATCTCATGTATATTTCATTGATAGACTGCAAAGGAAAGTTTCTGTTTTCTTTAATATAGACAGTCCTCTTCTTTGAAAAATCAGATGAGAGGCTCTAATTACATGTTGCAGCTTCTGTGGGAAAAAAAAACCCACATAAACAATTGCCTAGGCTGATTAAAATCACATATTATATACAAATTAAAACTATTGACCATTTAGGGGAACAATTACAAAGCTCTACAGTGCACTGGCACAGAATTCCATCAGTGTTTTCTGCCTGAGCCAAAGCAAAATGACTCTTTTGATTCCTACAGGTCATTAATTTCCAAGTTGGGTTATTAGGATGATAACATTTAGTTTTTCAGTGGATTGTGTCCCCCTCTCCCTTTTGGTTTTTGGAGAGTAAATGGACATTTGACATCCAGGATGTGGATAGTAATTTCACAACTCTGTATGAAACCTTGTATGTTTGACCTTGAGAAACAAGCCCAAAGTCTTCGTCTCAGCCAAAAAGAAGCAGAGTTCTCAAAATCAACCTTCGTTTTCCAAGGAAATGGCAGGAAATCCTTTCTCCCCTGCTCCCTCACACTTCCTGGGTAACCAACCTTTTTGCCCACTCTCAGAATGCCATCATAGTGTCTGAGGGGCGTGGAGTCAGCCCGCTTGGGTTCAGATCTCCAGCCACCCACTTACTTCTCTGGGTGGCTTAGAATAATTACTTCCTCTCTGAGGGTCAGTTTCCTCATCTGTAAAACAGGAGTAACACATAGGACCAGGCACCTAGTAAACACTAATAAATATTAGTGGAGGGAAAAACATCCCAGAAATCTTTGAGGGGCTGCATTTTGGTGGAGCAGAAAGAGTGGTGTTTTTGGAAACTAAAGTGTTTCGTTGTGAGATTTGGGGCCAGGAACTAAACATCTTGGAGCACTAACTTTCTCCTAGGTAAAATGGGAAATATAATTATCTTATGAGATTGTTATGAGGAGAAAATAATGTAATATGCTTATGGGAAACATTGCTGAAAGAATAGGGTTTGGGCATCCAATGGAGAGTTTGAACCCTAGCCTTTCCACTTACATAGCTCTGTGATCTTGAGCAAGTTACTCTCTGTCTCCTTATTTGTCTAACAGGCACCATAAAACCTCCATTGCAGAGTTACCAGGTGAATTTAGAGTTAATTTTTATGAAGTTCTTTAGGCGTAGTAGGCAGATGCATTGTTTTCTGAAATATTCTGTAATCTGTGCACTATGAGTAATGTAATGTAATAGCACTGTGAGCTGCCAGCTTCATCATTACTATTTTTGTTCTTCTGGACAAGATGGACCAGTGAGTCCTTTCCTCCAATCTCTATCTGCAGCCTGTAGAAACCTTTAATAGTTACTCCTTCCCGGGAATGCTGGGTGTGCGTACCATAAACTTGGGAACTTAAAGGTCTCATTACTTTTGAAGTCCCAGAAACACAATGCCAAAAGAAGGCATTGCCTCAGGAAAGTGGTCCTGTCAATGATCTGCTTTCTGCAGCAAGTATCAGAAATCTAGACCTTAACCCATGAGGATTTTTTCTCTCATAAAGGAGAAGATGCAGGGAAGGCAATCCTGAGCTGGTTCAGCAGCTCAACAGCAGCATCAGAGGCATGAGTACCTTCTGTTTACCTGCTGTTTCTTCCTCAGTGTGTAACTTTTGTCTTCAGGCTGTTGTGAGAACAGGCTCCAGGAAGGAAGGAGGTGGGTGGGGCAGCAACTTCTATTTGCATCTCATAAGCCAGAGCTAGGTTACATAGCAACCCCTGGCTGCAAGGAGGGGTGGAGGAAATGTTTAACTGGACATACTATTGCCCCAAACGAAACTGGGATTCTAGTAGTCAGGAAGAAGGGAGAGTCGAGAACTGTTTGGCAGCTAGCCCTGGGATCTGGACTCCCCAAGGGGCTGCAGGTGAGAATGAGCTGGCGGCCCATCCAGCAGAGCAGAGATCTGTTCGAGTCACTTCAGAAGATGACTTTGCACTGAAAATTCTAGTAATTCTAAGATTCAGGCTGCTTCCTTTTCCTGTGTATATGTGGTAAGAACAGATAATATGAGATCTATCCTCTTAGCAAATTCTTAGGGGTATAGTACATGTGGAGTAAGGTACTGCTGGCTTTTCTTGCTTTCCTTGCAGGAAATGGAAATGCCAGCCTGCACTTGAGAAAGGCAGTTCGTATCTCTGGTGATTGGTTTTTGGTCTGGTTTAATCAGTTTGCTTTTCTGAGATTTGCAACTGCCTTGGTTGTCCAGGCTGACAGACTTCTCTCTCAGATTTATCCCCGTGATTCATGGCTGGGGGTCTGTCTCCCCAGGGTAACGCATGGACATCCCCACAGCAGTATGGACCCCACCACCACCCCGTCCTCAGGGCTCTTTTTTGCACAAAGCACAGCTCAGGTGATGCAATGAACAGGAGCCCTGAATTTCATGGTTGGAGCTGCTTTCTTCCATGTGAAGAGGGGAGCACTTGACTGAAATATAAATCCTATTCAAATAAGCTTGGCCTAACTCCACACAGGCCTTAGGTATTGCTGTGAATTCTCTGCCTGAGAAGGGAAGATAAATCAAATGCATAAAACTGAGATTGGCGCCATAAATACAAAAAATAAATGTTAACATCTGTAACAGGTCTGTGTGATATAAGCCCACCTCAGAAAAATGTCTATTCTTGTTTGCTAGAGGGGATCTCAAAAGGAGACAGAGTCACCTTCTGGGTATGAAAGGGGCTCTCAACACATGGGAAAATAAAAAGTGCGCTCCATGGGCCTTGACGCAGTGGCTGAAGTTTTTAATATTACAACTGAGTCTTCTAAGGTCTTGTTAAATTATGAATGCTGTTAGTGACATATCAGCTAGACTTCCATAACACTTGATCTTAAATAAGTTTATCAGATTAACTGTAGAAAATTCCACTAGGTTGAAGCTTTCCTGAGAGCAGTAACTGGGCTTTCTTCCTGCATCCAAGGACTTGGCATGATGCGGGCAGCTGGGCACAGAGCAGGCGTCAGTGAATGCTGTCCCCAGCTAATGAAGGGGGTGTGATGTGGGAATGAAGAAGGGGGGTCTGAGGAGGGCAGAGCTGACAAGGCAGATGACTCCATAGGGGGAAGCACTGGCAACTATGAGGAAACTAGGTATCTGGGGAGAAAGGGCTCAGAAAGTAGACTGGACAGCCCCATAGAAAACAGCCATCCTACTGCGTGCATTTGCCAAGAATTATGCTGCTCCTTGGTACCGTCGAAGTGAAGGTCAGGAACCCATGATGCGATGCCACTGGAAAAAAAAAACACCATGAAGAGGAAAAATATTTGTCAGCAGGTCCAATTCTGGCTTCTTCTTTTGGATTTATTTTTAAATAAAGTGGGTCTTATTAAAGTAATTAGCCTAGCTGTGAGAGTTTTGCCACTGATTCTGGAGTTCCCAAGATAATAGAGCACATGTTGAATAAAAAGATAATTCTAAGCCTCCATGTTTCTCTAGGGTCTTTTTTCAGTACATGCTTATAGTCCAAATTCATAAGTGTTGGCTAATGTAATGTTTTAATTGCTCCTGCTCCTCTGTATGCTGTGATAGAAGGCAAGCCATAACACTGATTAATTTTGCATTTTGCTTAAGCAATATAAAAGTCCTTTCTATCTTTTATTTTAATCATGCAACACTTTTTGAATCTATTCCTTTTAAATTTTGTTTAACAATGAGGCGCTGATACTCATATCCTGATGACTAGTAAGTGTTTGCATTACCCTATCCTTCAGCCAATGTCCACTCTGTCTGTCTCTATGAACCTGTAGTCCTGCTAGGTGAAAACACTAAATCAGAAATGTTAATTTATTTAAGGGGATATTTTTAATATTAATCTGATGTGAAGGAGCCAATATCCTGCGCTAGCTCATTGCATTACATACACAATCAGTGTACATACAATCACTGAATTTATCACGCCAGGACTTGTAATGAGAAGATAATTAACCATCTTCCTCTTTAGGGTGGAAATGCCTTTCTCTGGGCTCTCTGCAAAATTATTGGCGAGAGTATAAATAATTGGCTAAGCTCTAGGGGAGAGCAATGTGGTGGCGTGTGTCAGCATTTTAACCGTATATGCTCTAGGACCAGCATCCATGCCTAGTAGGAATCTGTCCTACTGAAACGCTTGTGCATACATACAACAGCAAATGTTCAGTTCTGCAGTATGGCCTATGACAGCCAAAAATTAGGGGGTAAAGTCTAAATGTTTATTGTGAACCAAGTGATCAAAGAAACTACGAGATGGCCACACTTTAGATTGTTCTATACCCACTAAAACAGAGGATCAGTAGTACAGAGATAGTAGAAAGAGTCCGAGACACGTTGCTCAACATAGTAGAACAGTACATATGGTATAGTATGGTCTCTCTTATACGAAAAATCTATGTATTTGTATATATTTATGTATGTTTGTACTTTTGTAGAAAGGAAAATGGAAGGATGTACACTAGATTGTCAATTCTGGTTACTTCTGAGGAGCAGAGGGGTTGAATGAAGAGATCTTTAGCATTTTGCTGAGATACATTTTTGTAATTTGAATCTTTCCATGAAAATGCATTCATGTATTTGTTGGATAATTCTTTAATGTCTTAAATCTAACCTTCTTCAGGTTCAAAATAAAACTGTACACAATTTTTACTTTCAGATAATAACCGACATCTGTAAGTACCATAGGTTGACATAAAAAAAATAAAGAAATATCAGGAATATAAAACAGAAGTAAGAGTAATTAAATGAATCCTTGTAGATAGGTATGTTACCAAACAGCACGTGCACACACATGCACACACTTGATTCAACTTCATTCAATCACTTATCCAACTAATATTTGTAATGTGCTTACAGCTTGTCAGTGCTAAGATAAATGTTCAAGTGCATACAAAAATTAAAACACTGGGGAAATAATGAACCTAAGATTAAACTGATGTTCTATTTACTTCTATCAAAGTTGTGGATATAGAAAGGAGCCCTCCTATATGAGGAGGAAATTAATTCTGTCTAAGAGTTACACTGAAGACCACGGGAGGCAGGCTTGGCTGTCATAGGCTGCAGTGAGATGAATTAATCTTAGATTCTCATCTGTAAGATAACTGGCAATATGACCAGTTATACAGAAAGATGCCAAGAAGGGAAGGAGAGTTGATTGAGTAAGTGGGTATGGTTCTACACCAAGACGTTTAGAATCTGACTTTTAAGATAATTCTCAGCTTTACCAGGTAAGATCCTAGCTTGAATTTCAATTTCAGGGGAATTATTCAATGATAAGACTCATTTGATTTATGAGTTTATAAACTTACTAAAATTAGTAGTAGTTTGAAGTAGACACTTCATAAGTTCTGGGCAGGCAGAAAGAGAGCAGTGTCAGGGCTGAGCCCCAGGCGCTACACTTTTGAGAAAGACAGACATAAGGATGAGCCAGAGGGTAACTCCTTCCACATTTCAAGTTTACACCACTCTTTATGTGGAGAAAGGGCTTTTTTTTTTTTTTCCAATAGTATAGTTGATTTACAATGTTGTGTTAGATTCAGTTATATGTATATATATTCTTTTTCATTATAAGTTACTGCGAGATATTGAATGTAGTTCCCTGTGCTATACAGTTGGAACTTGTTTGTCTATTTTATGTATAGTAGTTAGTATCTGCAATTCCCAAACTCCTTATTTATCCTTTAATTTAACCAAAGGATTTAACCAAAATTTAACCCTTTGGTAACCATAAATTTATTTTCTATGTCTGTGAGTCTCTCTATTCTGTAAATGTCTCTATCATTTTTTTAGATTACACATATATTAATGATATATGATATTTGTCTCCATCTTTCTGGTTTACTTCATTTAGTATGATAATCTCTAGGTCCACCTATATTGCTGCAAATGGCGTTATTTCATTCTTTTATGGCTGAGTAGTATTCCATTGTGTGTATATACACACACACACACACATTCTCTATATTCATATATACACAGTTTATATACACACACACACACACACACACATACACACATGTACACATCACATGTGATATATATAGCACATCTTTATCCAGTCATCTGTCGATGTACATTTAGGTTGCTTCCATGTCTCGGCTATTGTAGAGAAAGGGCTTCTATAAATGTTCTGTCACGTGCTTTGCACAGCCATATTATGAGACAAGTTATCATATATTGAGGGTCTAATATGTGCCTGTCATAGCAGCTGCTTACATAGACTGTCTCACTTAATCTTTGCCATCACCCTGCCAGTACATATTGCTACCATGTTACAGTGGAGGAAACTGAGGCCCAGAGTGGTCAGGCAAATTGCCAGTGTCATCGCACAGCAGAGTTAAGATGCCAATGTTTGTCTAATTCCAAAGCCAGTGTACTAGCTCCTAAACGAAGAGGATGAGGATGGAAGACCACGAAGATGAGAAGGAAGGAAGGAAGGAAACCCTATTATCAATTTCATTGTTTTCCATGGTTGAAGTTGAGGACTGAGTTTGCTAAGGTCTCAGCTAGCAAGTGGCAAAACCCAGAACAAAGCTCACACCCTCGAAGTACTCTTCCCACTGTGCCTCTGCTGACTCTCCAATGTCAGGCAATAATGAAACCATGATAGATCTGGCAATTCATTATGTCTCATTTTACATCTGTATATTTTCTCTAAACCGATACTGGAAGGGTAAAAAACAGCTTCAGAATATTTTTTTTTATTTCTCCCTGACAAATAGTTTTTCTCAATCAAGCTATAATGCAGAAGTGAACAAACTATATATTATACATTCAAATTACACAGAGCAATAAATAATTCTCAGAGGAAATAAGCAATGATTTCCAAAAATTCAATTGACATCCCAAATTAGATCTACATAAGAAGATCAGCCAATTAACTCTGCCAACCGCTCTTTCTATTTTGCTATTCTCACTTGCATTCTAAAATTTTGTTTATATAATTACTGCAGAACCATAGGGGAAGTAAACTCATTTCTATCTTTTAGGGGAATAATTGTCTTATTCAAAGGGCAGCAGTTCTATCCATGTATGAAAACATGCAAAAGAAGAATAACCAATAATTCCTTATATTATGAGACAAAATTGCCTCTGGTTGCAAAAGAAAGAAAAGGTTAGGAAGAGTAACTAAAATAATATCATCATTTACTTAGATAAATGTCAGAGGAAAAGGGAACAGAGTTGGTCTCTGGTTTCTTCTTCCTAAAGCAAAAATTCACAGAGCTGAGTGGAGGAAGAGTCAGCCATTTGATGGATTCTTTACATGGAAATTCAGGAATGTCCATCCTCCAATGCTGGGGAAAAGGAAGAATATTGTTTTCCTACCTACACATCTTCAAAAATCCCCCTTTTTCAAGACTAAGTCACACTTACTTGAAAGAAATCAGTTACAAAAAACTGTTTCAGTACCAATATGCTCATAGTAGTCCTGTTTGTAATAGAACAAATGGAAATTACTAAGCACACAAGAGAATGACTAAAGAAAGGATGCAAATATATATCATATTTCTTGATCCTTAGATGCTATCTATTGTAGGCTTCTTTGGGGGAAAAGACACAGTATTTCACAGGCTTCTTTGGGGGAAAAGACACAGTTTATGTTACATATTCATCAAATATTTTTATTAACCAATATTGCAATTTACCTGTACGATTACACACTCTTAGAATTGAGGTTGGAGCCTTCTTTATCTGCTCTTCTAGGATAAAATTACATCTGGGTCTTGTGGCCCCGAGGCAACTTGTATGGCTCAGCAAGGACAATGGCTTATCTAACCCAGGCCCATTCAGTTTCTAGGTACCTGAAAAAGTATCCTAGTTCTGTCTGCATTTTCTCTTTGGTTAAACTCATAGTTCTTCTTTCGTCTCCTGAATTACTCACACCATATATTAAATAGCTTCTCTTCAGAGCAATTTGGAAGTTTTTGACAGAGATGTTCAATGCCTGAGTGATAGACCATCACCATGCATAAATCAGGCACAGCTATTCTCCCAGCTTTGAAAATGCTATGATCTACTCTAAAGAATTCGACAATTTCTACTGCCTTTAATTCCATCACATAGGATATGGCAGGCTTTCTTCTGCATACACAGTAACTTTTCTTTTCAAAGCCCTGTCATATTGTGATATTTTTGAAGTCATTAGGAAATCATTAGGAATCCATATTTAAGTTAAAATTCAAATGTATTTGGTGTTGTTAAATTGACTGAGATGATACTCAGATGGACAGATGACTCCTACTCTTAGGTAGGATCACATAGTGTCAGGTAATGACAACTACTGTACAGTGTACTCCTCTTCCTGGTCACCTGTGTATTCCCTTGACACCGATCGTTTTGCATATACTAATTTCAGAAGCATTAGAATGTTTTTTAAAAATTATTAGAAAATAAAAAACATCAGTAATAGAGTCTCATTCAACCATTTAAAAAAGTTGTATTTAAAGGATATTCAAGGTGGGGAGGGTACAGCTCAAGTGGTAGAGCGCATGCTTAGCATACACAAGGTCCTAGGTTCAATCCCCAGTACCTCCTGCAAAAATAAATAAGTAAACCTAATTAACTCCCCCCCAAAAAATTATTAAAATCTTACAAAATTAAAAAAAAAATGATATTCAGTCACAAGGGAAAGTACTCACTTAACCAGCTGTTGGACCTGGGATGAGTTACCAGCCTCTCAGTTGAAATAATATTACCTCTAACAGACGGCTTTCATGGAAATTAAAGGAAATAAAGCCAAGATTCTCAAAGTGGGGTTCCTGGATCAGCAGCCTCTGCATCACATGGGACTTTGCTAGGAATGCAAATTCTCTAGCATCACCTTCAAGTGACTTTGATGCTAAAGTTTGTGAACCACTGGGATAAAGTATTCAGAACATCTGGCACATCCTAATAGTCATAGCTTCCAATTTCTAAATATGTAGCTTGTGAAAGGCATTGTGCTAGGTGTTTTCTGTGCCTCATGTCACTTGATAATCAATAATCCAGTGATACAGCACTGCACTCATTTTGTAAATGAGAAAACTGAGGCCCAGGGAAGCTGAGGAGCTTAGGTTTGTTCTGTACCCAGGTTTCTCATTTTGACACATCAATGTAGTAAGCCACAGATTCAGTCACTTGGTCAACCACATGCTTATCAGTCATGTTTAGTTTATTGCCTCACTTTCTAGATTTAAAAAAGTGACTCCCAGAGAAGGAAAGTGACTTGTCAAGAGTCAAACAGTTGATGGAAGAGCCTGAAGTAGGAATGAAATCTTTGCTGCTTCTAGTCCAGGGCTATTTCCGTATTACTGCCCTAAATTCGGTTTAGACACTCTGATTTCAAAGTAACAAATGGATGCACGTGAAACGCCACTCAGAATATGTGTTCTGTTCCAGGGGAAAACACTTTTTCCCCCCAGAATACTGAAGGACCCCAGATATGTCCCGGGCATTTCGAACTGTCCTCTCCAGCACTCACTTGTATTAAGATTTATATTGTTGACATTCCTTAAGTATTTAGCTCACTGACTGTATCAGAACATTATGGTTTCCTTGAAAACAAGTATTATTTCATGTCCGAAAGGAAAAAAAAGACCAAAAATGTTACTGACCCCAGTATCTGCTAATAAGTTGCAAATTGTTGGCCCTTTTAGTGGTAGAATATTTGCCTAAAAAGTAAAATGTTATTTGGGGGTCCCCCAACCCCGTTTTTGATAATTTCATCATATACTCACAGGTTGAATTGTTTACAGATGAAAGCTGGGCTACTTGTTTGGGCCATTCCAGGTCCCAATCACAAATTAGGTCTTTAAGTCTTCTCTTTGTTTGAATCAGTTAATTATTAGCAATGCTCTTGATAGGAATACACACAAGCCATTATTGAAGTGTGGGATTTTTCGGAAAAACAAAGTTTATAAATTCAGTATTTTTCTGGAAAATCTCAGCTATCTGGGACCAAGACAAAGTGGTATTTTGTTCTTTGGGGAAGAAGCTGTATTGTTTATTCAGTGTTCGACCAGAAACTCATGGACTGTGACATTTAATTCTCCTGTGTTCTCCCCTGTTGCCGTGGCTGTTCAAGCTTACTGCCCCCAACTGGGGACATCTATTTCATTGTCTGTTACAACAGGATGGTAAACAGGTGACTGATTTTAAAGTTTAGAGACTAAAAAAGTTCTGTAGCTTCACTAATTTAGGACAGACTCCCTTGCTTTATAAACCCCTATCATCACCATTTTCCTGAAAAGCATATTCACATTTTGTTGCTGATAAAGAAGGCAGTGGACACTTAGATTATCTAATTACCACTTAACCAGGGTAACCAGAAAAACAGTGTCAGCATTTGAAATATGGTGCAAGACTGTGGACTTCTATTTCTGTATTAATTACTTAGGTGTTGTTCTCAATGTATGCAAATATCATATACTTGTGAATTCTCTACTAGTAAACCATGTGGTATAACGAAATAATACCTTCCTTTTTTTCGTTAAAGTGATGCTTCTTACTCAATTTCACATACAATTCTAAAATTTAATGACCACATATAACAAGATTAGTATACTGTCTGCTTTTTGTTCTTCCTAGTTGATATATTAATTCATTTGAAAAACTAGGCATATCACTGCAGCACTTGGTTTTTTTTTCCAAAGCATTTCATATACATGATTGTTCAGTTCTCACATGAACCCTATAAGCTAATGTGATGTATGCGGGGTTTCCCATTTTACAGATAAGGAAATTGAATAAGAGTCTGACCTATTCATAGTCACACAGCAAGTTTGACTCAAGTCTCCTGACAGTTAATCCATTTCAAACTTCAGCAGTCCATCATTAACCATAAATCAGGTCACTGCCCTTCCACTAATTATTTCCACTAACAAACTTCATACAGAAAATTTTCAGTTTGTAGAAATCCAGTGAATGTGAATTTGAGGAAACAAATTTTAATAATGGAATTAACATGTAAGTACAAAAGGAAAAAAGAAGTCTCCTAGCCAACTACTACTAACCCAGTTTCAGTTTTGCTTGGGATGGAGACACACCAACCTAGTGATACTGCTTACTTCTGGGGAGAGGGAAGACAGATGAGATGCAGGCTCATTTCATCTGTATTGTATTGTATTTGTGTGTGTGTGTGCGCGCGAAGGGTGAAGAATGGGTATCTGTTGTGTTGTTTACATTTGGGTGGGCCTAATGGGTGACTGTAGTGTTGGGAATGGAGAACAGTGAAGGACCATAAATGGCATTTTATTCTCCTCCCAAATCTCTAATCAAGTGAGTTATGGCGGGCAGACATATGGTGATCAGAGCTTTATTACAAGGCCTGGGTAGGTGCACAGACCTTAAATGGATGGCTACAGTGGCCTTTCTAAAATTCACCTCTTAATTACACATACTGAGTTTCCCAGGTGCAGGCTCCCGCAGGGCAGAGCACTCGTGGAGGGGGGACAGAAAACACAAGCAGATAGACAGGCTCTAAGAAAAGACACTGTACAAGGAGGTAGGTGGAGTGTGGTCAGTTCCTTCTCTAAACTCACCTATCAGACTGATTATACTTTCTCCACTAGGGAGACACTAGAAGTGTCCCCCATCCTTTGCCTCCCTCAGGAGCGCACTATTCCATCACTCCATGGAAACAAGGGAGAGTGCTGGAGGTGAAGTGTTTCTCCCTGGCATGAATCAAGATTAGGGGACAGATGAATAATATCCCTTATGGACAGGTCACTCCCGAAGGCTTAGTGCTGTTTGGAGGTGCTTCTCTTCATTTGGGAGACATGTCTTTTTTTTAACAGCTCATAAACTTTGTATTTGCTTGTTCCCTTCTCTTTGGGCAAGTCTGATAGATGAGACCACATGAAGCTGCGGCCTCTCCCAGCTTGAATCCATGGACTAGATTTTGTCTTCCTTTCATCAACCTTACTCTACACGGTGAATAACAGTAAAGACTTGGTGACAAAGCCATATAGATTTCAAATCCTGACATTTATAGATGCTGTTTTCTCAAAGATGTACATATTCCTCTGGCAATATCATGTAATTTCAGGCATGGCTGTTGTCACATCAGGAATCAGATGGTGGAGGCCACGAGGGGATCTTCCTGGCCCCCTGGACACAGTCCTACTGGCTTAGCCTCACCCCAGCTCTTTCATAAGGTATCCAGAGCATTAGCCACAAGAATGGCTGTTAATGGCATGACTCTCAAGAAAAAAAAATGATTGAACATTTTACTAAGTGAACTCTCTTTTGACCAAATAGCAGCAATTATACCTTTTCAGCATTTGATTAATATGACACGCTCACCAGAAATCATTCAGAATTTAGTTGTCTAAAAGTAATTCACCAAATATTTCCTGAATAACCAGTGGTGCCAGGCACCACAGATAAAAGAGGAATAACACAGGGTTATTCTGTGGTACAGAAACTCGCCGTCTTGCTAGGGAGAGAATTAGAAAAGTGAGTAATTAGGATACAAAGTGGGAGATGGGGAAGGAAAGATAAGTTGATACAAGAAGTGCAGGGCCTTTTATGTAGAACTAGAAGTTTGAACTTGACCTTTAGCCACTAGCCATTCATCAGCGGCTGCTCAGGAACGGAGAGACTGTTCAGATTTGTGTTTGGGGACTCTTAAGTTTAGGGTCATGGAGGACAATGGACAGGGGAGAGAGAGAGGAGCAGCGTACCAATCATCTGGGAGAAAATGGTGCGGCTCGACTTCAGGCAATAAAAGATGAAATTGCCACTTTCATTGTTTTTAAATCACATTTAGAAAATACAAAGTTCTGTACTAAAGATTGTGAGTGTCATGAAGAAATAACATAAAGAGCCTTTAACTGGGGAGCTAACCAGAAATTGTTTTGCCGAAATTCTTCTCCCATATCATATCTCACATCTAAAACCAGAACCAACTCCTTCCTGCCGTGGAAAGAAAGGTTTCCGTAATGTTTACACAGATCATGGTGGGTTGCTGAAAGTATCAATAGAGTTCTAAAGTGTATTTACATGTAAAAGAATTTAAATCCCAAGAAATTATAATAAAACTACATACATTCAATAGAAAACTGATTCTAATAAATTTGGGGGGCCAGCTTACCCCTCTAGCATTTTATACGCTTATCTTTTTTTATTGAAGTATAATGACACACAATATTATATTTGTTTCCTGTGTACAACATAGTGATTGGACATTTGTATATATTGTAAAATGATCACCACAATAAGTCCAGTTACCATCTGTCACTATACAAAGTTAATACAAATTATTGGCTGTACTCCTCATGCTGTACATTACATCCCCATGACTTATTTATTTTATGATTGGAAGCTGGTACCTCTAGATCCTCTTCACCCTTTTTGCCCCTTAACTCACTGTCCCCTCTGGCAGTCACCAGTCTGTTCTCTGTATCTGTGAGTCTGAGTTTTGTTTGCTTTATTTTGTTTGTTTTTTTAGATTCCACATATAAATGAAATCATATGGTATTTGTCTTTGTCTGATTTATTTCACTTAGCATAATACCTTCAAGGTCTGTCCATGTTGTTGCAAATGGCAAGATTTCATTCTCTTTTAAGGCTAACTAGTATTCCAGTGTATGTGTGTGTGTGCACTAAGGAAGTTTTCAGCCATTGTTTCTTCAAATAAGTTTTCTGTCCCTTTCTCTTTCTCTTCTTCTGAGACTGCTATAATGCAAGTATTATTCTACTGATGCATCCCCATAGGTTCCTTAAGGAATCTTGGTTTTTGAAAATTCTTTTTTGTTTTGCTGCTCTGAGTGAGTGGCGTTGCTTTGTCTTCCAGCTCATTGATCCATTCTTCTGCTTCATGCAGCCTGCTGCTGAAGCCTTCTAGTGTATTTTTCAGTTCAGTTATTGTATTCTTCAGCTTTGTGACTTCTGTTTGGTCCTTTCTTACATTTCCTCTTTATTAAAGTTATCACTGTGTTCATGCATTCTTCTCCCAAGCTCGGTGAGCATTTTTATGACCATGACTTTGAACTCTTTATCAGGAAGATTATTTATCTCCATTTCCTTAAGGCCTTCCTCTGGGATTTTGGCTCATTCTTTCATTTGGAACATATTCCTCAGTGTCCTCATTTTGCCTGACTCTGTGTTTTTCTCTATGTGTTGGGGAAACAGTTACCTCTCCCAGTCTTGAAGGAGTGGCCTCATGTCGGAGACGACCCCTGGCCATCAAGGGGCATCCCTGGAGTGGGCTGCACCTCCCTGCCGGTTGTGGCAGGACCACGGCAGCTGTTTACCTTTCTGTATCCCCTTCCCACTGCCTGCCACGGGGACTTGCTTCTAGTAGAGATTCAATATTGATACACTCAGCAATATTTTTTATCGAGTACCAGCCAGGTGCACGATAATGGGAATCAGTGTTGAAGTGTTGAAGAGGCTTCCATGAACAACATATAGTCATCCCTGCCCTCCCTGTATTGGCAGTCTATTAGGAACAGGAAATTTCCGTGCCATGTGAGGAAGCTTATGACAGGGGACGTGTAGGGGATGGTAAGGATGTCCAGAGCACAGCATCTCACCCACACATAGAGGCCAGGAAGCCTTCTGAAGAAAGTAAGACAAGAAGCAAGTAGAAGGTAGGGAAATGAAGAGGGAGCAAAGAGTGTGTCACACTGAGGAAAGCGCATCTGCAAAGACCAGGAGGACAGAGGACAGCACAGTGCATTTGCTCGCAGGAAAGACACTCCTGACGGCTGGGGTGCAGAGAGCCAGTGGGAATGTGACGGGGTCAGGATGGCCAGATAAGCCAGACCCAGATCATGAAGTTCCGTAAATAACATTAGCACCGGGGCTGGCACAAAAAGTAAGCACTGAAAAATGACTGAATAAGTGAACCACTGTATAATTGCCAAAAGCTGTAAATAGCCCGATGTCTGTCAGCTGGTGAATGGATAAACAAATTGTGGTACATCCACGCTTTATAGCATCCTGTCTATCTACCCAAATCAATTTATGCATTCAGTGTAATCCAATGGAAATCTCAACATGATTTTCTAAATAATTTGGCAAGATGGTTTGAAAATGTACAAAGAAAAGAAAAGGAAACACACTAGCCAAGACCATTATGATGAAGAACAAGATTGAGGAACTTGCAAATCTGAAATCAAAACTTATTATTAAGCCTTAGTAATTTTAACAGTGTGGTTTTGTTACAAGGATTGATAAACAGATCAACCAAACAAAATAGAGAGTCCCAGAGGAGACTTCTGTGAATATGTGGACTTGGCCTTTGACAAACCCAGCATTGCAGATCAGGAGAGAGACTCTTAATGAACGGTGCAGGGACTACTGGTTTTCTATAAAGAAAAGAAAAAGGATCCTTACCTCTTAGTAGACACACAAAATCAATTATAGAAAGATTCAAAACCAAAGCATGAAAAGCAAAAGCTAAATCTTTTATCAAGAAAATGTGGTTGCATGTATTTATGAACTAGCACTAGAGAAAAAATTCTTAAACATAACACACAAAAAGTTCAAACTCCAGAGGGAAAAAAAATGATACATTAGACTATGTTCAATTTTTTGATTCTCTGCATCAAAAGGCAACCTTTTAAAAAGTAAAAACAGAAGCAACAGATATAACTAACAAAGTATTAGTGCCCAGAATATAGAAAGAATTCCTACAAGTCAACATCAACAACAAAATATATAGAACAAATGATGAGAGACAGAGAAAGGGCAGGCAGGAAGGAAGCAAACAGGGAAGGAGAGAGAGGGTGGAAAATATCAGAGATGACCAGAAGAGAAAGTCTGAATGGCCACCAAACACAAGATGTTAACCTCAATAATTAGGGAAATTCAAATTAAAACCACAATGAGATAACATTTCATACACATTAGACTGACAACAGTTTTAAATCCTGAGAATATCAAGTGTTGATGTAACTGTGGGGCATCTAAAAGGGTGGTGTAAATTGTTAGAACCACTTTGGAGAACCATTTGGTAATAAAAAGCAAACTTTCAAATGTGCATTTCCGCAGTCCAGCCCAGGGCAATTCAGGACCTCCTAAATGCCCTAGAGGATCTTTCACACTTGTCCACAGAGAGGCGTGTACAAGATGGTCGTGAAGTATTTTTTGTGTTGGAAAAAAATAGATATATAAATTATCGTTTAGTCATACAGTGGAATAAAGCAGTTAAATGGATGAAATGCTTGCATGTATCAAATTTGAAAACTCTCAAAAATACATTTTTGCATGGAAAATAAGTTGTAGATCACACAGTAAGATATGATTTACTTAAATTTAAAATGCACAAAAATACTACATATTATTTAGAGATACTTATATATGTAATTACATTTTTTAAAATATGCAGTGACTGGATAAACTAAGTTCACAGTTACAGTAACTCTTATGCAAAGAGGAAAAGGGGAATTTGATCTGGGGGGAGTGCACAGAAAGCTGCTTCTGTCTGTTTCTTGTTTTATTTTCCAGCTGGGTGTTGTGTGGTACACGGATGCTTTCTGTATCATTCGTAATATCTTCTTGTGTGCCTGCAATATTTCATTACTTTTTTAAACCTGATAAGTTCGATTCAGATATTCCTCTGTTTGAATCACAGATTGCTTAAACATATGTATTTACATTTCACACAAGAAGGATTTTCACATTTCTTGTTTCATTTTACCTTCCTAGTAGCATGATTCTGGATGGAGGACACAGTGAGACACATTAAGTGACTTTCCCGGGCTAATAAATTGAATGACAGAACCACAACTGGAACCAGCTGTTTCACCCTCATCATGGCCTCCTCCAGCCCAGTTGCCACTCAGTGTCAGGGAGAGAACCGGTGCCATGGAGACGGTCTGAAATGGCTGGATCAAAGGGAGGAAGGGGCTCCAAATCGCTCCGAATAGCGCTCCGCAGACTGCGTGGAGCAGAGAGCTTGTCTCTAGAGCAGATGTTGGTGGTCAGTGGGGTGGGACCACTGCAGAAACGCGTGGGCGGGGTAGGGCGAGCGGACTGCCCTCCTTCTCCTCACATTTCAGATCCTAACCGTCCTTGTCACCAGCATCGCAGTGTTTCAAACCCCCACTCAGAGCGTGATTAAAGCTTGGTCTCTGTATGTGTAAAATACGGTGCCTGTTTGACAACAGCATCCCATAAAAACAAATTAGGTGAGTGCAGTAGTAATTCAGGTGCAAGATGTGAAATGAACCCAGTGTTAGGCAGAAAGACATGATAATGGTTTTAGGTGGAATTAACTTATGGCCTTCTGGGAGGCAGCCCTTTTTTCTAGCCCAAGCCCCTTTCACAGGCCATCCAGCTCCCCGCGTGGGCAGGCCCAGCACATCAGGGATCAGAAGAGCGTGACCATCTTGGAAAACTACAAACATGCAACAGAAGGGCCTTTCCATTTTTGTTTAGCAAAGGGAAATGTAAAACATATATCAACTGATGTTACACCGAAATTCTTACTTGCTGACACATTTTCATAACTATTAGGCCTGTGGAATTAGTCACTATAATGCATTCAGTTAGTTCAAATGAACTCCTGAAAGGAATTACATATTTGTTCATAAAGTAATTTATAATGAATTATTAACAAGGCTTCAGTTCAGTGCATACATGGTTTATTTGCAAATTGAGATCGTCCTTCACTGAGCAGAGTCGTGTACCTACACCTGACAGTCCTACCATTTGGAATGAATGAATGAGCCAGTGCTTCATTGCCAAGAAAGAAAGGCAGTGAAGCTGTGGCTCCCTTTTCTCATGCGATTTCTCTGAGTTTCTGTACTTGCTGAGCTTCTGTTATAAAAAGGATGTGGGTTGCCAGAATATTTTGCATTCAACGTTGTTTTTATTGAAGACTTTTCATTCATTGTTTCTAAATACAACTGGAATTTCAACCCACCCCATGGCTTCAAATATAAATAATATGTTGTACTTTCCCCCTGAATTCCAGGTTGGGTTTCCATCCAGCTGCCCATCTCCATTAGGATGTGTTATTGAGGCCTCAGTCTTACCGTGCCCACAGCAGATCTTCTCACTTCTACCCCAAAACTGCTTCTGATTTAACCATCTTGGTTACTGACAACTCTATCCTTCTCATTATTCAGGCCAAAAACCTCAGAGCTTATCCTCCTCGACTTCTTTCTTTCCCTCACATCACATCTATGTATCCTTATATCCAATATTTCATTTTAATCTATCTACAAAACATGTCAAGAATTTAATCTCATCTTGGCACCCCTAACACTATCTGACCCTGTTTTAATCTACCATCATCTCTTGGCTGGGTTATTTTAGTAATCTCAAAACTTCCACCCCTCCTTCTGCTCTGGCTCCCCTTTGGTGTATTCTCAACGTCAGAATCAAAGTCAAAGTGTTTCTTTAAACAACTAAGACACATCATAGAACTTCTCTGCTCAAAACCCTTTAATAGTTTTCCATCTCATTCAGCGTGCAAGCCAGATCTGGGTCCCATTACCAATCCCACCTCATCTATTTCCATTCTCCCTGTCACTGGCCTCTTGGATTAAATCCACGAATGAATGAATCATGGGTGCTGCTTCTGGGTGTCAAGGTCAGTATAGCCCCACAGGAAGAGCACAGACCCAGGGTTAAAATCCAGTGCACCCACTTAATAGTTTTCTTAGCCAAATTACTTAGTTTCTGCATTTCCTTAACTATAAAATGGAGATAACACATACAGTGGTAACAAAATGAAAGAAGTTATATAAACCGCCTGCCATATATTTTATGGTCAATGCCGGGGAGGAGTTTTTAGTATCACTTCTTCATCTTTCATGGAGATATCTGTTTATCATGGTATAGCTTTGAAGCTCATGTGGAGCAGAAACTATTTTACAAACTTTGAATAGCAGCAGCAAACACTGCTGAACATTTCACCTCTCATAAACCTCTTGGTATCTGTGATATAGTGAACTTGGCTAGTTCGTTTATTCATCCATTTGGCAAACATTTATTGAACGCTGACTTTGTGTGTCAGGCACTGTTCTTAACATAGGAAATATGGCAGTGGGAAAAAAAAACATAAAAATTCCTGCTCTCACAAAGCTGAAGTGTTAGTGCAAAGCAACAAATTAATGAAGATAAGTGAGAAGAGTATTTAGTATTTGGAGGTAAGCGCCAAGTGAAAGATATAAAGCAGGCGAGGAGGATATGAAGAGGTGGGGTGAAGTCTTGGTAGGAGAGTCGGGAACAACCGCATCTTCTCTCTCTCAGACCATTGCTGGGTCCCCCGGTGGCTCCTCTCTCTCTTTTGGAATCTCTGCCCACAGCCCCTTCTCCAGTGCCCTGCACCCTCTGTGAGCGATTTCAAGACACCCTTTGATACCTTCACTTACCCAGTGATTGGCTTCCAAATCTTCACCTGGTCAGGGCAGACTCCCACTGCCTTCACTCCTGGACACCGCCACGTGCACGTCCGAAGTCGCGGTGTCTGGAATGAACTCATTCCTCTGCCCCCTTAACCCAGGCCTCCTCCTGACACTGCCTCCAACACTGGACACTTCAGTGGACTTCACCTCCTCCCTCTGCTTCACTTGCTGGGGAGAATCAGACACGCAGCGGGTCAGACCTACTCCATAATGTCTCTCGAATCCTCCGCCTCCTCTCAGTCATCTTCATGTCCCTGAACTCAACGTTACCTTTCATGGGAAATTACATTCTAAAACCTTTTCTCTGTCTCCACCTCCCCAACCCATCTTCCACCCTGCTGCTGGATACGTTTCTTAAAAGTGGAAATTTGATCACATCCCTCATTTGTCCCAAGATGCTCTCCTTTTGCCTGTAATATAATCCCTAGCCCCGGCAATAAACATGCCCCACCGGCTGACCCCAGACTTCCTTTCCGTCTTCGTCTCACCCTCCACAGCCCTCCCCAGGCTCCCGTCTTTGTGGTCTTGCCCACTGGTCCTGCTCATTCCAGCCTAAGCCCCTGCTTGCCATGGCCATCATCAGAAAAGCCTTCACGTCTCCCATCTATCCAGGCCCCACTCATCACGTTAGCCACTGATCCCCAAAGTGACCTGTGTGCACTGCTGGGGATGCACAAGAGAATCCACTGAGGGGCAGAATTAGAAAAGAAAATTCCATTTCCACTTATTTGTTATACTGAGCTTTACTAATACGTAACATGCGCACTGATGCTGGCGGCCCACTCGGGTGGTATAGTAGGAGGTGTTCTGAGGGAAAGGGGACTGTGTTGGGGGCTCTCGGTTACTCACGGTTCCAGCATATTGTGGAAAATGCTAGTCTAAATGTGCCTGATTATGTGGTTTTATGGCTTATATTCTAAGAAGAAGGAGAACTTTATTATACTTGATCCTGAGATGAGCAATGATCATAAAACCTTTTTATTATACATAAGATTGGGGGAAAGAGTTGGCAAGTTTAAAGCTGAGTTGGCTTTTTCCTTTCAAAAAAGATAAGTATTCTGAAATCTCTGGCCTCTTCTGTGAGGAAAAATGGTTGTCGGGACCCTGCTCCCCTGCAGATACTTTAAAAGGGATAAAGAAGTACACACCTTCAAAAAAAGATGATATTTGGATCATGAGTGAAAAATGAACTGTTTGTCCAAATAAATTTTGCCATACAGATGGCATTTTAAGACTGGAAGTGTAGAGGTGTTTTCACTGTTACAAGATACTATTGCTGATAGAACGTGTGTCATGTGTTAAAATGCCTCAGCTGTACACTTAAAAACTTAGAATTTAATTTTCTAACCTGCTTTAGAATTTTCCAAATAAACAATTCCAATGGGTTTTTTTTTAAACCCATTTGCGTTCGTGTGTGTGTGTGTGTGTCTATCCCACAACAGAATCTAAATAGTTGCCAACAATAAATGATTGAATTCAGTGGAGTACATATTCAGGGAAGGTAGGCAATTAAAAAAAATAGAAAACTTTTGCATAACTGGTGGGAGGGATTGGAAAAAGACTTAGTAAGTGCAGATATCGATGCACTTTTCCATTTGGAACTGCACATTTTTGAGCAAATATTCAGTGGTGCTTTGTTAGCAATTGCAACAAAGATGAATGAACCTAAATGTATATCACTATGGAAATGGACAAATAAATTGTGGTCTAGTCACACAGTGTAATTCTCTACAACTGCAAAAATGAGGGAACTAGAGCTATATGCAATCATCTGGATAATTTTCAAATACATTGAGCAAAAACAAGAAGCAAATTGCAGAAGGATATATAGCGTTGAGATCATATATATGTCATTTAAGAACCTACAAAATAGTATCAAACGCGGAGTTTGTTGTTTTAGGTCTGCCCACATGTAATAAAAGTAGAACCACATACATGGGGCTGAGGCACACCGAATTTAGATAATAATTGCTTCTGGAGGAGAGGAGGGGGAATGGGATCTGGTGAGGGTCCTGGAAGAGCTTTAATGGTTATTTTTGTTTGATCACTCACCTTGGTGGTGGGTACATGGGTTTTTCCTTTTATTTTTCTCTTTGCTTTTATGTACACCTGAAATATTTCATAATGAAAAATGCTTTCTTCTATTGAAGATGGTTTTCTTTTAAAATCCCTTTGAGGAAGTTACAACAATGACAAATTTGTAGACATATCCATGACAAAACCATTCTGAGACACCTCATTAATTCTAGAAAGCTGGCATGAAACTGCTCTGGCTTTCTGGAAGTGTGGGTTCTCATGTTTTTCTAACCACTGAGGGAACTCCCTCAAAGTGTTAAATGTGAACCACCAGCAGGCTAAACAACCTAGAGGAATACAACCTTTCAGGATTTAAAAGCGGGTGGAATTGTAGAGGTGGGGGTGGGAGCTGGTCAGTGTTTTCCACTTTTAAGCATCTTTCTATGTTCCTCCAATAATTTCTAGTACCACAATGTCTTCCAGATCCATAAGAAAATCAAACAAAAATGCATTAGTAATGATAAAACAATCCATTCTCATTAAATCGTCTCCAGGTTGATTTCAGATTTGATTTTCCAAAAGACCCAAGAAAAAAATTTGGTAGAAAATCTACATGTCTAAGCCAAGATAATGAAAGATTTCTGTTTGTTTAACTGGGGGAAATATTTGTTTTCAATTTATTTAATAGATGACTTCCACTTAAGAAACCAAACTCTATAATGCTAACATTGTTCACCTATGTCTTAGAGCTCAAGAAGCAATTGTTAATAAAACAAAACATTACCAACTTAGCAGAGAGAGTTCAAGTTGCATGGCTTATGGTTGAATGAGGTGAAATGAGTGAGTTCCAAAAAATAGATTCGAAGTCTATTAAAAGAGCCATTTTAGCCTCTTTAAAATAAAAAAGGAGTAACAATTAAAGGAAGCTTTGGGGTATATGATGTAAAGGGGAGAGAATTTGTGGTCAGAAGTATCCAATTATAGGCATGACCTGGACAGGTCATTATAACTTTGCTTAGCTTCACTTCCTCACTTGTAAAATGATAATAGCAAGATTATTTTGAGGATCAAGTAAAAAAAATGTGACTTCATTATTATATACCACTACTTGATTTTTTAAATGCCAATTTTCCTAAATGCCCAAAAGATCCCAATATAAGTTCAAAAGCTCCCAAGAACTCATTGTTGTTTTCTGAATTACTGTACTTAATCATCTCTAAATTATTTAGAACAAAAATCACAGAAGACTCACTTTCCATAGATAAAATACTAAAAAAAATTTTTTAGGAAAAAAAACTTTAGGGAAAAGAAAATTTTGTTGGAAAATAATTAACAGCATCCGGTTAATGGTTCCTATTTTCTTTCTTTTCTGTTAAAGTAAAATATGAATGTTTTTAGTGCTCCAGGTTTAAATAAATTTGAGTTTATATGAAAAAATATATGGTCATAAAAAAGCTACAAGCCTTGAGGTTGGAAAAACAGCATCTTAGATACTGAGTTTCAGGGGTTAGGAGGAGGGTAATGGGTATTTACTCTCTGTAAAGACAGAGAGCAGGTCCTCAAGGCATTTTCAGTCATGTGAAAAAGACAAACATATACATGAAATTAAACACCGTTGGGGTCCAGGGCCACCACCTACATTATGTAGCTGGGGCACAGCCTGACACCACATTGGGGCATGTATGAGCTATTTGCTTACACGGGGAACCATAGGTGTGCTGTTGCCGGGCTACGCATGTGAGAAACACACAATCTCCCTCATCAAAGAACTGGCAGCTCAGTGGAGAAGACAGCACGACAACAGACACAGAGGCAGATCCGTACCAAGTAGTTGAAAGTGCAGCGACAGCCACAGAACATAACGGAGCTGAGGGCTCGCGGGGAAACTGAGCCTCGCTGATCCTGAAGCATGAGGGGCAAGCAGTTTCCGAGGAAAGGTAGGACAGGAGCTTTCCAGGCCGATGGGCAGTCATGGCTGAGGTACAGAGACAAGAAAGAGTCCGGCGTAGTCCCGGAGCTGCAAGGAGCCTGGTGTTAGGAGACTCTATGGCATGAAGCACTGGGCAGTAAATATGCACCAGCTCACAAAGCCAGGTGTGGCTTGGGTAACGTGGTCTAGCATTACAGCCGCAGATGTGCCCACCAGCTTCAGAATTGCCCACGTCGATGAAGACCTGTCTCCCACAGGTACCCTATCTAGCCCTTAGGTCAGCCTAGAGCTTGATGCTTTACTTGGGACCATTTCTGTCTTCCAGTGCACCTGCCATTGGACTTACTAGTCCTTCACTCACTACTTTCTTTTTTGGTTCATGAGTACTTCCTTCTATCATGTACCACTGACCGTTTAACTAACTCTCCATCCCAATGAATTAGACCTAGAGCTTCCTTAGGTAGTTTTACAACATGCCATCAGCATACAAATCATCTCTTTCATCTATTTGTGTTCACCTAATCACAGAAGCAGTGTAGTGTATCATAATTTACTTACCCAGTGTGCTATTGTTAGACATTTTGGTTTTTTTCACTATTTACTACCATAAGTAGTATGAGATGAACAGCCTTGTATGAACTAAACCTGTGCCATTCATTTAACATCTGTGATTTTCTCCTGAGGATAAATTTACAGACGTATAATTGTTCAGTGAAAAATGCATTTATTAAAAATTTTTTTAACATATTGCCAAACTGCTCTTGGTAAAAGTTGCTCCAGTTTTCCCTCCTACCCTTGTGTAAGGAAAGGGCCAATTTCTCTGTTTTCCTAGTTATTTTTTAGTAGACATAACTAGGCTGGGTCTGCAAAGTGGCCCCGTGTCTCCCTCGGGCATGTTCAGTCAGCATACAGAAGATCCTATGGGACGATTAGAGGACAGATATTCGTATCCTGATTAAAGGAAATACACTCATCTATTGAGAAATTCAGTTGTGGAAACTCCACAGTAGCAAGCAATCAGAGACAAAGCCCTTTTAGTGCTGCTTCTCCTAGATCAGTATTTGGTCCATGCAAACAGCAGGCATGGCTTCTTTGGCCCATGTTTTAAAATTGGGAAATTGAACATAAAAATCTAGATTTACGGTTTCTCTAAGGAAAAAAAAAAAATGAGACATCTGGAAACGCTATGCCACAAGGCACAACCAACAAGAGCTAAGAACTGCTGCCCCTTCAGACAGAGGCGGTCCCTCCCGGCGACCACATGCATAATCTGCCTGCCTGGCTTCACTCGTTTATGTTACCTGCCTGATCCCTGCCAGCATTTGAATTTGAAATGCCACCCTGAGTACTGTTTCTGCACTGAAATAATAGTAGAATTCTGTTGGAACAGAATCTTAACAGAGATTTAGGTATACTGAAAAGCAAGCCATGACCTCTGATGAAATACATCAACCCTAGCAGGGCTTCTGAGTCGCTGCGTCGCCTGCAGTTCACTATAAAGAGATTTTACCATAATATGTTTACATAAATATATAGATAATTTGTGTATGAAACATGCATGCCTACAAATATAATTGCTAATCTATTATTAGAAATGTATGCAACAATAGACTTCAAACAAGAAATACAAGGATTTTGTTCACATATACTTTCCAATTTAATTCAAACTCAAACTGCAGTAAGCTTACTTGGAAAAATAATAGCCAATTAAAAATTTTAAATATCTAGCCCATGATCTGAGGACAGAATTATGTTCATTTCATTAAGTTCAAAAGCGTAATTAGACATATATCTACGCATGGTGTCAGAATTCTGCAAGCAGTTAGTTATGCAAGACCATGCAGGAATTAAAGCCTGTGAAATGTGTTCCGAAATCTTTTCAACTGCAACATAAATACAACCATGTGGAGTAAAGATGGCAAAACCCCCAGGAGAAATCTGAACAAATGATAGGAGTATATGCACATACCTTTGTTCAGAAGAAATAGAGCTGAGGTTTTATTTTAGTAAATCTTAGTTAAACATATCAAGAGGATTTATGCTAAGGTTGGCAAGTGATATAGAGTTCTTTTAAAGCACAAGGCATGGGTCTTAAGATGTCCTATATAAAGTGATTTATATGACAAGTAAGAAAGAGAATGTTTTAAAGGTTTGTTTTATTTCAATGACTTTTAAGATAAAAATAAATGCCTTCTTCACCAAGGCATCTATTGCCCTGTGAATACATATACACAGTAGCGATAGATTAGATGAAGAATTTAGAAATGTGCCCAATATGGTTAACTTAAAACACCGTAGTGTCTACTCTACTAGTTTTCCAGATCTTAATATCCACTTTAGTTTTTTCATTCTTATTTATCAAGGAGAACTTCAAACATATACAAAAATAGAGTAGCATAAGGAACCTCCATTTACCCATCACCCAGCCTCAATGACCATCAAATGTTGGCCAATCACTTGATGCTGTACCCAAGCCCCCAACCACCTTGCCCCTTCAGTATTAAATTGAAACAAATCCCAGATATCATAACATTTAATCCATAGATGTTTCAGTATGACTCTTTAAAAGATGAGGACCCTTTTTTTCTTAAACATAACCATACTACCATTATCACACCTGAAAATAAGAAATAAGTCCTCAGTATTGTCAAATATACTAGTAGTGTTCAGACTTCCAAATGCCTCATAAGTGTCATAATTTTTATTGCTTATTTTAAAATCAGGTTTCAAATAAGGTAGCTACATGGTAGTTGCTGCTTTGCCTTTTATGTTGCTTCATGTTGTGAGGGTCCTCCTCCACCTCTTTTTTCTTCAAATTTATTTCATAAAGCAAATTAGGTTTTAAAGTAAAAAAACTATAGGAAATAAAATTAAAACTTGGTTTTTGTCTTTCAAAAAATTAGTATCTGATTGCAACGGGGAAAGGGGGATCAGTGTATGGTAGCATACGTGTTAGGCATAACTCTCGTCCTTGAGTTCTGAGTAATACCATAACGGTCATAGCAAACATTTGTCTAATACAGTTAATGAACTGAACTGGGAATGTTAGGTGTGTGGGGAGGTGCTTGGTAAATTCAGGCAGCAGTTAGCTGAAGTTCTTAGTGTACTAAGGCTGTGCAGACACAGGGTAATGAGGAGAAGACGCTGGAAAGGAAGGAGGCAGAGTTATATGTCATCTGCAGTTTGCCTTGGCTTAAAATAAACAAGGTGCCCTCTTTGGACTGAAGTAGTACTAGGCCCTCAGAGCAGCAGCGCTTGACCCGACAGCCCGGATTTCCTTGTGGGCATGCCCAGGGTGGACCGGGACGTGTGGGCATCCTGGATGGGCTAGTAGTTTGAGGCCCCCTTAAATGGTGATTTTTCACATATTTGCGCAACATTTATCTAATGAACATGTGTGAAAAAATATTTTCTATGAATAAAAATTGCAGACCTTTTTGTTCAAATTCAGTCTGAGGTATTTATTTCATTCTTGATATACCACCATATTTTAACATGTTTGGAATTGTTCATGTCACAATTTTTCTACCACTCATAACTGGATAGTTATGGATAGTTAGTCATCAAACTCACTGAAAATAAGCTTCACTTCCATGAGTATGCCCCAAGTGTATTCAGATTTTCTTTTCTTCTGGACATCATATTGGCAAAATATTTTTCACTTTTCTCTCTTTGACTTTTATCCGTATTTTACTGAGTGAGGCAACTTCTTGAGAAATGTATCAAAGGCTATAAAGTTGGTAAATGAAATAAATACTCTGTCCCTAGGGAGCATCACCAGTGTATGCTTTATCCAGTTTCTGTTTCAGCTAACCACCATTTCTGAGTAGGGGACTGTCAGCTGGTAGGTTGTAGGACAGTGGACGCAGGCCTGTGGTCCCAGCATCCACAGCAGACACAGGCTGTATGGGGGAGAAGTGTCCTCTTGTGCTTTTAGAGAGAGCAGTTTTCCAGCTGATGCTGACAGTGACATCTTGACAGTTTTGTAAGGTGTGGCCTGTGGGAACCTGGGTTAGTCCAATCATTTTATGGAGAAAACTGAGTGTTCTGAATAGCCCCAGTCTCTTTCCCTACTGCAACCTCTGTGTACACTGCTGTGCAGTCTAGACTGGCAGTCCAGGACTGTAGCTTGTCAGGGTAGAAGAGTGAGGAAGAGGGGGTCTCTTTACCAGTATTAAACTCTGCCTTGATTACTTTATGTCATTGTACTCCTGGGTCCCAATATTATATTTTCTCAGTTAATTCACACCCCTACCTTCATTCCACCCACCACCCCTCCATCTCCCACAGAGCTACATTTTCCCAGTGCCAGGTTTCTGATTCTCACTAGCAAATATATCAAGAATCAATTCTTTGTTCAGATGCCCTCATTCTTAGGGTAAATTTCCTTTCAGAACTTTCTGGGATCATCTCTTGATAACTGATCGCTGTCAGGGCCACTTCCTTGCAAGAGAAGCATTGAACCTCAGGGCAGGAGGCATCCGTCTTAATCCCTCTCCTCCAAGGAGATTCCTTGGCTTCCATGCAAACGTCCTCTGTCCCCTCCTCACCACAACGAAGGAGGATGGGAAAACAGGGCCTCTGTCAGGCCAACAGCTGTCTGGTTACTGTCTTCTCCAGGACAGCACCACTTGCCTTTCACGTCCAGAAGTAAAAGGGGCCACTAAAGGGTATTCTTCCAATAGAAACCTCTGCCCCCAAGGTAATGTTAATAAACGAATGACTAAATGACCAAACAAAACAAACTCTCCCAGCTGTGAGCATATGTGCATTCAGTGCTGGCAATTCCCACTGAATTAAACTGTTTATTATCGCATGCTCCTTGGTGTATTCATCTTCTAAAACTGTTAGAAGCTTTGTTTTAGAATTAAAGTGTCAACCACCTATTAATAAAGAATTTTTGACAGGGTAAGAAGAGCTTGAGTTTAGGTATGGCCAGTTGTTACCCACCTTAAGTGGGACAGAAAATCTATTATACTAATGTGCCTTTGGAGTATGCAAATTTTTTAAATAAATTGTTTGTGAATTAAGTGGGTTTTAATTGGGGAGAGTGAGTGATGTCCAGTGTGATTGATCTTATTAAAAGAATAAATCTTTCATGCGTGAAGTTTTAATATTTCAACCAGGAGATTAGCACTCTTACATTGCAAATCTCATTTAAATTGTTTGCCAAGGGCTTGAATTAAAAACAAGTTATGATAATATAAAGTCATCATGGCCAAAAACCAGTGATAGATAACTTTCAGTGGGTTTCAGGATAATTGTTCATCCAACAAAATGGTTTCCAAGTCAAATTTGATACATCTGTTCAAGACAATGCTTAGTGATGTGCTAATTACCTTCAGTAGTTTATTACTTTTAAAAAGTGTTAAAATTAGTTATACCTAGAGAAGGAACTCCGATTCCTTTGTTGCGATGAATAATGCAAAGGTTTGTTTAAATTCATGCAGTCCTATTTATAAAAGAACACCTGGGTAGCTTTATTTTGAGCTTAGAACAAAACATAAAATTGTTGAGAACATGATATTTAAATGTACTCATTTACATTCTTAGGCAGATCAGCAGTGGTAAAATCGCCTTGCTGAGGATATGGGAATCTAGATCAGGGGTGCTCTAACAACCAGTGGCCTTCAATGAGGGGGAAAGGAGGAGAATGAGAAGACATCAGGATGCTGGTACTGAGCCCCTCCCCCTGGCGGAAGGAAAGAGGGCCAGGTGCCCATCTTCCTGTTAGTCATGGCAGAAAGGGAAAGACTTTTATGCTGACACTCAACTTTTATTCTGTTCTTTCCCCATCATCCTCCTTTCATCCACTCCGAGCTTAAATGTGCACCTTCTCCCACTCTTCCCCCCGCCCCACACACGCACCCACCCCAAACCTCTCTCTGTTAAAATCTCCTCCCAAAGTTCTCTTCCCACGTCCTTGGGTCAGTTGGTTTCATGGGCCACATCAGCCTCAGAAAGCCTGATACCCTGACCTGAATCAAGATCAAGGGGGCTGGGCCACTGGCTGGATGGCATTGGTTGGCATTCCATTACCCATAATGGGAAAGAGATGGATCACCACAGGGCTAAATCTGACATGTTCCCACACATGACTCCTTAGCCCACAGTGTAATTTGGCCCTGCTCCTGGGAAGAAGAGAGAATCCACAGGTGAAAAGTGGAAACCTAAATAAAAGTCCTCACCAGACACTCCAGCTTCTATTAAATAATTTTTCTGTGTGCACACAACAATTTCTATATTCGGAGCAGATCACCATATTTAGACTAGCTACTGAACACTCCGATGTCAGGTGTCAGAGTCAATTAAAATTCAGAAACTAAATATTGCTGTTCACCAGTTGAGTCTTAGTACCCACCTCCATGTCCATCTCTGCTATTGTTACAGGTATGGATGCCAAACACTGCATTTCAGTGTATGAATGATGGAAAAACTATAGAAGTAAAGGGAAGTCCATATGAGTGAAAATGGTAGTAACTTCAGGGCATATCAATTCTTCATTACATGAGTACGACTTTTATTAATAGAAAATCACTTTCTTCCCTCCTTAACTAAATAAATTTTAGGTTGAATAAATTGAATAAATATTGAATAAATATTAGGTTGAAGGAAGACCAAATCACTAGTCAGGGTGGCGGCCCAAGGTGTAATTAGAAACCAGGCTGGAAGTAAGGATGTGATACGGGAGTGATTGAAAAAACCACCTTCTTTTGCTGGCTTCCACCTACTTTCCTGGTCTTCTAGGCTGGTGGCCACTCCCAAGTCATCTGAGGTCACAGCAACTTTGCCTTCCGCCAACTCTCCCTCCCCAACACTTGGTCTTTTGTATGTATGCTCAAGTCCAGGCTTGAGAGAGAGCTGCTGAAGGAGCAGGCGTTGGCTGGACCACCATCTTGGACCTGGCGCCATCACCCTTCTCCCACCCCTTCCTCCTTCCAGGTTGGGGTGTCAGGCTATTTTCCTACTCCCACATCCTCTCCCACCACCAGCCATCCTGCTACCTGGGAATATTCATCTCCTTTCCCCAATCAGGTAGCTGCTTCCCCAAGGTGTGCATGAGCAGATTCACCCTTGGGTTTCACTTTGAACTCCTCTCTCCTCTGTGTCCTTGGAGTGCTGCCATGGATGCCCACCATGGAAGGAAGAGTAAGGAATTGGCAGCAGACATTAACAGAAACCCATTACCTGCTTTCTCAAACACACCCAGCCCACAGAGGGGACAGAACCCCACACTGCCCCTCCACCTGTGCACCCGACAGAGGGGCCCTTCCTGCCTGTGTCCCTTCCTCATACGGGCACTGCCCTGCCCAGAATATTATCAGATTCTGCTCACAAGAAGCCAGGAGGTTGAAATCCATATGCAAAGAATCTTGAGTACCCTTCTGTGTCACTCAGGGAGCAGTGGCTTTCAACAGGGTCACAACAGCCACATTTTTGCTTCTGAAAATCCCAGAAATAAAACCCTCTCCTGACAGCTCACTGCCCTCAGGCAGAGCCTCACCAAAACTGAACCTATTTACCGGTTTGTGGTATGTCGTACTTGGATTTACCTCAAGAGACCCTAAAAGATTTCAAAATGATATTATACCGAAGTTGATAGTTTTAAATTAATAAAGCCTTTAAGGAATAATTTTTAACTAACACTCATGAGAATCAGACACTGCTTGTAATGATAAATTATCATTTAAAATGCAAAGTGTGCAGACATACTCGGGAATAACCACATTAATTACTCACTGCAGCCAGTAAGATGTTTCCTGGAGGTGCTTCCTGCAGTCTCCACCACCTGGGATGCCCTTCTGCTTTCTCCCTGATAATGCAAGTCCACCATTCCCTTCAAGACCCAGCTTAAATCTTATTTTTTATGAGACGCCTTCTCTTTCCAGCCCCGCACACCTCCATTAAAGTTGCTTCATACTTGGTTAAGTTCTTTTTGGGTTAATACTATCTCTTCTTTGTTTTCTTTGTGGAGCTTAGTAAGACAGCACGCATACATACAAAAGACCAGCACCCCATAGAATACAAGATACAGCACCCACCAAAACTGATGGGTCAATGGGTAATGAGTAAGGAAGTCAAGTTATCAATTAATCAACCAATGCATAAGTATATAAATTTGGAAACTTGGTCCAGAAAGTCATACACTGAGGCTTAAGATTACCAAACAGTATTGCCCTTGCCTAAAAGTACAGATGCGGGTGTGGAATGATAGGGTTTGAGTTTAGGCTGTGTTTGGCCATTTAACCAAACATTAGACAAGTTACTTTACATGTCTTGGAAATCATTTTCCTCATTTTTGTTAAGCACAATACCAAATCAAATGAGAGAACGAATAAGCAAAGGCCTCATAAGTGATGTAAATGTGGGTAATCACGAATATTATTTAAATAAAGAAGAAGGAAATTAAGCACAGGAAAAAAATCTGTACAGTAAACTGGGTCAATGTAGAGACTTTGAAATATGCACTTAAAAATATACTATTTGAACCAAACAAAGGTATTGTTTTTCCTTAATATCCAGCATGTTTGTAGCTCTAGCTTATTATTTTGTAATTGATAGCAGAGGTATAAATGGCTTGGGGATAGTTGTATATTCACATTATTGCCATGCTGTGGAGTAGCATAATCAAGGGGAAACAGAAAATTTTTTGTCAGAGATTCCTTTCTGTAGGAAAGATGCTGCTTTTTTTCTAAGTACCTTTTAGCTGTTGACTATTTTATAATCATTGACATAAATATAAAAATGGTAAACAATGTTTACTGTTTGCACACAAGTGAGTCTGAATTGGGGGCTTTTATTGCCAGTCATCCCCAGTGCAATTTCAAGAATGTAATAGGCAATCAGACAGTGATTTATCTGACCCATTATTGAGAAAGAACGAAGAAAAATTTAAACATCATTTGGCTCACTCATGTGCACATTGCAAATGCAAAACAGTGAATTATCTGAGCTTTGTCATGATTTTCTATGCTATAAACATATTTCGTATTTGAAAATTTGCTTTTATTGCGGCCCTTAATTTTTCTTTGTTCAATCATAGGAAGAAATACCAAAGCAAAGTAAGTGTAATGGGGTTTCATAAAGAAAAGGTAGCTAAACGTCAAGCCAATGGCTGCACTGGAAAAATAATTCTCTAGGCTTTCTTAGGGTGAGATGTACTCTTAGGGTGAGATGACTGAATTCCAGCTAGGGTAATTACTTCAGTCTACACTGCCTGCAGGGAACGCTTCCTGTGATCTGGGCTGACCACTGGACTGTCACATCCCCAGAACCACTGGTTAGTGATCTGCTAAGCAGCTCCCACATGGTTACATTCAAGTGAAGATGAAGCAGGCTTATGCACTGAGTGAGTTCTAAGTCCCCGAACAAACTCCAAATCACAAAATGTACTTTTAATCATTTTTTTCTGACCAACAATTGTTATGAAGTTCATTTGAAAAAACAACACAGTATTACACCATGAAAAAAATAAAAGCCACAAATGAATTACTTTACTAGTTAGTTCAGTAGCTAATCAGCAGTTGCTTTTGTGCCTGCTCATGATTCATAGCCTGATGAGCAAGATGGACATCTCCAAATAATGGCACAAACAAATGTATACACTACACACCCAAAAACTGATGCAAAAAAGAAGAGCAGAATCAGTGAGAGCACATGGCTGAGCAAGCTGACCAAGGCTGGAGGGTCAGAGGAAGCTTGAGTTGAGACCATAGGGTGGAGAGGATGGAGGACAGGGACAGGGAACAGCAGGTGTAAAATCTCCCCAGTGAGTGAGAACACAGTGCATTGAAAGAAGCAGAGGAAGGCTCTGGGCAGAGGTGAAGGCGAGGTGAGGAGCTGGGTAGGAGCGGACCATCGGAAGCCTTGTAAGATTAACGCTGTTCCTGGGTTTTACCCCTGAGTTTTAATGGGAAAGATGACTATGATAACAAATCCATGATAAGATCAATTTTGTAGAATTCAGATAATTCATTTCATATCACCATATTTTATTACTTTTATTTTTAATACTTAAAGCTTACTAATATTTAAGTAATTAAATACTAGACATTTATTTAAATGATTATTGACTAATTAATGACTGGGCACTACATTGGGCACTTTAATACATCATTTAGTTTTCTTCTCAGGGCAGCCCATGAGGCAGACATTTTCCAGTTTGGGTAGTGAGGACACAGACTTCGTAACCTGCCCAAGGTTCAGGAGCGATATGTGGCAGAGGAATAATTCACACTGTAGCCAGCCTGACTGCAGAGCCTTTTTATTGATCAGCCTGCCCACACTTGTTCTCTGGCCCTGAGTACTGAAGTAGTGTGTGGAACTACAATTTGGTCATAATTCCAAAGAAACATTGAAGAGTATCCCTTCGAATTAGTGTTGGGCTGTTAATGCTGCAGTTTTAATCTTATGGTTTTCAGTGGGTGTAGTCAAGGCCAATTAAACTGTACCCCTAATTCTGGCGTTTTCTAGGAGGTAACTTTTAGTGTTAGTATCTTATATAAGTCAAGAACTGGCCAGAGATATATGTATGTCAAACCACCATGATGTACATTGAAGCTGCACTTTAAATAATCTCACAATTTTATTTGTCAGTTATACCTCAGTAAAGATGAAAAAAGAGAATTGGCCAAAGAAAATAGATTTGTAACAAAACCCTGCAATTAGCAATACTGCTAAATAAACCTAGATTTGGAAAGTCCAAACTTAGTTTCATGCACAGAAGCCAACCCTGACCCTCTCTATGACTGCAAATGGTTTGGCCCTCTTCATTCTTTGGCTATCATATTGGACAAACAAATAGACAAAACACTTCCATCATCATAGAGACTTCAGCTGGACACCACTGGTCTAGAGCCGGGCTCAAACTACTGAGCCTTTTACAGTGTTTTATTCAGGCCAATCCCCTCTCCACATCTATGCCATTTTCCTCCTAGTTAGCTCATCCCCCAGCACCACAGCAGTCTACGTGACTCCCCCAGAAGCAAGTAGGGGCTTCGGGAGAAACGCAGCAGCAAGCTGGCCGACTTGACTTTCACCGCAAGTTACTTGTTTTCTCATGATCTGGGCTTTTAATAGACAGCAGCCAATCAACCTTTGAAACCTCCCTTTAATTCACAGCTTTCTGCTTCTTGATGCTATCCATGCTCTTCCCAACTTCTACCATCAACCTGTAAGGCAAACACCAAGATGCCCTGGACACCCCTACACCCCCAAGCAGCAAACAGAGGGACAGTGAGCAATCCCAGCTCTGACTGCCTACCTGTATCCCAATCACAAGAGAGAAAATGGAAACAGGGAAAGCAGGATGGTAGAGAAGACACTGTCCCTCCCAGAGGCATTACCTGAGGTGCCAAGGGGGAAGGGAAGCCAGACAAACTAGGGAGGGCAGGTTAAGTGAAGCTGGAACCGGCTGCTACTGGCTCATGAGAGCCAATTGTTACATTTTCAGGAATTCTGTGAGCCTGTTCTTAAACGTAACTATTATTTTAGGACAAATTATATAAACTTACCATTAAGTAAATTACATTAAAAACAAGAAATAAATGCATATCATAGCATAATAAATACAATCATCTCTTTCTAATTATTTTGCTACATTTTACTGTCATCTGTGCTCTTGAGGTTGTTTATTCCCGTTGCACATGTGTGACAGAAATATTCTATAGCTGTTTGTTGCTGTACATTTCTTCCCAATTTCCTTGTCCAATGATGTCATATTGGTAGTTTGAAATTGGCCATGGTGGAGCATTTATACCACAGAAGGCAAATATTACAATTAGACTTGTTTGGCTTTTTTTAATCCCAGGGAGCCAGTTGTTAAACATTTTCCAGAAAGCTATACCCGTGTGCAAGCCAAAAAATAAAAAGTGCAGTATATTAGAGATGCAAGACACTGTCAAGGAACAGCAGGGGGAAAGGAATGCAGACCAAGGGGGGATGACATTTCTGCTAACTACTCGGTCTCAAAGCTGAGTGCTGATTAGAATTCACCCAATCCTCCAGGAGCACTCCTCCAAGTTAGAACTTTCCCTACACCTTGAACCAGCGTGCCTCAGTGCTCTTCAACTAGGAGACCCATCACCAGGCATCCTTATTGCCAAACCCCTTTCATTTGGGGCCTCTGCCAATTACTTGCCATTCACTACCCCATCATTACTTAGATGTCACAGGTTATGGCTTCTATTCCAGTTATGGCTCTAAATGTTTGCTTCTCTCTAGTCTTTTCTCCCTTGTTTAACCTCATCTTTTCAGATTTTCTTTCTGAAACTAAATTCCTGCTACACGTAGACTAGTAGATACTTTGTCATGCTACACTCACTGGCCCTAGCTTAAACTCACAGTCTGATTATCCACCCTGAACCTTCCCTGTTCTGGACAGACTTCTTGAGGCCCTTTCCAGATATCTTTGCATTACAGCTACCAAATTATAAACAAGGCTTCTGTGGAAGGCAGAGGGAAACTGGCCTCAAAAAAAACAAAACACACGAACAAAACAAAACAACTTTCAATGATATCCTAGCAAAAGCTTAACTTTTATGGCTACATTTAAGTTTGCAGAAAGTACTTTTATAAAAGTAGAATGGCATTTTCAAGAGGCTTAGAAGAAATTAACTGTTACAAGTTTTAAACAACTTAGTCTAGGCATAGTTATAAACAGCAGAAATGAATGTATGTATTGTATTAAAGGCAATTCACAGAAGATTAAATTAAAAAGATGCATAAGACAGAAGCCAACAGGCACAAACTCACTTAACTCTTGACACAAATTATTAAACATCATCCTTTTCTTGTGACCTGACCTGTACACTGTCCTGGATCAAGGGAGATTAGCCACGTTGCTGGAGTGAGGAATTAGATGTTCTTGTTCTGAAGGAAACCACCAAAGCAGAACACATCATTTACCTGTAATTTTAATGATTGTAATGAGAAGCCCTTGGACTTTATAAGGAAAATCATGTAACATAAGAAGCCACTATTTTAAACAAGATAATCCAAGCATTAGCCAAGATTGTTGAGAAAGGGAGGGAAATTCTAGGAAACAGCCATAAATAATTCATGTACAACAAATAATTCAAAAACAATTGCCATAACAAACATAACACAACATTTGTTGATGAGAAAGTAATATTGGACCTAAAGCTTTATTATTTTTCCCCATTGGTAATATAAGCATTGACTTTTATCCCTCTTGTTATTTTCCTTAGTTATAAATTGTTTGTAAAATAATAAATTAGCTAAATAAAAAGATATTTCAGTGCAGTCTTTCAAGTTCTTTGTATAGAACTAGGACTTGGGGAATTTTTAAGGGACAACTTTTTGTTTCTAAACACTTAACACCTCCTTTTGTGTGACAGCAGCAATAATTTACTGTACATAATACCTTGCATTAGCCAAGAAGCTAAAGAAATATTTCATAGCTTCAACCTTGACATTGTGAAAGCAGTCATAAAAAGATAAAAGGGGCATTGCAGTAGCCTTACATACTTAACTTTCAGAAAGCATTGAGTCTGTACCTGCCAGGCGATGCTGTTATCTTTAAATATTGGTTTGCACCATAACATTGAAAACAACCATTATGTATAACTGCCTACAGTTTTATTCATTGACTAGATTATTAAATAAAAAGTCAAAATTATTTTTATTCTTGTTGAGGTCCCTTTGCCTAACTTGCAATGGCTTCCAAAGAACAGATATTTGATGCTTTATAGTGTATTTGTCCTCATTTTAAAATAATCCCTTGCACACATGCTATCTATGCCTCTATAAGAATGTGCTTTATCCAAACAAAGTAACTTCATGGACACGGCCCCCAATTGCCTTCAGTCTCGTATATTCGGTAACACTCTCTCCCCTTCCTCCGTGGGTGGTTATACAAGTGCACGTATGCTCCCTCCAAACGGTATATAGCCCTGCAGATACCTGATACTAAGAATATCCTTGAGTTTAAGCTTCAAGATAAAAATCACTGCCCTATAATGCAATATTGATCCATAAAGATAATATATAATAAAATACAGTGCCCATTGGAAATTAAAATCTATGTGAGTCTATACTCTAAAGGGAACGTTTTCCCCACCTTTTTTGGTAGTCATAACACTAATCAATTTTTCAAAGATCAGCAATTAGCTTTGTGTTATTATTTTTTATTTATAACATTCTTTGTTTCAAATGGGATTTAGAAGGCATGCAAAGATGTGTACAGGGCAACAATAATACTAGAACAAAAATAAAGTAAGTTAACAATAAGAAAAGGGGGAAATAAAAGTAAGAGAAAATACATATGGCATAATCAATCTAATACATCAGAGTTTAATAATCTGGAATGGACTTGAGATGGAGTTAAGGAAAGGTCAGGGATGGGATGGGTAATGAGCCACCGAATATTTGTGCAAAATGGGGTAGGTATGTTTGGTGCCCTTTTTCTGTCTTATCCCCCTTCATAAATCTTCTCTACAATGGCAGATTCTTGAGGCCAGATACACAGACCTTAGAATCTAAGGAATGTCTATACTATGTCCTAAAACCATGTAAGAATGACTCAGTAAGGATGCAACAGAATTTCACTTTCCATTCTGGCGTCTTCTCTTTTCTTTTGTACGTTCTTTTCTCCTCTGGATGCTTTCCCTCGTTTTACTTAATCATTACCAAATGAACTGGATAATGAAAGAGAAAAAACCTACTACTATCACAGTGCATACACTACACCAGAGAGGAGACAGGAAAAATACGTTTACTATAAATCTTACAGTGAAACATCTGAAGAGATGATTCTTCTCCAGGACACCCTGCCATTTCATATTATTCTAAAGAGATAAGCATTTCTTTAAAATTAGGAAGGACCCGTAGATCTCTACTCTCTCTTTAAATTCAAAAGCCTAATTAAAAAAAATACATAAATATATATACACATCCATATATTTTTTTAGCCTTCCTGTCTCTTCTCTCCTTTCCCCATCAGAACTTCTAAGATATAGTAATCAAACACTATTTCAAAGAAGGAATTCTTAACAGTAGCATATTCACTGGCTTTCCTCCTGTCACCTCTAGCTTTTCCATTTCTTAACTATTAATGGTGTCAGTGCTATAAAATGAGGTATTTTTCAAAAGAGCAAAAAAAAAAAAAAAACGCATTTCTCTCCAAGAATTGTCAGTGCCTTGGCTATTTTTCCTTCCCATCATCTTAGGAATGCATGAGAAGTCCTCTTACCCACAGGAATTTCCCTACCTGCTACCTGAAATAAGGTAATTAAGGGTTAGGCTCTCCTAGGAGCACGCTGAAGGATTTTTAAACTCCCTGAAAATTGGTTTCACATTCCGTTCCCACATTTAGTCCCTCTTTCGTTTTGCCCCCTCTAGGGGGCTATCTTGAGTTCATTTCAGTGAAGTCCCTGAAATCTTGGGCCCCTCTTAAAATTACATCCTGGGGAACTGGTCGGCATCCCATTTTCAGAATCTTTTACAGGAGAAAATATCTGTATTATCTTTACCAAGGAGAGCTTTAAATGTAAGTGAATGAGCCACTTTTTCAGCGAAATAATGGGAGAGGAAGGTCAGAAATATAAAATGGTCTTTGTTGCATTGTCCGGATGTGCATGGCTTGAACCTGCAGTTTTATTTTTTTGTTTGTTTTTAATACAGTGAATGACCAGAAGATGTATGAGCATCTTTCAGGATTGATGGAAGCAGAGTAAAGAAACTCATTAAGCGGTTTTAGCCATTTTCTGGTGTCAGCTGAATAGATTCTCTAAGATCAAACTAAAAAAAAAAAAAATTTTATTTGCTCTTAGTTCCTAAGAAAAGCTTTCCAAAGTCCTGCCAGTGGCTCCAGCTGTCTCTGCGTCTGATTTCATTGTTTTATCCCAGTCAGCCTTAAACTACTTTCTAAACTTTGCTGTTTGCCTTATACAACATAGCTTCACCCAAGGGCAGCCACTCCAGTTCCAGTTCTGAGCTTCTTCAAAATGTAGGCTTAGATTAAAAAGATAACTTTAAGCAGAGAATTGAAAAGTGAAAAAAATGTAAAAACCACTCTGTCAAACTATTTCCATAGACCCAAAATATCTTAAAAACTGGAAATGTGCAAATAACCATATGAGGCCATCATATCAAATTAAATAGCTGTGAGTCAGATTTCAGTGATTATGACAAATATAATCTGAATTTCAGAGAGATACCATTTTCATTCAAAAACTGCTCAAACCTTCTTGTTACAGGTTTTATTAAGACAACTGTAATAGAGTTTCATTTGGTAAAAACTGCTATGAATTGTAGCTTTTTAAACATTTTTTGTCCTCACTTTTCCTTTTCCTCTCGTTTACATCTCCCTTCGCCCCTCTTTCCCTACATCCCTTCCACCTTTTCTCCCTTTCACATCTCTGACTACTCCAATGCATTTGCAGGATTCCATCCCAGCCTTCTTCAGAGAGGAGGAGAGGTCCACCTTTTCAGTACATCCATGGGCATAAGGTTTTAAGAAAAAGAGCCAATCATTGGTGATGGCCCAGAAATGTACTTTCTCTCCTCGGTCCTGTGAGTTTTCACTGTAGGAACAGCTGCTACCTAGTGCACTTTTCCAGCAATGTAGCTAAAAGAGGCCAACGCATTTTAACCATCACCTGTAGAGAAGAGCAAAATTTGGAGCTGAACACTGGTGGTATGAAGAAAATATTTCCAACATATTTACAGTATACTTAGCCCTGTGTGGGTCCTTTGTCCCTGGGGAGCAGACTTTCTAAATGGCCTAGCTTATTTTCAGAAAACACAGACCGCATTTAAGTAACCTTAGCAAGACCACCATGGCGTCATTTTGGCCTCAACAATATCTCTGGTCTGGATAGGAGAAAGAAAAATTCTTTTAGTTTCTGGCAGCATGATCCACTGGGGGTTAGAAGAGAATTTTTGCCGTCAACCTTTTCTTTTACTTACATATAAGGTGCAGGTGTAGATGACTTGATGAAAAGAAAAGGGAAATATGGTCTGGGTAAACATTTACGTTTTAATTTTCTCTTAATTTCTTGAGGCCCATTATGTGTTTATCAAGGCGTGTAACAGCTTTAAGTTAACAATGCAACAATGCATCGTTAAATGTACACCAGATGTTCCTTTTCTGGCACCTATTACTGAAAGCCCTCAACTTGCCTGTCAAGGAGAGGAAAAAAATGTGTGTTCTCCTTTAATAACGAACACTAACCCATCAAAACAAGAAGCAATAACAGAAAGGCTCTGACACATTGCTTTGATAAAATACTGCCTGGAAACTCATTAGTGTAACAGGCTGCAGATGAGCCAGCATACCCCCTCCTCAGCCATCTTCTTGAGGAGCTGAGTAATAAAGACTCTCAGCAGAAGGTTAAGCCTAAGGATTGAACCGCTGATGCAGTTTCAAATGATGGGCACATGGGTTACCCTTGTGAATCACAAATAGAGAGGACTTGGGAGCTAGATAAAACCGACAGCGAAGAGTATCAGCAAGCCCATTCAGAAAACGGTAAAATGTGTTTTGGAGATCATAAACTAAAATGTTACAAAGAAAGTTGGAGCAGATGGCTACAGGGGCATAAACGTTCTAAAATGTGGAGTTTTTTTAAGGGAGCTTTTTATGGAAGATGTGCAGTTGGATCTTGGAATGGATTAAAAGTGGGGGAGTTATAACTAGTTCTTCGCTTTTTCTTGTCTGATTAATTTACCTCCCAGAGAGAAGTTACTTAAATGGGCTTTCATAGATCCACTGTAGCAAATCCTGTGAAAAGATGACACATTTCCCCTGTGGCTGATAGATTTATGGATATTTGTACAGATCAAATCTCAGCTTGGAAAACTGGTGGTTGGGGGGAAGGTGAAGAGGGGAAAAACGGGTAGGAATATGTACAAGTGAAACTTGTGCTGTTCTTTAATTGAACCAAATTAATTGAGACAAGTTGGCTTTCCTGTTTTGCAGGCAATTTTAATGAATTTTAGATCGCAGATGTCTTCAAAGTAAAGTAGAATCGAAATCTCTTCAAGTGTTGAAATGTTCAATGCCACTTGCTTTCTGTGAGGGAAAACATCCTCTTTTACCCAAACTGATAAACTCGGGGTTTATTCAGGAAGAAGAAATCAGAAATAATAAAGTCAAAAGGAGCTTTAAAATTGCTTTGAAATATGTAGAGCACACATTTCCAGGCTGAAGCTTTGCCCAGCTACAATTTATGGATAAAGTGTAGTTTTATGACGCTGTAGCATGAAAGTGTCTTCCAGGAACCTTTGGTACTAGGGGTGGAATATTTGGGATTCCATTTCTCTTCTCTAATTCTGTCCTCTTCTTTTCCCTTATAAGTGAAAACAAAGTGCATCGAAGTTCTGTTAATATTGTGTTAGTGACTTAAAGCTCTGAGCTCAGCAATGAAATGCAGAAATCCTCTGTTGGCAATATCCAAAGGTCGTCTATCCAGACTTTCAAAGTGCTATTCAGTTTGCGCCAGGTAATGCTGGGCCCTCTGTTGAAAGGAAACCAGGAACTGAGTTGGTGACAGCAGGAATCGTGCCACCCACAGGACCATTCAGCATGAGGCATGACGGGATGCTTAATGATAAGTTACGTCCTCCCACAAGGGAATTTCTGAACCTGCCATTTGAGAGCTATGCCACTGAGCTGTGATTCCTGTAATTGAGAAAATGAAGCTCTGCCTCCCACTGAGTGATCTGTTGGGTCTTTCAATATGAGATGAAAATAAAGAAATGAACATAAAGAATGCAGATTGCAGGTAAAGTTGTTTCTATAACAAAATTAATAAAAGCTACTGACCTAGGTGTTTTGGATCATTTCCAGATTCCGTTGGTTTGAAGGTAGCTGAAGGATTATTATTCCGAGTACTAGGAATTAGGATACTAAAAGAAGGGCTTTGAAAGAACATGAGTTCAGAGCATTATTTATATAATCCTTTGTGGGAGTATGCATAGCACGCATACATACAGAAAAATCATAAGTGAACAACTTGATGAATAAAATGAACACGACCGTGCGACCACCACTTAGGTCTAGAAATAGAATACTACCAGCACTCGGGAAACCCACAGGGTCACCTCCTATTCATTACCCTCCCTCATCCCCAAGGGAACCACTCATCCGACTTCTATCACAAGAGATTAGCTTTGTTTTGAACTTTATATTACTACTATTATGCGTTATATTTTGTACATATATATGTATCTAAACTCTTTTCACTTCATATTATGTTCATGAGATTCCTCCAGGCAGTAGTTTTTCATTTTCATTGCCATGTAGGTCCCATTGAATGAATGTGCTACAATTTATTCATCTGTTCTACTGTTTGGGGATATTTGGGCTGTTATTGATGTTATGGTATTATCAACAATGCTTCAAGAGCATTCTTACACATATTGGACGTATACCTAGGGATGGAATTGCAGAGTGACAGAATGGGCGCGTGCCCAGCTTTAGTAGATGATGCCATGCAGTTTTCCAATGTACGTTTGCAGTCAACCTACGGTTCCACTATCAGTATATGAATTCCTGTTACTCACCATCACTGTATAATCAGTTTGCTTAAGTTTTGGCCATTCTGGTAGATGTGTAGTTGTATATCTCATTGACTTACTTTCCCTGATGATTGATGTGTTTGAGCCATCATTTCATATGTTTACTGGCAATTTGAATATTCTCTCTTAGGTAATCCCTCTTTAATTTTCTTGCCAGTTTTAAAAACTGCATTGTTTTTTTCTTACTAGCATGTGGGAATTCATTATGTATTCTATGTATGTGTCTTTTGTTAGTTATATGTATTGCAAATACCTTCTTCCATTATGTAGACTGTCTTCACTTTTTAAATGTGTCTTTGGTGAAAAAAGTTCTTAATTTTAATGTGGTCAACATTTCTTTCATATATAGCATTTTTTTTGTATCCTTTTCAAGAAATCTTTGCCTCCTGAAGGTCATAAAGATATCCTCCTATGTTATATCCTAGAAGCTTTATCTTTTTGCTTTCACATTCAATATACTTTTCCAATATTGGGACAATCATGATTTTCTTAATTACTTAGCTAAAGTGATCAATTATATTGATTGATTTTTGAATGTTAAACCGATGTATTCCTTGCATAAATCTATCTTTGCCATGATGTATTATTATCCCTTTTATATATCACTCTATGTTGTTTCTAATATTTTGTTTGGGATTTTTCACATTTATGTTCATTAGTGAAATTGCTCAGAATTTACCTTTTTGGTAATATCCTTGTAAGGTATTCATATTAAGATTATGCTTACCTCAAAAAAAAATGGAAGTGTTCCCTCTTTTTCTGTCCTCTTAAAGAGTTTGTGAAAAAAATGATTTTGTTTCTCCCTTGTTTGTAAGAATGTGTTAGAAAAGCCATCTTAGCCTGAAGTTTTCTAAAGGTTTTTATTTACATATTTTATTATTTAGTTTCTTTGGTAGTTAGAGTATTATACATATTCATTATTTTTCCTTGGGTTAGTTTTAGTAAGTTGTTTTTAAAGAATTTACCTATTTCATTTAAATTTTCAAAATTATTGTCATGAAGTTGCTCACATTATCTGTCCATTCTATTTTTAAGGCCCATGGACTCTATGTTAATAACCCATCTTTCATGCTTGCATTGGCTCACTCTCTGTTCCTCTGCCCTACCAGAGAGCAGATATTTCCTTCTACCCCATTCTTTCTCATATCTCCTTTTAGAACTCCAATGACATGTATCTTAGGCCTATTGATATTCTCCCACAGGTCTCTGAAGCTTTGTTTATTTTTTTTTCCACTTTCTTTCTAGCTGCTTCAGATTGGGTTATTTCTACCGATGTCTCTTTAAGTTCACTTGCCCTTTCGTCTGTCATATCCCTTCTGCTGTTAGATACGTTCATTTTTTAAAATTTCAGGTGTTGTGTATTTTTTAAGTTCTAGAATTCCATTTGATTATTTATAGTTTGAATTTCTCTGCTGAGATTTACAATCTTTGCATTCACTGTAAGCATATTTCCTTTTCACCCTTGAGCACACATATAATAGCTGCTTTAAAATTAAATGTTGCTAATTTCAATATCTGAGTCTTCCTAGGTTTAGTCTCCATAGATTTTCTTTTCTCTTGAGAATAGGTCACATTTCCTGTTTCTTCCCATGTTGAGGAATTTTGAATTAGAGCCTGGACATTGTAATTGTTATGTTGTGAGACTCTGGATTCTGTTAAGCCCCTCAGAAGAGTATTAATGTTTTTATTTTAGCCGACATTTAGCTTGGTTGGACTAAAATTGCAAACTCTGTCTCTTGAGTGGAAGCTCAAAGCTCAGTTCAATTCTTATCATTAGCTGGAGTCTGTCTCATGCACACCTGACTCAGGGGTCAGCTAGATGTTTAGGCGAAGATTATAGAAATTGAGGCTGCTCCTCTTAGGCCTCCTCCAGAATTCCCTACTCAGCTTCTAGTGACTGTGGTTGTCCTGACCTCTATTCCCAGAATCTTCAGGCAAAAAGACAATGGGTTTTCTGCAAGAGTTACAGCTAAACCATCAGGAGAGACTGAATGTTTGCCCCTCCTCCAAATTCATATGTTGAAATTCTAACCCCTAAAACCGTGTGGCTGTATTTGGATATGGGGCCTCTGTGGAAGTAATTAAGGTTAAATGAGATCTTAAGAGTGGGGTCCTGATCCAGTGGGATGAGTGTCCTTTCAAAAAGAGACACACAGAGAGCTTGCGCTCTCTCGATGTGCCCACAAAGAAGAGATCGTGTGAACACACAGGGAGATGGCAGCCATCAGCACCCAACCAGACACTGCTGCTGTCTTGATCTCGGAATTTCAGTCTCTAGAACTGTGAAAAAATTAATTTCTGCTGTGTAAGTCACCTGGGTTGTTGTATTTTGTTACTGCAGCCCAAGCAATCTGACACAGCCGTGGAGCCTGATTTGGCCTGTTCTTAGGCTAAAAGCCATATAACTAGGCAGATCACTCTGGGTCCTTCTTTTCTCCCAAATGTCAACATCCTCCCAGAATCTGCCTGCTTTTGTTAACTCTACAGTGACTTCAGGTTGTTGTTGTTTTGTATTTTGTCCAAAATTTATCCTTGTTATTTTGGAGAAGAGTCAGGTCTGGTAAGAGCTAACTTGGCTGTATAAAAACAGAACTCATGTTTAATAATTTTATTTATATTTTCAAAGAGCCATCTCTTTTTTTGCTTCCCTCTATTTTATAATTGTTTTCTATTTCATTAATTTCTGTTTTTATCTTCATTATCTTAAGATACCTTAAGATAATTGTCTTAATTATGCTTCTTTTTATGTGTGGGGGAGGTTTAATTTACTGAATTTTCTTCTCAGCCTGCCAAAAAGAACTTAAATCATTGATTTTTTTTTAGCCTTCTTTTTTAACACAGACAATATTGTTTAGTTGTGCTTTTCTAATCTTTTGCATTGTTTATTGGTTTTTTTGACTGCTTGTTCTATTATGTATTGAATGAGGTTATTAAAATCTCACACTATGCTTATGGGAAGGCCTATTTCTCCTTTTAGTCCTGATTTTTTGCTTTATATGTTTTTAGTGTATGTTTATAAGATTTAACTGTTCTAGATTTGAATTGTTCTGTAGCCTAGAGAATTATATTTTTTAATATTATGAAATACACATCTTTGTCTCGAGCCATACTTCTTGTTTTAAAGACTACGTTGTCTGGTATTCTTACAGATAACCCCGCTTCTTTTTGCTTAATGTTGCATAGTAGTTTCTCATTCCATTTCTAGACGGAAAGTAAAAGCTTTCCATTTTCTTATATTTAAGTCTTTTTAAAATAAAAAGCATAAGGTTAGATTTTGTATCTGTATACAAATAGGTATGCAACCTGACTATCTTCATCTCATGGTTGGAATACTATGGTATTTAGTCTATCTACATTCAGTATTTTACTGATACACTTTGCCTTAAATCTGTTATTTTACTATCTGCTTTCTATTTGTCCATCCTATTCCGTATTTTGCTTTTTCTTCCTTTCTTACTTTTTACTAGGTTAATTAATCAAGTATTTAAAAAATTTATTCCATTTTCTATTAGCTTGTTATTCATACATCCTGTGTAATATTTCTTATAGTTTTACTTGAGATTGACACTTGCATTCTTGACTTGTTGAAGCTACTACAAAGTTGTTTATTTACCACTTCCCAGATGATGCAAGGACTTTAGAACAATTTAAATCCTCCAACTCCCTTGTGTGCCTCATGTCCTATTATGATCTTAATTCCCTCTCTATCTGTAAAAGCTTATGACACACTGTTATTATTTTACAGTGCCAGAGTTCATATACATTTACCCGTATCTTTATCCTTTCTGTTGCTCTTTGTTTCTTCCTGTATTTCCATGCTTCTATCTGGGATCATTTTCCTTCTGCCTAAAGAAATCCTATTAGTGTCTCTGTTAGTGCAGACTTGCTGGTAACAAATTCATCTACTTTTAGCTTTTTATTTGTTTTATATTTCATCTGAGAAAAAAGTCTTTATTTTTGCAGGATAGTTTTGCTTGGTATAGAATTCTAGATAGGCCTTCTTTTTCCCTTCCAGTTCTTGAAAATATTCCAGTGATCTGGCTTCTATTGTTTCTGTTGAAAGCTTTACTGTTGGTATTGTTCCTTTGAAGTAATATGATTTATTTCTTCAACATCTTAGGATTTTTTTCTTTATCTTCTGCTTCACCAATTTACTGTGATGTGCTTAGATGTGATTTTCTTTGTATTTACCCACCTTACTTTTAGTAACTTCTTGAATCTAATGCCTGATCTTTTGTCAGTTTGGGGGAAAGTCTTAGCTGTTGTCTCTTTAAGTAATGTTTCTTCCCTAGTGGGACAACAATTACATGTATCTTAACATTATACTCTATCCCATATGCACTTACGCTCTTTTCTTTATTTTTCATTCTTTTATATCTCTGTGGTTCATTTTAGATATTTTTGTCTGAACTTTTAGTTCATGCATTCTTTCTTTATCATGTTCTAACTGTTTTTAAATCCATTTATAAGCTTCTAATTTTATTTTTATGTCTCTCAGTATTAGATTTTCTATTTGATCCTTGTAACAAATAATTTCCAGTTCCCTGTTAAGATTCTCCATATTGTCATGTAATTTCTAAGTCCTTTTCTGACATCTGCCAGAAAAGCAGACCCTCTGAATCTATTTTTCTATTGTCTGTTTTTCCTTTCCCTTTTTATTTTTCAATTCTAATTTTTTCTATAGGCCTGGTTATTTTTTATTAATTGCTGGGTTTTGTATGTGGAAACATTTTAGCGATGATTTAAGGCTCTGGATGATAGTATTGTCCTTCATGAAGACTTACTTTTCCTCTGGCAGATGTTTGAAGAGGAGTCCCTTACTTTTCAGTCAAGGACTGAGCCCATTTAAGACTGAGCTCTAGCCTTTGTGAGGGGTCATTAATTTCCATCTTGCCCTTAATCATGGGATATAGCCCTTCAAGAGTGCAACTGAATGTCTGGAATGTTTAGCAAGGCTCCTCCTTCCTGGTGAGCCCTGAGCTGCAGTTTTCTGTGCCCTCAGTCTCTTGAGCCTTACAAAATTCTATTTGCCTTCTTAGCCTCTCAGCCGTCACATTAAAACGGCCAAATGCTTTGCCAAATATCACATTCATCTCCTTAGGTGTTCCTTCTCTCTGGGATCTTTGCTCCTCAAATTCTTCTTTTCAAATCAATTTTTCAATCTTTATTTTTCTTTCAGCTTATCTACTTTATCACACTGGTAGGGCTCGACTGATGAAAATGAGTCTACCATAGCCAGAAGTCTCCAACAGATTTTATTGGGAAAAAAAATTTTTTAAACCTTAAGATTTTAACAAGTTTAACTGAACCACAAACTAAAAATTATGTTTTGATTTGTGTTAAAGAACCAAATGTTATTCTCTGAATTTTGACCCAATTTGTTTAAATACAACCAGTAAAATGTTAAAGCAATGACCTTTACTTTATTTTTAATAACTTTAACAGATACTGTTTTGGTCATTAGCATGTGAGAAAGGCTCCTCTAGGAATCATGGATGAGGTAGTGCACGAGAGGGGTCCCTCTTCCACACAGCTTAAGATTTTTTAACTCTATTAAACTGAAAATTCCATATGGTTTTGGCAGTGAGATGGCTGTTAGGAAGAGGGAAATATAATGGAACCTGTATTCCCTTCATTGTGTGAGTTAGTCCCAGCTTAGATCCAACTACCCAAAGGCCTACTTATAAAGTCACCCTCTTATCTTTGCAGAACAGGCATAGCATGGAGTTGCCTGAGTGGGTCATATCCAGGCCCAAAGCAGAGAGGTGATGATCCCACAGCAAGTGAAAAGCTATGATTTGATGAGAAGGGAAAGAAAAAAAAAAAAAAAGACAAAAACAGAGCATTTGGTTGAACATACTATCAGAGAGAAAAATCTTAGCAAATCAATTGAACCCAGTTGTGCTCTTAGGGTGAACTTTAAGTAATTAAAGCTGTAGAAGCAAACTTATTAACAGTTGCGAGAAAAACCATGTCACAAGGAGATGATGCCCTCACAGACATCAGCATGTGAAAAGACTAGCATGTGGCCCACATCAAAGGTTAAGCCAGAGTTTAGTAGTTAAAGAAATCTGGACTGGACAGGTAAACCATTAGAAATCAACTTCACCCCCACAATATAATTCTACCTATTGTAAATAATTCTACTTATTGTAAATAATTATTGTGTTGGGAGTTAACTTTATATTCTTTTATTCCATAAATTATTTTTTCATTCTCAATGAGATCTTTTTATAGTATTCATAAAATCTCAAGTTAAAGAACCACTCCAACACATCATTGTTAACTAAACATCAGCAGCTGTTAACATGAAATCTGCAGACCCCCTTTGGTAGCTACAGACAGGCTGAAATTTTATGCCAAATTTGTGGATGTGTGAGTAAGTATTTTTCTGAGGAGAGGATTTAAAGCTTTTGTCTGTTTCTTGAAAGAGTCCATAACCCCTGAATATTATTCCACTGTTATTCCATCAGTATCTGAGTTCAGGTGCCCAGAGTGAATGAAACAAGGAAAGTGATTTCTTTACAGAATCTTGCCTTCAAAAGGTTTTCTTTTAAAAGAGCATGCCAAGCTTTACAGTAGAATATGATAATATGCACCACAGTAAATCTCATCGGAACTATTATTTCAATCAAACCACCTCAAATAGCCTGCTATTGGAGCAGTTTGTTTTTCTTTTTGTTTTTAAGCAAACTGTGTTCTTTTCCTGCCTTATAATAATATCACTATGAAAAAATGCTCAATATCACTAATTATCAGAGAAATGCAAATCAAAACTACAGTGAGGTATCACCTCACACCAGTCAGAATGGCCATCATTCAAAAGTCCACAAATGACAAATGCTGGAGAGGCTGTGGAGAAAAGGGAACCCTCCTACACTGCTGGTGGGAATGCAGTTTGGTGCAGCCACTGTGGAAAACAGTATGGAGATTCCTCAAAGGACTTGGAATAGACTTACCATATGACCCAGGAATCCTGCTCCTGGGCATATATCCAGAAGGAACGCTACTTCAAAATGACACCTGCACCCCAATGTTCATAGCAGCACTATTTACAATAGCCAAGATATGGAAATAGCCTAAATGTCCATCAACAGATGACTGGATAAAGAAGATGTGCTATATTTATACAATGGAATACTATTCAGTCATAAAAACTGACAACATAACGCCATTTGCAGCAACATGGATGTCCCTGGAGAATGTCATTCTAAGTGAAGTAAGCCAGAAAGAGAAAGAAAAATACCATATGAGATCACTCATATGTGGAATCTAAAAAAAAAAAAAAAGAAAGAACATAAATACAAAACAGAAACAGACTCATAGACATAGAATACAAACTTGTGGTTGCCAAGGGGGTGGGGGGTGGGAAGGGACAGACTGGGAGTTCAAAATTTGTAGATACTGACAGGCATATGCAGAATAGATAAACAAGATTATACTGTATAGCACAGGGAAATATATACAAGATCTTGTGGCAGCTCACAGCGAAAAAGAATGTGACAATGAATATATGTATGTTCATGTATAACTGAAAAATCATTCTCTACACTGGAATTTGACACAACATTGTAAAATGACTATAACTCAATAAAAAAATGTTAAAAAAAAAAAGCATAAATGACAAATATAAAGAAAAAAAATAAAGGGGTTCTTTTCCTGCCTTATAATATCACTAGCTTTAGTTTACTGGAAAAAAAATCAAAAAAATCAAGATTAGAGGACTATTATTATGAAGTAAAAAGAGATTTGTTCCAATAGAATCAATATTTATAAAACTTGTTCTTCCATTATTAATTTTTAAAATAACAATGAGCCATAGAACACTTTCATTTTAAAGTCTATATAGATTGCTCAATAGAAGTGTTTAAAGCTCATATTTTTTCAAATATAGCATCTGTTAAATTTTATCATCATTGAGATTTTATCATTATACTGCTGTTAGAATGATGTTTGTAGTTTTTTCTTTTCCATTAAAAAAAGTTAACAAATTTGAATAAAATTGGCTAAAAAAGTAATCATGAGGTCAAATTAATTTGCATTATGTTGGTACATGAAACCACATTAGGGATGCCAAAATTCAGATTAGAGGCAAGTTATCCCCAGTTGATATTGCTATAATATGGCATTAAATTATTTACAAAATTAGCTGTTGGCTAGACATTTTGTGGTACTTACAAAAGGAGAAATGTGAAATTACCTAATTGTACTTGCTTCTGGTATAGTAATTTCACGTGAACAGATATTCCTTTAGGCTGCCACACTGCATTTTAATTAGAATCCTTCATTTTTGGACAATGACCGTGGAATAACTCCTCCGACCTTGAGTTTCTTAATCATCACTCCCTGGTAATGAAGGAATCAACAAAAGGGAGTAGTTTTCGTTTCCAAGCCTGAATGTAAATGTGACATTACTTCCATGTTTAATTGCAGTCCATTCAGTTTTAAAAGACCATTCTGCAGAATGGCTAGGGCTGAATAGAGACAATTTGTGAAAACATTCTTTACATACAGTCAACATGTCCCTGAAAACAAATGGCAAGGCATAGGATTATGTGATAAGTATTTTTGAAAGCACTTAATCCATCCTACTTGTCTTTCAGTTATTTTTTAGAGGAAAATTACTTTCCTAAATACAAGCAGATGCAGTCTAGAGATATTTAAGATAAAATTATAAGATGGCATTGAAATGATACCTGTAATCAAGCCCCAGCCTCTTTGGTAACCTTACCATTGATTTGAAGAACTTCCTTTATTACCTGACAAGCTTGCTCATTCTGTACATTTATTTCGATTTTGTTGGGCTTTCAGCCATGCCTGTAATGTTGCTGAGGAGTAAAATATCCTTCATAACCAGAATCATAAATCTTTCTTATAACCATGAGACTATATCTTTACAGCCATAGATCATTTTAGTTACTGTCAAAAAGTGTCATCATATCACGTTACAAATTAGAAAACTGAAAGGCAGTGCGTGGCTGACAATGCCCATTATGTGTGGACAAGGAAAATAATTTTCCTTTCTCGTGAACCAACATTTCTAATTACAGATATTTTTTAGATTCATAGAACAAGGATATATGCTTTAGCCAAATTTTGAAAGCACAACTAGGTTAATGTGAGGAGAACTGATATTTAAAACTGATATTTATGAAAAAGTACTCAGCCAAATGGAGAAAGAAAAAAAAAGACATGGAAAAGGAAATTCACTCTTTTTATTTTATGAGGGATGAGATGAAAGGATTACCTTTCTGATTTCAGTCTTCCATACAAAGGTTGAACCCAGGTTCAGTAATGAGATAACTCTTGAGTTTCTTCTTGGCAAGAACCAATGATGGTCTAGATATTCAATGTATGACCTTTATTGATATTTTGAATGTATGGTCATTATTAAGTTACTCTTCCTAGGAAAAGAAAATAGAAATTTTGATAAGTAGAAATTCATTTTATTTTGATGAATGGAATGTTTAACTGTTTTGTTGCTTTATTTGAACTCTCCACTTGCTCTCAACCTTATGTAAAAGTCATTATGTTTTTAAAGCCCCTTACTTCCTTAGAATTCATAGCATCTACTGTATCCTAATTGTGCTATTTTGATGTCATAAAACCACAGAAGAGAGCAAGCCATGGCATTTCGTGTGTGCCTGTCTCCCCTAACGTATCTATGCATGGAAGAACTTTTACAAAACTGGGGACTTGGAATGAGGGCAGTGGAAAGAGAAAAGGAGAGGAGCTTTCAGGTCCTTCTTTGTCTTTTTGTCCTTAAATACATTTCCCACCTTCCCTGGCTTTGCCTTGTGTTTTAGGGGTACTGACCCTAGGAAATCACTTTAACGAGGCTCCTTTGCTAACTGGCTTCCAGCTAGGTTTAGCCAATGGAGATACTGCAAGGAGGTAAGATGCAAAAGAAAATGAGAAGCCAGGGTATGCGTCCTCCACTCACCTCCCTTAATGGTTCCTCCAGCAGCAGCTGCTTCTGCGCATGGCTCCGGCTTCCTCTAGGCAGATCCACTGTGGCTCTAGCTTCTTGGGTGGCCTTGGTTCCAAGCTTTGATGCCCCATCGCTTTCCTTTGTCTCTCCCGCACTAGGAGTGGTTTCAGCACCCTGAAGCTGCTCAGCTCTAGGCCACCTTACCTTTCCCTGCGTGCTTTTTTGGTTCAACACCTTTGATACTAGGGCATCTCCTTTTATTTCCGAAGTTGCTGTTACAAATACTAAGCCCTCTTCCCTCTGTCAAACGAATTTGCAATCCTGGGAGAGGGAGAGGGAGAGGAAAAGGAAGGGACCCAAATTGTTATGGATTCATAAACGTTTCAAGGGAAAGAAGAATACAAGTAAAACAGACATTTAACCAGCACTACTCACGTACACACATACACATACAAATATTAATTGAAAATATATCCACTTAATCTTCTCTGCATAACTGGTCTTCCTGACCTCTGCTTTCCTTTAAGTCAAAAAGCTCAGATGGATTCAGAACAGTTCTCTGTCACCATTCATCCACCTAGGTCCTGCAGGCCATGGGTAAGTCCTCTCTCTGGCTACCAAAAGATACAAGGAAAATCCAGTGTTGATAGTGACTCTGGCCCCGGTTGTAGTAGGAGGTTAATGAAGCTGAGGACATGTGCTTAGAGAGCCTGAAACTCCCACTGAGAGTTAATTTTGTTTGCCGTTTCCAAATGGTCTTTGTGGTCATTAGGCTTGCTGCTGTTTGGCACTTGACACATTTTATTTTTACTTTTGGCTTTTGTCATACAGGGTTCAGAGCTGAAAGCATCTACTTCTTAAAACTACTGAGTGATTTTCTAATGGTCACAGTATGTGGGAACTGGGCAGTCTGCAAAACTAAATGTCATTTGGCACAAATTATACCGGGTAATTTATAACCAATCTAACTGCTCTTTCTTGAAGAGCAGATCCTCTGTGTGTGTGTGTGTCTATGCATATACTGAGAGTGAGAGTCAAGTCTCATATTTATTTTTTTTAATTGAAATATAGTCAGTTTACAATATGTCCATTTCTGGTGTACAGTATAATGTTTCAGTCATACATATACATACATATATTCCTTTTCATATTCTTTTCCATTATAGGCTACTACAAGATTTTGAATATATTTCCCTGTGCTGTAGAGTAGAAACTTGTTGTTTACCTATTTTATATGTAGTAGTTAGTGTCTGCAAATCTCGAACTCCCAGTTTATCCCTTCCTACCCACTTCCCCCAAGTCTCATGTTTTAAATTAGACTTTCATTCTCTATTAAAGGGCATGCATTGACCTGAAATTCATAACCATCTTATGATAGTAAATAAGCATAATTATTGTAATTCAAATTAGAAAACCAAGAACATGTTGTAATCTGGACCACATGTTTCTATCCCTGTGGTGACTGTATTTCCCAAACCAAGATGTAGGACATATGTTATGGCAAAGAACTTCCTTTAAAAATGGTCTTAACTCTTACTTATATAATCGTTCTTATAAGACTCTAAACATTCAATCATGTTTAATGCACATTTCATAATTTTTAAAGAAAATAACACTTTTATAAATGAGTTAGAGAGTCCATGACACTGACTCATCCTATGTCTCCTCTCATTCCTCTAAGGAATGATTTTATCTGTTGGCCTTGTTTAATCTGTAGACGGACTAGGAACAGAATGATCACTGGTTCACTTGAAAAACAGTGAAATTCTTTGCTTATAACGCTGGGATAGTAGGCATTTAAGAATCTAAATTCATATGCAGTTCAACTGGAAGCTGGAGATCGGAGCCCTAAAAATATCTCCTTGTTCTGAACTGCATTAATGTGCTTCCAAGACTTAAACAGAAATTACAGTAGATAGTTTTCCCCCTACAGAATTGATATAAGCTAGACTTTCCCAAAACCAGATTAAAATCCGTCTAGTAAAAATAAGGCAAATCCAATCCACATCTTTTGTGCAAGTAAGTTTTCCAACTGAGTAAAAGTTTAAGGCGGCTGTTCCTGGGTAAGACATGAAGGCTGGTGAGAAAAGAGTCTCTGGCCAGGGGGTCCCCAAGATGTAACAAGCCTTTTGAGAAATGGGATACACCTTGTAGGTGCCCCCTGCACCTTCATCTGGGATGTTTGTGTGAGAAAGAGCTTGTACAACCAGGTATCAGGGCTTAGAAGAAGACAAGCATCAAAAGCCATAGGGAGGTTTCAGGAAGTCTTTTTCAGAAATAAAACTTGAGGGCAATTCTCCATTGTTCCTCAATCCCAGCTAGAAGGAAAAACAGAAAATGGACATCAGACGCTTCGACCTTGAGTAGTTGTGTGACATCTTAAACTTCTGCCATTTCTCCATGTCTATTACTTATTAATCTGCTCTTTTGATAAGAAATAAAAGCAAACCCCTTAAAAGGAAATCCTGCTTCTTTTTGTCTCTTGGACAATAGGAAAGAGAATTTGGGGAAAGTGCATCCACTGTCGTATCCTTGGTGGAGGTATGCTTGGGTGGAGAAGAATTTTAGGATAAAAAAGGAAAGAAAGACAGTAAATCCTTCAAGTTGGAGGAGAGTAAAGGATAGTAAATCCTTGAGTTTGCTAAGGAAGGAAGTCACAAGCTGAGGACATGGGAAAGAGGAGAGCCCAAGAGCTGAACATCGGGAGGTGGGTGCCTTTCCTCACATCAGTAGCCCCTCAGAGCTCACTTTCCAAGCTCCCTGACTCCACAAATGCAACAGTGCTAACACAGCCTATAGGAGAAAACGTTTTGTATTAGCAGTTTGGTTATTAGGTCGTTCAGTCTTATTTTCTAATCCAACCTCCCCTCCTCCATTACAACCCCATGAAGAGCAGAAACTGCCCCATTCTCGTTCTTTACAGCTCAGTGTCGTCTATAACTTAGCACTCACAGACTTTTCATAAATATAGAAACAATACTTCTCATGCTGCCCTTACAGCTCAACACCATTTCCAAAAGTAATGGACAAAAGAATGTCCCCAAAGGACAAAAGAATGGGATGTGGGCAAGATGGACTGGGATAGCAAATGCCTGGTACATTTTTTAGAAAGGAATTTCTCTCTCAGACCTGAAAGTAACTTCCCAAGAGATGGAGACACAACTTTGCTCAGATGGAGAACTACTGCTTTGGTCTCTAATTTGCATTCAAGGCCCAGGTCTCGGTGTAGGATTCTTTCACAGTAGAGTCTTCAGTACAGAGTCATTTACAAAGAGAGGAGGATTTTTTTTTCTTTTTTTATCCCAACATTAATATTATGAAAATTTTCAAACATACAAAAAACAGAAACAAATTTCACAGTGAATGCTCATTTGCTCACCACTTGGATTATACCATTAATATTTTACTGTGCTTGCTCTGTCACCTACTCCACCATCTATGCATCCTTCTAGCCATCCGTAAACGCACTGCTTTATGCATTTCAAGATGCAGACATCAAAACATTTCCCCCTCTAGAGGGGATAAATTTGGGAGTCTGAGATTTACAAATGTTAGCCACTATATATAAAAATAGATTTTTAAAAAGTTTCTTTTGTGTAGCACAGGGAACTATGTTCAATATCTTGTAATAACCTTTAATGTGAAAAATATGAAAACAAATATATGTATTATATACGCATGACTGGGATTTTGTGCTGTACACCAGAGATAGACACATTGTAATTGATAGTACTTCAATTAAAAAAAAAACCTAAATACTTCAGCACGTATATCATTGGCTGAAATTGAATATTTGTTTACAGATTTTAATGTAAAATTTGCATATGATAAAATGTACAAATCTTGGATATATATCTACTGAGTATTTTAGTCTACTGAGCTTATCAAGTGTTTATATCTGTGGGATCCTAATCCCTATTAAGATACAATACTCTAGATTATATTAAATTCCATCCAGCAGGACCATCGTCCCAGAGAATTCCATCATGCCAGTCAATCCCTACCCACCGATCTTCCTCAGAGTCATCAACTCTTCTGATTTTTTCCTTAGATAAGAGTCTTTTTCACACTTTCCAAAGAATCATGCAAATTTTGGTTTTAGTGATGAAACTTTGCAGTCAAACTTTAGGAACATTTGACCTCAACAGAAGAAAAAATTAACATTTCTAAATGACTGATTATTGTAGATAAATGAGTCAAAGGAGAATGATTCTATTGCATAAGTCGTCTTCACCTCCTGCCCATTCATAGCTAATAGCCTGGATAAGAAGTACAGTACACATTGTCCTTGCTTGATAAATCAGCGATTTCATTTGCCTCATAATGAAGGGTCAAGGAAGAAGGTCTTCAGTTTTTGAATATGGTCCCTGTGTGATTACTGGTCTCAGAATACAGAACAAGAGAGACAGATTTTGATACTACCAGTGAGCTCTTCTTGGTCTAGTCACTCATACTCAGTATTATGGTGCCCTAGAAAAAGTGTAAATACAAGAACAGCATCTTGCCAACTGGATAACCACTCCTGGGTGGAAGTTAAGAACCACCACGAAAGGTGCGTTTTTCTTCCAGGCTGGGCAGGAAGTTGCTGTTCCACTGTGCTCAGTAAAGGTTCCCTAATGGCTTATGAGAGTGAATTCTACTCCAAAAATGGCAACTGCCTAGAGGAAGTAGTAGCCTTCTGGCCCATTGTTTTACAAATTAAATGGAAAGTTTCTGACCCGTCTTTACACCCACTGCATGGCTTTTTCTCTGGGGTTAATTGGTTTTGTTTTCTGATAGCTAACAGCATTTTTCCTCTTTATCCTATTGAATCCCTTTTCTTTCTAGTGTCTCTTTAGCAGGTCCTTCCACACACTCTCCCACCCCCGTTCCCTTTTCCTCACATCATTGCAAGTTTTACTCCCAACACTGAACTTGCTGCTTCTTCATGTAAATTCCCACCCCTCCCATTCTCCCCATTGCTCTCCAGTCGCCCCCTGGACTTACTGTGCTCTTTGTTTCTCTTTCCTGCTGCTTAATGATTTTTTCCTGCTGATAAGCTGTGCTCAAAATACTGAGAGCCCTGAAGCACTTACACTACTGTTCCCTGGGCTCATTGCTCGTGGAGTGTTCCACGGCAGATGGACGTCGGACTCCAGTCATGTTCATCCCGGGGCAGGTCTGCCCTGATGTGCAAATTGTATAACATCCCATCAGTTTTTTGGTTAATGAACCTATATGTTTCCCATTTTTATTTCCCTTTTTTTAAGTTGGAGTTTTATATTTTGGAAAATATTTTTCTGTTGGAAACTTAATTTCAGTGCCCTCTTTTGGAAGCAGAAGCAAACCCAGTGTTTATTCACTTTACACCCCAGAATCAAGGTTTTTGTTGTCATTGTTGTTGTTGTTGTGATTAATGCTGGAAGAGTGGAATCATAATAACATTGCTGACATTTGTTACGGCATCATTCTTTGTAAATGCAGTCTCATGCATTGTCCCATTTGAGTCTAACAGCAATCCTAGCCATTATTTTCATGAGTCTCACTTTAAGTCAAAAATGTCTGCAGGCATTACAGTGAGGGAGTGCCTCAGAACAGCTACACTAAGTCAGATCAGAAGCTCACCAGGAGAATACCTCTTTTTATAAGCCTAATGCAAAATTTGCCTGGCTCCTTCCCCGCTGGGTTTTCCTCTTCTGGATCAGCAGTTAGAATACAAAGCTTCCTATGAGGCTGGAATCTTTTTTAAACACCCTGCAGTGGTCAGGAAGTGGCTCCTACAATAATTCATCAGACACCAGTACATTGTATGCTGGGACATTTAGCCATGCCAACGGCCATCATGAATATACAGGCATTCCATTCTTGACCCTGAGTGTCTGCTCCTACAAAAAGTGTATGTAGATCAAATTACTGCACATGAAATCATATTGTAAAACACCCCAGGGTAATTTGCTATTTAAAGAAATCCTGTAGTTTACCTTTGTATAAAGAATTCTTTCATGATGCAAATAACCCATATTTTATTTGTAAATTTAAGACTTTAGGTATGAGTTTGCATTAAGTGAAGGACACATCCATTTTAATGGATAAGTAGATGGTGATCTGAGACACACTTTTCTGAACCGCCCAGGGGATCCCAGCCAATGTTCAGTGAAACAAAGGGACAAATTAGTCCCTCTGGAACAATAGAATTCTGCCATTATTCTTAATATGAGTTGATATGAGAATAGGAGGTCCTTTCCCCTCTCCCACAGTGGTTTTACCTTTCCCAATAATTGTTTCCTCAGAGTAAACCTGAGCTTTATATTTGTGAAAAGCACAAGGCATTCTCTTCTAACAAACCACATGAGCATCAGATACCCTTGAACTATGCATACAAGGGTACACAAGTGCTTTCCCTGCATTTCCTGAGACGAGCTTCAAAATGTTACCTGTGGTCTCTGAATGCTCCTTAAGCAGGCTTTGCCTTTCCTAATTTATGACCTTGGAATCAACTCTAAATTCCCTCAATCCTTTGCTCCCATTTCTAGTTTGCTGACAGACAACCTCCATGCCCTTGGATTATATATTTCCTCTCCGTTTTCATCAACTTATGCCATATTCCACTTTCATTGGAGAATTTTCTAAGTACTAACAAGCACTCAGCATCCTTGCTGAGAAAGGAGTTTATAAAATGTTCACTGCTGAGGAAAGTGTAGGGTGAGGGGAAATTCTGTCACAGGGGTTATCCCGTCTCCAGCGTAGGCAAGAGTGCTTCCCAGGGAGCCGGCCTCGAGAGCTTTAGCGCCACTCTTCTTCGGAAAGGGAGGAACTCAGCGATTGTCCGTAGTTGTGTACAGAAACGACTGAGGAGAGAGTAAATCTGTCTCAGCTACCAGGATCCTTTGTAGCTATGCTACCTGAGTCCTATGGAAAAATAGATCAAGACACAGAGACCTTGAATGTGCAGCCATTAGGAGATTTTGTTGGCTACGTCAAGTTGCACCCCAAGCCATGAGAGGTACGTGTTACCGTAGTCCATGTCCAGGGAAGTCCTCCAGGAAGATTTCATAAGCTCCCAGCTTGCAGTAACTTCATAAGTTTGCTTCCAGCTTCTCTCCTACCAAACGCAACCACAAAGGAGAAGAGATGGAAATTATATAAAAGAGAGACAAAATTAATGAACTCGGTATACAAATGCTGCACTTTTTACAGCATTAAATGGGATAGGAGATACAGATAGGAGATCTCTCTGGGACCTCAACCCATCCTTTGCTGTTGTAGCTAGACCATAGCCCAAATCCTTCCGTCCGCATGCCACACCTTTAAAATGCTAAATTCTAGATATGATAAAATGTATAGGAAAAGATAAACATTTTTCACCTTTTCCATGATGCCTTTATTTGGGAGGGGTATGGTTTGTAACTGGGTTAGAGAGCTTTACACATGTTTGTTTTAATAGTAAGATTATAACTCAGTTCGGAGGGAAAAGAAGAAAGGGGCTGTTATCACACAGGTGCCGTTCTTAAGATAATGCCAGCTCCCTGGCAGCAAGTTGGGAGTCCGGGAGCCTGCAAAGCAAAGGTCTTCAGTCCCATTTGAGTTTATTGCTTCAGTTCCTTTAATATTAAACTCCCATGTGATTAATATTTAATCCTCAAATTACATCTCCACAATTCTCACTATAGAAACCTGAAGGCTGCTACAATGTTATATCAGGAGAATGGAGTTATAAGTTCATTTTTTTCTTTATACATCTCTATTGTTTTAAAATTTCCACAAGCAGGTGGCATATGCTACCTATATAATTATATGTAATTATACCTTTATTTATATATAAATACTTAGTATACTTATATTTACAAATATATATGGGTAGCACATGCTACCTGTATACTTCTTTTAAATTAAAAATTTTGAAAGGAAAAGCAGTGACTCCCTATTACATACCAAAATCCAAATTTCTTCCTCATTGTAACTCATCATATACACTTCTTTTTACGTATCACTGTTAGATTTCTATCTCAACAAAGCACTTTCTGTTCTCTGCCATTCCCATCTTCCCCCCTACTTAGTATGTAACACTTACTCCTATCTCCTTTAAGCCTCCCATATTTCACCGCTGAATCTCACAATTCACCTTCTTCAACCAATCTTCCCTTATCAGGCCCAAAATTCACTTTGCCAAACTTCTGTACTCTGCACTCGCACATACTTGCTTTTTTGATGTAAAGATTTCAGTAAGGTATAATGCTCAAACGAACAAGTGCATAGTAAGTCCTAAGGGTACAGCTAAATGAAACTTCACAAAGTGAAACTCAGATCAAGAAACAGAGCACCATCAGCAACCCAGAAGCTTTTCATCATGCCCCATTCCAGTGACCTCTCTGCCACCTCCACCCAGAGGAACCACCCTCTCGAATTTTAACACAGAGATTATTTTCGCCTGTACAGTGTATGCTCTTCTATGTCTGGCATCTTTCATCCAACATTGTAATTTTAAGATTAATTCATGTTGTTCCATATGGCAATACTTTGTTCATTTTCGTGGCGCTGTAGTATTTTATTGAACAGTTTTCCTATCCATTTGAAAGTTGATGGACATTTGTTTTATTTCCTTTGGGGCTGTTATGAATAGTGCTGCCATGAATGCTCTTACACATGTCTTTTGGAGAACAGAAAGGTATATCTTTTAGGTATATCTAGGAATCGTATTGCTGGATCATATAAGGACGCATCTCAGTTTTAATAGATAATTCCAAATAATTTTCCAAACGTGCTATGTTGCTTTTTAAATTCTCTCAAGCTGGAGTTCCCTGCTGAGCAGCTATGATTAGGCAGTCAGTGTGGACACCCAGCCTGGTGGACAGCCACGTCACCCCTGACTCCCCATACTCGGCCCGTGGGGAGGTACCACCCACTCACATCTTTGCAAGTTTCTTCAGGGTGTGTAAGGGCTGGCATAGCTTACTTCACCTCATCAACCCTTGCCAATGAAAAACAACTCATTTCTGTCCATGTGATGTACTCATAACCAGCCATAAACCTCTTGAGAGCAAGAATTTTACACTATTTAAGTTTTTAGAATTTCTCCTCAACTCATCCACCCCACTCTCTACCTCCCTTGAAGAACGGGGCTTAAGACATTTATAATATGATATGAACACCTGACTCAGGACTGCTGCCTTGGGCATTGGTGTGCCCCCACCCCTCTAGCAGTCCATTTTCCTGTCGCCTGCCGTGGAGACCTTATGAGTCTGTCCTTTTCTCCTCCTTTCTCCTCTTCTCCACAAGGAGAGACAACAGTTACGGATGCAGATGGACCATACTGGTTAAATGTCTTTACCCTGGGGGGGCCTCTTCAGTGTCACGTGGGCTCGTAAGTTCTGTTAACACTAATAGTTGTTAGGTGTTTTTATGGCGCATACAGGCCTCTATGGTTTATAAGGAAAAACTGAAGTGTACCCTCCTTAAGATGCATTTTTTTTCTTCCCTTCATTTTAGACTTTAAACAAAGTGGGATAGAAAGTCCTGTTTGATGAAATGATACAGTATTATGTGGTTACAGTAAGTGCATGTAATGTACAGCACTTCTGCTCCCAACATTCTTCACATGCCTCATATAATGAGCATCTTACTATTAAAATTCTCGCTAGTAGAATTCACAGTAGGGTAACCACTTCCCTTAGATATATCAGGGCAAGCATGACTGAGAGGCTTTTGCATTCTATTTTGCTGGAAGTAATTCTTATTTACTAAATAAATAGAAAAATTCTCTCCAAAGTAATACATTTTCTAGAGATTACATACTATTTAAGGGGATAAACGGATTTTCCATTCTAATATTTTTCTTCCTAGAGGAACACACTGGAACGTGGAATTTATTTAAGTTGGAGTTAGGGTAGCCTTAACACACTTGAGACTGGGCTGGACACTTGTGCTGTGACTTTGGGCAAACTTCTGAACCTCTCTGTTTCTCAGTTTCCTCCCAGGGCACCAATGGGGATGTTATTCATCCCGTTTCATTTCACAAAGTGTTGGAAGGATTACAAATAATGCTGTAATGAACATTTTCATGCACATTTATTCATGTAATAAATATTTATTGAGCACCTACCACGGACCAGGTTTGTTCTAGATTCCAAGGACACTGTAGTGAACAAAAACAAATCAGACCCCTGCCTTTATGAACTTACATTCCATAAGTAACTAAAATGTATATTATGTTAAGGATAAGTGCTAAGGTGAAAAAAAAATGAAGGTGGAAAAGGGGAGAGAGAATGCAGAAGCCAGGATGACCTCAGTGAGAAGCTGACATGCAGGTAAAAACTGGAAGGAGATGAAGAAGGAGCCGTGGACGTACCTTGTGGAAGAGCGAGGCAGGCAGAGGAAACAGCAAGTGCAAAGGCCCTGATGTAGGGATGTGCCTAGGATGGTCTAGGAACAAGGAGGCCAGCACAGCAGAGGCAGACTGAGGGAGAGGAAGAATAGGAGAAAACAGCACGAGAGAGTAGTCAGGAGCAGATCACAGAGGCCGTGTGTGCATGAGCGCACATGTGAGAGTTCCTTCAGGGTGCGTTACCCAGGAGTGGTACTGCCTGCGTCTGTAAGATAGGGGCGCCTGCCGTCCTGCTTGATATTGCCAAGTTGCTCCTCAGTTCACAATTTCACACTTTCGTGAGCTTTTATTTGAGTTCCTGTTGTTCTCTATCATTCCAGTTCTTGTTATTTTCAGTCTTTGAAATCTTTGGTCATTTGGCAGATAGGCAATGTTATCTATTGTAGTTTCAATGGGTATATCCTTCATTACTAGTGAGTTTGAAGATCTTTTCATCTGCTTATTTGTCATTCCAGATTTCTCCTTTTGTAAATTTTGTTCATCTTTTAATTTCCTATTATGTTGCTTGTTTTTTCCTATTGACATCGAGTATCTTCTATGTTCTGCGTATCAATTCTTGTCAGTTAAATACGCTGCTGCTCTATTCTCCATGCCTGTGGCTTCTCTCCTTTGTTCCTATGGTGTTTGTTAATGCATAGAAGTTTTAAATTTTAATGTATTCACATTTGCCAGTCTCTTCCTTTATGGTTTATGCTTTTTGTCTTCTTTAAGAAATCCTTTTCTACCTACAAGATACCTGTTACCTCTATAGTTTCTCCTAAAGATCTAAAATTTTAGTTTTTACATTTAAAAATTATCTCTCCCTGGAATGGTATGAAATAGAGATTTTTTTTTTTCTTTTGCCACATGGCTAACCAAGTCCCAGTCCCACTTTTCTCTTTAGATGAAAATGGCAGGTTTATAATTTCTTAAGTTTCCGTATATGTGTGGGTAACTTCTGGATTCTTTAACCTCTGCATTGGTCAAATTTTCTTTCTCTCCAACAGTACCATGTTATCTTAGTTGCTACAGCTTTATAATAAATGTCGAGATATATATTTGCACAGGTGAACAATTTTCCCCACCTTGTTTTTCATATTCTTTTTTTAGGTATATATATATACTTGTATTGACGTATAGTCAGTTTACAACATTGTGTCAATTTCTGGTGTACAGCATAATGCTTCAGTCATACATGAACATACATATATTCATTTTCATATTCTTTTCACCATGTCACTACAAGATATTGAATATAGTTCTCTGTGCTATACAGTATGAATGAAACATATTCTTGACCCACTGCTCTCTTATGAAAAATTTTTTTCTATTTTATCAAGTTCCATGGGAATATCTCTTGGAATTTTTATTGGAATTGCATTGAATTTAAGGGTATTTATGTCTTTATAATATTGAGTCTACTTATTACAGATGTGGCATATCTTTCATTTATTTAGGTATTTTGTAATATCATTCATTAAAAGTTTGTTATTTTCAACATATAATTCATACACATCTTTTGCTGGATTTGTTCTTAGGAGACATCTTTTGCTGTTAATTGTAAATGGTGCTTCTTTTTATATGTTTGTATATTGTCATTGTCTCTTCCTGGTGAATAAGGAGTGCAATTTTATTCCATTGATCTAATATCCAACAAGCCTGCAGGACTCTCTTATTAATCCTAATAATTTTACTGTATGTGCTCTTGGGTTTTTTATGTACAAAATTGTATTACCTGAGAATAAGAACAATTTTATTTCTTCCTTTGTGACTCTTATACATTTTATTTCTTTATCTCATTCTAATCCACTGACTAGGCCCTCAGTATAATCTTGAGGCAGAGATGAGGGCATTTTTGTTCCATTCCTAATTTTAAAAAGAATGAGTCTAACATTTCACCAGTAATGTACTTACTGTGGAGGCTTTTTATTGATATCTTTCATAAGCTTAATGAAATTCCTTTCTGTTATTAGTTCACTAAGAATTTTTATCATGAATGGATACTGAATTTTATCAAATGCCTCTTCTGCTTTTATTGAGACAAGCATACGATTTTACTTCCTAAATTTGATAAATTTTATTGGTGAATTTTTCAATTGTCATGATGCTCTTTCTAACAGGTTCCAGAAATGATTTATTACTATTTTGTGGTCATTTTCTTTTTAATACTCCATGCTTTTGAGTAAAAAAATTTTGAGAAAATTTTTGAGAAATTTGAGGGGAAAAAAATGTGTTACGAGTCACTCATCTCAAAGTGTGACTATCATAAAATTCCAGAGAAAAGATGCTGGTTACTCAAAGGAATTTAGAAAAAGGACATTTGTCTGAGTCTTCACATTATTGACAACTCCGTTTTAGTGTATAGATGAACAGTAGGATTGGAATGAGGCAACTATATCACACCATTATGGAAAATAGATGATTTGTCCTCATGAGTTGGCAGCAGGTCTATTTAGTGGGAGGTACAACTTTTTGAATAGACTTATTCACTGTCGTACCTTGAAGGCAGCTAGAAAGGAGACCGAATCTCATCCCTTTGCAGTGATTCCTGCATTAGCTGTCCTTCACTGTGGAGGACCAGATGAACAGCAGAATTCTCCATAGAAAATCCTGGATTTTCCCAACAACAGTTAAAATTTTGCAAAAAAGTCACCAGTAAGTACTGTTCATTTGAGAAAGAGGTGTTTGGAGCAAAATATTTAAGCAACTTTTCACATGAATAATAAAGATAAAAAGTTTTACCTAATATTTAGAGCAGCGCTTCTCAATATTTAATGAGCATGTGAATCACTGAGAGTTCTGGTTAAAGTGAACATTCTGCTTCCATAGATGGGTGGGGGAGGGTAAGTGCTGAGATTCCACCCAACAGACTCTCAGATGATACTGATGCTGTCAATGTACCTCACTTTAAGAGACAAGGACCTAAGTGACTAGGCAAAATGGGTTATATTTGAATAATCTAGATCTGGGCTATTTATATGTAATACAATAGCCACCAGTCACAAGTGGCGATTGAGCAACTGAAATAAAGCTAATCCAAGTGGAGATGTGCTGTAGCTATAAAATACACGCTGAATTTTGATGACTTAGTAAGAAAAAAGTATATAAAATAAGTCATTAATTTTTAAAATTTTGGTTAAATGAACATACTGGGTTAACTAAAATATATTACTAAAATTAATCTCACCTTTTTTTTTTTTTACTGTTCAATGTGACCACTAGAAAATTTTCAAGTCCATATGCAGCTCATATTTGTGGCTCACCTTGTTTCATGTTTATTTCCTACTGCTGCTGTAATAAATTATCACAAAGTTAGTGGCTTAAAACAAATTTACCATTTTTCAGTTCTGAAGGGCAGAAGTCCTAAAAGCAAGATGTCAACAGGGATCTAAGAAACACTGTTTCCTGGCCTTGTCTAGCTTCTGAAGGTCACCTGCATTCCTTGGTTTATGGTCCCTGCCTCCACCTTCAAAGCCAGCAGCATGGTACCTTCAAATCTCTCTCTCTCTCTTCCTCTCTCTTTTCCCCTCCCCACTCCGGTCTCACATACACATGCTTCTGTCATCACATCTCCTTCTCTCATTTGAATTCTACCTCCTTCTTTACAAGGACCGATGCGATGACACTGGGTCCACCTAGATAATCCAGGATAACCTCCCATCTCAAGTGCCTTAACTTATTCACATTTGCAGTGGGATTCTTTTTGCCAAGTAAAATATTCACTGATTCCAGGGATTAGGATGTGGCCATCTTGATGTGGGAACATCATTTTCTCTGCTACGGTTTCCACTGAACAGCACTGATCTAGATAATCCATTAGTTTTGCCAGTTGTATACCTTAATCACTATGCAAATAGAGTCAGGAATACGAAATAAGGGATTTAGTTACTTCGTTATCACAATGCTAAACATCAAAAAACCGAAATTTATTTTGGGGTGGAGTACTTCTGATTTTGGCACAGATTCAGTGTTCATCTAAACAGGTTTTGTGGTTGAAAATATTAGCAAAAAATGGAAATTCCTGGATTCTCCTTCTAATTCAAGAGATTTCTGTGGCCCTCACTTAATTCCCCCTGTTAATTGACAGATGATTGATGAAGATAAAGGATAAACTCTGGAGAAATGGGTTAAAATCCAGTAGTATTGTAATATGAGAGATTTAGAGTATTTGGGGGCTGCTTTGTGGGCTGCTTTGTGGGCTGATAAGTTTCTTCATAAATGTATTTTCCAAGTATTTGGGAGGCACTGCTATATGTAAGGCATTGTCAGAAGACTGGAATGTGTCTCAACTCTATGAGCTCACAATCTAGCAAGGAAATAAGTCATGAACAGCAGTGGTCGTCATCCCAGATAGGAAATAAGTATCACCTGCCGTGGTGGTGCTAATAAGGATTTAAGAGGGAGGAGTAACAGCTGGTAAGGTTCTCTTAGCTCAAAATGATCAGGGAAGATCTCTTGGAAGAAGTAGACTATGGCCTGGGTCTTTAAGAATGGAAATGAATCTGGATCTCTTAGGCATTGATTCCGAACAATCCCATGACTCTTCTATTCTGTTTAAAAGGCACATTTGTAGATACTGGGGTTGATAGCATTGAGTTTCCTTTTTTTTTTTCTTTTTTCATTTCTTAAACATTAACCTTGGAGGTTAGGTCAATGCAGAATTGAATGACACAGAAAATGAGAGTAAAGGAAAAAAGAAGAAATGGAAATTATTGCAGTATTTTTCCCCATATACTTCCTGTCTACAAGACAAAATAACTTGTGCTTAGATTTGAGGAATACTACCACAAACTAGCTTGTCAGAATGACAGAAACTGACCGATTTTCAAGATATTGAAGGCACAGAGTCTACCACACCATGCATTTCAAAATATTTAAGATTCTGCTATGGTCTAAATGTACCGTTCTTGCAGCAAATTTCCATATTCATAAATTATACATAGATCCACATTATCATCCTATCTATGTAGTCATCCATCCATCTATGAAGTAGCAACTTTATCCTGAGGGCTCTACCAGGATTCCAATTTGAGGAACCTGTGCAGAACAGCCTGAAAACCCAAAGCCCTACTTTGTTATGGCTATTAATTAAGCATTCATAAATGCCAGGCATTTCCAGAACCTGCACAGATACAGGACCTCTCGCTTTGGCTTCTACTGGAGCTAACGTGACTAAACGGCAGTCTGTCCCAACTGGAGGATGGAGCCGATGAGGACAGTGCCTGTGCTGAGCTGTGGTGGGGAGGGCTGACGCCCAGAGCTGGAGCTGCTTCAGACACTCCAGAGTAGAATTATAACCACTGTCTCTTTACAAGGCTATTGTGATGTCTCATAAAATATTTACTGGATGAAATACAGAATGTCCCACAAATGTTATCAAATATTTTCAATAACAACAAAAATATAACAAAATAAAATAAGGCTGGAGAAAAGATGCTCACTTGCATGGAAATTCAGTTTGGCCAAGACAGGACATCAGCAGATGTACTTTTTGCCACTCCTTTGCCAGCAGCAGGACTTCGCTCCCTTGTCAAGAAACTCAGACAGATAAGGGCCCAGTGATCTCCATATGGCTTCACCACTGGCTCGGGGTTCATTTGAATGTCTCTAAGAGATAGTGTTCTCTAGAATCAAAATTAGTGGCAGAAAAAGAGTCAAAGCTAGCACCCCTTCCTAGGCACTTTCCATGATCTATGTGTTTCTCAAAACTATGAACTAATTCAGCATTCATATCACGTCTCTTGGGCACTTATCTAAAAATCTGTTTCTTTTTAGAACTCCAGCCTATGTCCTAAAAGCCTGCTTTGGAGTGTGCCTCACCACTCTTCATTACCTCAGTTCTACAATTCATGTTAAAAGCTAAGCGATGTCGATGGTACTTTCTTGTAGATAAATATTAAAAATTATTTGGGAAATGTTCATAGCAGCATTATCTACAATAGCCAAGTTATGGAAGCAACCTAAATGCCCATCAACAAAAGAAGATGTGGTGTGTATATATACAGTGTGTGTGTGTGTGTGTGTGTGTGTGTATATATATATATATATATACACACTCAGTCATAAAAAAAGAATGAAATTATGCAGCAACATGAATAGACCTAGAGATTATCATATTAAGTGAAGTAAGTCAGACAAAGACAAATAACATATGATATCACCTATATGTGGAATCTAAAATATGATACAAATGAACTTATTTACAAAACAGAAACAAACTCAGACACAGAAAACAAACTTGTGGTTACCAGGGAGGGAAGGGGAGGGATAAATTAAGAGTCTGGGATTAGCAGATACAAACCACTATATATAAAATAAACGACAAGGTCCTACTGTATTGCATAGGGAACTATATTCAATATCCTGTAATAAGCCATAGTGGAAAAGAAAAACAATTATTTGAGGAGGACTTCTGCTTCTGGGAACATGGAGTAGATGTACCTTTGCCTATTCCTCCCTATGAGTACAACTACAAATCCTGGACATTATATTTAAAATAAGCATAAGAAGACACTGAAAAGAGGAGAAAAGCAAGCAGAATGGCTAGGCACCCAGGGACCCACAGAATGATACAGTGCTGAGTTTCCTCGGTTTTCTTTCCTATGTCCCAGACTTAGAGCTGAAGAAGGCAGCCACCCAGAAACACCAATGGGTGCAGGCAAAAAACCCCCAAAAAGCCTCAACAAAGGCCAGCTCTCTCCGGCCAAAAGGACAGCAAGGGACAACCTAATAAGACAAAAAACTTTTAGACACTAACCACTCTATTCCAGCTTGACACTACTAAAACACTGTAGCCCCTGCCTGCCCGTGGCAGCAGAGACCCACTGGGGAGCCTAGACTTCTGCCCTCTGGAAACTGTAATGAGGAGCCCAAGACCCTCACCCCAGTGTGCGAGGAGGCCAAGAAAAGTGCTGGACTTTCATCCCCACGGAGCAGGAACTAGCTGCCCAGCTTTACCCATGTTAGCAAAGGACATCACGGAGAAGCTGGGATTTCCAATCTCACCTCCTAGATCATTCTAAAATGTATATGAAAAAGAATTTGAATATATGAAACAATTTCAAGAAAGAAAAATGAAGTGGGAGGAAACAGTCTGCCCAATTTCAAGACCTGTTCTCTAGCTACAATAATCAAGACTGTGGTATGGGCAGAGTGATAGACATATAGGTCAATGAAGGTGAGTCTACAATTCTCTCAGAATGAAAAGTTTAACTTTTAAAAAGTCATTTGTGCTACAACCAACTTGTTCATGTAGGGCTCATTTATTCTTTTCTTTTTATGAACGTGTATTTACATGGAAAATATTATGGAGGAGTTGAGGGGTTTTCTCCTTATACAAAATCTTCACAAGTTGGAGAAATCATTATTTAAGCATGTAAATTAAATTGTGGGTCATGTTTATATAACACTTAGCTTCATATTTTAAAATATTTTGAATATGATTTATGAAGTCAAAATCCAGATGCAAAGCCAAAAGTCAGCCAACTATCTAGATAGTCTTAACTTGACTAGGTTATCTAGATAATTTTGCAATGTGACCAAATAACAACAACTTGTAAATTCAGCAATAAGTGTTTTATTTACAGTTGTACTTTGAAAATTAATCATATATTAGCTTAAGTGAGACCTGGAGTCCGAATTACCTATGTCAACAAATAATAAGATTGAGATGGTCAGGGCTACATTGTAAAATATACACATAATAATTATGACACATTCTTATTTAAAAAATGCATACTCTCAAAATTCACAGCCATTATTCTTAACTGATGGGACCTAATTTTAATTCAGGACAGCTCACTAAATGCAAATTCGCATTAATTAATACAGTTGGTGATTGTTCTTTTCTGATACAGGGATCTATATTCAGTTTTAATCAAAAACCACACCATCCAACTGGTTAACTCAGTTTTTACTCTTAATGCAATAGTTCGTTGACTTGCAAACAGTCCATATTTAAAAGTGGTGCCTACTCCAGCAACATTTCTATAAAACTGTCCATTTTGATCCTCATATGTAATTCTAATATCACATATGTGTACAGCACTTTAGAAATTAAAGCCACATTCACAAAAGCTATCACATTTGTCCCTCCAACAACCCCTTAACTGGAATCATTGTGCAGGTTTTCTGGGGAGTGTAAGTGACTTTCCAAAGGTTACACAGCAATGAAGCCCAGCAAAGACTCCAGCCCACGTGTCATAGCTCCAAGTCGAGCAACTTTTCCCAGTTACCAAACTGACTTCCTGTAGGTGAATATTTCAAATTCACAAAGCAATCCAACTGATTGAATAGTACTTTCAACAGGAATCGATATTCCTATGGCAACACCTTCAGGAAAGATGAAAAATTGTATTTTTAGAGCAGTGACCACTATGTATTTTGATGCGTACAATATCAGCTAAACATTATGGACATGTCTTTGAAATGTGGGCTTAGCTGAGATGGCTAGTACATAGCTGCTTTGACTTCACCTGGAAAAGGGGAACTGTCTCTGAACTCAAAACATAGCAAAGCAGAGAAAAATGAAGAGAAACGCGTACCTGAAAATGACTTGTTAATTGTTGCAAAATGTGAGTCACTGCTGTCTAATTTGTATCTCCCTAAGGCCTGGTATCCCTTAGTCAGTTAGACCCTGAAATCAGCATCTCTGCGTCAGTGAGTGCTTTTGGCTGGTCAGGCTCCTCCCTGGTAGGAACAGTAAGCGTTTGTCATAAGGAAATGATTACACTGGTTTTATGCATGTTTTTAATCATTCCCCAGTTGTCCTCTCTCGCCCACTGGAGCATGTCTGTGTCCTCATTATTTGCATTCTCAACATGCCAATTGCCTCTTTATTCTCTCCCCGAGCACCTCTTCTCTGAGGTGTCTCAGTGATGCATAATTGCCCGTGTCCAGCCTATAGATCAAACTCCAGTCTAATTTGCAAAACCGAGTAAATACAAAGTAGGTTGCACATAATTCAGACCTCATCTTGCAATGATTAAGTTATCTGATTCTAGCTTTCGCATTTTCTGGCTTTCCACTCAGTATTCTCCCCAGCGTCTCTTCACAGCAAGTATTTGCCAGGTCATTTTAGTTTTTCAAGTACTGTTTCAGCTTCTCTTTCAAAACGGTCACAAAAATCCTTGATTATTTAGAAGTCTAGGGGATGTGTTGCCTCCTTTTCCTGGACTTCTGAGTGCCATCCTGATGAGGATACGCTGGGGCACTTGATGTCTGTCATTCCCTCTTGAAACATGAGCGGATCCACGTTCTATTTTCGAAGGAAATAAGTAAAGCCAATTTTGTACCCCACGGAAAGGCTTTTAGTGCTTCTTGACATCATCTTTTAAGAGGCCCAAATTTGTGTTTCTAACAGAGTCCTCCACAAATTCTTATTCAGTGAACAGAATAAAACGTGATGATGACAGGGCTGAAGAGCCACCATTGCGGCTGAGAAGTCAAATCAGAAACATCAGGCGCTGCTCTGACCTAACCTGAGTCAGAAGTCAAACACCATGCTCTGCACCTGGTCGGAACGATGCAGTTGATGCAGGGCCTGCAGGAGGTCTGTGGATGAGTGGGCCAGTCCAAAGTTCTCTAGGGCCAGGATTCCTAAACTGTGGTCCCAGACAGAGCTTAGGAGTCTAGGAACACCCTTAAAGCATGTGTGGAAAAGGGTAACTATATTCTAGGTGAGAGGTTCTCAAGGTGTGATCCCCAGAACAGCAGTGTCAACATCCCCTGAGAATTTGTTAGAACTGTGAGAAACTCTGGGGGTGGGGTCACCATGACCTGAGTTCTCACCAACCCTGATGCCTGCTGAAGTCTGAGAATCACAGTTCCAGAGAAAGGGTGGCTAGCTTTCCTCAGGCCGTCTAACCTCATCTCCTCCTGTTTCCTGCCTTGCTCATCTCAGCCACACTGCCTCCTTGTAACACCCTAGGCATGCCCTGCCCTGGGACCTTAGCACTGGCTGTTCCTTCTGCTTTAAACACTCTTCCCTCCTGTATCTGTGCAACCAACTCCCTTACCTTCTTTACACCCTTGCTCAGATTCTAGCTCTCAATGACAGCTACTCCAATCACCCTATGTTAAATTATACCTTGTCTCTCCCCATCCCCACCAGCATTCCTAACCCCCTCTCTCCTGCTCTTTTCATTTTTCTAAAGCATGTGTCACTTCTTACCTATTAGATAATTCACTTGTGTATTATGCTTCTTGCTTGTTGTCTGTCCCCCACCTACAGAATATAAGCTCCACGAGGGCAGCAGTCTTCACTTTGCTCCCTAAGTGACTGGAATGATGTTTAGTACATAGCAGGTACTCACTAAGTATTAAGTCAATGAATGAAACACTCGAAAGAATCCAAGACCCTAAAAAGGGAGGAAAACACTGTCCCAGAGGCAATTTAGTAATCTTCTTTCACAGAGGAATCCTTTCTGATAACCAGTGTACTTACCACTATTTTTGTGCTGTTATGTGAATCTAAGGAAATTAGATTCAGGAAAGCTGGAAGTAAACGATGTAGAAGAGGTTTGGGAATGAAGGTGGGCAGGAATTAGAAATATTTGTGCAAACTCTCTGTTTGATTATATATTTGCCTTTCAGATGATGATTTCTGAATTTTTGAAATAAATGTATATTAACTCATTTAATCCCCCAAGAAGCTTATAAGGTAAATACCTCACTTAATCCTCCTTTGATAGATAGAAACTTAGGCATAGAAAGGTTAAGATTTTGCCTAAGTTTACGCAGAATCAGAAGGTATATGGAAGAAATAGGGTTTTGTTACTGAACCATACTTCGGGCCACTTGCCTGTCGTGCAGCAAAGCCAATTTACTGGCACGCACTGGGTTGTGGTAAAAGAAAGTACAGCATTTACTGCAGGGCCCAGCAAGGGGAACAGGCAGCTCATGCTCAAAAGAACCGAACTCCCTGAGAGTTTTCAGGGAAGGGTTTTTAAAGGCAACATTTGAGGTGAGGCTGCAGGGTATATGACTTTCTTCTGATTGGTTGGTGGTGAGGTGACAGGGTGGTTTTTGGGAATCTCAATCCGTGAACCTTCTGGTTCCAACCAGCCTGGGGTCTCTGTAATCACCATTCTCCACCTGGGTGGGGATCTTATTTCCTGTAGAATAACTCAAAGATGCGTGTCAGATTGTTATGCATATCCCTCAAGGGGGAACTTGGACTCAGTTTTATTGCTGAACTATTGTTTATTGACTGCTTTTCCTTTGGCTTTGCATTCTCTCACTTCCCTAATTAGTAATTGCTTGTTTTCCGCTCTTTGGAACTCAGGAAGGGCCCATGACACCAAAGCCATTTTCTAGAAACAAGAACGAGGGACACAAAGGGGATTTTGTACCCAGGAGGGCCCCGTAGGTAGGGTCCTGCTTAGTTTCAATCCCTTCTTCCTTTTTATATTCGCCAATCCTGAGAAGAACAGGGATCAGGACAAGAAAGAGAATAAAGTTTTCCTTAAAGATGCTAAGCATGAACTCAGCAGGCGAACTTGGTTTTAGGAGGACTCAGGTTCAGTTTGAACCTAGCAGCCCAGGTCAACAGAACAGCTCTTACAGCTGTACTATATCAACTTCACCTTCCAAGGTTAATGAGTTATACCTATGTGTTAGCATTTAAAATGCTTTATTATTCTTTATATAGTCCTATCTTCCCTGCCAACCTGAAAAATCCTAAAAGGGGCACCATTTCTCATTCATCATCTCTACTGACCCAGTGCTTAACAGAATGTTATTGGATGGATGGATGGATGGATGGATGGGTGGGTGAGTAAACGGGTGGACGAATGGACAAGAATATAAGTTCCAGGCTGGCTACTCCATTCAGCTCTCAGATAAACAGTTCCCTGAAACTCCAGAAATGAATTAATCAGCTTTAGTTTTTCCTCAGCTTAAATCTGTCAAGTAAGCCTGAGGTTTTATAATTGCAGAAATGTGTAGGTGATCAGATAAGGGAAACTGAACGATAAGGACATTTGTCTCCCGGTAATTTTGGCCACAGGAATGTCTATTCCCCCAGCTATCCTGCTTCCTTCCCCAGAAGATAAAGAGCAGCAACAGCAGGGGAAGCAAAAGATTATTGCTGGGCTGTGCCCTTTCCTCTCCGTGGGAGTTTGGGAGGATGAGCCAGTTTAGCCACAAGACTGGTCTCCAATTTCCATATGTTATCAGGGACTCAGTAGTTAAAGTAAATTTTTTAAATTAAGCCTTGAATTGAAAGACTGCAGAAGGAATGCAAATTGCACATGACTGCCCGAGCATCCTAATGCGTCCTTTAATCTCATTCTTCCTTCTGGCCTCAGTCTCAGTTTACAGAATATGGCTTTCAGAAGACATTCATTAACATTTCAATGTAAGTTTTTACAAATGGATAGCATCTCAGCAGAGCCCCTGATGATGCTGTAAAGCTCAGCTTTCTCTCTAGGATGGCTGCTACTTGCCAGTCTCGTCTCCTGCGTCTGCTCCTGGGTTGGCCAGAACAAGGACGGATCCCATTTCCACTTTGGGCCTGAGGCTGGTCCAAGACCTTTCTCTGCAGATCTCATGGCTGCTGCTCTCAGCTGGGATTATGAGACTTGGAGACCTTCCATCACAAATTCCAAATACCCTTCTTAAAAGACTTCAATAACTCTTCTCAAAATAAACCGAGCGGCACCGGCATTTAGGAAATTTACTGGGCAGCAGCCAACTTCAGAAAGGTGGTTATTTATCCTCATTAGAGGTACTGCCTGCACATCAGCAGAGAGAGAGCATCGCTCCACACCTGGGGCATCTAAGCCTGCAACTGCTGTTTCTAAGTCACTGCCTCCCGAATGCCAGTCCAAGGGCAAAGGCCGCTATGCCCCATCTGAACCACTGGGGAAACTTTTCCAAACACAGGTTCCTGAGCTGACCTCTGGAAATAGTGATTTATTAGGTTAGAAGTAAAACCCAGGAAGTCATCTGCATTTTTAAAGAACTCCTCCCACGATCCTGATGCACAATCAAGTTTAGAAACTGCTAGTAAGACGTTTTGAGGCCTGTACCATCTTTAAAAATAACTAACTTTTAACAATGAAAGTATCTTTATTTTTATTGTGAAATATTAAATTCTCATGTTAACACTTCATAAACCCAGAAAAACATAAACAAGAAACTAAATAGCACTCAAAAATTTTATTACCCAGAGGTCATTACTGTAAAGATTTTGGAGAACATTTTTCCTACAACTTGACATGCAAATATATATAATTTAAAATAAATGTCAGTTTTCTTAGATAGACTCTACCCATGTGTAATACTCATTCTATTAACCAAAAGTATGTATTCTAACACCAGGCTTTGGCAAATCTTTTTTTTTTTTTTAAGCAGAATTAGAAATAATTAGAGCCTGCATGGCTCCTCAAACCAAAGAGAGTATACTGTGAAAAACTGTTAGACAGTAAATATTTACTAATATTCTCCCTTGTTTCATGTTAGCATTTTTCAAGTAAGTACTAGCCAGAGTATCAGCAAGTGAACCGCAGACCTTCAAATAGTATTCATGAGTCTTAGAGCAGAGGGAAGAGAAGACAAATGTTAGACAAAAGTCAGGGCTGGTGAAGGGGGTATTGTTGCCAGATAAAATACAGGATTTCAAATTTGAATTCCAGAGAAACCAATACTTTCTTGGTGTATATAGTATACATCCTGTGTATATTGTATGCAATAGGTATACTTATATATAGTATATATTGTATGTAATAAGTATATTGTGTATATTGTATGCAATTAGTATATTGCAGTTTGTTTTTATCTGAAATTCAAGGTTAACTAGGCATCCTGTATTTTTATTTGCTAAATCTGGCAACCGTAGAGGAGGAGACCCAAGCTTGACTGGGGCAGAGTTGGCTGAGGGTAGAGGCAGAAGGTGGGCAGGTACAGGGCTAGACTCCAGATCCAAGATCAATGTCATGGTAAAGACTCAGGAGCTCTGACATGTCTGAGTCTAGCACTGCTCTGCCACATTGAGAAGTCAAATCCCACCGCAGCCACACCCCAGCTCAGTGCATAGTAGGAGCCACCATTCACCTAGCATGGTCAGCATCCTTACCAGTGCTCACGCCTTCTCTTTCTATTGTGTGTTAAATCTCCCTCTCCTAGTGCACCCTCTCAGGCTCAGTAACTGTTTACCTCAGGAAAGTTTCCTTTAGGAATGACTGTATTGCTTTCATTCTAATTCTTCTGGCTTCTTTCTTAAGAAAACATAAATCTTAAGTGGGAGCTCCCTTGATTGTCCTCCACATTTATCATTATCTCTCTCATCATTTTTAGTTCTTTTTTCCCTTCCTCTGCATCCTGGGGAAGCGTCTCAAATTTGCCCAGGACTTGATTTTATGACTTCAACTCTGATTTTACTGTCTCCAGTATGGATTTATTCTGCCATTGCATGCTTAGCATCCTTACAATCTTGACTTATCTTACTCATATGTCTGTTTATCTCATCCTGTTCTCTTTTTCTCTCTCCTTATGTTTTCTGCTCTTGTTTCATAGACACTATATCTTTTTGTATCCTTCTAAAGACCCCAAATTGTATTCCAAAATTTCCTTTTGGTTCCAAGAGCCTGGTCAGGTATTCGTCAATAGAAAATGAGTGTGGGTCCCTCTTGGCCCAGCTCGCTGTCTGCTGGAGGGCAGGACATGTCCCTTTCTCACAGATACAGCAAAGACAGGTAGACGTGCCTCACTACTGTCCCCTTCCCCACTATAGCAAAACTTTCATCATGGACGGCTTCTGCTGGACTGAAATAGGACCTTTTCATCCTCTGTTTCCTGTGTCTTGACTTGCTGAAAAGAAGGAATCCATAAAAATCTGTCATCTCCAAGGTGATTTGTTTCCAGGACTCTTTTTCCCCTGCCTGTCCTGTGGGTAAAGTATCTCTCAACATGCATTTGCCACAATCTTTTCCTCACCCTCTATTCTCTGCCCTGGGCACTACCCCTGGAGATTCTAATTCAGTAGCTCTGAGAACTCAGATGTAGAAAGACCCAGTTTGGGGTGTAGAGATTGGTGTAGACCTTTCATACCTAAAACAGAGACAGCAAATACAAGGGGAATTGAAAGGACTTCCCCTCAGCTTTCATAAGTGGGGCCCCAGTTGAATTTCCAGTTCTCTGGGCCTTATGGTTGGATTCTGGTTGTCTAATTAATTAATGCTGGCTTTTGGTAATGAAATAATTTTCCATCTTTTGATGAGTTTCCTGTCATCACAGGCATTTTAGACCAGAGAGGGCTAACCAGATTCCATTTGAATGCAGATTTCTGAGGATATGTTAGCTTGTTTTATTTTAAGGTAATCAACTTCATATAAAGACATTTCACTATTGGAGTAGCATTAATTTGACCATTGCTAGGAACAAAAAAAAAAGTCCCTCGCCCTGGTAGGTGATATGTCAGAAAGCTAATAGAGACGAACGTGCTTGGCTGTGTTCTGTGGGATAGTAGTAAGATCTTTAAACTGATCCTCCCCTAATGCACTGCAGCATAAAAGCCCGGAGCGAGACAGAAAAAGACAGCTGGGAACCTCAGGGCACAGAACGCAGCTATCGATGTGGAACGTCTAGGTTTCAGTGGTTTTGTGCTACAGCCAAATGCCTTCAAGCTTTAAGTTGTTTAAATCCTCAAATGATTAATAATTATATCCTGCATTATAAATTATAGTTTAGACAAACCTTCCAGATACTTAACACCGTCTAGGGCTCTTTCGTGTCTCTACGCGAGCTGTTTCTCTCCGTGCGAGCCCTGTGCCCTCCTGCACCTGGAGGCCCCTACAGATCCTTTTGGACCCACATCCCAAGTTTGTGTCTCTCTGCAATCTCTCTTGCTTCCCAGGCAGTTTGTGGCTCCCTCCAGTTTGTCCATCCAACACTTTGTACCAAACTCCCCTCATAACGCAGTCATGGCTGGTTGTCCTTCTTGATGGTGGACACACACTTGACTAAAGGAACAGAGGAAAAGTAAGAAGAGGCTGGGACGTGTGCTCCCTTAAATAGCAGAAATAGTCTCTACTGGCCCGTCTGCTCTTCCAGAATGGATAATCTTGCCTGACCTTGTTTAAAAACAAATGGGGGGAACAAACTAATAGTTACCAAATATGCTGAAAGGTCTTTTTAGCTGTGTGCCCTCAAGCAAGATTCTTATGCGAGCCCCAGTTTCTTCATCCATAGCATGAGGATAGTACTAGAAATCTCCTTACAGGATTGTTGTGAAAATTAAAGGAGGCAGTATTTTAGAGCACTTAGAAGAGTTCCTGGAACATAGTAAATGTTCAGTAAAAGTTAGCCATTAATATTAATCAATTGGAGAAGACAACTTGATTACATCAGGATGGGTGCCGAAGTGGAATCACAGAGGGGCATGTGGCTCAACTTCAGAGTTGAGGGACAACACACCAAAGGAGGTGACAAGAAAGACACCTCCACGAGGAAGCGCCCTTCGTAGACTTGCAGGCTGCCCTCTTCACCTGGTACCTCCCCGGGCCCAGCCTGTCCAGGGGACTCATCAGGTTTAGGCCCTTACTCCTTAGAGGTCCACTGCTCCAGCCCAGAAAATCCCAGACCCTGGGTAAGAGTAGGGATTTGGAAGGAAGCCACCTCCATCACCAGTTAGCCATGTGAGCCTGGAAAAGCAGCTTAACCTCTCTGGGTCTCCAGAACCTCATCCATGATGCTCCTTCCTGTGACAATGGAGCGATGAGAAGTCTCTGAGGGGCCTCCCTCTGCAGACCAGGCGACCCAGTGCAAAGCAGGTAACTGGGGGCTCTCCTGGACAGATGGACCCTCACTCTTTCCCCTACCTCCCTGTCTGGATGAAGAGATCTGAAGGAGAAGAATTGAACCACGTTTGGAGATGCTCTACCCTTCTCAGCAAGAGACAGAACTGAGAAAGCAGGAGGATGTATTGTGGAAGTATTTGCATGGGTAGTATTCCTGGGCATCTGTTTCCAGGATGTTTCCCTCTGAAGTAATGGATGGCAAGAGCCAGAGGGCTACAGCCCGGGCTCCTGGCTCCACTTGGCAGATTTGATTCTCTCCTGATTGCCTCTGTGGCTGTCTCTCCCCTTGGCCTTGGGTGTCCCTTACTTGCACAGCATAGAAAATTCCAAGATGATTCACAGATTCACTCTGTAGTTGCTCAAGGAATGCCCTCTACTGACCTCTGGCTGTTCCCTACATGAAGAAAGGAACACTGACACATTTCCAGAAGCCAGTAGAAGCCCAGGATGCAGCTGCTGCAATCTCTTTGTTAGAGGATGGGTTAGATTAATTCATGGACTTCCTGTGTTTACAGGGCTGAAGAAACTGCAACTTTGTAAAAAAAAAAAAAAAAAAGGGAAAGTTTCCAAACAAGAGCTGGCGGCAAGCTTTGATGGTTGCAAAGTAAATTAAGAAGAGAAAATCACCAAGTAATTTTTCCCTGGCGTGTTTGCTTTGTCTTTGAACATTTTTTTTCTCATGTTATGTCAATGGGTTAATTGCCTTCTGACACTGAGTGACAATAAGACGTGTTCGCCTGCTAGGATAAAGCAAAGTTAATTGAAGGAAGTTAGTAATGAAAATATTGGCTTCAGTCCATTCTAGGTAGAATATGACACTTGAAATTATAGCCAAAATGACTCCTACACTCACACATAATGTTTCTAAGAGCTTGACTTCCAAGAAACCAGCCATCAGTCACCTACAGTTCTGTGCCTATCACAAATGAACGACTTGGGAATCTATGAACCGTGAATCCTGAGCATCACTGGAGTACAGAAAACTGTGGTGCTCGTCTCTAGAAAATTCATTAGCAATGTCTTCAGCATAGAGGGAAGCCAATTGTTTCTATATTTAAACATAATTTTATTTCTGAATATAAACTCAGATGGCTGAGTGCATTCATTTCTGAAATATGTTTAACCCAAATACACAAATTGTTCAGTCTGCTCAGTCCTTCAGTGATAGAAACAGTGCCTGATAAGGCACAAAGCCTGGTTGTTCACTTAATTGGCTGTTGTGTTGTTGGATCTTAGAGATTAAAGATGGGGAGGATGTCAGGTTTCCAACCCTGTGTCTACTAAAGAGCGTCAGAGCCTAATTCTCTTGAAATACCAAAAACCTCCCAATTTCTGAAGGGCTCTTTGGCCAACATCTGTCATAAATCAAGAGAAAGTACTACCATTACCCAGTCAGTGACAAAGTAAATGAAATTTAATTACTCACTGGCTGGGGCATCATCTGCTGGTGGTGAGAATTGCCTGGATGCAAAAGCATCTGTAAATGCTGGTTCAGGGAGAGCATTCCCTGCACTGCTAACCCAGTGCGGCTCTGCTGGCAGACATGGAGCACGTCGTGGGCTACTGACCTCCTGTCCTCCAACTGTTCTCAAAACAGAGGGACAGGTGTCCATGGCTCTCTCACTGAGACATTCGGGGTAGGAGGAGATCTACATTAACTGTCTAAGAGGAGTGTTCTTTCATTATTCGGTGTGTATTATTCCTTCCTTGATGGCAAAGCCAACTATAGATGGAGCAGAGAGCCTAGGTCTTACTCCTGAAAGTCACTACTGTATGAAGAAAGAATTCCAGATAAACTGCTCGGGTCCTAACCTGAAAAGGAACATCAGTGGGTATCTTTGTAGTCAGGTCAGTATCTACCATGAAAATGCCTGACATTCAGTTGTCCTTGGGACAAACCAAACACAACTTCCTGGCAGAGTAGAAACCAGCCCTAGGGTCGTTTTGAATTTTCCTTGAATTCAAGAACCCGAGTTGATATCTTGATAAGTCACCTCCTAACTTACTTTGACTTCCTCCCACCATCAATTCTTTCCTCCTCTACAAAATGGGGAAACAATATCAGCCCAGTGCACACCATATGGATTTACTGTGGAAATCAAATGGCATGAGATATAGTTGCAAACTGAAAAACGTGTAAAATACAAACTATCTATATTATGCAGACCTTATGTAAAATCTTAAAAAAAAAAAAATCAGTCCCAAGACAAAAAATAGGGATTGAGTTGGGAGAATCTCTATCCTGCTTTAAGAAAATTTCTGATTACTTAACCATTTCCAGCCCCTCCCAATAATAATAACCCCCACAACCTAGCACAGAGTTGAAAGAGAAAAATTCACTTAAAAGGTAAATATAACTGAAGGAGGAGGGTATAGCTCAGTGGTAGAGTGCATGCCTAGCATGCGCAAGGTCTTGGGTTCAATCCCCAGTGCCTCCATTGAGAATAAATAAATAAGGAAACCGAATTACCTCCCCCCAGAAAATAAATAAATAAATAGAAATAAACATAAACAACAACAACAACAAAAATAAATAAATAAAAAGTAAATATAACTGTAACTCATTTCTTGGCAATTTTCCTGATACGGCTAAGTGAAATGCAATAATAAACTAACATCTTTGTCTTTTCTCTGCCTGTGCTTTTCCCTGTCCCCACGATCCTCATGAAGTACTAGGCAGCCTTAGAAGTCCTTGGTGGAGGTTGTAGCATCTTCTTTTGAGTAGATAGAGTCTGGGGACACAAGAAAATCATTAGGTGAACTGGGCTCCCATCTGCTTCTACCTGCCGTCCCCTGTTGCCAAAGACTTGCCCCAAGTGGGTGACAGCATGATGCGGGTACCAACAGTGAGGTGGCTCATTTAAGCAGCATCACTAAATGCCTCCTCTGTGCCAGGCACTGTCCCAGGGGCTGAGAATACCAAGATAAGTGAAGGCAGATGGCAGTGCCCTGTCCAGGAAGCTCACCCACAGCCTAGTGGGGAAGTTATTCAAGTAAACCAGAAATTGAGGTGACAGGTAAAAACAGGCATATGGATTAGATCTACATTTGAAGTTGTTTCAGCACCTAAACATAATTTAAAGGAAAATTTAAGACCTTGTCAGCACATTTAACTTCCATGTTATTGACAATCCAGATGTTTCTCATCATCAGAATGTTTGGCCAGACCCAGAGTTTTTACATTAAAATGTTCCATGAGGTTATTTGAAGATGGTACTGACACAATGCAAAGTTAATTTCCCATAGATGTTGAATGATAACCTCAAGTGATTAGAATGATCAGATTGTGAAATAAGAATAAGCTACTACCTGACCCAACACATTTCTAATGACATTTGGTGACAGAGCCACTGATTTAATTAAAAACAGTTTTTCCTTCTATCAGAGAAAACAATCTAGGGGCAAATGGTGAACAATGCATGCACCCAACAGGGAGGCCCAGGATGGTGGAGTCAAAGTTTAGATGAGGCTAAAACCTTTAGTTCCACAGTCAGAAACGAGATTTAAAAGGGTGAAAAATAAAGGAAGGGTAGGCTGGGAAACAATGAGCACATACCTTGGGGACACATCGTTCTGACAAGGACTTTAAATCAGATATGTTACTAATCAGCCAAATTCAATTTGACAGTGACTCATGCACAGGCATTAAAATGCTGGCAAAAATGAATTAAAATCCCAGTAATTCGTTGATGGCTTTGAACTGGTTTTGAACTCTTGAATGAACTCACAACTGGAAAGTAATTGAGGCTTAGATCATAGGCTTTCAAAATTGGAAGAAAATTTAGAGACCTTTCTGACCAACCCCATCATCATTTAAGGTAAGGCAACTGAGTGTCTGAGGGGTTAAGGGACTTAGTCAAGTTCACCAGATAGTTAATGACAGTGTCAAGTCTAGAAGGTAGAGTCTACACTTGAGGGTAAGAATAAAAGCCTGACAAGTCAGGATAGGAAATGACAGACGACTCAATAGTGTAATCATATGGGTAGAAAAAAATAGCTATGTTAAAGTTTGAGGAAGTGGAGTTAATCAAACTGATGGATTAAAGTTAAGGCTTATTTTAATAATTAATAAGAATCCCTTAATTGATGACAACCATTCTTGTCGGCCCTGATCATATAAAGAAATCATATTCAGGCATGTGGGTAGCCGCAGGATCCCAGCAGGGACACCTAGAGCATCCTGCTTCCTAAGGCAGTGGAGACTCACGCTCCAGAAGATAACAGAGGTGATGCTGCCCCATGTCCCTCCCCCAGGCTTGTGGGAAAGGCAGATGCAAGCCCTAGCATACAGAGCTCTTCTCTAGGCACCCCAAATCCCAGTCCCAGCCTTTCACAAGAAAACTGAGCTACGATGCAGCCACCTCTATACCGGGAATTAATTCCTCCTAGTGTGTTTTTCATTTCAGTTATTCTTATGATTGGTTCCTTTATGTTTTCTAGTACCTTGTTAAAATTCTCACTGGGTTCATCTATTCTTTTTTTTTTTTAAACATGTTTTTATTGAGTTACAGTCAGTTTACAATGTGCCAAATTCCAGTGTAGAGCACAATTTTTCAGTTATACATGAATATACATATATTCATTGTCACATTTTTTTCTGGGTTCATCTATTCTTTTCTTGAATTCAGTTGGCATTGTTATTACTAATGCTTTGAACTCTTTCATCTGGTAGATTATTTCTGTTTCATTAGCTGTTTTTTCAGGGGTTTTTCTCTTGTTCTTTCAGTTGAAACAAATTCCTCTGTCTTCTCATTTTGCTTAACTTTCTCTGTCTCTATGAGATTAGGTGCAACAGTTACCTATTGAAGGAGTGTCCTTGTGCAGCAGTGGGCCTGTACAGCTTATGGGTGCCCAGTGGCTTTGCTGGGAGAGCTGGATCTGGCATGAGCACAAGTCATGTCTTCCCCCAAAGTGTGCTGACAGCTATCACCTCGGTAGAAGGTGAGGCTGAAAATGGAGGGGCTAGAGCTGGGCTTCTCCTTTGCTCAGCAGCCAGTATCACCCTACTGGGGGCAGGGTCGGTTCCCACGTTGCTTGAACTGAAGCCCTGAGGGTTGGGTCTGAGCTAGTTCATTCCCTGTAAGTGTGTGCTTTCCCTGCCCCTGCACCTTCACCCAAGAAGGAAGCAGTGCTGGAGCAAAAGGAGGTGGAGTGGGTGCTCGGCATAGGTCAGGGCATGGGCTGTGATGGTCCCAGCCCCAGTCAGAGTTCTGAAGCGCATTGGGAGTGGTTCCATGAGCACCATTAATGGCTGCTCCTGCCATATTCAGATGCTGTTTCATGTCTGAGCCGACTCCATCCCTCACAACTGAGCACTCCCATCGGCCATGACAGCCTTCACCCTAGAATGGAGCTGCATCACAAAGCAAGCAGGGCTGGAGCAGGAACTTGGTTCAAACTGGAGCGGGTGCCATGGCAGTGGTGGGAAACTGACCAGAATCCCATGCAGCTTCAGTGTTTCCTCCCCCTTCTTTTGGGAATAAACCAGCATGTGTGCACTCTTCACGAGCAGAGCCTAGGTTTATTATAGCCCTCCTGTTAGTCCCACTGGTTTTCAAGCCATCTAAGGGGACTCATCCTGCCGGAGTTGGACCCCAGGGCTGGGGTGCCCAATATGTGGCTCTAACCACTAACTCCCAGGGAAGATCTCCACCAGTGTAATCCCCCTCCTCTCCTGTGTCCCCTCCCAGGGGCACACGTCCCATCCTGATCGCTTGTCTTCCCTCCTACCCAATTCTGTGGGATCTTTCTTACAACCTTGCTTGTACAGGAGTCCTTCTGCCAATTTCCAGTTAGTTACTAGTGAGAATTATTCCACATGTAGATGAATTTTTTATGTCTTCTTGGCTGGGAAGTGAGCTCCATGTCCCCCTACTCTGCCATCTTGATGTTCTCCTCCTCCATATATTTTGGCCCCAATAGTGCACTGAAGAGGATGCTAATCCACTTACCAAAGCCCCTCTGCTTCTGCCTCCGCCTGTACTGCTGGGTCCCACTGTGTCATTCTCTCTACTCCTCTCTGCCTTTTCTCTTTGACTCCCTGTATGTTTCTGAATCATTCTCCCCCTCTCTCACTATAAAATTCCTTACAATTTTTCTCATGGGTTAGCTAAGAAGTAAACACAAATTATAAGTAATTTATATACTATGAATTAATCCTGGTAGGAGTGTTTTTACTATTACTGTTAGAATCAAAACTTTGCAAGTACTGAAACTATATTCAATAAAATTTATCAACTGAACATTGGCGAAAAGATAAAATATTTCTGAGAAATTTTGTTATGAAAACACTCACCTGAGAAAACTGCACTTTGTAGAAATAATGGCTGAAAGAGAAAGACTCATTATGGCCAAAGCTATAATCATTAAAAAAACTAATATATCAATGACAAAAATGAATACTTGATGTAAAATTGAAGTGAAAGAATTGATCCTGGTGAAAGTAATTTTAGTAATATAAAAATGAAAGTGGAAAAATATGAAAAACCATTAAATGCACTCTATAGACAATTAATCAGGGAATTAAATTGTCCTAATGATTTTCACTCCAGAAAGTACTTTCTTGAACCAAATTATTTAATATTGGTATAATTCTGACTGAAATGTTTATTTTAAAAATGTCCTTGAGGTCAAAATATTGGGTCAAAACTGCAGACGCTAAAAACCCTCTACCAATGACAAGGGATATCTGAAAGGCTATAAATTATTTCCTTAGCCAGGAAAATATCTTCTCTGGATTTGAGTTTTTAGCTCTTTTAGATGAAGATGTTGGAATAGATGATTTCCCCTTGTTTCCAAAGTTCTGTATGTAATTCTACAATTAACCAGATAAGTATTAAATTCTTTAACGTTTTAAAACCTTAATTCTAAGTCAGTATAAATAAAGAGATCATGAAAGTAAGTCAGAAATAAACCCAAACAAAAAATTTTTGGACACAAAATATGAAGACCTAGACAATTAATCATACATCACATAGTTAAAATCATAAAAATACTGTCACTTTGATAAATATCAAAAAATTGATTTACTTTACAAATAGGAAAAAAAAATCTCCGTTTTCATTCATTTCTGAAATTCTACAAGAAAAGCATAACAGACACTATTGGAGCTATATGATTGGTGGAATTTGTGGTTAAATCTTCAAAATATGGTTTTCCCATATTTTATACTGCTGGCCAGAGAGAGTATTGAAGTTACACTTAATATTGAACTATACACTTTATCCAGAATAAAAGTAAGATAATAAAGCACATTCAGGCAATTAACAAACAAAATTACTGATCAGATCATCAGTGTAAAATTGGGTTAATTAAGTAGTCAATAGGTTTATGAATTCATTTTGTGTAAACCTTTTTCTTCCTCTAGTTTGGCATCTATATTCAATTTCATTTAAAACTGTAAACGTCCTTGAAGATATCCCTACTTGAAAGTATTCACTTTAATTCCCATTTTCTGTTAGGGTGATTGACATGTCCTACAGGTTGAATTTAAGGTACATCTTGACACCCCTTAGCAGAGTATGAAGGGCACATTCAAAACTTGCTGCCCTGGAACAAACTGGTTAGAATAAGCAACAAGACCCACTCCTGAAGCATCGCCATCCTGGTTTAGATAACTACTGGTAACCTTCCCTTCCCAGGCTGGAGAGAGTTCTAAGTCATCAGAAAGAAGTTAAAAAGCAAATGTGGCTATTTTTACTATCTATGTATATAATATATTTGATCGTATGAAACTAAACATGCAAACAAAAACTTGGATTTCATGCAGAATCACTTATAAAAGAAAAAAAGCTCAGAGACCATTGGAGCTGCATTGCTTTGCAGATTTGAACTATTTCGTCCTGCAGATGATGATGGTAATAATAATTATAATATCAGCTAACAATTACTGAGGCACTCACTATTCTGAGCTTATAGGTATTTAATCACTACTGAAACACCATGGGATAGATGCCATTATTATGCCCATTTTATGGGTGAGGAAACTGAGACTCAGAGAGGTCATATAACTTGCCTAAGGTCACACAGCTAGGAAATATCAGACCTAGGATTTGAAATCAAGTAATGTGGCTCCAAATGCTATACAGAGCAGCCTCCCCAGCACAGTATGGGTTTTAGGAGGAAGAAGATTTCTTACAGAAATCTGAATTCCTTTTCTCCAGCACTTGATTGAGAACTTTAGGCAAACATTTTTCTATTTAACATGGAAGGCAACTCCCTTGCAACTACAGATCTTCAAACCATGATTTCTCAGGTTACATTGTAATATGTCTTCCTTCATGGGGTTTTATTTCCTCATCTTAAAGCTTCCCTTTCCTGTTTGACTGCAATTTAATTGCTGTTTGGAGTTCAGTGTCCCTTAAAAAGTCTAGGTGAATGTTCTTAGCTTGCTTTCTTCATTCCATTTGTGGGTCACAACTGCCTTATTTCTTTAAACCTAATACAGGACTGTACTTTCCGTTTGCATCTGGGGAGGATCAGGTGAGAGGAGAGAGGGAATAATAGCAGCATACCCACTTCTGTTTCCCTCATCCCCAGCCCCTCCCAGCTCAACCCGTCAGGATTCTACCAAGTCTTTGAAAGCAACCAAATTCAGAAAGGCTTTTATGGTTTAAACCACTGTGTTCAAATGAAAAGATGAGGTGGACACTTAACATTAAAATAAGCTCAGTTATGTTAAGTTGCACTGAAAACCTGCATTTGACCTCTAATATTAAAATGGAACAGCATTCAATTCACATATTTATTTAACAGAGATTTTAACAGAGATTTAACATTCATTTAACAGAGATTTAAGGAGAGCCTACTCCTTGCCTGGTAGTGCTGGGGACAGGCGACACAAAGTGAAAAAGGTGTGACAGACTGACCTCAAGGAGTTCAGACAGACAGATGTGAATTTTAAATGAGCAGGTGCCATGACCGTTAGTTCAGTGAGAGTGTGAAAGAATAAAGGTCCCTTCCTCTTGTGGATGATCAGGAAAAGTTTTATCACACATGTGATGCTTTGGCTGGATCTCAAAAGAAGAGAGTTTCCAAAGCAGCTTAAGAATTGAGGGATTTGGGGACAGGGAGAGGGAACATTCTAGGCAGAAGGTACAGAGGGACAAAAATCACTGGGCCCGTCTCAGTTTCTCCAAGGAGTTCAGATGGTGTTTGGTGGAGTGGAGAGGAGTGTGCAGGGAGGGAGAGACTGGAGGGTAACCAAGGCCACATCACAGCAGGCCTTGTAGGTCACAATAACAAGTGTGTGCTTTCCGAGGGCAGAGGAAAGCCATTTAGGTTTTTAAGCAAGAGAGTGCCAATATCAAATCTGAGTTTGTAAGTCATCACTCTGGCTACAGCAAGGACTGGAGAAGACCGAGAGCAGGGAGGCAGATTAGCAGGTGGTTCCATTAGTCAGACTGAAAGGTGCTGAGAGTTAACTAAGGCCACCGAGAGAGCTGTAGCTGGCCTACCTGGCTCCTTTATTTGATTTAGAAAAAGCTGCTTCCTCTGGATACCATTAGGACAAAGGACAGCGGAACCCCCCCGGCTGGGGTGCAGATGAGCCTCACCATCCTCAGCCAGGCCGCCGGACAGTACACACACTGCTCAGCGCACGCCGCAGCTTTGGCAGTGGTGTCAGGATGAAAAAGGAGGAGGTGAGCGTGATAGAATTGGTGGAATGTGGGAGGTGAAGAACAGATGAATCTAGGGTGACTCTCAGATTTCTAATGTGGGTGAAGACGTGAGTGGTGGTAGCATCAACCAAGAAAGAAAATTAGATTATAAAAATGTAGATTTTTATGTAAAATCTTTGTATAAAAATAGATTTGAAAGAAAAAAACATCAAAATAAATGTTTTCAGTGTACACATTCTGAAAAATAAAACATAATTGCCTGTTGAGAGGGGCCTCTTGATGGTCAGCAGTGCCTAATTTTACTAGGACAGCATTTCTTTTGTATCTACAGCTGCGCCCACAGCTCCGGAGTCTTTATCTGAGACCTGTATCCACCCCATCAAATCAGGAGTTATTACTCTTTTCCCCTTTAAGGGGTGGGAATGTAGAAATGCAGAGAAAAAGTCATCTCAGAGGGTTAACTGCACACTTCCCCTTCCTGAGAACTGACCTAGAATACTATGAGCAGAGTCTGGGGCTCCCAAGCCCTGAGACAAAGTACATTTCTGACACTTTCTTTCATATTCAACTGGGACAGTGGAGGCCTGTTCATCTTCTGAGAGAGCATAATAACCACAGCAGAAATTACCAAGCAGTTGATCAGCCATGTATGTGCATACTGAGGTCATGGATGGTTCCCCTCAGCAGCTCCAGGACTAGACACAATACCATATAGAGGGAATGGTGGCTGAGGAACTACTCATTATGTGTCAATATAGGACTCCAGTAAAAGTAACAATTTCTTCCTTTGGATGGCACATCAGTCAGGATAGGCAAGGTCATACTACAGTAACAAATAACCCCCCAACCTCAATGGTTTAGAATAACAGAGGCTTGTTTCTTATTCATGCTACATGTTCCAGATTAGCTGGAGCTCTGCTCTATATCATTATGGCCTCACTCCTGGACTCAGGCTGATGGAGCAGCCACTCCCTAGAGCTGTGCTGTCCAATATGGTAGTTCTCAGCCACATGTTAAAATTCAATAAAATTAATTAAAACTTGACTTCTCAGGTGCACTAGCCATATTGCAAGTGCTCAATGCCACATGTGGCCAGTGTCCACTCTGTTGGCCTGTGTAGCTAGAGAACATTTCCATCATTACAGGAAGTTGTGCTGGGTACACTGAGTTAGAGCATTGGAACTTTGGAGGTTTTAACACCAACAAGTAAATGTCATGTGGTACCATCCAACAAATAAGTCCAAAAAGTTCAATTCCTCCAAGAGCCCAGAAAACAGAGAGCCAGACATATTTGGTAAGCAGCATTAACAATCACTTATTCATGGCTTCAGAAGAGCTCATTTCCCCCCTATTTTTGTTACCAGCCACAATATGAAGAGGGAAAGAAGCAATCATAATTTGGAAATGTGAAAAGCAGAACTAGAGGTCACAAGTAAGTTGCAAGTTCATAATTACATTGGAAGAATAACAATTATCATGTGATAATTTCCCTGAGCTCTACCTCTAGGTCATGCACCTTATTTTATCTTCATAATGATCCTATGTAGGCATATTATAATCCCCACATTAAAAATGAGGAAAATGAGGCTCAGAGAGGTTAAGTAACTTGGCCACCGAGGTCTACCTGAACTCAAAGCACCAGAAGTTCTTTATATGAAGCTGGAATATACTATTTCCCAGGTCTTTAAATTTTTACCCTTCAGTTCTATAATATCACTCAAATCCTAACTTCTAATTCTACATAAATGGTTTAGAGAAGCTGGGTAGATGTGTTTGGCTTAGTTACAAATCTATTCAGTTAAAAGCATTTGTGGGCATGAACTGCGTGAAGACACAAAATGAAATGACTATTTCTTACTTTCAGCTGCGTAGCAAAAGCATATATGCACACACATATATTTATGAAATTGATCTGTATATAATTAAGCTCCTTGGAAACCTTGAAAATCTAAGTGGCAAATTTGTACAAAGTATTCACTATGATGGTGAGACTATTAAGTATGCTGCATTATTCCTCTACTTTTGTTTTCTTAAAGTCATCCTTGTGCCAACATTTCATCTTTGTTTTTTAATTGAAGTATAGTAGTTTACAATGTTTTGTTAGTCTCTGGTGTACAGCCTGGTGATTCAGTTTTACAGACACATACATATTCTTTTTCATTATAGGTTATTACAAGATATTGAGTATAGTTCCCTATGCTATACAGTAGGACCCTGTTGTTTATCTATTTTATATATAGTAGTTTGTGTCTGCTAATCCCAAACTCCTAATTTATCCTTCCCTCCATCCTTTTCCTCTGGTAACCATAAATTTGTTTTTTTATGTCTGTGACTCAGCTTCTGTTTTGTAAACAAGTTCATTTGTTTCATTTTTTTAGATTCCATGTATAAGTGATATCATATGGTATTTGTATTTCTCTTTCTGGCTTACTTCACTTAGTATGATAATCTCTAGGTCCATCCATGTTGCTGCAAATGGCATTATTTCATTATTTTTAATGGCTGAGTAGTATTCCATTGTATATATATACCACGACTTCTTTATCCACTTAGGTTGATGGACACTTAGGTTGCTTCTATGTCTTGGCTGTTGTAAATAGTGCTGCTATGAACATTGAGGTACATGTTTCTTGTCAAATTAGAATTTCCTCCAGATATGTGCCCAGGAGTGGGATTGCTGGATCAGTTTTTTAAGGAATCTCCATACTGTTTTCCATAATGGCTGCACCAAACTACATTCTCACCAACAGTGTAGGAGGGTTCTCTTTTCTCCACACCCTCTCTAACATTTATTGTTTGTGGACTTTTTAATGATGGCCATTTCTGACCTGTGTGAAGTGATACCTCATTGTAGTTTTGATTTGTATTTCTCTGCCAATTAACAATATTGAGCACCTTTTCATGTGCCTGTTGGCCATCTGTGTGCCTTCACTGGAGAACTGTCTGTTTAGGTCTTCTGCCCATTATTTGATTGCGTTGTTTGTCTTTTTTTTTGTTATTAAGTTGTATGAGCTGTTTATATATTCTGGAAATTAAGCCCTTGTCAGTCGCATTGTTTGCAAATCATTTCATCTTTTTAGATGCCAAAATGGCAGACCACAGGTCCTGAATATTTAGCACTGAAGTGGAAACTTTATCTGTAGAGTTGGGAACCTTGACTGGAAGCCCTCTAGCCCTCCAGATGCTGGTGAGGACCCCCTTGACCTTTGACTCTTGTTTCACAAGGCGCTCTCTTTGGGTTGACAGCCCACAGGCTGCTGCTAGTGGTTTATCCATGGCATTCCAGAAGCCACACTACCCCGGCCGTCCATCCCTGTGATTGGCCAAATAAATCACATCATCTCTCCCTGAGACTCTTCCTTTCTCTCTCTTTGCAACATTCCTTAGAGTAAACAGTGCCATTTCAGCAATTTTAAAGGTGACTTCCAATAAAATATGTATGCAGATTTACTTCAGGGCTGGTAGGCTAAGCTATAGATTTATACCAGGTCAACCATGGAAAGCCCTTCAATTAAAAAAGAAGAAAGAAAATACAGAAAGTATAATTTCCATCAACATTTATCTTTGGATTTTAAAAAAAAAGTCTTTTGGGCTTTTGTCTTTTTTCTTTGTTTTTCTTTCTTTCTTTTTTTTAAATGTGAATCTATTCCTTCTTACCTTTTTTTTAAATGAGAAAGAAAAAAAGCCTATGAAGAGCAATTGACTGGAGCATTTCAATAGCCTGGTTTATAAACCTCTCTTGTAATCCTGGAAATAAAGAGAAATCCTCTCTGTGGCCCACCATTGCTTCACAGGGCCCCCGGTGCTTTGGGCTGCAGACGTACATGCCTGGCAGCCTTCAGTGCTCGGGTACAATTTGAAGCACAGCCATTGGTCCCCTCCCCCCTTGCTTATGAAAACTGAGGGATTAGCAGAGCCTGAGACAGACACCCCACTGAGCCGCCAGCATCAGTGAGCCCCACATACATTTTCCTCTTTCTTCCAAACCTCAGTACCCATCTCTTTCGAGGAAAATGGTCTCCCGTCCCCGTAAATGGATAACCCTTGGCCTCTGCCAAACAAAGGCTGCAGATTGCTTCATACTTTTTATTTGCCAAGAATTTATTGGACCCCTTAAAACAAATTTCTGTGGTTGGGGAAACTGTACCCTTTTTGTTTGTTGTTATTGTTTTTAATCTAGGCTGCAGTCCAAAAGTTTGCAGCATGAGTGAACAGTTATGCTATGCTTTCTAGTTGTATTTGGCCTGGAAAAAGCAAACAAGTGGGCAGTGCTTTGTGTCACATTATCTACGAGGGGTTTCTCATGTTCAGTATTTGCCTTATTATCTCTAAAATACAACTTGAAAAGGAGAGAATACTAAAACATGAAGCCCCCGATGTTTGCCCCAGTTCTTTGTCAAGTAGCAAAAGCATTAATAAAATCAAATTTATCTTCATAACACACTGTATCCAGGTAAATGGGAGATATGTTTATCCCACTTTGTGGATGGGTAGACTGACTGGGTCTGGGCCACACATGATAGGATCACAAAATCAGCTGGAGGTGGATCAGTCAGTATCTGTTGCTGTCCCAGAGTTCTTACCCTTTCTGCACACTCCCTGCCTTACAGAATGTGGGAGATGAATTTAATTTTGAAGCATAACACTTTATGTGAAAGCCACTACAGACACAGTGTGTGACCATGACCTGTCAACTTTACAGCTCTTACAATGTACCCCCAATGCCACCAAATGTTCCATATTTATCAGAGCTTTTGTTTCAGTCCAAACTAGGAATTGAGTAACAGAGAGGAGAAACATGACACTTAGAACTACAAAGATAGGTCCTGCTTGCTTCTGTGACATAGCATGTTCCTTTGAAGATTTAATTCATCTGGAAACTACCGCAGGCGTAAAGCCCAGTTTCAGCTGGGGAAGGAAACAGACAACGGCGTTTGTCATGTGTGGGAGCTGGAAAGATGCACGGTGAAAGTCACGCAGCAAGAGTGCCCCTTCTCTCCTGCCTGAGCTCTTGCAAGTGAGCTGACCCTGTAATTCTTGGGAAATAACACACTTTGCAGGATGCTGTGAGGAGGGGACATTGGAGGCAGAGCAGACCCTGTGCAGTGTGTCCTGCTCGGCTCTGTCCTCATGCCTGGCACGTTCTGTGTGGTCACGGGAGAGGGCGCCAGTGGGTGGCTTGCTGCGTGGAGACAGCGGGCAACCACGACAGGAAAATAGCAGAACCAGGGAGGAACATGAGCAAAGCCTTTTTCTTTCTTTGGTTGTAGCTTCAAGCTTCTTTAAAAAAAAAAAAAAAAAAAAAAATCCTTATCGTGGCATCCTTTAGCACCTGTGCATGGAATTAGCCCGGCAATCCGATTATGCCAATAAACTTGTATTCTCCACTCTTTGCACAGATATGTTAGCCACATAACACATACCACATTTTAATATTCTCTTTTAAGTAAGCAAATGCCAACACCTTTCTGACATCCTGGCTGAGTCATCTCCTACTGACTGTTTGGAGGAAAAGCACAGTCATGTGAAGTGATGAGAACGCTAGCTGACGTGGTGTGATCCTGTCCCTGGCAGGTGTGCCCCGCCTTATCACCTAAAAACCTGCAGGTCCAGGGGAGTAAGTGTCCACAGCGAATAGGAAGGTGATGAGAGGACAGGAATCAGTGAGAGTTATACATGCTCCAAAGAAGCAACAACTGTGTCAAGCCCAAACGCACACTAGATGCCATAATGGGAGATAGTTTGAGAATTTCAGACAGAAACACAAAACTGCTTTCTTCCCTGAGTACTTGGCTGAAAGGGCTCGGGGCTTCTGAGGAGCAGAAAACTTGTTCACAGGCACCGAGGGCTCTTAATCTTTCTACATTCCAGTGGAACTCAGATATTGCCAACACTTTCTCTCTTTCACATTATTCACTGGCATCTCCGCAACCTGGGGTAAAGCCAGCTTGGAGTGAAAGCATTGTGTTCCCCAGCGAGGCTGCTAATCCTTTCATTTTCCAGTAAGGTAACAGCTATATTTGCTTCTTTTGAAAAAGGCAGCTGAAACAGGAGGGATGTGTGCATGTATTTTAATAAGGACATCTGTCTCCCAGCTGCCAGGCCCCTGGCACACCCTCTGACCCTTCCCTTCACCGCAGCAGCATCCTGTTTTATCACAGAACTGAAAAGGGAACAGTTCCAGAGGGTTCGGGTGGTGACCCCAAGGCAACTCTGTTTTCTGTTAACCTTCCTGGACTCCCACTTTGCTTCTGGCCCAGGCCCAGCAAGCTGGCATTTGCTTCCTAAGCAGGCACTGGGCCACCAGAACACCAGGCAGGGGCCTCACTGACCAGATCCTAATGGGTCCAAACCCACAATGTCAACACATCTGGCAGCCTGGAATAGCCCCACTCCAGGTTAAAGGGCTCAGCCAATTTCAAACTAACATAATTATATAAACTGGAGCTTCTGTAGGCAAAGAAAAAGGGTTTCATCTGAAAGGAAATGCTGTTTGTTTCTGGTGATTTTCCTGGAAGCTGGACACGTCTTTATTTCACAGAGTAATAGACTAGGCTTATAGTATAGCTAGCAATCTCTTTACACCAAGATGTTAAAGACCTTTGTGATTTCATGAATCCTCATGAGTGAATGCTCTAAAATATTGGCTTCTATACTGATGTCCCTGGTCTTTGGCTAAATAATCAGAAATATAAGAATTATTTGCAAAGGAATAATACAAATAGAGGAAATATGTGTGTGCATATATGTGTGAATACATATATGTATATAGAAATACATATATATTCAAAGATATTCCTTGTAGTGTCATTTTAAGACTGGAAACAACATGAATGCCCTCTGTTAGAAAACACTGATTGAACCATAGGAAATTCTCTCAATTGAATAATATTCAGGCATTACAAATAATACATTTGAAGCTACAGTAGACTTGAAATAGGTTCATCGTGTAATAGGTTTTCAAAAATTAAAATGCAAAATTGTTTTTATGCTAATGATACAATTGTGTAAAAATAATAAATGTATATGGGCAAGACCCCAAAGGAAATATGAAAAGCTGGGGGAGGATCTGTAGTTATAGGAGTCAGAAACTTGAGAAGTATAGTCCTCTTTTGTGTAGATGTTTATTTAATGTCATACTGTTGTTTGAGTGATAAAAGAGAAACGTAAAAACAACAGTTTTCCACTCCTCGTGGTAACTGCTTCCTACATTGTCTTCAGTGGGAAATGTAAATTTCAGGTTCACCCGGTAGGGTGCTGTTAGCTTCTGGCTTTGTTAAAAGGATAGAGCTTGGAAGGTTTTGGATTAAAGAATCCTACAAAGAGAATATAATGTGCTATCCCAGGAAACCCTACTGGGAACACATCTAAGCTCTGCCTAGACTTAAAAAGAATGTCTTCTACCCACACGCCACGTGCCCTCTCCCATGCGGCCAGACAACTTTGCAACGCTAGGCCAGTAAGAAAAGTCTGCCCTCACCCCTACTGCCTTCCCCTACCTGAGTCTGAACCTCTTGGTTGTAGGAAGGTCAGGGTGCTCCTCTGAGGCAGAAACTTGGTGTTTCTAGGCAATAAAAGCACAAACGGTTATTGATCATCTCATATGTCAAAGACACCTTGTGAAATATCATGTGTGGGGCTACATCCTGGGAAACAGTTATAGTCATGGTTAATACTTATTTGACCAGGCACCGTGCTAAGCATTAGACATGCATTATCACATTTGATCTTCACAGCAACTCTCTAAGCTCCATTCCATTAATAGCCCCATAGTACAGATTAAGAACATGAGATGTGAAGATTAATCATCTGTTAAATGGAATGAGAATTAAGTAGCCTGTGACCACAAAGCCACACTCTAACAAACCCAAACTCTCTGACTTTCTAACTACTCATCTGGGTACTTTTTAACTTTTTACAAAATTATAGCCCCTGAGGCTCTCCCTAGATGAGCTAGTGTGTATAATATGGGCTATGAACTGGGGACACTGGACCTAGGTGCTCCCAACACGGAGGTGCTCTGTATCCAGGGCAGACAACTCCTACAGGAGAATCAGAGAGAAACCACACAGAGAACAAAAAGCTGGCAGAAGACAGAATAATAGTCAGATACAGGGATGTGTGTTTCATCTAAAACTAATGGACCGTGGACTCACCCACTGAAAAAGTAATGCCTAAGGCCATGGAGATTGGGTATGGATGACAGACTGGCATCTACTTACACAGAGATTGAAAAGACAACTACAAATAACAGCTCAGTTTGAACGAGGAAGCAACCTTGAGCTCAGCAAATGAGAAGGACCACCATCTGGAGGTTTAGGGCTTCAGGAAGGGCTAGAAGAGCCTTCGGACCAAAAGCTTCTGGGCCCCAGCGCTTGAAGGGCATGTTTAGGATTTGGGGGTTTGGCAGAGCTCTGAGTAGCCAGAGTCTAAATTTGCAGCTTCTGCCTGGTGCAAGGTTTATACTTCTAAAATCTTCCCACCAAAATGGAAGTTAGCCATGCACTTGAAACAACAGTATATACTGGATTTTGGAATAAGAGGACTAGAGAGGAAGAGGCAGAGAACGCAAATACGTGGGAACCGGGGGTTTTAGTGAAATTGTCCTCTAGGTAGAAACAAAGAATGGGAAACTGAAGACGAGGCAGTGACCCCTCTGGATGCTGGACCTTTGCACTGGGTCCAGTGAAATGGGGGTTGTACAGGGCAGGGTGGTGAACAAATCATGGGCCTGGAGTCAAGAGAGACCAGGTTCAGGTTCTAAACGGCCTACTTCCCAGCGATGTGACCTTAGGAAAGTTACTTCAATTCTCTGAACCTGCATTTCCTCGTCTGTTGCATGAGACCAGTCATACTTGGGTCCTAGTATTGTTGTGAGGTGTAAATGCTGTAAAGTACGTGAAATACTGGACATATAACAAGTCACTCAACAAATTTAGGTCTCTTTTCCTCTTTCCTTCTGAGCATTGCCCTTATTAACCAGGAGATTTATTTGGACCCATCAGAATCGCCTTATATTTCAAACACATAGTTTAAGAGCCTGAGGCAACAGGATTCTTCAGTCGTGTTTCTCAAAGAAACTTAAAGGTGATTAAATTATTACATCTTTTCTTTCCTCTCCACTTCCCTTTCACTGGTGGTCTGCTGAATTTTTCTTACCAGTTGTCCCCGCATTGGCAGCTTGCAGTCAGCTGTGGTGGGAATATTTACACCATGGGACTCAGCAAAGGCTACAAATCAGAGCTCTTTTTTGTTTCCAGTGAGCTGGTTTTTCAGCACACTGCACTCCAACCTCACAGGTGCCCTAAAGCCTTTCGCACCAACTCTCACCTCCTCCCCATCCACCCACCCGCAGAAGAAACTCATCCTCCCTCACAAGCTTTGCAGCTTCCTTCCTGCTAACACGCTCCTCCTCTGCTCAGCACTTTCCCATGTGGACCAGTGCTTCTCTCCAGACACAGAGGACGGAAGCGAGCAGGACTGACAAAGGCAGGATTGTCTCTAGTGGAATGGGAGAGAGATGCTGTCAGAACCGCACCTGGGTTAATAGTAACAACCTTCCAGAAGGACTGGACGTGAACACTGATCATAGTGACTCTATACCAAACTTGTAGCACCTTCTAAAACTAGGGCTGAAGGACTCCCAACTCTGGAATTTTTTTACCTTAGGGGGAAAAAAAGAGTCAAAGGAAGCCACTTATTTATTTGGGGAAGGAGGTCTTGCTGGGTCTAGCTTTACATTCACCTCAAGGGCCACGTGCTCCTTGGTCCACTGCCTCAGATGGTACCTGGAATCTGGCTTTCCTGCCTATATTTCTTGGAAGGCCTAACCAGACAGGATTTCACAACTATCTGTAGCTCATCTGGGACATGAATGACCCGTTGTACTATACAGGAATAAACCCAAGAGATTAACATTCCTCCACCAAACAAAACTTACCAAGCAATATAGTTTGCCTGGGGGTGTAGATAGCAGTTTGCTTTTTCAGACTCAGGCCAAACCAATGAGCCCATCTAGCTGCAAAGGATATCTTCCTGTGCTGGTCTTCTACTGGCGGCCATGCAGGGACCTGAGAAAGATGGTCTCCTAGATTGCATTCCTTCCCTCCCTTTTGTACATCCCTTGAAATTGGTAGGTGTCCCAGGCAAGACAGCACTGGCAATCAACTGTCGTTTGGCAGTGGGATTTTTGTAATTATTAGTGAAATTTCAGACCATGGGCTTTTTAGAGCCACTGTGTGAGCAGAGAATCTTCTAAGTTCTTCTAAAAGATCTACTTAAGTCTTATTTTTTCTTTCCCTCAAACTACATGGTGAGGCAAATAGATTTAATACGCAGGGTTGGCCTTAGGCAAAGGAAGGACAGGAAAGCAACTTTTACTTGGCACTCACTGTATGCAGTCATTGTTCTAGGCACAGTACCTCATTTAATCCACACAACAACCTTATGAGAAAAAAATACTATTTTAAAGGAAAAAATATACTCCAATGTGTCTCTCCTTTATTCTCACATTACCCACTACACTACTTCATTTATGACACCAGATGTGTAAGTTTTCCACACATCAGGCAATTCTGGGACACAAGCTGGGTGTCCTGCAATTTAACTCAATTCTGACACTACATGGAGATAGCATCAGATCCCACAGGTTAAGGGGCTCAGTCCTGCAAGACTGTCCCCACTTCAGATCCAGTCACAAGTCCAGGTTGTCACTGGTGCTTCTGACTAACTGGCTCTAAGTCATGGGAACCTATGACCCTCTCCTTGGGTTCAATTAATTTGCTAGAGTGGCTCACAGAAACAGTTTAATTACTGGATTATCAATTTATTATAAAAAGATAATGCATACGGCAACATATGGGGAATGGGTGAGGGGTTTCCGTGCTCTCTCCGAGCACAACTGTCTCTCAGCACCTCACGTGATCACTGACCCAGAAGTTCTCAAAAACCCATCCTTTTGGGTTTTCATGGAAGTATCATTACATAGGCATAGTTGATTAAATCACTGGCTATTGGCCATTGATTCAAACTCCACCTGCTCCTCACTTCCCAGAGGTTGGGGGTGGGACTGGAAGCAGTCTTAATGGTTTTGTGGAAAATCAGAATACTAAATTACATACTATATGATCTCATCTATGGAATTAAAGAAAAAAATGTACAAAAGTGATTGGAAACAAGCAAAAGAAGAAGAACCCAATTTAAAACCAGGCAAAGAGCGAGGAGGGTATATCTCAGTGGTAGAATTCTTAGATGTACAAAGTCTTGGGTTCAAGTCCCAGTACCTCTATTAAAAATAAATAGATAAACCTAATTACCACCCCCTGCCACCCCCTCAAAAAAAGATCAGGCCAAGTACTTGAATAGATATTTCCCTGAAAAAATATACAAATGGCCAATAAGCACATGAAAAGGTGCTCAACATCATCAGTCAGTAGGGAAACACAAATAAAAAACACCAGATACCATGCCTTCCCACTAGGATGGCTATCGTGAGAAAACTAAAAGGAAATGGCAAGGACTGGTGAGGATGTGGAGAAATTGGAACCCTTATGGAAACTTTGTGCATTGCTGGTGGGAATATAAAGGGGTGTAGCTGTTTGGAAACCAGTTTGATGGTTCCTCAATAAGTTAAATATAGAATTATCATATGACCCAACAATTCCACTCACAGATATAAGCAGAAATGACTGAAAACAGAAACTCAGATAGATACTTATAAACACATGCTCATATCAGCATTATTTACAATAGCCATAAGGTAGAAATAACCCAAGTATCCATTATCAGTAGATAAACAAAATATAGTAAACACATACAATGAAATATTATTCATCCATAGAAAGGAATGAAGTTCTGATATATACTGTAGCATGAAATAAAATTTGAAAATATGCTAAGTGAAATAGGTCAGACACAAAAGGACAAATATTGTATGATTCCACTTACATGAGCTATTTAAAACAGGCAAATTCACAGAGAGAGAAAGTAGAATAAAAAAGATTACCAGGGTCTGGAGGGAATAGGAGGTAAGTAGTTATGGCCTCATGGTTGCAGAATTGCTGTTTAGGATGATGAAAAAATCTGGGAATACTTAGTGGTGATGGTTACACAACATGATGAATGTCCCTAATGCCACTAAATTGTAACATTTAAATATGGTTAAAGTGGTAAATTTTATGTTATGTAAATTTTATCACAATAAAAAAATTAAGATTAAGTAGTAAAAAAATTGGTTGGAAAAATGTTTCAAAATCTTTTTTTTTAAATTTTATTTATTTTTTGCATATTTCAAAATCTTACTAATGGTTTCTTCTGATTGGTCTCTCCCCTCTCTCTCTGTCTCATTTGCATTCTGTATATTTTCCTTAATGCATACATATTCTATAATTTTTGAAAAACTCTAAATTTCACTTTTCAAAAAAAAGCAACATAGAAAACCAATATGGTAAGATAGAAAATCTATGCTTTCTCTATGTACAAAATACCTTGGGAACACAAAGGACATTGTGTGGATTTTACTGGGCCTGGCAACAGGCTTGCAAACTAGTTTGTTGGGAGAGCTTATAAAGTGCAGCCATGTGTCCTCTTGCTAGGAAACCTCTCCTGGAAGGGATGTAGCCCTGGTCTCCATTATTCTGGGGAAACTGTAACTCTATGCTGCAGTCTCCCGCAGAGCAAGACATTCACAGCCTCCAACTTCAAAGAGTCACTTCCCCCTTGGAATGCAGCTGCCCAGCTGGCTTGGCAGACTCTGCAGAGATTAGAAGGATCAGACAGAAACCCTCCAGTAGAGAGGAGGAGGGATGGAAACTCCAGCCAGTTTCTTCCCAGGTCTCCCTATCCCTCAGGGCGCTGCCAAGATTCTCCCCTTTTACTTTAAGGAAAGGAGAGAAGCTAGTTTTGTTATCTTAGTAAACTGGCCTCTGGCCCCTTGCTGCCCTTCCCTTTGTCAGAGAGAAAGCACAAACAGTATTGTGTTATGCTGAAGCCATGCCACTAACTTAGAACAAAAGTTCTGGAGCTGGGCCCTGCCTTGGAATTGGATCATCAGGCAAGGACCTGGGGCACTGCTAGTTCACCCAGGATTTTACTCTGACCTGGTTTGACTGAGAAGGCAACTGAACTGCTAGGAAAGGAAGAAGGTGTGATGAGCCCCCAGTGAATCTGTCACCTCCAGTGCTGCTGCTGCTGAAGGAAGACAGGTTTAAATTACAAATCAGGGAGATGTCGACCCTCAATTTGAAGGCCCCTAAGCTGGCAAGGGGGCACATGTGTGGGACTACTAAATAAGATGCTAAGGATGAAAATTGCCTTTTCTTCTGTGAATGTGCCCTAGAGATTAAATCTGTATTTAGTTCAGTCATCCAATATGGTCCCAGAGAATAAGCACCAATATGAAAACCTTCTCCTGTGTCTAAGAAAGCTCATGGATACACCCCTGGAACTCCATTCTTTTGTTTTCTAAAATCTTGTGACTTCAGAATTGAACTAAGAATTGGGATGCAGGAAATTTTAACACTAAACTCTCATTTTCCATGTATTTTTCTCCTTTGTTATGCCCAACTCTCTACTGCAGCAAACTACACACATACAATGTATTTAGAAGTTAATTCTTTGGGGAATCTGAGATGGAGACTCTGGACCCAGTGGTGTGCCAGAGAGAGTGCACAACGGCTTTTGAGAGCCAGTTGTACACATCTCTTCCCAACTCTGTTCACACATCCATGTCATGTTGGTAGCTTGAAATCAGCCAAGGAAGGGTATTGACACATAGAAATTAGCAAGAACTAAAAATCAGGGTGAGTTTTTTTGCTTGTTTGTTTTTGGAGGCCAAGTGTAACGCTCAAAACTAAAGATTAAAAGATTAAGTTAAAATCAGCATATTGATGGTAGGACCCTCAAACCCACCTCTTCTCCTCTCCCTGCCCCCAGGTTGCAGCAACCAGGCATTCACCACGAGGCAGGGAATTAGAAATTTATCTCTGGAAAATGAAAGGACCACGGAGATAAAGACTTATTCGTTACTATAATTTGAAATCCCTTAACAAACAAAAAAAGCTGATGTGTCACCCATGGTCAATAAGTCCCACAAGACTTTCAGGCAGCTTTTAGTTTCTTACTTTAATCATGAACTTTCATCCAATTTGTTTTAGAAGTTTGTGGAAACCCCCAGTATGAAAACAATAAAAGCTTCGTTTAAATAGAGGAAGCAAATAATTAGCAAGGAAAGCTTCAGAAAGTTAAGAGATGATATTGTAACCATAGAATTGAATAGTAGTTTTCCATTATGGCATGACAAATAACCAAAAAGTTAGCAGCTTAAAATAACATCTATTTATTATTCCAGAGTTTTCATGGGTCAGGAGTCCAAGCATGGCTTAACTGTGTTCTCAGCTGCTGTCAAGGTGTCAGCTGAGCTGTGTTTCTTTCTGAAGCTTGGAATTCTCTTCCAAGCTCATGTGGTTGTTGGCAGAGTTCAGTTTCTTGTGGTTGTAAGAGGTTGTAGGTCTCTGTTGTGTTGCTGGCTGTCAGCAGGGAACTGTTCTCAGTTCCTAAAGGCTGATTACAGTTCCTTACCAGGTGGTACTCTCATGGGCCCTGTCCAAATGGCAGTGTCCTTCTTCAAGTCACAGGATCTGCTCAAGTTCAAGGGGAGATTATATTAAAGGGTGACTCATTGGGTCACCATAAGGTGTATCTGCCACAGTTGCTATGGGAAAGAAACAAATAGAGAACAAGAAAGATCCTGAACATTTAAAGCCAAAAATAATTGCATTAAGTAGAAGAGATAGAAGATAAATTTGAGGAAATCTCCCAGAGAAAAGAACAACATAAAGAAATTTAAAATAGGAGAGAAAAGGATTAAAAAAAAAAAAGACCAATTCGGGAGGCCTAATATCTGATGATAAAAGGTCCCCAAAGAGAAAACAGAAAAAAAAAAAAAAATAGAAAGAGGAAATGTATCAAAGATATAACACATGAAAATTTTCCAGACCTGAACAAGTTTTCAGATTGAAAGGTGCCACTGATGGCCAGCACAATATATGAAAGAGAGAGCGGAAAAAAGAACCCCATCGATAAGGCACACCTCCATGAAATTTCAGAACACTACGAGTGAAAAGAAAATCCTAGTGGTTTTCAGAGAGGAAAAATAGATCAGATACAAAGGATTAAAAAGCAAAAAATCATCAGACTTCTCAATAGCAACTTTGGAAGCCAGAAGGGAATGGAGTAATACCTTCAGGATCCAGAGGAAAGCTGTTCTAACATGAAATTTCAAACCCAGTGGACCAAAACTCAAATGTAAGGGGGAAAAAAGACATTTTTCCCATCTGTAAAGGCCAAAAAACTTTATTTCCTGTGCATTTTTGGTTAGGAAGTATATTAAGAATTTATTTTTGGCAATATAAAGGGGTAAAGCAAAAATGAAGGGGATATGGGGCACAAGAAGTGGGAGATCCAGGCCCTCCCCCCCAAAACAAAGATGTACGGGAAGTCTTGAATATTAGCATACAACAGGCTGACAGAGAACAGTCAAGGTTGGAACAGCAATATAGAGGGTTAAGGGGAAGAAGTTTCCATTAAAGGGGGAGATTTAAAACAATAAGGTTATCTGATGTGATTAAATACTTAGAAAATTATAGATATAGGTAATTTGACAGATCTTCTGAAAAATGTGGAGTGGGGAGAATAGTAGTCCATATATGAACTTAAGCATAAGTTGCAGGGGAAATGGCAACTCAAGTCCTGAAAAAAAAAATCTATAATCTTACAACACTCCTTAGTTTCATACTGTCGACTAAAATAAATGCACAGCCTAAAAGTTGAGAGTTATGTTTTATTTGTCGGGAGGACTCAAGCCAGGATGACAGCCTCTCAGATGGCTCTGAGGGACTGCTCCGAAGAGGTAGGGGAGGAGCTAGGATATATAGGAGCTTGACAACAAAGACCAGGTAGTTGGAACAATAAAAGGTTACTTGTTATCTAAAGAAAAACAGGCATCTCAAGTTAAAGAATTTAGTGCTTTTCTATGTATGGGAGGAAGCAAATATTTGGGCTCATTGAATTCATTCCTTTGACAAGCATCTAGCTATCTAGGGTTAGTATCCTGTCCTTTCTCATTCTGAGTCCCCTCAGGGTGCACCTCTGTGAGTGGATGCAGAGTCTGGGTTGCAGGCTTGTCTTACCTGGGGGGGGGGGGGGTGGCAGCCGCTGATGACTTGATGGCTTCAGCATTCTTTTGTTTACTGATACGGTTTGCAGTATTTTCCGTTCACAGTAGTAATATTTCATCACGGAAATGTAAACACTGACTCTACATAGAATGAACCAAATATTGCAACATGTGAAGAGGATAAGATATGAGGAAATTTAGGAGATTTATTTTTCAAGGGTTTGGGCAGTAGGTTAGATGGCTTAATGACCGAAAATAAAGAGAGAATGTTCCAAATCGGCCAAGCAAGCAGTTGCATTATTAACATGCTAGTTAGAAATGCAGAGCAACTGTATATTTCAAAAGGAAAAGGTAATGAAATGAGCTGAAAGGGGTTGCTTCTGGAGGTAGAAATGAAGACTAGAAAGAGGACTGGTTTACTCTCACCCTGTTTGGTACAGAAAAATAAGAGCGAAAAGAAAAGCTATGTAAATGTATTATTTTGGTTTGAAAAGATTTATCTATTTATTTAGTAGTTTATCAGGTTTCATCAAAATCCATAAGAATCAAAGTTTTTTTCCCACCAGGATAAAGAAACAGGAAATGCTGAACACTTAGAATCAAAATCCCACCTCTCTCAGTTTAGTACTTGGTTTAACAAAGACAAACAAACCAAATTTAGCTTCCTTTTGTTACAACTTCCACGCTGATTTTGACAGATTTTCCTGAGTGCCTGTGCTCCACTACAAATTACTTCTTTTTCTGAGTCACTCTCGTCTAGACTGCCAGAGCGGCTCCTGCTCAGCGTTGGATGGGTAGGAATTGTAGGTCCTGCTCAGATGTGTTTGCACAGCACTTCCTCCCTCGCGGGAAGTATGCATTATGTGTGAACGAGGCTCTTCATGGCTCTGCATAATTACCGCATTTGGAGCCATTCTTCTCTTCAGAGGTTGAGTTTTTTCTTTTCCTTCTTTTGATTTCTTACATTTTGCAGTGACTGTCATCGTGATTTTGATGCTGTGGTTTAACAGCGACTTCAAATGCAAATTTGACAACAGCAGCTGAAAATTATGGGTGGCGAACAAAGGAACTAAACTTCCATGCCTGTGTTTTGAGAGGCTCCACCTGATCTATGAAATTACACGTTTTAGTAGTAAGCCCAGCATACAACTTTGGCTTTTGTATCACACGAAGAGCCAGAATTTTCCGAAGACATTCTCCAAACCTGGGCTCCAAAATGGAGTCTCAGTGATTTCCGCTTCACGTTTTACAGTTCTCATTTTGTAGGTAGTTAAGATCCAGTTGGAGACTTTGTCTCCCAGTGAAACTGTTCTCCTCTTTGCATCATTTATCCAAGGGCGATAAGCCAGATACTTCACAACCAGAACTGCCCAGGCAGCAGCCAATCAGAGCAGGAAGAGAGCTGGAGCTCCTGGCTGGCACAAGCTTTCTGCCTTTAGCTGGACCACGGGAGAGGTGACAGAAAGGGGGTCTCTGGCCAGGGGCTGAGTGACAAGAGGGATGCTTGGAAGGCCTGGGAAGCAGCAATAACTAATCAGTATGGGAGTATTAAATGTTAGAACAACTGGTAGGGCCGTATCTGTGTGTCCTGAAGTATCACTTCCTGTCTATGTACATGCCTCTCCATCCCTACTGTCTTCTAAATTCCTTAAGAAGAGATTGGGAATCAGACTCTGCTCTATGTGCGACACAGTGCTTTCTCTGGATGAGTGGATGAATGAATAAATGAGTGACATAAGTTATTTATCCTCCTTTCTAAACCTGGCTTCCTCATTCTTGACTTAAAAAATATTCCCTGTTAAAATTGAACATGCCAAAATTCACACAGGGAGGGACTTTTCATAACCACAAATCTAGTCCTTTGGAAGGGACAAAGGGACTTAGAGATAAATATGCAAGAATCAGACTATCAAGGGAGAGGTATAGCTTAGTGGTAGACTGTATGCTTAGCATGCATAAGGTCCTGGATTCAATTCCCAGTAGCTCCATTAAACAAACAAACAAACTAACTAACTAACTAAAACCTAATTACCACCCCCCCCCAAATAGTTTTTTAAAAATACACAAAAAAATCAGACTATCTTTTTTTTTCTTGAAAAAGTTATCCTTGGCATAATGGATGTTTGGGAGAATGATGAAAGTATGTTCTTTGTTATAGTTTGTTAGTTCTGTAGGTGGATGTGGAGTATAGTGGAACAGACTTAATGCTAAAAATTTTTCTTTGGGAAAAAAATGGAGACTTCATTTGCACTGTTTTAATTTTGCAATAGTTGTTTAGGTTTACATTAATACGAAAGAATCAAACCATAGGCATCACACTGACAAGTCTTTGTTTTCCCAGCTGAAGCTAATTGAAGAATAGAAAGGGAGAGAAATCCATAAATAGTCAGGAAGAAATTAGATTTTTTTAGATCAATTCTCAGAACCAAAGATGGCATCAAGCTATAAGGGATTGTAAAGGAATATGATTTTTATCTAGGTCATAATATTTACAGCTGTTTTCCTCCCTTAATTTAAATGTAGGAGTGATAGGCATCTATAACATGCCCACCCAGCAGGATCAAAAACACAGGATCACAGGTTAAAACATTTAGTTTTCATCCAGAAAGAAATTGACAGAAAATAAATTTATCAAGGGACTACATTTTTAAGGCATGCGTTGCATGGCTGCCTAGAACAAAAAAAGAATTCTAGTATATTAAAGCAATAATTCTTTTTGAACTATAGGTATTAATGTAAGATGAGAGAAACAGAGCAAAATAAACAATTCTCAAAGAAGAGACTGAGACCAGAGAATCATCTTGCTTCTCTGATACTATATTAGTTGTAGTTTTAGCTACTCGTGTTCTCAAAAGATAATTACCTAGAATTTTCTGAACTCAATCTGAGGCTCTGAGCAGAGCTAACTTATTGATATCACACTATTGCTATGAATCAAATGCAGGATGTTACTTTTGAAGCAACTGAATGGTTTACTTAATGCAAGAGCTGTTGACTATTTGAAGTAAGTTAAAAAAAAAAAAACTAGTCTACATTAGACTTTGGGATATTTTTAGTTGTTCTTTAATGAGATTCTGAGAATAACTTACGTTTCCCTGATAACATGTTTCCAGACCTACCACTTGGTACATTATTACTAGGCACTGAAAATCTAGAAATAAATAAAATACTGTCTGTCATGCTAGAACTCAAGACTTAGTGTAGGGAGTAGACAGTTCTATAGATAATTTTAGCAAAGCCTGAGAAGCGTCAGTGTTAGAAGTACCCCAAGAGGAGAAGACTCCTTTTCTCTGCAAAGGGGAAGAAGCAGGAGTGGCCAAGGGAAGGTCTCTAAGGCAACCCCTGAGCTAAGTCTGCAAGAAAACAGACATTAGCCAGGCAGGAAGGACATTCCAGACAGGGGAAATGAAAATGCAAGATATGTATATGATATTTCAGAGGCATAAACTCAGACTGGATATCCTTAGAGGAAATCCAATGTATAAATTCATGGGACATACAGAGACTAAAATACTTCTTCCAGAAAAGTCATACAGAGTAAAATAATTAACATCTTCCCTTTGAGAATTATCATTACATTATGTTCTCAGTTGCTTTCAATAAAAAATATATGGAAAACTTCCCAAGGATTAGCCATAAAAATGCTTGGGAAAATTTCAACATTGGCCATTATAAGACATTTCCATAATATTTAATATTTCTGTCCCTAAGAGGCTGAATAAAACGCTAAATGACTTATACTCATCAAATAAGAAGAAAATTTGCTATGTTTGAATATTTTTTGCAGGATTACATGTAGCCCATCCATGTATCACAATATGGACTCTTCAAAATTGTCTCCTTATCACATAGTTTCCCTATACAAATGGAGAAAAAAATATGCTGATGTGAATCATGTGGAATTTGCATTCCTTGTAAAGGAAAACGTTTTCCTGTTCTTAAGTACCAAGTCCTCCTTCTGAGCCCAGCTAAAAGTTGGACTGGCCCAGAAGACATTGGACTGTGCTTGCTTCCTGCATTTAGACAGAGTCTTACATAACATAACATTATATAAAGTTCTCATTCTAACTGTGGACACCTCAGTTTCCTTACTGTAAAATGAGTGTGGACCAGATGACCTTTAAGGTCTTTCAGCCCTAACAGTCATTCTATTACTTTTTTATTTCATGCCTAGCATCCCACACACAGCATCCTAATGACTCCCAGCTCCAGTCAATGGAACCGCTTCTTCAGCATGCGTTTCAGCCATGGAGATCCAGGGTCTTACCTACTGTAGGCTGCTTTGTCCATCTCTCCTAGGTCATAATCATATTTCTTCACCCCCAAGTGGAGCACATTAGACTGAGACCTTCTTTCATAGGCTTTTACCGATCAAGGTCGGCTCATTCAACTGTATCAGCCTAAGTCCAGATCATAGTGTAGAAAGAATATGAAAGACTCCAAGGTGGTAAACAGCCAAAGCACTAAAAATCTTTCTGCAGACAACTCCCATGGCTCTATTACAGAAAAAAAAAATAATCACCTAAAGCAGGTGCCGATTGGCAGCATTATACTGGATATATTGAGCCTGTCCCACTCGGTCTCTCCTGACTGGGTCTAGAGCTTCAGGGCCAGAGTTCTTTAATCACATGCTACCTCATCAACTAATACATACATCTGTTATGTTCTTATATTTATATATTGTGTGCATGTATTTATTTATGACTTATATTCATGTTATATTGAACTAATAGTTTACAGTTTATAATATATACAAAAATAGAAGCTTTAAAAGAGTGAGATTTTTAAAAATTAAAAGATAGAAATGGAAGTTGCAGTATTCTTCCTGAATATTTTTGGATTATCTTGAATTCCCTACTTTGAGGCCATTGATTTTAAGTGCTGACTCTTCTGAATGACCTAGACATTTACATCATTAATCTATCCCTTTCGAATCTTTTGTAATTCTTAGTAACTTCTTATTCAAAATCTTAAAATATTTGAATTTTTTTAAAATACTGAGTTTTGATATTTTTGTTCCAAGCAGTCAGTTTTGCCTTTTTCAGTGAACAAAAGAGGTAACCAAGGGTCAAGTTTACAAGGCAAGTAATATGGATTAAGTCGTTTTCAGTAAGATCCCTGACCCATTCAAGCCCTCCAGAATCTCTCCCTTATGGCTCATTGTTCTCTACTATTCATTAGATCTTGAATAGGGTCTCCTTCTTATCGGAAAATCCCTTTTTTTCTTTGCATGCATGCATATGAGGTAACACAATTAAGATAGTGACATTGGTTCAGAATCAAACTCTTCAGGAAGTATCTAAATACATTCTCATTATTTTATGATCACATTTTATTTTCTTTACTTTTTTTTGTTTTTAATTTTATTACTCACCTTAATCATTCCATTCATTCACTGGATTGAGCCATTAATAATTTTTGACTATTTCCAAAAATCAGACCTATATAAAACGTGAGTTTTTTGTCTAAAGATAAAAGAGCAAAGATTTATATAGTACCTGAGGATATTTAAAAACAGTGTGTCCTAGAATTCTGGCAGTAAATCCAAACAAAATTGACAGTATCTTTATAATCAGTGTGTAAATAATTTACATATTAAAAGGAAATATATGAGCCTATGGTTTTTAAAATCGATTTTATTTCGCCACAGTCCGTTCTTATAGACATTAGTCTCTCCACATAGGTTGGAGGCAGTGTGGAGTGCTGGACAGAACCTTCAGAGGACTTTAAACCAGAGTTCCAGTCTCTACCCCATCATTAACTGGCTGTGACCTTGAACAGTTGACTTGCTTAATCTTTGAGTCTTGGTTTCCTATTCTGTAAAATAGGACACTATCTACCTCTTAATCTTGTTGTGAAGATAGAGTATAAAGCTCTTAGTACAATGCCCAGAACATAGCAGACACCCATTAAATGGCAAAGATTTTTTCTACTCTTTTAAATCCCTAAAGATTATGATTTGTCTCTCCTTTTTCCCCCCATTTAGTGCCAAGCATAGTGTCGTCTCTGGAGTTAATGTTCAGTATTTTTCCATTGATTAATATGGGTAATCTCCTACAGTTTGATAATTTTATGTAACTTCATAGAAGTAAATGATGCTCTGATGCTTCTTATATTTTTGGAGATTAAAAATAAAATAGTTTGACAACAACATAGCAATAACAACAAAGCTTGTCTGCAATCCTGCCTGCTTTCCCACCATATGGAACATTGATTCCCAGGGTCTGAAGTCATCAGAGCTCTGAGGGAGAAATGATAAATTGAGGTGCTCTAATCCTGATTCTACCAGCCACTACGTATGGCAAATCTGCAAATCCTTTCTTGAGGTCAATTCCACAATGCAGGTCTCTGCATCTGGGGCGTCAAGTCTAATCTTCTCCATTGGGTGATTTGGGTAATCCTCTGGCTTCCATCTTTGGGGATAAACCTTATCTTATTCCTGAGAGGGAAGCTGGGAATGTTAGTTTTTCTATCCATATCTAGCCAGATTAGATTCTGTGTGAGCATGTGTATGTGTACATGAAAGAAAAGCAGAGACAGTCAACTGACATTTCTACAACTCTCTGCCTTAATTTATAAGAAACTCAGGCATGAATTTTAATCTTTAGCACCAACACAAGGAAGCAGGATCTTCAAAAATGTCAGATGCAAAGGAACTACAGACTTGCAATCTGAAATGCAGAGAGGCTGTCTCTGTGAGACACCCATCCCTGGCTGTTAGCTGCATCACCACTGAATGGCCAGGAAAACCCGCACCCCAAGTCTCTGTGGGAACTGATAAATGCTGTGAAAAGATCAGTCTCTCCAGCTGATAGCTCCTTACAAACAGAAATACATACAAGGTTTATCAGTTCTGAAGCACTTTTTACCAATGTTAGAAAAATAGTGGTTAAATATGATCTGTTTGGAAAATGGCATGTCATTGTGGACAGACATTTGACTTAGAATAGATTCTAGTGTTTTTCTATTAAAAAAATCATCTATCTTGAAAAAGAGGCTGAAAATATGAACTCCAACTTTCTTATATGTAAAATGGGGGAAATAATACCTACCTCATAGATTTATTGGGAGAAGTGATTGAGAGAACAAATGCCTAGACATTACCTGGCACCTAGTAGCCCTTCGATAGGTGCTGAATCTCCATCAATAATGAAATGAAGTTTTCTGTTATGGTTTATATTCCTGTGTCTGTCTCATCCCCCAAACCTAGAATCTTTACAAAAACTTTAAGTTCTGCTTTTGGAACCATTTATCATTGATTTAGATTTGTATTCTCTGGATGATTAATTATTCAGCATTAATGATTTTTGCTGCAGCAAAGATAGGTTTTGAAGATTTACCTGCGTGTGAGTTTCAATAATTACAAGATCCCACCATATTTGCATAAAGCTATGTTCTGCAAAAGGCTTTTCTGTCTATTTTCTCATTTGCTCAAGAGTTAGTACAGTTATGCTCTTAAATTTTAACATCAATTTCATGGAGACAGGTTTAAATGGTTTCCTGTGGCTGGATGCGAATTGGGTTTTTTATTTTCAAATCTTCATTTGAAAATGGCAACCATATCCCCATAACCTATCTCAGAAAGGACACCCAAATAGGGCAGTGTTTCAAAGGAAATTCAGAAAAATTGCAAGTGTAGATTACAGAACGAGTGTCTGACATTTGCCTTGGCTCCTAAGTGAGTGTAATTCACCCGAATGGGTGCACATGTTCGGTGTGTAGCCCAGGGGGAAATACTCAACGGCCCACTCTCCACAGTGGATAGCCTGCCAAGGAAGAAAACCAAATGACAGCCTCTAAGAAAAGAAAATATTGGTGCTAAATTCTTTGTGGCCATTTTATTGTAGCACAAAGGAAATCCACATTAAAGCAGAAGAAGGAAATGATTTTGTTACCAGTTTACATTAAATGATTTGTATCTCCTACAATCTCAGCTTGAGCTGGGTCTCCAAATCGAGTTCATTTTCATGGCTTTATCGCATAAGCAGTACAGCTGAGGGGAAACGTCGGGGAGATTTAGAGACACAGGACCTGGTTTTGAATCCCATCTCTGCCATTACTTGCTGTGATCCGTGATTTTTAGCCTTTCGGAGCTTCTGTTTCCCCATGTGTAAAATGGCAAAGCACAATAAGAATTACCTCAGGATTTATTAGGGAGATTAAATGAGATAATACATATAAACAGCCCTTTTTATACTGTAAAGTGCTAAACAAACTTCAGTGTCAATGAGGTCATATTACTATGAATAGTGATAACAGAAATATTGGTACTGATCTTGTTTATCTATTCTGTATACAGTAGTGTGTATCTGCTAATTCCATACTCGTAATTTATTCCTCCCCACCCCCCTTTCCCTTTTGGTCACCATAAGTATGTTTTCTATGGCTGTCAGTCTCTTTCTATTTTGTAAATAAGTTCATTTGTGGTTTTTTTCTTTAGATTCTGCATATAAATGATAAATGATATTAGTCTTTCTCTGTCTGACTTTCTTCACTTAGTATGATAATCTCTAGGTCCATCCTCAACTATACTTCAATGAAAAAAATACTGGTACTGAGGTCTTTGCCTTGCCATGTTCTAAGGAAGTATGACGAACTCTAGTCCAAGCCCCCTGCCCCTGCATATACACCCATGAAACTTCCATCTACCCCTCCCTCAGGTTCATTGCATACCAAGTGTCATTTCTTACTCACACAGCATAACACTCAGTGCAAGAAGACTTTAACTACACCTTCCTATGCCTTCTCATCTGTTTAACTTTCTCCAAAATGTTTATAGATTATTCCAAAGGCATGGTTAATTCATTCAGTCGGTGAACAAACATTAGGTGAAGTGTTGCCATGTGCTGGGATTCTGTGGAAAGCACAATAACCTAACCCAGACAAGCAGAGGTTCAGAAGCTTTAAGATGGGACTGGCAATAAAAACCAAACACATTGTCTGAGAATATGAAATACTGAGTCGGACACAGAGACAGAGTACTGCTTACCCATGGGTTTGCAAATTGTGACAGTAAGAAGCATGGAATCATGGACCATCTTATGCAAGTCATCGACCTAAAGTGTGCTTGGCAGGTGGGCGACTGTTCCCCGGAGCAGTAACAGGGGGAGGGGGTGAGCTGTGTAGGGAAGAGCAGGAGGCGCCTGGAGAGATGGCTGCAGCACTCAGCACAAGAGGGCCCTCTGGTGGGGGTGGGGAGACTGCTGAGGAAGGGACAGTCCTCGTTTCGGTGGGGTGGAGTCAAGGTGAGTGAGCACCGGCCTAGAGGAGGAGAGGCAGTCAGCCAGGTCTGGGATGGTCGGAGGTGGGCTCTTCCTTGGTTGGTGAGACTTCTAGGTGCTGAGTATTGTCAGTACAGTCGGCCCTCAGTATCCGCGAGGGAAGAGCTCCAGGACCTCCCCGAGGATACCAAAATCCTGGGATGCTCAGTTCTCTTACAGTCAGCCCTTGGTCTCCGTGGGTTCAACCAGCTGCGGATTCAAAGTTTCCATCCGTGTTTGGTTGAACCCGCGGATGCAGAGCCTGACGGTACGGCGGCCACCGTCATACAAAAGTGAATCAAATTCAGCCCCTTCGGGGAGAGAAGTCAAGATTTAATGGAGCAATATCTAAGAACCTTAGGACAATACCTGCTATAGGTGTTCATAAGGAGGTTACTGTTCTGATTTCCAGAAGAATTTCTTGTTACCCAAGAACTCCCAACCAAGTGGAATTTGTTCCTTTGGCGAACTTGCTGTGATCCGAAGTCTGTGGCTCGGCTTTGCAATTTCTAACACCGGATTCTGTAAGCACATCACGAGTGGCTCTGAGCCTCTGGGGCAGACGCCCATTAGCCAAGCCCACGAGATGCAGAATGCCAGCAGACTCAGTCACAACGAGAGCTATTACTGTCACGCAACCCAGAACGCTCCGCCGGCACGTTCTCTCCCCGGAGGCGCGTCCACGTGGGAAGTCGATTTGTAATCAGACGGTAGCGTGGTGAGCACACCACGGACACGAGGAAATAGGTGATTTGAATGTTTAATGGCATCAGGCTATCAGGGCTGGTTGCATTCTTCCGTCATAATAGAAATGTCCTTGATTAGCTGCAAAACTTCATAATTTTAGACTCCTTCTGCCCATGACTGTGATTGGCTAGTTTTCTGGTCATTTTCTCTGACTCTTTTTTTTTTTTTTTCCTTAATCCGCCTCTCTAATTGACGTTTTTTTTCCTTACGTTTGTTTCATGTATTTTAATACATTTACAAAGCCTTTTATCTACTGTTTCATGGAGGCCTAGGATCCCTCTTTTCTCATCCAATGTGTGTTAAGTTTTATGATTTGACCCTAAGAGATCTATCTTATTGACCTCCTTCCTCTATCTAGGGGCAGAGGTGCGTGAACAGGGCAGAGGGAGCCCTTCACTATTGCCCTATTTACTAATAACGGTTACAGTGACACACTCTTCCCTTTCCCCATTCAGCATAGGCACATTTCTAGGTTGTCAGTGTCCATCTGAAAATGCCCCACCTGGAATTAAACAGTATTCCAGGCATGTTTTGATGTGCTCCCAGAAACTACCACCTGTCCACTCATTTTTTTCAGGCACTATACTTCTAATAATATACCCTAAGATAGAGTTAGTTTTCTCAGCAGCACAATTGCACTGTTGATTTTTCTTGAGCTTCAAATAAACTAAATCTCTTAAATTGTCGTGTTAAGTTAACCTACATCTTCCTGGCTTTTGAGTGGTATTTTTCATTTGTTCCCATTTAATTTCATTTTGCATGCTTTGGCCATCAATACAGCCTACAAACATGTAAAAACTGGTTTGTCACCAATCAGGAACTATGTAAACACCTGAGTACACATTATAGACTTAATTTCTACAACAAGTGATTATTTTCTCTACTTTGTTTAGATTGTCTATAATGCTGGTGAATAAATGCATCAGCCACAATCCTTTATGATCTTTTTCTCCTTGTCTGTTTGGAGCTTTTTTTTTTTTAATTAAAGTGTACTTAGTTACAATATGTCAATTTCTGTTGTACAACATAATGTTTCAGTCATACATATACATACATGTATTCATTTGCATATTCTTTTTCATTAAAGGTTACTACAAACTATTGAATATAGTTCCCTCTGCTATACAGAAGAAATTTAGTTTTTTATCTATTTTTATACATAATGGTTAATATTTGCAAATCTCAAACTCCCAATTTACCCTTTCCCACCCCTTTACTATGTCTGTGAGTCTGTTTCTGTTTTGTAGATGAGTTCATTAATGTCTTCTTTTTCCTTTTTTTTTTCTTAGATTCCACATGTAAGTGATATCATATAGTGTTTTTCTTTCTCTTTCTGGCTTACTTCACTTAGAATGACGATCTCCAGGTCCATCCATGTTGCTGCAAGTGGCATTATTTTATTGTTTCCATTTGGAGCTTTGCATGAGCCATTTTTCTTTTGCACTGTGACCCCAGAAGGATTGAAACAAGATTAGCTAAAATGCTTATCTCACATTAATCAATAAACAGGTCTATAAAGGTATTTATTGCTTCCAAAGTAAACAAGGTAAAACACAATTCTGCAAACTGAATAATGCCCACTAAATTCAAATTAAAAGCCGGCTTCATTATTTTACAAAATCACAAGATTATTCTTGTTTTCCTTACTTTTTCAAGTTTGGTGCCAATCTTGTGGCACTTGAAATATAAGCATTCTGAAACATGGGGTAGCAAGAATCAGATTATCAGCCAGACAAAATTGTTGAAGACTTGCCAAATGCTAAAAACTCTGGGGAGTAGAAGCTGAAGCAGACAAAGATCCTGTCTACAAGGAGCTAACACGCTAGTTAGGAAAAAAGACTATAATGAGACTATTGAACTGAATCTTGACACCTCTTTGACTGACTGGTCCTCAAGGCATAGCTAGGCCAGTAGCCCCCAAAAGTTTGAGGTAGAGAACGTCCACTTTAACCATACATTGCCTTGATTTTTTGTTTGTTTGTTTGTTTGTTTGTTTGTTTGTTTGTTTTACCCAATAAATCACAATTCTAATGGGGAAAAAAAGGCAGAGATAAGTTTTTATCATTTTCATAAATTCTTAAGAGGACAAGGCAGTCCATATAGACCAGAACTGGAGAAGCCATGACTCAAGCATAAACTTGAGAAAGAGCTTTCCCTCCAATTAATACCCCCCAACCCCAGCTTGACCCTCTGATTAGATTTATCTGAAACAAGAAATGCTGCCTATTATGCTCACCAACAAAATCTAAGCCCTAGGACTTTGCTGAGCCAAAAAGTACCCATCCATGGACATCTACAAAAATATAGGTTGACTCTTGCCTTATATCTATATTGTCAAGAAAACAACTCAGAACGTCCTTCCCAGAGCAGTGTGATAGGCTATTCTCAGCATAAATGCCAGTTCACAGTGTAGAGTGGAAAGATAGCTGGCAACCTCCAGAATGACCGTTGTGACCTTCCAACAATTTACAGATTCTGCCTCCACCAGGCAGCCCCTCCCTGTATGTTTAGGTAGCTCTTTCTCACTGCAGTGTGGAGGATGGACTGGGGGAGGAGGGTGTACCACTGTCATAACCCAGCAAAAAGATGATGTAGTATCTGTGTCGGTAGGAATGGAGATGAGATATGGATCTCAGAAATATTAATGAGTGAAAAGAAATAGGATTTGGCCATGTATTGGATGTACAGAATAAGGATAGGAATCAAAAAGTTGTGCCCAGATTTCAGGGCTGGGTGACTAGGTAGATGAAGGTGCCACTTGCTCTGGAGAAGAGAAGATCTAAATGAGAAGATAATGTGTTCTTCTGTTAAGATTTTATTTAGAGCCTATATAGACTATCAAAATGGGTTTGTTCGTGTCTTGGGGTGGGTTCTCCCAAACAGATTATGACTCAAGAATTCATGTGCAAGTGATTTTTTTCTTTTCCATTATAGTTTATTACAAGATATTGACTACAATTCCTTGTGCTATACAGTAGGACCTTATCTATTTTAAATCTAGTAGCATGTATCTGCTAATCCCAAATACCTAATGTATCCCTCCCTCCCCTTTGGTAACCTAAGTTTGTTTTGTATGTCTGTGAGTATGTTTCTATTTTGTAAATACGTTCATTTGTGTCATTTCTTTATATTCCACATATAAGTGATATCATGTGATATTTGTATTTCTCTTTCTGGCTTATTTCACTTAATATAATAATCTCTAGGTCCAGCAGTGTTGCTGCAAATGGCATTACTTCATTTATTTTTATGGCTGAGTAATATTCCATTGTGTGTGTGTGTGTGTGTGTGTGTGTGTGTGTGTACATACACCACATCTTCCTTATCCATTCATCTGTTGATGGACACTTAGGTTGTTTACATGTCTTGGCTACTGTAAATAGTGCTACTATGAACACTGGGGCTCAAGTATCTTTTCAAATTAAAGTTTTCATCTTTTCCAGATGTACGCCCAGGAGTGGGATTGCTGGATCATATGGTAACTCTGTTTTTAGTTTTCTTAAGGAACCTTCATACTGTTCTCCATAGTAGCTGCACCAATTTACATCCCCACCAGTGTAGGAGGGTTCTCCTTTCTCCACATCCTCTCCAGCATTTATTATTTGTAGACTTTTTGGTGATGGACATTCTGACCAGTGTGAGGTGATACTTTATTGTAGTTTTGATTTGCATTTCTGTTATAATTAGCAATGTTGAGCATCTTTTCATGTGCTTGTTGGCCATCTGTATGTGTTCTTTGGAGAGATGTCTGTTTAGGTTTTCTGCCCATTTTGGGGGAAGGGGTTGTTTTGTTTTTTTGATATTAAGCTGTATGAGCTGTTTGTATATTTTGGAAATTAAGCCCTTGTCATTCACATCATTCACAAATATTTTTCTCCCATTCCATAGGTTGTCTTTTCATTTTGTTTATGGTTTTCTTTGCTGTGTAGAAGCTTGTAAGTTTGATTATTTTGCTTGTATTTCTGTTACCTTAGAAACTGACCTAAGGAAGCATTGCTATGATTTATGTCAAAGAATGTTTTGCTTTATGTTCTCTTCTAGGAGTTTTATGGTATCACGTCATATTTAAGTCTTTAAGTGATTTCAAGTTTATTTTTGTGTGTGGTGTGAGGGAGTATTCTAACTTTGTTGATTTACATGCAGCTGTCCAGGTTTCCCAGCGCCATTTGCTGAAGAGCCTGTCTTCTCTGCATTGTATATTCTTGCCTTACTTGTTAGAAGATTAATTGACCATAGGTCTGTCAATTTATTTCTGGGTTCTCTATTCTGTTCCATTGATCCATGTGTCTGTTTTTGTGCCAATACAATGCTGTTTTGATTACTGTAGCTCTGTAGTATTGTCTGAAGTCTGGGAGGGTTATTCCTTCAGCTTCATTCTTTTTCTTCAGTATTGCTTTGGCAATTCTAGGTCTTTTGTGATTCCACATAAGTTTTAGTATTATTAGTTCTAGCTCTGTGAAAAATGTCCAGGGTAATTTGATAGGGATCGCATTAAATCTGTAAATTGCTTGGGTAGTATGGCCATTATAACAATATTAATTCTTCCAATCCAAGAGCATAGGATATCTTTCCATTTATTTGAATCATCTTCAGTTTCCTTTATCAATGTTTTATAGTTCTCAGTGTACAAGTCTTTCACTTCTTGGTCAGGTTTATTCCTAAGTATATAATTTTTTTCACATGATTCTGAAAGGGATTTTTTTTTTTTTTTACTTTCCCTTTCTAGTATTTCATTGTTCGTGTAAGGAAATGCAACAGATTTCTGTATGTTAATCTTGTATCTTGCTACCTGTGTGCAAATGATTTTTAAGTAATTTTTAAATAAAGTTCTCCCAGAGGAGACTAGTTAGGGAGTGGGGAAGGGGAGGGAGTCAAACAAGTATATGGTCTCAGCCAAAAGTTCTACAGAGCTCAGGCTTTAGCCAGACCCACAGGGGAATCCTGATGGGTAGGATACAGGTCCCAGCTCCCCACCTGTGACAGCATGAAATCCAGTGAGCCACTTAGGCCCATTTTCAAGAGAGAAACTTCCACTGGGAGTTCAATTAGCTGATAGCAATTAGCTGTTGGTGCTTTCAGCCTCAGCTGGAAAACTGAGACAATGTGCCCCCCACGAAGCCTCTAGCCAACAGTTGAGCACAGAGGTATAATTATAATGACTCACCATTTCTGGGACTCCTCTACAGACAATCTTTACACTGGAGCACCCCGGTGGACTAGCTGAGACTTTCCCAGCACTGCATGGCAATCTGAGTCTCAGTCTATCCCATCTCTCTTCCTCCTCTCTCACCTTCCACAGGTGTCAGATCAATTCTTAGTCTAAATGTTTCTCTGCCTACTTTCACTCTCCCTGTCTTTTATCTTTTATAGTCATTACCCTCCAATAATTACTTGTACTTCTAATTCCATCTTGACATCTGCTCCTTGGCAGACCCAACATACCACTCAACATAAGGGACCTGGGTTTTCATACTCTAGAGCCAGCAGTCAATGGTTAAGAGTTGACAATGGGGCAGGTTGGGGTGGTGGCGTAACTCCCAGGAAGTTACAACTCTCCATGGATGTACACAAAACTGCTCTGGTCATCAGAGGACATCCCTCTGAAAAAAAGCACAAGGACAGGCTTTGAGAGTGGGGCTGTGACACACAGCAATACTAAAAGGGACTCATGGGTTCTGGGCAGAGCACCAGCATTGTCTGCTACATTTAGAAGCAAGTTAGGTATCTGCATAGGTCTGGGCACAGAGAGAGAGATCTGGGCTAGAGATTGGAAGCTATTAGCATGTGGCTATTGAGTGAAGACTAGAAGATAAGGGAACCAAGACTGAATACATGGAGGGTGTTACGGGAGGATAGACAACAGCCAAGGAAAAAAACAGAAAGTAAATCAACATTTAAAGGGCAGACAGACAAAAAAAGAATGAAAATAATGCCATTTTCAGCAACATGGATGGACCTAGAGATTACCATACTAAGTGAAGTAAGTCAGACAGAGAAAGACAAATACTATATGGCATCACTTATATGTGGAATCTAAAGTATGATGCAAATAAACTTATTTACAAAACAGAAACAGACTCACAGACATAAAAAACTTATGGTTACCAAAGGGGACAAGCGGTGGGAGAAGGATAAATTAGGAGTCTGGAATTAGCAGATATAAACTACTATATATATAAAAAAGATAAACAACAAGCACCTAATGTATAGCACAGGGAACTATATTCAATATCCTGTAATAAACCATAATAGAAAAGAATATGAAAAAGAATATATATGTATAATGAATCACTTTACTGAACACCAGAAACTAACACAACATTATAAATCAACTATACTTCAATAAAATTTGTTTATGAATAAATAAATAAAGGGCAGGCATATAGAAAAGAAGAGAAGTTAGTGAGGGGGGAAAAGCAGAAAGGTAGAAGAAATCAGAAGAGGGTGTTGTTAGGGAACGCCAAGAGGAAAGAGAAATCCAGAGATGGACAATGGCAAATGCTTCTGAGGTAGAGCAAGGTCACGAATGAAATGAGTTCAATGGTGAGGATGGGGAAGCGGGAGGAGAGAGGGTCCACCTGCCAGAGAGTTGAATGGGAAATGAGGTGGAGACCCAAAGTGCCCAGTGATCTTTCAGGATCCTTGTCACCTAATTGAAGGAGACAGACAGAGCCATGGGGGAAAGGAATGTGGATCCTTCTCAGGTTCTTTGTGGTTAGAGGGACATGTACTTGCCAGAATTTTCAGCACTAGCAGTAAACTTCTTATAGAGAAGTGACTCCATGACAGCTCCGTCCCTGTTTGAAGTGCTGGCCAGCAGCGTCTGTCAGAACAAATGACTTCGCTAATTGTGTGTCTTCGTAGCCATTGCACTTTGCCCTGGAAAGCCATTATAGCTAATGTTCCAGTGCTTTTTACTGCTTTTACCCACTAGACTGGTCCCAGATAATACAATTGTTCAGCACTGTTCTTCTTTCTATGTCCTGTCTAGAGAAGCTCAAGTGATGTAGTTGCTGACAGAAACAAAAATGGAAAACCACCAGAACTAAATCCCCATCTCTCCCAGTTTGGTTTCTTTGGGAAGCAGGAAAGATTGAACGGTTTTAAATTTCCTGTCTTCAAAAACCTTCCCCGCCCTGGGGGTGGCCAACAAATAGGCTTTCTTCCTCAGGGTCACAGGGAAATTGATTTATCCAGTGATCTCTGCCCAGAAGACAGCTAATGAAGCAAGTGAGAGGCAAACCACTTCTGCTAAATCCCACCAGGTCAGTGACATGGACTCACCCATGGCTCAATTTTTTCAGAAAGTGACCACCATGTTGGCGCTGGGGGAGCCGCAAGAGCTTCCTGAAGGGAACAGGAATGGAAGGAGGGAAACTGGAATTGTCACAGAATCCCTGGCACACGCCTCTCCACTCCCAGCCCCCAGCTTCCCTTCTCTGAAAAATGGGAGGCTTCTTCCCGGAGTTATGGCCTCGTCCTTGACAGCAGGTCACGTGCTCCTGCTGACCTGCAGGCAGGGAATCCAATCGTGGTTAAGAGCACGACTACGGGGCCAAGCAGACTAGCCCCGTGCCTACCATTCGCTGTATTAGCTGCAGCAAGTTTTTTACATCTCTCTGCCTTGTTTCCCATTACTTAAAATAAGATAAATATCCCTACCTTGCAAGATGGTCTTGAGGATTGAATGGGATGCTGCCTGGAACACATTTAGCACAGTGTAGGCACATAATTGTTCAATCAACAGTAGCTAACAGTATGATTATTTTTTTTAAAAGGAGAGTACTTTTCTTATGGTTCTCATGGAACATTGTCTCTTCGCATTGTCAGTTTGTGTCTACTTTCTTTATGCTGATTTGCACACACACCTCCAAATCCATTCCCTGCCCTTCTCTGTTCCCCGGAAGCTGACCTCTGTGGACAGCCTCTACCAGGCACCCTGGATTCCTGGCTTAGTTACACCAGGGTTCTGCTAGTGGAACACGCTAGCAGAACAAGGTCAGAATCTTTCTCCCCCGCTTCCCCTCAGTGTTGGCAGGCTGCCTCTAGCTGTGGCTGGGTCCCTCTTTCAGGCAGCAACCATTCCCCAACTCCAGCTCTCAGGGCTCCAAGTAATACTCTCCTCGCTGCCTCCCTCTGGATTACTTGCAGGTGAAAGAGAAGTTCTATCCAGTTACTATCTTTGCATCTTCAGTCGCTTGGTCCTGAAATTATCCTAATTAAATGTCCCACCTCCATCTTCCCCACTTCTTGGAGATAGAAGACAGACAGAATGGGAGTTGACTGTACGGGTCAAGAACCCTGGTGAGAGGATTCCAGGGGGAGAAGTTAGAGATTTAGATATCTGCATTCACTTCAGCAGCAATAAAACAGGGGGGTTTGACTCAGCCATTTGATCCCAAGGGCATTTGTCTCTGTCGCTTTATAACCCACGTTTTTTAGCCCCTCTGTGCATTCAAGAACTCAGCAATGATTCCTTAGGACTTGGTTGGTCTCTAATGTCTGTCTCTCTCAGTCTCCATTTTCTATTGCTCACTCTCTCTTTATCACAGGTGTTCATAGGTTCATCATGGATTAGCTAGGAGATAAATGCACACCACTAGTCTTTTATTCAAAGTCATAATAAACTATAGATGTTGATGGTTGAAAAAATCAATGCAAAACTGACAAAGGCTAAAACTGTACATTGTAAAATTAATATTAAATAAAAATGACAGAAAAACCAAATCTTCATCACAAAATTTTGACCTGCAAAAGTAGACTTAAAAAAATAACTCTGCAGAAATTATGGCCATCCAAAAATAGTATCAGTACAATTTTATACAGGTGGAGAACTGATTGATGAATTAAATCTCTTCAATTTAAATGGAAAATAATTGAATCCAATACAAACAACTTCAGTTAATAAAAAAAAATTAAACAAAATAGAGATAATGTAACTACATCATATGGAAAATTGATTAAGAGAGTCACATTGGCTTTATTGAAGTCCATTTCAGGGGTAGCTTCCTCAGTGAAAACTCATCAATGTTGTTATAGTTCTGATTAAAATATTTATCTTTAAAGCGGCCTCTGAGTCAAACCAGTAGGCCCAAAGTGGAAAGGGCCCAAGAATCCTGTGTCACCTAAAGCAACCCTGAATATACAACCTCCAGATAGTTCTGGTTGCATCCATATTTCCAGAAATTCTATTTTCCCAAGACACCGGTACACTCTACTTATTTTAATAGCATGGTTGCTTTTTTTTTTTTTTTTTTTTTTTTTTTTTAGAATCATGCACAAGCCCTATAAAATCACAAGCCATCATCCTGGAGTTTGTAACTCAATTTTTTAAAATTCATATTCTCAAAGAATCATTGAGCTGGAAGGACTCTGAGAAATCATCTGGTATAAACTATCCAAGACAGATGGTGGTCTGTCCCCTCTTGTTCCTCCCTGAAGCATGCTAGAGATGGAAGAGAATGAATAACAAGAAATAAACACTGTTGGCAGGAGAAAACAAAATCTGTACATTTGAAATCAGGAAAAAAGGAGAAAATTCCAAACTGCCATTCATAATTATACCTTTTAATGATTTTACTTGTGTTTATATAATCATTTTATGACTAGCCCACCAATGTTTTATCAGAAATAGAACATAATATCAAAAACTATGAAATAAAAGATTTGTTATAAAAGTTACATATTCATAAAATTACTTAAAGTATTAATTAGGTAATGAGAGAAGTCCTAGAGCAAGTACCCTGGCTCACTCTTAGTACAGCTATAAATTTTCACAACCTTTGGGGAAGATAAACAGGTAGTATTTATTAGAATTTAAAATGTGCATATTCTTTGACCCCCAAAAGCCCAATTCTGAGAAAAATAAAAGTGCTAGTGCATAGAGATTTATGCACAGGTCTGTTTCTTGTTTATAATGGCAAAAAAAGGAACCTACATGTTCATCACAGGAGAGTAGTTGTACAAAGTATGATACATCCATCTGACAGAAAGCAATGCCACCATCCACCAGAATAGTTTAGTTCTGTTCATTGCACAGGAAAGAGGTCAATGACATTTGTTAGGTAGGTGAAAAAGTTTTAGGAAACATATGGTACAATCCCCCTTACATAAACCAAGCAGAAAAGCTATGTGTGAGAGACAGAGTAGCTTAGTAATTAAAACTACCTGAGTTGGGATACTAACTACTAGATATAAAATAGATAAACAACAAGCTTCTACTTGGGAAACACAGGGAACTATACTCAACATCTTGTAATAACCTGTAATGAAAACGAATATGTATATATATATATGTATGGCTGAAACATTGTACACCAGAAATTGACACAACATTGTAAACTGACCACACTTCAATTAAAAAAAAATTTTTTTTAGACAGTTAAGTTCACAGAAAAGAAGGGAACTAATATTCTCTGAATCTACTATGCTTCACTTACTGTATCAGCCAATTTCTATATTTTAATTTAATCCACAAAATAATACTACTGAGTAAAGATAATTCCTAATTGATGGTATTAGGGAAACATATTATGGGAGAGGTCAGATAACTTGGACAAGATCAGACAACTAGTTTTGGAATAAAGGCCTCTTTGTCATAAACAATTGGAATGTCCCTTATCTGGAAGTAAAATTTGATATCTTCAAAAAAAAAAAGACTATCTGAGTTTGAATATTTTGTCTGCTACACACTAACAGTGCGACTTTTGGTGAATGACTTGACCTCTCTCTACCTCGGCTTCCTAATCTATAAAATGGGGCTAATACTTGTATTTTTCTCATAGGGTTACATGTGTAGCATAATATTTGCCCAGTCGTTTAAAAAATACCTAACATAGTCTAAGCACTACCAGAGTATTATTTGCTGTTATTATTGTACATAGTATTTATATAACCAAAGGAGAAAATATGGAATTTATAACCTAAACATTTAGCATCTTTTATGCAAAAAATAGAATTAGAGGGAGAAGTAAAGACTATAAATTTTATAAAGATACCTTGCTTTTGTTTGAACTATTGCAACAAATAGGTGTTACTTCAATTTGCAATTCAAAATACTGAAACTTAAAAAAAAAACAATAGGAAGAATTTTTTAGTAAAGTGTATCAGGTGACTTTAGAAATGTCAGCACACATTTGAATCTCCCACAGGTGAATAATATAGACAGCTAAACTTCTGGAAGCCTTTTATAACAAAGACCATCACTTCTATTAGTAAGAGTGCAACGTCCTAAGCAGTTTCACAACCATTATCAGTAACAGCGTACTTGTTTGGTTATTGCCTCAACCACGTTAAAATGCATTTTTGTTTCTATAAGTGCACCGAAGATTTAACAATTTCCATTAGCACCTCTGTAAAAAGCAGTTGCAAGGTAAAAGGCAAATTGTATAATTATGAAGGCATTAGATGCAATTTTTCTTATTTTCTATAACTTTTTGGTAAGCAGACTTTTATTTTACTAAAAACTCTACCATAAAGTAAGTTGGAAGGCCTAAAGCACTTTATTGTTAAACTACTCAAAATGTTACCATAAGTAAAGGAAAAGTATACCTGTCACTATTTAATTATAAGAGACTGGGTAAAACGTGTTTTGTGGCTTCCTTGTAAAGTTGTCCCTTATTCACTTAATAGAAGCAGTTTATTCATTATTCAGGCTACCATCTTCATTAGGATCTGTTAGAACCTTCAAGGAATTTATTGAGCATTATTGGAGGAAAAATTTTATTTGCATTTATTATTTTTAGCTGAGGCTGTTAAAGGTGTTCTTTAATACATTTAATATAGTGATATCCCTGTTAAGAAGTACATACACTTAAAAGGAAATAAAACCAACAAAGTGACTATTAATTTCAGGTTTTGAAACCTGCTCCGTGTCTGCCCTGGGTGTCTTCCAGGAGAGGTCCTTGGCCCAGCAGCACTTACATCCTGATGGGGGAGAAGCATGGAAGCAGACACATATTCAGGCCCACTGCAGCCTTTGAGAAGTGTCATGAAGAACATAAGGGGCGACATGAAGGACAGCGACCACAGGGGTGGGGGGAGGGGTGTGCGAAGACAGTGGCCAGGAGACCTTCCAGAGGAAATGTCATCTGAGCTGAAGCCTGAAGGGCGAGGGGGAGGTGCCCACGTGAAAGGATGAGACATCGCAGAAGTCACAGCAAAAACAAGGGGGAGGTGATCTTTAAAATTAACTGTTGAGGGTTAGCTTCTAATAATCGTTAGTGCTTACCTCTACACAAATGTTCAATTTAAGAGTCTAATTTCAGATTTTGCTAAATACATCTAAAATATACCATCATATGTCCTTGGGAGATGGGGTTTTTTTGTTTTGTTTTGTTTTTATTCAAATATAGTTGATTTACAATGTTGTATTAGGTTCGGGTGTACAGCATAGTGATTCAGTCATACATACATACATATATATATTCTTTTTCATATTTCTCACTATAGATGATTACACGTTATTGAATATAGTTCCCTGTGCTATACAGTAGGAACTTGTTGTTCATCTATTTTATATGTAGTAGTTTGTATCTGCTAATCCCCAAATTCCTCGGCATATATCTAGAGAGAACTCTAATTTAAAAAGATACATGCACCCCAGTTTCACACCAGCACTATTTGCAATGCCCAAGGCATGGAAACAACCTAAATGTCCATTGACAGATGACTGGATAAAGAAGTTGTGGTGTACACACACACACACACACACACACACACAATCGAATACTACTCGGCCACAAAAAAGAATGAAATAATGCCATTTGCAGCAACATGGATGGACCTGGAGATCATCATACTAAGTGAAGTAAGTCAGACAGAGAAAGATAAATATCGTATATCGGTTATATGTGGAATCTAAAAAAAAAATGACACAATTGAACATATTTATAAAACAGAAACAGACTCACAGACATAGAAAACAAACTTATGGTTACCAAAGGGGAACTGGGGGCAGGGGTAAATTGGGAAATTGTTTTTAAGTGTGTCAGTCACTATTTTCTGTTTTTATCTTTCTTAAATTATAGAATTGTATTCCTTAAAGTGCTAATATAACATAAATAATTAGAAAGATAGTCACATACAAATCACATAAAGATGTCAGAGAAACTCCCCATTCCAGCTACCAAAGTACCTTCTGAGTTAGGGAATGTTAACGTGAGTGAACAGTGAGCCCCCTTTGACTGTCTGGCACCACGCTACCCCCCAGCACAGTCTGGCTCACCCTCTCCTGTTCGCCGGTCCACTCTCCCTGCTCCCTCGGATTCGGCACACAATTTTCATTGGTCATTTGGCTCTGCAGACTCACTGAACAGCTGGGTCACCTTGGACCTCAGTTTCCTCATCTACAAAATTGGGTGGTTGGCCCAGATTATCTCTAAAGTCTCTTTCAATTCTAATAGTTTGTGGTCCACAATGTACTGTCTATAAACCCCTACCTACTCAGATGATCAGTTGTGCCTCTGCTTCCTTCCTCTCTGGCTGCACATGTCTGTATGTCTGTGTGCCCATAATCTGAGGATATGGGTCTGCATGGTGGGGCACGGGGAGCAGGTGGAAGGTGGGGTTGTGTGCAGGTGAGTTTCAGGGAGGTAAGGGGAAGAAGTAAGGGCCCGCGTGGGTTGGAGTGTGGGCATGGATGGAGGTACAGGACATTTCCATTTCAGTTACTATCCCCTCGAAAAAGGAAGCTACTTTACAACATGGTCTATGACTTTAAGTAACAGATTCCTTACAAATCATACAAAGACAATCTGCACGTATTCAAAGTGACACATTGATTCGTCACCAGTGGCAGCACTGCTGACTGGAAGTGGTGGGCCCAGCCATGTCCCCCTGCCCTTTATGTCACTTCAGTGCCTGCTAACTGCCTCCCTTTCATAAAACAGGAAGACTGTGCTGCCAAACACGTAGAGTTCCCTGTTCAGGGCAGTGCAGTGTAGTCGTTAAGAGGATGGGTTCCGGGTTCAAATCCTGCCTCTGTCACTTACTTACTGTATGAAGTGAAATCACTTGATTTCAGTTCCCTGAACCTGACCTTCCTCCTCCATAAAATGGGAACGATAATATATCTATCTTCTAGGTTTTATGAAAATCGGCTATAAAACATCTGGCATAAAACTATTTCATTTGCTCGTTCAAGTGTCAACTATAAGGTAATGTGTCCACTTTGCAGGTGAAGGCACTGCAGCTGGGAGAGGTTGTGAGCTGCCCAGTCCCACAGCTCCAGAGTGTCAGGGTCAAGAGTCCCAGCCAGGTCTCCTGCCTCCGGAGCTGCCTCCTCTCCAAGCAGCCCACAGGTTCACCTGCCCCCTTTCAGTGGCATCTGGGGACCTTGGAGCCACGTGGCCTCCCCTAGCCTGTTCACAGCCTGTGCGGGGGAGGGGTCCTTCCCTGAGCACACTGCCAATCTCGAACGTACACCTTAGATAAACCACTAGAAACAATGGGTTCCTCCTGCATTACACAGAAACCTACACATATTTAAAAGGGCCAGAAACATCACATCAATGATTTTGGCTGATACAGACTTTGAGGAGATTAGGAATCACGAAGAAAGAGGTCCACATGACCATCCTCAAACGAAGATGGGGCTGGTAACGGGAGCAAGACGGGGCGGTGCCCTCCGCCGTTACCGCAGCGCTCCCGGCGGCGCGGGTCAGCCGCGAAGCGCGTGGGCGGCTCTCCCCGGGCCTGCGCGTGGCAGCCGCCGTGGCGTTCCCTTACTTTAGCCTTTATATAATTAGCCCCCAGATATTATTAGATGGTGATAATGTACACGTACATCACGCCCCGTTTACAGGCGTGTAGTTAAGGCTGTTAGTCACGCTCCGTGTGACTACAACCAAATCTGTCTCAGAGTCTAAGCTGACCAATAAATCCATGTCAAGTGGAGAGAATAATTTAAGTGATAATAAAAGGCAACCAGTTTAGATTTTGATTTTATTGGCCGAAGTTTCCTGCTGCCTGAATGTCACTTAACTCTTCAGGAAACAGTGCTGAGGGTCCTGAACCTTTCAGTCATAAATGCAACAGTGGGGATTAAAAGAGGTATTGGCCTCCTGAGACGGCTTATTATAGATTGGATGGTGAATGGGTTATTTTTTGCTGCAAAATAACCCATTCTAAACTTTAAAAAAAGCCTTCTGAAGACAAGCTAATTGTGAGACCTGATTTTAAATTAATAAGAGTTATCAATGGGAAAGAAGCAACTGAAAGGATTCAGGGACACTTGGAGGCATGTTATATGGATGCAGTTACTATGGTGATGGGTTTGTTCTCCAGGAGATAGAAGCTGGAACCCAGAACAGGCATGTGGAACCAGGAAGTCGCATTAAAAGCCATGCTGCATTTCTAGCATTGTCCTATCAGAACCAGTGGCTTCTGAGCTAATGCCAGCAGTCTGGCAAATTTTCCAAGCCTGGCCCACTTCCTCCCACAGTTAGTTACCTAGAAGAGGGAGTAAATTGCCTATCAGTGTGGCGAGAATTTGAACAGGAGTGCTTATGTCATAAGGGGAGGTATGTGAATTGTTTCATAAAACTCTGCAGTTCCTAATACTGAAGTTCTGATTCAGAGAGAAAACATGATACCTGGCTGTTTCACAGTCTCCTTTCCATGATGATGATGTCCAGATGAAATATTGTGGAGTCACTCCAAATCAAAGCCTGAGGACCAGGGATTATATTCTCAAGTCAACAAGAAAGGTGGACAATGGCAGACATTAGAAATAACTGTTTAAAAAAATCCTTTAAATTGCAAATCAAGTATGGTATACATAATATTATATATTCTGTTTAGATACTCTTATGTATATTAAACTTTGAGAATGCCAGAGATAGATTAAAGGAAGGAATGATGACCTGAGTTTACTTGCTTTCAGAACACCCCACTCCTAATGGTCCTGCTGGCTTCTTCCCATCTCCCCGATGTTTATAATTTGGCCTGCCCCCAGTTAGTCCTTGAGCCTCTGTTCTTCCCTGTCCACACTTTCTCCCTCAGGGATCTGATCCAGTCTCATGGCCTTAAACTCATCCATATGCTGACTGCTTTTAAACAAGCATCTTTAGCCCATCAGACATCCCACCCAAACCCCAGATTCATGTGTCCAACTGCTTAATCAACACCCCTACTGGATGTTTACCTGGCATATCAAGCAAACCCAAAACCAAATTTCTAGTCTTTCCCCTACAAATTTGTTCTTCCTATAATCGTCTCCAACTCACTAAAAATTCCATTTTGGTTGCACAAGCCAAATACCTTGTCATTCCTAGATGGCATTTCCTGCTATCTCGTGTCTTTGGGCTTGGTTTAGAATCCCTTAGGTGACTGGATCACTTATGCTGCAGTGATCCAGTTGATCAGAGTAAAGAGCCCCATGAGAACACAGCCCATGCCCGCCCTCTGTTTTGTGCCAGCGCTAGACCTGGCCCAGAATGGGCACCTGGAAGCTCAGCAGAGGAGGGAGATTGCTGATGAACAAGCGAAAGGATCCTTGGGATGAGACTGGGTTCTCAGCATATCCAAATGGTGCATCTTTTTGAGACAGTAGCAAGGGGGTGAGATATTTACCCACGTGGCACTGCTCCCAGCACTGTCACACCACGTGGCTTCCTTTCAGTGTCATCATGTTCCTAGTAGGATTGTTCACAACAGCCCCATAAACAGGTACAGTTTTCAGGGCCTAAGTCACTGAACATTCACTACTTCTAAAATTGTGCTAAGACTGAAAATGGTGAACTAAAAATATAAAAAATAATATCTTGTTAATGAATCATAATGCCTTTTTGTGGTGCTTCATGATTTAAAAAAATCTGAGAAGGCTAGATGAAGGAAAGTCATGACATATTAATGATTTCAAATGTGTGCTGGAATTGGCAGAATGGAAAGTGGCATGAATAATTCAAATAAGACACCAGATTTTTTTTTTCCTTCTTGCAAAAGGTTGACACATGAAAAGCAGGGGAGGGGGGCTCCTGGAAAGATGGAATTATATATTGTGTTGTCCAGCGATCACCTTGCATTTGGAGGGTTAATGCAAGTTCAGGCAACGTAGAACACCATCTAGTCATTTTGAGGGGATTATATTGAAATCTTTTGACACCACATTTCGTTCTTCTGACTCCAGCAGCTGCTGGGGAGAGTTAAGACTGAATGTTTGATGCCCAGTGAATTAAAGTCTATTTTTGAACTCAAATCTCCAAATCTTGAAGGAACGGTCACTGAGAAGAAAGGAAAGCAGGAAACAGCACTGAGGGCAGCTGGTTTAGTGTACTCCCTCCTTATCTCCACCACACAAATGAAGATGGAATCGGCTATGAAATGCTCTGAAAGGGAACTCTGAGTACAGATGATGACTTGGGAGGAAGCCAGGAATAAAAGCCAACACGACTACCTTTTTGCTTTAGTATCTTTTCTCCATTGTCTTTTTGCTTTAAACTACTTTTGAAAACAGCTGTAGTATCCTGAAGAAGAGCAGTCTATTTCAGCTGTGCATAGATTGTCATGACTTAATATGTATAAGGTTGCATTTCTTTTTTATCTGTTTATATCCATATATGTCCATATCTATACATACCCGTACACACGTGCACACATGTATGCACATACACATATAGCATATACACGCACACAATAATAAGTATATTTTGACAGTGCAGGAAAAAAATATTTTGAAAGAAAACTCTGTGAGTATGCTCCAGGCTCAGATTAATGAAGAATGAGGATTTAAGTGATTAGGGCAATACTGAACTTCAGGAAGATCATGAATTTACAGTTTTCTTTACGAGGTTCAGTAGAGAAGATAAATCAATAGGCACTTGAGTCAATCCATAAATTATCCCCTGCAAGTTATCTTTTAGAAATTGGCCCAAAGAGATCTGAACAAAGGGAATAGTAGAGAAATCAGCCCACAAAATCAGGCAGCAGGCTGCAGCTGGGAAAAGGGAAATCCATCCATCTATCCACTCACCCACCCATCCACTCATCTTCCCATCCATCCACCCACCCACCCATTCACCCATCTGTCCATTCATACAGTGAGTGTGTACTAATGTTAGGCACTGTGCAGAGTGCTGTGGATGCGAAATGAAAGCCAGAAGCCCTCACTTCACAGAGCCGTCAGCCCTGTGGATGAGAGAAGCAAGGAAGCCCAGACCGTGGTTGCCATCTGCTGAGCTAGGACAAGCGGGAGTCAGGGGCTCTGGGTATACAGAGAGGGGGCAACTATTTTTCATCAAAAAGCCATCTGAGATTTCAGATTTCAAGAGTCAGAACACCTTTCTGTATAGATTAAACTACATGAAAGCTGAATTTCCTATTTTATTTCCTTGTTTATAACCACATAATTTATATAATCATTTTAATGCATTTTAGGGGCACTTTCTGTATAGTTATCTCTCCATGTATTAAGAACTGACATACATATTTTTCATGCTCATGCCCAGTTATGTGTAAATTATAAGAATAAATTTTGTTAGACAACTTATACATTGTTTAAAAATAGACTGTGCTTATAATCAAACAGTATTTTCAGATTTTTTAATTAAGCACTTACTATGTGCCAAGACTATACTAGGAAGTATCAGTCATATTGCAAAATCCTGTAAAAGAAACATTATGATCCTGATTTATAACATATATACATATAATATATGCATATATACACATATACATATATGTATACATTATTGGTAAACCACATGATTTGATATGTGTTTATACATATAATACATAATATATAATCTATATAATATATAGTATATGTGCATATGTGTATATATACAATATATGTGTGTATATTTTTGATAAGTCATATACATATGATTATGAGAGATGAGATGAGCTGTCACATGTCTCCTTGGAATGATGACTAAGACTTGAGCTCAGAGCTTCTGATTTCAAGTTGAGCTTTTATTATTATTATCATCAAATCCTACCACAGATCCAGTTGAGTTAAATTTAAGTGAATAATTTCAAGGGTGTTAATTTACACACACACCGAGAGAGGCCATCTCTCTGGATTAGATCCTAGCTTGCACATGTCAACTAGGGTCTTTCTGACCAAGAACATCACAAGGACAAAGAAATCCCACTCCCAGTCCCCAGCTTCCAGTAGATCCCAGGAATGTCTTATCTGAGAAGCTGTTATAACCTTTCTAGCCAAGAAACACAGCACGGCTCCAGTGTGTTTGTAGCTGAATGTGGAAAGGAGACCAGCCGATGCTGGTCTAGATAATAGCGCACAAGTCCATGAAAAGTGAAAATTCTGTTGTCCAGGTGATTCTACTATTTCTCTTTTCATTAAATGACCATTTGCTTAAACAGATTGAGATAACCAAAGAAGCAGTTTTTCATGGTAGTAGTTCAGCACATAGATTCTAGAGATGGGCTGTCAGAGTTCACGTCTCAGCTCTGCCATTTATTAGCTCCTTGACCTTGGGTGTGTGGCTTCACTTCCTGTACCTCAATTTCCTCATGTGTGAAATGGGCATATTAATAGCATAATAACAGGACCTATTTCACAGGGGTTTTTTTTGAAGCTTAAACAAGGTAATACAGGTGTACATATGATACACGTGCACACATATCACTTAGAACGATGACTGACACTTTAATAACTACTATAAATACCAGCAATTTTGAACATCTGGATAGTCTTTCAGATATTAATTTCCACTTCAGATTGTTTCTAGATGGACAAACCCTGGGACAGGAAAATTAAAGCCAGTTTCATTTTAGCAGGAGGGATATATATGATAGATGAGAGAGAGAGGTAATAGATAGAATGCTTTAATAATATTTTTCCAGCAATTTCTTGCTCACAAAAGCACATCAAAATTATTCATTTCAACAAGGTCGAGTGGGCTATAAGGTACAAAAGTAATTGCTTTAGGCCTCAATTTTGACAAACCTTATAAGAGTTCCTGTTACTTTTAAAATTACTCACTCTGTGAAAAAACAAAGTTTAAATTGGGAAGTATCTCCTATTCCATCATGTGAGGTTTATTTGCCTCTCTTGTTTTACTTGGTCCTTCTGATGGGATTTAATGGAAGCACTGGGTGCCAAGAAGGGGTCATAAGGCATTAACTGACCAGGAAACCTTGCTCAGGAAACTGCAGGAGAGAGGCATTTCATCCATCTCCTCTCTACTCAGCACAGCGCCCTTTCCCCGGGGGCAAAGTCACCACAAGAGAAATGAGTCTCTGGCTAGTGTGGGTGGAGGGTGGAGAGGCCCAGAGTCCATTTTATATTTCCTTATACCCATATATACTCACTCCATGTCACATCTGTGATTCTACCATTAATAATATAGCAGTTCTATTTCCTTACTTGTTCCTTACGAATTATGGATTTTAAAAAAGGCTTACAAAGACAGGTTGTAAACAGTACATCCCAAGTTTTGGAAGAAAAAAATACAGCCATAGTTTATTTTTGTATTCACTTCAATGTAGGAAATAGAACCTTATTTAATGAGAAACTACGTGCTGTAAAAGCGTATATATTAACATGAAAAATTCAGCACACGTTCTGCAACTTACGTTTGCTGGAGGAAACCTAATGTCAATTAGTGAAAACTGAATTACAGCCTTTTCTCAGTGAAGTGTGTTTTGTGGCAGGGAAGGTGTTGCAGGCAAAAGGAAGAGTGCGTTCAGAGACCTGTAGGGTAGAGGGAGCACGTGTATTCATTAGAGAAGCATAAAGAGTTGTGGATGGGTAAAAGAGAGTGTAAAAACGGCGAGAGGCAAAAATAAGGCTTGTGATGGTTAATTTTATGTGTTAACTTGAGTGGCCTAAGTGATGCCCAGGTACCCTGGTACAAGGTTATTTCTGGGTATGTCTGCAAGGGTGTTCCTGGAAGAGATCAGCGTTGATGCAGTAGACTGAGGGAAGAGACCACAGTGCCCTCGGCACTGAGTGGGTGGCATCCAGTCTGTTGACATCCCCAGTAGAAGGAAAAGGCCAAGGAGGGACGGGTGAATTCTCTCTCCCTGTTGTTGAGCTGGGATGTTTATCTTCTCCTGCTTTTGGAAACAGAGCTCCTAGTTCTCAGGCCTGAGGATTTGGGAACTTAACACTAGCAGCACCTTATTCTCAGGCCTTTGGTCTTGGACTGAATTATACACCCGCTTTCCTGGTTCTCCTGCCTGCAGAGGGCAGGTGTGGGACTTCTCCACCTCCACAATCACGTGAGCCAAGCCCTCTCCTCTTTTATCTGTCTGTCTATCTATCCATCCATCCATCCATTCTATCAGTTCTATTTCTCTAGAGAACCCTTACTAATGCAGGGCTGTTGAGGACACCTGACTGTAGATGGCCAGCAACTGTGTGTACATGTGGTCCTCAAAGCGTGGCCTGGAACCCGCATCATCAGCATCGCCTGGGAACTTGTTAAAAATTCACGTTCTCTGCTCCATCTCAGATCTGCTGAATCAAAACCTCCGATGGTGGAACCCCGAAACCTGTGTTTTAACAAGCCATCCAGTGACGTTAGTGCTTTGATTATAATGTTCTGAAAACCAGGGGTCAGACCATGCTGAAGGGCTGAGCCTGCACGTCAGAATCAGCTGGGAAGCTTTAAATGCAGACGTCTGATCCCCGCCCCAAGCCAACTAAACCTGGGGGTCAGGCTCTGGCACTGGTGTTTTCTGAAAACTCACCAGGCAATTCCAACATGGGGCCAGGGTTGAGAATCGCTGGTTTAGACTAACAGTTTGTCGTCTGTAACATGCTAATCGTAGGAAAGGCTTTATTCTGAGAGGCAATTCATTGATAACCAACTGTCTTCCAGTTCAGGCCTTGGTAACCCTGGTCTGTAGTTAACATCGTCTGTCTTCTAGTGGCTGGTACTAGATTTCCCACACCCTTGGCAACCATGTTTCCGTGACTCTTAACAGAATGGTTCTTTTTGCATAGACAGCATGAGGTAAACTTCCATTTAGCACAAACTAAATCATCAAGTAAACAGTCAGAGAAGTGGGTCCAAAGTAGCAAGATCTTAGAAGTTGAGTTTACGAAGCAATTATTTGGAGGGCGGGAGTGAACAAGAAGGGGGGAAATGATGGGAGATGGAGGTACACAAATAAGCATCTATGAAGAAAAATAAAACTTTCATATTTTGCTTATGAATAAAAGAAAGAAAGTAGCCACACTCCCTTTGGTCTAACAGGCTGCTATTTCTTGAAGTTCAGGTAGCATCTTCACTCATCACAAATTCCTGGACACTTGACACTGGGCAATCTTTAATAATGATAACCACCATTTATTGAGCTCTTACAGTGGGATCATATCTTCAAAGAGGGAGTTTAGGTTCTAAAGATAGTACGTAAGTTGAAAGTTTAAATAGAGTCAAAATTACCCATGAACATCCCTTAATGACTGAGGTAGAAGGGACCAAGTCCCTGTGAGACCAGCTGACCACATCTCCAATCTCACATTCCTCAGAGCTCCCAGAATGGGATAGGACTTCTCTCTTGCTGTCACCCATGGACGTGGATGTTTGCTTTGAGTGTCTCCCCCCATTATCTCTTTAAATTTTCATCACAGTCCCATGATGCAGATATCATTATTATTGTCTCTATTTTTTTTTTTTTATTTTACAGAAGGAGAAAGTGAGATTTAGAGAACTTTAGTAAATTGCCCAAGTACACTACTGGAGCCCAGATTAGGATACAACGTGTGCAACCGCAGGACTCACGGCATCTCTAAACCAGAGCCAATTTTAAAATTATTTTTCTTTCAGTGGGGTCATTTTACCTTCATGTTGTTTCCAGTAACAACAAACCTTTTCTGAGTAATTAATTTTGATCCCAGCAAGACCTCTGAGGCCAGTGCTAAAGGATCAAGGCAGAACTAGTCCCTTCTCTCCCACAAAGGGAACCCTTGTGCGCTCTTGGTGGGAATGTAAAGCAGTGCAGTCATTGTAGAAAACAGTATGGGGGTTCCTTGAAAAATTAAAAGTAGAATTACCATATGATCCAGCAATCCTACCTCCAGGTATATATCCAGAAGAATAGAAGTCAAGACCTCAAAGAGGTATCTGTCCTCCCACGTTCGTTGCAGCATTATTCACAGTAGTCGAGGTATGGAAATCACCTAAGTGTCCATCAGTGGATGAACAGATAAAGAAGATGTGGTATATAAACATAATGGGTATTATTCAGCCCTGAGAAAGAAGAAAATTCTGCCGTTTGCGACAATATGTATGGACCTTGAGGGCATTATGCTAAGTGAAATGAGCCGAACAGACAAAGACAAATACTACACAGTATCATTTATACGTGGAATCTAAAAAAAAAAAAAAAATCAAACTCGTAAAAACAGAGTAAAAAGGTGAAGAGGGGAGGGTATAACTCAATGGTAGAATGTGTGCACGTAGCATGCACGAGGTCCTGGGTTCAATCTCCAGGACCTCCATTAAAAAAAATAATAAATCTAACTACCTCCCCTACCCCGCCCCAATTTTTTTTTTTTAAAGTGGTTGCCAGGGCCTGGGGCCTGGAGGGAAATAAAAGAGAGTTTAGTAAAAGGGTATAAACTTTCAGCTGTGGAAGGCTAAGGTCTGAGGAGCTAATGCATAACATGGTGACTGTAGTTGATGACACTGTATCGTATAATTGAAATTCGCTAAGAGAATAGAACTTTAATGTTCTCATCCCCCTCCCCCAAAAAGATGATAAATACGTGAGGTGATGGATGTATTAATTAACTAGTTGGGGGAATCCTTTCACAATGTGTATGCATATCAGATCACCACCATATACACTTTAAAAATCTTACAATTTTGTCAATTATACTTCAGTAAGGGTCAAAATAAAGATTTTTAAATAAAAAATAAATTAAAATTAAAATTAAAAAATGAGGTCCCACATTTGTAAAATTCCCTCTAGCCCCTGCTTTGTCGTCTCTGGAGAGGGTAGCCCAGGATGAAAGGAGTTTCCTTTCAGTTGACAGATCACACGTACAAGTGCCCCAAAGTGAGGCTCTGGAGAAGGGAGCAGTGGGGAATGCCAATGTGCGGTTTGAAAAGTTATCACATCCTTCTCAGCATCCCCAGGCTCTGCTGGAACCTTCTTTCCTTGCTAGTGAGAAAACAGGCTCTGTGAAGGGGCAGGCATTTCCAATTAGTGCCTGAAATAAAGCCAGAAGAATCTTGAGGGAGGTGGTGAGATGATGGATTGCCTGCTCAGTTTAGCATCTCCCTGGGCCACTCTCCTCCTCTCCTGCCTCCCCGCCTCCCCACTATTGCACAGAGGGAGGAGCGGGGAGCTTTCCTCATCACCCACATTTCCTGGGACTTTAACCCAAAGCAGGGAGGAATAGCTTTGCCTGGGAAGAACAACAGGAACAATGGAATACCTTCCAACTGCACAGCTACCTCCTCTTTCAACAGCTCCAATCCCAGTCAGTCGGTAGTTAGTTGATGAAAAGCAGAGAATGATATAAGCCCAGTTAAACTCTTTGAGCTGCCAGGCATAGATGTGCAGGTTGCACACTGAGCAACTCCATAGATTACAATGTGAATGGCCTCCCCTGGCACTGTGCAGTGCCTAATCTGCATAGCCATATGCAGCAGCCCTACCAACTACCCCGAGACTTTGCCAAGGCAAATAGTAAAGCATAATACTATACTTTCTTTTTTCAAGGCAAAACAGGAGTGGAAAATCCTGTTGTACATACTTTTCTATAATATTGTCAAGTCTTCTAAGTAATTCAGATGCTCAAGACAGTTAGGTATCTTTCTGAAAGAATAGAATGCTAATTTGTTTATTTCCTTCCTTGTTACAAATTTACATGTACATCTGTTCACAAATATACATGTGCATATGTTCACATAAACTGAAGTGAAAGAACAAAGCAGTGAAAAAGAGAAAGGATTTATGCCACTGTAGAATTAGCACACTTGCTATAGATGTTATTATTTCAATTTAATTGTGAGCCTCCTAGAAGCCAAGGCAAAATAGATAATTACAATTGTATTATTCTTAGCTGGTGGATAAATTATACCAAAAGGAGAAAGTTTTAGGAGAAAAACTTCTTTTCCTGAACCTCCATCCTTAAAGAGATGTATCACGACGAAGCTGATTAATTTGCCCATCGTGGCCAGGCAGCAATGGTGAGCCTGGGGTGGGAGGGCAGAGCCACATACAACCAAACCTACATGATGTAGTAGTCAAGCTCACAGACATGGACGCCAGCTGACCAGGTTCAAATGCCAGCTGACCTTGGGCCATGCACTTACCATAGCTCCAGTTTCCTTGTCTGTAAAATGGGAGTAAAATTTACCCACCATGATCTACTGTGAGAGTATGTGGAATAAGGCGATGGCATGCTTACTTAGCACAGCGGCTGGTTCACAGTAAGCCCTCAATACGTTAGTTCTCATTACTGAAGCCCAGGAGGGGAGCTGGAGCTTGTGACTAGGATCAAATACCAGAGTTACACCTGAGATGCCCAAGAAGGATGCATGAGGAAACGGGTTAGGGAAGCCAGGGTGAGGAAGCCTTCTGGAGAAATCCTGAAAAGTGTCTAGCTTCTGTGTTCTCAACCTGTCACAAGTCCCAGGTACCACCCCCTCAGGCAAGCATTTGCTTTTCTTTAAAACATCACTCTCTACAACAAGCAGATGATATTGTAAAGAAATAGCTGTTAGATTGATAACAGTCTTGCTGCAAATGCAAAGGGACCTGTACATATGGTGGGTTCCTGAGTCACCCTTCCATGGATGGTCAAGGCAGCCAGAGCTCTGGCAAGGCTGGAGCCTCAGGCCACAGACCCGTGTGTGTGTGTGTGTGTGTGTGGTAGGTGGCGGGGGGAGGGGAGGGATGGGCCGGCACAGGTAGTGGGCGTGGGATACACAGGAACCAGAGTCATAATCATGAGTCAGTTGGCCTCCGGAAGGAAATTTGAAATGTTGAGTTTCAGAGGCAGGCAAAAAGCCACAGTGACCTTCAAAATGATGGGTCTGTCATGGGATCTGGCTAGAAGAAGAAAAGAGTGGGGAAGTCAGAGGACTCCCGGAAAGCATGGAAAGCTGTGCTTTTCCAACTTTTTGGACCATGACCTGACCCACAGAGAGAAGTGGATTTTCCATCACATCCCAGTACACACGGACACGTGTAACTGATCAAAGTTTCACAGAGCAGTTGGTTCTTTTACCATGTATGTTGCACTCTGGTATTATCACTTCCATTTTCCTTCTTTTTTTTAAATGCTATTTTATTTCAGTTTCCAAAATATTGCTTTAGGGAAAAAGATGGAGAAAGGCCCTTTTGGGGGACCTTGGGTCCAAGATGGTGAGAGAGAAGGTTCATCAGAACAGATGCTCAGGAAGGACAAAGGGCCTCACACTGCAGTGTGGCCACAAATGTTGGGCTGCAGAGGGGAAATCAGTGAGACCTACTAGCCTAGATCTTCTTTGAATCCCTCATGCCTTTCACACAGTAGACTGGATAAAGATGTGGTATATATACATGATGGAATACTACTCAGCCATAAAAAGAATGAAGTAATGCCATTTTCAGCAACATGGATGGACCTAGAGATTATCATATTGAGTAAAATAAGTCAGATAGAGAAAAACAAATATATGATATCACTTGTATGTGAACTCTAAAAAAAAAAAGATACAAATTCTATTTACAAACCAAAAACAGACTCACTGACATAGAAAACGAACTACGGTTACCAAAGGGGAAAAGGCAAGGAGGGATAAATTAGGGGTTGGGGAATAACAGACACCCATTACTATGTATAAAGTAGATAAACAACAAGGACCTACTATAGAGCACAGGAAACTATATTCAATTTCTTGTAATAACATATACTGGAAAAGAATCTGAAAAGAAAAAATATATATGTATATGTATGTGCAAGTAACTGTATCACTTTCCTCTACACCTGAAACTAACATTGTAAATCAACTATACTTCAGTTAAAAAAAAAGTTTTAAATTATTTTAACCAAACTTGATCTACCTTAACTGAAAGTAGCTGCCTCAGGTATACAGCTTCTCATGACCTGACTTGATAGCTGGATGGGACTTGGACCAGCTGGAGGAGTGGATGGACAGTGTGTCCCATTCTCTTCCTTAAATGAGCCCTTTCTCACCTGAGCTGGCACAGGTGCCTTGAAAGAGAGATGTTGAGTTTGCACCTGACAGCTCCTCCTTTGGTAGGGCCTGGAGCACTGGTCCTCTCTGAAGACGGCCTCCTCGGGGCATTCAAAGCCCAGCAGCTCCCATCAGCTGGGAAGAGCTGAGCAGCTATTTTAAATAGTGCAGGCTGCGAAATGAATTGTCCTGAAATGTCTTCCCTTCGACTCCTCCACTTCCTCTTTCTGCAGCAGGGAACTTCTTCCTTTTCCTCCCCCTGTGGTATTCGACTTCGCAAATTAAAAAGTTACAGTGCTTTTTTTTTTTTTTTTTTACAAGCAAGCCAGTGCTCTGGCTGTTCCAGGATGCTAATGCTTCCATAAGAGAAAAAATAGCATTTATGAGACCCTAGGTTCTACCCCGGCATGTGTAGTTTCCATTCCGAGCAGGCCAGTGCCGGTTCCTCCCTCAGGCCTTTTCCTGGGTGCTCCCAGAGGACCTGAGCTTTAATGCTCCCATGGGAGGACGGCCGCGGGAGACCTGTGTTCTCACTGAAGGGTGCTGTGAGGGCAACTGCGCCTGAACTCCAGCTTCACCCCCTGGGGCAAGCGACTCAGCTTTTTGACATTTCATTGCCTCTTCGGGGAAGCCAGGATAATAATCAGTATCTTGCAGAGTTGTTATAAAAGTAAGGAGCAATGTACGTAAAACAGGGCAGAGAGCAAGCCACGTGGAAATGCTGAAAAGCAGTCGTAATAGGAATAGCAGCCGCAGTTGTGCTGTCATTTTTGTCATCATCACAGTTAAAACAAGCGTCATCTTAGGTGGACCCAGAGAGAGCTAGGCTCATTTTGACTGAAACCAAACAAGCAATGGAGCATTACCACTGTCACCACAGTTCAGTACTTATGAGGCAGCTTCTGCTCATGTCACTGTGTAAAGAGCATTAGACCCAGTGCCTGTCCAGTAGGAAGGTCTGTGGTGGACGACATGTGTGAAGGGATGGCATTCTACATCACGGTGCGAAATGAGTAGATCCCAGGAAGCAGGAAGTAGGTGACTGGCCTCCTTGCTATAGAAGGATGTTATGTTTATGCACAGATCTTTTCTGTTCTACCAGATTAAGAGCCCTCCATCCCACCTTAGGTCAAAGACTCTGTCTCATTTGCTTTCAGAGTCTCCCCAGCCCCTCACCTTGCTCTGTTCCCTGCACATGGCAGGCATTTGGCAGCGCTTTGTCAGGTGGGTAAATACAAGCATTAATCCTCTGACCCTGCATCAGATGCCCGGGCTATGTTTGGTGCATTTGTGGTGATTGAGGTTAAAGAGCAAATGCTGAGACCCTTTTTGGAGGAAACTCACTGCATTATGTCCTCGAGCCCTGAGGGGAAGCAGTGGGTGAATCTTTTCAAGTCAGAGTCTGCAGGAGGCACGTGGGAGGAGGCTGGTGCCTGGGCCTGTCATCAGTGAACCTGTGTGAATCAGTGTCTATTGTGGGCAACGAGCTCCTTGGCAAGGGGCTCTCTGGGGAAGAGAGATTCATCAAGCCACAAATTCCGAACAGCTAAAGAAGCATTCACCTTGAGGGAGGATGTTGACCAAACTCAAAGAAAATGATCTGATGTAGGGGAAGTTTGTATCTGGAAAAGACACTGTGCTCTGCTTGAGGGCAAAATCTTGGTTCTATAGTGCATCTGTTTGCTTTTCAGCTTGATTAGAACATAACATTCAAAGTATTAAAATTATTAGGTCTGCTTAAGTTAATCAGCAGAAACAAACCCAGGACAAGGACAAACTCAAATGGCTTCTTCTCATTCATTTTCAGCATGGTCAAAGTTAGAGCTCAGAGCCAATGTCTAGTTGTCCACATCTTTCAACTAATCACACATGGAAGAGCACCTTCATGGCTCTTTTACTAAACATACCAATGTGCAGTTAGATTCAGACAGCCCAGAAAATTTTCTGAACTGAAGAGAGACCAGCCAGGGCAAGGTGAATGCTTCCTTTGGCTGTCCAGAAATCAATCAGATGGTTGATAAAAACTCATCATGAACTACATTTTTGTCATTTTAGGGTGACCTTTTATGTTTGTTTCACAATTTAATATTTCTTAAATCAGTTTAGGTTGGATATTTTATACATACAACTAATGTGTTTATTTTTCTTGGAAAAAAAATAGAAGCTGCCACTAAGCCAATGGAGTGTCATGTTTGATGTTATCTTAGGATTAAAGAAATAGGATGCTTCACTGTTTTTGTCTAAGAACTTTCAGCACAGCACCTTGTGCAACAGCCCTTGAGTTACAAGCCCCCTTCTAAATAGCCCCATCTTCCCTTCGGCCCTGAGTAATGTGGAGATGGCTTATCTCAAAGGTGTATCAGGACAGCAGGGTCACTGCTGCCCAGGACCATCTATCTAATTTGTGGCTATAGATGCAAAATGAAAATATGGCGACTATCATTCAGAAGTTACTAAGAATTTCAACAGAGTGACAGCAGAGCATTAAGCCAAGGGTGAGCCTTTCGGAGCGTAGGGTGCTGTGCAGAAACTCAATGCACTGCTGGCCAAAGGAGCAGCTTGTGCTGAGCCTCAAACCCCATACAAGTCCTCATGCCACCCAGAGGCCCTCCCTCACTGACACGCCAAGCTTTCCCCAGTCTCCTTCCCATGGCTACGTCCCGCCACACCGTCTTGCACAACCTATTAATTCCACACATGCCCGATTCACCCATTTGTCCCGAAGAAGGGTGATGAGAGTCCACAGGCAGAGCGAAGCCCGGGGAGCCCTCCCAGCGTGGATCTGGGCACCACGCCCCCCACCCCGGGCCCCGGCCACTTTGGGCTGCTTCTCCTCACTGATTTCTCTTTTCGTTCCCCTTTTTCCTCCTTCTTACCTGTCTAGGTGTCCTCTGCTTTAGAGTTAGCATCCCTGCCCTACTCTCCCAGGCCCTTCTTTCTCTCCATCTCATGGTCAAATCATTTTATTCTACAAACTAACCCACAATAGTAAACTCAATAAAGATTTTCGGCATGAGTAATTGACCTGTAAGCCAGAATTCTTTTCTATATGAACCATAAGCACAGTCCAGGATATTATCAAGTCATTAGACCGACTTCTGAGCCAGCCCTCATTTATTTGGAGCATGGTGCTGAAGCCTGAGCTTTCTTCTGTTGGTCTTGGACTTAAATTTCTCCCCCTGAAATGATTACTACTAAGTCATTGCCTTAACTCAAACTAACTAGTTCATAAACACATTTTTTTTTTTCTGGGACTGTGACTTTGAAATAGAAAACATTTTCAAAATCAATGGCTTTTTAGGAAAGAGAGTGTTAAGGAGCCAAGAGTCTGAGATTTGCAAAAAGACAATTTTGAACTGATTCCATTTTCCCAACAGGCTCCATTTGCTCCCCTGGGAGCGGGTGGCAGAGGGGGTGACAGGCAGCTCCACGCCAGGAGAGCGCCTGGTACCCAAAAGGATGTGTGATCCTATCAACTAATTGGTTGGCTTCATGAAAATTATTCGAAACAATCCTTTTTTGACAGCTCAAGCTTGACCAGGTACATTCCATAGTTGAAGATAATTGGAACCGTAGTTGTCACTAAAATCTAATATCTCACAAGGACTCCGGAGTTGAACTTTGAAAAATTATTAGCCATTGCAGAATTCCCTCATGCTGCTGCAGTGGCAGAATTTCCTTTTCTGAATCTATTTTATGATATGCTGAGTCTGCAGGCATATCATTCCTCACAAGGCTGTGGAGATGATTAAATGGGCAAATGTGTATAAAGTGCTTGGCACACTTCTTGAAACATAGTAAGCACTCAATAAATGTTAGCTGTTATTGTTATCTGCTCCTTTATTTTGAAATGACATTAATTGCTGTGACAACCAGAGTACGTAGACTCTTTCTGTTGCCGTGCAAGGCAGTGTCTTCACGTGAGGGCTGATATTACATGTTAATTTTGTTTCTAGCTGAGGAAAAAGTTGGCTCTGAAGACAGACAGGTTTGAATTCAAAGTCCAGGTTAGCCAGTTACTCTGAACAGTGGTTCGTAACCAGGGGCCGTCTTACCCACCAGGGGACACTTGGCAATGTCTGGAGACATATTTAGTTGTCACAACCCAGGGAGGTGCTACTGACATTTCTTAGATAGAGGCCAAGGATGTTTCTAAACAACCTAAAAGGAACAGGACATGTTCCTCCCCACCCCCAGCAAAAAATTATCTGGTCCCAGATGCCGGGAGTTCCAAGGCTGAGAAACTCTGCTCTGTGAGAGATCTTGGTGGGATATGTAATCTCACTGGGCCTTGGTTTCCTCATCGTCAGGAAGGAAAAGAAATAGCATCCTACTTGCAAGGTTGCTATCAATAATAGAAATAAATATAAATGTATAAATGAAAAGTGCAGGGGGGAGGGTCTAACTCAGTGGCAGAGTGCATGCTTAGCATGCCCGTGGTCCTGGGTTCAATCCCCAGGACCCCATTAAATACATTGAACAAATATATAAAAATAAGCCTAATTACCTCCTCCCACACACAGAAAAAAAGTGCATAGTGGGATCCCTGGCACATAGTCACCCTGGCCTTGCCACCAGCGGTCACAGACGTGTTGGTGAGGCCTGTCAGTTCCTATACAACACGTGGAGAGTTCATTCTCTATTAACACCAGGGGAAAGAGAGAGAGAGAAACCATTTAGGCTTTTTTTATTACCAGGAGAAGAAAAATGGAAAAAGAATCTGCTCTTCTCCTTTTGTTTCTCATCTGAGCTGTTTAGAAGTGTCTGAAACACTCCTCTGTGCTCACTGTTTCCATCCCTTCTCGAACACACAGAAATCCAAGTTGCCCAGCCATGTGGACCTGAAACAATTTTTCTGTTCCCTTGTTTACTCAGTTGTCAATGACACTGTGTCTCTCTCTGTCTTAGTTAAGGTAATGCCTTCAGAGAGAAGACGGTCTGTTTGAGAGCATGTGTCTGGGCATTAATAAGGCACAAGGTCTCCGCTGAGCCTCCGTGGGCGGCCTGCCTGTTTCTGCCCCCATTCCCGTCCCAGGACTTCAGCCGGAACGCACTGTGTCCCCACCACCACCTCCTCCTGACCAGCAGACCTCGTGGGGCTTCTCGATCCTTCCATAGACTACTTTCTAACTTGAGGACGCAGATAGCAGAATTGCTTTCTATTTTATTGATGAAATGCATCAGAAGGGCAGCGCTAAGGCCGATTTGGCAATTATTCACCTGATTCCGGATCTCTTGCTAGTGATGTCAGGCAGCTGTGGGGTCTGGAAGGAAAGAACTTCAGAAAGGTCTCACGTGGGCCACTAAACAGGCCATGTGGGCAGGGTTTTCCTCTGGGAGGCAAGTGAACCTTACGGCAAATCCTTCTAGATCCCCAAAGAGAACAAGTTATACCTTGAGAGGTGCATAAGCCAGTTTGGCCTTTATCAAAAGGGAGAGCTGAGAGAGAAAGTTACTTAACCTCTAATACGCTGTTTCCCACCAGGAAATGGCTTTATAATACAAGAGGCATCACGCTCAGGCCTCATTCAGCACTCACTCGATGAAGGAATGCTAACCCAGTGCCAAGCGTGCTCAGGGCGCTGTGCTGGGCAGAAGATACGACCGTGAACAAGCCATGTCCTGCTGGCAGGATGCGTGGAGTGAGCTGCTCACTGCTTCTGAAGTTCCTACTACCCTGGTGCCTGGGACCGAGAAATTATTTGCTGAGTCCTTTCCATGTTGCTGATCCAACATTACCTGAAATATCCTGTTTATTACCTATTTTGATCATAACGCTTCCTTGCTCCTTCAAAGTCTGTTCCACATCTGTCGCCTCTGCGAAACCCGCGCCAGGTCATCAGTGTGCTCTGTGCTCCCACCACCTGCACTCTCTTCATCAGCCCCTTGCCGTCCCCTTCATGTACCTATGAGGTGTAATCTACAAATCTATGTGTAATGCAGCCTCCTTATGTCATGATTCAGGCACAAGGCATAACCATGCACCTCTCATAAACTGGGCCTGGAAGGGTGAGAGAGAGGCATGGAATTAAGATGCTCACTGGCTGGGGAGGTCCTCAGAGGAAGGGCCCAGCTGTAGGTGGTGCCCCTGAGAGGGCAGCAGGGCAGCCCGGGCAGAGCCACAGGCCTACTTCCCGGTGCCTATTCTTAGCATATCCCACTGGTGAGCCACACACAAGAACTAGGAATCCTTTCACAATCAAGGCCAAACAATAGCAGTTCTCTTTGGAGGAGACCTGTCCATGCATAGCAGGACCTGGTCCATTGCCCTTAAGTATCGGGTCAGGATTCCAACCTCCAGAAAGGATTGGGAAGAGCTATCTAGAAAAATTGATTTGAATTGAAAGCAGGATAAAGACGGGGGAATGATGCATTTAAAGCCAGGCCACTGATCAGTAAATAAGAACCTAGGAAAGAACTCAATTCCAAAGGCTGAGCAGATTCCAGTGAGGATATGCCTGAGAGGTGCCTGGGCCCCCCGGGGTGCGCCCGGGTCTCCTTGGCAGTGGTAACTCAGGAGGAAGTAGCAGCAGGGATCAGGAGAGACAAGGAGGAACACACCGTGTGGGAGCAAGTTTGGAAGTGGCTTTTTCTCAACAGCATCCGGAGGGAAGAGGAGCCCAGAACAGAGCCCCGGCTGCAGACATGGGTTGTGCTTTAGGAGGTCTATGCTGTAAAGCCAAAGCTTAAGCTTCAGGGCTTAAGAAGGGCAGAAGTCGAGCTGGAGGAAGTAGCAGAGAGGCAGCTGATCTGTACGTCTTCAGATGTGCAGAGGCACGAATATTGAATATGTTGGCCTGACGTGCTTCTATGTCTCCTTTCCAAGACTGAAAAACTTAAGATAGCAGGGCACAGCTTCTCTGTGCTCTGCAAAATCCCAGGTTTGTTACAGCCAATGATAACGGTGAGGAAGAAAATGGCGTATATTAAATTACACAGTCTGTGTAGGTTAAGGAAAAGCACGACTACAGACATATTTCAGTGCTTCCCTGAATCCCTCGTTTATATGAATGTAGCAGAGGATGAGCCACCCCAGCTATGCACGGTGAGTACGTTAGCTTGAGTGTATGTCAAATTATGGTCTTTGTTTCTCACACTCTGACAATTGTTACCCGAAATAAAAGAGACACATTGTGCATCACTATGAAATCTCTTTTGGGGACTGTCTCACCAAAGGCTGGGGAACTGCCCTTGAGCCTGCATGAACTTGGTCTACACCTTAGGTCTGGACAGGACTATGTCTGGATCGCTCTGCTGACAGCAGCTCAGGAACACTGACAGCCCTAAACAACCTCCCTTCTTAGCTAGTGCCAGTTTTACTTTCACAAAACCCTCCCCAGCACACCCGCAAGGAAGGAGAAATTCCTCCTACTTGGAAATGAAAACCTATGCAAAGAGCAGTAAGGCCTGCTCTCTGTTGCCCTGATGGGAAGCTTGGAGTCAGGTGTGGCTTCAGAAGGGGGAGTTAATATTGGCATGCAGAATCCAGGTGTTTCTGTGCATGTGGAGGGGTACCAGGCTCTGGAAGGCTTTACCATTCTCCCTCTCAAAGTCTTCCCAAGGAAACAGATGTGAGTTCCCTCTATGTGCATCAAAGTTCGAGAGCAGGCAATTACTCAGATTATGCTGAAGATAAACAGTGTTACTCTGTTCAGTTCTTCAAATAATCTTCTATTTAAATCATAGCTAATTACTAGTGAGCAAATTAAACTCATTGAGTACTTCAGAAATGTCTATTTCACTGTCAGAATGAATACTTTAGGGATTCCCCATGGTGAGGAGTCTTCTTTTTTCATGACACAGAATATTATCTAGTTGGCCTGAATCCATGAAAAGAATTTTTTTGGAGGTCCCTTAAAACAAACAAATGATGCAAATCATTTTTGAAATGTCAAGTCTTCAAGCAGACTTTTTTTTTTAGTACTAGAAGTTTCCTGGTAAAGCAGAAAGACTGCTAGTCTCTCAGGCTGTAGTTAGACCCTCAAATCATGTGCCAAGAGGTTAGGCGTGGAGAAGGGATGCTTCTGGAAAGGTGTGACCTGTCTGCTGGAATAAACCAGGACCAGGCAGCGCTCTCTGAGAGAACTGCTACCTGGGCTGTGTGCACCAAGTTCCACGATCGTTCAGCCACGAAGCCTCCCTTCAACCTGAAGGGAGTCTTTTAAGACAATTTTATAGAGTCAATAATATGGATTCCTGGAGAACTAAATCCACGTTATGGAATAAAATCTATTTATTAAATAGTTACTAAGTATAAAGCAAACATACTATACACACAATGGAGGCATTACTGCAGTGGGGGGGTGCCTCCTATGTTGGTTATGGTACAAGGGCACTGGCCTTAGACCCACATGCTTTAGAGGGTCCTACGCTGGCCATCCTCTAGCCACATTCCCAGCCATGTCCCCCACCTCCCATAGCAAGGAGTTCAAGGAACCAAGGGGCCTTGTCCACCTGGAACCCAAGCCCTCCATTCTAGGCAATGATTCAGGTACTCAGGACCCTAGAACCTCCTGCTCAGATGATCCCAGGCCTCCATCCCTGACCTACACAGGCCTCTACCCCATATCCTTCTCCCAAGGGCAGAGGGTGCCACCAATGTGTGTGCTCAGAGGCCCAAGGAGTGATCAGTGGAGGCAGACAAAATTTGGACATTCAGTGCAGGAGGCTAGGGGAGCTACCCAAGCTCTCAGCTGTACAACAGCATTCTCACCCACATCTGCATTCCCATAAGCTGTCCTATTCCTCCCTTCACCCACAGCTTTGTTATAAAATCCCATTTCCTCATTGAGGATGCTTTTATCCAAGTGAAAGGAAAGGAATCTTCAGACACTAATTTATACTACAGTATGAATGATTGATGGTTTTCTCACCATTTCAGTTACAATGGACTATTTCAAAAACTCTAGTTGAACAGTTTTATGGGTGAACATTTTTATTAGCAAAAATGTATTGACATTGACCAAATATATTTTTAATTTTAGAAATTATGTGTTTATAATTAAGACCAGTACAGTAAAATATGCCATATAATAAATAGCCCAATAAAAGAAAGTAAACTAAACTTAATTGGCTATTGGGTCAATCACACTGACTGGCAGAGGAGAAACTTACTTTCTCAATAGTGAATATTGCCCAAAGGATTCTATTGATGAACTATTTCCTCTAACTCCCAATTTAATTCTCACAGAGTATGACTTTAGAATTTAGTAATTAAATTTGAATCATGACTGTCTCTGCTCTTCAAGACTGCATGAAGGTGATTTCAACCCAAGAGAGTTCATTTTAAATTTAGAGAGGGCTTGTTGGCAAACATGTGTTATGAGGAGGAAAAAAATCCCTCTTAAGGTTTTATAATATATCTAATACCCTGTTGAGGGAAAAAAAATGAAGCAAGGAAGAAAATTGCTTTTATTTTTCTACCTGCAATCAGGAGAGCACCGCAGATCTGAAAATCAGAGCCTCTTAGCATCGTGGTTTTGCCTTGGACTTGTGTAGGGAGAAGGAGACAAGTTATAGGGGAAGTTGTTTCCAGCTGGGATGCTTCTGCCAGGAGAAAGTCCCTGCCAGTCAGGACCAGGGAACATTTGCCTCTGTGGCTAGCTAGTTTTGAGGAGACAAACAGTTCAGCTAATCAGTTACAAGACAAAGGGGGGCATTTGGAGAGGCTGTGTCTGTCCCTCTTGTAAGTAGACAAAGGGGGTCATTCAAGTGCCTTATCTAAGTCACATGGAGAAGGGTGGCTCTTTGCAGTAAGCCATTTTCCAGAACATAAAGGGGAGGGAGATAACTGTCACTGTTTTCCAGGAGCGCAGGGCTCAGAGGAAGTTCAGCATTGCCCATCCATTGGTAGAAGTGTACATTTTCTTAATGCACTGCTGTCCTGTTCCTACTGAGTCTTCCCTACTCCCTGAGAGCAGCAATGCACGTAGTAGGCTTGCAGTTCCTGTTTGTGAATAGATATGTTAAAATCACTTAGGGTATGCTTTGCCTCGCCTTGTGTTATTAAGGCTGTTTGTTACAATGATTAATATTCTTTGGGGTTTTACACAGTAGCACATAAATAACATGGCCTGGGAGGAACAGTATTCCTGGTTCTCTTCTGAATGCTCAGTCTAAACATATGTATTTTAAAACTTTATTTTCATTACTGATCATTATAATGAAAGATCCCAAAGCCAGCATATAGCTATATATGTTCTAAATATAAAATTTCAGATGTTGGCCTTGTAATTCCCTTGTCTAATTTATCTGAGAGAAAGTGGCAAAGTACTGTGTACATGGAGAAACGGCCACTGATTCCTCAGTGTCTCCTGATCTGCAGGCGCAGGTTTTAATCACATGCCACACGTGGTCTGGGCGCACGGGCATTAATCTCCTCCTTGCAAGTGAAGGTTGCACGATTTAATCAGAAATTCCTTCTTTTTTTCTTTTCCTTTTTGGTGGGAGAAGCAAACACAACAGCATTTCCCTGACTGATTATCTTTCTGCAGAAGGTCTGGGTTCCCAGACAATGAGGAGGAGAAAGAAAATTCTTAATGAAAAAGAAGGGGGAAATTAATTCTCAGGTGCTGTTTTTTTCATTTTACTTTTTATTGTAAAACTAACATCATCACAAGTAACAGACTTTTTTTAAAGCCTTTGGTGAGTCTATAATCCTAATCAAGATCTATTTCATTATTTCCTATTTTCCTCCAGTTCTCGACCACATGCACATATAATTTTTCATACAGTTGCAATCATAGAATAGATAAAATTTTGTGCTTTTAGGTTTTTTCTTGTTTAATGATAGTCTATAAACATTACACACATTATCTTAGCATCTTCAAAATTATTGTTATTTTTGTGCCTGAAGAATATTCCGTTAAGTCACTGATATACCACAGTTTACTTGTTCAGGGCGAGTTTCCCTGCTTTCTAGGCTGCTTTCCTCATCTCTTTTCACTGGACCTGTCATCAGTTGGACTTTGGAAAATATCTTCCAATTTAGTTACTTGACTTGGCATGACTTGGTGTTATCCAAACCACGTTCCACAGACTTTCTCATGTGCTGGGCAGGGAAAGGAGGTGGGGAGACTGTGAGAAGGGAAGCCTGTCCACACTTGTATTGAATATACACGTCTTGGAGTTTAGTATCACATAAATAAACTAAAGGCTCTGAGAGGTCTTTCAGAAAAGGCACTAATTTCACTGTAATCCAGCTTTCCCAAACTTTGACGAGCAAGAACTCTTCCTGGAGCACACAGTGCCTATCTGAGGGAGCATCGGGCCGCCCTCGTACCTGGTGCAGAAGCACTGCTGTAATGACCCCTCCAGTCCAGGGACCCTGTCCTCATCTTTCTTTCCTGCTCCAAACCATCTCTACACTCCCCATGGATTTCACAGCTAGACTCTCAAGGGAGCAAATGGAAGCCCATGTTGTCTTGGTTTAGCACAGGGCAGGTGCTCAGGGGCTAAGAGGTCTGGTTTCTGCTCCCAAGCTTGTTACTTTCTTTCTATGTGATTTTGGGCGAATCACCACCACCTCCACCCCACTGCTCACTCCATCTTAAAGAGAGAATCTGAACTAGACGTTTCCTGGAAGGGCAAGGCTGAACCCAATCCCTACAGGCCGCACACGTGCCTGGGGAGGTAGTGGGAAGATAGGGAGTAGCACGTAGCATTCTTTTTATTTTTCAATTGAAGTGTAGTTGATTTACAATGTTAGTTTCAGGTGTACAGTAAAGTGATTCCGTTATACATATACATACATATTTTTTTCAGATTCTTTTTCATTATATATTACTATAAGAAATTGAATATAGTTCCCTGTGCTATACAGTAGGTCCTTGTTGTTCATCTACTTTATACAGAAATGTGTATCTGTTAATCCCAAACTCCTAATTTATCTGAGTGTGGCTTGGAATCTTCAGGAAGGTGATGCCAGAGCTCTCACAGAGAAGCTTCCCCAGGAGCCCAAAGGCTCCAGCAGAACATACACATTCTTCTCAATAGCCAGGGACATTCTCAGTGGCCACAAGTGATCGAGACTTTCTCTCTTCTATTTCCTTTCCTTCTTAATTTCCTCTTTCGCCTGACTGTGAGGGGTCTTAAGCAACTCACTTCACTTCTCTCAACCTCAGTTACTTATCCTTTCTGAGCCTCAGCTTCCTCTTCTTAAAAATATTGCAACCTGTCAATGAGATAACATATTTAAAAGGCCTGGTACATAGTGAGCACTCAATAAATGTTAGTTTTCTCTCCTTCCTTTTTCTTTACCGTGTTAAGGGAATACTGAGTGTCTAAAGAAGACACTGCTAAGGTTGAACAATTGCCAGGAAAGCCAGTTGAGCATGAAATGACTTCAGGAAAGACCTCAGCTCCAGCTAAGAAACATGAGAAAGTGATTGGAGCATCTCGTCCAAGTTCAGCTGCTTGATTACTTCATGTTCATTTACATTTGGGTCACAGTGATACCAAGGAACTACCGAAAAAAAAAGGAAAATTCAAGAAGAGTTTAAATGAATTTGTGGATGATAAAGTCGAAACAGTAGATGACTGGGGTACATATGAATCTTTGAAAAATCTAGATCTTGGGAGGAAATTATGTACTTCTTTTAGACATCCCCGGAGGATGCTATCACAGAAAAATGACTGGCATGGACTGACCATCTGGTGACCTAAGCACACCAGACAAAGCATGGAATCTGAGCATGACACTGTGTGAGCTGGGTCCCTTGGCAACTGGAATTATTGCTACCAACACACTCCTTATAAAACTCCCTTTGGGCTCAGATTTCACAACTGACATTCAAACTATTGTTTCATTTGTATATTCCATTGATGCCTTTCATTTTAGATGGTCCTCACTTAAGTAGTTCCTTCCTCCTTATTCCTAATATACTTTTCAAAAAATTGAAGTATATTTGATTTACAATGTTGTGTTAGTTTCAGATGTACAGCAAAGTGATTCAGTTATATATACATACATATGTCTATTCTTTTCCAGATTCTTTTTCATTTTGGGTTATTACAAGATATTGAATATAGTTTCCTGTGCTATACAGTAGGTCCTTGTTGTTTATCTATTTTATATATGGTAGTGTGTATATGTTAATCCCAAATTCCTAATTTATCTCTCCCCTGCTTTCCCCTTTGGTAACCATAAGTTTGTTTTCTATGTCTGTGAGTCTTATTTCTGTTTTGTAAAGAAGTTCATTTGTATCATTTTTTTAGATTCCACATGTAAGTGATACCATATGATGTTTGTCTTTCTCTGTCTGACTTAATTCACTTCGTATGATAATGTCTAGATCCCTAATGTAATTTTAACTATAAAATTGACAGAGGAGGAAAGTAGAAGTGAGAAATATATTCAGTTTTAACTGTATTTCTCTAAATTTGATCTTGCATCAGAATTATCAAGGATGCTTGTTAAAATTCAGATTTCTGAGCCTTATCTCAAACCTATTGATTCAGAATTTCCAGAAGTAGGAATTAGACATTAGACCTGTGTTTTAAACAAGCTACCTAGGTCATTCCTGTGAATATTAAAGCTCAGAACCTCACTGCTCTTGCCTGGGTCACTGCAGCTGTCTCTTAGCTGGTGCCCTGCCCTTGTGTTTTCCTTCGATCATTTCTGAAATACTCCTGAAGGTCTACATTCATCGTGTCATTTACTCTATGAAAACCTAGCATGGTTCCTTTGGATCACCTCACTGTATTTAGACCCATCCCTTGATGGTGAAAAGTCTTCCCTCTGCTTTCCCAATGCCTTCTCACTGGCCTTGTCCACACCTCCTCCTCAGTCCAGTTGTAAACTTGGGCCAATATAAGCTGCCCTCAGATTGCTCGGTGAAGCCCTGGAGGTTCCTTCCATGGGGAACGACAGGGGCTGCCACTGGGGGAGGCAGAGTGGAAGAGTGGCTCGAGGTTTCTCCATCTCCATTGCAACCAGAGCTCCTCTTGTGCTTCCTCATAAAATTTATTTGGAAATAAGACTCTGGTGGATAGAATAAAATTTTTAAAAACACTGTTCTAGATTAAATCTCTTACATCCCTTTTCAGTCTGAAAATACTTTCTTTTCTTTGTGTGAATCCCCTCCCCATCTTGCCTACTTCAAGGCTTCCTTATCAACAGTCTATGCATGGTCTGTCCATCAAATTTCAAAACTTTCCTCAAGATGCATCTGGGTATCACCTGACCTTCCAACTTCAGGGTTGTTTGTATCATCCTGAGCTCAGGGGAGCTCACTGCAAGTGGACTTAGTTTCCTCCTTGTTGTTAATTCGTACCCATCCCAGTTATTTCCTTCACTCAACAAATATTTATCAAGCCACCACTAGGTAGCAGGATCTGCACTCGGCCCTGGAAATACAGCAGTGAACAAAACAGACAAGCATCCCTGCCCCTTGTGAAGCTTACATCTTTCTGTGCATGCCCTCCCCAAAAAGACTCCAAGTTCTGCAATAGGAACTTGAGCTCTTCTTAGTTTTATTCCCTTCCAAACGACTTAGTAAAAACAATTAAATTAAATCCGCTATAGGAAACATAACACAAAATTCATGACAAAGTTATTTCATGTCTTAATGTCAAAACCTAACGTTTTTATTTTCTGGTTACTTGAAAATTAATTCTGAACAATAATTTGTCTGCTTCCTACTTATATTCCACATTCTGTGTAGAATCAAAAACCTAAAATTTCAGGGGAAAAAAACCAGTGGCAATTATTTATAATTCTTTAATTCTGTAATCAACATGATACCGTTCAATTTTTCTTAGACTTCCGTCTTAAATAGCTCTACGACTTTTATGAAAAGAGCTTGCTTAAATTCCCAAACTTACCCAACCAATTTGCTATACACAGGAAACTTTTAAAAAGGAAACATACTACTCTCAGTTGTCTTTGTCCATGCCAGAGTTCAGAAGATTCTTTTCTTACCTCAGTATAGATCTCGTGGGCATGAATTTCACACTCACATAACTCAGGCAGGACTTCTGATGTCCAGCACTGCCAAACTAATTTATTCAGGCCAATCCTCCTATTGAAAATTACTAAAAGTACTAAATAAAATATGCTTTCATCTTTATTAAAAACATCAGTAGGCACACAGTAAAGCATTACTAGGCCCAGAATAGAAGAGAACACAGTAAAATAGGCCACACACTAGAAGCTGCTTTTGTTCCAAGGGCATTTGCCTGTTTGGGCTGTGAAACTGAGTGGTGGCTTCAGTGGATTCCTAGGGTGAGAGGAATGGAAATCAGACCCCAAAGTCCACCAGAAGTGGAGAGTATAATCAAGAACCCCATATTAAGTGGAACAGAGTGGGCTACCCCAGAGGTCAGCCCATCCCCTCCCACTCCCCCTCAGAGAGCCATAGAAAGGGTTGCTTTAGCCCAGAGCAGAGCAGAGCAGGAGGAAAAGAAAAGGAAACCCAAGAGGCTGTAACCATAGGACTATTTGAAGCCTAAAATGTGCAGCCCCAAACTTGTATCATTGCCCAAAATCTAGTTGAGAGTGGTACCAGACTGATAGTCTGCCCAAGCCCCCGAAAGAAGCAAGTGCAAACCTTCCCCAGAGGAAGGCACCTTCATCTTATTGGGCCTTTGAGAATCCTCAACATATACGTTCTCAAGTGGTGCGAGAAGCACAGAATCGAAGGGAACCAAGGACACAAAGAAACGCGGCACGAAGAGCAAGAACCACCCTGTGGGAAGAACAGACAGCAGAATCAGACCCTCAGAGACTTCGGATGTTGGAGTTACCACCCTTAGATTATTAAAGGAAAATGCTTGTTGTAGTTAAAGAAATTTTTAAAGCTTGAAAATATCTGAAAAGAGCATGAATCTATAAAAATTGTCAAAGTTTTTTAAATGAGTCAAAGAGAATCTCTGAAGATTAAAACTAAAAATGAATGTAAAAGGATATGTTTTTTCTCTATAATTGAACTTAGCTCCTGAGCCCTTATTTCAGCTCGTGGAGGAATTTCAAATACATTGATTCCACCTCCAGGTTACAGTCAGTCTCTCTCGGGTAGATCTTCAGTAATCGGTAACTCAAAACTGTGTAAGTCCCAGGGCTTTGCACATCCTTAGACAGTGGTTTAGTCTGTGAGGTCTTCCATTTTTTTCTGGATTCTAACCCTGCATTCTCCCCTTCTTAGGCATTCATTGGCCTCCTTCCTCTATAGAAACGCCTGCACTCACTTCTGCACTTTGATCGCTCAGACAATTCTTGTTCATCTCAACCATGAGGCTGCTTTAGGTCCACTGACCTGCACCCAGTCCTAACCTGTGCCACTAGAAAACATGGGAAATTCTCAGCTGCTGGGCTCCCCTCTGGGGCCATATGATTGCCATGCAACAGCCTCAGGTCCTCTCTGCCTGAAACCTCACCTGAGAAGCTCTATTTTCCCAGACAGGAGCTGGGGCAAAAATCCCCTCTACAGTCAGATCCAAACTTTGCTGGACATTTTGTCTTTCATGACCTCACTCCCCTCCCTACTCAGACTCAAGCAAAATGGGAAAGGGAGTCCTCTTTCTCCTCTCTCTCTCTGCCAAGCTTCTCATCCATCCCAGGAATGCTTCTGTCGCCTCTCACATTGCAGGAAAATATTCTGTGCTTATTGAGGAATTCCTCCTGTTTCATGTTTATTCTATCTACTCTAAGCTCTGAGCCCTCCATGCTTTGCCTCGGTATTCAAACTTTTGGAATGAAACCAATAAACAAATAATAACAATAAAATGTTTTCTCTTATCAAGAAACTTACTCTCAAGAGTTGAAAGCTCTAGCTTTGAAGACTGTCCTTGAAAACTCAAAACCAAGAGTATGACTCTGTTCTCACCATTTTATTGTGTTCTCCTTTCTCTAAGATGTGCATTTCTCTCAGGCTGAGGGTACAAGGAAGTTACCAAGAAGAAAAAAATACATTCAGTAATATTTCAAAATATTATTCTGCCGCATCAACTTTTCTTATCCAATCTCTACAAAAAGAAAACACGTTTACCAGTGAACTTGGTATCACAAAATTATCCTGTGGCAAAAATATGTGAGCCATAGAGTTCTGTTACACAAGGATTTGATCAGCCCATAGGTTTCAAGAGCAAGCCGGTGGCAAATTGTATTAATTTACCATGCAGTTCTCACAACCTAGGTCAAAAGAGTGTTACTGAGATAATTGAAGATTTGGAACAAAGATATATTTACTTTGGCTGGTGGCTATGAAAATTGAATCAATTTTCTTGTAATCTCAAGATTGAGAGTGCTATACTTATGCTTATGTCACCCCCAAATGTCAACAGGGAGAGTTTTGGTTTTTTAATGAGAACTTATACCATAAATTGAGGGTTCAAAAGTGACTCTACTCATCACCTAAAACTATTATGACATTTAACATTATTAAAGATAGTTTGGGTTTCACTGAAGTAGAATCTTTTTCACACCAATTCTAAGATCTTTCTTTCCTTTGAGGATAAAAACGTATATAAAGAGAAAGTAGGTGAAATCTGCCAACTTTATATTTGGAAAGAAATACAGAGATGAATTTCCTGCCAGCAGTCTTGGATATAAACCAAGTAGATAAAGTCATCAGAAAGGATTAATTGGGTCCCAGCACCCATAATTGAGCTGCCACTTTGGGGGATGCTGACCATTAATAGCTTAGACTAGAGAGGACGGTGCCTTTTTCAGCTAGAATTGAAATGTTCCCAAAGAGCAAATGGAAAACGCAGTAAGAATGAACACTGAACTATCCATGATTTTGTTAGCACATCTCTGATTGTTACTATAGATAGAGCCCACATCAGTCCTATGGAATTAGCATCTATTCTGTACTTTTTGTATGTAAAGCAAACTCAACAACAAAAACTCAACAGTTTTCAGAGATTTGGCTATGCTCCCCCCAAAAAATTACCTAGATCTGAAATTTACAAAAACAAAACTCTAGAATCTTCCCAGTTTTAAGATAGCTTTAGAGAGTGTTTGCAAAAAGTGAATCCATCCATTATTAAGTCATTTGTAGGATGTTAGAGCTGAGGGTACGTGTGTCATGAAGATCAGTGCTGTGGTTTCCACAGCAACTACAGCTCCGTCTCACTTCACTCCCCACTCCGTGCTTTATTCAGTCTGTGCTAGTAAATTCAGGCCCACAGTGAGAACAAGGAGGTGAATACAGGCGCACACGCACACCTGCATGGGGACAGGGTCTTTCCCAGAAGAACTAGGTTTTCCTTTTCGTCATGTCACAATACACTTAACCTTTAAGCTTGGAATCAACAGAGCCTTTTTTTGCAGGGTTTTCAATACCCAGGCATTATAGTAAAATATTTTTGTAATGAGAATTACGACCTACTGCATATTTTCTAAAAAATCAAACAATCGCATGTTCAAATAACCCAAATCCCCTAAGTTCACGACTGAGCAACAGTCACTGATTCAAGAGAAGAGCCTTCTCTTGAGCCCGCTGCTAATTCCAGAAACGAGGCTGATAGAATAGGGGTCTTTCAGCTCAGTTTTCCTTGAAACCAGGTAGCTGGCGTTCACGCAGCAGCACTTCAGTCCCTTCTGACTGAGCTGCTCAATTGCTTTGTGATTCTTGACAGATTGGTTGGTTGGGCTAAATGTATCTGTCACGGCAGATCCCAACGCTTGACTGATTGCTGTGCAGTACAATTAACAGGCCACCAAGTTATTCAGAAGACTTGTCCCCACCATGAAAGATGAGCTCCATCCCAGCTATCCTAGAGCTTCTTTGCCCTGCAGCTCTCCATGGCAAGAATTCTTCCTGAATGAAACCACTGTTGGCACCTTTGGTGTTCAGTTATGAACACATCCAACAAACATTGACAGAGTGCCTACCATGTGCAAGGGGCTGTGCTGGGCGCTATGGGCCCTCTGCTGACCCTGTCTTAAATGCCTTGAATGGGGGTCTATAAAGGACCCACAGCAAAGTGAACAGTGTCAGAGAACAGTTCCCACCCTTAGGTCATTCTCAGCTACCAAACCCTTAAAATGTGACTTCAACATGGCCACTGCCTTGTTTTCTTCTCCCATTGCAGGTTCCAGCTGACATCCCCAGGTCCTGTCCTACTATTGACCCTTCCTCCAGAGTCCCCACTCTTCCCTGTTCTCCACGTCCTTTCCTGTTACCAATTCAGTCACCACTTGATCCCCACTGTCACCTCAACCTTACCTCTCACACACCCCACTGCTTCTCACACCCCACTGCTCCACCCCCCATCTAGTTTCATTTCTTTCTACCTTCATTCCTCTTCTCACTGACAATTTTAAAGTCTTCAAGAGACAGGGAGATCCAAGGCACCATGTGGCTTTTATCTCTAAGTAGTTCAGGGCTTGATGGGGTTCAAGGAATTTGTCTGGGATTCAGAGTTGAGCCTTCTTGGCTACATTCTGGTTAAATAAGCATTGTGGAATTTGTATGAGGAGCTTACCACTGTTTGTCTCCTTTGTGTCTTTGGCAAATGTCTCCATGTCCCATAGAACCTATTACCTTCTTTATCTTCCCCTCAACCAGCCTGAACTTTCAATGAAGAGACATCATCCTTAAATTCACATCAACCAAAATCCTAGGAATGATCCAAGACCGTTCCTGCTCACTAACCCTTCCTTACCCCCTCCATCACCAAGCCCCATGGATTTATCTTCACTGTCATTGTCTTATTTAGGTTCTTAACAATTCTGGCCCAAATTATTGCCCTACCCCACTGACTAATTAGTCAAATCTACCACCACCCATCACCACACACCATACTGGTGCCCCTGCCTCCATCAATCAAATTCGTTTGTAGCTTCCTTTCCCAGTAACCTAACATCCACCCATGCACTCTTCATTCCCACCACCTAGAACAGTGTGTAGCTCCTGTATCTTCTGTTGCTGACTCACATCCCCGTTATTTCACATGTGCTGTCTTCTCTGCCTGGAATGCCTTTCTTCTCATCATAGAGAAGGAAAAATTAATTTTCCCTCTACCCTTCTAACTTCTCAGCTGGGGCCCCTGTAACAAAAGACAGATTAATAAGAGAAAAGCAAACAGAAGTTTATTAACGTGTATGCCTCATGTATACATGAGATACCCAGAGGAAAATGAGTAATTCTCAAAGAGGTGGCTTTAGAATTCAGGCTTAAATGCCATCTTAAACTTAAAAGAAAAAAAATGGTGTGAGGGAGACCAGTTATGGGAGAGATAACCATGAGCAGGAGAGTTTGTTATGCAGATTTACATTTTTTTAAGTCTCCATTTACAGGAGTTTCTGATGGCTTAGAGTCATCTTTCTCTTCCTGGTAGGGAAAGAGAGAGAGAGAGAGAGAGAGAGAGAGAGAGAGAGAGAGATTTACAAATGGAGATTTCCTTTATAAATATAAATCTCCCTTACAAAAGGGTGACTTATGCTCTGTTTTCAAAGCTTTTCCTGTGTCTGCTGTTTCTCAAAATAATCAGCTCAAAAATAATCCTTTGCCAAAAAGGCACACCTTGGGGTAGCATACTTTGCCACCCTTCACCATGAATAGTGAAATTAACTCATTGATATTACTGATCCTTTCAAACTCAATTCACTGTGTGGGTGATTGTGGGTGTCATTCCTGTAATTGGAAATGTTTGGTTGGAGAGCCAGTTTTACGAGAAAGAAAATAAGCTCAGCTTGGGACACACTGATTTTGAAGCGTCCTTACAACAAGTACAGTTGTCTGGTATGTATTTGAAGGTGCGTGGACCTAGAGTTCAGGGGAGAAGATGAAGAAGAGTCTGGAAATAGCGATCTGAGAGTCATTAGCATATAGGTTGCAATTAAGGCTGAGAGGATGAATGTGATGCCATTAGACTGTAGGTCTTGTGAGGCAAGAGCCATGCATTATGTATCTCTGTATCACCAGGGTCTAATACTGAGCCTGAAACAGAGTAGACGTTTGATCACTTTATTGAATGAATTAATTAATAAGTGAATAAGTGAATGAACAGTGTGAAATACAACCAAGTTTAGTTGGAAAAACTGTTGAATGTAAAATATTGAAAGATAAAAATTATTATGATATTAATATGCACCAACCAAGTTTTTAGAAAAGCAGTATTGGAATGAATAATCTAAAAAAAAAAAAAGTTGGGTAGAATAATGACGACTCCGAAGACAAGTGAAATGCATTTCATTTGTACAAATTAAGGCACAGTTACAGTCCAAAAATCACCAAAGCAGATTGCAAATGCTATTTTATTATCATCATTTATACAGTGTCTGTGACGGTGCAATTAAAATTTGATAATCATATTTGTCTCTGCATAGTAATTAGCAGGAGATAAAGACATTAAGAGAAAGTTAAAGACCAACCTCGAAACCACATGTTTGGCACCACCCAAACCTACTTTCAGCCGTGGCCTGTCTTGGTGCCTTGCTTTCCAACCTCCACTTGCTCCCCTCACAGATCTTCAATAGGGGGATACAACAAAACTCCTCTTGTGTGTTATCATGGTAATTTTCTAATTATTTTCAAAGGGAACTCTTTGAATCATTTTGTTCTTTTAGTGAACATAACATTTAAGTAGAGGAACACATTCTCTGCAACCAAACCCTGTCTATCAGCAAGGGTAACACCGGATATCAGTTCCACTACTGAACAAATATGTCCCCACTACTTTTTAAGCATGTCTCTCTCTTTTTTTTTTTCCTATTGATTCTTTCATTTCATTGGAAAACCTAGGAGAGACAACTCAGTGATTTTTCTTTTTTCTTTTTGTATGGCAATCCTAGTCATTACTGCAAGGCCAAAAGATGAATCTCAAGTGAGTTGCTATCAAGTGTACGCACAGTGGTGGAGAACATCCCGGCCAAAGTCAGGCACCAGTGCATGTTGCAGCGCACCTGTTCGGTAGGTGGAGGAGCTTAGGGAAGGTTGTTCAGCCTGTCTGGGCCTCGGTGGTCTCATCTGTAAAGTGAGGGATTGGATTTGGTGACTTCTAAGACCTTTTCTAGCTCTATGGTTTTATTATTTCATTATACCCTGGGAACGTTTTATTGCTTTAGACTATGTAGGCTTTATTAAATTTGACTTTGCTTCATTATTTTATTATATCTGCTCTCTAGTAAATACCATTTTTGGATCTACTGACGATGTCTCCATGCCCAGTGGAAACTAAAAGGCTGGAGACATAGCATGAGCATGGGATATGAAGCACTAACAACAGTGCTTCCGTTCTCCGGATATTTATCATGGGCCAGGCATTGGCCTAGGTATTCGCTCTATCTCCTCTAATCTTCACAGCAATCCCATATAGTAAATATCAATATCCCCAATTTACAGAAGATGGAACTTACACTGGTACATGTTGACTGCCTGGCAGCTAGAAAGTGCAGTGGCTTGATTTCAACCCCAGGTCTGCCTGCCTCCTGAGCCTGTGCTCTTAATCACTACGTTAGATCGGGATTTCTGGCTGGTTCCCACTCTGAGGGTTGGAGTGAACCCAGTAAAAGCAGGTAGCGCTCAGGGGTTAGGAGAGAGTTAAATGGAGCAAGCCATCAGGGGTGCTTATCCATGAAAATGCAGGCTTGAGAGGCGAGCAAGGGAGGGAAAACTAAAATTGTGTTGAGGACAGCTCCGGTTGTGGTTGTAAGGCTGTGCGATAGATCACGTCCAAGGGGAGAGGCAAGAATGAACATGGGAAAATGAACAGTGACATCGGTAGCCTGGAGAGTCTTAGAATTCTACGGCTCCATCACTAAGGACGGGTACAGCAGGGTCATGTGGAAGTTCTCCTTTAAATAGCACCTGGTGGTGGCATAAGGAAATAGAGTGAACGTTTCTATAGGACAATGGAAATGGATTCCAGGAAACAGGTGGCAAGGAGTTTGTGCTGGAGCTTTTCTCAGTGGCTCGTGAGAAGCACACAGAGAGGCTTTCTGACTTGGTCAGAGAAGGGAAGGCGAGGTGGAGATGTGCTAGGCAAAGATCTCCTGTGCCTGATCCTCACGACTAGGTGATACAAGTGTCGCTGGGGCTGGTGTTCTCCAGGCCATCATCTCGTTTCACACGGTGAAGCCCTCAGAGACAACCATGCTCACTCTTTAGAAAGGTTTCCATCATAACAAAGGGTGATTTAGAACATCTAAATCAAGTGGATTGCTTTTGTCAGAAAAATGCAATTGGCTCTTGTAAAGTATTCTTGCTTTTTAAAAAATGACTCTGCATCTAGCCAAACCTCCATGTTAATTACCAGTTTATACTAAATAGAGGGGATAGAGAAACAAGTTAAATGATACCACAAGGAAGTCATCAGCCAAATCCTGAATATAGAATATTTTACAAGATCCAGTTTGTCTAACCACAAATGATGCATTTTCTCCAACAAATTAATGGCAAGAAATAAAAGGAAATAAATTATAGAATAAGAGATATTTAATAGATGTTAATTTAAAAATAAGCAATTGGTATAAGAATACAACTTCTAGTCATTTAAAATAAGTAATTAAACAGAGTACATGTGTGTATGTGGGTTTCCATTGCTCTGTTGTTTGTAACGGTGGAAATACTACACTTTCACTGAAAAAGATGCAGCATTGAAACAGAAAAGTAAATTAAGAGGGAGGAAAAAAGCAGGTTATAGGCAGTCTGGACAATATGGATGGTATGGTAATCAGAAAACCTAGATTTTAATGTAAGGCTAATTCCCACTGCTGGACCTTGTGCAAATTAATCACTCCATTTCCTCATCTTAAAGTAAAGATAATTATAGTTCTTATCTCATAGAGATACTATGAGAATTAAGTGTAATAATATTGAGCACAAAGCTTGGCAGAGTAAACATTTGCTATATTCTTCTAGAATATACACCAAACTTTCTAGAGTGGTCATGGCTCTCTAGAGAGGAAATTTTATTTTATTTTATTTATGTTTTTAGAGAGGAAATTTTAGATTTTTTTCCCTTTTCTGTATTTGATACACATTCATTGTCATTCAACTCTAAAATTTTTGTCAGTTTTCTTTGTGAAAATCCGTGTGTGTGTATCCTTTCTAAAAAATATTAATAAACTTTATTTTTAGAGCACGTTTAGGTTCACAGCAAAACTGAGTAGAGAGTACAGAGTCCTGTGTATCCCCTGACTGCACACACATGTAACCTCCCCACTGTCAACAGTGTCCTTTTTGCACCATGAGTTACTTAGATCTGGTTTTTAATTTTCATATAAATGAGATTTTTTTTTTAATTTTTATTGAATGTAGTTGATTTACAATGTTAATTTCAGGTGTACACCAAAGTGATTTAGTTATACATATGCATTCATATACATATTTTTTTCAGATTCTTTTCCATTATATGTTATTATAAGAAATTGAATATAGTTCCCTGTGCTCTACAGTAGGTCCTTGTTGTGTATCTATTTTTCAAAAAGATACATGAACCCAATGGTCATAGTAGCACTGTTTACATTAGCCAAGACGTGGGAACAACCTAAATGTCCATCAACAGATGACTGGATAAAGAAGATGTAATAGATATATATGATGGAATATTACTGAGCCATAAAAAAGAATGAAAGAAATGCCATGCAGCAACGTGAATGGACCTAGAGATTACCATATTGAATGAAGTAAATAAGACAGAGAAAGACAAATATTATATGATATTACTTATATGTGGAATCTAAAAAAAAGATACAAATTCTATTTACAAACTAAATGGGAATTTTTAACTGATAATTTGATATTTAATTTCACTGTCATCAGAGAAAATGGTTTGTATAATCTTGATTCCATAAGAATTTATATTTAAACTCATTTTCCTGTATAACCTAACATATGGTAAATATTTGAAAAGATAGTAATTTTTCTATATACAGGGTTCTATTTATTTTTGATGTGATCTATCATTCTTTAACATATAGTTTTAAATCCTTGATTACAATTCTGGATTTGTCCATTTGGGGGGTAATTTTTCTTGTGTTTTAAAGATTATGTAGTGGCCCTCTTAATCCTGATTGATCTTTTTTGCCTCCTATTTCCTTACACGAACTATTTACATAAGGTGGCACAGGAGAAGGAGTGATAGGGAGATGGGCAAGACTTCCAGCAGTGTGTCAGAATGGCATAGTTGTTACCAGCATGTTCTTTGGATGAACACTGATCTAGACTGAAGCCCAGGCTTATCATGTCTAAGCTTCAGTTTCCTCATCTGTGAAGTGTGGCTGAAGACAGTAACAGTTCCCACCCCTATCCAAATGCACAGCTTGACGTGCCTTGGGCACATCAAGGTCAGGGCACTGCAGAATCCTGACAAATTCCCTAAACATCCTAATTGGGAAGTAAATCAGTGTTGACTTGGAATAATGCAGGAGCTTGAGAGGGCTTACCTTACCTACTTGTAGTAATGAAAAGGGAATTATAAAAATTCATTTCCTAACTAAACTGAAACCCCCAGGTGATCATTGTAGTGCCGCTGGTCAGTGTTCTTGGATCTTTAGGTCATCATGGCAGTTTTCAGAGGCACTAGAGGAGCTGAAGAAATCCCTGAGTTCTTCATTTTATTACATGTTCCAAGGGGAAAGGAAAGCTTTCCTCAGTTCGTACTTTGTGAGTAAACTCTCACAAAACCAAAGTAATTTGTTAATTCAGTCATAATATTTCTAAAGACACTATGATAGTCTAAATAATAATGAGATCTCACTTAATGCCTGTTCCTTTTGCTTTCTTATATAAATTATTTAAGACTCTCTGTCCATCGTTTCTCCGTGAAAGTACATAAAGTGAAACCTAATCTTCTCCTGACAAACACATCCATAGAAGTGAACTTCAAAGTCTGCAGATTACTAAAAGGAATGTTCTGCCCGGAATGGACACAGTTTATAATAGCTGTGAATGTTTGACTTTCCAAAGTGTCCACAAGATTTAATAGCTTTGTCCAGTGCTTAAAAAAAAAAAAACAAAAAAAACAAAACAAAACAAAAAAAAACCTTCTCAGACCCTCATTTATCTAGAGATCAGTTCAGTTTAATAGCAAATATTTGTGCTCTAAGATGTGCCAGGCACTGTTTAAGGCTTTGGAGAAACCAAAATTGGTAAGACATGGTCCAGAGTAAAGGGAATCCTAGTCTGTTTCATAAACAAGCAAAGCAATGAATTAATACAAGTTTATACCGGAAGTTGACAACAGGGAGCCTGAAGACATTTGGCCCACATGGCATTTTTGTTTTTAATCCAGAGATTTCAAACAGAAATATGAGTTTGAGGGCTCTCTGGCAGAGTCAGCAAATAGGAGAGTACAGCATTTTGGACTCACTTTTCTTCATGGCTGCTGTCAACCAGAATTAAGAAGCCCTGCTCTCTTTAGAAGGGACATGTGCCCCTCGGGTGGCCATAGTCTGCACCCAGCCTACCTCGCATACATTGGGTTATCTGCCTGGCTGCTGGAGGAACGGAAGCCTATAACCCTCATCCTTACCAGATAATCCCAAACGAGGTGGTTTGCTGAATACCAATGATCACTTTCACTGCACTTACAAGCTGTGCCTTGATACTTCTTTGTATCTGAAGACAAGATTCTAAAAAATATTATTTTAATAAATACAAAACCCAGCATAGTTAATAAGGCTGCAGGAGACCCTTAGCAGTCAGGAACAATCTTGAGGTTTCTTTGGTTAAAATGAAAAGGTCCCAAATATATAAAACTATGTGCAGTGAATTGAACCAGATTACTCTATAATATAAAGAGTAGTTCCTGAATTGATTTTGTTCACAATGGCAACCTACATGTTTATAATGTTTTTGAGATCTTTTCAGCATATAACATGTAAGAGTTGCACATGGGTAAGGAAAAAAATATTTGCTGTTAAGCAGAGAACATCTTTAAAGGGACTGCCCGTGTGGTCATGGCCTGACTTCAGGCGCTTACTGGGGAGCTCTTAATGCCTGAAAAAGCCAGTCACTAAGAGCAAGAAGCTAAGCTGAATTCTGGGAGGGGAAAAAAATGCACTGAAAATGAATTGCCCGGATTTCTCCTAGCAGGTGAATTTAGAACCCAGTGTTAGTTTCGGATTGAAATTTTCAGAAAACAAGTACAGCATGTGAAACTGAAAGTGCGACTGCCTTCCTGCACTTAATTTTCCGAGGTTCAACTACATAAACTTTATTACGCATGGCTTATACATTTTAAAACTTTTAAAATATTTTTTCCAGTTCAACAAAGGGATTATTTTCTGAACCAAAGTATAGTGAGACTCTGTGATGACCTTTTGAAACAAGTAGACTTATCAAGTAGACTTGTTAAAGCCAGTCAATGATAAAATTGTTCTCGCATTTCTGTTTACAAAAATGGCAATTCTTTCTTAAACAATCGTCAAGATAATTGACAAAGTACATGCATTTATTCTTAATCTGTTTGCCATTCTCTGAGTGGTGAGGTGTAAAGGAGGAGACTCTTGTTTGGGAACTTGAGCCAAATTCATGACTCTGATCTTAATTCAGCCAATGACTTAGAAACCAGTGTAGTGCCTTTCTGCCTGGACTGGAGCGAGGACGGAGGATCACCCATAAACAACAAGGGTCTACTGTATAGCACAGGAAACTATATTCAATATCATGTAATCACCTATAATGAAAAAGAATATGAAAAGGAATATATATGTATAACTGAAACACTATGCTGTACACCAGAAATTAACACAAAGTTGTAAGCCAATTATACTTCAGTTAAAAAGAACAAAAAAGAATCAAATGATTCGAGAACTTAAGCTGCAGGATCAAGTAGAGTTCCAGGGTGTTTATAGATTGAATGACTAAAAACCTTACTCCATTAATGATTTGCATTGAAGGAAATTATTTTTCAAAATTTTCTTCCATAAATGTTCTCTTTACATAATCATTTCCCCCTTATTAATCTAAGAACATACAACAGAGGAAAAGTTGAGTTAAAGCTTGACAGTAAGTGACATTGGCCAATAGCCTGGAGTGGCTTTTGCCCAAGATTTGTAGCTGACCTACCACAGAGATATGGGTAAATTATGTCACAAAAGAACTCCAGGATTGAATTAGAAGTCCCACAGCAGGACCTACCACAATATTTTACAAAAATTGGATCCTCGAGCAATCTCACTACTGGAGCCAACCCCAGCCCATCTCTGCTGTCGGGTGCCCTGAAAGAGTTCTGAAGGTCAGTGTCTCCCAGCATAATGCACTTCATCCAGAACAGCAAGCGTTTGAATGGCATCCACTTACACAGTCAAGTTTTGATTCTTAAGAAAAAGCAACACAGGAATTCAGAGAACTTGAGTTCTTTCTTGTGTGTTGAACTGTGTTTGGACAAAAGCCATTCTACTTGCCCTAAATCCATGCAGACTGTCATTCTGCAAACAGCTCTTGCCTCTGTGTTTTGCATGTTCTGAAGTGTCCATCCCATGTTTCCTCACTTTTTAAGCTCCCACCCATCCCTACAAGTGAAGCCCAACCCTTACCTCCTCTAGGAAGTCCTCCATGACTCCCTCTCCCAAGGCCTTCTTTGTCTGCATCAAATAACATTAAATACAATGTAAAGTAATTATTGTTTTATGTGCCTATCTGTCCACTGTACAATGAGTGCAGGTGCCATGTCTTTCCTATATATTTAGTGTCAAAGGTTGACCTTGGGCTCAGAAAACATGTTGCGTGGATAACTGAATGATGACTATCTCCATACTAAAGTCTCACTGGAATGTCATTTCATTAGAACAGAGACTGTCTTGTTTGTTTCCAGTCAGAAGATTGATTCCTGTGGTTCCCAGACACCTTCTCTTTAAATCAGAAAAGTGGAAAATCAAACTTCCTGCCACCTAGCAGTAACTTAATAAATGTTTCTTGAATGAATGAACATGTTTTAATGAGAAGCTATTTTTATTAAGCAATTCTGCTGGAAATTAAAATGCAAATTTCCTTTCCAGAAAATAATCTCTTTCTTCAACACCAAAAAGACCTCCACTCAAAAATATTTGAATCCTGCTCTTGAGGCCAGAAGTCAATGGCACACGTAGAGACAGGGCTTAGCAGCATTGCAATGTCTTCTACTGTAATGAGATAATATCTTTAAAAATTAATTTTGTGCTTTTCTTTTCCCAACTTTATTTGATTTGATCACATTGTCTCAAAGAGAGTGGAATAACTAGATTGAGAATAAAATAGAAGAATGGTACATGTTCAGCTGTGAAACTTCAAAAGAGGCTTTTGAGAATCAGAGGGACAGCTTGAGAGCCCAGAGATCATGACATAGAAATAGAAAGAGATTGGATGAAAGATCAAGCCACCAGCCCCTACCACTCCCAAGGAGGACCAGCAGGTGTAGAGATGGAACAGGACTAGGGGTCAGGGAATGGAAGAGAAGAGGCCCTGACCTGGGGTACCTGTGAAGTACCATGGGGAAGAGGTTTGGTGGAGGCAAGGACAGTCAACATCAGAAGACTGCCCAGCACTGCCGGAGTTTGGTACGACGAGGAAGCTGAGATCAATCATCGCCACTCGAAAGAACACTGCATGAGGCAGAGATGGAAGAGCTGTTTTGCTGTTTCTTCTATCAACCGATGTCCTTGTTGCCACCTGTGGTTCCTCCAGCCTATGAACATTCAAGACTAAGGCTTCTGAATTCCATCCATACTGTCCCATATAAATAACCCCCACTTTCCAATCGTTGAGTATACCTGTAAGCCGCCTGCCAGTCCCTTAATAGGGTAGGTGAGAATCCTTGGCTTCCAGTGAAACAGGGGGAACAGAGTGACATGGAAGAGAGGGGCCCAGTGCAGACACTTGTGAAACATTGGACACTGATTAAATAATTACCTTCATCACCATTTTTTAAATGGATGTTGAAGATTTCTTCAAATTCTGTATTGATCATAATGAGATTAAGTTAGCATAATCTTTGTTTAAGATCTAATAAATCTGTTCTGAACATATCTAAAGTTCAGATTTCTATCCTGAGTTCTGAACATGAGCACACATTCAGAAGAATGTGGACAGAATGATTATATGAGGATAATGTAAGGCACTGGACCCACGCTGCCTGAAGAAGAGAAGACTTGACTGAAGTCTTCCTGGGGGGAGAGGTGCACTGGAGCTCATTAGTATGCTCCCCTGAACAATGGCACTAGCAGTCAGAGTGATGCAAAGATGCTTTAAGAACAGTTGGTTAATCGGTTGGTTAGAATGATTCCACCAGGCTTCCGGTGACTGAGTGGAATACTTAGCAGCTGGGGTGACTGCTGACTCTGAGAATCTATAATTGTATAAAGCAAAGATAAAAGGACTTATTCAATCAACCAATAAACATCTATTGATCACTCACTATATGTCAGGCATTGTGTTCTAAATGCTGGAGATATAACGGAGCAGAATGGCCTCTCTCATGCAGCTCCCAGGCTAGGGGAGAGAAGACAGACATTGATCCAATAATCACACAGACAAATATAAATTTCAGCGGTGACAAGTGTTACAAACAAGAAATCCACAGTGCTATGAGGACAAGAGGGTGAGAATGGCTCCCTGAGCTGTGACTGACTAGACACCAAGGATGTGTAGGAGCTGTCCAGGAGGAGGGGAAGGGAAGAGCACTCAGCGCCATTGGAAGGAGCAGCCCCGTCTCTCCATTTCCAGGTGAGGGGCAATATGCCTCCTTGAAAGGCAATGTGGCCAGTTATTAAAAGATAGACTTGAATTCCATATCTTTCACTTGTGAGCTGTGTGTCCTTGGGCAGGTTATTTAGGCTTTCTGCACCTAAAGGTTCATATCTGTAAAATTATCTATCTCAGAGGATTGCTGGCTAAGATAAAAGAAATAATGGATGTAAAATGCTTACCCAAAGCCCAATACATAATGTTCATTAACCTTTGTCTATAATCCATTAAATAGACATGATGTGACGCTGACAATTTATTCACTGAAGACAAAACATAAGCCTTTTAAATTGCAAACTAGTAGATTGGGGACACTAAGTACCCCAGCATTAAGGCGGGAGCAGCAAACTGTTAATGGTAGGAAGTGTGAAGTGTGGTCCACAAACTTGTTATGAAAGGAGCCCCACAATTTTCTTTGAATCTAAATAAATCTTACTCTTACCCAGATCAAGGAATATTTTTTATAGATTAAGGAATTCAGTCTCAGTTATTACTGGATTCCTTCCCCCTCCCTAATCTTCAGTTCATCAAGGTCATTTGTGATTAATTTGTTGTCTGAGATGGTGTCAGCCCTTGAAGGCAGGCACCTCAACTGGCCAAGGTCTCTGTCCATTTCCTCATCTGAGCACTGTCTCCTCTCTGGTGGTGGTGGTAGTGGTGGGTTTTCTTCTTCTCTGTCTCCTCCTCTTCTCCCCAGGCCTCACAGGGGTGAGAGGTGGGCACAAAGGGAGAAATATTCTTACATTTCCCTTCCCCCTTGCCCTCCATCTTCTGCCAGCACCACCAATGACCCCAATTGGAAGCCAGAGGACAAGCGAGCCTGAGGAATGGAATCCTCATGGGCCAGCCTTCTCAGGCACAGAATAGGTTAGAAGAGGGCAGATAATGGGGGGGAGGCGGGGAAGGATGATCCGTTTACCAGTGTAGTGCAGTCACCTGTGATGAACCTTTATGCCATCAAGAGAGTAGCTATTCTTGAAATGAAAAAAACGTAGGTACTACTCAGCCATAAAAAAGAATAAAACAGTGCCATCTGCAGCAACATGGATGGACTGAGAGATCATCATACTAAGTGAAGTAAGCCAGAAGGAGAAAGAAAAATACTGTATGATATCATTTATGTGTGGAATCTAAAAAAAGAAACAAATGAACTTATTTACAAGACAGAAGCAGACTCACAGATATAGTAAACAAACTTATGGTTACTAGAGGGGAAAGGTGGTGGGAAGGGATAAATTGGGAGTTCAAGATTTGCAGATACTAACTACTGTATGTAAAACAGATAAACAACGAGTTTCTTCTGTATAGCACAGGGAACTATATTCAATATCTTGTAGTAACCTATAATGAAAATGAAAATATATATATGTACATTATGCTGTACACCACAAATTGACACAACATTGTAAACTGACTATACTTCAATTTAAAAGAAAAAATAAAGAAAGTGTAGAAATGAAGAAAAGATTAGTGGTTTGTCATGGGAGGGGCTGGGAGGGAAGGAAGCATCTGTAAAAGGACAACAGGAGGAATTCTTGTGGTGATGGAAACGTTCTGTGTCTCGACTGTACTGACACCAGTGTCCTAGATGTGGTATTGTACTGCAGTTTTATAAAATAATAAATACCATTGGGACAAACCAGGTAAAAGGTACAGAAGGTCGCTCATATTATTCTTACAACAGCACATGAATTATAATCAAAACAAAATGTTTAATTAAAAAGGAAAAAAATAGGTTAGCTTAAGAGCAGATGCTAGATATTTCTGGCCTTATATCATCAAAAGAAGTGTAATTATTTGCTTTTCCAAAAGACTGAGTCTTCCCTTTGGTTTACACAGAAATGTGTAGCTCCTGGGATTTGTACTCAGTAATAATCACTGAACAAATTGGTCTTTGCTAAAAAGTGCCTCATTCTTCAACTTGACCGCATCTTTAGAATGTTTGTTAGATTGCAGAATCCTGAGCACACCATGAATAGCCTTGGTCTGTTAAGACATTGGCACAGATACATGCCTTAGCATGTGGAGGCAGAGAGATCTGAGGAACAGGTGTCTAGCAGACATAACAAAAGGAATAGAGCAGGGGAAGTGAAGCAGTTTATTTAAATATTTATTCTCCATCATAATATAAGAAGGATTTAAAATGGGTTTCAAGGGTGGGGAGAGCATAGCTCAGTGATAGAGCACGTGCTTAGCGTGCATGAGGTCCTGAGTTCAATCCCCAGTACCTCCACTGGAAATTAAATAAATAATTAATTAAACCTCATTACCCCCCCCAAAAAAGTAAAAATACTTGCTTAGTAAACATTTAAAAAAGACAAAAAATTTAAAAATAAAATGGATTTCAAATATTACACAATAGGATTTTTCTTAACATGTGACAAAATCTGGGTGAAGAGAAAACCAGGGTAGTAACAGTTAGACACAGTCAGGGGTAGAGTTAATGCACAGTGTGCCAGCACGACATCATGTGCACTACGAGAAGTCAACCACGCAGGTGGCCGTGGGCCCTGCCTTTCTAACAGCCAGTGCAGAAAGCAAAACCTGATCTATTACATGCTTATAAGATAAAATTTGACTTGAAGGAAACCTCTTTGATGTGTTGTCATAGAGGTGACATTACAATTTATTCAACATCCTTAGGGTTAATAAAACAAGTAGTTTCATAGTTGGGTAAAAACAGTTCTCTTGGGGACCTAAATAATGCAGTTTAGGTGTACAGCATTCTGGTTTTGATTTGGGGGCAATCTGGAGTATAGTCAAAATGGAAGAATTACATCCTTTAAGAAATCAAAAAATGTTTTTCAATCAAGCCTTACATAAATATTAGTGAGATGGCAAACTAAAATTCCCGCAGGGTCCAGGAGGGTAAAATAACTAAGAAAAGTGCGACATCTGTTAAACACATGCGCACACACTACAGATTCAGTTAAATGGCATTTTCTAAATGGCCTCCAGTTGGGGGGTCCCCTAAGTTGTGGTGGGATCTGTGCAACTAGAGCCCACTGAGGACTTCCAGTCCATTGTTCCCATAACCAGCGTCAGGGCTGGCTGTTACCAGCGCTCTTATGTTTCCTGTGTACTCGTCAGAGTTCTGTTATGGAAAACAGAAACCACTCTGGCTATTTTAAGGACGAGGGACAAAAGGCTTCAAACAGGGAATTAGGCGCTTACAGGGTGTTAAGGCTGGGTCTCCAGGACCAACCCACGAAAGAGCAAAGAATAACTCGCGCCCAACGAGGCTGCCCCCGCTGCGTCAGTCCGGAAGATGGGAAATCGGAACGTTTCCTCTGAACCTTAGCTCTGGAACAGTCTGGAGACTGGGTAGCTCGTAATGCTGTCACTGCTGGCTCCAGCCATACCTCACCTGTTAGGTCCACACTGGCAACAAAAATAATGACAGCAGCTAAAAGATGCTGCCGATCTCACCTGTTGGTCCCCACAAAGCTGGTGACAGGAATGTCACTGCAGAAAAGCCCAAAGCATCTTTGAGCCTGCCACCAGGGGCAGTGGGGACCTCTGCCTTTGGCATCTCACAGGACTGCATCTGGTTGGTCTAAGCTAAAGCTAAGTCACTTCCAGATGCCCAGCTTAGAAATGTCATTGTGAGCTGCCCAGCCTCTGGGGGTGTGTGGAATACAGGCAGAGCAACAATCTATCTTATCCGCCACATTCCATTTTTATGCAAAAATCACCTGAACTTTTAAATGCTGGTCATTGAATCAATATTTTAATAAAAATTAAAGGATAGGCCAATAATGTGGGAGGTGATCAGACACATCCTAACAGATTCAACTTCAAGGCAAGTAACTGGAGAGTGGTTTTTGGTCCACTTCAGCACATGGAAATGATCAAGTCCCTCTCCCTCCCCATCAGCTGGTATATGGATAACAGTGTGTATAGTGCTGTGCTGTATTCAAAGCACTTAAAATGTTTATTATTATAAGTGTAGTAAATGCTTGAAGAAACAATATTCCAACAACACACAAGTTCACACAGTACAAGTTCATCTTTCTTTTCTCACTTCCCACTGCCACTGCCCAGCTGTAACTTCAGATAACATTGTGAAATAAATCAGACTTCACTGTGTTTGAAGTTGAATCTTCTAGAAGCACCCTTTGTTTCAGGTGGTCTACCAAGGGAAAGCTAGAACCAAATGTTTGAAGCATTTGGACTCATGTGAGAACCTATCCAATATATGTCTGGGGGTTTAACTGGACTAGTGAGTCAATTGACTGAGCAATGGGCCTACTATCCAAAGCAGAGTTCATATTCAGCCTGGCAACAAAGATAGTTTCCCATAACATATTTATAGCCAAGTAAACAAATACAGTTTCTATTTCAGACATGTTTTACTAGCTTTGTGGTAATTCTCAGACTTTGTGGTTAATGGTCATATTTATTGCTAATATTTGAAAATTTTAGAGTGTCTTCCTCTTCTCAGTAGACATAAAAGGAGAGGAGCTATAATTTATTACATTCTAAAACACTGTAGGCAAATATTTAAATTTAAATAAGACCTTTGTTCCCCTAGCTTGTCTTTCACAGTGTTCCTTGTTTGTCGTGCTCCTGTTTTCACTGGAAAGTAAATATTCTCTAACCTTCTTATGAAAAAGAGTAATAATCAACATGTCTTAAAGTACTCAGGTCAATGAGAGATTTCCTTCTGAAGGCATCTCATCAAATCCACAGTGATCTATAATTTTATTTACATTCTTTCCCAAGGTCAAATCAGGGGTTTAGGCTTCTGATGATTATTTCCACAACTGTGTGATGTATACACTTGGACAGTGTGTGTGTGTGTATATGTGTAGAGAACCGTGCGCACATGCATGTTTGTATGCATATCATTTTCTTCAAGCTCTTTCACATATTATCTCATTCAGTCGCCACAATAACCATATGAGGAAAGTGGGTGACCCATTATTATTCCCAAAGAGGCTCTAGGAGGTTTGGTGGCTTCATAAAGAGAACCCGACTAGTGAACCATCAGACCAGATTTGGGGCCTCTATTTCTGAGTCCAGTTCTCTTTTCCCTAAATGACATGTTTTCATATAAAAAAAATCATGAAGTATAACTGAAGGGCCTTAGAGTTCACATCCGTGCTCCTGGAGGGAAGTGGGAACCAGAAAGAGGAGTGGAGTGATCCTTTCAGTAGCACCTCTCCCACGCCCAGCTCCAGCAGTTAGAACCTGCTGCTGCTCGCAGCCAAAGCCTGCGTGTGGCCAGCGCTCCAGGAACCGGGTGCGTATTTTGCAGCCTCTTGTCAGAGTCCTTGACCTTAGTGCACCCAGAATTTAGGTTCTGGTTTGTTTCTTTTCAGTCCCCTTAGAGACTGAGGAGCTATCCCTGAAACTGAATATTGTTTTTCTTATTAAAATACTTTTATATTTTAACTCATTAATTTAGAAAAAAAGGGTTTCATAAAGATAAGAAATTAGAAATGACTACTAACCCCACCACCAGGTGTTTCCACCCCTGAAGTTTTGGTGTATCTCCTTTCTCCCTTAGTCATCTCAGGCTGCTCTAGCAAGATGCCATAGGTGGCTTGGACAACAAATATTTATTTCTCATAGTTCTAGAGGCTGGGAGTCCAAGATCAAGGTTCCATACATCCAGTGTCTGGTGAGTGTCCTCTTCCTGGTTTGCATGTAACTCCCTCTTGCTGTATCCTCACATGATGGACAGAGAGGATGCTGGTTTCTTCCTCTTCTTATAAAAGCACTAACTCCATCTTGGGGGCTCCATCCTCTTGACCCCAGTTCATCCCACTCTTAACTAGGACAGGAAACAATACCTCATTTCTGCTCACACTCCCAATGGGAAACTGGCTCCTCTAAACCCAATTACCTGCCAAAGATCCCACCTCCAAACACCATAACATCAGAGTTTAGGGCTTCAACATGAGAATGGGAGGGGGGAGGCAGGGATAAGTGACACAATCAGTCCATAGCACTTCTTTCTTTATAAATGTAAACATTTTAAAAATACTATACTGTTTATTCTCTTTGCCACATGTTTTTTCCTCTAGAAATAGCAATATATCATAAATATATTTCCATGTTATTAACTAGTCTTCTATAAGAACATTTATAATAGTTATCTCGCTGCATGGTGTCGCAGTTTACTTCAAATCCTGAGCTGGGCTTTTAAGTGATTTCTCTTCATCACCATTGCAGATATGCTCTGCTTATTTCATTTCCTGTCTCTTAGGGAGGGTGGAGCACCTAACTCTCACCCTACAAATAGCCCTTGGAAGAAGTAACCCCATACATCCTATGACACTTCTCTTCCCAGACAAACAATAGTTGACTGGATGAAGTCAGTCAATCTGTTGGCACTGAGCAAGCTATCAGTCTTAAATCAATCAAGAGTTGTAACTAAGAGAACCAGAAAATGCAGGAGAGAGTAGCCATTTCAAATGAAAGATCCTTGGCAACCTAATATTTGCAGCCAAAGAACCTTGACTTAAAAAACTGTGGTAAAGCTCAGGGATAAATTTTTTCCAACCTATTCATGATTATTGCTTAGAATAATGCTTCAAAGTGGGGTGCTAGCTCAACTTTATATATTTTTAAACTGTTTTTGACATATATTGCCAGATTGCTTTCTAGAAATATTAAATATTAAATTAGTTTATTCTCTTCCCAACCATCACTAAAGGTTAGTTTTTCTAATTTTATTTCCAGAATGGTACCTCATTATTTCAAATTACACATTAATGAATTCCAAGTGAGCTTTAATGATTTCTGTGGGTATTAGCCATTTGTATTTCTTCTTTTGCAAATTGCTGCTTTGTATCATTTGCCCATTTTTTCCTGAAATAATCATATTTTTCTTATTGATTTGAAATAACTCTTTATATGTCACAGACTTTAACCTTGATCAGGATCTTTCTCTTTGTGAGTTAGCGGGAGTTAGAAGGAAGGACAGAAAAAGATGAGCCAAGGATTTGGGTAAAGGTCTGCAGCCAAAAGAGGACAGGTCAGGGGCCACTCCATCTCCTGACCCTCCTTCCTCTTCCCTAGATGGGTCTTAAATGTGAAATACAAGTGTCACTGGACACCCACAGAGACTTTCAAATGAGTAGACAGAGATTTTTAGGGGAATTAATTTCCAGATCTTCACACTTCATATACCTTGTTCCTAAAATTGACCCTGAGAAATCCTTTTCCTACTTCAATCCTCCAATAGCGTTTGTCCCGTTTTACAAACCCTCATTAGGGTGATTTGCACTGGGCACGCTGTGCTTCAACGGGGAGGCGTTGCTATAACTGCCTTCGTTCCCATCTCCATGAACGAGGCTGCTCAATGTTTTTATTGAGACGCATTTTCAAAAATTAAACATTGTTTTTCTTAACAATAACCTGTGAAAAGTTGTAAAATATCCATGTTGTTTTGATCGGTTGTGGCATCTATTAATCAGGATAGTGTCAGCTACCTTACAGTAACCAATAAACTTAAAACTTCAATGGCCTAATGCAACAGAAGTCTGTTGCTACTTTTTGTATGACAGTCTGGTGCAGACAAGGGGGCTCTATGTGGGGACTCTTCTCCAAGGGGTCCTAGATAACTCTGCTTCATCTTGCATCTTTGCCATCTCAGAATTTCCCGCTTCCAGCAGGGAAGGAGAGAAAGAGAGAGAGAAAAAGAGCTCAGTTCAACCCACTCTTAACTAGGGCAGGAAACGATACCTCATTTCTGCTCACACTCCCGATAGGAAACTGAGAAATATAAACTTCCTGTACCTCCAAGAAGAGAAAAGGTTGTGGTGAACATAGCATTATTTCTGCTACAAGTATTCCTAGTAATGATTGTAATGATGACTCTGCTCAGATGAATTTTTTTAACAGTTTGAGCCTTATGGTCACAGATAAGAAAAAATTTTTTTTAATTTCACTCAATTTTTATAGGGAAATATGAAATGGTAAATAATTAAATACTCAAACACAAAAATACATTTAATCAGGATAAAATTCTATATATGAATAAAAATAAGAATACAAGGGGAAAATGAAAAGATGTAAAATTTGCAATTCTTACCCAGTGACTGATAGAGGGTATCAAGTTGCTATAGTGTCTACATGCCATTGGATTTATTATAATGAGTTGGGTAACCGTATCACTTTAAAAGCCAATATTTACAACAGATCATAAATTATATCCTTTGCTACCGTTCAAGCTTTTGATGAAAATTTTTACACGACAACATAAAACTGAAGGAGGGTGCAGAGTTTTTCGAAATCCCTTTAGGAGATAGTGAATAAAAATGTTGCAGCCCAGTGCCCTGTCCTGTCTTTAGGGAAACCCTCCCCCAATTTGATTTCTTTATTTAAAAACCAATAAGAAAGAAATTAAAATGCACTGTGAGTAGAGCTGCTTCTGCTGTACTGGATTTGCAGATGCCGTGGACTGCAAAACACAGTAGTTTATGATACCAACTTCCCAGGAAGTCCAGGGATAGACCATGCTGCGTACAGAAATGTATTTCTAGGCAGAGTTCACACATCAAGGTAACAACCAGACAGACCCACAGTCGGCCACGCCCTGCTTAGCTTTGCGGTCAGGCTACTTGAGGATTTAAGTCTTCCACCCTGAAGTCAGTGAATTCTCACTGCCTTGCTCATCAGCCGGTGGTACCGAACCACGCTCCAAGTTAAATAAACATCCTGCCACTTTCCAGAAGAATCTAAAGCAGCCTGATTTTTTGACTGTCAAAGACGGCAGTTTTAGATAGGGGTCTAGCTCTCCTTCCTAAAAAGGCCCATTGACCTTTATTGCAAGTGAAATAGCTTATGGGAACAGGAAATGGCTAACCTCACTGTGCCATAAACCAGAGCTCCCTCCAGCCTCCCCTCCCGCAGCGCTGGCGTGAGGCCTGGAACAGCACTCCGCATAAACGTCTCCGTGCCAGTCCCCAGGTGCAAAGCTGTCAAGAGGTACAACTGGGGAGTTTCCAGAATTGCTTGGAGAGACGATTGTCTGAGAATAATGCCGACTATTTTGCAGATGTTTCTTGACCGGAATTTGAGATCCCTTTATTTTTGTATTGGCACTTTTGTAACTGGTATAAGTGACAACTGGCGATATACTGGGCACAAAGGAGAGAAGGCTTCCATTGAAAGGCCAGCGAGAGTGCCATCTGATTTGGAGATAAAAAATAAATTCTACTCTCTGAACCAAATGAAATTAAAAGTCCTAAAATGGAAAATTTCGTCAGTTTTTCGAACAATAAATAAATAAATGATTCTCTGACATTTATTGAGAATCATTTGCCAGGTGAAGAGCAACAGGAACTGAGAAGCAGGATGTGATCTGCCTAAAAGAATTCAGAAAGTCCTGTTCTGACCAACACCCAGTCATCCCCTCACTTAGCCTGTTTTGTCTTCATCACAGAATTTATCACCACCTGGCATTTTCTCCCTCATTTCTTTACTGGTGTCTCTCCCCACGAGAACGTAAGCTCTGTGATCCTTGAGACTTTGTCTGTTTTGTCCACAGCTGTATCCCCAGGGTTCTGAACAGAGCCCTGCTTGTTGTAGACTTTCAACAAACTTTTATCAAAGAATGAATCAGTTCTCACCTTCAGAAGGGGCACGCACTCACAAGGGACAGAAACTGAAACCCCCATATCAATAATGTTCATTTATTCATTCAGTTAAATAGACCTCAAAGCAATGAGGGGCTTGAAGAACTGATGGAGCTTATGGAAAGAATTAGGTTTCCTAGAGGAAGTCATTAGATTGGGCTTCCATTTCCTGGGCTAGTGTGGGGCTGGGGGACAGGGCAAACTGTGGCGCACACATAGGGAACATTGGTTCCACGCCTGTAACTTTGTATGAAATGAAGATTTGCTAGCAAAGCCTTCATGCTAGTCAAAAAATTATTAAGCCTTTGTTCAGGGCATTTCCTGGAACTTAACGTCAAGAGCTGGTCGTCCTCCTCCAAATGGGTGTCCAGATAATTCCTGATCCTGCCCTCATAGCTCAGGTCACATCCATGGCATCACCAAATAAAAAATTCAGTCTTTAAAAGGAGGCCAATCTCTAATCTAAGAATAATTTAAAGCGATCTCCCCCTGGTGTTAGTTCTCAAGGGAACATTTTAAATATGTAATCTACATGATGTCAGTTATGCTTTGGTTGTCTTGCTAGGGCCTTAGGGACAGACTTTCTGCCTGTACATGGGTGGGTGAGCGCTTTCCAGAAGGGAATGTGTCTTTCCACTGTGGTTCTAGAAGATACCAAAATTGGGAAGAGAATAAGGGCTCTGGAAGTGGGCCTTATACTTATGTTGGAGATGATCTTTCTCCTCTTATAGGAGTGGGTTGTCATATTGTCCAGACTCCAAGACATAAGGATTCTCTTGACATCTGGAGACAGATGGAGACGGAGGCAGGTAACCCGCCTCATAGGGGCCCCTAAGGCCAGTCTGGGATGTGCTGTGCTTTTTCTCTTCCATTCACTTCCAACTTTCAGTAATGTCTCATTGTGCTTTATCCTTGAGTCGGCTGTCCTGTGAGACAGTGGGGAGAAGGTCTCACATCAGCTGGAGTGACAGAGGGGAGAAGGGCTTCCCTTCCCTCTTACCTCCAGGGAGGCCGGCACAGGGTGAGCTGCAGTGGTCACCAGCAGAGGACACCTGGGCTCAGAAGCACCTTGTGAAAGTCACTTGCAGTAGTGATGGCAAAGTAGGGAGGACAACGGAGGCCCTGCCTGCCTTGGGTACACTTCAGATGGCCTCTGAGAACACCTGGAAACCTGGAGAAATAGCTGAGGAACAGTTAAATGGAGAATTATCACACCTGATGGCCAGGGCTGTTAGAGCTACCAAACTTAGTCATTAAAAATAAACTCGTTCTAGATACATGCTTAGTAAAATTGAAATTTTATACATAAATTATTTTTATAGTGGTGAGGAATTAGCTATTCTGATTTTTTCCAAGGCAGCATCTTGATTCATGGGGAAATATAAGAAGATTTCCCATTAAAGAGAAGACAACATTGTCAACATATTTAACATATAATATTATTTAAGTACTACCCACTGGGATAATAGAAAAAATATATAAAAAATTGAAAAGGATGAGCAAAGATGATAACTACTTACAGATGGTATAATCACAATAGCTAAAAGAAAGCCACATGGAAAATGACTGGAAATGATAAGATGATCCAGTAAGAGAAGTGGTTGTAAAATGCAAAAACCAGTATCTTTTCTATATAAGAACAAGTTAGAAAATGTAATGAAAAAATTCCCATTTAAAAGAGTGTTCAGAATAGTTAAATACCTTACAATAAAAATAACAATAAATGTGCAGGATATATGTGACTTGGAAGAATCTTGACAGAATAAAATGGCATTTTCTGTGTTTAGACTAAGAGTTAAGTATTATAAAGATGTCAACTCTCTTTAAATTAAATTATTAACTGAATGTGATACCAATAAAAAATGCCAATAGAATTTTTTTGGTTATTGTTGAAATCATGTGTGCGAATAAAGATATTTATTATGCAATTAGTATAGTTGCAATAGCCTGGAAACAGTTTGAATGTACACCAATAGGAGGTTGGCTAAATTATGGTATATTCCCAGAGGATACCATTGTGATATCCCGCTATTTAAAAAAATAAGGGAGCTCTGCAGGCCTGGATGTGGAATAATCTCTAAGATATATTGTTAAGTGAAAAGATCAAGTTGCAAAAATAGATATACATACACACAAATAACATATCATATATCATATCTATTGTGTGTATACATATATAAGGATATATGCACAAATACGTAGATATATTATGATGTCATTTGTTTAAACACACACACACTCCTACACACGTGTGTACTTCAGAGCATCCAAGAACATTTGCTGCTGGAGATGAAGAGTGAGAGATGGCATAAAAAGAAGACTTGCCTTTTTACCATATATCCTTTTTATGCCATTTGATATTTTTACTATGTGTATGTCAGCTTTTCAAGAGAAAAACGTTTTTAAGCAATAAAAGAAATAAAAATATAGATCAAAAAGGAATGTTTGTTCAAGTTAACAGTATCAAAATGTATATGAGCATTCCCATCTACCCAGCTGGTCGACCTCCACTCAAATCCTAGAGAAATTCTTGCCCGTGTGCACAAGTAGACGTGTACAGGAAAGAGAGGTGTGGCATGGAGGGGGCAGCTAAAACACTGTCTATCTCTATTGTACCTACTGTTCACTTAGAATGTGAATAAATATTTATCGTAACAAAAATTCAGAAACAAACCCATCAGCAAGGATATATTTAACAAATTCTGGTACAGCTAAGTACCAGAAAATCCATACATAATAGAAAGTTGTTAATGTTATTAAGTGAAAAATCAAAATGCAGAACGATGTACGTAGTAGTAGTAATCTATTGTATAAGCACAGAAAATATATGGAAGGAAACATCAAACCGTAAATAGTAGATGCCTGAGTAAACAGTGTTTTCCCCAGTTCCTCCAAGCCAAGCCCGCTTCTCCCGGTCTCCTTCCAAGCTGCCTCCTGATCCGGGCTGTGCTGAGTCACTGCTGTAGCTGGGTCACTGATGTAGCCCTGGCTCCTGTCTGGCCCTCAGCAGCTCTTCATCGGGGTGCCGACCGCTTCTTACCGCCACTAAGGACAGTATCCTCTGGTTCCTCATCTGCAGCTTCTGGTGTGACGTAGCTCCTGGGAAACTTTGCCGGAGGGAGGAGTGATGGGACTGGTGTGTTTCTGTGGCTCCACTGTAGCCCCTACCAGACATCTCCAGGTCCCTCTAGAGGGAACTCTCCCTTTTCACTTTTTACACTTGTAACAATTGGCTTCTGTGTATTTTGGGAAACAAACAACTTATTAAACTGTAAAATAATGTAAATTGAAGAAATATCTTTGACATTCCTAAGAATAAACTGAACCTTAAGCTTGAACATGAAAATAACACATGTAAACTGATATATCCTTACTGATGCCTCCCACATCACGTGCAAAAGATTGTGACTGCAGAAGGATCCATAACCACTCTTCTCAACCTGTTGTTTACTTTATTTCATTTCTTTGGTTTTTGTTATGCTCATTTTTTCTTTTCCAAAATAAGTAATACACTATTACATGCTGTGTATTTAGTTTAAAAGAATATTAAGTAACCTTGATCAATCTGTGTCTTCACTAGCTACATTTCAGTTTACATTATTAACATTTTATTAGGGGAAAAAACTATTACTTTCCTTTAAACCTTCTATTAAGTTCATTAAAATCGTAATTTATTTACTCATTCATTTGGAATCACGTGGTCTCTCCCTTTTTTCTCCCTTCTCCCATGAGAGAAAATCGCTGAAATAATTTTAGAAAAGAAAATGTGACTACTGGGTCAAGAGCTATAAAAATATTAATGCCTCCTGATGCAAGTTTTCAGCATGCTTTTTATAGCTTAACTTCTTTGATTTTGCAGTACCTTCTAAGGTACAAGTATATTCATTTAGTACAACCCTCAACAGCTAGAAGCAGTACATTTTTTTTAATTTTAGTTAATTTACACCAAAGTTTCCCCTTGTATTCCTAGAATAAACACATCCTCTGAGACATACCTGTGTGTTTACTGATAAACGTTTTCAGATTCAGAATCCCTCGCTGGAAGCCTTCCCACTAATGTTGGTGAGACAGCGTTCCCCAACATCACTAACACATAATGCTTTATCCTTACCAGGTCCACAAATCATGAGATATTCGGTGAAAGTGGACCTGGTGAGATACCACTGTGATGCACAGTCAATTCAAGGGTGAATGAAAGGCAGCGCAGGTGTGCGGTGTATGACACAGGCGGGCCCCACCCCCAATTATGGTGACTCGCTCAGCTGGCAGAGAGCTCCCCTGGGGTAATGGCACCGTCAGGAGGACCTCTCGACACTCACTAGTCTAGGCTGATGGCGTCGTTTAGACGAGCTCAGAGCAGAAAGAATGGCAAGGTCAGCGTTTGCGTAGCCAGGATTTTTTTTTCTTACTAATTTAAAAATAAAAATAGTAGATAACGTTTAAGACAATTTTAGATAAATTATATCATAGTCCAGCACTGTTATACAGCAATTTTCAGTTTTGCACATGGCCTTCCATTTCTCATAGGTATTTAGCTAGTTGTAATCATAGATGTTCTCTCTTCTGCTTCTTTCCGTCAACTTTATACCACACGCATGTTTCCATGCCTGTACAGACCTTTCATAATTATTACTTTTAATGGCTGTGTGAAGGCCACCATTTAATTTTATTACTCTGTCTATACTCAGCGCCTATTATAATATTTAATAAGTCCTGATGGGAGCATAGGATGATGCTAGATTCTAAGTGCTGGTGCCGAAATACCTCAGTTCAAATACAAGTGTCTTAACCTCCGTACCTTAGTTTTCTGGTCCGTAAAATGGGATGATGACAATTCCTACCACACAGGTTTGTCGTGATTAAATGAATTAATTTGCATAAAGTGCTTAGAACAAGCCCCGGTATGCGATAAGCGATCAATAAACGTGAGCTATTATTATTGATGTATAAATGACTTTGGAGCCTTCGAGTCATTTCTTGCTTTTGCTATTACAGATAGCAATGCAATGAACATCTCTGCTTATCAGATGTTTTGCTTCTTTTTAATTATTTCCTTAGATTAAATTCCTAGGAATCAGATTGCTGGGTCAAAGAGTTTATCACAATGATTACCTTTTAAAGAAATTCCTTTAACCTCTGCCCTTGAAGAAAATGTGATTGCATGGAAAACAAATACTAGCTGATACGAAAGAGATGATAAAGCAAAGAGCTCATAGTTTTGTTTGACAACAACAATAATTTAGGAAAAATCCATTTTATTCATAAAACTATGTCCACATCATACAAAACCCCTGGGTTCCATTCAGTTGATTTAATAACAAGTATTTCCCAGTCGGCTCTAGGCCTGTTCCATGCTGGGTGTTAAGCAGAGTATGGAAGAATACGAAATGGTCTTTGTCTTTAAAGACTTAAAATCTACATAAGAAGGTAAGATGTGAAACTAGTATGAGACAATAGAACCAGGGGCCAAATTATGTGTTTTTAAAAAATGTAAAATCCATGGCACAAATGCTAAGCATTAGGCATAACCATCTAGCAATAAAGAGACAATATGCAGTTGGCAGTAAGAAAAAAGTGCGTGACCATCCAAATGATAACTATATTAAGCTCTATGTTGTTCTCACAATCTGACATTTTGGAGTTGCTTCTAATCCACCTCAAACCAACTGGCCAGACTTGGCATTTGAATTGCATCAGCAGAAAGTGTTCGCTCTTGCTAAAACACACTCTCACCCTGCCGGTTGGAAGATAAAAGCACTGTCAGGCTTCAGCTGTGGGCTTTAGCCAAGGGGGCCCAAAAAGGCTGCTCAGGGGCAGAGATGGCCTTGGTGGAGAACTGTGTGCGTATCTGCTCAGGAAGGGCCTCTGCCAGCTGAAATAACACCATCTCCATTTACCTCGTTTTTCAGGGGAGTGTGGCTAATGTGTCTTAAACAACCGAAGTCTCCCACCACCCTCAGTCGTCTCTCTTTAGTCTCAGTGTCGAAGGAAGAGGGTCGAACTGCCTCTCCTCTTAGAGATGAGCAAGATTATTGGTTTCCAGGAAGCCAAACCGGAAATAGAAGCAGAGCCCTTTCATGTCATTGAGGAAGACTTCCCAGTCACGGTAAATCCTTTCTGTAGGGGGCAAAACTCACATAAAGGGTTTTCCAGCCTTTGAAAATGGCCTGCCAAACACCGGTTCTTGTGCCTTAACCAGTGGTTATCCAGCTGCCCACTGTGTACAGATCCTCTTGGACTGACAGGCTCCAGATTCCCCCAGAAGGCTTAAGCCTCTGCTATGTCCAGAGAAGGAGCTGCTTTGCCCAAACAGGTCCCAAAGCAGACAAGTGAAACTGTCTTCCTTATATGGTGAAAAGCGCCCTGTCGCTTTAAGGCCAAGAGACTTGGCTGCAGACGGTCCCTGGGAAGTTTGCGGGCAGCCCCATCCTGTGTCTGATCCTTGCAGCTGTGCAGGTGAGTCCCCAAACCTTCTCTCCCCAGTTTGCCCTCTCCAGTCAATCTCGTGGTGTGGCCAGTTGGAAATGCTATTACAGAGGGCTAGAGAAATTCAGGGTCAGTTGAGATGATGTTGTTTGGAGAAGTTTGAGTTGAAGGGGAAAAATACAAGGTTACTAGGGAAATGTGCAGTAATGCAGCCACTGAGGATGCTTCTAACTTCCAGCAGGGAGGAGGCATCAAGGTTACGGGAAGCCCTGAGGCTTTCCAGGACAGGGCAGGGCAAACAAATTCAGCAGGGGATGAAGGACAGATTTTAGGTACGACAGGGGTAAGTGTGGACTTCTGAGCTACTGGTCAACTGCAAGTTTAAACCAAACATAGGTGGGAGGAAATAGTGCTTCTGCAAATGCTGAAGGCTTTGCAGGAGCTGGAGCTACAGGGCTGACTGCAGGCAGAAACTATACGTGAATGTTTGCAGCGTCTACTGGCGAGGAAGGCTGCAGCCTTAACCCTTTGTTCAGCCTGGCTGATTAGCAAGTAGAGCTTGACTGCACAGAGCAAGGAGTGGGGGTTGGGGTGGGGATGCCTGCGTGGAGTATTGCAGTAGGAGACTAAATAAATGGATGAGACTATGATCGTGGAACCGCATCTCTGGTAACCCATCAGTACCACCTGCAAGCTCGGCAATTCTGTGTCGTCCACAGGCAAAGAGCTGGAAGAAGTCTCGTTTAAACTGATTATTGCTGTCATTTACTAATTCAGTTTCCTGATTTCTTTTCCCCCATGGCCTGGAGCCTCCTAAGATATTAATTGGGAATTCTCTAATAGAACTTTTTAGCAGCTAAATATGCACTAACAGAAGCATGTGTCTAAGTGAAAGGCTGAGATGTATACAGTTGGGGTTGGGATTTTATGGATAGGACCAAAAGAAGTGGGTATGGCGGAGGAGGAGAAACACCTGATGGTTAATTTGCAGTCTATCCAAAGCCCTTTAACTGAGCCCATTCATCAGCTATGGCCAAAAAATGAAGTCCACCCAGGAATTCTAAAAGATGCCAAATTATACGGCTGGGGTTGTCTACACTCCTGGTTGAGTCTGGGGCCATTCATCATTCATTTGAGGCCAGTGGTTGCTCTACAGTTGTGTGGGGGAGTGAACACAGAGGCTGGGTTAAAATTCCTTACATACCCCATGCCTATAAAAAATATTCATTCATCTGAGTAGTCACTGAAGAATTCTTTTTATTATTAACTAACAAGTGCTATAGCTACTTGTTTTCTAAAGACAGAATGTTCATGAAAAAAGGTTTATTTTATCAACAGAGACTTGTAAGCTCAAGGGTTCCTCTTTTTCACTTTTGATAGCTGGGAAAAGGATGATTAGAGCTTGCTGAATAGGAAGATCTGTTCTTGACTCTGAAAATCTCAAAGAACTCCACTTGGGTCTTACCCATTCAGAAAGGCTGATGTTCTGAGCAAAAAGTTAACTTTTGAGTTCCTAACTTGGAAGAGAGCAGGATGGGGGTATAATTTTACGTCATTTGTTTCAAGCTAAATCCAGAAGGCAGTGTCAAATATACTGCTTTCAAAGCCGAATGCTGCCAAGAAAAACAAAATTCAATCCCCAAAGCTGGAAAATCTCTAAAAGTAACAGACTGTGATCTTTTATAAGCTGAATTAAGGTATTTAAAAGGAAAAAAGATGTGGCTTTCTGAACATTTCACTCAGTGACCCTCGATCACATACTGACTGCACAACTTCTCTTAGGTTGTTTATTTCACCTGTGCCTCAGTTTCCTCACCGTTAAATTGTGCATTGTTGGGAGGCACTGTCCAATGAAGTGGAAAGATCAGTTGGAGCTGGAATTGAACAGTTCTGGGTTAAATTTCCAGTCCCTTCATTTATTCCATAACCTTAGGCAAGTTATACAGCCAGTCTGAACCTCGGTTTCCTTATTTATAAAGAGAGTGAATAATTAACAGTGTCATTAAAATTAGAGGAACCTACTGGTACATAGGTGCAGACTTGCATGTCCTTGAACTTAGTGAGCAGGACGTCCTGCTCACAAGTGGGAACCTTTCTGTCTCCTGTGACAAAAGGGTGATTCTAAAATGGGTGATGCTGAGAAGGGCAAGAAGATTTTTATTCAGAAGTGTGCCCAGTGCCACACCATGGAAAAGGGAGGCAAGCACAAGACTGAGCCGAATCTCCATGGGCCATTTGGGCAAAAGACAGGTCAGGCCCCTGGATTTTATTACTTGGATGCTAGCAAGATCAAAGGCATCTCTTGGGGAGAGGGAACACTGCTGGGCTAGATGGAGAATCCCAAGAAGTACATCCTTGGGACAAGACATTAAGAAGATGGCAGAAAAGGCAGACTTGATAGCTTATCTCAAAACAGCTACTAATGAGTAGAAGTTGGCTGTTACCATACTTATTACAGAACAGAAGTATCTCACGACTTTACGTGTACCGTACTTAATTGAGCTCCTACACCAGAATTCAGACCATGAATGGCAGATATGATATTTCTTTTGGACTGATTTATATAGATTGACTTGTGGTTAAATTAATAAGATCAGCTTTTTAAATTTTGATATTAATTCCAGTTCAGCAAATGCTACCCATGTTTTCCTCTTCTAAATATATGACTGGACTTGATGAGTAATGCCCAACTATTCACAAAGATGGTGAATGCCATCTCAAAACCTATAGGAAGCTGGGTTTACATTTAAATTTATATGACTGGCTATATAACTATATTTAAAGACTGAGGCTATCCCTTCACTGTCTCATAGCAAGATGCACCTGCATTTCAATTTCCGTTCATTAGCCTGCTAAAGGCCAGGGCTGAAGATAAGCTGGCAATGTTCACATTATCTTCTTGGTCTTAACTATGCCAATTAAATTAAATTTGCTGTATCTAAAATGTTGCCCTTTACTTCATGAAAGGCATTTTAGTATGGTTTATATACATAATATCAAACAAAGAATATTGAATACTTTTCATATTTTATAGATGACCTATAAGCTACAACAGCAAACTTTGCTTGCAAATTCTATGCTGAGTCAAACTGAGTTATAATTCAGGATTGTCTTTTAAGCAGCTATGCAAAAGCACTGTGGCATTAACCTTTATGTATGATTGGTAATGGTGCTTTTGCCAGCTCATTAGAAAGATTAGAGGAATTACACCATCAGGAAAAATTTGTAAATTATGTGATCCTAAGGCTTAAGATAATGAAAACCAAAATCACAGATCAAAAATAGATAGATAGATAGATAGATAGATAGATAGATAGATAGATAAAAAGAAGGGGGCAAAGAAGTAGAGGAACCTAGAATCCAGTGGAGCCTCCGTAAATATTATTTTACATTTCTTTCTTTTTTTCCTATGACTTAGGAAACTATATTGTTTCTTGGGGAGGAAATGAGTTTTGAGAGTGGAAACCAACCCTGGAGCACAACTTTAGAACCCCTGTTACTTCACCCCCTTCTTCCCACCCTTCTTCAAAAAAGGATGCCTAACTCCCTAGGAAATCCAGTCCTAATTATTAATTTAACCAGGCTCATTGTTTGGAAGTTCTTCTTAAAGCAAACCCACTTCCACCTATTTTAAGTTCAGAGACATGGAAAGTAGCTGGTTGTTTTCCTTTGCTATAAAAATATTCCATATGCTTGCAGACAATGGTAAGCCATCTTGGAATCTCAGTAAGGGTGGTCTACCCAAAAGGTGGTTTAAACAGCATTTTTAAAGGAACTGTTTTGGTTGTTATTGTAAGCCACCTCTTCCAATCATTTCAGTAATAACCAGTTGCTACCTTTCTGTGAAATCTCCTAATATATTCACACACTTTAAGCACGTGGTTAGTGCTACTCTCAGGCTTTTCATCTTTCACTTCAGGCTGTTTTAAGAGTGGGGCTGCACTTTTAAACGGGAAACATTCCCTCCACCAGCTTAGAAAGGTGGCGATAAATTTCAGCAGCAGGAACATTCCGTTGGCAGTACAAATCACAGCACACGCATCAGCTGGGAACTGAGGGCTGTCATTTTTAACTAAAGCAAGGGTAGGTCACTCCTACAGCCGATTTTCCAGTGGTGAATTAACACTGCCTCTGTTAGGAGACTGGTGTTTAGGATCCACACTTGGCCGCTTAAAGTAGCCACGGGACTCTGGGCTAGTTCCTTTGTGTCTGAGCCTCAGTTCTGTGGTCTGCCTCGTGGAAAGGATAATAATGCCATGTGTGTGGCTGTGGGAAAGACAGGAAAGCTGGCAGTGCAGAGTCTCAATAATTATGTTGGATCCAAATGCTTGATGGTCTCTAACAGGGTCCTTGTACTTTGATAAGACACTAACCGTAAATCTTGTCTACACCCTTTAGACCCATCTGCAAGTATGAGTATGTGTCCAAGCATGTGTGACCTACACTTTTAATAAAAATTAAGTCTCACATTAGGTGGAACCAAAGAGAAGTAGGTGCTGAGGCAATCCTAGATGGTGCTGCAGGGGTTACCTTTAAACAGGTTTAAATTCTGCTGGGTCACACAGGGCTTCAGATTGATCTCACAGGTGGCAAAGAGCAGATATGGTATTCAAACTCAGATTGATCTGGGAAGATTTGATCTTTCCTCCATTCCAGGGCTGGCAGTAACTTGTATGTCACCTCCAATCCATTGGTAGCCGCCGCCGGCAGCACTGGATTGGGGAGTCCCAGTTGGAATAGATGCTCAGCAAGAGGAAGTTCTGGAAATAATGAGCTGTACTTGCCAAGGAAGCAGGAGTAGAGAGTGAGGAACTGAGTGCTGTGTATTTGCCATCCCCACACGATGCCTTGTTTGTGGATCCATCTGTCAACTACTAGAATCAGATGAGAGATAGGTACTGAGATTTGTTCCATGGGGAGCAGTGAAACTTACTTCCTTTTTTATCCACTTCTCTAAAGGGTGAATCTGTTTTTTGAGCCTAGATTTGAGAAGGTATAATAACCAGTAAAGTAAAATGAAATGCAGCTGAAATATAGATAGTAGTAACCGCCATGGACATTTTAACTTAAAGTGGTGGCGACAAGAGAATTGGTTAATTATAATCTCTCTATGTTATCTGTCTCTCAGTGTGACCTGTCTAAATAGATCACCATATACTGAAATAATCCACTGTGACTTAATAAGGAGGTAATGAGCTTTCTGGTTTTATTCCTCCCTCCATCACTAACATTCAGTGTGGGATTTGTTGTTTTTAGTGTCTTAGTGCTTACCTAAAAAACGAGTTTGATAATGGTTTTCTGCTTCTTACTAATATGTATGATGATGTGATTAAATGACATATAACTTTACGGCATCTGTTATTCAATCAACAAATAATTATATAAATTTATCCAGACTGCTCTCATGGAACTTACATTCTAGAGAGGAAAGACAGACAATAAACAAGGAAACAGAGAAGGAAATTGTATACACTGATGTGTGCATAGCATGTGCACACACGCTGAGTGTGTGTTGCTATTTTAGATGGGGTAGTCCAGGGAATATCTTTCTGAAGACGTGCATTTAAGCTAAGACATGAAAGTGGAAAAGGAGCCAGACGTGGGTAGTCTGGGAGCGGAGCAGTCCCTGCAGAGAAAAGAGCCCGTGCAAAGATCCTGAGGTTGAAGGTAGGCAGGGGGTTCAGATTAAGTAGGCTAGTAGGGATTTTCAGCTGGGGGTGATACAACCCTCATTCCCCTGCCTAGACGGTGTTTGATGTGCAGTTGGTGATCCGGATGCAAAATATGGAGTTGAGGTCCGAGCACTGTTGGCTTTTAGTGGGCAGGACCAGGGATGCTAAACATCTTCACTGCTTTGGGTGGACGCATATGAGAAGATGTGCCCTGCTCATACTGTCCTGCAGATATTGTCTCTGTCAAGAAATCCTGAAGAATCTCTAAGGCCAGGGAAAGAAGTCTGAATTTTATCCTAAGCACAGTGAGAAGTTACCGGGGAGTTGTAAGCTTTAAAGATGATCTTTGAAAGATCATTTTGGCTAGGGAGTGGAGTGTGAACTGTAAAGGGACAAGTGTGAATGCAGGGAAATTCAACAGGCAGCTCTTCCAGTGACCCAGAGTAGAGATGGGGGGTGGCCTGGGGATGGGGAGTAATGGTGAAGGTTTTGAGAAGTATTTCTACCGTCAAGAAGGAGACTGCTACATAAATATAAAATGCTATTTCCCATAGCATCCCTATGTTATCTTTTTTTTTCTTTAAAGATTTTACCATTTCGGAATCCGCTGGTTTCCTCTATCGTCATTTAAGAGAATCTTTGTGCCACCAAATTATAGACTTTACTCTGTCAAATGCAAGTCCTTATCCTCTTGCTCTTTAACCTCGCAGATCCGTGTGCGTTTCAAGTTGTTCACAGCTCAGGAAGGTAATCTATTTGATTTGGGCTTGTAAAAAGAGATAAAAATTACATGTGCTCCTTGAATAACAATATGTGATTTCTCTCTCTGAAGGGTCAGTAGGAATTAGCCTACATACATCATTTTACAAAACTAGTGCCTAATCACATGAATAACAGGGACCAAGTCTACATTTTTTTTCGGCTGAAAAAGTCACAGTAAGTGAACATCGAAATCTCTTGGAGAGACTGCAGGCATTTCACTCGGGCACTAAAGCCTTGCAAATGGTTTTCAGGTGCATCAGCTGCTCCCCGACAAAGGCAATTCAGTTTCCAGGATCTTAGAGAATCCCCCTCACTGCACTCTTCTCTCTGCTCCTAGCCATCTCTTCTTACTGTACCCCCGCTGCGAGTGGCCCCCAGACTGCCCTCGGAGTGTCCTTGCAAATACAGAGACCCGTAAAGCAACAACATGGGAATCCATTAGTTCACCTGCAGAAGAACCCACTTCTGAAATATCTGGAGGGAGAAGCATCCTGGTCCCCAGGCTGAACTGAAGAGGGTGGCAGGAGAGAGAGGAGACAGCTGACTTCAGGTTATCCCCACACCGGCAAATGGTTCCCCCGAGTCCTGAAGTCAGCAGGTGGGTCTTCCCACCAGAGTCTTGTGTCCCCAGAGCAGGGCGGATAGTCACCAAAGAAACACTGGGGACTGGATGCGGGCAGGCAGAACAACGCACCGCAGCCTCCAGCAGAGCTGGTGGAGCAGGTACTCACTGACCGCATCCTGCCTTCTGATTTTGAGGTGAAACTGAAGAAGAGAAACAGAAAGTGGACAGGACCATCCCCCACCCCAAGCAAATTAAATTATGTGAACCCACCACCCAGTCTGTGTAAGCTAAGCTCTCAGAAATTAAAAAAAGCAAGGAGTCTTGCTTAACTGTAAAAAAAAAAGGAAGAAGAAGGTCTACATACAGGTGTGGTCTTGCAAGAGGTGGGCCACTTCTCTGCCGACTGCAAAAGGCGGAAACCAGGACCATGTATTGGAAGGGAAAGAGCAAATGTTTTGCGTTAACAAATCCTGTCCCAGCTACTAACTAGCCATGTGAATTTGGACAAGGCCACTTTCTTAGGCTTCCGAAATAGAGTTGATCAAGAGTCCTCTCAGACTCTGATGTGTTCTGAGGCTGTAATTTAGAATTCAGCTCAAGATCATGGCTCCCCTAAAGCCTCTTGCAAAACAAACCATCCGCTTCCCCCAACTCCTATTTCTCTCTCACTCTGAGTTAATCCCTTTCTCCATGCCGCCCCCACTAGCTGCTCCTGTCAGCACACCTGGAACACTACAGCTTTTCTTTCTTTCTTTGCATAGCTCGCTCCCTCCACTTGCTCTTCAGCCCCCAGGAAGGGAAGTACCAATGTCAGGTTTTGTCTTGGAATCTCCAGGGGTTAGCACTATACTTACTAGATGTTCAATAAATGTTCATTGTTGAATGAATGGATAGGGAAGATATAAAAACAGAGATGAATGGGCCAAACCAAGTTGAAGCTCAAGGGCCAGCTTTTGCTAAAGGCCATATATTCTGCCCATAAGACCCTGGATTTCTTAGAATTAAAAATAGAGAGAAAAGGGAATTTTAGATATTGTAGCAATAATTTTCAGACATCACAGTATCTAATACCCTATGTCTCCACTGAGATACACCGATTTTACAGGATTTTAGAAATACTAGAGTTTTACCTAGACTTTATGGAATGTCTTATATTTGTAAAAAGCTGGTATGAAATTGCTGAGTAGAAATTTCCAGATCCCTTACTTTATGACTTCATGCCTCTTGTTCTCAGAAGAAAAAAAAAAAAGCAAATCAGAAAGTTTAAAACTGCCTGCATCTTGTCTTCATAAGCTTTGATCCTTTCACTTATTTAAACTTCGTAACCATCCTGGCCTCATAATTAGAATTGCTAAAGAACACAGGGAGGCCATCTGGGAATAACCCCCCTGGCCTGTCTGGCCAAGTCACCAAAAATGGTCAAACCTTGCTGGTGTGGTGCTGGGAAGAGGGGAGGGGGCTGAGACTGCCAGCAGAGGTGGCCGGCAGTGTGACAAACCCAGGCTGGTCCAGTTCCAGGAGTTTGGATTTGAGGGGACTGAGATCTGGTGCAGTACCAGAACTTCTGGGCGGTGTCCAAGTATCTGATAAACTTTAGCCTAAACAGGGAGGATCACGCACAAGTGATTCCAACCTCAGGAAAGGGGTCAAAAGGAAAAGGGAAACGCAGCTGATTGTGCCTCTTCCTTGCACCGGGCCCCCTGCCGAACAGATGCTTCCGCAGGGCTGAGGCTGGAAGACACTGCCCCGCACGCCACAGTGTGGAATGGCCAACGGTGTCCCCGAGGGGTGCTGAATGACGGGTTCTTCCAGAATACCGTGCAGGAGACAAGAGTAATGGACACCCAGCTTCAGCGTGGGGGCGTGCTGTGTGCGGTTCAGCCATCCATTGTCGGCAACTGGGGTGGCCAGTGTCGTGAACTCAATTATTTTTAGTTTTCTGGTCCACTGTGTAAAGAAATGAGCCCTTTTGGCCCTTGTTAGTGTTGCCCTGGGAGCAGAGGAAGAGACCACCTCGAGACCGTGACACAGCTAGAGCTTTAATGACAACTATCAAGCCTTATTCAAACCAAAAAGAGCAGGGTTTTGGTAAGTTCCATGAGGGGAAGGCCCTGAGTGGGGGGAGAGCTGCTGATCACAGGGCTGCCGGGGGAGTTATGCCGGGAAACGTAACATACATTACACCTCTGTGACTGTTGCTAGGGCGTGCGCTTGGTGACATGAGGGGACTAGCACCAGTTTAAGTGCCCCCCACAGGCCTCTTGGCCAAACAACCTGGATGCTGACGCAGCGGTACCACGGAGTAGCTTTGCCCAACCATGCCTTTAGAGGAAAACCGTTAAGGAGAGGCAGGAGGTTAAGCTAAACTTCAGGATAATGTTGGGGAGTGGAAAGGAGAGACAGAGGGTGAAGTGTGGTTAGGATGGGACATGCCGAGGGCTTCAAAGGTACCAGGATAATCTGACTTAGAACGGAGAGGCGGGGGGTGCTGGGGTTCATTTGATCATTGTTCTTTACACTGTGCATGTATGTTTCCTGCCCTGCTGTGCATGTATGATATATTTTCTCTCTTTATTTTTAATTCAAGTATAGTTGACCCACAATGTTGTGTTAGTTTCTGGTGAGCAGCATTGTGATTCAGTTATATATTTAGACATATTCTTTTTCATTATAGGTTATTACGGGATATTGCGTGTAGTTCCCTGTGCTATCCAGCAGGTCCTTGTTGTTTACTTATATTGTGAATAGTAGTCTGTATCTCCTAATCCCAAACTCCTAATTTATCCCTCCCCTCCGACCTATTTTAAAATAAAAAGAAATTAAACTCCCTCCCCCAAAAATAAAGACCTATGGTCTGACTGAAAGGAACTGACCAAGAACTAAAAAATGTTGCCAAAATAAAGTCCCTAAGACCTTAGGTCTTAAAACATTAACCATTTAAAACATTAACCATAGAACCAACGTACCTCTCTCTCTCCCTCCCTCCCTCCCTTTCCGCCCACCCTTCTCCCCCTCTGGTAAAATGTTTGCTGACTGGAAAAAATTCTGTAGGAGTGAGAAGCATTAAAACTTATCTATGAATTACATTTGAGAGAAAATATTCTTTCCCCTCCCTTCCCATCCTGCTCACCAGGGAGGGACTGATTCAGCACACTTTCTTTTCCAAAGTTGAAAGGTCACAAATAATGCCCGCTCTCTGGAAGCTGGTGTTCTAAACAAGGTAGCCGTTGAGCAGAAAGAAGCCTGCTTAACGTCAGAGTGTGCTCAGCGGGGCTGACGTACAGTCCAGTGCCAGGCGAGCGCCTCGGCCTGCCCTCAGCAGCCTTTCCCTGTGTCCGTCCCAGGTTCTGCATTATGCTCTGCGCGCCAGCTCAATATTTCTTATTTTGTTTTGTTCTTTACATGCCTCAAATAGCTCATTTTTTTTTCCCTGAGCTCTGGCTTAGCCAAGTTCCCTATATTTGGTTCCTTTGATCTTTCCGTTAAAATCAATCTCTTCCTCTAATTATTTTCTGTTCCACTCCTTTGAACCCCTTCCAGTTGCCGCTATTTCTCAAGAAGCCAGGTGTTTAATAAAGAAATTGGATGAGGTTCAGGCAGAATCTAGGTAGATGCAGCTGCCTGCCCCCAGGTCACTTGTTGACTCCTCTTTAAGCGGCAGAGGTGGTTTACTGAAGGCACGTGACATTCCAGAGACATTCCAGGGCCCTGCACGAGGCAGGCGCTCGGTAAGTCATTACCACATGAAGGAGTTAATTGGGATCTTTTAAATGGGCGAGTTTATATTCCAATTTACACTCAATCTGCCTCCCCATCCCACCCTCGGCCCAGGTCTCTTTCTGCTCTCAGGTTTTTCTTTCCAGCCTAATCATTATTTCTTTGACACTTTAGTTTGCACATTTTTAAATTTAATTTCCTTCTGTTTCCTCATCTGTTTAACCTCATTAGTTTAGTTCATGTCATAGGATTTTGATAGTAACTTCACCAGCTTAGTGTTATTTATAAGTTATTCTATTTTACCCCTTTCTCTAAATAAGTGATAATCACATTCATATTGTCTGATTTTTAATTTCTCTTTATGAGAGAGAAGACTTTGCTTCTGTGCTTGTTCATTTTCATTGTTTTTCTAGCCACAGTGCAAGGGTCCACATATCCTCTGATTCTGACACAGACTGGGGTTTAGAATAAAGACCCTTATCTTAAAATGACAGGATGTCTGCGATTTGCTTCAGAATCATGTAATAGGAGGATTACAGGTGAAATAAGATTGCTGTAGGTCGACTGTTGCCAGAGCTGGTTGATGGGTTCGTGGGGTTCACTGTACTGCTCGATTATGTGAATGTTTGAAGGGTTCACACAATAAAAAGTTTTTTTAAATATATAGATGTACAAATAAGAATTGATCCATGGATTCCCTTAGATGTAGAGAGGGAATGCCTCCGTCATTCTCCAGCTATCCCTGTCATCGTCACCTCCTGGAGGGAGGTTCGGCGCTTCCTGAACATCCACTGTGAAGTTCAGCTCGTGCTACTTCTCTTCCTTTCTTTCCAGACTCTCGTTCTCACCTGGGACACCCCATCGTGCTGGTGTGTGGCGCACGCGACGCCTCGCGTGCGCAAGGCTGATTGTCTGCACGTGCATGCTCTTTCAGCAGCCCGCTATCCTATCCCTTGATTATATGTTAAATCGTTTTTTTTAAGTGACGCAGATCTCTATCTGCTGACTGTCTAGCACTCTGGCTAAGGCCTTTGGGTTGTTTTGATAAAGAATTTACTTTTTATCAACATCCGTCCACACAGAAAACACGTGTATATTCCAGCCAGTTCTGGCTTAAAACCCTTCATGTCTCTCTGTCGACTTCGAGTTCAAATTCAGTTTCAGTATCCCTCACATCCAGCTCTTGCTTTCCTACCATTTCCAGCGTCTTTCTCTACTGTCCTGCAATACTTACTCTCTATTCCAGTTATCCTAACTTCTCTCATTTGTGGGTAACATCCTGCTTTCTTACACCTCTAAACTTTGACCATACTGTTCGGGCTGTCCTTGTGTCATTCGGCCTCTGGAGGACTTCTGTTTATACCTCAAGACTTAATGCAAGCATCACTCCTCTTGAAAGGCTTCCCTGAGCTGTTCACAATGCCCTCTCCAATATTTTCTTCCACTGCATTCTTTGACTACACCCCCACCCCGACTACTTTGAAACCCAACTGTAATCACTGAGATTTTTTATTTCCTTTCTAGACTGTGAGTTCTTTGACCTCTTCCAACTTCTTCTCTCTAGAACCCAACCCAGTGCCTGGCACATAGTAGGTATTTCAATGAATGAGTAACTGAATGAATAGAGGAATGGAAACCTGAATGCTGCTGTCTCCTTAAGGTAGCACCTCCCCACCCAAGGGCCTTCTCTAGAGGTCTGGGTCAATGCTTTGGTCCTGGGCAGCCCCTCCAGGCTTTCCCTCCTAACTGCCTTCCCCAACCCACCTGACCTACCTGGCTCTAGCTGTAACTCGATTGACCCTGTCTCTGCTGAGTCCTTCCTATTTGGTGCTCCACCCAGAAGAATGTTGCCTAAAGTGTGATACACAGTAATTTTTAGGTGATACTCAGACAAGTGTCTTTCAACAGTCTTGTATTTCCATTCATATATATTTGGGAGGAGGGGGGATTGGGGGCATAAAATCTGTAATTTCACAGAGAATAATGCTTAGGATGAGACAAATGTCATCGTGCCCTGGTAATCAGCCTTACCTAGACCTCATAAATCAGGCGTGAGGTGTTTGAGCATAATCATAAATGTTCCAAGTCCTCAATAACTGAACCCCAGGCCATGCCAGTTAGAAGCACAGGCAGCCAGGAATCACACCAATAGGAAAGGACTCCCATCCCCTGAATTCTACAGGCACCTCTGTTTTATTCAGCTATATGTTGAAATATTACATCCTGAAGTTGCTGAGTATGTATGTATACACTTAAATATAACAGATAAAATAGTTAAATAACATACCTTATAAAAAATGTTTTGTAACAGGTAAAATAGCTTTTGAGCTGGCCAACCACGTCCTCATGGGAGTTCCGATTTTTAGTGGGTTAATACAGAAACTGACAGATCTGTTTCACTAGTGTGGGTCCTCACCTTTGTCTGAAACTACCAGTTAGGACTTCTAGATATTTTGATCCAAAGGGCCCATTATCATCAATAAGAAGCTTATATTCAGCCATATATTTTATAAGTCGATTTGAGGTATTCTTTTTTTATTTGGCATTTTTACTTTTCATTTTTAAAAGTTTAGCAGCATTGTTTTTAATACAATTTACTATATTTCATCAAACCTAATGTACCATTGACATGTAAAGCACCTCATTATTTCATGTGCTACTAAGAACAACAGAGATGTTGCCAATTATAACAAGCTGCCATTTTCTAAGATACATCCCAATTTCAGAGGCATTAAAAATTATTTTTGGAACTGATGAAACGTAGTATATGTACACTTCACTTCTATTTTAGCAGATAATACTTACATTCCATTTATCAGAGTGATATAAAATTTCCTCTTTGAATGAATTTAATTTAAAAACAAGTTGATTCAAAGAAAAATGCTATGTAAATAGGAGTAGAGGCGGAATATCGTATGGCAAAATCCTGGAGGTGGTAGCCAAGTGATTGTGACTTGCTCCAACAGCCTAGGACCAGATCCTGCCCCTTGGGCCCACCTGTCATCTCAGGCCAACCCCGCCACCCTCCAGCACTATGCCCAGATCCTACCTGAGGGAGAGCCTGGCTCTTCCACTGAGCACGGGGGAGGGATTTGAGCCATACACCTATGCTCAGGCTGCGGAATGTGGCTGTAATTCACTGAAGTTACTTTAAGAGAGTGAAAAGAGACTCCTAGGAAATAGACTTACCATAGGTATTGGAATCACACGGACTTACTTCTCTTTAAATAACAGCATACTCAGGGGTGTCTGGTTTTTGTTTTTGTTTTGGTTTTAACCCAAGAAGTAAGAAAGGAGGGGAAAAGAGGCTTTTAGTCTCTGTTGCTGGGCAATTTATATCCTGATCATGGCTATCTAAACACTAAACACTCAGTTTCACTGATTATCAAACCAAAGAATGGTCCACTTTGATTTTTCATAATAGATTTATTGTTGAAATAAATAGTTGAAAATAACTATGAATAACTTGAAGCAAAATGTATTTCATTGAGAAAGTAGGGAAGGAGCTGATTTCCTTCTTCCAGAAGAGGGAAAGTGAAGAGGGAGGAGGGAAAAATGGTTCGGTCTCCCCTGGGGAGGCTCCATGCTTTTGTGCTCCCTCTCCCCGGCGGTTGCAGGGGCTCTGTGTTCATCATGCTTCCAGCTCCCGCTTCTGCACCTGACCCAGCCCTTGGACTGCTAGGCTCTGTGCACACTTCCCCCACAGCCAGGCACAGAACCCGCTGATTTACTCGGAGCTTATTCTTGAAGGTTACTGCGAGTCACTGACCAGATGCAACAGAGCACAAGGTCACAGTTACATGGCTCCACTCCTTGACTGCTTTTGCAAACATGATTTTAAAGATTTTAATGTAGGTGTAATTGAGAAGATAAATTGAACATGTATGCATATCTTAATTAAGGTATCCTTCAGAGTCAGCAAATAACCACATCGTATTAAGCATCAATGAACCTGTTACAGTATAATAAAATGGAAAATTCTTATAATAAAAGATTATTTATAGGCCTTAGTTATTTGTATAATTTTAAAAACATAATCAGTAACAATTAGCAAAATTGATAATATTGGAGAGGCAGCTGTTTCCACTCACAAACAATACTAGCAATAATTCTATATAGTAATGTCAATTGAAAGCTAAACCTCTTCCAGGCTCTTTGTTTACCCATGTGGGTGTTTTTGTTTTTTGGATCATTGCTGCATATTTTATAAGAACTATTTCCTGGTATTCATAAAAGTTACTGACATCATACATTCTGAATTTATTCATGGATTAGAATAAAATTATAAGGATAACCAGTCCTGTATCCTCTCTCCAAGCAGATGCAGTGATCAGAAAGCCAAATGTACTTAGGAAGTAGAATCACTGGGACTTGGTGTATTAAGTCAGATTCCCTAGAAGCAGAGCCTGAGACAGGGATTTGGATGCAGGTGGCTTATTAAGGATAAGCCTATAAGGAAGTGAGGGAAGCAGGGATGGGGCTGGGGAAATGCCAAGTAGGATGTGGCTCAGATGGCCTGATGAAGGCGGAGGGATAAGTTGCGCTGTAGAGGATAGCTGTGAGCCTTCATAGCCAATACTCACAGCAGCGGGGTGCGTAGGGAGGGTTGTGTAGTGGCCAGAACCAGGGATCTGCATGGAGCACTGTCAGCACTAAGGACATCAACTGGTGACTGGAGGCGAGACACAGAGGGAGGGACAAAGGTGGCTCCCAGGTTTGTGGCAGGAACAAGTGAAGAGATTCTTGTATAGAACTGCAACACTCCCCTCATAGTACCAAAAATCTAAGATTACAGAAGAATTATGGCCAGATTCTTCATTTTACAAGTAAATAAAAATTTCCTTTAGCTTTTATTTTCTAGGTCAAAGTACCAATTTCATAGGATCAGTTTTCCATTCAAATATATATTAACTTTTTTTTTAAGTTTTCTTTTTTAGACCTCTTCCATTTATTCTGCTTCCTAATGAGAAATAAACCCAAACTGGTTCTAGGACTCTAATAATTGAAGATTCACCTAGCTTCAATCCCAATATTATGTTAGCTTTTATGGAAAAAGTAGTCATGGGCTTTTCTTATGTATTCATCCTTTACTACAGAAGTCATCAAACTGGGGTCTGTGGGCCAAATCCAGCCTGCAACATGGTTTTGTATGCCCTGAGAACTAAGAGCGTTTTTAAAGGTTTCCTTAGGGGAAAAAAAAAATAGGTAACATGTCTACATGACTCACAAAGTTGAAAACATTTACTATTTAGCCGTTTACAGGAAAAATTTGCTGTCCCCTACTTCTGTTTATTATGACCTCAAACTTTTTTTCAAAAGTGTGCTGGCTCAATCTATATTTTGAAATAAAATTTGATATTCAAAAACTTTAATAGGTGATTTAATGGAACCATAAAAATTACTGGTTTTATAAAAGGATTCATCACACAGTTTATATAAATTCTCTCTCACCTGAACAATGATTTTAATGGTATTCTTTAACAAATTCAGAATCATTCATTTTAAGGAAAACAAATATCTGTAATTTGTTCTCTGCTTTGTAAAAATACTACCATCTACTTTGTGACAACTGTAAAGAAACTGAAAAATAAAAATAGATACAAAGGTAAAAAAAAAATCACCTGCGATCTTGCCATCCCTAGTTAACCACTCTTAACATTTGGCTACATCTTTTTCGAGGTGTATAACCATTTACTTTTTTAAAATGTGGATCACATTGTGTGTATAACAGTATGCCCTCTTTTATTCATTTAATGTTATAATTTTCAAAAGCATCTGATTTGACTGCATTTATTCCACAGAATGAATATGTCACAATTTACTTAAACATCTTCCCATTTCTTGACATTTAGGATGGAGCTAATTTTTCACTATTGTAAATGCCACAGTGAGCCTCTTTATGCATAAATCTAGATCCTCATTTCTGTGTCCTTAGGCTACATTTTTTAAAGAGTAACTATTGTCTCTCCTCCTATTCTGTTCCTTGTCTTCCTTACAAACACACTCTTCTTCTCCTCCATCTGTAAACAACGGAGTTCCTCGGGGCTAGATACCTGGCCTTCTCTTCTCACTCTCTATATTTGTCTCCAGATGATGTCACCTATACCCAAGCTTTCAAATACCATCTCTATGCTGTGACTCCCATAGACTTACATCACCAGCCCCAGATCATTTTTCTAAGCTCCAGACCTACATACCCAAACAATTTCTAGTCATCTCCACTTATGTGTCTCATACCATTTCAAACAGAAAATGCCCAAAAAGGACTCAATATTTTCCATCTTTCTGCTCCCATGCCAAAACTCCCTCCTCCTAATTGCCCATTTCAGTAAAGAGACATCACCTTTCCACTAAATTCCCTATGATAACAACCTGGAAACCATCAGTGACATCTCTCTCTCCCTCCCCACCCCCATCTATTCAGTCACCAGGTCCTGCTGATTCTACCATCTTAATGTATCTTTAATATTTCCGTTTCACTCCATCTCCCCAACTCTCATCCAAGCCATATTCATCTCTTTCCTGGACTACTATATTTGCTACCTAACTGGTCTCTCTATAGCCTGCTCTGTCCTCTCCCCATGCAGTTCCCCACCGTGGAGAAAGTTTCTAAAATGTCAGTCTGCTTTCACAGCCCTTAAAGTGGCTGTTAAGATGAGGATCTTAAATGGCAACCTCTGCCCCCCCCCTTCCACCTTCATTTTGCTGCCACTTTTCCTGGACTCTTTTGCTCCAACCTAGTGGTTTTCTTTCAGTAACTCACTTGTGCTGAGCTGCTTTCAGCCTCAAAACCTTTGTTCCCAATGTTCCCTCTGCCTGTAACACCCTTCCCTCCCTCTTCAGCTGACCAACCCATTTCCTGAACCTCCCGGGACACACATGCTACCTCCAGGCTCTCTCAGCATCATATCTGTCTACCTTTGGGGTACTTACTACAAACTGTAATCTAAATTGTCACATATTTCTTTCCTCCATGATGTCTTTTTCTCCACTACAGTGAAGTTCCATTTGGGGGGCAAGTTGTATTTGACTCTTTCACCTCTCTACCTCCCATCGCCTGGCATGTAACAGGTCTCAGTAAATGTTTGTTCAATTAACAGGCCATGGAGTATAAACTTTGGAATGATATTTAAAACATAATATCACATAGTATTTCAGAAAGTTTGTATCAACCAATTTATAAGCCCACCAAAAGGACATGAGCGTTCCTTCCATCACATCCATTCTGACATTGAGCATTGTAGTTCTAAATAATTTTAAAATACTTTTACAGGCAAAATATTACCTCATTACTGTTGAAATTGCATTTCTTTGATTACTAGTAAAGTTGAACACTTTTAACAAACTGATAGCCTCTCATATATTTTCTGTGTTTTTTAATTAAATTCATGACACAATGCTTTTTATTGAACCATTTTGTTGCGATATTTTGGAAATTTATTTTAATTACTAAAGACCTATAAAACAATGCCACCAAATCTGCTCAACTTCATCTGAAGGTTTGGACAGATCTGGGTGATGCTGCTCCACAGGTTCAGTCACTGCTGAGTCCCTTTCCGTGGGATGATCATATACTTTATTATGGAAACTGGGACACTTTTGAGAATGAAGGAGGGCACCATTAATAATTATGGCAGGACAACAGGTATAAAGCAGGACCAGCTTGTACCAGCCAAGTTGTATGGTCTCCCTAACTCATTTCCATACAGACTTCAACTCCAGGGATATAGAGCTCAGAGCAGAGGCCCAAGTGGTAATTCAGGGGTAAACTGAGGGTAAACCTGCTTTTTGTTCTGAATTTTAATATGGATGGCTTTGTGCATGCTGTTTAGTGACTCAGTGGCTCACCCTGTTCCTTTCTGTTGCCCCTGCTGCCAGCTTCACTCATTTACCTCACTTGCCTGAGGCTTGGAGCCATCTGACAACGTCATACAACTCCATGATGAGACCAGTGGTCCAAAGATCTCCAGGGACCGCCTTGCCCATAAATGCAAACCTGGTCAGAGGCAGAGCCAAGTCTCTTGGAAGAGTTATCTCCCATCCCACCATGCTGCTTCTTCACTTTTTTTTTTTTTTTTAATGGAGGTGCTGGAGATTGAACCCAGGACCTGGTACATACTAGGCATGCGCTCTACCACCGAGCTATACCCGCCCCCTCTCCTTCTTCACTTTCAAATGTATTCCTCCTGCTCACATTGCATTGGCAAATGCCAGCAGCTATCTTCTAATTTTATAGTGCTTCCAAAGTTATGCCAAGAAGTGACCAGAACACATCAAAGTCCAAGGCACGCAATTTCTGAGGCACTTGATCCTGTGTTGAGGAATGTGCATGTGGGCTTCAGTGCCCATCACTTGTGATGCTTCCCTGAGCTCATGCAGTGTGTCTGCAAACGTCCCCAGCTTTTCCTAAACATCCTTTTATGTACTTTATGCCCTTCAATAGAGCTCAAAAAATAAATTGAGAGTTGCTTACAGATTGCACTTTCAAGAATTGCTAAGCACTTAAGGAAAGCAGAACCTGATGACAGAAAACTTCTGGAAAAAGACCGGAGAGTTTAGACATGTTGAATTTGTGTCAGGGCCATCCAATCTGAGGTATGACTTGATTAGGAGAAGAAGAGCAGCTCTCCTCTTCCAATCTTGTCAGCAGAGAACAAATTTCCTACCAGGGGAATTCCCAGTAGCACCCAGTTTACCGTTTTCCACTGAGCAACTACAGGGGGCGTCATTTACATTGCCACCTATGCTAAGGGTGCCAAATGGTCCCTCCCGGCAGGGACCTGTGGTGCAGGTCACAGGCCTCCTGGCACTGTTCAGGGCACGGTCTGTGCGGCCGTATGCTGAGGTCCTGACACCCTCCATGTGGCTTTTCTCCGATAAAGACGCTGCCCCTTTGCTGCCCTTCGAGCGCACCAGTGCCCACAGACTTCAGGGTAATCTTCACTTCAAACATGCATTCACCTAGTTTCCCTAAGTGCTGTAGTATTTGTCAAGCCAAGTGTCCTGGTTTCAGGTTTAGAAAATAGGTCATTGGAGCTCTCTGTTAAGGGCTGAGTTTTGCCTAGATTTTGCCATTTCATTTTTATTGAGGAAAACGTAGGAAATAAATGCAGTCTCATGGTTTGCTAGAGATTCAAAACATTTCAGATGCTAATTTTTTAAAGAGGCCTTTTCACTAAAGTACAGCTCTATAAATGAAAGAAAGAAAAAAACTATTTTAGGACATATAAAATCCATCTCCAAGGTACCTACACAGACAGACTAATCAGTTAAGATCAACCCATTGGCTCCACAGAAATATAGAAAAAATACCATGCATTCAACCTGCCTAATGGAGACAGACCTTGGTTTTAAATTAGGGGAGGAACAAACTTTGTATCTCACAAGAAGGAAAGTGATAAAATGATTCACACATTTCCGAAGGGTCTTTAAGCTAGAAGCAGCCTTTGAATTCATTCACTTACCCATTCATTTAATTTGTTCTTAATATTTTCTTAACACCATGATCATGCAGTCCAGCCCCCTTCATGAGGAAACTGAGGTCACAAAGGTGGTTAGAGACAGGGCTGGAAACGAAGCCCAGATGTTCTATGTCCAGGACACTTCGCCCCGCAGTGCTGTTAAATATTCCCTTGTAGTTACACTCAGGTGATGAAACAGGAGAGCATCTGTGGACCGCATGTGACTCGCATGTAATTCACGTAATAAAGATGAAATACAAACCCCTTTGCCAGCCATTTCTTTATTACTCTAAATGCCACAACTTAGAGAAGGTTCAGCGTTAGGGCTAATAACTTCAGAATTGGTTTGGGAGTTTTGCAAATAAATCTTTTCCCCACCAATTCATACTCCTTACGATTTAAATATTTCAATCCTGTCTTTTCTCAAATGTTGCCTTTACAGATTAAAATCCTATAAATAGCCCTGACCCTTAAGGAACATGATCTCATCCCTCCGCTTTGAGTATTATTCAGTTTCCTATCCATGTCAAAGTGAGTATCTCAATCTTAGGGTGGCTACCTTCTTAAAGGATTTGGTTTTGGGGAGTGGGAGGGGGAATTTAAGGCATGTAGTTAATAACAATGTGAAATTCATTTTCTGAGGTGTCTACACTCTTCCTTTAGACAATGAAATGCCCCAGCGAGCAGACTGTTGCTGACCTGGTTGACAGCTGAGGTGGCTGACTGGAGCACGTGTGAGCAGAGGGGAGCAGCTGCTCTTGCCAGCTGCCTTTTTCTCTGCATAGAAATAGGCACTGCCCAAGGAGCCTCTGCAGGGCAGGGGACGGAGAACTGCTGCTGCAGCGAGACCCTTTCTGACATGTTCGCTTGGTCAGAATCCATCCATATGCATCTAGACCAAGAGGTACTAAGCTCTTGGCTCAGTGACTAAGAGCAAGGATTCTGACGCCTAGCTACCTTGGTTCAAATCCTGGCTCTGCCACCTGGCTTTCCAGCTCTGGACATTAGGCAGCTTTCTTCACTTCCCCATCCTCAGCTTCTTCACCTATAGATAGAGATAATCGCTTCTTTATAGGGTTTTTGAGGATTAAACGAATTCAACGTTACTATTAATAATTGCAGCAACAAATATCAGTCAAGTTCTTATTCCATTCCAATTACTATGAACAAGATAGAAATGGCCCCTTCCTTCACGGAATTTAGAGTATTTTTTCACACTAGGAACTCTGACCTATTTAAGGGTTGTGATGTCAGTGGTGAAGTGTGAACACATTTTGTTTTAAATGAATTAGAATAGGATTTTACAAAATAAAGAGTTTTATGAAATTTTTTAATATTTTAAAAATATTGAAGCCTGGGTCTTGCTGTAAAATGGATTCTTGACTCTACTCAAGAAGATAAGCAGTTAAACAGCAACCTCGATACAGCATGTGTGATAAGCGAAGTGAGCATCATGGGAGCATAGGAAAGTCACCTGATCCTCTTCGCTCAAATACAGAGAATCAGGGAGGCCTACCAGGAGGAAGTGACATCGATGCTGAGACTTAAAGGACTGAGTAGAAATTAACCAAAAGAAGTTGGAGGAGGTTGGGCAGGAAGCAGTTCTTTTAAAGGCAGTGAGAAGCCATGGGAGGGGAAACGGGGGTTAATGAAGTCTGGAGAGACTTGCTTAGATTTGCATTGTAGAAAGGCACTCTGGCTGCTTGCAGAGATGGTAGGGAGACTTTAGTAATTTCAGGACACAGTGATCTAGACTAGGGTGGGGATAGTGGGAATTGAGAGGGACAGGACCCTGGAGATTGATTGGGGAAGGTGCTGGTCTGGGATGACACCCACCTGACTCACATGTCTGACATCTAATTTACAGAGGTTGCAGAGGACAAATCTAAGTCTGTAAGCCCCAAGCCCTTGACTTGGGGAACTGTTCCTGTAAACAGGAAGACAGGGCCTCTCAATCACTTTGCAAATCATCTCTCCATCCTGCTGGACATATCTGTAGACTGTTGCTGGCCAAGCAGTTGGCAGAGCTTCCTGTTCCAAAGTGGGATGGTTCTTGGCAGGAGATGGAAAGTTGGAAACAGAATGCAAACTGGGCTAGCCAGGCACCTTGCATGAAAAGAAAAGAAAAAAAGGAAACCTGGTACTTTCCCATCTGATCCAGAATATCTGGTCAGAAAATAATTTAAAAGGACAGATAATTCAAAGATGTTTCTATTTGGCTTTGAAATGCCATGCATTTTTGGCAATGGATTTACCTTGCCAAATGTTTTCCTAAGGCCTCATTTTGCATTCCCTGAACACAGACCATCTGGGCAGCAGGGGGCTGAGCCAGAGCCCAGGAGGGAGTCTGGGTGGGTGGCTGAAGAGGTCCTGATGTTTGAAAATTGGACGGACACTACAACTCTCCCATATCACCCCAGCTGATCCACACTTGTCTGTCTACCTGTGTCCTGCCACAGAGCAGGGAGCTTTTTCTGACCTGAGCCTTGCCAAGTCACTTGAAAAGCAGCTATCTAGTCCCCAGCACAGAATGCTGTCTACCCACATCTCTGAACACTCACAGGGCCATCTCCACTCCACAGGGGGGCAGCCATCTGACCCAGGGCTCTGCAGCAACCTCAAAATCAAACCATATTTGGAGCACGAGGCAGGCTGTTTACAGATGTTACCATAAAAGACATTTTAAGTTATAATCAGTCCTGTTTTACAGAAGAGCTGTTAAGAGGCCAGACTAGAAGGCCCCCTTTCCTGTTATTCATTAGATAGCTGCTTCCAGGCAAGTTAAAAGATTAGTTTATCTCCCCTGGCTCGGGTCTACCTAAGAGAGCAAAGAGTTGCAGTTCACTGAAATCACTTAAACAAAGGGTCTCTCCCAGTTAGGACCTAGAAGAAATGTCAGGGTGACAGCCACTCCCTACTAAAGAATTCCAAGCATTCCTCTGTTCCTCCATCTGGAGGGTGCCAAGCCAGGGTAGTGGCCTGGTCCAGGCTAGAATTTAGTGGGAATAATCAGTAACAGGCCCAAATTTGAAAGTTCAGGGAAACTGGTTTTCTCCAAAGTGCGGTACAATTAAGCACTGATTTTCTTTTTCTTTTTAAAAATTTTTTCAGCTTTATTGAGGTATAACTGACATCTAAGTTGTAAGATATTTAAAGTGTGCACCATGGTGATTTTATATTCTATATATAGAGAGAGATATATGTTGTGAAAGGAAACCCCCCTCCATCTAGTTAACACATCCATCACCTCACTCACATATTTATCTTTCTTTGCATGTGGGAGACCATTTAAGTTCTCAGTGCTGTTTTTCATAATCATGTCCTACTTCCCGGGGGTTGGGTAACAGCTCCTTCACAGGAAAGTCTTCATCCTTAAAAGGGGCTCTATATGACCCATATCCATTTTCCAGTAGTATCTTCCACTTCATGGAACCTTGTTCCTAAAGAGGATGAGCTGCCAAACTAGGGCAGTCGCTGTGTTTTGAAAAAGCCAGCATTAGTTTCTTCAACTCAGTTTCCTGAAAATTTTAAGGAAGCCAAGCCAGCGCCTGTGACAGGAGCACGTGACCCGACACCCACCTTTTCCCCTCCTTTAATGTCCTCTTGATTGGAGGTGGCCAAAGGGGGCTTTGGAAGCCCGCCCAAACCTTGAGAACAGATTCCGCACCTCCATGCCAGAAAGCAGTCCCATCTCATACTTCCTCCTCCATTCCTCATACACACACCTCTCACAGGTCATCCTCAGCGTGCAGCCGGGAGGGGAAAGAAAACGTGAGCTAAAGCAACAGGTTCCACCCACAGCCTGAACTTGTAAGGGCAGACGGCCAGGCCAGGCGACTGGAGCTGGGCGGTGGAGGGAGAGGAAGCGGCCAAGAGGAAGGTGGAAGGGAAATGATGGTGCATGACCACCCAGCACACGTCATCCGGGCTCCCAAATGGGCTTGTGTATGTGCGCGTGGGGGTGGGGGGAGGTCCTTCAAGGGGTCACTCGGGGACTTCCGCGTGGGTTGGGAGAAACCGGGCCTGCGCTTGGGACCGCCGGGAGGTTTGGGGTGGAGGGTAATGAGCCCCTCAGAGAGGGCTTGAGGCGCGCCCAGGATATATGAGTGTGTCTGAGAGGTTAAATTCACCACCCTCCCCAGGGCGCCGCCCCTGCTAAGTGGCCGGGTCTGCGCCCCTAGAGCCCCGAGTCCCCTGCCCTCGGGCCTTTTCCCAGCCTCTCCAACCCCATCCCCGCCCGGTCTCCCGCCCCAGTCTGCTGCCGAGAAAGCCGGGAGAGCGGACTGCGCCGCGCCCGGCAGCCTCTGGGCATGCTCGGTGGCGGGACCGGCTCCGTGCCGGGAGGGCGCGTCCTCCCTCCCCCAGGGCGGCGGCGGCGCCCGCAGCGACTGCCGCCGGGCCCGGACCCGGCACACCTTTAGGGGCGGCGGGGGCCACCCTGCCCGGCGGGAGCCGAGAACGCCCCCCACCCCGAGCCTTCCGGCGAGCCGAGGAGGGGCCGGCCCGGCAGGCGCGGAGGCGGGAGTGAGACCTCTGAGCTGCCTGCGGTTCCTTAGAAAGTAAAGCTCAGCTCGCGCGAGGAGCCGGGCTCCCCGCCGCCGGCGGGGGCGGGGCGGGGCCGGGTGGGGGTGGTCTCGGCGCCCCGCGCGAGGTGCGAATTTAGTAGCCGCCCACCCTCTTCTCGGTCCCCGCCCCCAAGGAATTATAATTCTCTGGGAAAGTGTCTGGTTCTCGGAGAATCCCTGGGGCGGGGTGCAGGGGCGCGCCCGGCGCAAAATGGTTAAAACAAAGTCCATGCGCGCCCTGAGGTCCCTCTTATGGAAAGTGTGCGCGCCGGTGGCTGGGCACCCCCTTTGCTGATTTGAGGGTTAGTTGCTCTGAGGAAGTCTGGTTGTGGCAGGGGAGGGAGTGGGATGAGAGAAGCCTCAGGCTGGTGCCGTCTTCCAACCCCCGGCCTCCTTGAGGGGCGCACCCCAGGCCGGGCGGGCGCAGGGCACTGGGCCGGGGCATTCGCGGCGGGCGGCAGGAGCAAGCTCGGCCCGGCGACTCACTCTCTTTGCCTCCTCCCCCCAGGATTACCGAGAGGATGGGATGGATCTAGGCAGTGACGCCGGCAGCAGCAGCAGCAGCCGCGCCAGTTCGCAGTCCAACTCCACCAAAGTGACCCCTTGCTCCGAGTGCAAATCCTCGTCGTCGCCGGGGGGCAGCCTGGACTTGGTGTCTGCCCTGGAGGACTATGAGGAGCCCTTCCCGGTCTACCAGAAGAAGGTGATTGATGAGTGGGCGCCGGAGGAGGACGGGGAGGAGGAAGAGGAGGAGGACGAGCGCGACGAGCGAGGGTACCGCGATGACCGCTGTCCGGCCCGAGAGCCGGGGGACGTGAGCGCCAGGACCCGAAGCGGCGGCGGCGGGGGCAGGGGCGCCACCACCGCCATGCCGCCCCCTGTGCCCAACGGCAACCTCCACCCGCACGACCCCCAGGACCTCAGGCACAATGGCAACGTGGTGGTGGCCGGCCGACCGAGCGGTTCTCGGGGTCTCCGCCGGGCGGTCCAGAAGCCCCAGCCGGCGGGGGGCCGGCGCGGCGGTCGGGGCCCGGCCGCTGGAGGCCTCTGCCTTCAGCCCACGGACAGCGGGACTTGCGTCCCAGAGGAGCCCCCAGTGCCCCCTATGGACTGGGAGGCGCTGGAGAAGCATCTGGCTGGACTGCAGTTCCGGGAGCAGGAGGTGCGGAACCAGGGCCAGACGAGGACCAACTCCACCTCCGTAAGTTGGCCGGGGTGCGTGCCCACGCGCGCACACACGTACACACCCCGCGCACCGCCCGCACGCGCCCTCCCCGCGCCCCCGCGCGCCTGCGGCCCCATTCATCCTGCCCCGAGGGTGGGGGTCGGGCCGGAGAGCCTGCCTTCTGCTCCCCTGGGGTACGGTTGCTCAGTCTCGGAGCTGTCTGGGTTTGCAGGATGGGCGGAGAGGAGGGAGGGGCAGCCAGAGGGCAGCGGAAAGTCAGGTTAGTGGAACCGGCGACTCATTTTAATGGAATTACTTATGGAGACGAGGTTGTGAGTCACTTGCCTGAAAATAAATGCGGGGAGATTTTGGCACTGAAGCCGGTGCCCTGCGGGTGATAATTCAAGTCGTAATAGTTGTGGCTTTGTCAACCGTGGTGGGTCTCACTTCGTTGCCACTGATGTCGCTCCCATATATAGGCTGTCCCTGCGCAAAAGCAAGCATTCGCCTGCCCACACCTCCGCACCGGCAGCGGCGTTTGTTCCCTCCCGCATTTAAGCGGGTGCTCCTGAATTTTAATGGCTTGACCGCCCTCCTCGGAGACTTTTTTCCTTTCTGAATCCCGACCCATTGTTGACCTGAGGGAACGGGGTGAATTGACCTGCTAGGATGAAGGAGTGGCTCTTTCCTCTGTCGCCTGACTCACTCCCTCTCCTGTGAATCCCTCCTTATTTTGATAAGGAGCCACTTGCAGTTCCTTACCGGAGGCTTCTGCCTCAGTTCAGGAAACCCACAGAGGGAAGGGTGCCAGAGTGGAAAAGAGAGCGGGAAGGAAAGGGGGCTACATCTGTAGTAAGAAGCTCTGGCTGGTTCACACTTGTCTCAACATGTTTTTAGCCCCTGAGAGGACAGCAAATAAATTAGTTCAAGAAAAGCATCAGGATTGTAGCCCCCCTGTTTATCACTGTTTTAAGATAAAACAACAGTTGTAGTTTGAAATCATTAATGATATTCCTAAATGGGGCTGAAGGGCACACAGTTTAAATGAGCTGCTTTCTGTGTGTGGCAGCTGTGTGGCAGTGTGGGAGAATGCTAGCTTGCAGGTGTAATTTTTCGGCTCCAGGGCCCTAGGGCTACTGGAAATTGGGTGCGTGCACTTCTGACTTCAGGGGTAAGGACAGTAACTGCGTTTCACAGAGAAATTGGCATGGTTTCTATCAGAGAGAGTCCTTGGCTGACAGAGCCCACTGGTTGGTGTCCCTTGAGAAACTACCTATGAAATTAACACACTCGTTTTAATCCCAGCTGTTTACTATGGCCACTAGCAGACTCGGAATCTTTCCATTACAGCCAATACTCTCTCCTGTACCTAGCAATTCAAAACAGCCTTTTCCCTCTTAGTGCTGAGAAAAATACCCGATTAGGCTCCCTGGACTTAAACAGTGACTTGAAAATCAACGAATTTCATTTACTACAGCCTGACATTTATACATTCCAGGAAAATGTAATGATTGGGTATCAAAGTTAGGGTTTAATGATGACAATGAGCCCCATTATTCAAAAGTTATTAAATGAAATGTTCTTGAGGACCCATGTGTTATGTGCGAAATTCGAGGTATGATTCTCAGCGCTGCAGTTACACATCTGTCCAGTTGGGCCTCAAATTATTGTGAGGGAGGTAGGGATACAGACTGACTCCTCTCTAGGAACTTACAATTTAATGGCTTACCTAACCGACCTGCCTCCCCCAACACACACACCCCTCTTCTTTCTTGTTACTGTGAGAACCGAATCTTTCCTTCCTGGGCAATTTTTGAAATCTGCGGTGTCTCCTCACCAGGTGAACCATTTGCACATGTGGGTTCCTCCCCACTCCTTCTCCAGTTCTCCCGAAAGTATCCCCTCTGGGCATTTCCATTGCAAGCCACAAAAATTTGGGTTCCATTGATTTAAAGCAAGTATGTGTGCAGAAAAAAATGGGAGGGGGAGGTGGCCTTTGAGGCTATTTAATATTGAATCTTTCCATATTTTGGTTTGTAGTCAAACAAAATTACTAGCAGATATTGATTTCAAATAGTGTTTTTCAAACTGTAAGTCCCCTGTGAAATCACTTTAACACTTTTTAAAAAATGAAATAAAAGAAAATGTACTACAGTACGTTGCAGGTAGTCACAGTAAGATTGGTTCTTTACGAAGTTTTGTTTCAGTTTTATGTAGATACTGGGTCACAGTTTAAGATTTATTTCTCTCTGTGGATCACTGTCATAAAAGTTTGGAAAGCACTGATTAAATCCTGTTTACTCCTGCCTGGAATAAGTGGGAAAATTTATAACCATGAGGACCTTGGTGGAATTGATGTAGAAGAGGAAGCCTGCCTTAAAGGAGTTGCTCAAATCACATAATATTTTTGCTCCTCCTTAAAGAGCTGTGTGTAAAACGTTTAAATGAAATTAGTATGTACTACTGGGAGGAGGCATATAAAATGAAAAACAGAGGTACATCTCTTTTACTTATGAGGAAAACCAAGTAAGCGATTCCCATCTAATGACTTGCCCACGCCGTTACCTCTGTGTGCAATCCGGTGGCTACTTCCTCCTCATCAGTCCAGACTGTACCCAACTCACCTGCTCAGAGATGCTGTCCCTGACCACCCTCCCTAATGTAGAGTAGGGTGCTCCACCCCCGAACCAGGCACTCCTCATATATTTTCTTAGTGCTTATCACTGCCTGACATTATCTTGTTCAGTTTGCCTTCATTTTTGGTCTCTCTAGAATCGAACTGGAGTGCAGGGGTCTTTCCTGCGTCTTTTAATTGCTGTAATTTAGTGCCTGAGATGGTGCCTGGGGAGTAGTCAGTTCTCAAATATTGAATGAATGAATGAATGTTTATAAGACTCAAACAGCCCAAACCTAAGGCAACCCCCTTATTGTACAGTTGAGAAAATTGACGCCCAGAGAGGTGAAGTGATTTACCAAAGATCCCAGTAAGAAAACTATGAAAGGGGTCTTGTTCTTTCTTCTGATGCCAGGCAAGCTTTTTCCCTTTTAATGCTTAAAATCAGTTGACATAAAAGGAAAGGAAAGAGCTCCCACCTTCCTAAAATAATTTAAAGTGTTTCCTAATGATAGGTCCCCTCTTGTACTGCCTTAGTGTTACCGACAGAAGTAAACTAGGAAACAATCAAAATCCCATGACTTTATGAGTCTCTTCTCACAGACAGGGCTTGGTTTGAACGGAATAACGTTGATTGTGCCCAGCAAAGCAGTGACAGAATTCAGGCCTCCTCATCCCTGTCCAGTGCCCCTCCCTTCCTCTCGGCTGCAGCGATACCCTCAAAACAAGGACTGAGTTCTCAAAAAGGTATTGAAAATCAGCTGCCTCTAATCCAGGAAAGATTTAGAGGCAAATTTTAAAACACACATTTTAGGTGGGATTTAAAACCTAGGGTTGACCTTTACTTTGTGAAAAATTTAAGCAGCTAATCTCTCTGTTGGTGCAGCGGAGTGGGGTGAGCTTGGATGCTCCCGAGAACTGTCTGGTGTCAGAGCAGGAGGTTCCTGGGGAGTCTTGAAGGACTCTGGTGACCTGACTTCCTGCTCTCTCCTCAGAGCCTGCATCGCCTCGGGTGGCCAACCCCCTTCTGATGCCCCAACCCTTCACCTTGATGACAAAGCCTTGAGGGCAGCAAGGTCACTTTATTGCACTGCCTCATTCCCAGTAGCTCCACTGTGCCCGCACCAATGCCTGACTCTCATGGGGAGGGAAAGAGGTTCCACCCAACAACCAGACCTCCTTCCAGAAGCTCCCCCTCCAGCTGGTCGGCCCCTGCTTATCTGGTGTCCCTGTGTTTCTCATGGTCCTTCCCCAGGCCTGCAACATCTCGGGTGTGTGAATGCCCCAGGTAAGCTCAAGGGCCACACACAGCCTCAGAGTCAGATTTAGAACCAACGTGGCAAGTTAAATGAGCCCTGCCCCTGTATGTTCACAGTCATCCTTCAAATCCTACTCTGCCAGAACTGGTGTGGACAGTCCCTTAGGGAAACCTGGAGCTTCTCTTCCTGTTTCCCTCTTCTGAGCACAGCCCCAACCAGTCAGCTTTCTCTTTCTCCTGCTTCTCCTGGGTTTTAGTTTGTCACAGTATCATTCTTCTGCCTCTCCATCACCAAATGCCCACTGCCTCAACGTACTCCTCTTCCTAAATGGTCTATAGCTTCACCTCTCTTTCTCAGTGTTCTCTCCATGAGGTTTTCTTTCCTTCAGAGTCTGTGATCCTCTGTGTTTAGCCTATTCTGCCTCTGGAAACTAGCCCCCTTTTTTTCCCTTCTACTTCTCCCTCCTTTCGATCCTTAAAAAAGAAAAAAAGCTCCATTGAGGTAGAATTAATATACAGTTAACTGCGCATTTAAAGTGTGCAAGCTGATGAGTTTTGACATTGTGTTCGCCTGTGAAACCATCGCCAAAGTCAAGATAATGAACCTGTCTCTCACCCCCTAAGTATCCTCGGGTCCCTTGTAATTCCTTCCATTCTGCCCTTTGGCCAGCACTGATCTTATTTCTATCACTGTAAGTTCCCTTGCATTTTCTAAAACTAATGTGAATAGAATCATGTATTATGTACTCATTTTTTGTCTGGCATCTTTCACTCAGCATATAATCATCTTGCGATTGATCTGTGTCAGTAGCTCATTTCTTTTTATTGCTGAGTAGAGTTCCATTTTATGGATATATTCTTTTCCTGGTTGATGGACTTTTGGGTTGTTTCTAGTTTTTGTCTCTTAAAAATAAAAATGCTATGAACATTCACATACAAGTCTTTGCATGGACATATTCATTCATTTCTCTTGGGAAAAACACCTAAGAGTGGAATGGCTGGATCAAATGGGAGGTGTGTGTTTAACTGTTTAAGAAGTTGGCTGTTTTCCAAAGAAGCTGCACCGTTTGATGTTAGCTTCCTCCCCCACCAATTGCTCTATTCCATCTGTGTCCTTGGGGACTTGCAGGACATCTCTCTTTCGGTGTCTGGGATGACTGCTCCTGTCTCTCTTAAAAGAAAACAATGAGAAAGTACTGGGATTACATCCTATATCCAACTGAAGTCATTACACCCATTGTTCAAAAAAAGGAAAGAACTCATTTTTAAATTAGAGTTCTGGTTGTAGACCTGACACATTGTAATTGCAGTTTTATTATTTTTTACTGCCTGTGACAGGTGCGTTTTCCTTCTCTAATGAGAAGATAAGAATAATTTTAATTGACATGTTAATTGAAAGCAAACTCTCCTGATGAAGTTACTTCCTAAGTACTTGAAAATAATTTGTCTTTTTATTTGTTTGTACTATTTAACTAGTAACAAACTTTAAATTACCTACATTTCTTCCTAGAATGGTACTAATTACAGGTTATTTTGAATGTATTATTCTGTAAGAATTACAGCCCAGTTGTTCTTTCTCCATCAATGACACTACTAAAGTGGCTCGAATGCTGAGTAGTTTGTTTCCTTAGTTACTTGGGCTATGTTTAAATTGCATGAATTCCCATTTTTATAGACTGAATTAAGAAGGCTTTATTATTCCTGCAAACTCTAGTGAAGTTTGTAAGTTTAATAAGTTATGGGATTCATCAGCCGGAGACACAGCAGTGAAAACATTCTGTGTGGTTTGCACTTACCACTTATCCCAGTTAGAGCACAATATGATAGTGTTAAAAATAATTTTTTTTAACCATAACCAGAAATCACCTGGGCTAAATGTATTCTGTGCCTCTACCTTTACCTTGAAATGTTTACTGCCATCATTGTCGGCTTTTTTAATTTATGTTGATTTCTGTTTAAGAGCTGCAAAGCCTGCTCTGTCCATTAGCATGTACTCAAGATTTTAAAGAAATATGGTTGTGTTTTCCAAAACATTAGGTTGCCACTAAACCACAGGTTCTGAGGCTGTGTGTGTGTGATTCAGCTACCATCAGATGGCTCATCCTACTGTGGAAGAGCCTTTTGAAAATGTAGTTGGATTAAAGGAAATCTCTGCCTACCAATTGTCTTACACATAAAGGTCCAATAGAACATCGTAAGGAAAATTGTCAAGGTGCAGATCTGAAAAACAGATGCACATATTCTCATCACACATTCGCCGAGCTGTTTGAACATCTCGCCACCGACATCACATCACCTTCCTCCATGCCTTTCAGACTCAGCCTGCACTTTCAACTCCAGATCCTTTGCTTGGCATCCTTGGGACTTCATGCCCAGGAAGGCGCAGCACAAGCCGTTTGCTCTGCAGCAGGTCCGATGCTACTGTCCACCAAACTGCCCAGCACTCTCTTCCCCAAGGCCTGCTCTGATTCAGGGCTCCAGCTCTTTGGGAAGCTGGACCTGATCTGAGATCTCAGCTCTGAGCAACCTCCCTTCCGAACTTCTTACTCCTCTTGTGTTCCACTTCCTCATCCTTAGGTTTTAAAAGGCTCCTCCCTAACAAGACTTAGAAAACATCTGTCAGTTTCTGGTTCCAGGCTCTCTCAGTGACATTGTCCAATATCCTTGATTATCTTTTTGTGGCTACGTCTCTTACCTACCCAGCTATTTTAAATCCGTCCTCCCCCTCAAACACATACATTCTACAAGCTCAGGCATTTCCTGAGGAATAGACATTTGATGAATGCTTGTTATCTGGTCAGTTTAATGTATTTTGTACCACCTTTCTGTTTAGTTTTAAAATTTGCTCAAAGCTGCTGCACTATGAACTTTATTAGTGCTAATAATAGTAATTCCAAGTCTTTTCTTAAAAGCTTCTCTAAATTCTGTGATATCATATTTGCATTTTAAAATAGGAATTTGTTTTAACTACTGGGCCTTTGCCCCTGAAAACATGAATGGTTATGTTTTCTCACTTTTGGAATTCAGTTCTAGGGTTTTTCTTTTGTTTTGTTTTGTTTTTGTGGTTTTGTTTGTTTGTTTGTTTTTAACAAAAAGGGACTTTGCAAATGCTTTATGTTCCTTGAGCTATTAGGACAGATAACCTTATACTGTCAGTGACTGGGAGATTATTTTGCACAGCTTTTGTAGAGCTGGCAAGTGTCAATTATGAAATTGAGCATTTTTAATAAAAAAAAGTAATAGGATTTTCAAGACAGAAAGGATCTGAGAGGTCATCTCATCAAACTCTCACCATTTTCAAAGGAGGAAACAGGTTTGTGGAGATTAAACATCTTCACCCAACTTTCTCAGCCCAGGCCTGACCCAGCCTCAAGTCACCTGACCCACAATTCCCACTTTTAATGAACTCTGTCCCCCTGCAGCTAATGCTACCTTCTTCCAAAAGAGTCTTTGCAAAGTTTAATTGGAGGACAGATCCAGCCTCATCATTTAAGAGCTTCAAGACAGGAAGTAGATTCTAATTTTTATCCCTTCCTAGAAAAGTTTCATTTTACTGTGAAAAAGAGAAAAAATTCTCTTTTTCTTTTCTTAAGCCCATGGCATTATGCAATTATAAAATTGCTTTGTTCCATTCAGACCTCTGCTTATCAATGTGTGTATCCCCACCAACAGAACAGGGCTCTCTCTGGGTTAACAAATTTTTTTCCCCTGTCATTTCTCCTTTCCCAGCTGTAAGCACTTTTTTTTCCCGGCCGTGCACCCTCCTTTCCAGCACTGGGTGACACCCATCCTCTCCTCTCGCGGGGTCAGGGCTGACTGCGCTGGAGGGCTGTGCACGGAGCCACCCCAGCTCTAGGAGACAGAGGAGGGAGCAGCGAGGGCCCAGGCTCCCCACTCTGCACGTCACTTCCATTCATAAATGTGTCCACTGACTCTTAGGCTGTGACGTGATGCCTGGGTTCAGAAAGACAGAGGAGAGATCTCTGTGTGGCTCACCCTACAGGTGGAAACAGATTTTGTTCTATCTAGAGTTTTCAGGGAATCATTTATGATAAGCCCCTAAAATGGGAAAATAACAAAACCAAGAAAAGACTAGAAAGAAAGGTATTTGTGGAGTCCAGGAGCAGCCCATAAAATCATCTCCACCAGGACATCTGGCTTCATTAGAATATGGATGAGAACTAGGAATGGAAAAATAGACGTCAGGGAAGGGAGATGTGTTTGGGATGTTATGTTCCTTCAAAGACGTTTCTGAGCTTCCCATTTCAGTCTGCAAACCTGAGTCAACCCTCATTCTTGTCAGGTCCGGGAGGGCTGTAAGAATCACTCTCCTTCTCTTACTAAGTCTCATCAAATCCAGACGAGCCCTCGTTGTTCCAGATGTTCTTGGCTTGTTTGTTTGCTTTGTTTTGGTTGGGTTGGGTTACCGTTCCACTTTTTTGGATAATTCTGCAATTTTCCTTACATACGTGTTAAATAACTGTGTCAGGCACGTTCTGTCATCAATCTCTGTAACTTGCCTCGCTCTGTTTTTACTCATGCATATATTTAACCTAATTTTATTCCCTCCACTTGACCTATTTTTCAATATTTGTGTCATTTTAGATGATTCCCATTTTTTCCATACTTTTGTGGTATTTTTTTTTCTATAAAGGGCATGTGATTCAGAAGGTGATGGTTTAGACTAGGAGGAGCCCAGGTGAGAGGAATGAACTTGACCAGTGCTTGTTCAGCCCCAGGTTGATGGTGGTTGTTGTTGTTGTTGTTGTTTTTAAGTACTTGTAAAATATGTTCTAGTTACGTCTAACTGATGTGATGTTATACTTAAAGCAAAGCTTACTGGCAGTGAAAATGTTACCAATTTTCTTCGGTCTAGTTTTGTCTATCAGATTTCCTAATAATTGCCACATGTATTTGTACATTTTACTGAGACCCCTGCATCTCCATCCAAATATTTTGTATTTCTTTGTAATTGAATGACCTTTTTGATATGTCCATCATTAGCAATATCATGTTCATCTTTCTCTCTTTTTTCTTCCATTTCCCAGTCTTTCCCTAATATTTATGGTTTATGAAAGTGATTGTGAATCTTCCTGAGGATATTAGCATAGTAACCCCCCCCCAAAAAGCTTCGATGTTTATGGATTGCAAGGAGCCATGTATTTGTCAGCAGCTGATTTCTGCAAATTCATCTATTCATGAGTTTTATTACCCATGTCTTAAAAGAGATGATTGAGCATTCAAAACTCTTCTTTGTAGAAATAGATGTGTTAGTTATTCACAGAGTTTTTTGTTTTTTGGTTTTTTTTAATGGTACAAAAAACTTCTATCAAGGAAGTGTGCGAGCTGGGCTTTTCCAGGTGATGCTCCGTTTGCCCAGGTGGATGGGGCTGGTTTTCAAGATGCTTGAGGAAGAGGAGAGAACACCACCTCTACAGCCTCACGGCCAGGCCTCTAGGAGACAGTTTTCTATCAGTGACTCCTGGACGAAAGCCAGGCAGGCCAATATGTCATTGTCCCCGTGGCAGCACACACTCATTGCTTCGTCCTCTGAGATCCCCCTACCTTGATCTGCAGGCTGCCTCTGTTTCCCCTTTGACTCTTGCCTGTGCAGAGAACCAATTCAAAGCCCATAAGAAAGTAGCTCATCTATCACTGGACACCTCTGGTGGTCAGAGCCCCTGGCCAGGCTCCCTCATGGACCACTTGGTGATGGAGAGCTGAGGCCAGGCAGCCACTCTCCCCAGCCAGCTTGCTGTGGCCTCATGTGGGGTGTGGATCACAAATAGGTTGTAGACTTGCCCCAAACCAAAGAGCAGGTAAGTCCTGGCACTAAATCACTGTAACTTGATTCTCTTTCCTTCTTGGTTTGCCATATATGGAAAGAACTCTGCTGTCTAAAAAAGTTTAAAGGGAATGAGGTAATTTCCTCATAATTCCTGAGATCTCCAGCAGTGTTGTAAATTTAGATTTGAGGTTAGAGCATTAAAAAAATAAATAAAAACAGAAGAGCTGTTGTGTTACGAAAGGCTGGGGCATTTTTAATCTCGAATCCAGCAGCATAATATCTTGTACCCCCTTCCTCCACCCAAAGAAACAGTCGTGTTGAATTTCTCTCTAAAATCAAAAGAGTCTGGACCTCTGGGAACCTAGCACAGTATCTTCTTAGAAAACAACGTAAAGCCCAATCTTCACTCCTATAAAAATAACATGTTTTCAAATAGTTTCAAAACCAACTTAGCCTCCTGTTTTTCTCCTCATGGCACCGGTAGCTAAAAATTATGTTACTTAGGAAAATTACAATTTTTTTCTTTGTGCAATCCTACATAATTTTGGTCCATTTTGACCTGGTCTGACATTTTATTACGGGCAGCATCTTAAGTACTCTGTCCTTTTTATTTCCACTCTAAAATTGGTTCCGTAAGGAGTAAGAGAAGACCACTGGGATTTTATTTTTGAATGCTTAACATTATGTAACCAGTGATCTCCTGTTAGAGTTGTTTTCCAACCTACAGTGGCCCCACGGCCTGACCCAAATAGCCCTCAAAGTAAGATCTCCTTCTAGAAGAACAGCATTAGGCAGCAGTAATTTTTAATTTTTCTGAATACCAGCTCTACTATGGTATGGCCATTTCATTACTGGATGTATTTTTCTTGTGTTTCATATGGAAACTCTCAACAAAGCAAATGTACAATGGTTGTACTTACACTGACACGTGAGTTAGACCACTTCAGAAATTCCTGTGCCCTGGAAGCCAAATTAAAACTCTCTTTCACTAGTAAATAATCACACTGAAAATGTGAATATGGAAGGGATGCCGTCCCAAGGATGACAAGCTCAGACGCTTCCAGAGACCATGTAGGTGATTAATGAAAGCAGTGGGTTAAGTGGGAGTAGGCCGTGGTGAACTGGAGGGCGGGTCCCAGGGACAAATGGCAGCTGTTCCTCCGTACTCCTGACTCGTTGACTTTCCAGAACAGAGTCTCAGGCTTCTGGTACGTCAGGAGAAGCCCAAGACCCAGGCTTTTATGAGACGCATCTTGAATATTAAATGCATTGCAAATAGCTTTAGATAAACACGTAACTTCGTGGGCCTAAGAAACAGATCTACGGTTCAAAACATGGCCTTGGGCTGCCAGTTTTCCATCCCACACTTAACCCAGTCCCTTCATTTTACAGGTGAGAAGCCTGAGACCCAAAGATGTTAGATGACTTACCTGAAGTGGGGATGGCTGGGGGTGCAGTAGGCTGAGGTGGGGGTGGCTGCTGAGAGGTTTGGTAAGAGTCTAGAAGTGAGAGATCTCAGGGAGGAAGACTCATAAGCAGTGTTGGTCTTGTTTACTGACACCAGAGTGACATTTACCTCCCTTCAATGCTTAAAGTAATTGTTAACAAAAATATGTATGTGTATATATATATAATATTGTATATAAAAAATAACATTTAGAGGGACAAAAATAAGAGATACCTTACTTGCACACCTTCCTCTTTTTCACTTTATTTTTCTAGACATTCCATTTCTTAGAATTTACTTTTCTCTTTCATCTTCAAAGCAGGTCAAAAGTTGATTTGTTATTTGGATTCGGGAAAATGTATAAGGATTTATTTTTCATTATTTATAAAGTATGAAAAGGGAGGGGCTCTTTAAGTACAGGTTGCCTTAAACGTAAACATAGACATGCATTCACACACACACACACACACACACTGCAGGATTTGTGGCCTCAGTTCTTTTATCTGTTGCACACTTATCCAAGACAGTTTAATTCCAAGGGCTGGTAGTAGGGGTGAGTTCTAATAAAATTTCTTGTTATATAAGACCCAATGAAACTTTAACACTGCTGAATCATATTACAGTTTTATTTAATTGTAACTGTTACTTTATAATGTTTAGGAGAACCTGTTGAAAGTACAGAGCTTGGATAGTCGATTTTTTCCTCCTCTTTAGAACTATTGGCTCTAAGTTTTAAGTCAACAGATTTCAAACAAAGGAGACAAGTTTGGGGTGTTAATTTACTTTCCTTTGGAAACGTAGGAAATGTTCGCTTAGCTTTTTTTAAAAAAAAAAAACACCTTTTATTGTGGAATAACTTCAGATTTACGGAGACGTTACAAAGATAGTACAGAAAGTTTCTGAATACCCTTTACCAGTTTCCCCGATGTTAACATCTTATATAGCTGCGGTACATTTGTCAAAACTAAGAAACGAACATTGGCACAATATTGTTACCTAAACTGCAGGCTTTAATTGGATTTATAGTAGCTTTTAAAATTAAGAAGATTGTATTAAAACTACCCAACAAAGGTAATAAATACCATATCCTTGTTGGCTGTGGCTTGAGGGGACAGGAGAGAGTTTGTCCTCCATATTGTCCCTCATTTCCCCCCAAAGTCATCCCAAGTGAACTTGAAACCCAAATAAAAAATCTGCTAGTGTGTTTGCCTTATAAATGCATTTGGAGGACGAGTACCCCAGCTCCTCCAGCGAGGCCGCCTTCCCCCAGTCTCTCCATGTAGGAACCTGCAGCTGCCTGCGGGAAAGGGTTATGTGGTCAAGGGGCAGGGGAGGCAGGTGAACACACACACACAGACACACACACACAGGCACACACAGACACACACACACACACACACACACACACACGCAGGCCTGAGGAGTGTGTGGCCCCTCCAAGCAGGAAGGCGGAGTGAGGGGGCTGTGTTGTGTCTGCTTTCATAGGGGCTGGGGCCAGCCACAAGTTGTCACTGTCCTTTGGAATGTTACTTGGCTTGCCAACATCCAGCTCTTTTGTTTGCTTGTTTTTTAGTGAGGGAGCAGCTTTTTGGCTCGGGAGTTTCCCTCTTTAAAGAGCCTGGTGGAATTGCGAAGGCTCTGAGAGCGGGCGCGCGGTGTGGAAGTTCCAGCAGGAGGGAGTGAGTTACGGTTGACTGGTGAGAGGTGGAAATGACCTGGGGGACACAGGCCACTCAAGCTGTGAAATGGGGGCGGTCAGGAGGAGCAGTTGGAGAGATCTCACAGACTAGAAATGGTGAGGAAAGGGGTGTGAGACTCTTGTAAAAATGGAAAAGGAAGGGATGTTGGCATGTTAGAATGTTCAAAATTCGCTGACTGATTGAATAATCTGAATTTTCAAAACTAAACTGGTTGTGGGCTCCAGGCACAGTGTTGTCAGCAATGGGAGGAATTCTCATAAGGAGGGCTTCCCGGCTCTCAGTCACTGCCTTTGGGTGGCCTGGCTTGGCTGACAGGATCAGTGATTTCCTCTTAAGCCTTGTTCAGATTTCCCAGAATTCTTTTACTAATGACACGTTCAATGTGTTGTGGATTTTGATACTACTAACTGAACGTTTCTTTCAACAAAACCCATATAATCAGATTGAAAACCATGTATTTTCTAGACCAAAATGTTTTGACTAGCTGCTCCAATGTATGTACTCCCTTTAATCTCATTAGCTGTTGTGTGGGGACGGGACAGCGGGGCAGCGCCCATCTCTATATTCTGCATGTCTTCCTCCTGTAGATATTCATGGGTTCACGGCACCAGTTACCCTTCCTTATAGCACCCAGATTCCTTTTAGGGGCTTACCTCTTCCCTGCTGTGTGTGATTTTGGGGGGAGGGCGTCACTAGTGGCTGATTCATGCTCTGGGAGCCTCAGCCCCAGATTCCCCCTCCCTTGGCCCTGCTGCAGGTGGAAGGGCTCCCCCGGGACTCTGAGCCTAGCACACTTGCTCAAGGCCCTCAGCAGCAGTGGGAGCCTCCTCGCGGGGTGACTTCTCCCGAGCCCTGCCCACGAAGGGACCACGGCCCTGGCCTCTGCTTCCCAACCTCCCCTGCCTCCCTTGGTTCCTCAGCGTCCGCCTCCAGTTGATTCTGTGGGCTTCAGTCAGTCAGCATTAGTTTTATTGCTTTCAAATTGGGAACCCTGACTGATAACAGCAGCAGTCTCTTGACTTCTGCCTCAGATTCAAACATGACAGTTGTGGGCCCAATAGCACTAGGAAGACGTCTTTAAGGTGTCTTTGAGTCTTTCACAGAATCATTGGATATCAAAGGTGGAATGGACCTTAGAGTTCTTCTGGCCCAGGGCAGGGTGACTCATGCTGGGCACAGTCCCCTTCATTTTACAGGTGAGGAAATAACCACACAGGATGAAAGAGACTTTCAGGGTGTCATAAACAGAACACGCCACATTGGCATCCTGCACCAACACCTCATGACTCATCTGCCCCGGGCATCTTGTCCTCACATCCTCCTTCTGCTTCCCTGTTCCTGTGACCCTTGGTACCAATTTATAGGGTGACTGGCCAGAATTTGAAGGCAGCATCTGTGGCCTTGGAGAGGGTCAAAGCTCACTGGACCACAGTGGGATTCAGTCTATGGCTGGTGGTGGTGTAACCCATATTCAAATACTGAGCTGAAAGACACCCTCTGATGCCAGTCCAGACGTGTCCTCTTGATGCAGCTCAGATGTTGCATAAGGAGGTGGTTATCAGCAGGCTCTGAAATCAGACAGGCCTGGCCCACAATAGTAGTAGTAACCCCCTTATGATTAGGGGCATAAAAATAACTAGTATTATGGTATAAACCTCATGTTTTTAATGTGAATTAAAGACTGTCTTCTAAACATCCCTTATTTTATAGAAATTGTGCTTTTATGGCATCTAAGCATAGAGAGTCTTGGAGCTTTGAAAGGATACATTTTCTGAATTCATTTTGGAGCAAGAGCTATATTTTAAAATTGCTTGTGTGAAGCTTTTCAGCAAAGTGAAAAGTCCACAAAGTGAAGTCTGCCAAGACTTTCCTTAATGTATGTCATTATTCTTTCTTCATAGCTTTATTCAGTCGGTGAATATATATTGCACGTCTGCTGCGTGTTAGGGATGGCAGACGAAGATGCACGCAAGTAACGTGCAGCTGCTGTGCCGTGGGGCTTCTGGCCCTCCTGGAGCTTGCAGTCCAGTGGGGGAGACTCACGTGAATCACATCAGCACACGAGTGTGGCAGGTGCTGCGGAAGGGGGCCCCGATGCTGTCAGAGCCCGAGAGATAGGCACTAGACCTGTTTCAATGAGAAAAACAATAGCTGTTTCTTACTGAGAGTGTTCTGAGCAGGCACTGAGCTGGCCGCTGTTCGTTTCTTTGCCAGATACTCACCATGGGGCGGCGTGAACGCTGTTCCTCCTGTTTTCTAGGTGAGGCAGCTGCAGCGTGTGGTGGGATACCAGAGACTGTGCAGGTCTTGCTGACTCCAAGGGCCATGTGCTCTCTGCTTCGGCGGGAAACCACCACACCACCTACTTGGAGTGTAGCCCCTCTGACTTTTCATCGCACAATAACTGCTTATGTTTGCTGATGGCTGTGGCCACAGCTGAGCATCTGTAATCTCTTCATATGTAATATCCACTTAGTCCCGCGTGCTTCTATTTGAGAATTTTTCATCAACAGAAACGTTCCTTTAATTAATTAATTGATAATTAGAAAGTCATACGAACATAAATGCTTGGCTTTTTGTTTCTTTTCTCAGTTTTGAAGGTTCCTGCTACCACCGCTGTGCTTGCTTTTAATCCTCAAATCCATCCAGTTTGTTCAGGCTCAGTCAAGAACTCACCCTGCATATTGGCTTAAAGGGGATGTAATGATCCTCTGGTAGAGCAGAGGCTCACAGAGGGAAAACGGTGCATTCCTCCTCTCTTGACACCCAATCCTGAGCCAGCTGCTCCTCATAAAGTGTGTTCTGTGCAGAACAGGACGATGAGTCCCTGAGAGTCCAGGCAACCCTGAATGGATGGGGTGGGCCTCGGGAGCCCCCACCATCTGGTGGGCAGTGCACTCAGAGAGCCCCCCACCCCCGAAATCCTGGGACCACATTCAGCAGTGGCTTCATCTGTGCCAGTAGGTCTAATAAAAGAGACTGTCACCTGAAGGACTAGGAGGAGGGACAGGTTGGGCAGGATGAAACAGGGGCTCAAGCTGCAGCTGAACCCACTGCCTTCTGGGATTTTTATTTTTATTTTGCCGTTTCATGTACTTACTTACCAGCCATTTATTTACTCAGTAGCTGCACTATGCTAGACAGTAAGGAGGCAAGAGAGCTGGGATCTTGCCCAAATGGCATATTTATTTTGGTGAGGGAGGTGGACATTAAACAGCTTCCTTGTTAGTTATTTAATATCCTGGGTAAGTGCTATGAAGGAGAGGTCCAGGAGGCAGCTAGTGGAGGACAGCAGAACGGAGACCCGGAGAGGAGGGAGCCCGGTGCAAAGTGGGATGATCAGAGCTGCCCCAGCAGGAGGACTGTGGGGCAGGAGGGAGCTTGAAAGGTTTGTGGAAATCAGCCAGAAGGAACCTGAACAAAATCACTCTCTTTCTTAGCAAAAACATCCCAGGCATTTGGGTCTGTACTTCATTTTTGGAACTTTCCACCACCACTCTTCAAAGCCGTCTTTTTCACAATAAAGTCACATTGGAATTTTCTTATAGTAAATTTTTAAAAATTTTATTCTGCAGGGTGTTTCATAGTAGACACAATGCTTGAACTGCCATTCAGAGAATTGGGGTACAGTGGGGAATGGAGCCTTTTGGGTAAAGAAGAGGGAAGAAGCTATTTGAATTCAATAGTGAATTAATGTTAAACTTCTTATGCTCCAGGAACTTCTTGAGTATTTTGATTTAAAGGAGTTGGCATATTTGTGGGTTTTTCTGCCCAGGTCTCCTGGATGCTGGGCTGGGAATATGTTAAGAACAGAAGTCCCAGCCTTTTCCCTAATAAGCTGTTTGTACTTTAGACACACTAACCCAGGATGAGGCAGAGGTGCTGAAATGCCAGACGCTGACAGGACTGGGGGCAGGCATTCTGATGCCAGCCATGTGAGCCCTCGTCCTGGGACTTCCGTTCAGAGACCCCCACAGTGCTTTGCAGGCAGGTCCAGGGAGGTTAGAGAAGCTCCTCCCCTCCCCTCCCCTGCCCATCGGACCTGAGATGATTGGATCTGGAGCCTTGGTTAGGAGCTGACGGGTAATTACTGTGTCAGAGCAGGACCAATGAATTGTCTGAGCTGAGGTAAAGCTTAATCCTCTCTTCTACCCACCCACAATGAAAAGCTGTTGAATGTCAAATGGGGTTTGCCACTTTGAAGTGAAAATGTTTCCTGCCACATATCATCAAGTTGAACAAGTCCACACCTGTTCGTCTGGTCGTTGGCTAGGAGAAGGAATGAAAGAGAAGAACTGTGTGCCTTTGAGCTAAGGCATTTTAAATACTTATTCACCTTCACTGCAGTTTCCCTTTCATCTTGACACTGTAAGTAATGCATGAGCCTTCCCTATGGAACACCGCCGATCTCATTTAAATGGTAAAAACGTCTCCAGCTCAGGCCCGGTGGCTCCACAAGAAACAGAAAATGTTTTTGTCAGATTGGAGCCTAAGGATTCCCTGTAACGTGGGTACCTCCCATTAGTTTCCATCACTGTGTTCCTGTAGCCCATGGCTTCTGGACTTTCAGTTATCTTATAGACTAAATGGAAAAGTAAATGGCTTCATAGCATTGTGCTGGGTCTGAGAAAATTGTCCCTAAATCTCTATCAAAAGCAAAACTGCAAGTGCTTTAATGTTAAGTAAAAGTCGAACAAACAACCTGCATTTGCTCCTTAGTATGTCTACTTTGCTTTATAACCTAGAGCCTGAACTAGGGCTAGAGGTTATGAACTAGACGAGTATTGCATTTTTTTATTCTCCGAACACCCTTATCCATTAAAATATTAAAAAAGGTTTTAGGGTGAGCTCAGAGGTCCGTAATACTTTTTTTTTAAAATCACAATTATGTATTATTTGGGTTATACACCTTCCAGGGGCTGTACACTTAAAATGCCATATCAGAACAGTTGTGCAACTTCTCAATTTGATAGCTTTTCTGAAAAGCGTAACCAGGCTTCCATAAATGTAATGAAAGCTTTTTTTTTTTCACATTAAAGGCATGTTATTGGGAGATGGGATGTTTCCTTCTCCCTACATAACTGCACAGTGATTAAATATTGACTAAGAGCCAGGAGTTGACAGCCCTCGGCCTCACGCTGGTAAATGCTGATGTGTGAGGCTGAATGTAAATACAGAGCCATCCCCGCGGGGCCACGGTTTTCTGATGGGGAGCCGGGAGCAGCGAGTCGTGAGTTATGCACGAGGTGTCAAATCCGAGTGCACCATAGAAGGATGTAATTTGAGACAAGTAATCCCCAAAAAAGCAACCCAACTCTGTCAAAAGAAGAATAGATTTTCCTAATCAATCTGAATAATAAAGGGCATGCTAGTCAGAAGTTTTAACAAAACATCCAAGGTATCCACTGAACATTGCTGCTTCAGAAACAAAAGAACTGTCTGTCACTGGAACAACTTATTCTTTCACAGACAATGATTACTTGGTTTATACGAAACAGACTGGTTGAAATCATCAGATGTATTTCTGTGATACTCACTTGATTAGGAAATTTCAGTACGTCTTCTATAGTTTTCTGGTATGTGTATTTTCTTTATTTATTGTTGTTTTAATCAGTCTGATCATTTAAAACACAATTAGCTGTTTGTCTCCCTCTGTGGGCAGGGGAGGGGGTATGAGATGTTTTGCTTAGTTTCTGAAAGAAAATAGTTTTCATTCTATTTTTTCCTGTTAGTAAGGTTTATTATAGAACTAATTCTTTTTATTAGAAGACTTTTAAACTCTGCTGCAAATACCTGGAATTTGTTTCAAAAGAATGCCCACCTGGGCTGAAGGAAGGCTGTGAGCCTCTGCCTAACTTCCAACCCTGTCTGTGGGTGTGGGTGTGGGTTTGGGTTGCCTTTTAAACACTAGAATTTGCTGGGGCACCTTCCTCTAATTTTCCAGTCCCTGCTCATCCCCCATACGTTCACACACACTAGGCTCAGGCCTGTGTGTTCAGACCTTGGAAGCTGAATGACCATCAGTGGAGGGCCCTGCCCCAGAGTCTGCCCCTTGCTGAGTTTCAGGCTGAATGGATTCATAGCGAAATGATGAATCCCTTTCTTCAAATTCTGTGTTTTTACGGTGACTGGGGAGCAAATCCAACAGACTAATTCTTACTGTTTTTCTCCTCCAAAAAAACACCTTCATGGTCGAACTGGGCTTTCCAAGATTCAACCCAAGGACTGAGTGCTGTGTTGAAGAGGCAGCTGTCAGACCTAAGTCCTCCTTTCTGCCAGCCGTTGCCTCCCCTAGGGCACTGGGACCAGCTCCCCCCAGCTCAGCCTGAACCTGTCAGCCAGCACGGAGACTCTGGTGTGGTTTCAGTGGAATTTGACTTGGGCTTCAGTAGGTGGAATGGAGAAGGTTAGCCGAGGAATGTTTACCTTTTCCGATTTCATAGAATTACCATCCCTGAGGTTTCAGAATAGTCTAATGAAGATGACTTTTGACCCATGCACAGAACAGCCCCCTCAGCCTGGAGACCAAGCCCTGCCTTTGTTCTCAGTTAGCCGCCCTGCTGAGTGTCTGCCGCGGAAGTGGAGGGGAGAGCCCGTGACCCAGAGCGCTGTTCCCGTGTCACTCAGGAAAGCACATTTTTAAAGATTTTTTTAGATTAACGTGTTAAGGCAGACACTAAAATAGGCACTATTTGAGACTAAGTTTTCAATTTCACTCTTTCGAGAAAAACAATGTACTGATAAGAATCTAATCCATACAGGGCATAACAGAAATGGCACGGTGCAGTGGCCGTGCTCACGGCGCTAACGCAGCGGGGCCTGTGGGTACAGCAGAATCTTAAGAGTGGCCTGCCGAGTGCTGAGCACTCTTTCACCGGTAAGAAATTAAACTCAGAAACACGAATCACAATTCCTTGATGTGACTTCCTGCTGGTTCCTCTCTAGACTCTAGAAGATTCCCGAGGAGAGCTTTATTGCTCACAGGAACTTAGTGGAAGTGTCCTCTAACAGTGTTGACTGTTTTCCAAGAGCCCCCTCTCAGGGCCAAATTATCCACTTCCCTTTCTCAGGGAGTTTACCGCGGATCATGCATTTATCAAACACACAGAGAGAGCCTAGGCTAGACGCTGAGCCTGCGTATTGGGGGAAACAGCTAGCACCCTAGTCCTTACGTAAACACATGCATGAAACTGGTGAGCCCCCTGTATTAGTCAGGGTTCTCTGGAGAAACAAAACCCACAGGATGTGTTTCTGTCTGTCTGTCTCTCTAGCTGTCTATCTACAGAGAGAGATTTATTTTAAGGAATTGGCTCTTGTCCAGGCTGGTAAGTCTGAAATCTACAGGGCAGGCCACCAGGAGTTGATGCTTCAACTTTGAGTCCAAAGACCGTCTGGAGGCAGAGTTCCTCCCTCATCAGGGGAGCTCAGTTCCTACTCTTAAGGCCTTTAGTTGATTGGATGAGACTGACCCACATTGTGGAGGGTAATCTGCTTTACACAAAGTCTGTGGATTTAAATCTTAGTCACATCTAAAAACAAATACCTTCAGAGCAACATCTAGACTGGCATTTGACCAAACAACTGGGCACCATGGCCAAGCCAAGTTGACACATATAACTACCCATCAGTCCCCTACCGCCACCCCCAAATAACTAGGGCATTCAGTGTAATGGCTCTCACACTTAGACAGGCATCAGAATCCCCTGCAGCGCTCGTTAAAACAGAATGCTGGCTCCGTCCCCCTGGTTCAGGAGGTCTGCGACTGGGCCCAAGAATTTGCAGCTCTGTCAGCCCAGGGTGCTGCTGCTCCTCCTGCAGGGACCACGCTCTGAGGACCACTGGTCTGTGTAGTCCAAGGGCTGCCCTGTAGCCTCGTGGCTCAGAACCTGATTTTGTAGTCGTAAGAAAGGTGGTCTTATTTCTCACAGATGGACCCAAACAAACTAAGATTACATGTGAAACACCAATGCAAATTGACTGATTTATAATAAGAATTAAAGTCACCACATTGAGCAGAGCAATCATGTCAGCTTGAGAGGGGTCATCTCCCTCAGGGCCGCTGTATGGAACGCTGAGCAATGATCAGGGGGAGCCAGAGAATCAGAGCCAGGGAATGGGGATGAGTGACTGTCTACGCAACCACCCTACCACAGGTCGGTCATGTTCTCAGGGCCCCTGGCCAAGGCCCTCTCTCCCCGGACTTTGTACGTGGATAAGATACAGCCATTGTTTGGAGAATGGATGCTTTAAGTAGACTGCTTGTTTCTACTGGTCTGAAAGAATGCTTCTCTCTACATTGCAAACTCTACTCAGCAGTGGGGCTCAAAGTCCACAGAGATTGGAAATACTTTTAGTGAATCATTAAAAATTTAGTTTTTTCTAGTACCTTTTCATTAGCTGTAACATACCCTGTTTTTATGAAAGAGGAACTTGGGCAGCATTAGGGTTTGTTAATGTGTGTCCTTTACATGTTAGGTTTCCTTTCTTGGCTGTAGTTTGAATGAATTTACAGTCTCCCCTTCAAAGGCTATTTCCATCTGTCTTTGCACATTAAGGAGATTTGACGGAAAAAACACTTAAACGTTTCATATTTTCAAAACGTTCCATGTCCATTTAGAAGCCATTTTTCTCTCAATTTTGGCTTTCTGCTGCCATTGTGCTATTTTTAGATTTTACATTAAGAACGGGATTCTTTTCTTAATAAAGACCTTTGAACCAGATTGTGTTGTAAAAAAGTTACGTTTATAGTGTTTGTTTTAGTGTTCTTTTTTTAGAATCCTGCAATTGCCTTCCTCAGCATGAAAAGTTTGGCCTTTTGAATAAAGATAGACCCTTAAAAATGGTTCTGAGAAATCAGAATGTGGGCTAAGTCTGTATAACCCCTCCCACCTGGCCTGCCTTGAACTTGTTGTGAAAGACAGTTGAATGAACAGCCTTGGCACATGGGGCCAGCACAGGGGTGTGGGTGGCCGTGGACCTGCTTCTGGGGTGTTGTACACAGACCTCGATGCAGATGAGAAGTAGATCCACACGAGTCTCAGCGACACGGCGGAGGCAGGTGCATCCTCACGCTTAACCTTCCAACCTCATTGTCATCAGTCCAGGGTCCAGTCAGCAAACAGAAACCATTCTAGGAATTTCAGGGAGCTGATTCAATACAGGGAGTTGGCTATGCAAGTGAAGAAAGGCTGAACGAGCAAAAAGCGGACACCGTGGTAACCCAGAGACTAGTAACTGGAACAAGCAGCAACCACCCCTGGAACTGAGGCAACAAATGGGAAGAGATGGGATTACCAGCTTCCTGGGAGGCGCCTCCTGTGGTTGGGGCATAGCCGAGCATGGGGAGCGTCCCGGGGTGAGGGCGGCATCTGGCAGCCACTGTCAGATCACAGAGGTGTCACCCCAGGGTAGGTTGGTGCTCTCCACAGCTGCTGGGGGAATGGACCTCACGGAGCACTGCCCTCCCGCCTCTCACCAGCCAGTCTCCCACCAGTGCCTCCCATGGACAGGATCAGGGAACCAGTGGTGAAGGTGCCTGAGAAATGTGGTTTGCTGAGGCTCAGCCTTAGTGTTACAGAGCAAAGTCCGTCCGTGGCTTTCTTTGTTTCCCTTCCTTCCGATGTTGGTCTTTACTCTCAGTTTTATTCACTTATTTCTATAAAAAAAAACTTAGTATCTCAAGTGAGGGTAATGTTAGTGATAAAGGGACCTCTTATTTATAAGGGACAAGGGAGAAGATCTGTTCTTCCATTCAGGTGATCCTACCGATGCCCCCCAGTCATTTTTAGGAAATACTTTTATATCAATGAGGGAAACAATCTCAGCTCATTTTTAATATCACATTTAAGTTTCTCAGAGAATGGACTGCTGTGTAATATTCTCATTTCACTTTGGAGATTTTAAGTCTTGTTCTTATTTGGATGTAAAAGTACGTCCGCAGAATAACTGTTCTGTGTGTGTCTATCTTGTGTCTAGAAAAAAATGACTCATTTTTCTCCGAAAGATTAGAATTCCATGGACGTCACTTTTTGCTGCAGTTCCTTTGTCTGTTCATTTCTAGAGATGATGGAGTTGGCCAGGGATAGTGTCCTCTTTGTATCAGATTCAGCTGGGTTCAAGGAGCCTTTATAAGGGCTTGTGAAATGCCAGGCTGTGCCCTGAAGGCAAGGAGGCAGAGGAGGCGGGCAGTGGGGAGAGCGTGGCTTTGGGCTTAGGACAGACTCTGCTTAGAGTTCCAGCTGGACCACCCAGGTTTCTCACCCTGTCACGCTCGATTTCCTCATCTATGATAAGAGGCTGAACACTCGTGTCACAGGATTGTTAAGGATTATATGTGATAAAGCGCTCGACATTGTGTCTGGGACATAGTAACTGCCCCGTAAATGGTACCATGTTGTTGTTTTTGTCATTATTATTATTGATAACCATTCATCGTTTTGGTAGGCTTTTTATATATTATTCAATTTAATAGTAAACTTTGCTTAGATGTCTGTGTTTCGTTTGCACAATTAATCAGCCTTTTAGTTGTTAATGGCCTAGAAGGGAAGTTTTCTTTCAAAATGAGTAGTTTGCTGGGGGTTTACACAGCTCCTGTTCCTAACTCCAGAAGGGTCTGAGGTGGCTGGCTTCTCATTTATCAGGTTTTAATAAGAGAATTAAAAATAAGTAACTCGTTTGCTTGAACCATTTTTTTAAGCCTTTGGTTTTCATACTTACGGGTTGACAGTTGGTTCATCAGAACGGAGATGTGTTGTTGACTTAGGTAGGGAGATGTGTTCTGTTCCCATGACTAGAGCACTGAATTGAAATTTTGGAAAGGACTTGGATTCTATTTTTAACCATGTTGGAGATTTGCCCATAACTATAGACAAGCTATTTTATTCTTTCTGCTTGTTTTAATTTTGTGTTTGCCATTTTCTCGATTCACAGTGGTCTTATAAGAATTAATGAGAATGTTTATAAATGGCTTATAGCATATATTTACCTTGGATGAAAAGGGCCGTATGCAAACTATCTCCTACCCTATTTTTGTTGGTACGGGCAGGGTTCTTAGGGGCAGGTCCCTGTGCATCATAATCCCTGAGAGCCTTCAATATATTCAGATCCAACCCCACCCTAAGATTCTGATTCAGCTGGGACCCCAACATTAGCATGTGTGTAATGTGTGTGTGGTCTGTCTATCTATCTATCTGTCTATCTATCCATCCATCCATCTATCTATCAAAGGAGGTTCTGACATGCAACCAGGGTTGAAAAACACTGGGATAAAAGATTAAGCCAAAGTGTGTGCTTGGTTCTCTCTCTTCCATTGTGTGAGTTGGCCATGTCATTGCTTATTGGATATGGGCCGATGTTTTAGTTTCCTACTGCTGCTATGACAAATTACCATAAACCTGGTGGCTTAAAACAACATATTATCTTACAGCTCTGGAGGCCAGAAGTCTGAAATGGTCTTATAGGGCTAAAATCAATTACCATAAACCTGGTGGCTTAAAACAACACAGTGTCTTACAGTTCTGTAGGCCAGAAGTCTGAAATGGTCTTATGGGGCTAAAAATCAATTTGTTGGCAGAGCCGATACCTTCTGGAGGCTCTAGGGGAGAATCTGTTTCCTTACCTTTTCCAGATTCTAGAGGCTGCCCGCCCTCCTTGGGTCGTGCCCCCATGTCATTCCTGCCTCTGCTTGTCATTACATCTCATTCTCCAGCTTTACCTGCTTTGGACCATGTAATTACATTGGGACCACCTGGATAATCTAGGCTAACCTCTCCATCCCAAGATCTTAACTTAGTCACATCTGTGGGGTCCCTTTGGCATATAAGGAAATGTAGATTAGGACATGGACATATTTGGGAGAGGCTATTATTCTGCCTACCACAGCAAGAAAAAAAAAAATCAAATCGTCTCATTTTCCTCGCACAGAAACCTCTGAGTCAGCCACAGCTTTCCTTCTCTCTGGTTTTGATAGGCAAGAGAAGAATGTTTTGCAAAGGCTAGAAGTGATGATACCATGTTCAAAAACTTGATTTTATTGGTTTTTTTTTAGAAAGCTACCATTTTTTAAATTTTCAGGTGCCTTAGGAACCTGAGATTGCGTAACATTTGAATTTCAGCAGCTCTGAAATGGTACATTGCTAACATTTCCCTCAGGGAGGGTACTTCCCTGCTACTAAAACAGTGATTCTCAACAAGGTATGACTTACTGTTGAATTTATTCCTCCAGTGAGCATTTAGTGAGTCCCAAGTGTGTGTTTGGCCCCTTGACACAAGAAGACTGGATTCCTGACCTCAGGGTCAGGGTCAAAGAACTCACCCTAGTGGTCCATGTATTTGTATTTCAGTATAATTGATTTCCTTGTAATCCAGGTTTTTTTTCACTACATGCATGTGAAAAACATCATTCTGAGAAGGGGTCCACAGGCTTCACCAGAGTGCCAAAGGGGTCCTCTTGACATAAAAGTGATTTACAACTCCCATGAGAGGCCAACAAAGAGGATTCTAATAGAATGATAGGTCTCACCAAAAAGATGATCATGGAACGCAGGAAGCTACCCAGGGGGAGGGGAAACTCCTGGCGGGGTTTTCAACTCTAGCTGCTTATTGCAATGATGGGCAGAAGGTGGGTGGTGCCCCTTGCAAACCAGTGGCTGGCACCCACCAACAGAGACTCCGACTTGATGGTTCCAGGGACGGCTTTAACATCTGACACAGAAGAAATGACGCAGAGTGGGAAGAGCTGAGGGACTTTGGCAGAGGTCAAGGCCCAGTTAAGGAGCTGTAAGTAGTTCTGTAGTGCTGGGACATGGACACGGCCCGTAAGCCCATCAGCTCATCCCGCCCCATGCCCTAATTCTTCTGTCAAACACTCTCTGCTGAAAGCTTCGTGACCTTTGAGTGAGACAGAACCAAACTTAGACACTTGGCAGCCTAACAACCTCTGTTCCTTCCTTAGCCAGTTCATTTCCTTGTAGGGAAGACAGGTTTCCAGTGGTTGAGAATGTGGGCATGAGCCAGATGGATTGGAGGCTACTCCCAGCTCTTCCACTTAAATAGCAGTGTGATCTTTGGAAATTTACTCAATCTCCTGCCTCAGTTTCCTCACTAATAATAACTTCCTGGGATAGTTACCAACAACTGAATGGGGTAGGTACTCTTACTGGCTTTGTTTACAGATGAAACTTGAGTTATTAAGTAACTCATCCGAGATATCAGAGCTGCTGTTATGGCCTAAATGTCTGTGTCCGTCCGCCCACCACCTCCAATTCACATATTCAAGCCCCAACTCCCAATGTGATGCTTGCAATTAGGAAGTGGGGCTTGGGGTAGCTAATTAGGTTTAGATAACGATACAGCCCCAATAATGGGATTAATGCCTTATAAGAAGAGAAATAGAAACCAGAGCTCCTTTCTCTGCCATATGAGGATATGGCATAAAGTAAAGAAGAGGACCCTTCGAAGAACCAAGTATTCTGGCACCTTGCTCTTGGCCTTCCCAGCCCTCAGAATTACGAAAAATTAAAGTCTGTTGCGTAAGTCACCCATTCTGTGGTAGTTACAACAGCCCAAGTGGACTAAGATAGCTGGCAAAGGGGCAGAGCTGGGATTGAAACACATATTTGACTCCCAAACCGAGATGTCTCTCACGCATACCATCTCCGTATAGGGTAGTCAATGTGATAAAGGTATGCACTCGCCGCAGTGGTGGCCCAAAGAAAGGATTATACTTCGTTTGAGTAGGTCAAAAGAAAAGCATCTTCAGCTGGATCTTGAAAAATGATTAATCCTCCTGGATTTGCCAGGAGGCTGTGGAAGAAGGCCTTCCAGGTAGAGGGACCAGCACACGGAAACTATGGGCACGTGGAAGAGAAGCAGCACTGGGGACCATTTGGCTGTGCAGCAGTGTTTCTCCAGGGTTATGCTGCATCAGATATATATTACAAGCACTGGATATGCAGAATCTGGGCCTCTCCTGGGCACAATGAATCACAGTCACTGAGGTTGGAGCCTGGAAATCTGCATTTTAAATGAAGCAAACCATATGCATCTATGAGGACTAAAGTTTGGTTAACCACAGGCAAAGATGTGGGAGGAAAATACATCATAGAGGGTCTTCCTTGTCCTCTGAGGGGTTTGCACTCAGGTAGAGCCACCACAGGTCAGATTTGGATTTTCAGAAAGATCCCTCTGAACACAGTGTAGAGGAGGAAGGAGAGGGGCGTGCAGGGGGATGGCGACCGTGCGGTGGGAGTGCATTCAAGCAGCGGGTAATGATTCTAAGCAAAAACATTCCTGGACTAAGACAGAGGGTAGCAGCAGAAGTCAGGGGGCAGAAAGAGAAGCCATGTAAAGCATGGTGAGTCACCAGACCGTAGTGAGAGGTGGTCTGTATGTGTGGGGACGAGTCGGGGAGGAAGTGGGGGCGGTCAGAGAGCATTCTGGGTCGTTGGGTTGGCACAAAGTGACTGGTTGAAATCCAGCGAGTCAACTACTTCTTGCGAAGGAGACTTGCCACGGTTGAGTGGTCATGCACTCATCCTCCCCAGATTCCCCGGAGGAAAGCAGAGATGTAAACAGAGCAATGACACCTGGAGGTCACAGTGGGGAGAAAGCCATCTGCATAACTGCGGTCCTCCCTCTGTGTGACACGTGTAGGTACCGATAACCAGAGTAAAGGAGATTCGGGATAGAAGTTGCAATACAAAGAGTTGAGAGTCATTGTACTAAAGCAAAGTGCTGATCCAGAGAGTATTTCCACAAAGAAGCCTTACACGGATCATGGAAAGTGACGTAACAAGCACTCGGACAGAGTACCAAGGCCATGAAATCATGAAAGGGAGCTAAACACCAAAACCATGCACTGGGTGTCAGGGAGGGAGATGACTGGAACTGTCTGGACAAGCACCACAGTGTTTTTCTTCCAGATGATGTCATTTAGTTAGAACAAGGACTTACACGACCAACGACTCAATTTCCATTTTTCATGACTAACTGGCTTCTCCTGTTGTGTCTGGTGTTTGGATTTCTGCTGCTCAGGAGATCCACATCTACTTGTTCAACCTTAAACGCTTCAAAATTATTAACCTGAAGGGCTATTTTCTTAATTCCTCTAAATCTTGATTGGAAGCAAATGTACCACCCATTTCTGCAGCATGGAATTGATAAGGTCGTAAGGTCGCTGCATGCTTTTGACCCTATATATTTATTTTGCCCCTATTGGTGACAATATCCAGCATGTCATTGTAAAACTTGATTTTATTAGATGTCCTTAAATTTCTCTTAAGATAAAATGTAGAACTCTTACTACTACTTATTCCTTAAGACTTTCCTTTATATTCTTCTGATGGATTTTTCTCTTCCACTGTTACCTTAAAAGAAATTAAGCATTATTTCAATTTTGTGAAGCTTCTTATTGTAGGCAACATGTTTGTAAGATACAAATTAGTATTAAGATGTTGTTAGACTAATTCTGTGCTACAGTTTTCTGAAAAATGTAAAACTAACTATTAGAAAGTGTAATTTATATATTACACAAACTAGAAAGTTGGTATGGCATCAAGCAAGTTTTGGAGGTAGCTGGGCTGGCTCTAATCCTTTCTATCCCTTCTAGCTGTGTGACCTTGAACAAATTACTTGACATCTCTGTGAGTTGACTTCTACATCTATGAAATGGGGGTATTAATAGTACCTGACTTCAGGGTTGTTAGAGGGTTAATTTGTGATGTGTGTACCTGACCCATAATTAGTGTGTTATTTTTCTTTATCATCGTCATCATTTACTCCATTTTCATAACAGTTGAACAGGACTTATTTTTCCAGGGGCCTAGTGCAGTCTTTTATACCTGATTGGCTCTTAACAAATGAACAAATCTGAACTTTTGAATTAGAATGATCGTGAGCTAAAACAGAAAGTGATTTAAAGATCCTTTCCTTTGAGGGGTAGGATATATCTCAAGTGCTAGAGCATGTGCTTAGCATGCACAAGGTCCTAGGTTCAATACCCAGTTCCCCTCTAAAATTAAATAGGTAAGTAAATAAACCAAATTACCTCCCCTCACCTAAAAGTAAATAACAAAAATAAAATAAATTTAAAAAAATCCATTCCTTGACTTTGTGAGCCTTTTGTGTTTAATGATAGTCACAGAGCTTCTGGAATTTTCCGTTTAGTTTCCACTCATGGCCTCATACACGCAATGAGAAAGGTTGGGTAATAGAGGGAGACGCTGGGCAGGGCAATCATTTGACCTACATTCCTTCACTCTTTAATAAAGAGGCTTTATTCGCAGCCTTGAGTAACAGCAAACATTCCATCTCCTCCGGCATGCCTTCTTGCTGAGGTAACAGATGCGAGCCAAGCCCGTGGAGGGCACTCAGGCACACGTGTGCTGCCCAGGCTGCTCTCCTGGAAAAAGCAGACCAGGTGCCACCCCACGGCGCAGCGCCGGGGAAGCAGGCTCGGGTCCGCTGACTCTGAACCCTCACCCTGGGCCAGTGACTTAGCCTCTCTGAGGCTCAGCTTTCTCACCCTCGAGATCATGAAAATGGAGGGTTACAGACAGCATGGCGCCAAACCTGGCACAGAAGAAAACATATTTATCCAGTGGAAGTCTCACTACCTCCTCTGTGCCAGCCTCTCCTTAAGCCAGGTGCCAGGGACACAGGTGACCAAGGTCACAAGACCAACTGCCTGACAGTGTTAACTGGCCAGCAGACAGACCGTCCTACAGAGGGGCACAGTAAGCACAGTAAGCCCAGTGAGGGAATAAAGGGCGGCGGTGAGAGCGCATGAAGATGGAGGCTGGGACCTGATGGGTGAGTTAGGGGGTTGCCCCCCAGCCTGATGGAGAGGGGAGGAGGGTGTGCGGGAGAGCGCTGGGCACAGAGAAGGTCAGTAAGGCTGGCCAGGGCAGGACGGATCGGCTGGGGCCTCATTAAAAAGTTTAGACTTTAGGCAGATCTATAGAGGAAGGAAGTATATTGATCATTGCCTAAATTTGAGGGTGGGAGGAATGGGAGTGACCACTAATGGGTTTCCTTTGAGGTTGATGAAAACATTCTACACCTAGGTTGCAGTGATAGTTGTACATCTCTGTGAATGTGCTAAAAACCATTCATTGTTCACTGTATGTGAGAAATTTGTATGGTATGTGAATTCTATCTTAATAACATTGTTTCTAAAAATGAAAAAAATTGGACTTTATCCGAAAAATAATGAGAAACCTATAGCAGGATTTTAAGCAAAGAAGTGATACCATAGATTTGGATTCTAGAAAGACAACTCAAGGTAGAGATTGGAGCTACCCTGAGGCCTGGAGTCTAACTCAGCTGAGAGGTGTTGGAGGTCTTCTAGATGAGAGACAGCGGAGGCCTGGTCTGGCAAAGAGGAGGCTTCCAGGGAGAACAAAGTGGAGCTTTCATTCATTCACTTATCCCACACGTATTAATTCAGCATCTATTATGTGCCACGTACTGTTCTAACCGCCTAGGCTACTGTAGTGAACAAAGGCTCACGGAGTTCCACTCAGCATATAACACAAATGAATACAAATGAAACACATGTAACACTCTGATTTTATGACCAAGTTGATGCCCCCTTCCCCGATCCCACTTTGAGAAGGGGAGGTCAAGCAGACTTGAGCAGGTGTGTCTCAGGCCAACCTCCTGGTGCCCAGGGTCAGGGCACATCTCAGACCACGAGAATGGCACACCTGTCCCAACAGCCAGTCTCTTGTTCTCCTCCAGGAGCCCCTCTTGCAGCTGTCCCTCAGTCCCTAACAGATACAGAAAAGGGGCCAGTTCAAAGCTTCTCAAAGCCAGGGTCGCAAACTCAAAAGCCTTCAGGGGTGGAGTATCATTATTGGCTTTATGTTACACAGATGGTGTCCGGTGCTAGAAGGTGAACTTTGCAATGAGTCTGCTGGGTCTGAGGAACACAGCCCTCCGTAGTCATTGCTGCCACGAGGCTACATGGCAGCGGTTCTTACGTGTGGCCTTCAATGACTGGTGGGCCTTGGGGAGCCCAGTGACAGAAGGAGAATGGAACATGCCAGAACTTTCTTTTGTTGCTCCAGGCCCATGACCTGCAGCTGCATGGTCTTCCTTTGCACACAAGGCAGAGGTGTGTATGTGCAAACCCAGATACCTTCAATCATATGTGCAAATTCCTATGTCTTCAGTACGGGCCGGGCCAGTCTCTAACTAAGGGAGGCCCCCCACTGGTGCAGAGAGAGTAGACTTAACCTAAGGGGACAGAGATAGGGTTGTGCATTGTGCACGGCCACCTGGGTGCTGAAATGCACATCATGGGATTTTTATGTGAAAATTCCCCTTTATTTTTAAGTCCATTTTTAAATCCATTTTTTAAAGCATTTTAAGTTTGTAATCACTTGTGGGCTGGGTTCTCCCTTTATCTTTTCCACAGCTGCCCTGCAAAACCCTCTATTTCTGGCATCTACTTTTCTTCGCTTTTCATTCCCCCACTGAGTCCTTTAGTCCCTCAGGATGTCCGATAGTAGTAACTCAAAATTGGTCAAAATGTTGTTGCATTTATACAAAGCTATATACAAAGGTAAGTTTGTGTACACAAGGATTTTATATAGGAAAGACTTGTCAGCTGGGGACAGTGGCTGGTACAACAAGTAAGTTACAGTTGTAAATGTTTTTCTAAGGGGTGAAATTTCTGAATTCTAGTCAACTTACAAACACATATTGTAGAACACAAACATTTATAAAGAAAGAAAGTACATGCAGATGTATTAAGTATATATTAACACGTAGTACATATGAGTACATAATATACTTTTTTTATGAATTGTCAGATACTTTTTCCTGAATCAAATGATGAGGACTACTTAAAGTTAAAAAGAAAGAAAATCAAAATATTCTGCATGGATATTTTGTTTTCACTTTTATGGTAAGCAGTTAGGTAAACAGGTGCCTCTACTCTGGCATTATATAGCTTTAGATTACTTTTTAAATGAAATACAAGTTTTTAGGAAGGAGCATATGTTTTGTACCTCATTTTTGACTGAAATCTTTTTCTTTCTAAAAATCAAGGTATTTTTCCTAAAAGAACTAATCAATTTGATCAATACTACTATAGTTGTATGTATCTTACAATTTTATAAATTTCTTTTAATACACAGTATCCTTATAATCACTTTCTCATTTTTTATTTACATCCTTAAAAACATCTCTAGGAGGTAGAAAAAACAGATTTCACTGAAATAATGAAAATAAAAGATTTGATGCAGTGCCTGACACTTGATAATCACAAAACATGCCAACAATTGTTATTGTTACAATTAATAGTATCACCGTTGTTCTTATAAACCTGACTGGCATTTTTTTTTTTAATTGAAGTACAGTTGGTTACAGTGTGTCAATTTCTGGTATACAGCACAAGGTCCCAGTCATGCATTTTCATGTTCTTTTTCATTAAAGATTATTACAAGATATTCAATATAGTTCCCTGTGCTATATAGAAAAAACTTTTTTTAAAATCTATTTTTATATATAGTGGTTAACATTTGCAAATCTCAAACTCCCAAATTTATCCCTTCCCAGCCCCCTTTCCCTGGTAACCATAAGATTATTTACTATGTCTTCGAATCTATTTCTGTTTTGTAGAGGAGTTCATAGTATCTTTTCTTTTTTTTAGATTCCACATATGAGTGATATCATATGGTATTTTTCTTTCTCTTTCTGGCTTATTTCACTTAGAATGACAATCTCTAGGTCATTCTATGTTGCTGCAAATGGCATTATTTTATTCTTTTTTATGGCTGAGTAGTATTCCATTGTTTAAATATGCCACAACTTCTTTATCCAGTCATCTGTCGATGGACATTTAGGTTGCTTCCATGTCTTGGCTATTGTATATAGCGCTGCTATGAACATAGGGGTTCATGTATCTTTTCGAATCAGAGTTCCCTCCAGATATATACCCAGAAGTGGGATTGCTGGATCATAGGGTAAGTCTATTTTTAGACTTTTGAGGAATGTACATACTGTTTTCCGTAATGGCTGCACCAAGCTACATTCGCATCAGCAGTGTTGGAGCATTCCCTTTTCTCCACACCCTCTCTAGCATTTATCATTCATGGACTTTTTCTTTTCTCTTTTTTTTAATTGAAGTACAATCAGTTACAATATGTCAATTTCTGGTATAGAGCACAGTGTCCCAGTCATGTATATACATACGTATGTTCTTTTTCATATCCTCATTCATGGACTTTTGAATGATGACCATTCTGATTGGTATAAGATGATACCTTATTGTAGTTTAGATTTGCATTTCTCTGATAATTAGTGATCTTGAACATTTTTTCGTGTGCCTATTGGCTATTTGTATGTCTTCATTGGAAAGTTGCTTGTTTAGGTCTTCTGCTCATTTTTGGATTGGGTTGTTTGGTTTTTTTGTTGTTATTGTTGTTATTAAGTTTTATGAGCTGTTTATATATTCTGGAAATTAAGCCTTTGTCAGTTATATCATTTGAAAATATTTTCTCACATTCTGTAGGTTGTCATTTTGTTTTGCTTATGGTTTCCTTTGCTGTGCAAAAGCTTATAAGTTTAATTAGGTTCCATTTGTTTATTTTTGCTCTTATTTTTATTGCCTGGGTAGACTGCCCTAAGAGAACATTGCTAAGATTTATGTCAAAATGTTTTCTTCTAGGAGGTTTATCATGTCTTGTCTTATATTTAACCTTTAAGCCATTTTGAGTTTATTTTTGTGTATGGTGTGAGGGAGTGTTCTAACTTCAGTGATTTACATGCAGGTGTCCAGTTTTCCCCACACCATTTGCTGAAGAGACTGTCTTTTCTCTGTTGTATGTTCTTGCCTCCTTTGCTGATTGACAGTTGAAGAAACTGAGTCTTAAGTAACAAGTCCCAAGAGGGTTATAGACACAGTTCTACTGGCCTAAACTCCATAGACTTTCATTTATAACAAATAAAAAACTAAAGAACAAACAAAAAGAAGCCTTTGTTATTACAGTACCTATTTATATGCTTGGCACATTGCACATATTAGCTCATTTGATTTTTTTTTTTTTTTTTTTTTTTTTTGCAAATACTGTACGAGATTTCAATTTATAGTTAAAGAAACTGGAGCTAATAAGGGGTTAAATCACTTACCAAGGTCACAAGTTAAGTGGCAAATCCAGAAAGTGCTCCTATGTCTGAAGCCAAGACCCCTGACCATCTTCTGGAGCCCACTGTCTCCTACTACATTGTGTCTAATTGATGCTTAGAGAAGTAACAAGTATTTTATTTTTAACTGATAGTAAGCATTTGAGAGCTTTTTGTCACCAAGAAAATAGTCTTCATTTCATAAAATTGTCAGCTAAAGTAGGAGAAAGCAGTCATCTTGAATAGATAGGGTTTTCTGTAAAATAAACAAGAAGGTTTTGTTCTTGGTTTAAAATAAAAATCTCTATTTCTTTCCATGTCTGGGAGGTGACCTTTCTGATGTTACACCGTGGATAGAATTCATTCTGTGGGATGTGAGTGGGATTTGGGGAGTATGGTGGAAATGACTGATGAATCTATACCCATTTGTAAGCAGCCTGTCTAGTTAAAAACAATGCCATTTTGATATCACAGATGAATGGAGAAAATATAAACAATGGTTATAGGAAAATATCTGTTCAGGTTAAGTTTAGCAATGAGTGACCAAAAAACACCCAAAATGCCAGTACCTCAAATCAGATAGATTTTTATTTCCCGTGCATATAAAAGAAGTGTGGGTGTCAGAATCTAAGGAGGTTCAAGGTGACTGAAGGTTATTTTCTGTTTTGCTGCTCTGTCATCCAGTTCATGGCTTTCTGCCTCCTGGTCCAGCTGGCTGCTTAAGCACTTACTATCATGTTGTAATCTGGCCAGTGGAAAAGAGGAAGGGCACATGTCCCTTCCTTTAAGGACACTTTCCAGAAGTCACATATGACACCTTTGCTTAGATCCATTTAGCCAGAATGTAGTCACATGGTTGTGAAGTCACACACTTGGTTGCAAGGGAGGCTGGAAGATGTAGTCTTATCCTGGGCGTGGGGGAGTCGGGGGTATGCTATCAATAAGGAAGAGAGAGAACAGGTATTGGGAGACTAGTAAAGTGTGCCACAGAAAGGATGGCAAGGCGATATAGAGAAAAACTGACTCCGATCCAGCCTCTAGGCTAGAATACATTATGTTCCTTTTGCCTTAGGACAGGAATTCTGGGGCAGATGTGCAAGTGTGGGTCTTAAACTTTTACTCTTTGAGTGAATGATAGAAATCTATTTAGGAGCCCATGTCTTTAAAAAAAAATCAAAGATGACAATAATCTTTTTTTAGTAGTCGTTCCTTTGCACACTGCTTCACCACAAATAAGACCTGCCTGAGGAATTACATCATTGATGAATCACTATCTCCAAACCTGCAGTAACTATCTGAAGCCCTTGACTTGACTTCCATTTCAAAGTCTGTGCTTCCTGATGCAGATACAGACTGTGCCTAAGGGACATGTATTTCCAGGTCCTTGACAACTGCTCTCATCAGTACACGTACACTCAGGGAATCTTATCTTGGATGGGAAGTAAATACAGTCGTTCCTCTATATGCACTGGGAATTGGTACCGCGGCAGATGCAGACCCCGTGGATGCAGAGAGCCAATGTGAATACACTGGGCAGAATGTTTAGGGAGCTGGCTGCTTTTCTGCTTTTTTGTCAGAGAGCCATCTTCTCTCAAGGAATATTGAAACAGTAATCCTAGCAACTATTCTTTTAGTGCCAAACCCATTACATGTTACTACATTTAAACTTCAGAGCAACTCTGAAAGGTAGGCTTTATTCATTCTCAGTTTACAGACATAGCGGCTCAAATGTCTTTGTGATGTGTCATGTCACATAACTAGGAAGGGGCATTACTGAGATTTGAACTTGGGTTTGATGGACGCCAAAATCTATATGCTTTATCACCGTAGCCTCTCACCTTTAAAAAAAATGCAAGGAAGAACAAGGACCCCTTTGATGTTTCTTTTTGAATAACATTCTAAGGAAAGCAGGGAGGTAGGGTCAAATTTTCCTGATCCCTGGAGTTGTGTTAGGGCTCCCTCAGCCCTTTCAGTGGAACTGTAGGAAATGCCCGTGTTTCAGAACTGTGAGATGCAGACTGCTTAGCCCTGAGCAGGTGAGGAAGTCAGTAGCAAAGACCTGGAGCTCTGTTCTGTCCCCAGTTTTTTGCTTTTCAGACGCCTGCTTTCACCACTGTGTTCTTTTTTTCTTCATCTTATAGCTGTCTGTCCACACCTGGTGGTTGTCAGATGACTGTCTATACTGCAGGGCTTTGGGTTCCTTCATCCTCATCCAAGGAGAGAGAGACTTACAGAAGCTCTCCCAGAAGATCTTGGAAACTACTTTCCCTGTCATCCTCAGCAAATTTCTTCTCAATCTCTGTTGGCCTGCATAGGGTCACATGTTTATTCCTGAACCAGAACTGTGGAGTGGGGGTGGGGTAATGGAAATTAACTTAGGCGGAGCCACAAATCCAGCTCCCAGATCCACTTCCCCCAGCACCTGGACTTTGGAAGGGCAGCTGAGGGTAGCCAAATAAAAGTTAACGTTGTTACTTAAAGACTAGGAGGGGGGTTCAGGAAAGCATCCACAGCGTCTCTCCCTGTTGTGAGAATCAGCCCCTACCCACCCCTACCTAGCAGCACCCCAGGAACTGGGGCTCTTGGCTTGATTCACCACTTTTGGAAGGCTGCTGACCCCTAGTGTTTGGAGTAGTACATTGGAGGGAGAATCCAGAGATTTGGGTTAATCTTTGAAATGAGAATCACAGTAGCTGTGCCACCCTTTCGCACACACTGAAGAGTGTGAGCAAAATGAAACTTCTAGAAGTGCCTTAATGAATATGTGAGTTTAGTTAGAAACCTTCCAAAGACCCTTCGAGACCCTGTACACAGGCCTTCCCTGACCTGGCCGAGCAGCACCCTCAGACCACTCTCTGTAACCCTTGTCACGCCTGTAAATAGTAATCCAAGGCAGGTCTCCCTCGAGAGATGACAGCTGTGCTCTCTGAGGGCGGATCTGGTTCCAGAGCACCCAGCAGCGATGCTTGGTGAACACTTGTGTGAGGAAACGAAGAACTCAGATGTCGTTCGGCCCTCCTGTCCCCTTCCCTAGCCACTACTTTCACTTTTCAAAATCCGATAGATCAGCCTAATTGTACTCACAATAACAAGGATAGATAGATAGATAGATAGATAGATAGATAGATAGATAGATAGATAGATAAATAAATAAAGCAACCAATTGTGTTTGGAATATGTACATGTAAGTGTGAAAATATTCCAACAACCCAAAACACATACTTTGTGATGTGGAACGGCCACTGCCTGGTAGCATGGCAGAGAAGGCACTGATGTACAGGGTGACTTCTGTGTGCCTCGGCAAGGACCCCTGCTGTGAGCGCTCCGCCGAGCTGTAGGGGAAGCTGTGTTCAATGGGGCGCCCTTCTTTGGTCTGTGCATTTGGGGTAACAGGACTTTTCTTGTGTGCCATGCTTTGGGGTAAGGGCGGAGAGGAAAGGCAACAGGGTGGTAGTTACAATATAGGATGGCTCTCAAGAAAACAGAGTAAGGTTTTGGTTTTGTTTTCCTTCTAATTGACTTCTAACTCAAGGGTAAATATGGCAGCTCTCTGGATGAGAGAAATTTTGCACAAACCTGTGAGTAGAAATGAATTGGCACTGTCGGTGGAGGGCACCTAAGGACAGCCAGGATTTCTCAATCTGAGGTCGGTCAGGGAGAGCGTTCTGGGACGTGGTGGCAGCCACAGCTGGAGAAGCCCAGCAGCTGTTGGGTTTTGGCAGCCAGCTGCTGCACACCAAAGGGAGCTGTGCTGGTTCAGTTTAGGGCTCCCTCCTGATACGTGGCCTGCAAGATCTCCTCCGGGAGCGGAGTCACACACCATCTTTCTCTTCCTCTTTTCACAGGGAGAAGCAAAATGGGAAAATGGGTCATGGGAATGGGAAAAAAATTAAGTCACTGATACAGAGTGACTGGAAAAACCAAACTATATCATTGTGTCCTGAAGTATTCTATCAGTTTTGCTAGCCTGCTCTTATCTTTTAATTAAGTAAAAGAAATGCTGGGGACTGGATAGAGTGCCTGCTTAGCATGCATGAGGTCCTGGGTTCAATCCCCAGTACCTCCATGTAAAAAAAAAAAATAGGGAAATGCTGTTTTTGTCAAGACTATCATCATTAATACAATTTGGTATTTTGGAGAGAATGCAAATACATACTAAATATTCTAGTGTTAAGCTGACAAATTTTACAATTCTGCTTTGGATTCATTCTTCTCTTTTGAGATGTGTAGTGTTCTTACAGAAATACAAATTTTGTTCAGTCAGTGCTTAAGTGACTTTTAAAAAGCCACTAAAGCTGCAAACTGATCCCATTCAGCCAGTTTGAACAGCCTCCTATTTTAAGCTGTATTTGTGCTTCAGGGAGAAGGTGATGGATGAGGGTCCGTGTTGCTGTTGTCAAACTGATGTGTGAATAAAGGGCAGGGAACAGATGACCTGGGGTTCGTGCCAGCAGACCCACCTGCACACCTGCTTTCACGAGCACCTTTTTTTTTTTTAATGTGCTAAGTACATAAATGTAGTTGGTGTGTTTTTCTAAGTGCTCTCTCTGATTCTGTAGAAGCCACATTCCTAATCCTATTAGGAAGGGTACAACGCTTTAGGTATAAAAATAGAAGTATTTTTAGAAATTTGTTCTCCACAGGTGAACTTTTATCTTTAGTGTGTTTTCTTTGGTTTTGCTTTTTGGTTTTTTTTTTCTGTGTCTGTGTGTGTGTGTTTTGTTTAGGTTTTTTTGCTCTCTGCTCCCATTATAATTGTGTGTGTGTGTGTTGAATAGATGATATCTCATTAGGAATTCTCTTGAGATAAATTTTCAGCCTGAGAAATATGGGGAAACCATGGCTGAAGAACTCTGAGACAGCTGTTTAACTTTGGCAAGAAAAAGACTGAGACTTACTCTTCTGTGCTGAGCGCACGTGAGGCCCTGTTGTGCACCGTACGGCAGCGTGACCTGCGGAGGGGGGAGGCTTATACACCTGCCGCCTTAGCAAGTCCTCCCGGTGGCCCTGTGAAGCAGGAATTATCATTGTGCTTGTACAGGTGAAGAAATTGAGGCTTAGATGAGTTCCGGGATTTGCCTAGGGCAGAGAGACTAAAGGATGTGGCCAAGTTTTGAATCCAAACATTTCCAGTCTCAAGGATCCTATTCCTTCTACTAGTCCAAGTGGCTCAGCTCTCATGTTTTTGTCTTAGAAATAAAAGTAGGAATAACAATGAATATTTGTCAGCTGTAGGGTTTCCCAGCAGAGTAACAGGCAGCTTCTCTGGAACCCTTGTGTTTTCACTGAGGACTTGATTGCTTTTGTTTGATTTGATTTGGATAAGAAACCAGTAAAAAGTGGACTTGGGATCACCTGGATCACCCCTTTATAGCTGAGTACCACTCTATTATGTAAGCAGTGCTGGCTCTATTTGTGTTCCCATGGACCCCAACAAGTAATTTCTCCACCCGAGAGATGGTTAGCTTCTTTCCCCAGTATCCACGCTTCCTTCCTTCCTTACTGACAGGACCCTGGTTTGACAATACTCCTACGTTTCCCAGCCTTCCTTGAAATTAAGAATGTTCCCGTGACACTGTTCTAGCCAATAATATGTGAGAGTTACTGGGTGCGGCTTCCCAGAAAGGTCCTTAAAGGTGGCTGACACGGCAGGCCTTTTACACTCTGTTCTTTTCCCTCTTCTAGCTTGGATGGAGGTCAGGTTATGACCAGCAGGGCAAGAACACATGTTAGGGACAGCTGAAGGTGGGGAACGTCTGGGTCTCTAATGACTACAGACAACACCATAACAGCTCTGCACTTGGCTGTCTACAGACACCTCCTTAAATGGGAACAATAGCGCCCAAATTTTTAAAGTAGCTTTATTGAGATACAACTTACATCCCATAAAATTTACCTGTTTTGAGTGTACAATTCAATGATTTTTTAGTAAATTTTCAAAGTTGTGCAAACATCACCACAGTCCAAATTTAGAAAATTTCCATCTCCCTCAAAAGATTCTGCCTGCCCATTGACAGTCAATTCCCAGTCCCTCTCCCAGCCCCAGGCAACTACCCATCTGCTTCCTGTCCCTGTATGTTTTCCTTTTCTGGACATTTCATATAAATAATATCATATAAAATGTAATCTTTTGCATCTAACTTCTTTTGTTTAACTTTTTGTTTTGCTTTTGTTTTTGAGGTTCACACATTACTTACAATAAAAGGGATCATTTATTTAAAAAAAAATCCGTGCTGTAGCATGTATCAGTAGTTCATCTCTTCTTATTGCTGAATAATATATTGCTGAATAGTATTCCGTTGTATGGCTGTCCCGTTTTGTTTATGTACTCACCAGTTGATGGACATGTGATTTTTTCCCGCTCCTTTGATGTAATGAATAATGCTGCTGTGAACACATATATGTCTTTGTGTGACATATGTTTTCATTTCTGTTGGGCAGATACTTAGGAATGGAATTGCACAATCGTATGGTAAATTTATGTTTAATGTTATTTTTTTTTTTTTTAAGAAACAGCCGGACATTTTCAAAGTGTTTATACCGTCTTACATTCCCATTGGCAATTGGGGATTCCAGTTTTCCCACATCCTCACCAGTAATTATTTCATCTTTTTGACCCTACCCATCCCAGTGGACATGAAGTGGCATCTCGCTGTTGTTGTTTGCACTCTAATCCTAGGCTTACTCAACACAATCCTTTTACTTTACACAACAAAGTACAAACACACCGGCATTATCTTAAATGCTACAAGGTTACAAATTCAAAGCAGAAAATGTATAGTACTGACTTAACAATAAAAGCCAAAAAAGCAATGTACACATTGCCAAGGTAACCTGCAACACCACCGTGATCATTGCTGCTTTAATTTGCATTTCCCTGATGACTCATGATGCTGCACATCTTTTCATGTGCCCCTTAGTCCATTTCTAAATTGGTTTATCTTATTGGCTTATAAGAGATCTTTATATATTCTGGATATAAATCCTTTATCAGAAATAATATTTGTACATATTTTCTCCCAGGCACTTGCTCATCTTTTTATTTTATTATTGGTAAGTTTTTAAGCACAAAAGGTTTAATTTTGATGAAGTTTTTTTTTCTGTTTTTTTCTTTTATGGATCATGCTTTTGGTGTTGTGTTTAAGAACTCTGTCTACCAAAACCACAAAAGATCTTTATATTTTCTCCCAGAAGTTTTATAGTTTTAGCCCCTGTCTTAGTCTATGATCAATTTTGAGTTTATGTTTATATATGATGTGAAATAAATATAAAAATTAATCTTTTTGCAGGCAGATGTTCAGTTATTCCAGCTCCATTTGTTGAAAAGACTATCTTTTTCCCTACTGAATTACCTTGGCACATTGTCAAAAACAGATGGATTATAAATGCAGGGTTTATTTCTGGATTCTCAGTTCTGTTCCATTTCTCACCATGTCCATCCTTATGGCAATACCACACTATCTTGATTAACGTACCTTTATAGTATTAAGTTTGGAAATTGGGAAGTGTAAGTTCTCCAACGTTGTTGTTTTTTCAGGTTACTTTGGCTTTTCTGGGTCCTTTGCTTTTTCATATAAATTTTTAGATCAGCTTGTCAGTTTCTGCCAAGAGCCCATTGGAATTTTGATATCAATTGTATTGAATCTATAGATCAATTTGACATCTTCTGACCCGTAAATATAGAATGTCTCTTCCATTTACTTAGGTCTTTAATTTCTCTTACAATATTTTGTGTTTTTCACTGAGTAAGTCTTATACTTCTTCTGTTCATTAATTTTTAAAGTCGCTGTTTCATGGACTTTCTCCTGCTAAATTGAAATCCTGGTGCATGTTCTAATGGGCAGATAATATAGAAAATTAAAGGAATAGGAGTGGACTTAACATACATAAATGATGTTTTTATATGAAGGCCAAATGATGTGGTGCATTGTATAAATGACAGGTTTCACAGTGGATAAAATGAGGCGAGTGTTGAGAAACTGGAATTACTGCATGGCATACAAAGTATAGGCATCTCCAACCCAAATGAACCTTCGTCTTACAGTTCGTAGCATACATATAAAAGCCAATAAAGCAACATCGTCTGTCACAATAATTCAGTATTTGTTCTTTGAAATTGATTGTATATCATTTTGTTTATATTTGTGTATGAATTTGTATTTTATGTGTTATCAGCATAAAGAATTGATACCATCTAGTTTTACATTATTGGCCTAATTTTTTTTTCCCCTTTAACAGGTGTCTCCTACTCAACATTGGAAAACACTTGTTCTAGTTTATTAGTTTACAAAGCATTTTTAGTTCACCATCTTAGTGTTCTGAGAGCAACCCTGGAGCTTGGGTAAGATAAGGATTTTTATTATTCCCACATTATAAATGATGAGACTAAGATTCACAGAAATTAAGTGATACATGTAACTTTACACATCTGTAAGTGGCAATTCTGGGATTTAAAGCTAAGATTTCAGGCTCCAAATCTTTTACTCTTTTTGCTACATATGTCATGGATTATTGATCACTTTCTTAAACCCTGCTAAGGATACAAAGAAATATAGAATCTGGGGAGAAATTTGCAATCTAGGCAGGGAGATAAAACCCATGAAACATGCTAAAAAGCAAGTTAGTGTAACAGAGCCCACAGCCCAGACACTAAGCTCTGTTGGCATCTACAGAATGCAGGCAAGTCCGTGGACCTGCGTTACTGATTAGGAAGCGTGATGTGATCGACCTGGAGGATACTTACTGTCAGGCAGCCCAGATCCGTGTCACTGCCCACCCCCCTTCGGAAGTGAAGCGCCCACTGCCCCCAGCTGCTGGGAGTGTTGGCAGCTGACAGTTCTCATCTGAGACCCTCTTTGAGGATGGCCCAAGGTCATACCACCTTCTTAGCGGCAGCCAACATCCAGTGTCTGGTTGCCGCTGGGACCCAATTCTCCTAGCATGGGTCAACTCTCAAGGGCCAGCCCAGCTCCGAGCTCCCTCACAGAATCAGCGAAGCCTTTGCTGCAGCCGCATCAGAATTCAGCCTCTCCTGTCCACGTTGCTGCCTTTGTTCCCTCACAGGTGCACATCCCCAGAGCGTTCCTCAGTAAAGTTCCTGCTGGTGATCTTCACCTCAGAGTCGCTTCCTGGGGAATTGACCTGCATCAAATGACCTCTGAGGTTTCCAGGCAGCAGAAACAATGTGAACAAGGATAGGGCATAATGTAGCAGAATGAAAGGGAGCTGATGGCGGAGGACTTTGAAGGACAGGCTGAAGTATCAGCCTTGATAGAGAACACTCCAGAAAGCTTGGCTGGCCCACCTGCTGTAGCTATTGCCCCGTGAGAACACTGGAGCCCACCCTGACATCCCCTTTGTAAAGAGAATTTGTAACCCAGATATATCTGCCCTGACCTTTAACATTTACTGCCCTATCCGTCCGTGATCCTGTGACTCAGGCCCTGAAGCTGGAGAGGGAGGATCTGAATTTAGGATCTCCCTTGCCAACTTTATTCCTGTATGACTTTAGAGCTTTTGTTCCTCATTTGTAAAATGGATATACTGTACAGCACAGGGAACTATATTCAGTATCTTGTGGTAACCTATAATGAAAAGAATCTGAAAAGGAATGTACATATGTATATATGTATGACTGAAACATTATGCTGTACACCAGAAATTGACACAATAAATTGCAAATTGACTGTACTTCATAAAAAAAAAAAAAGGAGAGAAGAAATGGATATGCTGTGAGGATTGAAATATTCCTAATTTCATGGGCATTTCATTGGTGTCATGTAACAGGAGGCTTCCCTGGCCACAATAACTGGATGATACTAAGCTAAGCTCAATTAAATGGATTTCTTTACTGTAGGATTTCTCAGTCTTTAATATGCTGCTGTGCCTTGTGATCTCAAGGAGGGAGGTGTAATCCAAATCATCGTACCTTAACTCATCAGGAAGAACTTTCCCCTCCCAACACCTTCCAGGGAGCATCTAATAGGCTGTGTCCTGCTGAAGTCATATTGAGAAACCCTGACCCACAACATAGCAAACAGTTATAAAATGTTAAGCTGGATTCTGTTGATCACCATGGTCTGCCCTGCCTTGACATGAAACTAAGGAATCTTTCAGAAATTTGTTAAGATGTCCCGGTGACTCTGGTACTCAAGATCATTGTGGTCTTGCTTATTTAAATTTGGTAAGGTATAATTCCCTTCAAAGATACCTCCAAATTATGACGTGCATCTTTTAAAGAATGATACTCTCTCAAGCCTTTAGATTTGGGGGGATTGTGGGTTTCCAGTGCATGCACTGTCCACTGGGCTGGCAGTGGCCACCACGTTGTGCTGAAACACACGATGGCTGCCTTGTGGGGACAGAGCAATGTGTTGAGAAGGATGCTGAAGCTGTGTCTAGGCTGTGTGAGCAGGGGTGCTCTGCTGGATTAGTGATGTCCATTAACCCAGCATTTGCTACCTTTATTTTAGACCATAGTAAAATTTAATTTATACATTACTTTTTCAAGACAGTGAGAGAATAAATAAATTGTATATAAACTATCTCAAGTGCAGCATGTTCAAAACTAACTCATCATCATCTTCTCCTCTAACTTCAGTCTATGCCGTACCTTTCATCTCAGATCGTGGCAGTGGCCTCCACCAACATACACATGATTCCCCCAGGTCTTCATTTCCTGTAACCAATCAGCCACCGAATCTTGCCAGTTTTACCTTCTATATGTGTCTCAAAGCTTTCCCCTCCTCATTGCAGCTACCGCCCCAACCCTGCAAATGCTCTTAACTCTCACCCCAGCCTCTACAGCTTCTCCCCGCTGGTGTCCCTGCTTCAGCCCTGTACCCTTCAAATCCTTCCCCCAATCTACCCGTCTACCTGTTCTACTTCTTCTCACATCTTTTAATGACTTCTTCAGGGTAAAGCCTAATGTCCTAAATTTGGCACTGAGGCCTCCCATGTCTGGGTCTCACTTATCTGTGGTCTCATTTCATGCTGCTCTCTTACATTCTAGTTAAAACCAGCCTGCTGACCTGCCTGATCCACACTGTTTCTAGCTTCCGTGCCTTTGCTTTTGCTACACCCCTGCCTGAAATGTTTTCTCTTCCCTGTTCACTATGTCCTTTTTTTTTTTGCCCAGTTAATTCCTACTCATCGTTGAAACTTAGCTCAGCCACCCCCAGCTCCAAAAAGCCTTTCATGACCACACTTCCTCTAGACTTGGTTAGGTGCCCTCATCTGTGATGTATTATGTATACATAGTGTGTAATGCACAGTAATTGTCTATGTGTGTGTGTGCACCCGGAGGGCAGGGCTGTGTCTTATTTCCTGTTTCTTGCACCTGTTAACATGGCTGCTTTGTCTTAAGCATTCAATAGGTATTTGTGGACCAAGTGAAGGAATTAAATCTACGATGAAGTAAACTAAGCTGTCGGCTGCCATGGACATCAAGAATATAACCCATCCTCGGGGTAAAAAAAAAAAATACCTTTTTGCAGGTTATGAAAATTTGCTCTACAGGGCTGGTGAGATCTGAGAGGGAAAAGCAAGCAGCGGGTTTCACCAGTGGGAACAGCAGAATCTAATACTTTAAGTGTCACGTAAAGCAGTGTGGACACTGAATTGCATCTGGTTTCCAGGGAAACAAAGTCACTGTGAGAAGTGCTTAGCCGGGTTTAAAGTAATTTTCCGACTTTCGTGTGGCTGTTTCAGTGTTGGCCCATATCTGTATCTCTGTGGCTGACTTTTTGAAAATGCCTACAATTCGGCCCATTTTCTTCATGGATTACTATTAAAAAGAAAACCTTCGTACTACTGATTAGATCAGATTTAAGTTAACCCATGTGACCCTATGGTGAATTACCAAGTGGATTAAAACTTCCTTTCAACTAAAGCTTTTTTAATGACAACAGAGGAGGAATTGAGCGTAACCTGTCACCTCCTGGTGAAACTCCTCATTGTACTTTTGTTACTGTATTTTCACTATGGGCAGGACGGCTGCCAGTCACAGCCTCCAGGCTTAGGTTCTGAATGGCCTCAGGAGTGCAGACTTCCAGATTCTCACTAGTGCCCTCACTGTTTTGATTTTCCTTTTTATACTCGCACACCCACAATATGCCACAGTCCAGGAAGCCGAATTTAAAATAAACTCACAACCCCCTCACACTCACCTGATGGTGAGACCTTCAGCAACTGTGGTCAGCTGAAGCCTAAACACACACCTGAAACTCAGACACCCACTCAGTGGTCAGCAGCAAAAGAGGGCTTACAGGGTCGGTGTGTGTCACACTCAAGGGGGACAGGAACGCGTCAAGGGGTAGGCTGCAGGGGGGTGGAAGCTTCGCTCGCGCTCCTACGGTGCTGAGTGAAAACCGGCACTTCACACCAAGGCCGTACCTCCAGCGCCCTTATCTCACGGCCCCCAGGCAGAGCCCTGCATCGCATGCTACAGTCCTAGGGATAAAAAGCTGGTGAAAAGCTGTGAACAATAGCGGAGCGTACTTTAAAGTGGGGCCACTAACACTCTGAGATTCAAAACTAAAGTGGGAGAGCGTGTGCCCACGGTGCAGCCCGTAGGTCACTAATTACACCTCCTGAACTTGGTGTCGCCAGCGCCCGTCCCCGCCCATCACCTCCCGTGCATGCCCTCTTCCCCAGGCAGGGGCGGCCTGGGGCCGTGGGCAGGGCGCCATCTGCCAGTCTGCTGGGTCTTTGTGTGTCTGCAGGGCAGCCCGGGGTGGGGGATCACCGCCTCCGCCATCAGCCTCCTCAGAGCCAGGAGCTGTGCCCAGCGCTTGGCATTATAATGTCGTGTGGCCCTCACAACCACGCAGCGAGGAGGCGCCAAGGCTCGGAGAAGCCAGGAGACCTGCCCAGGGACACAGGGTGAGCACCAGGTGTGGCTGGCCCAGAGGCCCCGCTCTGGTCTGTGCGAACCTCTAGACCCTTTTCCTTCCTGGCAGCTGAAGCCTTTTTTCACATTAGCAAAATTATAGGTTATAGGTTCTTAATTTAAAAATGAAAGAAGTTTAACTGTGTGGTCCTTGCCTGTCCTTATCTGTCTTTGTTATCTATTGCTTTGTAGCAGCTTACTGCAAATGTAACAGCTTAAAGGAAAAGACGTTCGTTATCTCACAGTCCTCTGGTGGTCCGAAGCCCGGGAGCTGCCTGGCTGGGTGGCTCTGCCTCGGGATCTCTTGTGAGGCTCAGTCGGAACGTCCACAGGGGCAGTAGTCACCCAGGGGCTTGACCGGGGCTGGGGAGTCCTCTGCCAAGTGGCGCACTCGCGTGGCTGGAGGCCGGAGACCTCGGTTCCTCGCCACGTGACCCTCTCCATCGGCTGCCTGAGCGTCTTCAGCTGACTTCCCCCAGGGCAAGTGAGTGCAGAGGCAAGAGAGAAAGCCAGTGTGTCTTTTTTGGCCTACTCTGAAGTGGTTGGTGTTTGTTTCTACTTTTTGTTTGTTTGTTCGTTTTCTATTGTAGAAGAAAGTCACTAATTCCTAGGGATTACAACAGGACTCACATCAGAGAGGGCAAGAGGCAGAGTAAAACCTGAGGAGGAATCAGAGACTGCAGCCTGGAGGGCGAACTCAGGGTGACTCAGGGGTCTGATGGCAAGAGGGTCCGAGCAGGGTCTGGGAAGAGCAGCCGGGGTCTGGCAGCAGGAGAGGAGCAGCAAGACTCCTCCCATCACAGGCCCTTTGGCAAGAGGGAGGAGGGAAGGAGAACAGCCACCACTTGAGAGAGCTGCAGGTGAGGCAGTGCCTCCGGGCACTGTTACAGCAAGACAGTGAAGGGGGCTCCCTGGAAGGGCTGGGAGAGGGGCTTACAGAGCCTTATAGGAAGGACCCTGGGTGGGTGAGGGATGACCCAGGAGTTGAGGGAGCATCACTAGGAGTGAAAGACCTTGCCGTCGGGCTGATGGTCTCGCTCCAAGGCAGACGGTGAGGGGGACGCTGCTAGTGTTGAGCCAGGGGCGTGGGGAGAGTGCTTGCCCAGAGCACACAGACCCCTGGGGCCTGTGGGCTGACAGCAGGGGGGAGGAGTGGTCCTCAGTGGAGGATGTGGGTCAGGAGAGAAGTCTCCTGCAGGGTCACAGAATACCCCCAGGTGTCCTGTAGTGTCTGCATCTCTTAACCTGCTCTTTCTAAATTTGAGGCAACTAAGCTTAAACCCATCACTGACCCCAGTTAGCTTCTGCATCTGTAGTGTGGAGTTAATCCTACGCTGCAGCAAGACAGAATAGGGCCAGTGTCAGTGCCAGCTCGGGGCCCAGCAGCCGGCATGTGGTGCGTGCTTGTAAAGGTCACTTTCTTCCTCTCCCCTTCAGCAGCCTCTTCAATTTCATTTCCTCTCCTACTGAGGGAGGTTGTGTCTTTCCATTGATATTTGCGTGCCAAAATTGAAAATGCTTTTTTCTGTGCATCTGAGAACCTGCTCCATTCTCAGACGAAACGACTGTATGTCTTGTCTCCTCTTCTCCCCCGCCTGCCACCCCAGACAGATGTCATGGGCATGTGGCCTCTGACCTTAGCACAGGGCCCTGGGCTTCAAAGGGTGCAGCTCTTAGCTTCGTGCTCTGCTGTTGCCACCCTGAAATTCTTAATTTTTGAACAAAGAGTCCCCATTTTCAGTTTTCTCGGGACCCAGTGGAATATGTAACTGGCCCTGTGCTTATTCCAACCTCTACAGGAACAAAGCCCAGGTGAAAATGACCATGCAGGAGTCGGGTCATTGGATTTCTCATCCCGTCCCTGTGTCATCATTCCAGTAATGAAGGGTAATTTGAAAATAATGAAAACACCTTAACCATGTCATTTGTAAATAAGAAAACATTGAGTGCATCTGAAACCTTATGAATTCCCAATGTTTAATCATGTATTTTTTTCAACATTAAGAACTAGCATCAAAAAAATTTTAAAAGAACCAGCATCACTTTCAGAAAGATTCTTCATTTATTGTCACTACCCTGTGTTAATACATTGAAAAGCTGAAAGTTATTCTTCACTCCAAGTGAAGCGTGACTGAATTATTATCATGCCAAACAGAGTCCTTCCCTGGGAACATCTCTTACCTGCTTGTAGGAACTCTCTTGTTTTTTACAGGCGATCCACACTTCCTGTAGTGTGTGCATCCTACCTCATCCTAGAGCAGTAGCCGTGGGGTAAGGAAAGAGACCACAGGGGCGGGCAGGGTGGGTTTGCGTGCCGTCATTCCTTAGACGGCATACCTGCCTCGTTCTCTCACTGCTTAGGAAACGCAGAGTCACACGGATCCAGGCATCCACCCCGGATTACAGTGACTGCTGAAGGGAGAGCCTGCTCAGGTTTTCTCAGCTCAGCAGTACCAGACCTGTCCTCTCTGCAGCCTTTGACCCAGACTCACCAATAATTTATCACCAAGGCAAGGCAAGCAAGTACCCGGAGTCCTGAAACTTCAGTTGTTCCTTTACTGTCAGTGACAGTGCTGTAACATGGAATAGTAAGGATTTTCTACAGAGAGAGCTTTTGGATTAGAGAGACTCAGATCACATCCAGCATTTGGAAAACCACAGTCTTAATTGTAGGTTATTGCTTGTTTTTAAGCTGTCATTTTTGTTTGTTTTCCTCTAAGAAAGCAAATGTGCTAAGTTTTCTTTCTTGGGCGTTTTTTTTTTTTCTCTCCAGCCTAGACCTCCATGGTAGGCAGGCAAATTTTAAAATATCAGTGTTTCACAAACCCAGTTCACCTTCCTACTGGTTATTTTGCATTCAGTTCTTTTGATTACAAAACTAGTTGGGACACTTTATCACTCCTTAATTATAAGAATTCTGACTTTGTACACTTATCAATAGCCCCCCCTTTTTTTGTTTGGATGCATAAGTCTAATCTTGAATTCAACTGGGGGCGCTAGTCTAGTGGATGCACTTTGATATGTGTTAAGCTTGCATGGAGAGCTGCAAATGATTATTTTTGCCCTCAGGTCCAGCTGGCACAGTCAGTGCTGTCCCTGAGGCAGATCTGCCAGGTGAAGGGCCCTTCTGAGCCTGCCAAAGCCACAGTTCACAGTGAGGAGGGAAGTGCAGCCAGGTGGCCTCACCCGGCTTAGCTCACAAGCTGGCCGTCAGCCCCTGAGCTGGCCAGGTGAGGCTTCCCCCACGGTCTTGGGATGAGGAAGTGGCTGCCTGACTGGCTTTGCCGTGGTTGATGAGTTGAACTAATAGCAGCTGGTTGCAGGCCCTGTCCTGCCCTGGGTCCCAAGACCTGCCATGAGAGAACGTCAAGGATTCCCTTCATTCATTCACTCACATATTTGCTGAACACCTACTATGTGCCTGACCCTGGGCTAGATGCTGGAGGGACAATGGTAGACAAGATAGAGAAAGCTTAGCGCCTAGTGGAGTGAATCAACCTTCTACATCCCACAAAGGAACAGGTAGTTAGAAAGTGTGGTAAGTGCTGAGAAGGAAATCACAGTGTGCTAAGGGACTGTGAGACAGGACCTGATTTAGCCTCGGGGCTAAGGAAAGGCCCGGTGGAAGGGGCATCCAGGTTGAGAAACAGCTCCTCAGAAGGCCCTCTGCCAAGAGCAATCTTGGCTTTTCTAGAAAACAAAGGCATCCCGTGTGCCCAGAGCTAAGTGAACAAGAATGTGAGAGGCACAGAGGAAGCCTAGAAGGTAGAGCAGGGCCTGAAGCGAGCAACATTCAGCCTCAATGTTGTGGGAAACCACTGAGTTTTAAGCCAAGATGTGACATAACCTGATTTATGGTTTTAGAAGTGTTTTTCATTCACAAAGGGAAAAGGCTGCAAGCGCTTAATTTTGTCTTGACAGTTTGGGAACTAAATCAAGAAAGCATGCAGCTATCAAAACTGTCAGATCAGGGGTCACTGGGTGAGTGACCGAGGCTGCATTTCTTTTAAAGTGACATTCTATAAATGTATGCCCTCTCAAACTGGGTCAAAGGTCTGATCGCCTCAGGTGTAGTGACAGCTCTGCTGAAGAAATCACTTCTTTGGAGAACGAATTTGATTCTAAAAACCTCAAACCAAAACACAAGTAGCTTAAACCATCAGTGTAAGTTTCCACTGCCGTCTGCAAAGCAGATGTGAGTTTTGCAGTGGGCTACCCTCAAGTTACGCTGGGAGTCAGAGGCAACGAGCGGGGAGAGGAAGCATTGGTGTTTGGGCAAAATGGATCGAGTTTATTTTCTCTTTTTCCCCTTTTGTCAATAATGAAAGCAAGTCAAGTCTACTGTCCCTTAGCGTCACCTCAGATAAGCGGAGAGGGGTGTCGGAGCAAGGTAGACAGATATTCCACGAGGCATCGGACCACGGAAGAACTGCTAATTTCAGTCTTGGTTTTCTTAGTAAATAATGCAAAACCCCAAGCACTTCCAATAAGTGGACGTCTTGCTGGCCCACCTTATGTGTCTGAAAGAGGCTCTGTGCTATTCACAAAGGAAAACTAGTTTAAATTTGGGAGTTTCAGATAAGTTGGAATTAATGTGCAGATTAACTTTATTGCTAATGAATAACCCATGACTGATTTCAAGTTCACTGCTTGCCCACTGTTCAGAGCAGCACAATTTCCGAACCACTACATTTATATTCTGAAAGAATTTCTTTCTAAAACATGAGAAACTGTCTTAATTCAATAGCTTTAAGATAAAGCAAGTTAATGAAATCATTCAATGATGTTCTGGCATTTTTATTGCAATTCAAAACACTTCTTAGACCAGTGTTTTTTATCTCCTACCTTTTAGCAACTAAAATCATTGAGACACCTCTTTTGGGATGTGAGAATGAGAAAGATTGTAAAACCATTCTGGATTGCTGCTTAACTGGCCCTGGACAAGCTGGTTAGAGAATTTACCTGAGAAAGCTCTTCAGTACTAAATTCTGTTATAACTAGTAGCATTTCAACACTACTCTTATACTGAGGGGAAAGAAAAAGATTTAAAGACCACAGAAGAATTTTAATAGTCCCTTAAAGATTATGTTGAGTTTAATTGTAAATTATTGTGCCTCTGTCCTGTGTTCAGTGATGAAGCAAGAAAATAGCAGGGAGTTTTCAGAAGAGATATATACTCATAACTTATTTTGTTTCCCTTCTTTTCATCATTATTTTTGCCTTATTCAAGGAAATAAATTTTTTGAAAGTAGTATCTCTAACTTTCATAATAAACTAAAATTTCATAATAAACTAATGATCTAGTGTGTTTAGTGTTTGAAATACTTTTTCCCACAATCAATGTAAAAAGAAAAGTTTAAGGTCATTGCTTTTCATTACATTTATATTAAGAAGACCTTAGATGAAATCAAATAGCTTTTTGTGGACTCAACCAGTGCTGGTATATAATGTGATATTAATTTTGTTTTGTTTTGTTTGTTGTTGTTGCTGATTTGGAAGCCTCATCATATGAAATAAACTTGATTTTAAAAGACAACAAACCATCTGACAGCCTGAAAGGGGGGTGGGGCACAAGGAGATGACAGTTTGGGAATCAACCCATTTTATAGATTAGGAAATAGAGGCTTTTATATATGAAGTTGCCCAAGAGAATACACCTAGTCAGAGGCAGAGTTGAACCCAGAACTCAGGTCTCTGACTCCTGGTCCAAGACTCCATGCATTCTAGAACCTTCAAGGATGGCCTAAATTGTAACTTTGAATATATTAACATTAGTGTGATCTTTCTACTTTTCTATTAATGTGACTGAAGACTTGTGTATTTAAATTTATAATTGGCATTAAAATATTGAAATATCGGTAAGACAGTGGAGCATACTTTTCGCGTTATTTTTGTTTCCTAATCCTGTTTATAGTTTGAACAGATTGCAAAACACAGTTGTCCACTAGAGGTCACCTTTCTTCAAGATGAGGGTCAGTTCCCTTCTCTATTATCTAAATCTGTTTTAAATCAACCACCACCTGGGAGAAATGAACAGCCTTTCTTGTGGTCGGGGAGGGATTCCATGTATTTATTGCTTTAGCTAAATGCACTTGTAGGGAAGGCTGTCGGCGAGGGTGAAGGGGAGGTGTGCTCCTGTCTTCCCTTCCCTTCATACACACACACACTCACATGCGTACACCACACACACACACTTTGTGCTAGACAGACTAACTTATTTTTCTTTGGAAAGTCTTGTGTTAGCCCTGGCAGGTTTACATAACCTTTTACATTTTCTGCCACTGTTCTCTCTGACTCCAAAGTCAGAGACTAAATGGAGACTAAAAGAAATCGTCCTTAAACATTGGCACAATTTGGGATGAAACCATGTAGACTTCACCCAAATTTATCTATGAGTCAGTTACTATTTTTCTGCAGCGTGTGAATTTCAGTCAGAGTTGGCCAGAAAGTACTATGGGGAGAGGACTAGGACTGTGTCCAATAAACAAGCACTTTGGCAGATTCTGTTGAAATACACACCATCTCATTATTCTCGAGAGAGAGGCAGGCAGCGGCTCTCGCACTGCCTGATGCATCAGGTTTCTGACTGCGTCTGTAGAAACCCAGGGCTGCAGGACGTATTTTTAGAGGCTCATTTGCACCTATTATATGAACTGCTAAACACCTCAACCCCCAAAAAATCAAATTGGAAATTAAAGAGTTCTAAGATGTGAAAAGAATTCAGAGCAGATACAAATGAGATCGTGAGGCTCTGGGCTTTTGGAGAAGGGTTGTCCTGTAAAGCCAAGGTGAGAAGAATATAACAACATTTCAGCCCAAATTGTAGGCATCCATTCCCTCATATCTGCAAAGGATTTCTCTTCATCCCCTTTTCTGACATCAGCACATTAATTTATCCTGCCAGGTTAAGTAGTCTTTTACAGTCCTCAAAATTGAACTTATAAATGTGTCATTGACCATGACGGTGGTGGCTCTGCACTGGTCTTGCTGAAAATTCGTGCCTGTGCATGTCCGGACGGGAAAAATGACCTGGGCCGTGCAAGAGGCCCCACTGGGTTTAGTGGCAGGTCAGGGTCAGGCACATGTGTTTGGCACATTCTGTCAACAAGCCTGCTGGGTGGACTGTGCAATCACAAGCAAATGCCCAATGCAGCAACTGAGGAGGAGGTCTGGTTCCAGACTGGTGACCTATTGTCAGTCTGGGGACTCTTGTCTTTTCTTGTCTTGTTTATAATAAGAAATATGAGCAGTTGCTGTATGTTGTTAGTAAATCAATTTTGAAAAAAATTTCTTACTACTTTGCTTTCAAGCTTCTGGATTTGTTTAATGAAGAATTTCCAGAGATTGCAGCATAAGCTATTATAAAGGACTCTTACCACATTGAACCACTTATCTGTGTGAAACAGGATTCTCTTGGTGTGGCACAAACAAAATAAAGAAATAAATGTAAAAATACAGTTAGAAGAAGACTGTAACTGACTTCTATAAATTCTGTTTTCAACTGTTTGTGTATGACAAACCAGCCTCATGTTCCCAGTGAGGGATTTAGTAAGTAAATAGTATCAGTTTGAACTAAAAATCGTTTTATTTTGATTTAAAACACTTTTGATTCTCTTGTATATTAGTTTTCATTTGAAAAACATCTAATACTTGAAGAAAAGAAAAAATGACAATCATTGATTCCCACTAACAATTTGCTCGGGAAACTATCTTTGAGTAACGGAACTGATAAACACAGGTGTGACCAATGTCAAAATTGTCAAAACTGAGTGAATTAGTTGACGTACTTAATTTGTAAGACTCTCGGGTAAGTTTCTCATAATTATAAGGATAAAAAATCACAGCCTATTTTTCTCCTCTTTCTTCATTTCTGGGGCTCAGAGTGTGAGGGGACAAGTTGTGGGAATATGCCGATACCAAGCATCCTTTTCGGTGGGAATGACCTTGAGGCAATAGTGGCCTCCGAATCCACCACAGGCACTCCTCCAAGAAGTCTCAGACCAAATTAAGATGCGCAAATCACAGTTCATCAAGGAAGTTTAAAACGCATATCAAGATGCACAGGAAAGAGATGGGATGAGCTGACATGCTTAGTGTGATACTGTGGTTTGGTCTTCGTTCCTGTTTCTGGCACAGAGCTCCTAAATTCTAAAACCCTTGGAATTCCTAAGTGGTGAGAGTGATAAAGGCATCTCTTGTTACGTTATTAAAGTGACATTTGAACCTCATCACCTCTGGATGGGGACTGGTTACCTGGAGAGCCAACCGGGGGATTAGAAAGTTGGAACTTTCAGTCCCATCTCCCTGACTTAAGAGACGGGGCTAGAGGTTGAATCAGTCACCAATGGCCTGTGATTTAATCAATCGTGCCTGTGAAATGAAGCCTTCAGAAAAATCCAAAAAGGACAGGGTTTGAAGAGCTTCCAGGTTGGTGAGCACGAGGAGGTCTGGGGAGGGTGAGGTGCAGGGGAAGAGCGCACGGAAGCTCTGCGCCCTTTCCCCACACCCTGCCCTGTGCATCTCTCCCGATGTTCCGGAGTCACATACTTTTCTAATAAACCAATAATCTAGTAAGTAAAATGTGTCTCTGAGTTCTGTGAGCCACTCTAGCAAATTAATTGAAACCATAGAGGAGTTGGTTGGAACCTCCCATCTATCGCCTGCTGGTCAGAAGCACAGGTAACAACCTGGACTTCTGATCGGCATCAGAAGTGGGGAGCGATCTTGTGGGACTGAGCCCTTAACCTGTGAGATCTGACACTTATCTCCAGGTAGATGATGTCAGAACTGAGTTGAATTGTAGGACACCCAGCTGGTATCCAAGAATTGCTGGTTATGGAGAAAAATGCCACCGCACCCCACCCCCGCCACGAATTGGAATTGGTCACAGAATCATACTTTTAGGACGTGGTACAGGGATGTAAAGACAGCACCACCTGAGTCTTAGGTTGTGCAGTATTTACACGCCCAGCCTTTCTGCCACAGCCATCTTCCCGGTTGATGGTATGGTTGCAAACCAGAGTTGAGGCTTTAGAAAGGAGGCCCAACTGGACAGAAGGTGTCTGCCAATGACACACAACTTGCTTTACCAGAGACGCGGGGGCAAGGCCCTCAGGCTTCCTCTGTAGCCTGCCCCCTCACCTGATGAGCAGCTATGAAATTGTATTTTTTGGCCAGAGGACACATGGGGCCAGAATGGGTGTCACCAAAGAACAGTCAATGTACAATCTAATGACTGTTGAGTGCCTCAGGATTATTTAGATGTGTCATGAATATTAGATGCTTCTTTAGTCTTTCCATCTCTTTCTTTGCTCAGCGCACACATGCTTGACCTAGGTCCCACACATCCGGGTTACTAACTTACTTTTCCATACTGGAATCCCACCTCAAGAATTCTGCCTCATCATCTAAATCTAACACATCTTGCGCATTTCACCTGCGTCTGACAAGCTCCTGTATGTAACACGTCTTGTAAGTTTCATCTGTCCCATTTGTTTTTCTTGTTCTTCTATAGGATGAATTGAACGTTCTCAAGTAATGCAGCAACATCCCCTACAAAATCTCTTGGAATAGCTTCCCCCACACCATTCTGCCTCTCTGATGCCATTTTAGCCCGCCTCCCCACCCTTGCCATCTTCACCACCTCTGCTCCTTCAAGGACCCAATCAGCCATCTGTGCTCCTGCACCTTTCCCCATCTCCACTGTGACCTCCTCTTTGCTCAGCATCTCTTTGCAGTCTCACCCTCCGTATCTTCAGTTCCAAGGCTGGATGGAGCCCTCTCTCATGATCCTGATCTAACTATTCTAGGACCTGGCTCTTTTAGTTATTTTCCACCTACCGTCATCAGTTCCTTCCTCGCTGGCTCTTTCCCTGACGCCCACATAGATGTTTGGATCTCCTCTGTCTTAAAGATCAGCCACAGCAACCACCTCTCTGATTCTATTATACACTCACACTACCACCCTAATGCTCTAATTTATCACAACCTTCGTTTCAAACTGCTCTCTACTCAGTCCCCCAGCTTCCTAACCACTTATAACCTGGCTTCCACCCCTAACACATTAGTCCTGAAATTATTTTGAGGGAAACTGATGACCTCAGAATCGTCAACACTAATGACTTCTGGCTGTGTTTCCCCTTCTACCTGTTGGTCTTTCCTGCTTCCCTGCAGTGTTCAAAGCCATCGAGGTCTGTCAGCCTCCGCTCTCTCCCCTTGACCCTTCGCTGTGTTGGTTTTTGTTCTCCTCTCACCTTGTGCCCACACCCCCTTTGCTTCCTCTTGCCCTCCAAATGCTGGCTTTCACATGAGGGGACTGGATTAGTTTTCTATTGCTGCTATAAAAGATTACCCCAACCCAGTGACTTAAATCAATACAAATATATTATCTCACAGCTCTGGAGGTCGGAAGTCCCTAATGAATCTCAGTGGACTAAAATCAAGGTGTCGGCAGGGCTGTAATCCTTCTGGGGGCTCTTGGAAATCTACTTCCTTGCCTCTTCCATCTTCTGGGGCCTCCCACATGCTTGGGCTTGTGATCCCTCCTCTGTTGTCAAAGCCAGCAACCTCGGGCTGAGTCTTTCTCACACTGTCATCTCTGGTTCTTCCTCTGCTGCCTCCTCTTCTTACCTGTGCTAACTTTGGGCCCACCTGGTTAAGCCAGAATAATGTCCTCCTCTCAGGGTCCGCTGATTAGCAAGCTCCATCCCCCTCCCTTCCAGGGGGCTGATGCGCCCACCACATCATTGGGGGCGTAGGGGGTGGGTGTTATTGCACCCACCACGGTGATGTCTTTGCTTTCTCATTCATTCTTTCTCTACACTCTGTCCCTTCCTCCAGTCCACTTCTGCAGCTTCAACTGTCCTCTCCCTGCAAAAGACCCCCACATTCTATCTGTCAGCCTGACTTCTCATTTTGAGCTCCAGTTGCCTCCCGCACCTTCAACTTAAAACTTTATGATGAAGAACGAAAGCCCTCCTTACTGCAAGCCAACCCCTCAGAATTAGCTTCTCCTTCTAACGTCCCTGTTTCTTTTCACAGCACCAAGCTTACTCCAACAGTGGTCTCGAAACCCCATGAATCCTTGTCCTGTCCGCTCCCTCAGGTTGCTCGCTTCGATGCCTGCCGTCAGTTCATTTCTCACAGTCTCATGGGCTGCATCCTTCTGTCTTTAACTTCCCATCCCCACTGTCACCACCATCCTTCAGTCCTCTCTTTATTCCTTGGACTGTTGTTATTGCCTTTCAATAAAATAGGGCAAAAAAATCCATTTATGTTTCTTGTCTGTGCCCCTAGGAGCTGTTTTACATGTTTTTCTCATTTTATCCTGTCATCAACCCCATAAACCCAGAATTAACATCCTTAGTTTAAAGATGAGGAAACTGAGGCGAGAGCAATGAGATAACTTTCTGCAGGTCAAAATCATTTATTCATTCATGCAAAAATATTGAGAGCCTGTTATATGCCAGGTATTATTTCAAATGTTGAGGATAATAGCCCTGAATAAACCAACCAAGATCCAAGTTCTAAGGAAATTTACATTAATCTAGAAATAGAAAAGACAGACCTTCCAAAAGTCAACAACCAAATGAACAAGATTATCGCAGTCTCCTGGCTAAGAGTTCTCGTGCTCTCCTGAATTCCTAGTGAGCAAACAACAAAATCTCTTTGGTGGTACTTCACTCGTTCATCATTGTGTACAGTCATTTTATGCCTTATTTCCCTTACCAAACTCCATGGGAGCAGAGACACTTCTACACATGGCAACTAACTGGAACTTGTTTCAACTACAAGGTTGTAAGAGTCAAGGGAGACGTCGGGGAAAGTACTTTGTAAACTGTAAAGCCATTTCCTAAGGTTTGCTGTCATTGGTGGTACTGACTGTGATGCTCTCTGGGCCAGTCATTCAAAGACCCAGTTCCCCTTGATGTGCACAGGATTAATTTCCCTCACAAGTCCCTTCCATCCACTGTCCGGTAAAGAAGCACAATGTAAAGCTTATAAAATGTCTGTCTACTTTCCACAAATTCCTAAGGAAAAGCTTAAAAGTTACTGCTTAAGACCCTGACTTCCTTGCTCATTCCCCCCCCCCCCATTAACTTCATTTTTAACCCCAACATTTCATTACAAACTTTTTCAAACTGAAAGCTTTTTAGGTGAATATGCATTTAGGCACCATCCAGATTCTACAGCTACTGTTCTACTAAACTTGCTTTCTCACAGCTTTTCATCACACCATCCCCTCATCCATTCATCAGTTCACCTCATTTGTTTGATGCGTTTCAAAGTAAGTTGCAGACATCACTAAGCCTCTGCCTAGATATTTCAACCGCATATCATTAACTAGAGTCCATAATTTGTTAACCAGATCTTTTTTATTCTTTTGAGGTAAATTTTATATACAATGGAATGCACAAATCCTAAAAGTGTTATTCAGTGAGTTTTGACCAGTGTATACTCTGTGTAATCCAAACTCTTACCACGTCATATAGTTTGTGCCAGAAAGCTCTCTATGCCCTTCCCAGGTCAGTCCCTGATCCCAGTAAGTCACTTGGGAAATCATATGCTCAGAGGACCTGCAGATGTGACTTTTTACCACTATATTTACTGTCCAATAAAAAAGCCACCCTCATTCTGTTGCTATTTTAAATTTTTATTTATTTTAATCTTTTTTCAGCTTTATTGAGTGATAATTGACAAAATTCGTATATATTTAAAATGTACAATGTGATGGTTTCATATAAATATACATTGTGAAGTGGTGACCACAGTCAAGCTAATTAGCATTCATTATTTCACATAGTTACCTTTTTTCTTTTCACCCTCCCACCCCCTCCCCCTGTCAACCACCTGTTTGTTCTCTGTGTCTATGAGTCTGTTTCTGTTTTGTTATGTTTGTCCATTTGTTTTGTTTTTTAGATTCCACATATAAGTGAAATCATACAGTATTTGTCTTTGTCTGACCTATTTCACTTAACATAATACCCTCTAGGTCTATCCATGTTGTCACAAATGAAAAGATTGCCTTCTTTTTTATGACTGAGAAATATATATATATTTATATTATAAATATATATATAATGTGGCATATATATATATATATATGCCACATCTTCTTTATCCATCAGTCTACAGATGAACACTTGTGTTGCTTTCATATCTTGGTTACTGTAAATAATGCTGCAATGAACATAGGGTGCATAAATCTTTTTGAATTATTGTTTTTGTTTTCTTGGGAATAATGCCCAGAAGTTGAATGGCTAATTTTTTTTTTTTTGAGGAACCTCCAGACTGTTTTCCATCATGGTTGCACCAGTTTACATCCCCACCAACAGTGCCCAAGGATTTCCTTTCCTCCACATCCTCTCCAACACTTGTTGTCCATTGTCTTTTTGGTGATAGCCATTTGGATAAAGTGTGAACTGATAGCTCATTGTGGTTTTGATTTATATTTCCTGGATGCTAAGTGATGCTGAGCATCTTTTCATGTGTCTGTTGGCCATCTTCATTCTGTTGCCATCAAATGAAGAAATACTTTTCTAGATTTAGAGATGTAATAGTTTGCATGGTGGCAGAAACAGGAACTTAATGAGGAAATACTCCAATTCCTTTTCTTTTTAAACATATCTTGGATTTAGATTTAGGTAGAACCACTCTGTAACCCCACTCTTACCTTATGATAGATTTTGATTTCAAGGCCAGCCTACATTGGCTAGTTAAAAAGAGGTTTATTTCTCCAAGTCTGGTGGCCCTCATGTAGGATTTTTTAATATGAGTATACAAGGTGAGAGGCTAGAAAATCTGGAGGGTTTTTTTCTTCTTCTTACTTTGATGCCTTTTTGCTGCTGTTGGAGGATTTGTGTTCTTGGGCACATCACGACTTTCTTAGACCTCAGTTTCCATGTCTGGAAAACAACAGTGTATCTCTTGAGGTCCCATCTCATTCTGAAACCCACTACTTTTTATGGGAAGGGAAGTTGTGAAGACCTGAGAAGCAAAAAGAATCTCTCTGCTACACAGACATACTTAAACAGTTCATCAATATTTTTTAGTCCAAAAATAACAAATGTTTCTGTAGCCTGGTAAGTTATTCCAGTTTAAATGTTCTTGGAACAGCTGGTTTCTGTTTAAAGTTTTCTGTTTAAATTATAACACAAAGTCCTTTCAGATGAATGACTATAAAGGGAAGCTGGCTTGATACATTTCTTTTTGTTTTGTTTTGTTTATATCGCTTGAGAAGGTTTTTTGACAGGATTTGGGATACAATTGTCAGATGTCTGTTCCCCCCAGAGCCACCTCTGAGTCATTTCCACTATTTATGGACTAGCAACTGTGAAGAGTGGGATCATGTTTAGGCTTCTTCTTCTTCTTCTTCTTTTTTTAATAACACATGATAAATGTCTTTAGGAGCTTATGTAATATATCCCAGAGCCTTCAGTTTTCAGAAGAGAACAGAGTCCAGGAAGTGACTTTTTAGGCCTTGTCCAGCTTGAAAGCATGTTCCTGAGTCTTAAGGTCATAGATTGTCAAAGTTGTAACTTGAGCAAAATTTTAACAGCCTTTAAAGTAAAGCTGTTTTGTCTTGAAAAGTTGGGATTGTGCCTTCTAGATAAGGTCCAAGATCTCCATTTCATCTTATTTGCTACCTCACAAAAGCAACTTTTACTTTGGCTGACTTTTTTCTCCCTTGCACATACTTAGGATTCCAGAGCCTTCATCTGGGCGGCTGTATAGCAGGGCGCTCCCCACAGACGTCTCTCTGCCTGTCTCTGTGCTGTATGGATTGCTCAACCTCCCAGGAGGGATGGAGTTTGGGCTCGAGGTGTGTTGCATGTTGTTTCCCCTCCCTGAAACGTTTCTATCCTCTTTTCTTCATCTCTTTAAGAAGACTCATAATCTAGCAGTAGGGTAATAGCTCAGTGGTGGAGTGCATGCTTAGCATGCACCAGGTCCTGGGTTTAATTCCACTAAAAAAAAAAAAAGAAAAAGAAGAAGACTCATAATCTAGCTCAGGCTTCTGCTTCGTTCACAAAGCTTTCGTTGTGCCACCTGCCAACAAACAGGCCTAAAAAGTCTTGTACATGTTAAGTGGCCCAGCGCCTTCTATGCTCAAGGAGAAGGCCTGTGAGCTTTGCCGGGTGCATGTCCAGAGTGCTTTTCCTTTGAATCTGATGGGCTGGTGCTGAAATGTGAGTCTGTGGCATCGTCAGCTGGGCCATCCCTGCCACCTTTCCACTCTCCTGACCAGGAAGCTGCAGCCTGGCTTGTGAGTGTGTCTCAGGAGTTGAACTCAGGTAGCGTACTTTTCTCCTGTCAGAACCTCAAATCGCAAAGATTAAGAATTTTTCGAAAAATCCATTTGTCTCTTTCCCCAAGCAACAGAGTTGTTGTTATAAAATTAAAAATAGATCACCAAATAGTCCTAACACAAACTCTCAGCATTCCTTAAGATAGAGCTCAAAAGAAAACCTGTCAAACATGTTGGCTTCATTCCTCAGGCAAAAAGTACTTGTTTTTCTCTATCAGTAGCATAATGAAGACTTTGCAGTTATTAGTAAGAGTTTTTAAGAAGCTAAATAGATGTAGATATATTAAAATAGCTTAAAAATAATGTCTCTATTGAATTTTTTCAAATTTGATGGTTTAAATTTAGTCAAGATTTTATTGAGTACCATTTATGTGCTCAGGGCTATTTTATTAAGAAACAACAAGGTGGGGGGAGGGGTATAGCTCAGTGGTAGAGTGCCTGCTTAGCGTGCCCAAGGTCATGGGTTCAATTCCCAGTACCTCCATTAAAATAAATAAATAGAATAAATAAAAACCTAATTACCTCCTCCCCCTCAAAAAAATGACTGATTAAAAAAGAAAAAGAAAAGAAAGAAACAACAAAATGAGTTGCCTATGGCAATTGAAGAACATAGATAAGGAAATTTTATTGTGTGTGTGTTTTTTTTAAGTTTCCTGTCATTAAATTAGCTTCAAAAATTTACAGGCCTGGGGGAGGGTATAGCTCAGTGGTAGAGGATGTGTTTAGCATGCATGAGGTCCTGGGTTTAATCCCCAGTACCTCTATTAAAAAATAAATAAATAAATAAATAAATAAAAATTAGTAAACCTAATTACCTCCCCTCAAAAATTTAAAAATTAATAACTAATAAATAAAAATTAATAAATAAAAAAAATTTCAATTTACAGGTCTAATTTTTCCCCTTTATATATCCTAAAATCCTAGAATAGCCCTGAAGTATTTCAGAAATTGGCTCCCCCTTTTCCCAGAGACAGGTATGATCCAACCTGTGTTTCCTTTGATTACTATCTGCAAGTCCAGAATCCTTTCATTACTGTCTTTTAGGTGAAAAAGGCTATCTCTAAGAGCACATGTGCTATATTGGATGTGGCTATATATTCAAGTCACAGCATTGGGTAATGTATATATATATGGCCTTATTTTCAAAAAAAAACTTGCAGTTTAGTTTCATTTTCGTGAAATGAATGAATTATATACTAACTTTCATACTTTAATAAACTTTATCACCCCCCAAAATTATAGGAGTAATCATTTCATCTTATTTCTGTTTGACTTAAAAAGCAGATAAGAGCCAAAAATAAGTAGGAAAGCAAAAGAATTAACAAAATTATATTGTTTAAAAGAATGAAGACCCCTCCCTTTAGCTATGAAGTTGACAAACACTTCAAACACTCAGCACAGAGAACATCCCTTCAGTGTCCGTATTCAGAAAGGATTGTTTTCTCTTTCTCATGTTAAAAGTTCTGACATGATCCGCAGGGCCTCTCTTTCTGTAAGCACCATGCAAGCAGCATCTGTGGGCAGGAAGGATGATGCCGGAGGTTAGAAATACTCAGCTGCAACATTGATTTGTTTCTGTCTGTTTCTCTCTCTCCCTCGCTGGCCTTTTTCCCTTTAATGAGGACTAGAATGTTTCCACATCAGTTAACTGCCTTCATAAAGCACCAGAAGGTCACACCAGCCCCAGACTGATCCTTTTCTTTGTGCCTATAATATAATTGGCTGATTGTGCCAGTGATGAGCGCGCCCCCTCCCCCAGCCCAGTCCTAGCTCCATGTTTGTAAGCCTCACTGCTGGTTTCCGAGGAGAGCAGCTCGGCTCGCTGCGCGCTTCCCGGCACAGGCAGTGCCACTGCGCAGGTTGATCAGCGAAACAGCATCCATTTTAATCTGCGGGGAGCCCCTGCCTTCCCAGGGCGTTCTCTCCGCCAGTGGATGTTCTGCGCTTTCCCTCCGCAGCCTCGCTGAGCAGTCCTGCTTTGGGGTCTGCGCCCTAGGATGCACTGAGATGGTACATCAGGAGAACTGTTCGTATCAGGTAAGATTTAAAGACTGATTTGAGAGGCCGGCATCCTGTGGGAGAGGAGGCCTTCCTCTTCCAAAGCAGCAGGTTGCCTCTTTCCGGATTTTCAAGGGATTTTGCCATCTTCCACTCCTGGCCTACATCGCATACAGTACCTGAATTGTAATTAGATTTTCTGGGGAGTAATGGGGCAGAAAACACTGCTTCTTTGGCCTTTAAAGCATATGTGAAATCCACTGAGGTGATCTGCGCTTTGCACATTCTGTATGTCTGAGCAAAGAAGAGGAACTGCTTTGAACTGTAATTGAATTTAAGGGACTTTGGAGAAGGAAAATCTGGTCGGAATTTCACATAGATAATATTGAAAAATATGATTTTTGCTCACTGCAAAGGGCATGAGTGCCTTCACATCCAGTTTTTAAGATTGTCTTTAAGGAAATTATGTAAATAGGAAGTAATAATTGATGACCTGAGAGATTTTCAAAAATCAGCTGGCATGCACTTGACGTTTTAAAGTTGCACTTGTATGTCTTTCCAAACTTATTTTTACTAGTATGTTGTTTCAAATGGCCAGTAAATAAGAATTAAGGTACCAATACGCATAAAAAAACTCGAAACAAAAATTTTAGGAAGATATATTCATCTGTGTGCTCATTTGCTATCTATCTGGAGTTTTGAGTTAAACACTTAGATGATTTCAAAAGGCCAATTCTGGAGTATTAATAAGTCCTTCCTGTGACTGAGACTGTAGAGGCAACATTGAAAGTATCCTCGTTGTAAACAGACAACGAGAATGTTCTCAAACAAACTGCTCTTTGCAGCAGTAAGCAGGGCTAGTCCAAGCCCTGCATAGTTAATGTCAGGGTATTACTCAACTGACCGAGTTTAGAAGCTCTAAGGGACCGTTTCTCTAATTTAACAATGCCTCTTCCTTGTGTGAGGTAGGTTACCTGAGACCAGCAGGTGTTTCTTCTAAGATCGGATTTCACAGTGGTAAATGTATGCAGGTACATCTCACAAGACTCAAGGCAATCGTTTCTCAGCAAAGTGTGCTGAGAAAATATATTTGTATACTTTTTTCTCTGCTTAATCATTGGAATGTTGTCATTGTAGGCTTGTCTTATAGTATTTTCACTTTATGGCATATTTAGGTCCTTAGATCCTAGGTATCAGATATATGCTTCATGGAAATTTTTTCCATGAGAAAGGGGGCATGATGCTGAGGAAACAGCCAAAACTTGACTTACACAGAATACAGAGTTGGGGAGTGGAGAGCTGAGCCTACTTATGGCATGGCTCCAGGTGATTAAATTACTATAATAATTAAAATCCTTTTTCTGCTCACCTTTCAGAGAAGCTATGTGATGTAATTTTTGAAAGGCAAGATACTGTAAGATTATTCCCTATATCTTTTCATTAGTTTGAACATGGAATCACTGGTGTTACAAGTCAAAAATTGGTCCAATAGCAGCAATTTCATCTGAAGAGGAGGGATTTTGTTAGCCCCCTGCTTCCAGAGGAAGACAGATTAATTTTATTTTACATGAACTGCAACATATAACACTGTCAATGTTTGTTCAATAGTTTTAAGATATTTATTGCTTATTTTCACAATAAAATTAAATGCATTAGGCAGATAATAATGGGCAATAGATTCTGCATCTTCATGGGGTTTTATAGACCTATCTTCCTGGGTCTGTCCTTTTAAAATGCTCTCCCTTTATTCATAACTCAGCCAAAGCAAGAACATTAAAGGATTGGAGCCAAGTCTCAATCCTACTTAGAACCTTAGTTTTAGAACCCACCTGGCACCATGTGCCTTTGGACTCAGAAAGTTCTTGGCTTGATTTTATCATGGTCACTGGTGATATCGACAGTGTGTTTGTTGTCTTTCAGAAACTTCCCCTTTTCTTATATATATATATATTTACTCTTAAGGACGATAATGCAATGGTAAAGCAAATTCCTGGGTTAGTGTTTTAGTGAGTAGAAGGAATTTATTTGTAGGAGTGATTCCTTTCCCGCATAAATGTAAACCAAGGTCTCTTAGTGGCGAGTCCATGAATGGGGCTTCAGAGGCTATCCCCCTCAAACGTATTTGCCCGTTTTGGAGCACCTGCCTGGATGCATGTTACTATTACCGTTGTCGTCATCATCATCATCATCATCATCATTAGAGCAATAACGTCCTCTAACTGGTGCTGCTCCTGCCCTTGCCCCCGTTCTGTAGTCTGTTTTCAACACAGTATCCAGAATAGTCTTTTAAGACCTAAGTCAGAGCCTGTCATCATCTCAAAATTCTCCTCCTCGGAGAAAAAAGCCCACGTCCTCCTGAGGCTCTCAGGACCTTACGTTTCCTCGCCCCTGACTCCTCACAAACTCCTCTCCCACGTGTCCCCTTCACCTTCCCACCCCCACCCTCATTCCCCCCTCTTCCCGTGCCGGCCTGGCCCTGCACATGCTGCCCCTCCTGCCCAGCGTGTGTGTCCCTCAGGGCCCCCCGTGTAGGGTTGCAGATTTAGCAGACAGTCTGCAGTGTTTGGGACATGCTTATACTACAAAAATTGTTCTCTGTTTATCTGGAATTCACATTCCCCTGGGCATCCTGTATTTGTCCTGTCCGCAACCCCCATGGCTTACTCACTGGCTTTTCAGATCTTTGCTCAAATGTCACCTTCTTGTGTAGGCCTTCTCTGGACTTACTATGTCAACTTCCAACTCCCCAGTTCCATCCCAATATTTCTATGACACTCCCTAATTTATTTTTGTAGTTGGCACTCATCACCACCAATCAGACGACATAATGTATTCGTTTATTTTCCATCTCCCTCATTCCATGGACGCTCGCCAAGGGCAGGGGTTTTTATGTTTGTGTCCCTCTGCTCTCCCAGTGCTAGGAACAAGCTCTCAAACAATATGAATGGCTATGCCTACTGTATATAAAACAGACTAAGAAGAAAAGCACTGTGAATGTACTAGAGCATTGTGCTTTCTTACATTTTGATGGCCATTGGGGTGACTTTCAATCCCCCTCCCTCCCAGCCCCCCACCATTAGCCTGCACTGGTTTCATTGTCTGTGGGTCAGATTATCCCCTATTGTCACTTTTCTCATCTGTGAAATGGGATTTTTTCCTGGTTAACATACTGGTGTGAGAGTTGGCAGGTCCTTTCTGCATCTTTCCACCTGAACAAGTCAGTCACCATGAATTAGGAGCCACCTTCTCCTGATACACATAACGGGCTCAGTGAAGACTGTCAAGCAGCCCAGGGAAGCCATGCATCACTTCACCTCCCAATTATTTATTGCTAATATACGGACATATACTTGATTCCCATAGACTGCCTTTCCAAATAGGTGACTGTTTTGAAAAAGGGTTTCGCTGCTTCCAAGGGCTAGGTGGATGGATGCAGGATGAGGTGGATGGATGCACTGTGTTTGTCTTTTAACATATGCTTTATTTATTTATTGTTATTAATTTTGGGGGAGAGTTAATTAGGTTTATTTATCCATTTATTAATTATTATTATTTTAATGGAGGTACGAGGGATTGAACCCAGGACCTTGCTCATGCTAAGCGCTGCACTCTACCACTGAGCTATACCCTCCCCGCTAATTTACAGTGTTGTGTCAATTTCTGGTCTACCGTGCTTTGAACAGCCTAATCCAAGCAGGGATGATCAGAGAGAAATTCTCTGGCAGAATTTCTCATGGTGGTTTTGCTTTTAAAGGTTCTCACATCGTCAGCCTCTTCATGTGCTTCTCTCCCTTCCAGGATTTACATTAGCACAGAGGCTACTGAGGCGTATGTTGTCATTTTCAGTCGTAGCCGTGTTAAAAGATAGAGCTATCGACCTCCATTTTCCAGCCTTGGGAGGAAGCCAATCTCTTCAGGAAAGAGCCTTGCCCACAGCTTCAGGCCTGGCAGCCTTCAAGAGGCCAGATCCTTCTAAACGGTCTCTGATAGAAAGCTTTGAAATATTGTTAACTTGAAAGCACAAGCTTAGGTCAGAGGTCCATTTTGTAAAAACTCCCAAATATTTTCTCCTCTTTCCCTACAGTTGGTTTTGGGGATTAGTGCGTCTATCAAAACAATGACATGCTTTCATCCCTGTCTTGCCATGGCTTAAATTCCCTCATGACCACCTCCGACATAGAGCCCACCCCTCACATTCTTAGCTACTGTGGGAATGGAGGCTTAGAAGGGAAAAGGTAAAATGATACGAAGATGGCTCTCATCTTTTTCCTCCCTCGGGATCATAAAGAGACTCTTCTCCAAACACGCACCTAGGCCTGAGGAAGCGCAATAGAAATCTTTAATGCTCCCCCATTTTCTTTAGGATAAATTTCAGACCCCTTTGCATGACATTCAAGGCCTAACCATGATCTGAACCCTGGGCAGAAACACACCTCCCTCCAAACCCTGCACTCCTGCACCTACGTTGCCATCAGTCCACTTTCTTTGCGGTGATGCCTCAGCCTGGGTGGTCTGCCACCCATACACCTGCTTCTACCTGTTGCAAGCTGATGCACCTTAAGGCTCAAATGCCACCTCATTCTGGAAACTTTCTCCTTCTCAGTGCACTTTGTTTTTACTTTTGTAAGATCCCATTTACAGCTAGTGACGTCTAAGTCCGTATCCCCCATTAGACAACAGGCTTCCTGAGGGCAAAGGCACAGTTTTCATTTCCAGCCCTACACACAGAGTATGTGTTCAATAAATAGGTGTTGGACTGAATTGCATTTTTTGCAGCTGGTGCTGTCATGAGTCCCCAGGATCAGGGTTTTGCATCCTAACAGCAGAGAGAAGCTCCAACGCATGCACTGCAGCAGGGGGTTGGTGAAGCTGACTCGCAACTCCTGGTACCTGGCTTATGAGCCTGTTGGCCATTTGCCAGCATCCCACATGCCAAGATGGGGGACAAGGAGCAAGGAACAAAAGGAAAGAGACAGACATCCCACCCTTCCCAGAGACAGTGCATTAAGAACGGGCCTCCACACCTACCCCTCCTTCACCAAGAGAAGATTCCCGAGATGACCCTCCTGATCATCCCCAAGCACTTTTTCAAGGTATCTGTGGTCAGTGGAGGCGGGTTCGCATCCTCAAGCCGCCTTTCTTAATAGATTGAATTTTGCAAAGTTTTCACATCTTTTTACCATAGAGGGGGATCATCTTACTGCCTCCTGAAATACCAAATATTTCTTGGGCAAAATGTTTCAGCCTAGTTGAAGTGTCACATCCAGCACATAAAACAAAAGATGTCCTATGTTGCTCTCAAGTGCTAAAGCTCAAGAGTATATAAATTTAAGTAGCACATCAAGATGCTTTAGAAGTTCTTGCTGGAGAAAGTAGTAAACCGGTCTTCATGCCCAGATTGCGGTGGGTTACTTAATGGTTAACAAAGGAAAGGAAATACAGTCTGTCCCTCTTGACACCAAGCCACGTGAGGGCTCATTTCCCAACCCCCTCTTCCTGTGAATGAGAAAACAAGGTATCAAATTTGACTTCATTTAAGATTCCACTCAATTTAAGCCTGGTTTCATCCACAGCAGGGAAAAAAATATATTGACCTAATGGAAAGGGAAATTTCATAGCATTTTAGTGCATTATTTGATACAGCCTTTGAAATCTAAGCTCAATGAAAAGTAAATAAATAAACTATAAGTTCAATGATGCTATTTTTCTGTCTTGTTCTATAGAGTTTTATTTGATTGAGAACTTTGTTCCCCATAGTTAATAGTATTGACGAATACTTTTTGTCTTCATTCTTTTGCCTGGTTCGGGTGTAGCTGTGTTTTGCCCTGTTGAGACACTGTGTTTTTCTGAGGCAGTAGTAATGTATCTATCACCTTTAAAATTAAGAAAATAATTCTGGATATAAACTTATCTCCACTTGTTTTTAGTCAGTATATCTGAAAATCTAACATATGTTTTATCACAAAAGGAACACAGTGATCTGTCTAAATGTGGGAAAAAATCATTTCAACAAGGCTTCAGTTAAGGGCCTGATCGGAAATAGAAATTTAGTACAAGTGCATTGCTCCTATTTAAAGTAGCACTAGGGCCTCAAACATCATGATTTAGACATCAAGCGATTTTTAAGAAATGAATATGCAATGCATATTTTAAGCCAAAAGCTTAGTATTTTTCTAGGAAAGTGGGTGGAGATGGGGGATGGGAAGAAAATGGGAACATTGCTATGGTGCGTATCAGTGCATCCATGATTTTTGGAAAATAGAGACCCCGCTTTCACAGACACACAGGCACAATCTTAGGTAACTAAGATTTCACGTGCAGAAGCTCAACACTAATAGCGCCATATCCTACTATTTATTTATATTCTCTATACCAAGGGAAAATTTGAAATCTTGGTGTACTTAGTATTCCCCTGTGCGCTATCTAGAAGCATCAGAAATTACCAAGCTTCCTGAAATAGAAAGTACTTTGACGAAATTGCTTGAATTCAGAAGAAAATAACCATCAAAAGACCTAGTGACAATCAGTGTATGTAGAAGGGCCGCTAATGGGAAGAGAATTCTAAGAACAAAGGGAAACATGATGAGAGCATTACTGTTGGTCCCCCCCACCCCCGGAAGCTGTGCTGCCGTCGTCCAGGTGACCACAGCCGAGTGTCTTACACTCAGGCTTTCAGCTGGATAAGAAGATTGATGTCTCTGGCCCTCAGTTTTTCTGATATGGGTAAACCACTGGCATTCAATCTACTCCCAACACATTCAACCTCCTCCACTCCACACTCCCAATGTCATTATTTTAACTTTTTAAACCTACACTGAAAAGTCCAGTGCAAAATCACATGCAGATTTTCATGGTTTATCTAGCTATCAGACTACCTTATTTGAAAAGCAAAGCAAATTTAGAGAAACATTGCACGGAAGGGGAAAAGTCATTTTTTGGAAAGATATAAACCAGGTGTCAGTTTGTATAGCACGTGGAATTTGGATGTTAGGGCATAAGGAAGGGCGGTGGGAGGCTAAAGGGTTAATCAGGATGAAGTAGAGTTTCCATTGATGAATAGGAAAATCTTTTGACAATGCGTAAGTGATTTCTCAGTAATGGGGTCGGTGTTCTCAGAGTCAATAATTTCCACCAGTGGCCGATAATGATCATTTAAAAGCATTAGCTCACGTGACCAGTGCGCCTTGACAGGCAACTGAAGCTCTCCGTTCTAGTCCTTGAATTTCAGGGCAGGGGGGCGAGAAGAGGCCCTTTCAACCTCTGATATTGTAAGTGGCTATGTGTACATTTTCTAAGGGGAATCATTAGTATCTGGGTCCATGTTTTGCCAGCACAGTTCGTTTTAGAGAGGACAGCAGGAGAGGAAGGAACCAGAGGAAATTCTCTGTAGGGAGAAAGAGTGGCTGTTATCCCCCTGTTTGCATAGCTACTGCAAAACCGCCAAACACGGTCAGCTCAAGCCTTCCGAGGTGGTGTTTTGTTTTGTTTTTTCCCATTCCTGTGTTCATTTGGCCCTCATGGAAGTGAAATTGATTAGTGTTGATCCCAAGCACCTAAAGCCAGGATCTTGCCATCATGCCTAGAAATATGATCTAAAATAGAAGGATAATGACTTATAATGAATTTTTTTCAAGATCTAGAGCTGTGCTCCTAAAATTTTAAGTGCACTCAAAAATCTTAGAGTTCTTTTAAAAGTGCATTTTCTGATTCAGCCGGTCTGGGGTGGGACCTGAGAGTTTGCATTTCCAGTAAGCTCCCGGGTGATGTGGATACTCTGGTCGGAGGACACACTTTGAGAGGGAAAGCTCTAGAAGACATCAAAGGTCAGTCCACGTGGTAGGGAAATATCAGATATTTTAAGCCAGAACAAACCATCCAGATAGTGGTGGTACAGCGCCTTCTGGATAGGGTCTGTGCTGTGAGCCTGTGTGCCAAGCACTTCTTTAGGGAGGGTGCAAAGTGAATCCACCACCACTGGGGTCCAAGGTTCAGGAGATGTTCTACTGCTTGCCTCTGTATAGTACTTATTAGGGAGTCACTTATGCCAAGAAAAGCTGTAGAAGGTAGAGTGGGGGAGTGGTCTTTATTTCTTTCTTAGTACTAGTCCTTGTTGCTATTGTATGGCTGAGAAATTTCTATCTCGGATTTTGAGATGCCCTTCTGCAAAGGGTACTAGCTTATTAATGTATGTGCTTATATGTATAGATGTATGTATGTGGCCAATATATTATTAGTGTATTTCAAGTAACTGGATTATGTGTATGCAGATGCATAATTAATAGTGAGAGTTCAGTAATTTTAACTGTCTATTTCAGACAACCCTGCTAAAGTCAAAAGATGTCAGCAATTAGGATTATAGTTTTACGTATTTTACTAGGTCTTATAATATCTAAATTTGTATAATTGCATCCATGTTAGCTGTTGATTGTAGGTAGAATACTAACCCCGGTAAGAGGGTGAAATTCCTCAAATTCGTGGTAGGCCCCCTCCTTCAACCCGAGCAGACTCATTTTTACCTTTTGAATGTATGTGGTTTCCAGAGAAGATTTGGGTTGAAAAGCACTCTTATGAGCTATTCATGTTTCCTTCTGGGGGCAGCACTCCGAGGAAAGATTATAAGCAACACATACCTTTCTCCTCTGTTCACATATTTATTCAACAGCTCTTCATCGTCCACTTAACATGTAGAAGGCAGTGTCTAGATGCTGTAGAGAAAACGAGCTGAATAAACACAAATTTCTGTCCCCTTTGAGAAAGGCTAGCAACCCTAACGGTGTTGGAAAGAAACCATTGTGGCTCTGAAAACAACAAGGTAAACTCGAAAGGAGAATTCACTATGCAGTGTGCTAGGTCATGACCATCAGTGAAGGAGCTTTTGTTTCCTATCTTGAGATCTGACCATCAGGGGATAGCGGTGGTACACACTGCTGTTCCAGGTGTGTGATTTAGGAAGTCAAATCCATATGTGGTATTGCTGTATGAGACCTGCCGGAATTCACTCTGTATTAAATCCTGATTTTTAAAAACTATGCTTGATGATTTAGCTGGGTACAATTGTTTCTTACTGGGGCAGCCAGTAGGAGGCGGTCTAGCATGCCTGTTGAGAACGTGGGCCACAGACGCAGAGGGCCCATGATCAAATTCTGGCCTGGCCATCAGCAAGCGACTGCGTCAGTGGCGAGTAGATATCCTCACTGGGCTCTCACTCCACTATAAAATGCAACTGATAATAATATCTACCTCAGAGCGGTTCTGTGAGGGGCAAAGGCATATGTAAGAGGCATGTGTAAAGTGCCTTCAAAGCAGAGCATCCTTTATTTTAACCACAAAACCTTAGCTTTGGAGAATTCTTCAGTGTAGGGAACACCCACCCTGGGGGAGCACTTGGTGGCCAGCACGGCCTTACAGGCCACGGTGTACTGGGCTTCATACGTGCAGATGGTGGGACCCTCATCCAGAGTGAGGGTCCTGGGGTCTGGCTGAGAGTAAGACAAGGGAGATCTCTGCTAGGGAGAAGCTTTGCATGAAGGCAAGTGTGGCTCAGGAGATGCAACTTGTCATCATATTGTCTGACAGAAGTGCAGGTCATTCCCTCAGGGTGTCTGAGGCAGGGAGACGGCGGTGGGGTGAAGGGAGGCCTTGGATCTGGGTCAGGGGCTGCAGAAGAAGGCATTTGCTTTATTGATGTACAGCTGCCGTGAACTACATTGAGACCCAGTTATGCCACAAGTCTTCTACAAATTGATTTTTTTTCTTAATTTGTGGAGAGAAGTAGCAGACAGCTGAATGTGACCATGTCAGCAGAGGTTCAGATGCCAATTTATGATACAGTAGGAGTTGAGGATTAACAGATACACATTACTATATATAATATAGACAAACAAGGACCTACTGTACAGCACGGGGAACTATATTCGATTTCTTGTAATAATATGTAATGGAAAAGAATCTGAAAGGTATATACATATCTGTATGTACATGTATAACTGAATCGCTTTGCTGTACGCCTGAAACTAACACTGTAAATCAACTACACATCAATAAAAACAACTAAAAAGAAAAAAACTCTTAACAGTGTTGAGGTTGGTGAAGAAATCACATTGGGAAGCCTGTCGACTGGTACATTCGCTGCTTTCTATCTGAGCGTGTCAGAGCATAAGATTGTGCTGCTAAATGGGGCCTTGGCCTTTCAGTTCTTCTTTGGCCCATTTCTCCTGCAAACAGTGACTTTCAAAAAAAAAAAAGTACTGGATATAGAGTTCACAGCCACAGTAGTTCCCTAACGAGGAGTGTGCGTTTGCGTGTGGACTTCTGTTTGTCTGCTTCTTGCATCAAAACATCCTCCAGCTGTGGGCCTTTTCCTCCTCTGTATGTAAAGCCAGTAAACAAAACCCAAAGCCATGGGAAAAGCGTAGACAGAGCAGCAGAAAGGAACGTCCTCTTTTGTGAAAAAGCCCGCCACTGGCGGAATTTTAAAGAAAAGTTGATGGATCTTTTTCTCTCGCCTATATTAATAGAACAAAGTGCCGATCCTGGGGCAGTGGGTCCTTCTCTGTGTTGGAAATAAATTTCATTCTTGTTCTAGGGTTTTTCCCTGAAGATGAGACTCTTACATCTGATTTTAAGAAATGATTGGTTATGGGAAAAGGCAGGCGGGTGGGGTGGGCAAAGCAAGCATCTGTCTTACAGGTTAGCTTTTAAATTATACTGTTTAGTTTTGTCATGGGATACACCCGGCTTTTAACTCACCAGTGAAGTCTGTGAGGCTGGGCTTTTGCATCTATTTTTATCCCATACACTCTACCCTGGTTCAGAATAAGGTTGCTGGATTCCTCGCAGAACTCCTGTCCACACTCAGCCCTGGACGGGGGAGTTGGGAAGTTGAATCAGCTTTTTCTTGATTGGGGGTCGGAAAGGTACTGGGGAGAGGAACTTGGGGAGAGGAATCTAGACGAGATCAAAGGTGACAGCAGACGTGGGAAGGCTGGACTCTCCACCAGCCGAGTGTCAGAGCAGAGGGAGCCTCAGAGAACAGCAGCCGCCCCTGTGCCAGAGCACAGGACAGACGGGGAGGCCAGGCGGGGCGGTGTCTCTGGGACAGAGGGGGCCAAGGTCACCGCACGGCCAGACACAGACTCTTAGCTGGCTCTCCATGGCAGCATGAGCGGCCACCAGGGTTCTGGACAACTTCAGCCTATCAGGATTCATGGGAGGTTATTTCTTAAGTGAAATTCTAAAGAGTTAAAGGATGAATTTGGACAGTGATGGAATGGATGACATCATCAGTCAAGAATCCCCATTGGATATGGAGGGGAATTATAAAAAGGTAAGGGGAGAGAGCTCTTTTGTTTGTAAACAATCGGACCATTTTTCTAACGGGGAGAAAGATCACCCTTGAGGAGTGGCCAAATTCCACACTCAGTGGCCATTGCCGTAATATATTCAGGAAAGCTGAATGCACAGAATCAAATGCATTGAGCTGGGACAGTTCTTTCTACTTTCCCCAGCTTGTATTCATTAATATATTATAGCAGTAACTGGAAGACACATGCTGTTATTCTGAAGTTGAAAAAAAAAATCTGTGATGCAGTAGTTTGTAAGCAGGCTTTTTATGTAAAGGAATAGTTTTAAAATTATTGACATGTTGACAGCTTACCTGCAAGAAACAATTACTAGCATGTGTAATCTATCTAAGTTTGACCTTATGAAAAATACAAAGTTTTACTAAGAGAAGTGTGGAATTTTAAAAAAATTGTTACCATGTCTGCTAATTCTTTGCTTGCCTTTTTATTTGGGAAAGTCAGTAAATATATTTTTGGTATGTTTTATATGGTCATTGTCTGGTAATAACAGGCCCAAGAAAAAATAACTTTAGTTACATGGGTGAGGTCGTGAGATTAAACTACGAGTATATGCTTGTCTGTCCACAGAAGGCTAAACACTACGTCCACCCACCTTATTATTTTCCATAAGTCAAGTGTGGGTCACAACACAGCACAGTATGAAGAATTAGGGCCCTTCCATCATGGACTGGAAAGAAAGACCTCTTTTCTCTCAGAGGCCAATATCCTAAAACAGTAAAACCTGCTCCTAAAATTTTAATTTGATCAAATATGTCACTAACTTTTTTCCCCCTAGATTGAGATGGAAACTTCTATTTTGATAGCGCTTTAAGAATAATAATGTAAAATATGGCAGTTTAGATCTTATAGCCATAATTATGTGTGAGTATGGGGGCTGTTTTAAGTATATACTTTCTTAGAGCAATTTGCAATAGTTTTTGTTCTTTCTCCAGAAGCTGACATTTAAATATGGTTTGAGTGACCTGCCACGTTGCTCTGCATGCTTTTTGTCCCTTGTGATCCCTGAGAAGGAAGTGAGGGCCCAAGGGGATTAGTGCTCAGAGTCCTGAAATCCTAACACCTCTCCGATGTCCCCTCCTGCTGGAAGTGTGTGTACAAAAGATACTTGGGACCCTCAGTAATCAGAGTCCGTCACTTACCCCGCCCAGTAGAACAAGTGCACGGTTCTCATCCCGCCTCTTTCTTCAGTGCCCAAGGCTGGTCACGGTTTTCCTTGTCACAGCGTTTCTCAGAGAGGAAAGTGTAGGTCAGTTGGCACTTAGGAAAAGTGAAAGCCATGCCGTTGCTAATGCAATGACAATAAAGTAATGCCCACTATAGTTTTATCCTACTTAGAAACAGGGAGCCCAGATGCCTGGAATGACTGAGCGATGATACGCTGGCAACCTGATACGGCGCTGACTAAAGGGACAAACATGTTAAGGCTCAAGTAGCTTTAAAACATCAACAACAACAGCACAGAGCTGCGCTGTGCAGCCCTCTATCCCACTAAGGTGGGGGAGGCCACGTGTGGCTTCGGGAGAAGTGCTGTCTGCCAGGTTAGTACAGAAGACCACTGGATGAGACTTCTAGATGTGTAGGATGCCCGGACACCAGTCTGCATTGTTCTGGACCCTCAACATGGAAGCTGTTCTCTTGTCATTTCAGCTTTCTAACTGCCTTTCTCAGGCAATGTGCTTTCAAATATATGCATATCATGCATAACAGGCTCCATTTTGCTAAAAAAAAAAAAAGCACTGTTGACCATTTCAGTAAGAACTTCTAGTAAAACAAGGCCTCATATATTTTCTTCAAAATACAAAGAATAGGAAAACAATGACCTAATATAAAAATTACTTTTCCTAATTAGCATCTTCCTTTTCTAAGTTGGTTTTTTCCTCTAATGTTTTTGCTGTTTGCTTGACTAAGTAGAAAATTAAATTAGATGCCATAAAGCAGTGGTCTGCACGCTTTTTTGATCTCTTATCCATCAATAAAATGTTTTTGAGCCCATGCCTCTAACATACATATATTTTATTCATAAATTACACATATATACCACTATAAAAATATGTATGTATAAAACATATACAGTCATCTCTTGGTGTCCACAGGGGATCCAGGACCCCCACAGATACCAAAATCCCATGATGTTCAAGTCTCTTATATAAAATGATGTGGTGTTTGCACATAATCCACACACATCCTCCAGTATATTTTAAATAATCTTTAGATTACTTATAATACCTGCTACAGTGTAAATGCTATGTAAATAATTGTGAAAAACAATGTAAATGCTATGTAGATAGTTGCTGGATGGATGGTAAATTCATGTTTTACTTCCTGGAATTTTTTTCCAAACACTTTCAGTCTGTGGTTGGTTGAATCTGCAGATGTGGAACCCACAGATATTGTGGGCTGACTGCATACAAATAGATATTTTTTAGAATAAGATGTTTAAAATATAAATAAAAATAAAAGTTTTAATAATTTCTTCTTTCCCATTCTGTCACTTTGAGGTCAATTATCCAAAACAGTTGGAAAATTGATATATCCCTGCCTGGGTACAATGGAATTTCCTATACCAGTTGCACTCATAAATGTCACATGCATTAGGGATTATTTTACAAGATCGTTTTAAAGTCAGACAAACAGCCTTCAGGGGAAAGGTCACTTTACAATAACTAGAATTAGATTCCACCCAGGCAAAGGAAGGAAAAGAGTACGTATCTGTTCTGTTTCCTTGGGGAAGGTCCTGATGGTAAGAAAGATGTTTCATTGAGGATCTCTGGTTATTCAGTAATAGTAGTAAAACTGAACTCAACAGAAAACACATCTTAGTATCTAAGACAGAAAGTCTGCACCTTGGCAGAGTCTGAGGTGTGACTGTTCGGCCTGTTACAGCCTTGCCTTGCTCTGAGCAACCTCTGACCCTCTGGTCACACAGCCCATTGTCTTCAGGACACGGAGGCACAGAGCCTGCCGGTCACCATCCTTCAGCCATCATCGCCAAGACCCCTCCTGTGTCCCTGGCATTGTGTTCAGGGGCCAGGATCCCAGAAGAGAGGCTGGGCTTTCCCTCAGTGAGCTTACAGCCCACGTGGGGAGGCACAAAAACAAGCAAGCTGCCTTGGAATTGATCCTGCCTAGAAGAGCGATGAGACAGTCAGCATGGACCTAGAAAACACGCAGCCTGGGCCATCTCAGGGCTGGGGAAAGATCCCAATTATACCAGTGGAGAGAGAGGAAGGAAATCAAGAAAACTCCACATGAAATACAGCAGAAGGCTGGCTCCCACTCCATCCCAGAGCAAGGCAAACACAGGGAAACCAGCCTTGCCCTCTCTCCCCAGCAGAAGGAGCCTTGGGCAGGGCATGTGTGGTCGGAGGTTGGGAAAGCCGGCTCTTCTTGGCTTTGTCTCTCTGAGGTGCTGTCTCTAGTGCGGTGCATCCAATTATGGTGAAAGATTAGGGAGGAGCCTGTGAAAAAATTAAAAGGCTGGAAGGAACAATATTTAAAGTGAAGCCCCAGCTGCGCCTCATGTTTTTTTAAAAAGGTGAATGGAAATGACTGCTTGGGATAAACTGCCATAAACAGGAACCCAGAATGCCAGCTGCCGTTCCAGACAAGCGCTCTGCCCTCCCCACACAATTACGGAGGAAAAGCAGCCGCCGACCTCCATTAACCCTCGCGTCCTCCTGTCTGTAAGGGCTGAACACGCCTGAAGAACTCTGTTAAGTTACTGAGCCCTGGCGCCCAGCCCCACCTCAGCCCCCTGGGGACACTCTCTTCCACTTTCTGGGCCAGAGTCTTCCTTTTCTTTCCGGGGAGGAGTTGGCTGGGTTGGTTTTAGGTTTTGTAAATATGAAGCCTCTTGGCTCCTGGTTTGAGCTCCCTTGCATCATACAGCCAGATCGGTACATCTTGGTGAGCCAGCATGGTCAGGGAGTGGTTTCTTCCGAATAACTAGATTTTCCGGCTATGTGGTATGTGAAGTATATCTCAATTTAAAAAATAAGCCCCCCACACACATTTTGGGAGGAGGGTGCGGTTTATTTTTTTATTTGAGATATAATTCACGTACCATGAGATTCACCATTTCAGTGTACCCTTTGATGGATTTTAGTATATTGATATGGTTGTAAAAACCATGACTATCTAATTCCAGAACATTTTCATCAGCCCCACCACAAGAAAAACCCTGCAGCCATTAGCAATTGCTCCCCATTCCCACCTCCCTCCACAACCATTAATCTGCTGTCTGTCTTTATGGATTTGCCTGTTCTGGACATTTCTGCCTCTCTTTTATCTCTTTCTCCACTCTTCTCAGCAGCTGACCCCACCCTCCCTTTAATATTAGCAACAGCTACTATTTAATGAGTTTCTCTCTGTGCCAAGCACTTTCTGTATAGTATTTTATTTAATCCTTAAACTAACCTAAAAAATAGGTACCTTTATCTCTTTTTTCAGAAAAAGAAACTGGGGCTTGAAGCGTTTCTGTAACTCGCACTAAGTGTCCGAGTCAAGATGCTAATTTCAGTCTTCTTGACCCTGAATGCCCTGCTCTCTGTTCTGGTCACACACCTGTCTATGTCCGGCTCTCCTAGATCCTCAGTCCACCCTGACGTGGGAGATGGAGGATACCAGCTTCCTGGCAGTTGATTGCTGTTTGGCTGTTTCATAACCATGTAGAGGGTGTTTTGGATGGTTGTGTTCTGACAGTGATACGGAATGACGAGATGGCTTTACAGATTTGTAAAGTGGCACCTGTTAAAAATAGTCCCCAGATAACACTGTTCTGTGTTAAAGTCTCTGGAGGCAGTCAGCTGAGAACCTGAAAGAGCTCAGGGTGCGCCCAGCAGTTCACATTTTGGATATGCTGCTCAGAGGGGAGAAAACTCGAGTTTTCACATGGATCCCTTTGGGATTTAATGTTGAAGCACTCCCACCACGTTTTTGTGGTCGTCTTTGTGGATTGCACCTTGGGCTCCTTTACCTCCACCACGTTTCCCATTCAGCCAGGAAGTGGCTAATGGACTTCAGTCCCAGCTGTTTGTTAAATACCTTTGCTCCGGTCCTTAGCAGTTAGAAACTCAAGTCTTAGGGAGTCTGCGTGACGGCACTTCCATCTGCCTGTGTTTATTTATGTCCTCTCTCTGTAGCTCGAGGACAAGGAATGCAGTCAACAGGCAAAACCATCCTCGGGGTTAACTAATTGTAAACAGGCATCTCCATCCTCTGGCCTGGCATGCCAATATTCTTGATGTTGGTGGATTCTTAAGTAAAACAGCTGTCAGAGGACCCTCCTTGGATGCCGGTCCTGGCCTTTAGGTATCCAAGGCCAGCTCCCCCAGGAGGACTGATGCTGAGCACGCCGAACCCAGGCCTCAACATTGCCCGACAGCCCAGCCTGACCCCTAGTCCAGAGGACTTGTTTAGGCAGATGGGTACAAGGATGCAGTGATAAGAGATTTCAACCGCATTTCTGGAAACCCTTCTGGACTGTTGAGTGTAAGTATCTGAAGTGGAAAATACCAGAAAGACAAACTAAAAACAGACAATCTAAAAACAGACAATATCCATTCGGTGATACCATGGAAAGATACTAGGTTATTTAGCTTATTATTTCCACTGATAATTGAAAAGCTCCTCCCAGGGGATGAAATAAGATGCAAGAACTTGAAATAACCTGCACAGAGCAAGGATTTCTTCCCCTGACATTCAAAAGCATGCAATCTATATTCTTACAGGATTCCGTTTTCATATTTTGCTCTTGTGACAAACCCCTGGTTGTCTCATTGAGAAAATAATTAGGAAGTACCACCAGTATATTTTGGGTTTTCTTTTTTATTTTTTTGTTGTTGTTGTTTTAAAGAAAATTAATAAAATTGACCTAATTAGCAAATAAGTTCTGTCCTTCCAGTTCCTCGTGTTTAAAAGCCTCAACTCCTCCACACTGGAATGCTGCCTATAAATGTTGGAGTAAAGATGTCTTTCTTAAGCCGAGGAAAGAAATAAGAGTGTCTACCATTCTCCTAAAGGAAGAGATCTTTTCCACAGGGAGCTCCAGCATCCCAGTCACATTCCCTGGTGGATGCAGCTAATGGCCATGATGCCAGATATCACCGGACAATAGATTGCACCGAAGCCAGGGGATCAGTAATTGCTTCAAAACAGGCATCCTGGCAAGGCCTTGGCAGAGGCCAGGCGGCTACAAATGAGAAGCACCTGGATGCAGAGTCTGGTCATTCCGTATGCAACAGATCTGTGTTCAATTAAAGAACCACCTCTGTGTTTCATCCAGTTCCCTTGATCTGTTCAGATGTTTAAAGCCATGGTTCTCAAAGTGCTTGAACCAGCATTGTCTGGGGACTGGTTAGAAATGCGCTTTCTCGGCCCCGCCCCAGAACTTCTGAATCAGAAACATACTCTATGGTTCTGCAAGCCGTCCGGGGGATTCTCATGCATAATCAAGTGTGAGCACTACCGGTTGAAAGAAATTTGTGACGAGAGACAGGGCCATGCTGTGCGTGCAGCCACCTATGCAGTTCTCCACTTGGCACGGCGGGGCCACAGCGACCTCCCTACACCCGAAGTTCCTTCCTGGGCCTGGGGGACCAGAGTATTACTCCTCAGCTCCTGGGATGGTGCAGCCCCCATCCCGTAGGAAGTTCTTCCTCAGTGGCACATTGCTTTCCTTTTTCCCATTGGTGGAAAATGCTTACATCACTGCTCTAACGCATTTCCTAAGGCCTGTGTGTGACACCCAGGTAGAAGATGGGGAAAGAACGTTCAAGCTCCAGAGGCTTCTTCAAGAGAGGGAGAGAGGACCAGGTGTGAGACAGCTCACCCCTCACAACTCCTGCGGCTTGTTGGGAATGCAGGGTCTCAGGCCCGGCCCCTGAATCAGAATCTGCATTTTAACAAAATTCCCTGGGTGAGCACGGACTGAGGTAACAACTTCAGCATGGCAGAAGGGAGGCTGCTGGCAGGGGTGTCTTCCAGGATTGGGAGTGAATTGAGGCCTGAGACAGCATCGTAGATCAAACACATCCAATAACAGCAGGCGATTGCAGTTCCCTTGGAGAACAGGTGAAAGGAAGAAATAGTGGCGCTGGGGAGGAGGGGACGAGATGGAAGGCAGGAGTCTGGGGGAGACATTTCCCTTTCCCACAACTGAACCCTGTCCAGGCCCAGGTCGCTGCTGCACCCAAGCTGACACCTGCCTTTATCCCCACAGCACCACTGTGCCACTCACATTTGCTGGGCCCCCTGAGTCCCTCAGCCAAGCTTCCTTCAATATCTTCCTCCTTTGGGAGTTGAAGGAACCCCTTCGTCTTGGTCAGACAGGCCCTTTCCTGTCCGTGCAGGGATGAGCATCTGTGCAGGAGTCAGAAGGAAGCAGCTGTTTGCAGTGTCCTGAGCACCAGCTGGCTTTAGATTTAGGCTCCCGATGAGATTTCCCAAAGTGTGCTGAGAACCCTAACGCCCCGCAGCTGCCCCCATGAATAGTTTGTCGATTAAATTTTAGCAATGCAGAAGATACCCAATCTTCTGCTTATAAATGTATAAGACTAGCGTGTGAAAGATGAGGTGGCCCTGCTGCAGAGACCAGAGACACCAGGATGCTGCGAGCAAGATGAACTGGGCCAGAGGGACGAAGGCAGGACGGGAGGAGGGGCTCAGGAGTGGTAACCGGTGTCTAAGGGACAGGGACACACCACATCCCAAAGGTAGTAGGGAAAAGACCTGGGGACATACCAGATTCAGAGACGAATGCTATCTACCAAAGCAGAACGTTGGCTTTTTTGTTTCTTTTACCACACACCCTTCTTGGTTCTTGTCAAGTTTGGGCAATTGCGGCAGAACAGTGGCGCGGTGGGAAAGGCTGGTGGGCAGCGTTCGGGGTCGGGAAGTGCTCCGCGGTCTGTGTTCAGAGATCATGGCTCTCAGGGCGCCCTCGAAAGGCACTGTGAGCCTTACCTGCCCAGGCACAAGGCGTGGCAGCAGGGAATTCAACCACAGGCCAGGACAAACACTGCCTGTGGCTGGGCAATGGGCTTGTGAGCGCACGTGACTTCTGATAATAGTCTCGCTAGCCTTTCTGTCTCAGTGATGGGCCGCTCTTCCCCAGGTGCCCTCGTGCTTGTTGCTAGCAATATCCATACTGGATGTTTTATTTTTGCTTTATGACAGTATTTCCCAAGGCTGTTTTCGGAATGGAAGTGGCTGTGTTCACCGTAAACACAGTCGAACAGTGTAGTTTTGAGTCAGCCCTTTTCCTTCCCTGGTTCTCACCCTGGGGCAGCTTTGGGCTTTGGGGGATTGGAGGCCATAATTGCCCTGCAAGTGTAATTCCTTAGAGGACAGAAGAACTTTGAAACCACACACACACACACACACACACACACACACACACACACTTTATACGTGTGGGCAACTGGAAGGAAATCAGGTTCCAGTTGTTGAATTTTAAGACGTAAACTGTTTTACTAGTCAGTTGAATCACAGTTACTTGAAGTGTTAGGAATCACATTTGTTTCAAAAGGAAGATTGAGCACTGGGGTCAAGTAGCGTGGCTCTGAAGAGAAGGTGTTTGTGCTGTAAATATTTGTGGTTATAATTAGGCCTGTGGTGTGTATGTTGTGCAGTTAAGTGTTTCTCCTTTTCTGAGAAAGCATCACATCCATCTCAGGAAAGAAATAGATCCGTCACTAAGTCCCATATCTTACCTCCAATGTGATGTCTGCTATTACCAGCCCGGACACCTTACTCAGCGATGTGGAGGAGTCGTGTGGAAGAGGGGCAGGAAGATCTAGCACCAAAAAGATGGACTTGACTCCTAGCTCCTCTAACAGTGGGGTGACCTTCCTTCACCCTCCTTCGCCTTCATCTCCAGAGCAGGAATGTGGGGGGATTAATCGTGACAATTACCATCTATCGCAGATTTACATCACCGTGGCCCGGGTACTGCTACTAAGCCATTGACATAAGTGTCCTCATTTGGTCCCACCCACATCAAGTGAGATGCTTTACCTCTGGACTGGGAAGGGCTTTCCAAGCACAGAGCCAGCAGACACTTCAGAGGAAGCACTGACTTAACTATATAATAACACTTAGATTTAAAATTCAAAAGAACTAATCAGATGCTTAATATAAAATTTTCAAAACTATCACACCTTTACAGAATAATAAGCAAAGCTTAGAGAAAAGCAAGTACATAAACTGAAAAAAATGAAATATTTAATCTCACTGGTACGCAAAGAAATTAAAATAAAAAGAATAGCACTTTGGGCTGATCATATTAAAACCAATAGCACTCTTTTTTTAACCTGGAAATACTCACTGTGAGCCAGGATATAGTGGGAGCTGCACCCTTTTATGTTGCTGGTGGGCATGTAAATTGGAACAGATTTTCTCTCCAGCAATGTGACAGAATGCGTCAAGAGCCTCAACAAACGTTCACACTCAGCTGATCTGGTAATTCCACTTCCAGGAACTTATCCTGAGGAGATAATCAGACATGTGGGCAGGAATTTATGTAAAAATACTAACTTCTATGTAATTTTTATTTGGATACAACCCAAATAGCTAACAATAGAGCATAATTCCGTAGGAGAGAATGATGTGCACCATTGAAAATTGTATTTGTGAAGAATTTTGTATGAATGAGGGAAATTCTCAAAATATAATAAATGGTATGATCTTAATTTTATTAAAGAAAAAAGGGGAAAATACACACATAAGATTAAAAAAAAAAACTAGAAGGAAATATACCAAAATGTTAGCGATGATCTGTGTCTAAGTGGTGGGATCATGGTGACTTGTATATTCTTTAAGCTTTTCTTATTTGTTCCGTGGGATCCAGACAAGAAGAGAAGGGGAAAGATTGTGTATTATAAAACAGTTCTCTTTAAACTGTTCATGAAGTGTTCCAGTATAAAAAAATTGTAATTGGTGCAAATAGAAATATTTTTAAGGCTTTCTCCACTATCTGTGGCTTTAGCGTACCAAGTAAACCAGGACAGACAGATGCAGAATCAAGGCTGCGTTCACACCTCCACACCTGAGATAGGCGTCGTCTTTAAATAAAACCTCTTCTAGACCCCAGGCTAATGTTGGACAACATTAGTCATTAACACTCATGTTGTTATCCACTGATTTTATATTTGGAGATTTCATGCCACTCAACAGTGTTCTGACTGTAGGGGACATTGAGTGAGAATCTGTTTTTGTCTGTCACATGGATTGAGAAACAGGTTCACTGATGACATTAAATCTGCCCCGCAGATTTGGGGATTTTGAAATGGATTTGTTTAAAATAAAGATGTCAAGTGTGGTAGGTCTGTTTTGGCAGGACCATCCCCAGTACCAGCCCTGCATATTTGAAGGGCGGGTTGCTTTAATTAAGGTTCCCAGCAGTATGGTTGCAAGTGATAAGTGAAATTAAAAGCAGTTCTCACTTCCCTTTACAACCTCATGGTTACTTTCTCAGGGCTCATTGCCGCACTAGCCCAGCAACGACAAGAAATCAACATCACGTCTATATCTGTATAAAAACAGCATTTCACCTTGTGGCTGTAACACACACACACACACACACACACACACACACACACACACACCCCACGCTCCTAGTATGACACAGTTCCATTGGCGTATGCCAGAATGGGGGCATATCTATATAGATGGGTAGCTATAATTGCTAAGTATGAAAGTTGAAAGAATGCTTGTGGTATCTAAGAGTCTTTATTTTTATTTTTTTCAAGAATTTTTAAATGTTAGAGAAAACGAGAATAGAGATGAGCTTTCCTTGAACTAGAAGTTCTCAAACTTGTTGAAACAGTATCTGGCACTAGTGCCCAGGGTGTGTATCTACACTTGGTCTTAGCCAAAAGGCTGAGAAGCGGTGGGAATGTGCATTTTAAAGTCTCTGCCGGAAATTCTGATGCTGACTATTGACGCTGACATTTGGGAACCATTGTCTTAGCGGTGCTATCCTGTCATATATTTTATTCCGCCCTATCCAGTATGATACCCACCAGCCAGCTGTGGCTCTGGAGCTTTTGAATCACAGCTAGTATGACTGAGGGACTGAACTTATCATTTTAATTAGTTAATTTTTAATTTGAATGTGCATAGCTACTTGTAGCTAGTAACTACCCTGTTAGAGCAGCCTTAACCTACAGTCCACCGCCCTTCACCTGGGATGAGATGAAGCCATCTGTCAGCCCGCCCTTCCACTAGGTTGTGCATTTCATTACTCTGACACAGTGATGCTCGGATGAAGGCTCAGAGCTTTTACTGTAACTTCTAGGTGCTGGTAGCAGCAAATGTGGCTCCAGAACCTCCTACTGGGGGAGTCCAGGGCCATCGTGTGCTCCTTAGCCACACTCATTCACGTGAGCTGGGTTTTGTGATATAATTTGCTCTGCATAGTCTTCAGCCCCCTGCTCAGAACATCAAATGGTGCTTCTCACAGACTTCCTCATCCCACAAAACTGAAAACCAAACTCTCATTCTCACCCCAGGATTTCTAACTCATTGTATTTGTTTTTTATCGTTTTATTTTTAACTAAGGAAATCATGTTTAATCTTCTCTCCTGTTGTTTAAAGGGTTTAAAAGTTCAGCATGGTGAGTTTTTATGGGACTTTTATGGGAAGCCAAGTGTTGTAAACATATCCACACTATCCCAGTAGTATAGTTTACCAAATCCTTTTCCTATGCACACCGACCTGACTTCCCTTCAAAATATGAAACAGATGGGTCCAATTAGAATCCTCCAGCTATTCCAGGCACTATGTTAGGGTTTCTCAGAATCCAAACCCGGTGAGATCAGGATAACTCTTGAACAGAAACATCACGACTGTAAGCTGGGTGGAGTAGGGGCCGTGTCTATCCATCCTGGGCTGTGTTCCGGCATCACAGCGCAGCTCCTGCCTCTCCCAAAGGCTTGGTACATGTTGGTTGAGTGAATTGATGTTCTTGCCACAGAGAAAGTGGACTGAAGGGACAATGTAAGAGAGAGAAGACAAGATCCAGAGAAAGGCCACATTTGGGATAAAGGTGATTTGATTTAGGACAAAGTGCTTGCCCTCCACGACTACTCTGTCACATCTAGCACGTAAGAAGAAGATTATAACACATAATAATCTACAGGTGACCCTTTGACAGCCCCCCAGGTTAGGGGTGCCGATCCTCCACGCATTCGAAAATCTGCCTATAACTTATAGTTGGACCTCGTATATGTGGTTCCCCATCCGCAGATTCAACCAATCAGGGATCGTGTAGCACTGTAATATTTATTATTGAAAAAAATCTGCTCTAAATGGACCTGAGCGGTTCAAGCCTGTGTTGTTCAAGGGTCAGTTGTGGTTCTCACCTGGTGAAGGTCAGTTAGTACCATGATGGTAATTTCTGAGACTAGTGAAGGGCTCTGGAGAATTGAAATTGCTCACAGAGGTGGAATCAGGAAAGACTGGTTTAATTTCAGCTCATAATAATTCAGATGCTTTTGTGCTGTGACCTGTTTATTTTTTTGTTGTCTAATATTACAGTTCTAAGAAACTTAGCAGTTAAATTGCCTATGATTGTGCTGTATCTGCCTGCTTATCGGCATGTTTTATTTTCCTGAAATTTTAGGCACAGAAGAATGAGAGAGAATCTATCCGACAGAAGTTGGCACTTGGCAGCTTCTTTGATGATGGCCCAGGAATTTATACCAGCTGTAGCAAAAGTGGGAAGCCAAGCCTTTCTTCCCGGTGAGTGTTCTTTTGAGCTGATTTTCTGATATGTACCTAATGGATTTTGTCATCTGACTGTAAGTTTAATAAGAAATATCCTTTAAATCCTTGAGTATTTTCCCCCCATAATACTGCCGCCTTGACTTGGATACTAGACAGATCCCTCCCCAACTGTTTGTTGGGTTTTGTTTTTGGTTTTCAGTTTGGGGGATTTGGGGCCCATTTGCCCAGCTATTTGAGGTCAGATTTCTATATTTCACTTTTTCCCTAGACACAGTTCTGATTTTGCGCTGTGCTGAGGGAATCAGGCTACACTCTTAAGCAAGCCCTGATGCTAGAGGAGTGTGGCAGACCACCAGATTTCCCATTAAGCAGTCCCAGGGCATCCAGCCTCACCCCTCTGATACATCTGATTGCAGTGAAGACTGGTAGCTGAGAAATACAATCCCCACTTTGATCACTGAATGTTTATTACAGAGCTTAATCTGTTCTCCAGGTGGTTTTTCTTGATCTTAATTGATTCCAGGATATCATTGGTCATTTTGTGTAGCTTCTAATTCCAATTAAAATATATTAAAATTATAATTTTACCTAGAAAATAGGGCTGTAGACCATAGCTTCGCAAATTTTAATGTGCACATGAACCACCCGGGGATTTTGTTAAAATGCTGATTCTGATTCAATAGGTCTGGGTGGGGCTTAAGATTCTGTATTTCTAACAAGCTCCCAGCTGATGTCCATGCCACCAGTCCATAGGTCACACTTTGATTAGGGAGGGTATAGACAGTCTACAAAATTAGCTATCATAAATACAGGTATTCCAAATGATCAAGCACATAGAACACTGCTTTAATGAAGATCTGTCATCATTCTCTTGATCCCTCCCCAAATGTCTGTGTCTTGCCTTGGGTTCTCTAAGAACAAATATCCCCTGTGTAAATACTTGGTATATTTGCCACATTAAGCGAAGCATGGGAGACAAATGATAAGCATTTATTCATGCATTAATTTGGCCAATAAATTTCCACTCTTACCTTCGTTTGAGGCCAGGAATTAGACACTTTAGTATTTTATCTGGCTACCAGTAAGCCTCATACTTCTCTCTGATCCTTACAGACTTATCTAAATCAGCAAAAATCGGAAAGCACACACACGCTCACATACGCGCGTGTTTAGGAGGCACTGTGGGTGGGTTGGTGCCTTGGGCACAAGCTGTGGTTTGGCCATGCAGTATTGAGGCATGTCTTCCTCAGCTGGGTGTGGGTGCCAGCCCGTCTCAGGATTCCCTCACTCTTTGTCATGTGGACACCTTCCAGAGCTGGAAGGTCAGCCTTTCCCTGTGCCGTAGAAGAACCTCCTTCCCCTCCCAGGCGGATGTGACAGGAAGAGCTCCTGGAGACCTGAGTCAGTCCTAATCAGCTTCTAATTTTGAGACTTGAATAATTCACTTAGTTTTACCATTCCTCAGTTTCCTCATTTTTGTAAAATGAGAAGATTGGACCGTACAGTCTTAAAGATCTCTGCCACTGCTCTCTCCTGTTCCCCAAAGCACCACAAAGTCCTCTTCTAGAAACTCCATTTCTCTGCTCATCAGTGTCACATCCATCTGGTCCAAATGGGAGGTCTGTGTTTCATGTGTGTGTGTGTGTGTGTGTGTGTGTGTATTATATGGCTTATATGTGTGTGTATATTATATGTGTGTGTAAATTATATGGCTTTGAAAGTAAAGTAGAATTAATCTTAACTACAGAATATATAATAGCAGCACAAAATAAAAGTAACAGTCTCTGGTCCCATCCCTTGCCATCCTCATCTCTCTCTCCAGAAATAACAGCCTTTAACTCCTTAGCTGTTTCTGCTGGCATTTATATCTCTGAGTAAAATGCTTATCTTCTTAGCTTTTACTTGTAAACCATCTATTGACTACCAAGTGAAGAAAACTTGGATTTAACTCTCTTTTGCAGCTCTCCCACAGATGTATCTAAATACCTCCCCCCTCCTCCCTGTATAATTATTTCATAATTTGGGGTCAAATAACTCTTCAGTCTTACATTACTAAGATCATAGATTATTCACGCTGAACCATGCAGTAAACTATGATTACCTGAAAAATTGTGGTGTTTGTTCTGAAATTTAAATGGCCCCATTTTCCCCTTTTTCAGTCCATGATTTTGACTGCTATTTTATATCCACTGTGTGAATGTGTCACAGTTTATTTAACCACTCATCTGATGATAAGCATTGGGTTGCTTCAAAGGTTTTGATCTTATAAACAATACTGCTTATCCACGTTCTTGTATATGTCTTCTGCTGTCCATGTGCAAGTGTATCTTACTCCACCGAGGAGTGGAATTACTAGGAAAATACATGAATCTTCATATTTAGAAGATAATGCCAAACTGTTCTACAAAATAGTTGTGCAAGTTACACCCCTACCAGCAAAGTTTCAGACATCCTGTGGATCTGTAGACTTTCTAACACTTAATGTTATTGCCAGTTTCTTTTACATTTTACTAATTGAATAGATATCAAATGGTATTTCATTGTGTTTATTAACCATCTCTGTTTCTCCTTCTGTGAAATGTCTATTTGGGTCTTATGTCCAGATTTCTATTGGATTCTTTATGGTTTTTTAATTGACTTATTGAAATTCTTTAGTATGATACTAATCCTCAGTATGTTGTATTCATGCCAAACGTCTTCTCCCAGGTTGTAACTTGTCTTTTCACTCCTCAATGTGTCTTTTATGACCAGAAGTTCTTCATTTTAATATACTAATTTTTATCTAACTTTTATAGTCAATCCTTTCTGTGTCTTATATAAAAAATCTCCTACCCTAAGGTTCCAAAGACATTAACCTAGATTTCCTACTTTGAGTTAAAAGTGTTTGTTTGTTTGTTTGTTTTTTAAGTCTGTAATCACCAGGAGTTGGTTTCTGGATGCGGTATGGAGAAGTCTCATTTCATCTTTTTCCATATACTTGATTGTTTTTTCCATCATGTTTATTAAACAGTTCTCTTTTACTCAGTGACCTGACAGACCACTTCTGTATATACTGTACATTGATGTACATCAAGTTCAGCAAAATACTCTTGGGATTTTGACTATAGAATTGCATTGCATCTGTAGATAATTTAGGGGAGAATGACATTTTCACAATATTAAATCTTCTATCCATGAACATGCCCTGTCTCTCCTTTATCTTACTGAATATTTCTTAATAACATTTTACAATTTTCCATTTTTTAACATTTTTTATTGATTTATAATCATTTTACAATGTGTCAAATTCCAGTGTAGAGCACAATTTTTCAGTTATACATAAACATATATATATTCATTGTCACATTTTTTTCTCTGTGAGCTACCATAAGATCCTGTGTATATTTCCCTGTGCTATACAGTATAATCCTGTTTATCTATTCTACAATTTTGAAATCCCATCTATCCCTTCCCACCCTCCGCCCCCTTGGCAACCACAAGTTTGTATTCTATGTCTATGAGTCTATTGTACAATTTTCCATTTAGAGATAGTGTATATCTTTTGTTTTGTTTATTTCTAGATATTTGCTCTTCTGGTATTATCTTAAATTCTCTTTGATAATCCTTTCTTACTGTCTCACTGCAACTTACTGTGTGTACTGGGCTTGTATCCAGCCACTTTGTTGTTATTATACCTATTATTTCTCTACTCTTCTATTATCTCTAAGAAAGTTGTCTGTACCTTCTTTGGGATTTTAAAACAATATCATCTACCAAAAAAATGGCAGCTTTTTTTTTTATTCCTTTCTAATCCTCATACTTCTGATTTCTTTCTTTATTTTATTGCACCAATAAGTACCCTGGAATACTGAGGATTAAAAATGGTAGTAGTAACAAGGATCTACTGTATAGCACAGGGAACTATATTCAATATCTTGTAATAACCTATAATGGAAAAGAATCTGAAGAAGAATATATACCTATATGTATATGTATAACTAAATCACTATGCTGTGCACCTGAAACTAACACAACATTGTAAAGCAACTATATTTAAATTAATTAATTAATTAATTAATTAATTAAATAAATGGCAGTATCTGGAATCCCTAGCTCATTTCTCATAGTAAATGAAATGCTTGTAATGTTTCTCCATTTATGATGTTAATTTTGTTTTCTTTACTGTTACTGTTTATAAGATTAACATTGTTCCCTTATATTCATAATTTACAGAGAATTTTTATCATGAATAGGTATTTAAAATTATCACATGCTTTTGCTGCATCTATTGAAATGATTATATGATTTACCCTATTAATCTATTAATGAGTTACATTTATAGATTTTCAAAATATTAAACAACCCTTGCATACCTATTATAAACCAGAACTGGTTAGGGGTATTAATCTTTTTCAGACAGTATTGGATTTTATTTACAATGTTTTATTTGCAATTTACAAAATACTTCTCATCCATCTGCATTGTGTCTTCCAGTTGTTTTTCAAACTCTTCTCTGTGCCATTGTCTCCTTTAACATATTCTTTGTCCATGTAGGTTTATACCTTCTTTCTTTCTTTAATATTATTTTAGTAGGATTTCAAAAGAGAGAGTAGATCAATACCTGTATCTGATAGGCCATGTGTAAGTAGGAGTCTCATGGAGGTTTTCATTATTTTTAATAGCAGAAATACCTTTGCGAATAAAATCCTGGCAGAAATCATGTATGTAAAACAAAGCAGACCTCTGACTCTGAAGGAGAAGACTGGGGTGTCCCTGCCTGGAGAATGCCTCCCCCCCACCTTTCCCTTTAGTGCCGCTCTACTCCACCTCCAGTGCCCCTCACCATCCCTCCCCCATTGGCCCTCAGAGCCCACCTGAAACTCTTCTGGTGGGGAAGAATTTGAGAATCACTGAGTCATCCCCCCTCTTTGGAGGCACTGCTCTCTGAGCGCATATGTACTTCACAGTAGCTCATAACAAGCTACACTTGTTGACTCGCCATAAGGGAGATTATTTATATCCTGTTCTTTCAGATGTTTTCATCTCCACACTCTGGGATGAGATCATCCTCTCGGAGAACACGATTACTTTCTGGATCCCCTTTAGGATGAGGTTAATAATGAGACAATGTTTCTAACAAATATCACTCTATCCCTGTAAATCTGAAGTCTGCAAAGACTGTCATTCTCCCTCCCCAGTCATCGTGCAGGAGAAAAGCCTTAGGAAATGTTCAGTTGCAATTGTGTAGCCTGTGTTCTTCATCCCTATTAGAATTAATGTTTTCTTAATGTATCTGAAATTCTTCACTGAGCTCGAAATACCTTACCTCTTTCTCGCTCAAGTACTTGAGGGATATTAGAAATCTGAGGTCACTGATGTGGCACTCCAAAATATGCCGAAGCACGTGTTGAATCAGTTAGATAATCAAAATAAGGTAAATATTAGATGAATTTACTATTTACAAGAGCTCAGTACTCAATTTTAAACAAGGCTGAGGACTTAAAATGAATTGGCCAAGCAATGGATTCTGAAGTGCTAAGCTGACTTTTAAGGCAGGGCCTCCCCAGTTAAGTGGGCTCCTCGGCAGAATAACGGAGTTCTATTTGTGCATTTTAAAGGATGTGCATTTACCTGTAAAATTTAACTTCATGCACATTATGTGAGAAATTGTAAAGTAGCGTGAGGGTCTTCTGGGAAGATGGGTTTAAGCTGCTCTTGGAGTGTTAAGTCCTTCTCAGTTGGCCTTTGGGTTTCAGCCCCACTGAATTTTTCTCCTTGGTGCTGTCTCCTAAAGCACTTTTTAAAAGAGTGACAAGCTGTTAAATGTAAGCTGGGCTTACAATAATCCCATAAAGGCACTTCATGCCCAACACTGCAGCAAAAGAAGTTTTGATGTTGCTTCATAACTCAACTAATTAAATTTGACTTATACTGAAATGTGGCAAATTTAGGAAGCACTGTATTTTTCTTCTGAATTTGGTAATCCGCACATAATCAGCCTTTTCAAAATGAGCTTGTATGACCTTTGTCAGTGTTTTCTATTTGAAAATGTTTCAGCTAAAAGCTTAAAAGGAAATGAGAAAAATGAATGACCTATTTTTGAAATAAGGTTTCTAAGAAATATTCGATTTACTCACGTTCTTGGGGAAAATAAATATGCCTTTTCTCTTACTACTAGTATAATACTTTTCCATGAAATAGTTTTCCATTGACCCAATTAATCTGGCATCAGCATTCTATAGGATGCTGAGTTTAGAAAGCTTAGTGTTACTAAAGGAATGGAAACTGGCTTGGCTGCTAGAACACAGGACAGAGCTGTCATTAGTAATAGACATCCAGGAAATCTTTTATTTTTCAAACATTACAACCTGATTTGACATTGTGGAGAAAACTTTTCCTGCCTTCTCCATTCTTCTTTTCTCGGAGTAACCACAAAATAAACCTGACCCTCACTTCTCTTATTCCCTTGCCCAAGATAGATTTTATTTACACGCATATAAAAAGAAATACAATCGAATACAGTCTATTCATAAAATATGCAACGGGATGGTGTAACCTAGAAAAGGCTATACCCTTCTCTCCATATGTTGTGAAGATTGTGGAAAACATATTCCCCAGAGAACTTCTGAGCCGCTGGTTTGAATAATGATCACTGTTTGCTTATCTCAGTCATTCCAACATCCCCAAGTCAAAACTCATTTCTTTCTTGTTCTTATAGGTTCATTGGTGAACGGCTGAGACAAGACCAATAATAGTTACCCCCACCTTCTTTTGTGTTTGGGCTGGGTCCCGGGGGCAGGGTTGGGGGAAGGTACCAGAGCCCAGAGAGTGGTATCACCAGGACTGGTAACAGTGATCTAGAGAGCCTTTAAGGAAATTGAATTCATAGGAGTTTTGAATGTGAGGAGCTGAGAATCTGAATATATAATCTGCCACAGAATCACAGGTCAAACCAGCATCATTTTGCCAGGAAAGTGAATCATCTTTTTGTCTCTAACAGTAATAACTTTTGCATAATTTCCTGGAAGAAGTAAGCGGAGTGGTGGTCATATATACCCAGCATGGGTGAGAAGAGGCTGTCCTGTTTCATCGCAATGAAATTAGCTTTCTTGGAGTAATAGGTGCATATTCCGGCAACCTATTTATAACATGCAACATGCCTTTTAAACTTCATATTAATCTCATACATGTGTACTATTACTTGCTTAGAAAACCTTTCATATGAGTAATTCCAAGGTATGTGTCATTGGAAATGGTAGTTTACAAATTCTTCTTTTTTACTATTTGAAAAGTTAATTTACAGAAAACCTGTCATTTTTTTATGCCCTCCTCCAAGAAGTACCTCCAATATTCTAAAATATTACACAATTTTAAAATTGAAGCAAAACTTGAGGAGTAATAAGATTAAAATGGCAAAACAAATTTAATTATGGAAGCCATTCTTCTCTTTTACAAACCTGAAAGCAAAGCAAATTGGTATTTGTTAAATTTTCTTTGTCTAATAAATAGCCTCACTTTACAATAATGCCAATGACCCCAGTTTAATTAGGTGCAATTAATTTTGTGCAAGCGAAATTTGACATCTTGCTCGAGGCATAACCAGCTGTACTCTGTCTTATGAATTTTTTTATTATCACCAATGAGAATTCAATTGTCAGAGCTATTGTGAAAGGGTGGGAGACAGGAAGAAAAAGGCCACAGGGCTGCATTTTATATTTAAAAATGACTCCAATGGACAGCCAAATGTTTAATTAAAAGAACTTCTAGGAATGATTGTTTTCATCCGTGCATCTTATTTGACAAGTTGTCATGACTTTATTACCACAATTTGCACTCCCTTTGGACAGTGGTCCTACATATGTGTCTGGACACACACAGCTCATATGAAGACCAGCTCCTTTGAGAGGTGAAAAAAGCTCTCACTGCTACTAGAGAACAGCCTCACTGACTGTAGGTGAGCTGTGTCATCTGGAGTTTATCCCAACCCTTTTGTTCAATGTTGTAAAATTTTCTGTGCCCCTCAGATTATTCTCATTCAGATTATCACATGCATTAACTACTATATACAAAATAGACAAACAACAAGGTCCTACTGTATAGCACAGGGAACTATATTCAGTGGCTTGTAATAACCTATAATGAAAAAACATGGAAAAGAATATATATGTGTAACTGAATCACTATGCTGTATACAGAAATTAACACAACATTGCAAATCAACCATACTTCAATTGAAAAAAATAAGTAAATAACATGGGGAAAAAAACCCATGGAAAGTTACTTTGGAAAACCACTGCCAATTAAATGGTGATACATGCCTCCTTAACACTCAAAATTTTTATTTTAGTTATTGAAATTAACTAAGTTATTGAAATAAATTTAGTTATTTATTTAGTAATTTTAGGCTTATTTGGATATACATTTTTATCCCAATGTGTCTTTTGGGCATAAAAAAGAAAGAAGAGAAAGTGAAATATGTTGGTTAAAGTCGTCCTAAACCCTCTTCATGTTCACAGTCCAGCTCTCCATTTAACCACTTCCCCTCAGAGTTGTCCATCTTTGCTTTCCCCGCAGTGTCACCCTTGGTGCCATGAGGAGGTGCTGTGCAGCACCTTCCAAGCCACTGTCCCCTATTCTGCAAGTTTTGATGCTGGCGCCTTTTTGTTCATATCAGAGGTCATGAATGGTCCACTGCCAGAGCCCACCTCCTCCTCAGTGGTCCTTATCTCGTTCGTTGGCTGATGGGGTTACAGGTCAGCAGAGCAGTCATGCCACCAGCAGCCTGGGTGGCTGAGGTTGGGAGGCACATCCTGACTTTAAAGATGGCCACATATGAATATAACCACGAGTCACAGAATCATTGCAATTCAGTAAATCTCTGCATTCTTTTTAATGGCTGCGTAGAATTTAAATGACCACAAACTAAATCGTGAAACAGATTATCTTTGAACGAAACTGACTCTGGGAGCCCCAGCATTTTTTAAAACATGAACATAAAAAGTGGTGAAAGCAGTGAGTCAGTGTTCACGAGAGGGAAGGAATTTGCAATTAAGATTTTTCACCAGATCCAACCACACCCACACCCCTCAGAAACATCCACAGGCCCTGACTCTTCCACCACCACGTCTTTACCCCAGCCACGTGAACCTTGTCTCAGGTTGGGAAGGGGACAAGCGAGTTTCAGCTCCAGCAGTGGAAACTCATCAGCGGGTCTGGCAGATACAGGTGTAAACTCTGTCTGGTCTGGGTAGAATAAGTAGGCAGGCTGGCTTGGAAAATACAAACAGTTAAATGTATTATCAGTTACATTTGAGTCTATAATCTGTGCAGATCTGAAAAGGGGAATGAGATAGAGACTGGGCTGGGAAGATGTCAACAGTTGAATCAAAGAGTCCATCCCCAGAAATGTTCCCTTATAAGAGAATGTGTTTCTTACTGCCTTCTCAGAGGATCTCCCACCGCCAGTACCCTGCCAGAAACAAAAGCCCAGCCTGACTCATATGTGAGTCACGATCCCTGCATAGACACTGTCTGAGTCAGACCCGCAGCAATCCTCTTCCAGCTGTCACACATTTAATCCTACTCACCTTTCTGCAACACACAAGCGCTAATCAACTTGCCCATTTTTCTGTCCTTTTCCTTTTTTAATTCCTGCTAAATGCCTACACGTGGCAACTCAGAGGCACTCAGAAAAATTTGAAGTCATCTGAATTTCTTCCACCAAAAAAATCTAGGTATATTTCCAGCCACTTTTTCTGTGCATATATCTTCATATTTTTGTTTAGAGTTGAACCCATGCTATACCTATTGTTTTTAGCTTGTTTGTTTTTGTTTATCACTTAGCAGCACATGAGGAACATTGCCCATACTCGTAACTGTTCTATCATGTGTATTTTTACTAGCTGCGTAATGGTCCCTCATATATTTTACCATAATGTACTTAATCTCTTGTTGTTAGACGTTAGACATTGGAGTTGTTCCCAGTTTTTTGTTTTGTTTTTGTTTTGCTTTTTTTTCTTCCATTTCTTTTCTTCCTTTCAGAAATTTATTCTAACATTCTTAAAGTGCCCTGGCTTCTCAAGACACTCTCCTAGAATAAAATGCCAGCTTTGTGACCTTGTAAAATTTAACCTCCGAGCGTTAGATTTCTCCCATGTAAAATGGGGGTCATAATAGTTTATGTGTACCCAAGGATTAGAGGTAATATATGTGAAGTGCCCCCAACATAGCAGATGCTCAAAAGTGGGGAGTCTTTTTATTTCAGAATGTGGATTGCTTAGAAATCATTTGGCTTTAATTAAGATGAAAGCAGGCCACAACTGGCATCTGGGAGAGATGGCTGTTTATCATTATTCCAATATCAGAAGAGGCCTTATTTCTGGTCTTCAATTCATGCAGAAAATATTTCCAGTGAAAATGCATTTTTTAACATTAAGATCCTATAATTCCAAATTTAATTATGTAAGTGGTCATTAGTAAAGAAACTGGACACTGATGTGAAATTAGAACCAACAGCTGTCTGAGGAATGCAAGTATTTATAGCTCCCTGGAGAATCGGGTGAGGCTGCAGGGGCTGCTGCTCCGCCAGAGAAAAGCTGGTGAAGGCTGGGCCACTTTTCTCCCCTTTTCTTAAGCAGTGAAAAGGCTCTGTGGCCACGTGGAGTTGGCTGCCTACCAGCTCTCACATGAACGAGTACAGACAGAAGGTCCAGGACTAAACAAGCCTTAGAAAAGGGAGCAGAAGGAAAGGGTGTGCAGGAGGAGGAGAAGAAAACCCAGACAGGGCCGCTCACACTCAGCCGCCTTTGGAGCTGCCTTCCTCGGCTTTTGGTGGGGAAGCCAAAAGCCTGAGTCCTGTAGACGTGGGGCGGGGACAGGACATAGACGCGATACCCGCCTCTCCACCAGCCAGTCCCCTCTCTAACACATAGTTTGGAACGACCATTAACCTCTCTCGGCACGTAACTGCTGGAGGTCGGCTTTGCATCCCTCTTCTGCGTTTGTGCCCCCCCCCCCCCCGCCGCCATGCGCCAGACCTCCTTCTGCAGTTAGTTCCCCACTCATTCACTCTTCCTAATTAACATCTTACTTACGAGTCAATGTCCAGGTGAGTGAAAGTGTTCCTTTTCCCATACATAAGATAGACAGTGTCTAGCATTTTTTGAGTTCTCTTCCAGTGCTCTATATGGTCCACGTTTCTCTTTGTACGTTGTGGTTGAATGATCCAAGCATTTGGTATCTGTTAGAGGACCTGGTTTCTGTTTCTGGATCAACTACTACTGTGCATCCACTTAATACAGGGGGCATGAACTATAAAGTGCCCCCAGGGGCCAGCAAGAAACGTAAAGGAATGAAGTAACCCAGAGAAAAAGCAATAGGTAGGACTGTAGTGAACTAGAGGGTGTTGTGCCCTGGCCAGAGGGGAGGCAGCGACTCAGCACTGGCTGATCGGTGCCGTGGGGCTGGTTTGCAGAGATGTTGTTGCCTGATCATCAAATGGATGGATGAATGAACAGTTAAGCATCCCCCTTCTCTCTAATATAGTTATAAAACTCATTTATCGTACTTTTGGGTGTGTGATGATGTATGTTAGACCAGTAATCTTTGTACCTGTTATATGAATATCACTTTTTTTTAAGTCAAATTAACTCAGCCATAAAAAAGAACGAAATTTAGCCATCTGTAGCCACGTGGATGGACTTGGAGGGCATTATGCTAAGTGAAGTAAGCCAGAAAGAGAAAGACAAATACTGTATGATATCACTTATATGTGGAAGCTAGAAGACGCAGCAAACTAGTGAATAGAACAGAAAAGAAGCAGACTCACAGATACAGAACCCAAGCTAGTGCTTACCACCTTTGACACCTAGGAGAGATGGCTGTGAGGAGAGGGAAGGGGGCGGGGCAGTACGGGAGTAGAGGAGTAAGCAGTACAAACTATTAGGTATAAAACAAGCCACAGGATATCACAGGGGACACAGCCAGTATTTCATAGCAACTATAAATGGAGTATAACCTTTAAAAATTGTGAATCACTATATTGTACACCTGTAACTTACATCATATTGTACTATACTTCAATACAAATTTGTTTAATTTTACAAATTATCATCCCATGCATTACACACTCTTTAACAACAGAAAGTTAACACAACCCACTAATGTAAAATAAGAAATAGCAGTGTATTTTCACAATAAATATTGGGAAGCAGAAACTTTGCCTTTCCTTTTGTATTTTTAATGGTAATTCTGTAACTCTCACAGTAGATGTTAATATGAAACAGTCAGTAGGGGAGAGAAGAGTAAGGAGCAAGGTTTGGGAGATGGAAAAGGTATTTTACAGTTTATTAAGGAGTAGCAGCACCTCATTTTAACTCACCTCAGCACAAGAGATACCATTACATGTGCTGTATATTAGAACTTAACCAAGCCCCAACTGTTCCCAGTCTTTCTTCATGGCCATTCCTTTGAAAAATGAAATGTGTTTATAGCTACCGTTGGGTAATTACAACCCACATTTTATATTTCATCCTCTTTGAAATTCTCATGAAACAGAAAAAGATAATGGTATAAAATATGGGTGATGATATTCATTATGTAGAAAACCTTTGAATAATGCATCAAAGACCCATTAAAATAAATAGAAATAATAGATTTTAACAGCCCAGCCACAAACTAGTTAGGGATCCTGAGTAATGAATGGCATGGCTGGGCCAGGGGCTCTCACAGCCACACTGGTTGTGGACAGATGATGAGGAAGGCACGTTTGAAATCCATAGGCATTTGGAAGTTCCCTCTCACTCCGTGTCTGAAGGAAGCCATACGGTTGCCTTAAAATTAAGCAACTACAGGAGGAATATGCTGTTAAAATTATATTGCCATCACAGGCAAGATCTAATAAATCCAAACCTGAGATTAAGTGGAGTATAGGGTAAAGGCCACTGGACTAAAAAACCAGAGGGCCAGCCTGTAGTCTCTTGCTTTGTGACCTTGTGCCAGTTATCTGTTGCCACAGTAATGATGTGTAATGAGCATTCAGCCACATCAGTGAGACACGATCATAAGCATTGATTTCTGCCACTGATCAGAGCCGGACTCGCCTGAGGCTTACTCGTGCATCTGCGATCAGCCAGAGGTTGGCAAGGTGCTCCTGGCTGAGCTCTCTCAGGTGCCTGGGGCTTCCGTTGGGGCAACGGTCAGTTGAGCTCTGTGCTATGAAGTCCGTCATCTGCCAGCAGGCTGAGCTGGACTTTTCTGTGGGCAGCGGCAGGCTTCCCTGCGGGGAAACTCGGAACTGGACTCGGTCACTTCCTCTGCATTCTGTTGGCCAAGGCAAGTCAGGAGGCCAGCCCAGGGGTAGGGAAATAGGCTCCACCTCTCGATGGAAGAAGCCGCGGTCATATTACAGAGGGACCAGATGCAGGGGAAGAACTGGGGCCATTTTTACAATCAGGCTGTCACAGATCTGGGGCAGGTTATCTGATTTCGCTGAGTAGCCACTGCCTTGCCCATAATCCACTGGTGGTCGTACAGCCCAAGGAGAGGATGTTGTGAATGCACTTTTAAACTCAAAATCAATGCAACCATTCAAGTGAAGTTAAATAAAGGCGGTGCAGGGGATAAAACCGAAGAACCTTAACCATGCCTGTGTGGATACTTGTGGTCTGAGCTGGTGCTGGGAGACTCCTGTTTCTAAAATCAAAAAACCCCAGACAGTTCTGGGGTTCGGAGCTGGCCATCAGACCAGGGCCCTCCCAGTCACTGAAACCCAAGGCAGAGGACAAAGGCCAGATTCACAGTGCTGCTGCCCCACGAGAAGTCCCAGCAGACTTAAAGACCATCACATCACTGGTCTCAGGGAGGAAACTGGTCTTGTCCCTGTATTTTGAAAAAAGTGTTATCTTGATACCAAATCATATTACCATGCAGATAGGTTTTTGATATATCCTCTTAGTAGTTAAAATCTTCCCATCTCCCAGTCTCAATTCCGTGCATATTTTAATAATATCTCCAGGAATGGTAGTTGGAACTCAGCACAAGTATTTTCAAAGTAAGTTTTCCTCATTGTAAATGCCAAGCGGACGTCGGTTCTGAACAGCCTCTTGACTAAATGCCTTCCCGCTCCTGGCCAGCAGGCACTGTCACTCAGAAAGCCACTTCCACTCACACTGAGACATCCAGGACACAGTCTTTTATCTTTTCATGTTTCTGAGCATTCGCCATCCAGAACACCCCTCTCCAGACCCACGGGCTCCTTGGCAGTAACTCTGGGCAGCAGTGTGATTTTTCATGGCCTGAGGAGCAGAGGTTTCTGGGGTAACCAGGGTGCAGACCTTCCAGAAATAAAATCCACAGGCAAGGCAGACGTTAGGCAGCCTTTTTGATATAGCACTCTGCCAAATGCCACTCAAAACATCCAGTAACCTGGAATTGGTTACCTTAAATCATATCAGTAATTAACAAGAAGAGGATTGTGTTTTGTGTTTTGTGTTTTGTTTTCACCTCAGATGGTGCCTGAGAGATTCCAGGTCAATTAGCCACCACCCCCCACCCACCCACCCCGCTCCCCAGCAGCTTGGATTCTGCCAGACTGTGTAGCCTGGTTGCAAGTGAGGCTGGAGGCACTGCAGTGAGAGGGAAGGAGGCCGGGACTCCAGGTGGCTGGAGTGACAACCTCAGAACAGCCAGGCCTCCCCAGGGTGGGAGGGGGCCTGGAACAGGGGTTATCATTCCTGGACCCTGTGGCTCAGAGGCTTTCAGCCGCTCCAGGTGGCCCCACTCACCCCAAAGCCAGGCCTCTGCTTGGGAGCTGTGGTTGGGTTTCCCCAAAGCCACCTTCATCTTAAAACCCGCTTAAAGGCTAAAGGCAAACAAATCCTTCTTGAAACCTGAGTCCGTTTTAAGATGTCTTTACTAAAATCCCCGCTGAACTATTAACTGTTATGTCATATAATTTCCTTTTCCTGAGAGTAACATTCTTGGTGATTACCGCCATGAGGAATTAGAAGTCTCACCCTGTAAGAAGCTCTGCTCAGTTTCCCACGGTGATAATGTGTTACTAAGGCGACTTTCTGAGTTTCTACCTGAGGCTTTTTTTCATTTCACTCCGACTACTAAATCCTTCCCTTTTTTTTTTTTCCTTTTCCTTTCTTGACTTAGAAATGCTGTGTGGGATGGTTGATTTAGGTCTGAGTTGATCCTTAGCACAAAGGTCAGTTTGAGGGCAGAACAACAGAATTTATGATCAGACTTTCTTAGAATGAAAATATATAGCTTTAGATGTTTTAAACCTTATTTTGCAGTGGCATCGTGGGTTATTTTATGTCTTTATGATCTGTGTATATAGTGGCCAGACACTTCTTTGCAAGACTTTAGCTGTTCAATAAATAGGAAATGCTACACAATCCTAGATTAAAATTAGGTTTAATTTAACATGTCTTTTTTTATTTTAAAATACGACTTTAAAATCTGGCTGGCTTTAATTTGCACTTTTATTTCCCACTATCTTCCATCTATGGGTCTTGAGTTTTATTGTTAAAAATGGGTTAATTGGGGTTCTTTTTTTTTATCAACTATGGATAATAAATTTTAAAACTTAATTTATATGGGATCAAAGGGTAACCCAAACATACTAGATTTCTCCCAGGGGGAAAAATATTCCAATGGCAGAAAGTTAAAAGGAGACAAATTCCAGCTCAGTAAAAGTCCAAGCTGCCTAACAGTTAAAGTCAGCTCGAGGCTGCTCTCAGCAAGTCAGCTGGGCATCAGGGATTGCTGTGACCAGGCCAGGTATTCAAGTAGGTGACCTCAGAGAGCCCTTTACAAAGTCATATGACCTCTAAACTTCTGAGTTCCTCTGGGCTTTCAGGAAGTAGAGAGGCAGGAATAATAAACTTGTACGGACCACCTGCCCTGTGCCCAGCTCTGAGCTCTTTTCATTCTCCCTACAAAACACTGCGTTATTCTCCCAATTTTACAGATGAGGAAACTGAGGGTCATAAAGCAATGTGCCTAGGGAAAGAAGTGAGGATTCAAAACTTAAGTCCCACTGACTCCAGGCACCCTAAGCTGATCACAGCAGAACCTGTTGGCTTCTGCGCCCAGCCCTGGACCTGGGTCCCCTCGGCTGCTCAGGAGGGCAGGGAGGAAATGGAACTGGACCTGCTGAGGGAAAGGCTGCATTTCCTTCCTGGGGAGGTAAGCTGGGACTAGCAGTAATTATAGAAGTTAACAATAGATGGCAGTACAAACACGTAACAATGATGGTGCCTGTGTTAAATCAGTACATTTGCTTTTCCTGGGTTCTGTATTGTTTTTCATCAAAGAAGTGCTTTAAATGAGTCATGTGATATCTTCTACAGAGCATCCCAACCCAGTGGAATTAAAAAAAAAAAAAAAGAAAGAAAGCCAACGCAAATGTCAACTATCAGAGGAGTTGCTTTTTGCCTTTCTCGCTGTGACAGTGATAACACCAGGGCAGATTCAGCGTCCGCTGCCATAAACCTGGATGGCACAAGCCTCCTTATGATCCCTTGCTGCTTAGAAGCCTCCTTGGGCTTTTCTCTCTCTAAGGTCATGCATGACTGCGGCTACTAGGGATGCTAAGAAAAGGACTTCTTGAAAAACCCTTTGTTGTCAAACAGTAATAAAATGGGTTCGACTTCAAACGAAGGTGAGGACACAGAGTTGGATCCACAGCCTGGCTACGTGTATAGAAGATACACAGCCAGGTGGCCCTTTGTGACCACATTTCCAACAACATCCCTCTGGGAGCTTCCCAGATTCTCCACAAGCATAATGAGCTCCCAAGACGTCTCTGCCTCTGAGGCTCTGTGCGCGAGGCAGCTGTGGAACCTTGCTATGTTCCAACACTGTGCCTTCCTGCCTGGGTGGGGGGTTTTCTTAAGTTTCTCTTGAGTGAACCTCCAGTGTGTTTTTTTCTTAATGACGTAAATGAGCCCTTTCAGTTGGCTTTCAGCAACTGCCTTAAATAAAATTTTCCTTCAGACAACCCTATTCTGTGGGGGTAGTGGGGAGGAGGAGCCTTTCGCCGGAGAGCTATGGCCAAAGCATGCCAGCTCTAATGAGCATCTTTGGGTTGTCCCCATGGGACAGGACACTGGATGACACCAGGCAGCCTTATTTGGCTGAGGACCCATTCATCTTCCTCGACAGAAATGTAAACTCAGTGTCTCAACACATTTTTATTATGCACCAGCTGTGGATTTGGTGTTATGCTGGATGCTATCATGTGACCTTAAACTGTTTTTCACCCAACATGAATTTGTGTGTGAAAAAAACTAATACAATATGAGTAAAGGTTATAATTTTATCATTTATCAACTTATCAAATTATCTTTCTTATCCTCTAGTAGAAGTGACCGTTTCTGAGTTGGGGGTAATATTGGTCACTCCCTTCTCCATGTGAAGGGCTCATTAAATGACTCTCTGTTAGCAAAGCCAGACAGCTCTTTTGGATGCTGCCAGATAACAGACAGCCGAGTGGAATGAGTGTCCTGTCTGCTTCTGCCCAGCCTGCAGAGTGGGATGAACCTGCAGATATGCTTCGTCAACGACAGCGGCAGCGATAAGGACAGCGATGCTGACGACAGCAAGACCGAAACCAGCCTGGACACCCCGTTGTCTCCCATGGTGAGTCCCAGAGCCGTCACTCAGGACCTTCCTGGTCATTCAGCGTCGTCTCTTCTGTGGTTAGTCAGGAACAAACACTGGAGAGGTTAAAAAAGAAACGTCTCGTGACGTTTCTTGACGTGACACACTCCTAAAACCTGGCAGTGACTGAAAAATCAAAATGGTGATCCCAGAAAGGTAATAAGCTCTGATAAAGTTAGCAGCTACTTTCATGTTAAACTATAAAAGAAATCACATAGGCCCTAAAAATTGTAAAGGAAAATATGCTGTACGTTAATCGTTCCCCATTGGGCTTAGAAATAATCAGCACAGGGTGGTTGGGGATATGATAGAGTGTATGCTTAAAATATGTGAGGTCCTGGGTTCAACCCCCAGTACCTCCATTAAAAAAGAGAAAGAAACATGAGCACAGACTAGCAGCAGGACACATTTTAAAAGGTAGGGGATGGGGTCGGGACAGGGGTGGGAAGGCTAGCACACAGAGATGTTGCTCAGAGAAACCAGCAAGGTAGTATATATTGAGCAATGCCTCCTTGTTCCTTGCACACATATTACAGAAGAGAGTTCAGTGACCCCAGGTGCCGATGGCTGAAATTCTTTCCTTTCTGTGAGGTCTGTCTACCTTTCTTATCAGAGACCAACTCGCAGGAAACCATGTGGGTCACTGTGTGCAATGCCACATCAGAACTTCACTGGACATCTCAGATCCTGCCCGCTCCAGGAAGCAACCCATCACCTTTGCTCTGGGTTAAATATTTTACTGTGTCTGTTCACTTCAGGAAAGTTTTGGAGTAAGAATCAAAGAAATGTCTCAAGGTTTTCATAAGCAGAGTCTCCCTATGATTAGTTATGCTATTCTTTATGCTAAAATCAGAGTCAATTTTTGACACTGAGGGAAGAAACTCTCTTTTCAAATGTTACTTGAAACTGCTACAGATCAAATTGAGACCTGAGTCGCGCTGATGGAGGGGGCCCTTGGCCGCTCTGAGAGAGGGTTCAGGGAACGCCGTAGCCCATCCCCAAAGATGGCACCTGGCACGGAAAGCTCAGGGCTGTTCTTTTTCCCTTCGCAGAGCAAACAGAGTTCTTCCTATTCCGATAGAGACACTACTGAAGAAGAATCCGAGTCCCTGGATGACATGGATTTCCTCACAAGGCAAAAGAAATTGCAAGCTGAAGCCAAAATGGCCCTTGCCATGGCCAAACCAATGGCCAAAATGCAAGTAGAAGTGGAAAAACAGAACAGGAAAAAGTCTCCGGTCGCTGATCTCGTAAGCAGCGAATGCCTTAACGCAAGCCAGGGTTTGGTGACTCCAAGTGGTTGGCTCTGTCTTAGTCCTTTCCCGGAGTTATGCAAACTTGGGTTTCTGCAAGGCAGTGTGTAAAACGTACTGTCATTGAGAAATATCTGTTTATTTTTCCTTCCGTCTGTATGGCTGGAGGATACATATGCAACAGATTTCACAAAAGTAAACTTTGCTCTTGATTCCTGCCTGCTGTGTGTCTTAGGAGCAATGTTACCCATCATGGGAGTGTTTTAATTCCTTCAGAGCAACCTCAGTTTCAGAGCTCGTTGCTGTGGCAAACTCACTATTGCTTTAGCTCTTGTTCCCACTTTTCAATGAAGACAATATGGCAGAGTGGGTAAGAGCCCTGGGCTTTGGAGCCTAAGTCTGGCTCTGCCATTGACCTGCTGTGGGGCTCTGGGCACATCTCAGTTTTCTCACCTATAAAATGGGAATAACACCTGTGTCAGAGCACAATTGTGAGAATTCAGTGGGAAAAGTGTTCAGAGCACTTAGCACAGTGCCTGCAGCCTGGTATTAACTAGTAACTTGCTGATATTACTGATTTTGTCCGTGTGATTGATATTACTTACGCTCCCTGGGAATTCATATGTTGATATCATAACAGACTCTCAGTTGTCACGGCCTGTGTTAAAGAGCAGTCCAGAAGCTTTTGATTTGAGTCGTGTCCCATTTTGATGCCGAGAGCATCTTAGACAATGTGTAGGGAGGGCCTCACATTGGAAAAGTCAGACTGGGAAAGCTTTTAAGCCAGAAACCCGAACTGAAGTGGGTGAATGAAGGTGGGACTTTTAGGAGAAAGCTGGGTCGTATGTTCAGTGCGCTTGCTGCTCTGTTCACGCCTCCATTTCTTCCCTTTGTATCTTCAGCTGCCACACATGCCTCATATAAGTGAATGTTTGATGAAAAGAAGTTTAAAGCCCACTGACCTGAGAGACATGACTATCGGGCAGCTACAAGTCATAGTCAATGATCTCCATTCCCAGATAGAAAGTAAGTGTAAGAGGTGCTGGAAAATGGGATATCAAGTGTAAAATATGTCGGGATGGATAGTACTGCTTCCTTGATTCAGTTTCTTGGGGTCCTCACTGGGGTCCATTCATTGGGGTCTTCCTGCATCCTTGCAAGAAAAGGAAGAGAATCACGAGGCTCTCCTTTTGATTATGTTTCTGTTTTTACTGTAAAGTGTTGAGAAACTTGAAGAATTTTTCAAGGTTCCACAGCTTAGGGGTCCTTTTTATTAATATGAAATCCCTAGCTCCTAGCAGAGTGCCTGGCATATATTTAGCTCGAATTACCTGTTTATAGAAGTGATTTAGTACTTACAAGTCACTTATTGGAGAGTTAGACTCTTGACTTGACTTGTATATATGTTCATTCTGAGTCATCAAATCAAATTTGACTTATGTCATGGGACTCCAGGTGGTGAAAGCATGTGTGACCAATATGTGTAAATTATAGAGTGAGAAAGACTGGGCCTTTCCCCCCAGAATAAGAAGGACTTCTACTGGAAGTTGGGGGCGGTGAGTGAATAGTACTCACTCAAAGTGCTGGGTTGTGCAGAGAAGGGCAGGTGCTGGGCCAGTGAAGGAGAGAGCATGCTCAGTCAGGCAGAGTGATTAGTCCAGCTGAACTCATGAGCCCTCTAGCCTCCAGAAACATGAGTCCATACAGCCCATGGCTTATAGATTGAAACCACCTAAGAGACATGCCAACCAAATGCAAACCAACTACAAAAAAGCATTTAGGAGCCAAGTGGGGAAATTTGACCACTGACTGAATGTTTTATTAAAGATTTACTTACTCACCTATGACCGAGGTATTACGGTTATGGTAAGTTTTTTAAAAGAGCCCTGTCTTTAGAGATACATACGGAACCATTTACAGATAAAGTTATATGATGCCTGGAATTTGCTTTAAAAATCCTGTAAGAGAAGGAGCGACAAATGAGTCAAGACTGGCCATGAGTTGGTAATTGTGGAAGCTGCTTGATGCATGGGGCAGGGGGTTCATTGAACAATTCTCTTTACTTTTGTATCATTTTGAAAATTTCCATAATGAAACATTTAAAACTTCATATGGGAAAAACATTCTCATACACTATGCAGGCGCTGTACTGGGTGCCAGACTAAAAAGCTACCCTAAGAACCCACTCGAAAAAAAATAAAATTGGATGCATTCAGTGGCAACTTAATACATTCAGTATAGTTTTAAAGTCAAGAGAAAGGATTTAACATTTTAATTAAGAAACTGTAGATTCACAGGGTTTTTTAAAATTCTACTACATTTTAATTTGAGTTGAGAATAAATTACTAGGAGTGTTATGCTTTCAAGGACTTAAAAGGCTTTCTGATATTTTACCACTGAAATATCTTCCTTAGACTTTTAGATAATAACATTGCCATCTAGTCCTTTTCAGGGGTAGGTGAAATTTTAGACCTCTTTGATTTTTTTTTCTCCTTTTTTAAAATTGAAAACTAGTCTGAACTACAGGCAAATAAATGCATTATTTGAGGTCAGGATCTCTGAAAGCATTTCCAAGGAGGACCTCGCTGAATGCTTCCTTCCTTTCTTTTGTTTCTGGGCCCAGAGCTCTTGCTAAATGAATGTTACCCTCCATGTGTCCATGTGTCCAAACCTAGAAGCTTTCATTCTCAGCCCTTCTGAGGGGAAAAAGCAAGAGAACCCTTGGTTTGTTCATATTTTTCAAGGATAGGGCCCAGATTAACCTAGTACACTGATTTCAGAAAGACTAGAAATGTTTCCATCTATTTTATTGCCAGTGTCAGTCCTAGGGAGTAACTTCCTTGGTACCCACTGTCCGAGATCTCAGGGGTTATTTCTTCAGGTCTTACACATCTGGCTCTCCAATATCTTCAGATATTACCGTTTCTTAGAACAGGCTGCGCCTTCCCTCAGCTCCAGGAAGCCTTTGAGAATCCCTGAGGTGCCTTCCGCCCCTGCTGGGCGCCTGGTGAGGCGCTGTCTCAGCGGGGCAGGGGTGCCCTGCAGCCCTCGGTGTGGGAGGAGCATCCGGAAGATGAACGATGGAACACTTAACATGCCCTAGCCTTCTTGGTTCACATTTCTTCAAAACAAAATCCCGCTTCTTCTAACAAGCTATTTTCCTAACAGCTAACAATTTCTTTTCCCACTTTATAATGTGAATGTAATTGGAGATACTTCATCCTCCTTTTCTTCCAGTACTTCTGTAATTATGCCAACTAGTCATGTTCTCAAACTGGTGACTTCTCCTGGGCTTGTGAGAAGCTAATGTAGGAACTCTGAATTTTAGCAAAAATGCCTTCCTGCTATGTTTAGCTGTTTGTATATATGGGTGTATCTATGGTACATATAGAATGGTCCATAAGTAGCTATACATCCTGACTTAGATGCAGTTGTGTCTATTTCTACATGCTCTCTTTTCTTTGCCCCAGGCTTGAATGAAGAATTGGTCCAGCTGCTTCTCATCCGAGATGAGCTGCACACGGAGCAGGACGCCATGCTGGTAGACATCGAAGACTTGACCAGGTCAGTGGTGCCTCACCCTTTCCAAAGAAGGAAAGAAGCCTGGGATGGTCTGAAGTTTAAGAATTAAGGCAAGAGTGAGCTCTAGAGAACTTCTTCCCTTCTTCCATAAGTAATTCGCCTAATCTCTGCTGGTGTCAGCTGGTTAGATGGAAGGGAAGCAGCCAAAGCTGCTCCTATCCAAATGCATTGCTTGTGATGGATGGTCAGTGCCTTAGAACGTCATACACCCCCACCTAAATCAGGTCAGCAATTCTGGCCTGGGAAGACTTTATCCTGACGGACTATCCCCTGGGGAGTCGGCCCTAAGCCATCCCATGCTGGCATGATTCCAGCACGTGGTGGGTGCCACCAAGTGGCCCTTGCTGTTATGTGACCTGACTCTTGATCACATCTGCCATGCCCAGAAGGCAGGGACACTGGCATCTTTCCCCAGCACCAGTGCCACCAGATTGCTCTCACTATGGGGAAACGCCAAGATGTGCGTTTCTAGCTGGGACTGGCTCCAAGTGCCTCTCTCTAAAGAGGTAAAGAATGCTTTCTTCCCTAGAGGATAAGGAAATTTGGCTAATGCTGATCAAGATCTTGCATTTCTTTGTAGTTTTCCTTGTGGAAAAGCCAAGTATATAAAGTATATGAAATACTGTGAGCATCCCTGTTCTCAGATTTACTACGTTACCTGTTCTGAGAAAGTTTATGGGAAGTCTTTAAACCTTAGGCAACAATTCCTGTTAATCCCAGAAATGGTATTCAGAGAGTTGAAGGCTCCCAATGAAAGAAAGAACACTGCTTGTCACAATAACATAAGGAATTAACCACATGATCCAGACCATCCAAGAGAAGCTTGAAAACATATGTAGTGAAAAATGCTCTCAGCACCCATGGCAGGGACCTCTTCACAGTGCGTAACACTGGGTAAAATGGTTTTCTAAATGCAATGTTACAGAAATAGTTATAGTAGCAAAATAGATACTGCAGAACTATGTTTAGGCTGGTTTTAAAGATCTATGGGCAGCACTCTGTTTCATATGCTTTGGATATTATATTGCCTTGCCCCTAAAAAAAAAGCCAAAAACCTTGAAGGTCTTCTCCTAACTTCTTAGTATATTTGCCTGCATGTGAGATATCACAGTAACACTCAGATAATACTGTTGCCCTTACAGGTGTATTCAGGCACTGCACCAACAACTACAAGACGCATCCCTTTTTATTGGGTTAGAAATTTGCATATAGGGGTTAAGATTATGGGAAATTCGTGGTGAAATATACAACCAGCACCTGCTTCTTCTGAAAAATATGTCAACTCTATTGTAAACACTGTGACTTGCCTATGATAGCAGAGACTGTTTCTCTGCCTCTCTAGGCAGCGTTGGCCATCCTCCTTGCAAAGACAACATTCAGAGGGTCCTCCCTTCTCTCAAAGTGTCTTGTTATTATTTAGATTCACAGTGTATTTTGTTTATACCTTCAGATGATGTGATTATGGGAGACAGGGCAGGCAGAACCGTGGGGTTCAGAGAAAAGAAGTCACTAATTTAAAGGTGTTGGAGGAACCCTTTAAATTGGAGCAGCTGGGGAGTTTCTACGTCCATTCTTGGCTGCAGAAGTATAATTTTGCCCATGGAGCATTCTAAGGATACTTAAACGTCCCTAAAGGGGCCCTGAGTTTTCCCCCGACTGGCGGGAAGCCTGTTCACCTGTTCCCTTTACCTGTCTAGCTCCTGCCACTCCAGGTGGCAGTTCAGCTCTGCAGTTCTCAGTTTTGGCTGCACATTTAAACCACCTGGGATGTTTCATAAAATGCTAATGCCTGGGTCTCACTCCTAGAGATTCTGATTCAATCGTTCTGTGGAGTAGCCTGTGTATTAGGAGTTCTTTAAGCTCCTCAGATGATTCCAGTGCACGGCCTAATTTGAGGACCACTAGGGTAGGTCCCTTCTCTGTGCTCCTGACAACATAGCATCCCTCCAAGTGGAGCCTCATCATATTGTGTTATTTTTGCCTGCTGTCTCTCCCTGCCTGACTGTAAACCCCCTGAAAGCAGAGATGCTGCCATTTCCAGTCATTGTTGTGTCCCCAGAGCCTAAGACAGAGCCTGCCAGGTGCATGGTAGGTCCTTAATATCGATTGTTGATAAAAAGAAGTCTGTGGGGTTTGAGTGAAATAAATCCTAATAAAGACTATCATATAAATAGTTGATGAGAACCTTTTAGTTTTATGGGGTGAAACTCTTCCCCTCCTTTGTTTAAAATTTTAATGAAATTCACCCTTGTATGTATGTCTCAAGATAACACACCAGTATTTTCTGAAGCTATTTCCTGTCTGTTCTTTCCGTCTCGCTCAGAAAATCCCGTGCTGTTTGTGCATGCGCGCACACACACAGAGATTTTAAAGCCAAGGCTGCTGTAAGAGCTATAATTTAATTAGCTACAGTGGAATCTTAGCTGCTGGGCATCAAAATATTTCTTGAGCTGAATTTAAGTGAGGCCCATGAGCTACTTTATGAAAATGATCAACTCTTTGCACACAAAAAAGAGCTGGTCTGCTGAAAGGCATAGTTTTTTAGGCATAGAGTGCTGTTGATATCTTTTTCCTGAGACCTTTTATTGTTAAATGAACATCACCAGTTATTTGTGGGCTGCTGTGTGTGGCAAGGACACTGCTGCCGCTTCCTTATTTCTGAAAGTTTGTGGTTTGTCTTCCCTGTACCATAGATGCATAATACCAATGAGTTAAACTTGACGTCACTGACGTAGCCTAGGCAGCACGCAAAAACTGCCCCTGAATCTTTGATGACAACTGGAAACCACACTCTTAGATGCTCTTCTCTTGCCCAATTTATAATTTCCCTAAGATCCTCCTTCAAAACGTTTGTCTTTTTGCAGCCTTCAGACCCTACCACTCTCTGGGGAGACGTTTAATTAGTGCTCATTCAAGTGATGTAAGCAGCTTGGTCTTGCCTCCCACCCCGTCTGCACTGGCCAGCTGCTGTGTTGGCCCAAAGTTGGGCTCACAGGCCATTATTGAGCCTGAAGGGTGAGAAGACTTCACCGCCCTGCCCCTGCCCTCCCTGCCAATCATGCCGTTAGGACTGATGGAGGGGAGGAGAGGGAGGGGGATGCCAACATGGAAAATCTTTACATCCACAAAGGGCTATCATTTGTTAGGAAGACATTAGCCTCTGTGAGACTGAAATCGGATTATTAACAGGAGCCTGGTTAATACTTAGATTTGTGTCTGTGCGCCTGTGTTTCAAGTAGTCACTAGTTGCTTTCTGTCACAACACCTTTTTTTGATTGTTGCTTAGCACCCATTTTCTACCTCCCATTTCCTGGTTTTGCGGTTTGTTCCTTTCTTGTCTCTTTCCATTGGAATATAGACTCCCCGAGAACAAAGGCATCCTTGTCTGCTCACCACCAAGTCCCTGGCACCCCGAGCAGCGCCTGGCGCGGAGCAGGCACATACTAGACATTTGCTGAATAAACTGTCCCAGCTGCTTTTCTTCTTTCATTTTTAAATGCAGCACGTTTCTTCCCAAAGGTAGTGACAGATCCATGTCTCAGGTTAATCCAGTGGCTCACTAGGAATCTACATAGAATATAAACATTGAAAGCAGGCGAATCAATTTGACTTGAGTAACTCTTTCTTGATTCTCTTGATTTCACTATGAGTAACTCTGAACGAACCTTGGTTTGGAGGATGTTTTAGCTGCTGGTTTGGCTCTTTCTTCTTAGCACTAAATAATCATATTATTAATCTCACAGACACGCCGAGAGTCAGCAGAAGCACATGGCAGAGAAAATGCCGGCAAAGTGAAAAGAAGCCATCCAACCAGAGGACAAGCTAGAATTTATTTTGCTTCTGTGGTTGTAAAAATGCTGTTGCTAAAGGTGGCGCAGAAACAAACAAATGTCAGTGTTAGTCATTGATCATGTCTGAAGCTTAACGTCCGGTGATTGGCCTTTGCTTCTTAATTTATTTTCATTTTTGTACTGTGCCACTAACTATCAGGCATTTTAATAAAATATTGTTACGAAAAGAAAACTGTACAGTACTGACACCATCACAAATCGTGGTTACTCAAAGAGGGTAGTTTTAACTTTATTTTTATTTGTTTAGAGGTTTTGAGTTGGAGCAGGATTTTACCATTGACTGCTTTCATTCTTCACTGTAGTTTTAAAGAACTGTAAAATGACGGTGCTACCCAAGTCAAAAAATACCTGCCTGCCTCGTAGTGAAGTTGTAGCTCTCCATAATATGTATATTTTAATCAGTTTTCAACATTTTGTGAATGTTGACTACCTGAAGCTCATTTTTAGATGTGCTATTAACATTCTGTTGGATCCAGAGGGTTCCCTGAGAGTTTTATGTATAAATATGTAAAATAAAAATTAAAACTTTGTTTCATAGGATACGTCTTTTTGCTCACTAGCAAGCCCCACGCTGGCTCTCTGGCTTCCCTCCTGTCTCCTCCTCGACCGAAAGCCCCGCTGGGAAGGTTTTACCAGGGAACAAACAAAGGGCCCCAGGGACTAGCAGTGCAGCGAATCGCCAGGAAGATTGTGGATTGTGGACGGGGTGTGTGTGTGTGTGTGTATGAGGGAGTGATCCAGGGAGACGTCAGAGCCAGCACTTCTGCTTCTGCTCAGAGTCCGCTGTCCCTGCTGTTTACTAGCTGCTGGGCTTCCCAGAGCCGGTAACTGCATCAAAGCTGCACTTCTCAGCGGGGGACGGTACAGCTCCGTGCTAGAGCGTGGCTTATCATGTACAAGGTCCTGGGTTCAATCTCCAGTACCTCCATTAAAAATGTTTTTTTAAGTTTAAAAAAATCTGCATTTACCAAACTTGCCACGGGAACAAATGACACCCTCAGTGACACTTTTCCCAAGGCCAGTGTTGCCATGTCTCACATTTCAGACACTTCTGTTGGTCACATGAAGAAAAATGCCAAGTCTAAAGCAGATGACAGGCAGTTTCTCACTAGGTAGAGAGGTTCAGAAAAAATGATATAATTAGCGAATGTCCATGGGGGCATTGGAGAACCATAAACCAAAGCGGAGATGAGCAGCCAACGCTCCAGAACCACCCACAGACCACCTGGTTTCACTCGAAGGTCCATGATGTGACCGGAAGATAGGAGTTGAGTCAGTTGGCCCCATTTTCTGTTCTTATAAATACCCAGAGGGCTATTTTAAGTAATTTAGGGTTGCCAATTTTCCCAGCCTTCTTACTTAGCAAAATAGGCCCTCTTCAATTGAAGCATGAAGCGTTTCTTCATGAGTCTCAATCAAGTTCTCGTCAACTGGGAGAGAAAACCAATGCAGCCCACAAGTATGTTTTGGTTTTTGAGAGTCGGCTGTTGAGCGGGACAGGTCACTCACCACTAAGCTAACGGGTGGCGCTCAAACTCCTCTCTACCCCAAGGTCTCTAACTGAGCCCCAAATTCCTACACCAGCTGTCGGTGACCCCTGGGCAACCCCAGCCCTGAAGATCCAGGCACAGTGGCTGGGCCTTCGCTGCTGCAGCTGGGTGAGGATGTCCGTCACTAAGCCGGCGGCTCTCGTCTTCAGCTGCACAGTGGAATCACTTGAGGAAATTTAGAAACCACAGGGGCCTCGGTCCCACCCACACACTGATACAATTGGTCTGAGGTGTGGCCTGGGCATCAGGGGTTTTAAAGGTCTCTTGGTTATACTAATGTTAAGAACCAATGCCTTGGACTTTTTTCTTTCTTCTCTTTTCTTTGACCATTTTTTTTTTTAGTTTCTATTTTTTTCTAATTAAAATGTATTTCTATTAATTTGTAACTTTTGGGGACAGTTGACCTAGGGAGAGTGTGACAAAAATGCCTGAGCCCAAGGAAGAGGGGTCGTGTGACCGAAACGTCCTACAGTGACATCTGCAACCTGAAATCCTGACGCTAGAACTCAGGCCACCAGGAAAGACGATCTCAATTTTTTTTTAATCCTTGCCAGAATTGGCAATTCCAATAAAAATTTAGAAATGAGTTTTCTCTTTGTCTTAAGCAATGCAATCTCTCTGGATAGAAATGTGTTCTGAAGAAATTCATGGCCTCTAACCCTTCAGTTGTTTGAGCCCATGATCAGATACCTAAAGCGCCGCTAACTCAAGAAGGAAGTGAGGTCACACCCACAAGCGCCCTTCAACACCCTCACGGTCAAAGCCAGCTGAAGGCAGAGCAATTCTTCCCACCATCCGAGACCCTCAAAGGAGATTACACCAGGGTACCAGTGTCCCCTTCACATTTCTGCCCTGGTACAGTTGTCACCCAATGGCTCACCTCCAAGGATATTCTCGGGTCTTTCCAGTCCCTTTGCTTAGGATTATTCCCAACAGGATTCTTTTTTTCTTTTTTTAAGTGGCTATTTCTATTTATTTATTTACTTACTTACTTACTTACTTACTTACTTATTTATTTGGGGAAGAGAGAACATTAAGCTTACTCATGTATGTGTTTATTTAATGGAGGTGCTGGGGATTGAACCCAGACCTCATGCATGCTAAGCACACACTCTACCGCTGAGCTGTACCCTTTCTCCCAACAGGATTCTTATCCGCACCACATCATCCTTACATACGTCAACTAGGACCCTTACTAGTTTACCACTTAGGTACTAGACTTCCTGACATAAAAAAAATAGGGTCACCTCTCCTCCTGATTTTAAGAGAGTGAGGTGTGAGCGACAATACGCAGGCTCTGGGTCAGAAGGGACTGGGCACAACGCTGACCACCATCTTCCTAGTGGTTAGACCTTAAGCAAGTCACTAAAGCTCTATGTTATCATATGTTATCGCTTGGGATTATTCTAAAGACTGAACAAAGTAGTGTCCATGAAAGGACTGGCACCCAGTAGATACCCAATAATTGCTGAAAGGAGAGAGGTAAATGATCAGGGTTTGGGTGAAGGAAGCATTCTGTATTATACCAGTTTTTGAGATTTAACATGTCCTTGGGGGGTTTTTCTTGTTTATCAGTCACTGATTTACAAAACAGATGCTTAAGGAAAAAGTCACCTCAATCTTCAAGCCCCTCTCCCTCCTCCGGAATATCGATGTTAAAACTTGAAACACATTCTTACACATCTTTTTCCATGCCTGTACGAGCAGATACACACATTGTGTCTCAGTTTGTTTATACAAAGGTGGCTCACAGAAAACAACTGCTCTGCCTTATCTGTGGACATCCTTCCAGGTCAGTACATACAGATCTGAGCCAGTCTTTTTAACAGCTGTATAGTAATGCCCAGTACGCTGGAACATGCTTTATTAGCCATTCCCTTTAATGATGGACATAAGGATCTTTCCAGATCTCTGCCACTAAAAGCAATGATGCAATGAACATGCTTGTACTCACATTTGCTTGTGCTTTTATTCTGTGAGTACGTCATTTTTTTTCTTAAACTATTACTTAGTATTATATTTAGATACTTCAAAATACAGAGAGCTAATTAAGGTAGTAAGACAGGTGAGACCATTGCAGAGATGTTCGAGTCCTTACAACAAAACTGAACCAACGCCCCTTGTCTGACAAACAGCAACTCATTTCCATCTTGAAAGAGCATAGGTGTCATTTCCTTGATGCAACTGTTTCTCTCTCTTAACACACACACACCCACACACACACTCCCACACCCACACATAAACTCAGCCTCCACAGATTGTCATCTACATCCTGAATACAGATTTTCTCTATTTCCTGTTTGAGGGTAGAGGCAAACCTCAGCCACCTTTTTAACAATAGCCCTCAGCCCAGAACCAGGCAGAGTCTTCTCTTGAAGAGAAACTGATCATTGGGACCCACCCTCTTAATACTTCCACTAACCAGCATCTCTCTGCTCCTCCTGATGCCTGATGCCTCTCTTCTCAGCTGTTGGAGGAGCCCCTCGGCTTGACTTTGACTCAGGTTTACTCTCACTGTTTTCACGCTTGAAACCCCATGACTGGTTGACTCTTCCTTAAGTCCCTCACTTCTCCAGATGTTTGATCTACGATCCCAGAGACTTTCCTTCCGCAGGCTGTCATCTCTGCTGTCCCTGATGAACAGCCCTATGGCAGGTATAGCTACCATATGCTGAAACTCATGCCGCCCCACCATGTTCACAGCTAGGAGTTGTCCCTGGGAAGTGGTTACATACACGGGGACCACTTTTCCCTTTGTATTCGGATGTGACCCGTGACTGATGTTCACCAATGGAATGTGAATAAGTGTGATGTGTCTTAATTCCAGCTAAGGCTCTGAAGAAGGGGTTTGCCTTCTCCTTGCTTCATCTTTCTCTGCTGCAATCACAAGGACCCAGAGGAAGGCAGAGCCACAGTATGGAAGGAGTTTGAGTCCCTGAGTCTCCTGCATGAAGAGAGCTGCCTGCTGTCCAGTCGAATATGCCTCTGATGGCTGCAGAAGTCAGAAATAAACTCTGATTATGTTCGACCCATTATACATTGAATCTCTTTGTTACCACAGCTAGCGTTATTGCAACTAATACAAGTCCTAACAAGGACAGCCATAGTCCTTTAAGGAAGAGCTAGAACACAGACTCGGGTCTCTGAAGACAAATGCTGTGTTCTTAAGCATCATGCCACACTGCTTCTAAAAGCCCTGCCTCTTTCCTCAAGAAAATCTTCTCTAGGTTGGTGACTCACACGTTTTCAGTTCATGGATCTCTTCAGTTTGATTTAACTCTTGTCCCCTGGTCTATCTTTTCCTTTAGCCATTGGGGCAGAAACTGGAGAGGGTCAAAATAAGATTCATCATGAACAAACAATTAATTCATACTAGAAACAAGACTATGGATTTACACATATTGTCAAGTGACCACAGGAGATGACTTTGGTGTCCATCTGGAAAAGCCTTGGGTGTCTGCAGTCCTCAAGGCCATGCTCTGACTCTTAACCCCAGCTGAATTCAGCTGCTTAGAAACGCAATTACCTTTTGCACTGACGTTCATTTATTTTTTCTAAATAGGATATGACACATTCATTATGAGATAGGTTGATGGGTAATGAGTTTTTCAGGATATTTTAATTGAAGCTTATAGTCAGTTGTTGGTATAAATTAATACTATATTAAATAATTTGTGAATTAATGATCTGGCTCTGCAGAAGGAAAAGAAATTCTCACTCCTAATTTCTGAGCAAACACTTGAAAGGGATTTCATTTAGTAGTTCTGGTAGGAGAAGATTCACCAGGGCTAATTAATTGGTTGTAAGAAATTCTTTCCAGTAGCATACGTCTCTGCATACAGCCAGCCCTCTGTTCTAGAACAATGCTCTGCCAATGGTTATAACATGGTCCTTGGGTTTTGTTGTTGTTGTTGTTTTAGTTTAAGTATAGTCAGTTTGCAATGTTGCGTCGATCTCTGGTGTACAGCATAGTGTTTCAGTCATACGTATACACACATATATTCATTTTCATATTCTTTTTCATTATAGGTTACTATAAGATACTGAATATAGTTGAATCCACTTCCTTGCTCACTGTACAAGAGCACAGGGTAGAAAAGCAATACTTATGTGGAAAGCAATTTTATTTTGACCCTCTAGACTAGGCACTCAGACTTTCTTAGTGATTATTTACTACCAGAATCTCTTTTCTTTTATATTCAATCAATACCTTATTTGCTTTTTGGCTTTGCAGAAAACAGTGGCGTGTATCCTGACTCTGGTAAAGCAGAGACAAGGCTGGAAGTGAGTTCTTTAATTTTCTGCCTCATAAAGTTACTTCCTTCCTGATGTCTGTTAGTTCTCAGTAGAAATTACAGTCTGTAATGACGTGTTGTCTCACCTTGGGTGGGGGGCTGTTTAGGCCACAGAGCATCCCCGCACACTAGAAACGGCCTTGCAAGAGAGCCAGGAGCCCGCACCGTCAACGTGAGGGCTCAAGGTGAAAACGGTGCTGACCCTCACAGACAACAGGGACAGAGGGCTTGACTGCTTATCACAAGGCATCCGTTTCCTCTTTCCAGTGATGTGAAGGACTCTTGCCCCTGCAGCTTAAGAAGGCTGATTTTAAGACGTGTCATTGTCTCAGATGCAAATCAGATTGAGAATAGAGCACCAGGCAACTCTGTCAGGCTAAGTAATTTTTTAAGGGAAGTAATAAATGCCTCAGGAAGAATAATTCAGTGTAGGGATATTTCGTGTGAGAGGAATAAATAAATCTGTCTCCCTGCAGTTCTGGCTAAACTAAGAGTGGGAGGAAAACAGAACATGGGCCTTTTACCCGGAGTTCCCGAGCAGACTCACCACACACGAGTCGGGGTGCTGGGTCCTGAGGGAGACAGCAGCCTTCACTTCCTGGACCCGGGGCCAAGAGCAGGAGCAGAGAACGTGAGGACCAGGGACCACGGAGGCCCTGCTCAGTGGGAGGCCCAGGGAGCCAGCAGCGCGGCCGCTGCAGACCGGGGCAGCTCCGCGGCCGGCCTGCCCATGACGGCCACCTCCTGCACGGCAGGCAGCATCGTGGAGCCTGGAACCCGTCTGCCCGGCAGGCTCTCACAGGGGGTGCCTCTGCAAGAGTCAGAGTTAGAGACCCTGTCGGCGTGACTCTCAGGGACATGCGGTTTCCCGTGAGAACATGCTTCGGTCACCAGTGGGGCCCGGTGAGGCTCAGGGCCAGGCCCAGGATGGCTGAGGCCCAGAAGTGGTTTATCAAAGGCAGCCTCGAAGGGGCTGAATAACTGAGGTTTTCTGAATTTCATAGGCAATATGTAAACAACCAAAAACCTCATTTGAGTTTCCTCTACTTCCCAAACTGAACTTAGGGCTACCTCCCCAAACATTTAGGCAAGAATCACTCAGGAAGCAAGAATTAATGGGGTTTGGAAGGATAGGGCAAATCCAACAATAAAAAAAAAAAAAAAAAGCTTAGAATTATGCACCTTTTGGCCACACTTGAAATGTGTTGTCCATTTGCCCCTTACCAGAAAGAGTCCTAAATAAATCATGGTTTTGGAATCCAAACTGCATTTCAAGTCTTATTTTCTCTCTCTTGTTTCTATTATAATCAGCCCAGTCCCCTGATTTGCATAATTGGTGTGCCAGTATAGTACAACAATGCCCTCCCCAGTCCACTAAACTGAAGAGTCCAAATGCCCACTTCCTCTTTTTAAAAGTACATACATGTGTATCACTTCCTGAATTACACCCATTGTCAAGAATTTTGGACTCTAAAGTCATCCAGGAGTTGTTTGCTCCCTGGGCAGCTAACTGCTCCTTTAAAACAGCACAGTTGCCTTGACTTCATGTCTTAAGAGCCTCTGCTCTTATGAGCTGGAGCCAAACATACTGACTCTTTCTCAGAATTGTGAATTTCAGAGAAAGCAGGAAGTTTCACATAAAAACGACTTTCATTTCAGGTGCTTGCATGGATTTTCCTCTGCTGCCACTAATTGAGCAAGCAGTGTGGCTTTCGCATCACACCAGAAAGTGAAAGCCAAATCGAAGGGCGGATTCAGATTTCTGAGACAAGTACTGATGGTCATTCTGAACTCAGTTACTCAGGCTTCTTGGCTCAAGATGAAAGCATTTGCATTGGGAATTCCTTTGTCTTCAGTTTCCCGGCCAGTCATGCAAACCATCCAAACCATGGACCAGTCTCACCAGACTGGAAGTGAGGGTGCCAGTTCTTCAGGAAAATGGTAGCTTGACCTTCCAGGTCCTGAAGCCAAAAGCAGGAGAAGGGTGACTGCGAGGACTTGTCTGAAGAAGACTGGAGGAGAGCAGAAGTGATATTTGATAAAACCAGTATCAGAGGCAGCTGGGAATGGGTAAAGAAGTCATTGAGGTCTACTAACATGTAGGTTGAGCGGAGTAGAGGGCCAGGGAGTCGGATCTCGTGTGCAAATGCATTCAGAAGCTGGATTGGTAATAGAAGTAACTGAAACAAGCTAGATGTAAAACAAAAAGGAATGAGGGGTGCACATACCCTGACCAAAGGGATTCACAGCTAAGTAAGTGATAGCTACTCACATAACTGTTGGGCTGAACTGGCTTCAGCAAGACTTTTCTTAGGATTTCAAAATAGCCTGGATTTGTTATAGAGTACCTCACTTTTAGTAACTAATGTTTTAGCTTTATGACTTTAGCCTCCATTGAAAGTCATTCTAAGAATGAGCCCTGCAAAACATACTATTACGTTTATCAATAAAACGGCGTTACTACAACATTACACCATGATAGCTTTATGAGGACCTGGGGAGATGCTCCTCTCAGGAGTCAGTACCAGTAATAGTCACGTTTCTTTGATGATCATTGTAAATTTTTTGACTGATAATGTTGCCCTCTTTGCTTTGGTTTCCAGGAAGCAAAGGACAAAATTTGCAGCCCACCTATAACAAATTAAATAAGAATCTGGGGTAATGTAACTCTCAGGTGACAATATTACCCCTATAAGTTGCCTCAAATTATTTTAAGGAACCAAGAAATGTATCATAAACAAATAAGTATCTCTCTATGTTTATTTATTTATGTTTTATCTATATATTTATTTAGCCCTCTCTGGCTACCAACATCTGGAATTTTCTCCCAGTGACAGCATCTCCCGGTAGCTGCTAAGACAGAAATCTATTTTGTTTTAGAAGACTGAGTCAATGAAGACAAGTCCTGATGTCAGCTATACCCAGCCCCTCCCTGCAATCTCTTTGTCTGTCCTCTCTATCATGCTGTAATCAAATTCTGCTCTTGTGGTCAGTGGTAGCTACACTCTGTATATTCTCAGTGCACATTCCTCTTCTTCTGGGATGGGATCCCAAAGGATCTCTTTCTCAACTCCATGTGGTTCTGCTGGGGCTGTCAGACTTGCTGCCTGCCCTCTCTCACAGGAGTGACCCAGGCAGCCACTCCCAATGGAATACCCCTTCCTCTACCCTCCACTGATGATTGGTTCACTAATGTGCATGTGACCCCAGCAGCGCCAATCAGAAGCTTCCCTGGAACTGATATACAAATATACTGGACTTGTTCAACGGAAAGTAAGAGCCTGGCAGCCACCTTGTCTACTATGTGGAGAGAGAGTTTGCATCAGAAGCTAAGGAGAGCAGCAGAGCTGAGAGATGGTGGGGGAGAAGGAGGAAACCTTGATGACATCCCACGAGTCATCCTATGAGTTCTTGGCTTTAGTCTGAAGCCAGATCCTACCCTGGGCATTTTGTTATAGCAGCCAATGATATCCTATTTTGCCTATACTAGTTTAATCAGATTTCTGTCAGGACTGAAAGAGCCCTGACTATACTCCTGTCCCTATCACTTCAATCTACCCTCCACAGGGCTAAGTGATCTTGTAATGTCCCTAATGAACATCTGATCTTGACACGTCCTTGCTCAATGTCCTAAAACCTGTCACCCACAGCATAAAACAGAAACTCTGCATGATGTTCAAGCTTTGTTATGATCTGTCTCTTGCCTTCCCATCCAGTCTAACTCTAGCCATTCTCTCCCTCTCAGATTTTGAGCAGGTGACACTTGAGCTTCTTGTTGATCCCAAGTTCTCCCTGGTCTCCAAGCCTTTGTACATGACATTCTTTATTCCTAATTTACCCTCCCCCTGCTTGGAGCTCAAATGCCATCTCCTCTGGAAAGTCTTCTTTTGCTTCCTCAGATTGAATCTGCTGCTTATTCTCTGCTCCCAGTGTCTTCATTTGAGTAATTGTATAGTATAGCCATTGTTTTTGCCTTTCTGCAATCAGAGGAGAAGCCCCCTGAGAGCAGAAAGGGCATTTATCTTCTTCATGCCCAGCCCAGCAAATGGCACATAATAGGAGGTAAATAAATATATGTTGAATGCGTGAATGAATGAATAAATGGATGTTCAATATCATCACATAGAGAAATCCTACTCCAGAGTTTTTTCATATGCAATGCCTTTCTACCCAATTTCCCCACAAATTCTTAGACTTGTACAACTTAAAACTCCAAGTCTTTTCAAGACTGCAGGTGACTTGCCATTCCTCATTTGAGATTCAACATTCTCATAAGGCCTCTGAGACAAAAGCCAGTTCTGAAGCACGTTAGGTCAGCTGGATGTCACAACCTCACATGCTTTATGAACTGGGAGGAGAGGTGTAAGGTCTAACTTTCCATTAATTGTTTATAAAAGTATAAGCATCTTTAAGACGAAAGGAAGGAGAAGAGGAAAGGCATCATATCTTGAATATAAAATATGTTAGATGATCTAACAAGCTGAAGGGGCCAATGTGGTGTGTGGACTGACCACCCCAAGTTACCTGAATAGGCATTAACAGTGACAATACTCAGAACCTGAGTCAATGTTTACAGGACTAAGTAGCATGTGCTCCTGCAGCCATTCGGGAGGGGAGTTTAGTGTTGTTGGCTTTCCTGATGTGTAGCCTGTGATTTCTCTTACTGACCATCAGAGTAGAACCCTGGACTGAGCCTTGAAATAGAGTTAGGTTCCTTCTTGCTAACCCCGTGATGCAGTGACGCAGAAACTAACCCTATGATGTTAGATCTCTTTCGTGAAGTTCCAACCACTGAATCAAAACTGGGGGAAATGGGAGGCCACAGTAAAGTAGACATCGTAATACGAGTACCATTCATTTATACTTTCTGGGGAACTAACAGTATCCTGTTAACCTGAAAAAAGTTATTGAAACTTCCCAGAGGTGTCCTACTTGCCCCAGGAAATAATCTAGACCTTTCCACATTAGTTCATTATCTTATATGATCTCAGAATGTTCCTGAGAATAAGGGAAAGCAAGCAGGTGTGCTTTTTATTTTGCAGAAAGAGAAATGGACACCGAGGGATTAAGAAGGGCATTTCCCAGGGCTTGAGCGTAACCGCGCAGCCAGGATGAGAAAGCCTCACTTGTAGTGCTAGCCCGGCCAGCTCCAGACCCTGCCGCTCACACAGCCCCCAGAAACACATTTAAGACTCTGCACTCCGCATACATTTCTAAGTTGACTTCAAAATTTGTCCATCATATATTTAAAGAATTACAAAGAATATCATTTTCAGAACTTTCTAAATATAAACATTTAAAAATATATCTGATGTATCCAAGGAATGTGTCTTTTTTTTAAACATTTTTTATTGAGTTATAGTCATTTTACAATGTTGTGTCAAATTCCTGTGTAGAGCACAATTTTTCATTTGTACATGAACATACATACATTTATTGTCACATTTTTTTCACTGTGAGCTACCATAAGATCTTGTATATATTTCCCTGTGCTATACAGTATAATCTTGCTTATCTATTCTGCATATGCCTGTCAGTATCTACAAATTTTGAAATCCCAGTCTGTCCCTTCCCACTCCCTGCCCCCTTGGCAACCACAAGTTTGTTTTCTATGTATATGAGTCTGTTTCTGTTTTGTATTTATGTTCTTTTTTTTTTTAGATTCCACATATGAGCAATCTCACATGGTATTTTTCTTTCTCTTTCTGGCTTACTTCACTTAGAATGACATTCTCCAGGGACATCCATGTTGCTGCAAATGGCGTTATGTTGTCGGTTTTTATGTTTGAATAATATTCCATTGTATAAATATACCACATCTTCTTTATCCACTCATCTGTTGATGGACATTTAAGCTGTTTCCATGTCTCAGCTATTGTAAATAGTGTTGCTCTGAACATTGGGGTGCAGGTGTCTTTTTGAAGTAGGGTTTCTTCTGAATATATGCCCAGGAGTGGGATTCCTGGGTCACATGGTAAGTCTATTCCTAGTCTTTTGAGGAATCTTCATACTGTTTTCCACAGTGGCTGCACCAAACTGCATTCCCACCAGCAGTGTAGGAGGGTTCCCTTTTCTCCACAGCCTCTCCAGCATTTGTCATTTGTGGACTTTTGAATGATGGCCATTCTGATTGGTGTGAGGTGATACTTCATCGTAGTTTTGATTTGCATTTCTCTGATAATTAGTGATATTGAACATTTTTTCATGTGCCTACTGATCATTTGTATTTCTTCCTTGGAGAATCTTGGAAGTCCTAGCCACAGCAATCAGGCAAGAGAAAGAAATAAAAGGGATCCAAATTGGAAAAGAAGAGGTAAAAGTGTCACTATATGCCAATGACATGATACTATATATAGAAAACCCTAAAAGGTCCACACAAAAACTACTAGAAATAGTCGAATTCAGCAAGATAGTAGGTTACAAGATTAATGTTCAAAAATCAGTTGCATTTCTTTACACTAATGATGAATCAACAGAAAAAGAAAGTAAAGAAACAATCTCCTTTAAAATAGCACCCAAAGTAATAAAATACCTAGGAATAAATCTAACCAAGGAGGTGAAAGACTTATACATGGAAAACCATAAACCATTGATGAAGGAAATTAAAGAAGACTTAAAAAAATGAGAAGATATCCCATGCTCCTGGATTGGAAGAATCAATATTGTTAAAATGGTCACACTGCCCAAGACAATCTACAGATTTAATGCAATCCCTATCAAATTACCCAGGACATATTTCACAGAACTAGAACAAATCATAATAAAATTTATATGGAACCACAAAAGACCTAGAATTGCCAAAGCATTACTAAGGAAAAAGAAAGAGGCTGGAGGAATAACTCTCCCAGACTTCAGACAATACTACAGAGCTACAGTCATCAAGACAGTATGGTATTAGTACAAAAACAGACATATGGACCAATGGAACAGAATAGAGAGCCCAGAAATGAACCCACAAACTTTTGGTCAACTAACCTTCGACAAAGGAGGCAAGAATATACAATGGAATAAAGACAGTCTCTTCAGCAAATGGTGTTGGGAAAACTGGACAGCAGCACGTAAATCAATGAAGCTAGAACACTCCCTTACACCATACACAAAAATCAACTCAAGATGGATCAAAGACTTAAACATAAGACAAGATACAATAAACCTCCTAGAAGAAAATATAGGCAAAACATTATCTGACATACATCTCAAAAATTCTCTCCTAGGACAGTCTACTCAAGCAATAGAAATATAAGCAAGAATAAACAGATGGGACCTAATTAAACTTACAAGCTTCTGCACAGCAAAGGAAACCATAAACAAAACAAAATGACAACCTACGGAATGGGAGAAAATTTTTGCAAACGATGAAACCAATAAAGGCTTGATCTCCAGAATATATAAGCAGCTCATATGACATAATAAGAAAAAAACAAACAACCCAATCTAAAAATGGGCAGAAGACTTAAACAAGGAATGTGCCTTTTAAATGTATCCTATGGGATTTCAATACCAAAGAAATCTGACTATCACTTCCATTAAGAAAAATAAATAAATGAGGAAGCTCGTCTTCATTCTTAAATTTATATTCCTTTCTAGTTCTCCCTCAAAATTTAGTACTAATATAATTTAATTTAATTTTCTAAATGTTTTATTGATCACCCTATCAAAGTTTTTTACACATAAATACACATGAAAATATCAATTTAAAGCTTAAAATTTCCTGTGACCATAACATTCTAAGTAACAAAAATATACTGTGTTATTGTTACAATTACTATTATTAATCAATTGATTAAAATAACATAAGTATATTATAAACTTTGATGAACAATTACAGAACTAAAAAGGGAAATTTTATTGAAAACGCACCTTTTATTGAGAGGAGAGTTTTTCCCCAATTCATTCATGTATCTGTCAATGAATATTACTTTTTGATAGAATGAAACAGAGTTCTCCATCATTTCTATTCCCATCATTTGCATTTATAGATGTAAACCTTGAGAAAACCTGTTCCTAAGTAAGTAGGTGGGAATAGAAGGAGTCTTGTACAGTGATGTCAATCAATTCTCTGAATTCCCTTTCAATTATATGCCAATAACACATTGTGATCTGTCATCAAAAATTACTTTTAGTGATCTATCAGATGACAAATCCATTAGCTCTTGAATTTTGTTGGCAGCAAAGTGTTGGAAACCACTAAGCTTGCAAAAATTTACTAGCCAGGCACTAGAGTCATTTACTCCCTCAGACCTGCCCCTATACCTCCCAGGGTTTCTTCATAGGTGCTTTTTCCACCTGGGGGAATGTGTCCCAGTAAGACTGGAGTTTAAAAAAAAAAAAGCCATTTATTTGCTAAGTAAGAGAAGAAGGATTGTAAAATGGAAGACGGAAAAGAAACCAGCACGACAACTTTCTCTGTGCATTCTCAGGCAGATCAACTGTGAGAAATGGTTCTAAGGAAGTTGAGGATCTAGAAATTGATTCCCCTAAAGCTATCCATGCTCATCCATTTCTTGGAAAATCTTGGTAACTCTTTTGGGATAAGCATACTGCAGTTTGAAGACCATCGTACTAACTCATTCTTCTACCACCTTTAAATATAGCCTTCAAACTTGAGCCGCATCGTTATACCTTGTAAGTCAATCACCGATATGTTGGGCATTCTGCCCATTATTCAACATACAACAGTCAATAAAAGAAACAAAACTCCTGCCTTCCATGCTAGTGGAAGAAATAGACAATAAATTATCAGAATTTGACTCCATTTTACACCGAGCAAACTAAGGATGTAACAGAGTCAGAAATAGAAAGCTGGGCCATTGCTGGTTCTGAAACACAGCTGTCTGGTCTCCCCCACAGCCTGCGAGAGCAGGGTACTGTGCCTTGTCCTTCCCCAGCACCAAGCACAGTGCCAAACATATCGAAGGCTCTCCATGTGTATCTGTCTAATTAACTGAGTGAAGTTCAAGTCAAAGAAATTGTAGTTTATCCTTCCAAGTGTCTGATACAATCGCCCTTTAAATGAGGGCTACTGTAGAGCCATTCTTAAAATCAAAGCATTTTTAGATCCAGAAGGAAACTCATTGACCACCTGATCCTGTTTTTCCTTCTCTTTTCTTTAAAGAAACTTCATTTTCCATCAACCGTATTTCCATTTTCTGTTTAAGAGTACGTGGAGGATCAGCGTGAGACCACCCAGTGGCTGTTCCTCCCCATCCAGCGGCCTGAGCAGTGGGGGCTGCAGTCAGGTCTCAGGTGGGCGGGTCGCAGCCGGCTTCAGTAGGAACGGCTGGAGGGCACGGAGGCCACCTGCGCCTCCAGACCCGCCGGCAACTTCGAGTTGAGTAGCAATAAATCCGGGACCTAGAGCAGCCCATTCCCCCCTTAATTTCTCCTGGGTCACAGTCCTTTTCAGCAGCCGCCTGCTCTTCCTTCTCAGTCCCGTCAGGATCTCCGTGGAAGCAGAGATCAGGCCTGACCTCCCGGGGGCGCTCCCGGGGATGCGGCCGTGCGTGCGCAGAACCCCCAGGCCAGCATCATGAGTCCCGACCCGCTGGGTGAGCTCCCTTCTGGCTGCAGGGATGGCGGTGTCCTCACAGCGCAGAGTCTGTGTTACAGGTCAACATCAGACGCCTCTGTGAGAGGCTGGGGGGCAGCCCTGGGATCCGTAACCACCCGCAGACACGGCTGAAGGCGGCCTGGAGCCGGTCAGTGAAGTTTCCAGAGGTGGAGCGGTACCAACGGCAGCGGCTCTGGTGGCAGCAGCAAACTTCAACACAGCTCACTGGCCAGTGTTCCTGGAGGACAGGACACTGGCATCAGCCGGGTTCTCAGTGTCAACAATGGCACCAGCTGCCAGCAGAAGCTTTTCCTACATTCTCTTCAGGTTTATGAGTTAATGCCATCACTTTTCCTTTGGAAGTGACAGCTGGTGCCACCTAAGCGGGTTCTACTGCAAGGATTTGAGGACATTCTCCTCCCTGGTTTGCAGGACATCGCAGGCGCCAGACATTGTGAAAATTCCCCTTTCAGTTATAAGACGGAGCCCAGAACAACTCCGCTGTATGGGCCCCTCTCTGGTTAGTGTGGAAAGGCTTTTTTGCATTTTCTTGAAGAAGAAAAATGAAGCCTAAGAAAGTGAAGCAACTTGTAAAGGTCACTAATCTAGTCAGTGACAGATCCTGTATTTGTGGCTAGTGGAAAACCTCTAGATACCTTTAGTCCAGGCAAATTCTGCATCCAAAATTCCTTTAACATAGCCCAGTTTCATAGCTGCCACTGAGAAATGTCCCTGCCCCCTACCCATGCAACCTCCCAACAAAGCTGCAGTGCCTATGTAACAAGTGAAATAAGAAAATTTTTCTCCCTCTATTTCATGAATTCCCTTGGAATTCACACACACAAAAAAACATACATCATAACAGAAATAATAGGTCAGTTGGGTCTTTTAGAGTGGCTACTTCTACAATCCAAAATGTGGTTTCTTGTCTTTAGCTTGGAGAGTATGAATGGAATTTTTAATGAATGGGAGTCTTCCACAGTTTCACTGTGAATTTAATATCTGTAATGGAGCCCCAAGGCCAAATTTCCCATAAAGGGTTAGCAGGATTATTGGTCAGGACGATTCCTTAGACAGAGAAATAACAGTTCAAGTGGAAATGCAGTTGCTTCTGTTCTGAGGTCTCTGGGGTAAGTCCTCGGGGTGGCTGCTGCTTCTACCAGAGGGAAGTCCCTGGTGGCTGAATAAAGAGATTCCAAGTAAAAGAAAGGGTTGTTTTATTACCCTGGCACAAATGGAAACCAAACGAGTAAATAAAGGAAGAGCTTCTGAGAGGAGAATTTGTTGATTTGGTTTCTGAGTGTGTCCCCTGTGGTTTCATTTTGCATTTCTGTGGCATTTGGTTGAGGTAATGTGCCATGAGAATTTCTGCTCATGGCTTTCCAATAAGAAACCCTGGAAACCACATTCAGGGGCAGGGACCAGTGGAACCCAAAGAAGAGATCATCTCACAGCTATCCTTTGACCTCCATTGATGACTACCAGGTAATTAGCTCCATCTCTGAGCTCTCTTCTGCCTTGCCAGCTGGATTTCTCACTCCATTCTGGAAGTCTCTATTTGAAGGTTCCAAAGACATCTCAAATCTATCCTCATTATCTTTGCCCCTGAAACTGCTCTTTCTCCTGTTGTCTCTTGTTCAGCAAACAGCTGTACCACTTCTCCAGGCACCCAAGTCTCAAACTTGGACTTCTTGACTCTTTCTCCTAAACTGCATCAAATTCAGTCATCACCAGGTCCTGTCATGGCTGCCTTCTAAGTAAATCTCCCATCTTTCTTCTCCTTAGTGGGCCCAGGGCTAATGCCTTAGTGGAGAGAGTCACCAGTTCTCACCAGGGCTGATGTAAAAACCTCCTCCCCAGAGTCCCAGCCTCCACGCAGCTCCCTCCAGTCCAACATCCAGATCATGCCTCATGCTCTTTCAGAAAAGCAAGTCCAGTTACCTACCTCTCCACTGGCAACAGAGGCTTCTATGAAATATGATGAAACAGGGAGGAAACCTGTAAGTCTGGACACATGAGCAGGAATTCTAGCCCTGTTAGTCATCTTGGGCAAGTGACTTGGCCTGTCTGAGCCTCCAGCTCCTTATCCATAAAATAAGGTATTTTGAACTAGGATAATGGATTTAAAACTTTTTAGTTCAAGGCCTACAGTAAAAATACATTTTAAACCATCACACATATACACACATATGTATGCATAAGTGCACATCACACACAAAAATGCACACAAGAAGCACATACATGCACATGTAGACCACACACACAAACTCACACACTACACACAAATAACATATGCACACACAATCATATTATAAAACACAAAGTTTCCCAATATGAAATGTAGCCTTCTGAATAAAATAATGCCATTTGCAGCAACATGGGTGGACCCACAGATGATCATACTAAGTGAAATAAGTTAAACAGAGAAGGAAAAATATATGTCACTTATATGTGGAATCTAAAAAAAAGGATACAAATGAACTTATTTACAAATCAGAAATAGACTCACAGACATAAAAAACAAACTAATGGTTACCAAAGGGGAAGGGAGGGGGAGGGATAAATTGGGAGTTTGGGATTTACAGATATAAAGTAAATAACCAACAAGGACCTACTGTATAGCACAGGGAACCATATTCAACATCTTGTAATAACCTATAATGGAAAAGAACCTGAAAAAGAATGGATTCATATATGTGTGTGTAACTGAGTCACTTTGCTGTACACCTGAAGCATTGTAAATCAACTATACTTCAATAAAAAAGGGGAAATAGTAGCCTTTCTATGTACAATATACTCTGATACTTTGTTTTTAATTTATTTATTTAATTTAATTTATTTATTTTTATTTAATTTTTAAATTTTTAATGAATGATGGAGATTGACCAAGTCAGAAAAAAGAAGAGCTTCCAGAATATAAGAAGAAAGGTTAAGAAGAATTCTTTCTAAATAATAAAACCGAGCCCTCCTGGGCACAAAAGCCTTCTTGTCTCCCCCATTTCTTGGTTGTAGGAAAATGGCTTTCAGCCTCCACGACCTTCCCTGAGTTCCAAAGGGCAGATTAAGTTACTAATGAGGGGAGTGAAGGACTGAAGGAGGAAACAACACAGCAGCATGAGATCTGGTCCTGGCTCTTCCTGGGGGTGGGGCTGCGGGTCGGGGTAGGGGTGTTGCACAACAACCTGTTACAGATCTCTGAGTTCTTCTGCAGGAACTAAGGCCCCCACCCAGATGGAGGATGGTAACGTCAGGCTGAGCACAAGTTCATGGATGGACCCAGGCTGGTTGGAACTAGAAGGCTGATGATTGAGGTTCTTGGAACATCACCCTGTTACCTCACCACCAACCAATCAGAAGGAAGTCCCACACCCTGCAACCCTCCCTCCAAATTTTGCCTATAAAAACTTCTTCCCTGAAACCTACGGGGGAGTTCAGGTCTTTTGAGCATGAGCCATTGGTTCTCTTACTTGGCCCTGCAATAAACCTTTCTCCACTCCAAACTCTGACGTTTTGCTTTGTTTGGCCTCACTGTGCATTGGCACATGAACTTGGGTTCAACAACACTAATCCCATAAAAATTTTCACTTTGTCATAAGGCAACCCCATATCCTAGTCAACAACTCACTACTTTGCTACTTGCAAATGTGGAAATCACAGACATCCGTTAAAAATTAACCACAGATCTCTGTTTAAAATTGTGTAATTGGCTTCATGATGGTATCCACAATTCCTCACCTCTTTAGGCAGCCACTCCCTTTTAAAACAACACACAAAAATTGTGGGAAACAACTTTTTTTAACTTAGTAATGTATCTTGCAATCACTCTATTCAGGTATCTATACAGATACACTTCTTTCCTTCTTTTGTACTGAAGTATAGTCAGTTTACTAAGTCGTGTTAATTTCCGGTATACAGCATAGTGATTCAGTTATACATACATATATTCATTTTCATATTCTTTTCATTATAGGTTACTATAAGGTATTGAATATAGTTCCCTATGCTATACAGTAGAAAACTGTTGCTTATTTATTTTATATATAGCAGTTAATATCTGCAAATCTTGAACTCCCAGTTTATCCCTTCCCAACCTCTTTTCCCCCAGTAACCATAAGTTTATTTTCCATGACTGTGAGTCTGTTTCTGTTGTACCTCCTTATTAATGGCTACATAGTATTCCATTTTAGAAATAGAGCCTAATTTAACTAATTCCTTATGGATGGCCATTTTGACTATATAACAAACATCCTAGAAGTGAAATTCCAAAGACAAAGAATATATGCAGTTGTCATTTGACAGATAATGCCAAGTTATCTTCCCTGGAGTCTCTACCAATTTACACCCCTACTAACCACGGATGCGTGCCGGTTATCCCAGATCCTTACCAACTTTTGCTTGAGAATCAGCCATATCAATTCAAATCTCAGTTTCAGCGTGGGGTATGTGACCTTGAACAAGTTGCTGAACCACTCTGAGCTTCAGTTTCCCTGTCTTCTGGCAAAACCTACAAGGTTGGTATGAGGATTAAATGCAACAATGGATGCGGTAGACCTTTATAATTTATCATGTGTGTTTGGCAGGGTCTTTTTTTTTTTTACCATCCCCATCCCAGTAATATTAATATATTATTTAGCTTTGACCTGCTATTGTATGTCAACTTACAGTTGTAACAGTGTAAGTTCTTTGAGGGCAGTCTCTGTGGCAAACTCCATGCTCAATAAATGTTGACACATGATGTCCCAGAGCTCACATTTTTTAAATATGTGGTTTTCAAGTGAGTCTTGTTTATTGATGGTCTTAGCTATTTAAAGCCTTCTAAGCAGGACATACAGGACTGAAGAACTCATTGTAGATGGCCCATATCTATTACCAAAATAGTTAATTATCATTCTGACAGAAGTTCATTTTGGAGTGCCTTAATGTACCAAAGGGAAGTTTTCAAAACAACATTTCTTAAAGCTGTTAATTAGAATTTGAGTGTTTTCAACAGATTTATTGATGTATCATTTATATACCCTACAATTAACCTGTTTTAAGTATAAAATCAGTGATTTTTGGGTAAATTTTCAGAGTTGTGCAAACATTACCAAAGTCTAGTTTTAGAGCACTTCCATCAACCCAGTAAGATTCTTGCATGCCCACCCACATCTCTACAAGTTCACCTCATCAGTTAGCCAGCGGCGAGTGGATGGTTTGCATCATCTCTGGTCCCACCCTGCACGTGCTCAAAAGGCAGCAGGGGGTATTTGGGGAACTGTTCAAGATGCTCTGTGGCTGTCTCATTTCTAGGACCTCCTTATTAAATTTCTGGCTTGTCGGCCATAGTGTTGCTTTCCCCAACCTGGACTGCAGCCTCAGGGAAACAAAGAAAGTACTGGCCTTCCTTATTCACATCATTCCTTTAACTTACAACACAACTGGGAGTGGGCTTTCCATCTTCTGCTAAAACTCAGTTGCACTCCCTCCATCAGTGAAGCGGCAGGTTTTCTCAGTGTGTCCTGTCCTGCTAGAACCTTTTCACTGACTGAGCTGGGACGGGGCTGGGAGCAGTCCCAGTCAAGAGTGCCATAGTCTCCCGCTATTCTTACTGAGATAGAGCAGTTTTTCATGAAAACAAAAACAAAAACAAAAACAAATGCTTCTGTTTGTTGTTTGCCTTTGGTCAATTTCCAGAGCTCTGAAATGGATGCTGTTGACAATGCTGTCTCGTTTTATCGTCGTTTTTCTAGGGAGATGGTTTGCAGACTTTCTCACTCTGCCCTATTGGAAGTCTGGGATTTGGGTTTTAAGACAAGCAGTTTTCTTCTATTTGGTTCCTCCATGTTCCAGCAGCTTTGATCCTTGGCCTCAGTGGACATTCTCCATTAAGTGATGATGGCTTTGGAAGGAGACCCAGGACCCAACATCACCGTGCCAGACCTGTAATCAGGAGGTGGCTCGACCCCACTCAGCAAACACAGTTTGTCTTGGTTCTTCAGAGATAACTTGATGGAAAATGAGCCTAATAGGACAAGAAAGCAGCAGTGAAAAGATGTATTACACATTCAGAGAGTAATGAAACCTCCTCTTGTGGCTTCAAAGCTGAGAAGTGAACTGTTCCCCTGCCTGGAAAATCAAGAGAAGACCTTCAGACAAAAGACACCCTCATACAGGACTGTGCACAGTCAGAATTCTGGGAGAGGGCTGAAGGGCTGAAAGAAGTATTGTTTTGAGATTGACATATTTTGTTCTCTGCAGTGTAGCAAAGTCAGGGCTCCTCTTATATCCAGAGAGAGCAATCCCTTTACTAACATATCAAGAAGGCAATACAGCGTAATAGTTGATGTGCAGGGTCTGGAGTCTAACTCCCTCAGCTTGAACCCCTTTCTGCCTGCCCATTTTATCTGCTGTGTGACCTTGGGGAATTTTCATAAGCTGCCTTGGCCTCGACTGCCACATCTGCAAAATAAGGAAGAAGATGATATTAACAATACCAGCCTCAGAAGATTGGTACATGCGGAAAGTCTTAGAATCTCTCCTGACCCATCGCAAGAGCTCAACAGATCTAAGTTCTTATTAATATTTTTAAACATCGTTGTATCTAGGGTGACCCAGTGTATCCTGTGTGAGAGGCTATTGGCCACGAAGTCTCCTCACCAGCCCTGAAATAGAGCAGGGGAGTGAGAGCAGGAGCTTAAGAATAGCACAGGAAACTGAATCACTTCGCTTTATACTGGAAACTAACATTGTAAATCAACTACACTTCAATAAAATAACAAAAAAAGAATAACACAGGGAACTATATTCAATATCTTGTAGTAACATATAATGAAAAAGAGTATGAAAGAGAACATATGTATGTATATATGACTAAAAAATTATGCTGTACACCAGAAATTGACACAGCATTGTATACTGACTGTACTTCAATTTAACAAAAAGAAAAAAAAAATAGCACTACTACTTTCAGATGCAGAACTGTGCCCAGCAAAATGGCACAGAATCCACTCAGTATGACCCATTGGCCACCACATTCCTCAGACCTGTGTCTGGGAGCCCCTTGGGACCATCTCACCCCAATCCCCTGAGCCTTCATGCCCCCACTGTGCCTGGGCCATACCCCTACTGACCCAGCACAACTTTCCCCACACTGGGCATCCAGGAGTCAAAGGTCCCCTCACCTGGATTCTCCCAGCTCTTCCCTTCAGCTCCCACGGCCAGGTACCTAGGAGCCTGCCCTGCGCAGTTCAGCCTGCTAGCTCAGCCTGGCTCCGGGCAATGCTGACATACCCTAAGGTGACACGGGAGCCCATAACCTGCCAAGACAGCTGGTGTCTGCCTTTCTGATCATCTGAAATTACCAGCCACCAGCTTGATGAAGACAAACTCAGTGGGAAAAAAAATGTGTGTGTGTATATATATATATATATATATATATATACACTCCTATATATGCCATGTTCTCAGTATAGGTCAAAATTACAATTATTCCAAAATCAGACTTCAGCTCTTGGTTAGGGCTGCCTGAAACATCACAGAATGTTTTCAACGATTCTTAATCTCTTAGAAGTATAGGCCAATCCTACTTGGAGAGCTCAGTATTAAACTCGCTAAGATTTCTTATCACATTTAACTCCCCCTTTTCATGCCATATAACATAAACTCAGATCTACACCATATGGATTTAAATGAAAAAAACTCAAGGTGAAGACAAGCAAACCAAACCAACACAAAACAAAGCAAAGCAAAGCAAAGCACTAAGAAGGCTGTGTGTGTAGTGGCTTCAAGTGCAGCCAGTGCACATAGCTGCCTGGGTTCAAGGACCTACTCCCCCCTAAGAGGCTGAGCGAGCCTGCACCAGCTCATTAGCCCCCTGTGCCTCCCTCTTTTTCTGGAAAAGAGGGATAGTCACACCCCTCCCTCTTGGCTTGTTTTAAGAACTAAAGGATATAATGTGTGTAGCACACTTAGGACCATGCCTGACACATTGTTGATGTTCTTAAAGGTTAGTTGTTCTTCTATTTATTGTTATATAATTTACTAGCCAGATAAATCAGCATCTCCTAACCGCTGGTCCAGGGAACTCAAAGAGGCCACAAAAACCTGCCACTAAATGGACTTAATTTTTAATACAGAAAACTCTCATGACTCTTAATCAATCAGGTAATTTACACATAAGTCAATGTATTCAATGTAATTTATGTTTTAAGGATAAAACAAAGGAACAGTGATTATTCAAATGTTTTATTCTTTGTGTTGAAAATTTTAATAAGAGTATAGTCTTTCAAAGATTTAACAGTCTGTGGAGGAGAATTTTCATATTTTAACCATCCACGCTGAGCCAGTGTTGAGATGTAGGGCTAGAAGAATAAGCACTTGGAGAGAGCCTGCTGCAGTCTTTAATTCCCCTGTGACTTTATAGACGTAGTGGATTAGTGACTGTCCCAGGACACGCTCAGCATCAACAGCAGCATTAAAATGATAGAAAATAGTTATCTAAAACAACGTGCTGAGTATATTTGTAATACATACAGCAAAGGAATCATATCTACAATTCCTTAAAACATCGTATCAGTTAGGAACAGACTAACAGTGCAATTTATAAATGAAAAAGAGAATGAATAGGCCACTTACGAGAGAAATAGAAATGACCATATAATACCAAAAGACGCTTAACCCCACTAAGGAAAAACAATATGTAAACTAGATATATTTACTCCTAACACAAAGGGGAAAATAAATATATATATATTTAATTGAAGTATAGTTGGTTTACAATGTTGTATTAATTTCTGATGTACAGCATAGTGATTCAGTTACACATATGTATATTCCTTTTCATATTCTTTTTCATTATAGGCTATTACAATGTATTGAATATAATCCCCTGTGCTGTACAATAGGACCTTGTTGTCTATCTATTTTATACATAGTAGTGTGTATCTGCAAATCTTGAACTCCCAATTTGTCCCTCCACCCACCCATTCCCCTCCCCCAGTAACCATGTTTGTTTTCTCTATCTGTGAGTCTGTTTCTGTTTTGTAAATAAGTTCTTTGTATCTTTTTTTAGATTCCACGTGTAAGTGATGTCATATGATATTTGTCTTTCTCTGTCTGACTTACTTCATTTACTATGATCATCTCTAGGTCCATCCATGTTGCTGCAAATGGCATTATTTTACTTTTTATGGCTGAGTAGTATTCCAGTGTGTGTGTGTGTGTGTGTGTGTGTGTGTGTGTGTGTGTGTGTGTGTGTGTGTGTGTGTGTGTGTGTGTGTGTGTGTGCATACATATACATATACCACATCTTCTTTATTCATTATCTGTCGATGGACATTTAGGTTGCTTCCATGTCTTGGCTATTGTAAGTAGCGTTGTTATGAGCATTGGGATGCATGTATCTTTTTGAATTAGAGTCTCCTCTGGATATATGCCCAGGAGTGGGATTGCTGGATCATGTGGTAAGTCTATTTTTGTTTTTTTGAGGGATCTCCATCCTGTTTTCCATAATGGCTGCACCAAACTGCATTCCCACCAGCAGTGTTGGAGGGTTCCCTTTTCTCCACACCCTCTCCAGCATTTATTATTTGTGGACTTTTGAATGATGGCCATTCTGAACAGTGTGAGGTGATACCTCATTGTAGTTTTGATTTGCATAGAAAAATAAATAATTGATAATACCTAGAATTAGCAGCAATTTGGTGGCAGTGTGAACTGGTACAGCCATGGCAAGAATGCTACAAGACTTTTCTTCCTCTCAGGTTCAAAGTCAGCTGGAAGAAGTTCCATCAAAGTCTCATGGGCTCTAACTGAGTCTAATGCTCTTTCCTAAACCAATCTCTGTGGCCACAGAATGCAATAATATGGTTGGCTTAGTCTGAGCCAACATTGGAACCTCTCTGAAAGGAGACAAAAATTTGGGAGTCTTAGCATGGAGACAACTTAGAAAGCCACTGAAATGAGTAAGATCACCCAGGAAGAATATTTAGAGATGAGGCCCAGCACCGAGCTACAGGATGACCACACATGTTGTATGTATCTTTCCATTGTCAGTCAGTGCTTTTACATTCATATTTATGTACGTATGTTTCATTTTGTCTGTTGGTAGACAAGGAATTAACTCATATATATTGTTCTACAACGTGTTTATTTGTTTCACTTACTGATATGTTCCGGAGAAATTTCTATGTCCTGTGTTCCCAAGTTCAGAGCATCCCTGGTCCATTTTTCTGAAGAACTAACCTTTGACTGGAGCCAGGCAGGAAGTGGAGGTGGTCTGCTCCCCAAACACGTCAGGTTTATTCCCTGATCCGCCTCCCCATGCCTTCCCGGGTAACAGCACCACCATCTCCTGAGACTCTTCTTATGTTTCATTTTTTTGTTACCCCTTTCAAAATTTATTTTCATGATTTAGTCTCTTTTGTGACTTTTGTGCTGTCATTTCAATGAGGTTTGAGGAGGATAAGTGTGTAAATCATATGGTCAGTCTGCTATAGAGAAAGAAAATCTGCGTAATGTAATTTTAAAGGATGAAAGCAAGTTACAGAAATATCTATATATACTTACATCTACATATACATATATAACGCATACATTTACATATAATACCATTTTTTTAATTAATAAATGTATGCACTTATGTTAAGTTGAACAACTTTCTATAGTATACGTTTCTATATTTTTAAAGGTTTTTTTGAATGGACATAGATTATTTTTACAAGGAAAGATACTTTTTAAAAACAGTAAACTGATTCTTAATTTTTTAAGACAATATGGTCACTGAAGAAATTATTGAACACTTTGGAAGCAAAGCAAATTAAAAAAAAAAAATCCTTCCATAATCTCCTTTCACTTTGGTTATAACTATTTGGCAGATAAATGTTTGGGCTTATATCCTCTTTATCTTTTCTCCCTGTAAGCATGTACATGCTTTTTCTCTCTGGTGCATTCATTTTTAACAGCCTGTTTTCTCTCAACAATATGTCATAAGCATCTTCTCAAATCAATAAAAGAAGCATCAAATAACTTAAAAGAATAGATTTAATATCCTCTGTCCACAGATCAATAAAATTAGAGATTGATATGAGACGATAAGGAAAAATACATTTGGAATTTTAAAAACATCATTCTAATAATGTATAAGTACAAGAAGAAATTATGAGAAAATTTTAAAATATTGGTAACTAAACGATAATCAAAGCTCTAAAAATCAAGATGCAATGAATGTTGTATTAATGTGGAAAATGTGTAGTTTTAAATGCTTTTATTAGCAAATAAGAAATCTTTAGTAACTAAGATTGAAAAAATATGATTTTTCAAATCTGGCTGTGATATTGGCTTTACTGTAAGAAATAGATATTTCGTCTTCTTTCTGGTTTCTGGCACAGAGCTCCTAAAACCCTCGGAATTTCCTGTGTAAGAGCTATAAAGGTGTCTTTTGTTATGCTGATGAGGTGGCTTTTGGAAAGCTCCTAGGTCACCTGAGTTTGGGGCTGGTCACCAGAGAAACCAACCCAGGGGTGAAAGGGAATTTTAGTCCTGCCCCTCAAACTCCAGGAAGAAGAGGGGGCTGGAAGTTGAATAAATCATCAATGGCCGATGATTTAAGCAATTATAACTACTTAATGAAATCTCTGAAAGGACTCAAAGGACAGGGTTCAGAGAGCTGTGAGGTTGGTGAACAGGCGGAGACTGGAGGAAAGCGGTGCACCTGGAGAGGGCAAGGGAGCTCCAAGCCCTTCCCCACACCTCGCCCTGTGCACCTCCTCCATCTGGTTTTCCCCAGTCACATCCTTTTTTATAATAAACCCACCGGTTTATCTAGTAAGTGAAATATTTCTCTGAGTACTCTGAGCTGCTAGCAAACTAATCAGACCCAAGGAGGGGGTTGTTGGGAAGTGGGATCGATAGTCAGAAACACAGTGAAGGAGGGGGCGCTTAACCTGTGAGACGGACTCCCTGACCCTAACCCTAACCTGTGGAATCTGATGCCATCTCCAGGTAGATGGTGTTACCAAACAAAAGTTCATGTGTCCAATGCACAGTGAGGCCAAACAGCAAGGTTTGGAGCAGAGAAAGGATTATTGCAGGGCTGAGCAAGAAGAATGAGTAGCTTGTGCTCAAAACCCCCAAACTCCCCCATGGTTTTCAGGGAGACATTTTTATAGGCAAAATCTGGGGTGAGGGTGCAGCGTGTGTGATTTCCTTCTGATTGGTTGGTGGTGAGGTAATGGGGTGGTGTTCCAGAAATCTTGTGCTTAGCCTAAAATTGCCTCCACTTGGGAGGGGGCCTTAGTTCCTCAGAAGAACTCAAAGATATTGTCATATATATTCCTTGAGGAGGAACCAGGACCCTGCCCCAAGGCTACAAGATTGTTTCTTGACTGCTTCTCCTTTTTTTGCATTTCTGCCCTTTAGAACTCAGGGAAGGTCAAAGAGGCTGAATGAACCCTATTTCCTACAAACAAGAAATGGGAGATACGGAAAGGATTTGTATCAGGGAGGACCCCACAGTGTCCTGCTCCTTCAATAGTGTTGGAATTGTGTTGATTCGTTGGACACCCAGTTGGTGTTGGGCAATTGCTTATTGGTATGGGAACCCTCCCCCAACACACTGGCTTTGGGTGCAGAATTTTTTCTGGGTTTTAGTTACACTGATATTTATTACAAATATATTAATTGGAGAGGGTATTCATTGGTCTTTGGTTTTTGGTTTTCTCAGTGTTTGGGATATCTCATATATTAAAATTTTTAAGAAAAATAAATGAGTTAACTAAGAAAGCATTTGATTCAAACTGAAAAAAAAAACAGGAAAAAAGAAATAAATACAAAGGCAGAAATTAATGATGATCAATAAAACTAAAGTACTTTGAAGAGACAATACATAAATCCTTGACTACAGTGACCAAGAAAAACGAGAGAAGCCAGGAATTAGGCACAGCATTAGAAATGAGGGGGAAGACGCAACTGCAGATACAGGAGAAAACGTTAAAACTGAAGGAGAAAACATTATACATTCGAAAAATATAATTATAGAGATAATTTTAAATAGAAACAGAAGATTAAATAAACCAACAACAGTTTAAGAACTTGAATAAGTTGCAGGAGAGAAAAGTTCCCCCATCTCCTCTCACAAATGGCACAGTGCAGTCCCATAGGCAGGTTTCAACAACATTCAACAGATGATCCCTACTCAAGGCAACTCTCACAGCAAACACAATTTTAAAAAGAAAGAAAGACCAACTTATTTTTGTGAGACAAAACTGTCTTCCCCTGGGTTTCCCTGAAAACAGAGCCTGAGATACAGGCTTGCATGTAGGTAGTTTATTTGGAATGTGATCCTGGGAAGCAGAAGGTGGAGACAACGAAGGAGAAAAGCTAATGTCCTTACATTATCATCCTTGCATTGGCTTCAGGGGAGAGATGGATGGAGGCTTGATGGCTAAAAGATGTGCAGTTTTCTTATGGGGTGATGAAGAATGTTCTAGAATTGATTGTGATGGTGATTACCTAACTGCAAATATACTTAAAAGCCACTGAATTTTACAATTGAAATGAGTAAATTGTATGTGAATTGTGTCTCCATAAAGCTGTTACAAACACAAAAGGAAAATAATTATTCAGATTATTTAAAAATAAGAAAATAAGACCGAAATTTTAAAAAAAGAAGAAAGAGGAAAAGAAGAATGCAGAGAAGAAGTGCACAGGCAGAGGGAGACAGAAGCAAAAGGAAGAAGCTCTTTGGGTCAGTAGGTAAACACAAAAGTGTTCACTGCTTACGATGTAATTGTCTATATAGAAAAGTTGACTCTTCAGACAAACCTTTTAAATGTTGCTGAATCCAAGGTTAACACACCAAAATCAATAGCAGTCTTTAGTAGACTTATTAATGGCCCCCAAAACTATCTGGTCCTAGTCCCTGGAATCTAATGAATGTTGACTTATTTGGAAAAAGGATCTTTGCAGATGTGATTAAGTTAAGGATCTGGCAATGAGGAGATGATCCTGAATTATCCAGGTAGACTTTAAGTGCAATTGTGTGTGTCATAAGTGGGAGATCTCTCACACACAGACACACAGACACACACAGACATACACACACAGACACACACACACATGGGAGAAGGGGATGTGAAGGCAGAGAGAAATTTGAAGATTGACCTTGAAGATTGAAGTGATATGGCCACAAATCACGGAATACCAGCAGCCACCAGAAGCCGGAAGAGGCGAGCAACGGACTCCCCTAGAACCTCAGGAGGCAGAGCACCCCCGCTGACAGCTTTGTGGTGCCGAACGGTGCCTGCCGAGGCCTTGTGACCTCCAAACCTCCAGCGCTTGGCATCCGCCTACTCCTCTTTGGAACATAAAGTACACCCTTTCCTGACGTGTGTTGCCATAGCAGAATTAACAGCCCTGGGAATTGGCTAACCTCACGGCAGCCCAGGCTGATCTTTCTCAGCCCACGTCTCCTCCTTATCGGAGTTGTAAATTCCACTACCCTGCTTGTCTCAGCCCATGTCTTCATCTTATCGGAGTCGTAAACCCCACCACCTCGCCATACTCCAAAGCCCCTGACCTCACCCGTAGCCGATCAGAAACCCGTCCCCTCTCCCGCTGTGTGCACAGCCCCTTCCTCAGTAAAGGGCCCTGCACGTCCCCCCTCGGGGCTCACACAGGCACCTCCGTCTGTGTGGCCGCTGTTGCCCGTAGCAGCCTCTCTAGTAAACTTTCCTGCGTCTCTTAAACTTTCTTTGTCTTTGGGAAATTCTTCTGCTTCCTGTGACACCGGCCTGCCGTGTCCCCCAGCAAGCTTGATCTCGGCCCGGTGGTCCTGATTTTGCGCTTCCGGCCCTGAGAGCTGTGAGAAAACAGATTGCCATGGCTTTCAGCTGCCGAGCTTTTAGAAATTTGTTACAGCAGCCATGGGAAACTAACCCACAGTCCTCCAGCACCATCAGAAGAAACCAAAAGGTATAATGAACAACATTTCCTACTCACAAGGCAATAAACACTTAAAGATACCTGGGAACAAACCTCCCACCGTACAGCAGTGATCACGGACTTCCCGGTGTGGGCGCTCGGGTCTTGCTTCCCTATCAGAGTAAACTTTCTTTGAGATTGGACAACGTGTCTTTATGAATAATGTGTCAGTTGCCTTCTATGAACAGGCTCGTCCAGCAGGTACTAGAGATCTAGAAATAAATAGACATAGACCCCCGTCCTCAAAGCAGACAGAGAGGTAATAATAGAGGAATTCAGCAGGTATCTCTGGTACGTGAACGGGGTTCTGTGGGAGTTTGGCAGGGAGGAGGTGGGCATGGGAGCAACTTTTCTCAAAAACTACCCTGAAAAATTAAGAAAATTTCACCAAAGAGTTGGCACCAAAACAGGCTCTTCAAACTTTAGGCCAAGAAGAGGTGGGGGAAGGACAGTGCAGGTGGAGGGAATACTGAGCATACAGATAACAAAGTATCAAGAAAGAACCTGACATGTTTGGGGGATGGTAAAATGTTCACTCTGAGCGGGGAGGGTACAGCTCAGCGGTACAGTGCGTGCTTGGCATGCACGAGGTCCTGGGTTCAATTCCCAGTACCTCCATTAAATAAATAATGAATAAATAAACTTAATTACCTCCTGCCACAAACAAAAAAAATAAAGTAATAAAAGTTCACTGATTATTTGCACCACGGGCACTATTCTGCATGTGTTATATGCTTCATAAGAAAAAAGCTAGAGAAGTCAGAAGAAGCCAGATCAAAAAGCAAAAGGTGACTGAAGCCAAACAAAAGGGTCCCTTGGTGAAAGGAGAGATAGAAATCTTCAGCTGTGGAGCAGATTTGATTTTTTTTTTTCCAGTTAACTCTGGTGGAGGGCGGGAGCAGCCTGGTATCAGGGCGGCTAGTTAGGAGGCAAGGAAGACGTCCAGGTAAGGGGAGATGAGAGCTTAAGGAAAGCAGTGGGGGTGGAGGAGAGGGTCAGCTTTGGAGAGGTTTTAAGCACTGAGGACATGGAGTCCAACTGGACATGGGGTGAAGGGGCAGGAGCAGTCCTGCCGCAGCTCATGAGGACAGGAAGTTCTTACGCACTGCTGTGTCCCTGGCATTTACACCAATTCCTGGCACACTGTGCTCAAAAAACAACTATCTAACGAATAAATGAAGTATGACTCCCAGTTTCCAGGTTGGAAAACAGATTCAAAAGCAAAAATATGGGAGGAAGAATCTGAAAAAGAATGGATTTATATATGTGTGTGTAACTGAATCACTTTGCTGTACACTTGAAACATTGTAAATCAACTATACATCAATAAAAAAGAGGGCAGTGGTTTATTTGAATCCTGTTGGTTTATGTGCCTGTAAGTGGAGATGTGGGTCTGGAGTTCAAGGAAGAGTTTGAAACCACTGGAAAAACGATGAAATTTTCCAAGAGAAAAGCATCAGAGCAAGAAAGGATAACGTCAAAGATGGACTTTTGCCCATTATTTAGTCTGCTTAGGGCGCGGCAACAAAATACCATAGACTGGCGTAAACAACAGAAATTTATTTTCTCACAGTTCTGAAGGCTAGAAGTCCAAAGTCAGGGTGCCGGCATGGCGGGGTTCTGGTGAGTCTTCCTGAGTCGCCGTCGGCTGCCTTCTCCCTGTGTCCTCTCATGGCAGAGAGAGAGAGAGATGGAGAGAGAGAGAGAGAGAGAGGGAGACAGAGAGGGAGACAGAGAGAGGGAGAGCTCTAGTGTCTCTTCTTATAAGCCCACCAACCCCATCATGGGGGCTTAGCCTCACGACCCCACCTAAACCTAATTATCTCCCAAAGGCTCCATCTCCAAATAGCATCACACTGGAAGTTAAGGCTTCAAACTATGAAGGGGCAGGGAGGGGGTGGGAGGGGCAGTCCAGTCCACAGCAGGGATTGTTAATGCCCTTTGAGAGAGCTACTTCAGAAGAGTGGGAGGAGCAGAAGCAGACGGCAATGGTAGAAAGTGGGTGAGAATAACCTACATTTTTATCTCTTTGTGCCCGGAGTATAGTCGAGCCTTAATAACTATTCCTCAAGTGAAATTTGGGAGGATTCTCTGAATCTGAATCTGTCTCTTTCCTAACCTAAAATAGTTACAGCTTATCTTGAGTTTCGCCTGCATCTTTCCTCCAAATCCCTCTGGACTGACTTTGCTTCAGTTCTCACAGTCATTCAGGTGAAAGCATGTGATGACCATGACCCAGTGTAGCGGAAGCTGGTTTCACACTGTGAAGACGAAGGCTGGGACGTGCTGTGCTGAAGGTCTGCAAGATCATGACCTCAGCAGGATCCAGAATGCTTTTGGAAGGATATTCCAAGGGTTACAAACTCAAAAAAATAAATAATAACAACTGAGCAGGTAAAAGAAATGAGTAAAGCCAGCTGCATGTAAGGCCATGAGAGTAGTAGTGACTGTTAAACTAGGGAGTGTCCCCAGGTCTACGTGAGGCAAACTCTACTCGGTTCCAGCCAAATATTACCATAATGGAGTGTGGCCCAGAATTGCTGGATATTTGTATTTTTCAAGAGAAGCCATAATCTCAGATTATTACATTAAAATGCCCAAGTTTTAATCTTGGCAATTAATTCAAATTAGTTGTGGGGGTTCAGCAGAGCATGCCTGCAGGGCATGAGACATTCAAATCACATGAGGCTCACAAGTCCCCTGTGGTGGCCCTGCCTTAGATCTTGTCAGAAGTAAATTAAATATAAATGAAGAAAAGTTCTATTACTGCATTTTAAGTTAGAAAGTTGAAAACCTCGTTAACCCATAGGGCAGGATTTGGGTTGAGAATAAAAATAAAGCCTCCTTGTGGGGAGGGTGTAGCTCAGTGGTAGAGCACATGCTTAGCAAGCACGAAATCCTGTATTCAATCCCCAATACCTCCATTAAAATAAATAGATAAATAAAACTATTTACCCCACATCCCCTCCCCCCCCCCAAAAAAACAACGAAATAAAATAAAGTCTCATTAGATTCCTGTAGAGTGGCAGAGGGCACTCCAATGTCAGGCACATCCCTAAGTGCTCAAGAAGGACAAGCAGGCTGTTGACAGCACAACCCTGTGTCCACATCAGAGCAGACCCTGGTGAGGAATGGACCACAGGGCGGTGATGTCACTCAGATCCAGGCTCTCACCAGAAACAGGTTGGGGTGGCGGTGGGCGGACAGTCAGGAAAAACAGGATGGGATTTTGTTCCTTTGACTTCTTGAGGCTTCAGTTTCCTCATTTATACAACAAATGGGCTAAGCCTGAAGTGCGCTTCTCCCATCCCTTCTGCTCAGCCTTTTGCCCTGGGCGGTGGGCTGCCTTCACTGCTGCTCCCCTGCTCTGACATGGCGTTGTTTTCTGACTGGCAGGAGCAAGCAACAGCTCCTAGACTCGCTGAAAAGCTGTCACCACAGGCCTCAGCAGTCAGCGCACTGAATGTGCATCTTCTGGGGAAAAAGAAGCAGCATCAGAAATTCATCTTCATAACCAATAAGTGAAGACTGGCAAAGGAGAAAGACAAGACCAAAGGGAAGAATCTGCGGGGGTGGGGGGGGTTTGTTTGTTTTTCCACTTAGCATCCCTTCCCTTCTTAGAATGAGAGACAACTGAGGGGAAAAAAAGCCTTGCTCCAGGAGAGTAAATGGCATGCATTTATTCACTCAATCACTCATTCAACAAATATTTATTGAGTTTTCCAGGCCCCATCTCCTGTGTGAGGCCGAGGGCACCGCGGTGAAGGATGGACGCGCTCCTGCCCTCAAGAAGCCCGCGTTCTCCCAGGACAGGACAGACCTCAAATAAGTAAGCATAATAAACCAAATTTAGATGAAAAAGGTTATGTATATATATTTTAAATTTATTATTGTTGTTATTACTTAACGAGCTGTGGGAGAAAGGCACCATGTGCTGTGGTGAAGAATAACTGCAGGAAGTGTGCGGGGCGCCCCCCGACAAGTGAGATTTCAGCTGGAAGGTGGGGGAGGAGCAGGCGGCAGGAACCGCTCGGGGGGGGGGGGGTGTCTAGAAACAGGACACAGCAAGTCCAAAGAGTTGAGTCAGGAAGAGCTTGGCAAGTCCTAGAAGCCATCAGAAGACCAGCTGGCCAGGACCTGCTAACAAGAGGGTGAGTAAACTGAGTCTGAGGTTACTGGAGACGAGCCTGGATTCCGATGGCCACCGTGAGGAGTTCGGATTCTGTTCCAAGGGCAGCGGAGAGCTGTGTGTAAGGGGATATAAGGAGGAGTTGACAGTATCTGATTTTTTCACATTTGTCTGGCTGCTGCATGGGGATGAGATTGCAGGAAGGCAGGAGAAACCTGATGACAAGCAGACACGATGGCTATGGAGAGTGATGAATGGACTTGGGTTACGTCTTAGAAGCAGAAAGGAGAGAACATGCTAATGGGTGAATGTTGGCAGTGCAGGAAAGGGAAGAATCAAGGATGACCCCAGATATTTGACCTGAGACACACATTTGTCTCATTTACCATTTACCATGGTGGGGAAAGCTGGAGGAAAAGTGAGTTCAAAGAAGGAAAAACGGTTATATTAGTAAGTGACTAGGCTTGGGAAACACCCTCCTGGAAGGTCCCCATGAACACAGTGTCCCATGTCACAGTGCTGGTCATGCCACTGCCCTGCCTGAAACACATCGACCACTTCTCAGTGCCACTGAGACACAAGGCAAAGTAGCATGGGAGCTAAGGTACTCCATGGTTTGGGTCCAACTTTAGTCCCCAGCTTCATCTCCTTCCTCTGCCTACGCACATTCTACCATCCTTTCATCATTATTATTGTTACTTTTGTCATTCCACATAATTTGCTGCTGCTTAAACATGCCTTTCTCTTCTCATACCTTATGGCCTTTGAGCATATTGTTTTCCTTCTGTAGAACAGACTTCCTTCTTCATTCACTTGCTGAGCTCAACTCAGCTCACAAGTGATACCTCTTCCGAGAAGCCTTCCTTGATTGCTCCAAGCTGACTTGGGCATTTTCTAACTGGGCAACACAGTATTAATTTAGAACACAAAACAGGAAGCCCGAGGCCCTGGGTTCAAATCCTGACTATATCACCCAGCAGCTGGAAGTTCCTCAAGGTCAAGGACTACACCTGGATCCACCCTGTACCCCTAAAGCGCCTGGGGCAATGCTTGGCACAGAGTGCAGAGCTGCCTGGTGATCTCGTGAGGAGGTGTAATAGACTATTCAAGGCTTTGAATCCTCAAACTAAGTCCCCAGATCTTCCTTCTAAGTTGAGAGAATACTCTCCAGGAAGATCTATCAGACGTAGCTAAAGACCCAAAATGAACTATTGCACTCGTCTTCCTCCATTATTTTCTCCTCTCCTCTTTTTTCTCATCCCACAGCTCTCCAAGCTGTAGAGCCAGCCCTTCCTTCCCTTCCCAAGCCCCTAATGCCCCACTCCTTTTAGGGAGTTTAGGTGCTCACTTGGGGTCTGAAGGATTTCCAGATACACCTCAAGGATTCTTTACATTTCCCAGAACCTATCAACCCAAAATTAATTACTGAAAGCCTGCTCTGTGCCCACTACCAAGCTAATCGTCTTGGTGGATCACAGTTTTGTGCTATGGGGTGTGAAATAGATACAAATGCTGGAATCTTTTAAGAAAATAATATAAAAGGACAAATGCAAGTTGAGGAACAGAGTCTGAAAGGACAGGGTAAAGTGAAGGACCTTGAAGCTTTAACTTTATTAGCTTCACATAAATCTGCTTCTAGATCAAGTGTTCTTAACCTATTTTGTGCCATTCAATAGTCTGGTAAAGCTATAGATCTCGTCTAGATTTTAAATGCATAAAATACAGAACATTACAAAAGAAACTATTTATATTGAACTACAACTAGGAAATATATTCTAAAAACAAATTTGTGATATAGTGATCTATTTTTCTCTATTAAGGCATTAAATACCAAGATCTCGGACAGGTCAAAGAACTCAGGCTTTCCCCTTTTTTTGTTTAATTGAAGTATAGTTGATTTACAGTGCTGTGTTAATTTCTGGTGTACAGCATAGTGATTCAGTTATATATACATTCTTTTTCATATTATTTCTCACTATAGGCCATTACATGGTATTGAATATAGTTCCCTGTGCTATATATACGGTAGGTCCTTGTTGTTTATCTACTTTGTATATAGTAATATACAGACTCCTAATTTATCCCCCCCCCCAACTTTTCTCCTTTGGTAACCATACATTTGTTTTCTATGTGAGTCTGTTTCTGTTTTGTAAGTTCATTTGTGCCATTTTTTTAGATTCTGCATATAAGCGGTATCATATGATACTTGTCTTTCTCTGTCTGACTTTCTTCACTTAGTTTGATAATCTCTAGGTCCATTCATATTGCTGCAAATGGCAGTATTTCATTCTTTTTTATGGCTGAGTAGTATTACTTTGTGTGTGTGTGTGTGTGTGTGTGTGTGTTTATATCACATCTTCTTTATCCAGTCATTTGTGGATGGACGTTTAGGTTGCTTCTATGTCTTGGCTGTTACAAATAGAGTTGATGTCAACACTGGGGTGCATGCATCTTTTCAGTTTAGAGTTTCCTCCAGATATATGCCTAGGAGTGGGATTGCTGGATCATATAGTAAGTTTATTTTTACTTTCTTAAGGAATCTCCATAGTGTCTTCCACAGTGGCTGCATGCTTTCCCTTCTTTAGAAGAATTTTCCTATTATGAGTTCAGCATCCACCTTGTCTCAGTAACTAGCACCCTCTTGGGCACGTCACCCATAGGCGAGCTGAACACCCTGCAATGTTCACAGCTGGGCCAGCTCGTGGGTCCTTCTGCTCTCTCTCCAGTTCCCAGGAGTAGTGGCGCCCACTTGACAGTTTGAGCCATAATCACATGCACCCCACGTTTATATTCTCCAGATTTCTTTCTTACTCAACTATCCGAAAGATCTCATGTTAGTCTGGACATTTGCACTGCGTGCTAGGAGGCAGAGGGAGAAAGAAAAATGGCAAGATTCACGGTCTGCAAATCTGGGTTCAACTAGTCAAGTGATCTTAGCAACCATGGCAAATCAAATCTCCAAAACGGACAGAAGAAAGGTTCCTGCCCTGCAGGGGTGTTCTGTGCATGGGAAGCTATGTTAAAAGCACTTTGGTAACTAAAATTTTCCATGAAAAAGTTACATAATTTGACCTCCTGAGAAAGGAAGGGAGAATATTGACTTTAGTGATGCTTCTAGTCATCCATTCTCTCAATATTGTGAGAAGTGCTTTAAAATTCATTGCCTGGTTTATTAAAATTGATTGTCTGACATAGTATGTGCTCTGCCCCAAAGCACACAATGGAGCAAAGCAGGACTGGGTTCAAACTCAGGTCCCTGGGTTCTGACTCCATGAGCTTTTCCCTCCTGCTGGGCGGCTGGGTTCTAGGTCAGCTGGGTGCCGGTCTCCCTGCGCAGGGGGCCGGGCCACACATTTCTGGTTGGGTCATCCAAATTCTGGTTGTCCCCCTTTCCTTCATGGCTTCGGTGCTCCCCAAGACCACAAATTCATCTGTTAAGACAGAAGAGGCCGCTCCCTTTTCCCGAAGGCCGTGGCAGCTGGGCTGTGGGCCAGCTGTTACAGCAGAGGGAAACCGGCACTTACTTCTTCGTAACAAGTCTTCACGCCTCTTTAAAGGATCCTCCCCAAGCAATTCATGCATACATGCAAACTGTCCTGAGTACCTACTCTGTGTCAGGCACTCTCCCAGGCCCTTTGAGGGGACAAAGCTAACCCTGACCTTGAGAGCTCCCAGATGGGCAGTGGTGGACTCAGGATTTGGATCCAGGCATGTTATGAATTTTATATCAGAAGGGTTCTCAGAGTTCACCAGGTCCAGTCTTCCCTTTTCACAGATGAAAATGCTGCCTCTGTATTTACTAGGTGCCAAGCAGTATTCTAAGGACTTTAAACATGTGAAAAGGGTACAAGAGAAAAAAAAATGAAGCAAAGAACTTTTAAGTAACTTGCTGAAGAGCACATAGCCAGGCATAAATGGCCAAGCTGGGATTTGAACCAGGATAATGCAGCTTCAGCAGCCACACTCGCAGCCTGCCTCACCAAAGGAGGAGCAGGGTGCTGGCCCACTGGGAGCTGCAGCCACAGGCCCCTCTGCCAGGTTGCCGGGCCTTCCCCCACACCTGTTAGGATGCTCCCCCCATCATCTGGCGGGCCAGACCTGGCCCAGTCTTGAGCCAGAGAGCAGAGATGCTATCAGTGACAGCCCCTGAGAACAAACAAGAGAGGTGGTTTGTTCTTTGCTATTTTTTCCCAGCCCTTAGTCAGCCTAGAGTGGTTGGTTTCCCAGCATCTCTCAAGTACACAGAAATACCCACAAGACACAGTGGAGACCAAGCAAATAACACCACCCCCGACCCTTCCATTTGAGCCCCCTCCACTCTCTTCTTTCAAATCCCGCAGCCTCCTTTGCCCTTGACCTGACTTAGAAAGAACAAATCATCAGTCTGCCATTAAGGCTGACATTTGAGTGGAGGGACGTCAGCAGATGGGTTGAGACAGATCTGTTGATTGGATCCAGGCAGCTCATGAGATGGGGAGTCAAAAGCCCACTCCAGGTGGCTCCCAGGCAAAGCGCTCCAGCTGGCCATGGGCAGAGCAGGCCTGTGGAATCCAGACAGCGGCCTTCAGGCTGCCAGCCCTGAGTCTTGGCTGCAGAGTCACTCTCTTCTCCCCAGTAGTACATTTTTGCAGCTCCTTCCTGCTGTCGGAAAAGACCAGACTCTGGGTTTCCTCTGTTCTGATGTTTCCAGGTCCTGGTTATGTCGGTATCAGCCTCTCTCATATATGTGCAATACAAGGAACCTGGCCTGGAAAGCCCCCTGACTCTGCTGCTGCTTTTAGGGTCTCCCAGTTGCTTTCAGGCCATCATTTCTCCCATATTTATTGAGCATCTACTATGTGCCAGGCATTGTGCTAAATGCCAGAGATCAAGTAGTGAAGAAGGCAAATATGGTCCCTGCCACTAAGGAAATTACAGTCCAGTGGGGACACAGGCAATCATGACAAAGACTAACAAGAACAGGGCTAGGGAACTTAGCCTTACCTGGGTGGCCAGGGAAGGCTTCCTGGAAGAAGAGCTATCTAATCTGAGATGTGAAGAATCAGTGAGGCTTAACTAAGAAGTAAGAGGAAGGAGAACTGAGAAAGTATTTGAGGTAGAGAGGAGCATATGCAGAGGCCTTCATGAGAAGAAACCTCTGGCTTTCAAGAAACGTTGTGAAGAGGTGAGAGGCAGGATTGTCATGGAATCTGGTGAAAGGCTGGAGAGATTACAAAGAGCTGCAGACCAAGCTGGAGGTTGGATTTATGAAGACAATAGAGGCCTTTATTGGGTTTTATGTAAGCAAGAGTGTGTCTGGCTAACCCTTTGTCATTCCTGAGGCCATGATTCAAGTTCATTAAGTGACCTTGGCCGTTCAGCTTCTATGTCACTTCCACAGAAAAGCTTTCTTTGAGCTCCTTAGCTTGCACGAGGAGGAGGGACAGAGCTCTGGCTTGAGTGAAGGTTGGACATTTTGACTGACCTAGGCTGTGACCATGAAGCTATGGGACCTGGCTGGGCTGAACCCTGATGGGGGACTCAGCCGGCCTCAGTCAGCCCAAGCTCTTGGAAAACTAAAGCTTCCAACTTATCATCAAGAGAGAAGCCCTTCGCTCAAACCAGTTCCACAAGTTCAGGGACTGCCTGTCTCCCCTGCGACAGTGAACACCAGAGGGAACCAAAGCCGGACCTTTGAGGAAGAGGTTTGAGGAGACTGTGGGCGTTTCTCATAAAAGAGTAAACAGGGACTTTCATTTTCTCCTGGGCTTAGGGGCAGGTACGAAGAGCAACAACAAAATATTGAGCCTTTTCACCAGAAATGGCATTACTCTCACAACAAACCACACTGCTGGAGTCTCATTACTCAACACGAGTGGTTTAAAAACCCCGCAGGGCTTAGCAGTAACGGTGAGAGAAGTGAAAGCAGGGAAGACCTGTGAGCTCATGCGGTGGGGGTGCCTGTGGAAGGGCAGGACCCGGCACTCATTCTGGAAGCCAAAATAAAGAAGAGGCGCCAACAAGGAGTTGGTTGGAAGAAAGCTGGTCACCTCAGAAAGAAGGAAACTAAAAAGCCCACAAATGTGAGTTGTGGTTCTGTGAGTGGAGCCAGGGTGAGTGGAATTTCCTCTCACTGTTCAGGAAGGAGATTTCATGAGGCAGGTCTCCAAGACAGAAAGCAATGATTCATCACCACAGTGCTCTGTTTCTGCCTGTGATCCATCCTCAGAGGGCCCTCATGTAGAGATGAGGCCCCAGTGCTCAAAAGTTCCCATTAGTCTCTACCCTCCAAAGGCCCCTGTGAAAAGACTGACAAAAACTTGACAAATGTAAATATTAATTGTGTGTTGGATGATGAGCTCTTCTCAAGCAAGAAATAGCAGTCATTTTATAAATGTGTATAAAATAAACATTGCCCCTTGGAAGCATGTCTTGCCACCTGTAACACCACAACTCAAGTGCTCAGCTTTGAGGTCCACCCAGGCTCTGGGTTCTTAGAGGAGAGTATTTCTTGATGCAGATCTGACTGGCATGGACTAGCATGGACCGGCTTTGACTAAATCTGGCTTCTAAAAATAAGTTCAGAAACCAAGTGAGTGACACAGCAATTAGCACCAAGATGGCAGAAAAGTCAACTCCCAAGAGACCTGGAGGCCCAAGATAGTGGGAGGGTGGACCTCCAGTGAACCTTGAGCTTCATAATACACACATTGTACCCACATGGTGAATGACACACCCACAAGCTCCATGACAGTTCCAAAGCTAACCATGAAAAATCAAAGAGAGGGTCGTAGCCCAATTCTTGGGAATCCCTGCCCCTTCCCCAAAGTAGTTGGAATAATTCTTAGCATATAAAAACTAGCAACACCTCACCTCTCAGTCTCAAGCTCTCTCTCTCTCTTTCCATCTGAACCAGCCCACACTCTGTCTACGGAGTGTGTATCTACTTCTACTTTAACCCCCTCACCCACCCACGCCGGGTAGCCTCATGGCCTTTCTCTTGCCTTGGCCTGCACTCTGTCTATGGAGTGTACATCTCTCTAAATGTATCTGCTTTTACTCGTTCTTGAATTCTTTCCTGCACGAAGCCAAGGACCCTCTCTTGGTAGGATGCAACCCAAGGGCTTGTCTGAGACCTGGAACATGGCCATCCTCTCTCGCCCCATTTTCCTGTATCAAAGAGACTCTTTAGTGATCAATGAAAATGATAAATGGGCTGCAAAAATGATCATTACATGGGAAGGCAACATAAATTGAGATCATTTTTTGGTCTGAAGAGGTAGGTTGAAGATGAAAAGCTTGGGGGAGCTGGTGGGGCTTTGGGGAGCAGAGCACTTGATAACAGTAATCAGATATATTAAACGTTATGTGCAAGATGTGAGTAGGGTCTTTTCAAATCCACAAAGGAAAAATAAGAAAATGTATTTAAATAACCACTCAGTCTTCTAACCCATTTTTCATACCCTACATCCCCCTGCTTCAAAAGCTATTTAAAGAACCTGGAAGTTTGTGTTTCAAGACCAGGTACACTCTTAACTCTTTCTACGGCTGTCTCTCTGTAGCTATCACTTTCCAAAATGGCTGCCAAATAACCTTTGACCACTGTTTAGCAGCATATGAGATCATTAGAAAAATATGTTTCCATGTGAGTGACACATTGTCTCAACTATCACTTCTGCCCTTGAAAGTCCCCTGGCTACCCATGGCCAAGGTCATTGGTGCCTTATAAAATTGTGATAAACAGGCTGCAAAAATTTCAAGAACTCTCTGGGCTTCTGTCACATTATATTTGGATTTAAGCCCTCTTACTCTAGTCTGGTTTCCTAAGATGCCATTCTGTTGCCCCAAACCTGGAGTCTCCACAGAGCCTCTGGATGGATGACTCAGTTGTCCTGAAACTTTCATTTTGTTTTTTGGTTCAGCCCAATTTCACTTGCTGTCTCATCTTCGGTTTCGTAGTTTACAGTCTATGGGCAAATCCCACGCAATATTATCGGTCAAATCCAACCCAAACGTCATCAGTCAGCTCCAACACCACAGTTCAGCTCCCGGAGGAAGGCTCCTAATTTTCTAGAGGGAGGAGCCTTCAAGTACTCTTGGCTGGAATGCTAACATAAGCACAGGAAGACCCTGTCAACATCTCACAAATGGCGTTCTTTGAAACAAGTCATGTTACTGAATTGCACTAACACCAGGATTCCATGATCAGAAAATGGGGGGAATGCTGGGTTTAAGTTTATCACTCTATCTCAGTGCCTAGAACAGTACTTGACACGTAATAAATCTACAATAAGGATTGTTAATTGAATATGTGAATCAAATACATATCTGCAGGACTTCTCAGAACCTTTAAAGTACTGGTGTGCATTATAAACCTCTCAGAGGGTGACAGTTTGCTCAGAACTTGCCCAAGGGATCCCTTTCTTATTTTTCACCAAATACCAATTAACAACTTAAAGTGGGGAGGATATAGCTCAGTGGTAGGGTGCATGCTTATCACACAGAGGTCCTGGGTTCAATCCCCAGGAACTTTGTTAGTTAATAAATAAATAAATTTAAAAAAAATCCCATGGAACACCACTATAAACTCAGTCTAGGAAATGGTAACCTAATTCCTTTTTGCCCTCCAGTGTGATTTAGCCACTGTTTTAGCCAATCATATCTTTGAAGCCAAAGCTACTTAAAAATAAATAACTGTTTTTTATAACACATATTTTCCTCCAAACCTTGAAGGGGAGTTTCCTAGCTGTGCAATCAGTTTTTTAAATAGTCTCCCAAAAGAGCACCACAGGAAAGAATTATTGGCCCTTTAGAGGAGCCATATGGATCAAAGATCCTGAGTGACTGGTTGAATCCCAAGAAATGAAGGCTATTTGGAGATTTGCTACTGTTATTTTCTGACCAAAAATACCTGATTCAAATGAATGTAGGTACCCACAGTTTTAATATCAATATGGTTTTCATGCAGTAGTTTTAAATTAAAGATCTTTTTTCCTAGAAGTTTGAGTGCCACAGAGAACATAGACATGCCTCAGTTTCTCATGCTTTACAAGACATCTGCCTCTGCCTGTGGATGCTGAGAAAATTCCTGAGCCACTCATACACTCAACAACAGAAAAACCAAACACTCTGATTAAAAAACAGGCAGAGAATCTGAATAGTCATTTTTCCAGAGAAGACATACAGATGGACAACAGGCACATGAAAAGATGCTCAACATCACTGGTTATTAGGGAAATGCAAACCAATACCACAGCAAGACATCACTTCACACCTGTTAGAATGGCAATTATTAAAAAGACAAGAAAAAGCAAGTGTTGGAGATGATGTGGAGAAAAGAGAACCCTTATTTACTATTGATAGGACTGTAAATTGGTACAGCCACTACAGAAAACAGTATGGACACCCCTTTAAAAATTAAAATATGGCCCAAATATTCCAATTCTGGGTATTTATCCAAAGGAAAAAAAAACCTTTAATTTAAAAAGATATATATACTCATAATGTTCATTGCAGCATTATTTACAACAGCCAAGATATAGCAACAAACTGTGTCCATCAATGCATGAATGAATAAAGAAGATGTGGTATACATATGCAGTGGAATAATACTCAGCCATAAAAAAGAGTGAGGTACTGCCATTTGCAACAACATGGATGGACCTTGAAGGTATTATGGTAAGTGAAATAAGTCAGACAGAGAAAGACAAATACTGTATGATTCCATTCATATGTGGAATCTTTAAAACAAAACAAAACAAAACAAATGAATAAACAAGACAAAAACAAACTCATAGATACAGAGATCAGATTAGTGGTTACCAGAGGGACAAGGGTTGAGGGGTAAGTGAAATGAGTGAAGGGGGTAAACTATTTGGTGATGGATAGTAAATAGACTTGTGGTCCAGTGTGGTGATAGTGTGGTGATCACTTTTTAGTGTATAGAGATGTCAAAGTATAATGCTGTACACCTGAAAAGCTATATATGTATTTTAAATGCCTGAACCAATAGATGTAAAAAATCTACAGCTTTCATGCATCTGTGTTTTATATGTATTCACAATTAATTATAACAATATTTTACCTACCAAGAAATGACTTATCAGGAGCAGTCAAAAAATATGAAGTAGGAATGATCTCAGAGTGGTCAAAAGAAATATCTATCTCATGGTTTTGCCCTGAAGTTTATGCACCTTCTTTTTTGTAGTGATTATCATATCTTTACTCAGAGCCATTGTTTTTGTCTTTTTGGTAATCACCTGGACAACTTCTCAATTTTTTTATTTAAATTTTTATACAGTTTTTAAAGGGTACCTTCCATTTACAGTTATTGCAAAATATTGGCTACATTCCCTGTGTTGTACAAGACATCCTTGAGCCAATCTAACACCCAGTAGTTTGTACCTCCTGCTCCTCCATCCCTATATTGCACCCTCCTCCACTGGTAACCACTAGTTTATTCTCTGAATCTGTGAGTCTGCTTCTTTTTTGTTATATTCAATAGTTTGTTGCATATATTTTTTAATTCTACATATAAGTGATATCCTACAGTACTTATCTTTCTCTGACTTATTTCATTAAGCATAATTTCCTCCAAGTCTATCCACGTTGCTGCAAATGGCAAAATTTCATTCTTTTTTATGAGAGCCACCATATTTTATCTCACATATAATTCTAACAGGTTTAAGAACTAGCTTAAAATGTCTGGGAGGGATAAATTAGGGGTTGGGAAATAAAGGCACACATTACCATATATAAAATAGATAAACAACAAGGACCTACAATATAGCACAGGGAACTATACTCAATATCTTGAAATAACACATAATGAAAAAGAATCTGAAAAGAAAAAATATATACGTATGTATGTGTATAACTGAATCACTTTGCTGTGCACCTGAAAACTAACATTGTGAATCAATTACATTTCAATAAAATAATAATAACAACAACAACAACAATAATAATAATAATAAAGAACTGGTTTAAAAGTTTAAAAACAAGTTTAAAATTCTAAGAATTTTTTCCCAAAAAAATAAACCTGGGCTCTTCAGCATGATGGACAAATGACCTTACTGCAATGATCTGTTTAACCTGTTGTCCTGGCAGGCCTTTCGTTTGGATAGCTGTGGGCTCTATCTCTTTACACCTGTAAATCCGGCCCATGTCTCAACTCTGGAAGCAATCCTCACCGGGCAGGACAGGAAGGATAAGGAGCTCTGGTCCACTTTCTCAGCAGCTCAGCCTTACACTGGTTTCAGAGTCCTGCTCGGACAGAAGTAGTTCAAGTTGCCCATAAGTGGGCTCTGCATATTCTGGAGATATATCCCTGTCTTGTTCCAACCTTGGCCCTTTGAAGTCAGTTTTAAACCAATCTACTTTAGGACACTCTAAATTGAAGGCTGGTTTTTTTTTTTTTCCTTTAAGAATGATGACTCCATTTTTCAAAAACAAAAATTAGGACTTAAAATCTGATGACAAATAATTTTCTGGCTTGAGTATCACATTTAGTGGCACATTTAATAAATTATCTTTATTGAAGCAAAATCCGAATAAAGAAATAAATTCAGGTATTTATTTATATTTATATATATCATCTACATAATTATTAAACATTAGAAATTGGAATTTTCCTTTGAAATCTGGGTTATATGGCCCTTGTTTTCAGATAACTGTAAGTAGACATATTTGCTTCTTTTTTTAATTAAAAAAATTTCGGGGGGTAATTAGGTTTATTTATTTGTTTGTTTGCTTATTTAATGAAGATATTGAGGATTGAACCAGGACCTTGAGCATGCTAGGCACACACTCTACTACTGAGCTATACCCTCCCCCACCCCATATTTGCTTCTTGAATTAACTTTATTTCTCTCTGCTATGGGGATATTTTTCCATATAAAAACAGGCTCAAGCATTTTAGTTTCTCTGGCAGTAGGAAAAAATGAAGACTGTTTTCTTTATATATATATAAAGGAACCCCTTTCTATGTGTGTAGGCATAGATGTCTCCCTCTGGGGAGAGGAACACAGGCTTCCTGGCCAAGTCAAACAGGCTGGTTCAGTGCACAGGACTTTTATAGTCTGGAGATCTGGGCCGCTTTGTCTTCTCCGTAAAAGTAAAGCACAGAACACACGGGCTACTGCCGGGTTCAAACGAGGTGATAGGCATGCCGGTGCCCTGAGAGGGGCTGTAAAATCCGAGGCATGCCGCTACCACAGGGGTGGGGATTCCCGCTAAGCGCATGGTAACTGTGGTCAGGAGGCTGAGGGGAAGAGTCTTAGGAAGCCCCTGAAGACCTTGCCCATCTAGTCAAAGCCGCAGAGAGGTCCCCACCCCGACCCCGGCAGGAGGTGAGAGAGACTCAACCTGTCTTTTTCTGCTTCTTGTGGTCCTGGAAACTGACTCTCTCCTGACCACCCTCTGTGGAGAGAAAGTAAAATAAAATAGATGGCAATTTAAAAAAGCAATGTATAATCTTTCTTCTGAGCCTGGCCGCCTTAATGCTGATCCTTTCCTGGGACAACTACTTCATACCTGAACATCTGGCTGGTCTTTCAGCTCTGAAGCAGTCCACCTTGGGAAGGAAAGGGAAGGGTAAAGTTTTATACCGCTGCATATATTGCTCCTAAAAAAAGTATTGATACATAAGGTATATATTGTATATGATATAGATATAGACGTATAAAATCTGAATTTGGGATTGGTGCCAAGCCAGTCCTTTCACTGGAATCATGGACACTTGTCCTTCTACAGTGCCTTTGATTTCTCTCTGTTGATGGGCCAACTGAAGCATCTTCTGCAGCAATAGAGCATCTTAGGCCAAGACTAGCTTTCTTGGTGTTTCCCTGTGGACAAAACTTACCGCGAGTGATGAACTCTCTCTAGATGGTATGTCTGTACCTCATGTCTGTTCCCTGTATGTCCCCGGGGACATGTTCTTCAATCCCACCTTCACTCATTCGGCAAGTATGTATTGATCTTCAATGAGTCAGATTTGCCTAAAAATGCCTTTTTAAAAGTAATTTTTTAAAGCAATAACCCTTTGCTGGCTCCTCTCCTACAGAACCAACCTACATATCACTTCCTTGGGACCACCTGACTTGTGAAGAATTGCTCATTGCATTTCTTACACTCTGTTTCACCTACTCACTGCTTGCCTCTCTCAGAACTATGAGTACCTTCAGGGCAGGACCCAGTCTTGATCATTTTTTGTTCCAAGCTCCAAATGCTGGCACATAGTATATGGTCAATAAATGTTTGTTCATTTGAATCCTATGTGACAGATCTGGGGTAAGACATGGGGATAAAAAGATGATTAAGACAATGACCTTACCTCAAGGAGCTCACAGCCATCCCCTCCGAGTTAACATGACATAAGCCTGGAAAGTATTCATCCCCTTTCTTCTTCTCTTTGTTCTTTCTAGCCCTGAGTGAAGCATTAAGCAAAATAAGCATCCGCTTAATTGCCCAAGGGAAAGGGGCATCTTGGAGTTTTCCCCTGGCTCCTGCCCTTAACTCTTACCCTGCCATTCTCGACCCAAATGGAATTTTTTGTTATTGTCATTATCTGCTTATATTCGTCTTTAATTAACATCACTGGAAATAATTTTCTTTGACACAGTAAGTGACTAAATTTTAAGTCTGATTTGAAGGTGTCGTCAGATATCTCATTTGTTTCCATCTCGTGATGTGAGGGTTTCACTTCCAGCCAGCGTAAACACAAGGGCTGAGTCTGACTAGTGCTTAACTCATTAGCTAATCTGTGTAAGAGATCCTTTACTTGAAAGGATGGAAGAGCCAAGGAGGTACCATTGTTGGTCTGTGTTTAGGGCAGCAATTGGCCTTCATCTAGCCCTGGTCCTGCCATTACTTGTTAGCAACTCTGGTGAAAGGCTTGTTGAGGGAACACGAAACACCTGGATAAAAAGAGGCAGCTTGGTCATCAGGTACGACCTGGCCCCAGTCTAACTGCTCAGTCTTTTTTCTCACATGTGCCCACCCTGTGCTCCATTTCACTTCCACTGGAACACTCAGTTTCTCCCTGAAGCACTCCCCTCCACGGTATGGACATCCCCCCTGTCCTGTTCGCTCTTCTGGAGTTTACCCCTAGGAGGATTCAGCTTCGGTTCAGCCTCCTCCACAGAACCTGTTTGGAAAATGTCTAGAATTCATAACACATGGTGACTAGTAATAGGTTTGGAGCACCATTACCCAATGGCCCATGAGTTCTTGTGGGTATTTTTGAATGTTAACATATAAATGGATTTTAACTCTCAGTTAGATGGCAAGTACCTAGAGGTCTGAGTCTGTGGGGGTTTTTTTTGTTTGTTTGTTTTTTGTTTTTTTTGGTACAGGGTAATGTGAACCGTAGGTGCACAATAAATGTTTTGGATTAAATGCTCTCCAGATTTCAGTTGTTCACAGGACCTCATCTCACCCCATCTTCCCCCTTCCTAAATCACAGATCATTATTGTCACTCTTTAATCCAATTTCAGGCAGACTTGAGTCTTCTCTGTGTCTCTCCCTGAAGGGGTGAGGCTCAAGCATGGAGGACGTCCCCGTGAACATTTGAACAGTTATGGGAAGTTTGAACCTGGCACCCTCACTTACGTGTCCCCCTGAAGAGCCGTGGAGAGTCTCACTTCCTTGTTGTAGTAAAGTTCTCTCCTGTGTTTTAACAAGGAAGGAGGTAACCTGGGGAGGAACTGAGCAGGATCTAAACAAGGATGTCCCAATAGGTCAAGAACTTACCCTCAGAACTGCCTCTTGGAGCCAGGGGCAGGGACTGCTGACCTGAGCAAGGTGGTGGGGCACCGAGTGTGGAGTCGAGCGGGATGGCAACACCAGCGAACCTCACCTGCCACCAGGCATCTGCCAGGAGCCGGGCCTCTGCGAAGAACATTACAGTCACGTATCCTTTAATCCTCACACCGCGCCCGTGAAAGCAGGACATTGACTGCCCCCACTGAACAGGTGAACAAGCTGCAGCGCAGACTGTCTAACGGCACGCCTGACTTCCAGCACCAGCCCAGCCACTGCACCGCACTGAATGGGTTTTTCTAGCAACTCTTCAGGGTCAAGTCCAAGAAACAGAAGTGTGTCAACGAGGAGCCGAATGTTCTTAATGAGCATGAACTGATTCTCAAGTTGATGTTTCTAAAATGGCTCCAAATACAACTCGAAGTGATTTCCAAGTGTTTAGGCTTGTTGGGTCAAGAAAGCTCTGAGGATTATAGAATAAAGTCCTTATATGATGCAGCAAGGCCAACTGCCCACTCTGGTCCATCTTGAAAGCTCCACCAAGCACAGGCAGAAGAATAAACTCACCCCACTGTGCAGGGCAGAATGGTGCCCCAGGGGAGCCTTCCTGACCTGCCAGTGGTCTCACTTTGACCTCTAATTGCCTTCATTGTAGACCTGATGGGCAGGGCCAGAGATAGGACGACATCAAGACAGTTGATTTCAAGTCAGGCAGTTGCTGGGAGGGGATGATTGACAATTCAAGGCTTTTGGTTCAGTTTTCTAGAGCTGAGCTTTTAAAACTCATTAGTTATCTGTTAAATTTTTTTAGTGGGTAGTTACCAGCAGGGTGGGGCGAGGGGGAGAGAAAAGAAAGAAAGAAAGAAAGAAAGAGAGAGGGAGAGAGAAAGGAAGGGGAAAAGAATAAGAGAGAAAAGAGAGGGCATTCCACACAGTATTTGTTTTGTGAAACAATTTTCAGTTGGAAATCATGTTTTAATATACAGATTTACTGGAACATGATGTAAAATTCATATTCTAAAAACACTTGAGAAACGCGGGCTGTGATCCTTGGAATAAGAAATTTCTTCAAAATAGGGACTATTGAATTTCCACAATGATTAGGCTAAATGGAAATCCTTCTGAGAATGGAAGGAAAGGGGCAAGACACAGCCATCAGTTAGGACAAAGATGGCAGAAAAGTCATCCCCCAAGAGACCTGGAGGCCCAAGATGGCGGGCGAGTGGACCTCCAGTGCACCTTGGGCTTCACAGTACATAGTGTAATGTACTAGCTCCGTGAATGGCACACCCATAGGCACCAGGACAGCTCTGAAGCTAACCATGAAAGGTCAGAGAGTGGTAGCCCATTTCCTAGGAATCCCTGCCCCTTCTCCAAAGTAGTTGGAATAATCCTCTCACTTGTTAGCATATTAAAAACTAGCAACACTGCACCTCTCAGTCTCAAGCTCTCTCTCTCCATCTGAGGCAGCCTGCACTCTGTCGATGGAATGTGTATCTACTTCTATTTTAACCCTCTCGCCTCCACAAACCTCTTACCTCTCTGGTCTTCTGAGATGGCCCACTCTCCATCTATAGAGTGTGCATCTCTCTAAATAAATCTACTTTTACTCAATTATGGCCCACTCTTGAATTCTTTCCTGCACGAAGCCAAGGACCCTCACTTGTCAGGGCACATCCCAGGACTCAGCCGAGACCTGGGACATGGCCATTCTCTCATGCCTCCCATTTTTTCCTGAATCCCTTCCAAAGCTTTCCTTCCTACCAACCTAGCTTAGCTCACTGGAGAAGTCTGAGAACCTTTCAGGTTTGTTTCCTGTGTCCCCAAGATTCCTTCTTCCTCGGAGACAGAGAAGACACAGGTGTGACCATTTCCTGAACCCTTTTCCTAACCACCTAAGAAGGCTTCAGCCTGTCTTGAGTTTCCCATCATGTCTTGGGTTGCGCACTGAGCTACAGATGCAGACACTACGGAGCCCAGGTGGAGTGAGTGACCCCCTTTTGCTCCCCCCGCAGCCTGAGCACATGGAGTGGCCACAGTCCCTTCACTCGTCTCTCCCCTAAGTGGGAACACCTTGTGCTTGGAACTACTTACTGTCACTGCGTCCCCACAGCTCAGTGCCCTGTTTGCAGATCTAAATGTTTGGTGAATTGAAAACAAGTGAATCTGCCGTCAGTGAAGATCAGCTGGGTGAAGTACATTTAGCTTTGTTAAGGCTCTTCATTTACCAAAAGGTTAATGAAACTTGCTGGGGTAGTCAATGTCTGGCTTTGAACCCAATTAAAATTCATCTTCCTCTGATTAACGGGGTTAAAGGAAGGTGCCCAAATGACAGGAAATGATCTAGGAGATGCGTGTTCCCATCTCACAAATGGTGGCCTCAGCAAGTTTTGTCAGGAGGCGGGTTCTCTGCCAGAGAAGGGCAAATACATAATGCCTGGGAGAGGAAGGAGGATTCTGCGTCTGGGTTAGAGATCGGAGAACCGAGGAGGGAAGGGCAAAGGTGGGCTCGGCCTCTCAGAGAGCGCTCTCGTGGGGTCAGGAACTCACTCTAAGGCTGGAGAAGGTGCTGGGGTGCCACACTGGAAACCAGTGAAGGCTAGTAAGGAGAGACACTTCTGGGTGCCACCCACACATGATGCCTCTCATTGGCCCCCCAACTTTGCCCCAGGGAAGTTGAGTGCCAATCCTTGAGAGAAAGAGCTATTTAAAATCAGACCTTCGAGCACTCTTTCTGTGCTAATTCAAAAGGGGAAGTGACCTGGCCCCACCTCAGTCCACACAGGGTGAAGTCCCAACAGTATGGAGGAGACCATGGCTGCATACAGACCCCCAGCATGAAGTGTGGAGCCCACTCCCACAGCAGCAATACTCCGGAAGGCCTCACGCACAGAGAGCTGCGGCATCACTCAGAGAGCTGGGAAAAGAGAATCCTGGGTGTTTTGTTGGGTAGATATTCCAAGCTGAAGTTAGCTTCCATTCCATTACCGTTATTAGACAATTCTTCTTTTGACTTCTCTCAGCTGATGAGGCTTGGCAGAAAAATAGGGCTCCCCAGTATTGTGGAAAATCCTTCAGCATCAATCAGCCTTTTTCCAGAGAATTCAGATATCTGCCAGACCAACCCTGGGGAGGTCATTCATGTCCAGGAAATGTGCTTGTGAGTCAGGCTCTGCGAGCCTAATTTCAGTATTAAAGAAGGTTCCTCTCCTATGAGGAACTATAGATCTGGACTCTGTCTCTCTCAGCCTATTCTAAATTTAGGATACGGGGTTCCATGGTGCAAAGCACACTTCTCTATGAAGCCACAGAAATCCCTTCTGAAATTACAGCCGGGCAATACTCTTTTGTTTCTATTCCGTTATCACATCAGTTCACTTGACCATGTACACCAAAACATCTAGGAAAATTTCAAGCTTTGTACAACTGTTGAAGAGACTTATACAGAGCAATGCTGTCATTGACTCATGGTTTCCAATAAGAGGGGGGAAAAGAACAGACTCCTTATTTCTTAAGAAAAATCTATCCATTGAAAGGTCATCTACTTGTTTTGTTAAAGATCTTGGATGCTCACAAGATCTACAAGCTCTTGGGGAGATGAAGACAGTGTGTCTTCATGTGAAAAGAGAGAGAAAACATTAGGGGGGGTCTCATGTTTTTAAGATTTTAATTTCTATGTTGCATGTTAGAATGGGAAAGTACCAAAAATGGCTGTAGCAATAATAGTGTTGTTTATTCGGTATTCACCATGTGCCTTGCTTGCCATGTGCTCTATGTGCAGCATCATACTTAATCCTCAAAACGACCCTATGAGCAGAGCTGACGTTCAGCCGATGTGCAACAGCAGGTTTTCAAGTTACTGGTTGGTAAAATACTCACTGCCCTGAAACCACTTAGTGACAGCCCCCACCCTCCCCGTGCACACGGCGTTCTACCCACCCTTTCTTCTCCCCTGGGCACTTCCAGGACCATTCTGTAGACTGAAGTGTTGATGCCGGTGACTGCTGTGATTGGTCAGTGTCCAGGCTCTATAGGTGATTAAATATTTCCAGCGTCTCCTCTGCCTTATAAGACAGATATGGTTATCCTCATTTGCAGATGAAGAACAGGAAGCTTTAGACAGCATGGCAGGGTCTTTTCCAAAATTAGCTACAATGATATTTCCAAGCACGTGTACTCTTCAAGAATCTTGTCACTTCCCCACCAAGAGTCGGCATCTCTCTCTTCGCTCCCCTAAAACCTGGGCGGGCCTGTGCCGTTGTCTCCATGAATAGAACGTGGGAGAAGCAATGCTGTGTGACTTCTAAGGCGAGGTCAGCAAAGGCAACCCAATTTCCACTTGGCCCTCTTGGGACACTCACTGTTGGAAGCCCAGGCCCCAGGAAGAGGCTGGTGTAGGCGCTCTGGTTGGCAGTCGCAGTTGAGGTCCCACTGGCAGCAGCACCAATGGCTAGATGCGTGTGTGACTGAGCCTTCAGACGATTTCACCCCCAGCTCTAGAGTTGCCCCCTCAGCCTGTGAGTTTCCCGCTAAGGCCCCAGACCTCAGGAAACAGACAAATCTACCCTGCTGTGCCCCGTCACCTTTCTGATCTAAAATTTATAAGTATGCAAAATCGGAGGAATTTGTCCCATGGCACCACATGACCATAACAGAGAGGTTAAACAATCTGCCCGAAGTCATACAGCCAGTAAGTGGTGAAGGCAGGATTTCAACCTCAAATCACCTGATTTTGAGAGCTAGTGTTCTTTTGCTTTGTTTTGTTTGGGTAGGAGGAGGTAATCAGGTTTATTTATTTACTTATTTATTACTATTTTATGAAATTTTTGTTGAAGTGTAGTTGATTAACAATGTTAGTTTCAGTGTACAGCAAAGTGATTCAGTCATACGTATGTGTACAAATGTATTTTTTCTTTTCAGATTCTTTTCCATTATAGGTTATTACAAGAAATTGTATATAGTTCCCTATGCTACACAGTAGGTCCTTGTTGTTTATCTACTTTATATTTAGCAATGTGTATCTGTTAATCCTCAATCCCTAATTTATCCATCCCTGCCCTTTCCCCTTTCAAAACCATAGTTTGTTTTCTATGTCTGTGAGTCTGTTTTTAGTTTGTAAATAAAATTTGTATCAATTTTTTTTAGATTCCACACATAAGTGATATCATATGACATTTGTCTTTTTCTGCCTGGCTTGCTTACTTTCTTATTTCTTACTTTATTATTATTATTATTATTATTATATTACTTTGAATGGAGGTACTGGGGATTGAACCCAGGACCTTATGCATGCTAAGCATGCACTCTACACTGAGTTCTACCCTCTCCCAAAAAAGCTAATGTTCTTAACCACCAGATGACACTGCTCCTGTGGCCACACCACCAAGAGGCAACATGGTAGGGTGAAGATGCCAGCTGGACAAACTTTCAGCTGATGGATGGAGCTGAAGGATGGTCCAGGGCTGCCATCTCCCTTCATGGTGGTAACCCAGGCTCTGCTGTGTGTGGTTCTCATTTCCAACATCATCTCCCGGTCCCAGATTCCTGCTCCAATTCTAGCCATCACATCTGCATTCCAGTCACCGGGAAGAAAGAAAGAAGAGAGGAGCAGGCATCTCTCCTTTCAAGAAAACTTCCTAGAAGATGCAGACTCGAATTTCTTTTTAACCTAACACCACGCGTCCAGAACTTGGGCATACGGTGCACCTAGTTGCAAGTGATGTTGGGTGACCTTGTGTTCAGCTAAAAACTGGAGGCATATTGCTATAGATGCTGGAGTATCAAAGGAAAGATCTGATTTTGGGACAACTGGCAATCTCTGCAGACAGGGGAGTGCATAGGAAATTAGTGATTTCCAATCTGCAGCCACATTAACCCCTGTCTTCCTTTACTTTCCCCAATAGTTTGGTTAAAAAAAATTATTTCTCATCTATTATTAAATATTTTCTAGAGGACTTAAACTGATTTTGCTGTAAGAATTTTGAATACCTTGAGACAACAGGAATCCCCTGGCTGTATTTGTCCTGAAGATAATCTAGGCTCAATCTATTATGGCCCATCTTGCTCCAAAAGAGTGGAAATGCTGGGTAGTACAAGAACCTAAAATATAGTGTCAATTTCATGCATCACATCAGAGAAAGCCACACACCATTGGCTGGTGGTACTGGCCTGGTTAAGAAATAAAGGTTACAATGAACTTTGCAGCAAAAAAAAAAAAAAAAAAAAAAAAAAAAAAAAAACCAAAAAAAAAAAACCAAAAAACAGAATAACAAAAAAAGAAAAAAACAGCAAAAAAAAAAAAACAAACAAAACAACCCAGTGAACTTTGCAGAGGCCTATTTCCAGTTTTCAAGGTGAGTTTCCTTCCCTTTTAAGTGTTTATTTAGAGAATATTTCACATGATGCCTGCTCAGATGGCTACTCCACTGAAAGTGATCTCACTGGTTACTGCCTAAAATCTGAACGGCTACTCTTTTACATTTCCAACATGGAAAAACTTTTAGGTAGGTGAAGGTGGAAATCATGGAGTCCCTTGGAACAAACACACTATTTGATCTTCTCATTACACGCCTCTAAGGTCTACATTTTTCAGTGCTTAATGACTCCATCACAAAGAATTATTTAAAGAAGGGACCTGACATGCAACCACCAATGGAAGTGAGTTTAAAGGAAAGAAAATCATAGTATCCCCAACTTACAAATCTGTCTTTATAGCATTTTGAGGAAACTTCACCACCATGTAACTAAACAAAGCAGAAAATCAAGTATGACTCAGCAGTAGGGAGAAAGGGCGGTCAGTAAAACGTCCTGCTGGCACAAAAAATGCAACATTTGTTTTCTGAATCAGAGTCTCTCTGATCTTAATTAGAGAGGTCTTCAACTTGTTTCTATAAGAAATGGGACTACAGTAAAATGTTTCCCCCAGGCCTCAGAGGAACTTAGGAGAGGGTATATAACTAGAATGCCTAACCCTCTGAATCCCTCCCTGAAATCTAGAAGCCCGATCCTGCAATAAAACCGTGTAGGAGCTCTTGGCTTGCACTTTCTGATGAGAAAGAGGCAAGGGCTTCATTCTGCCCACAGGGAAGAGGATACGTTTTGCTATGGATGCTTCCCTCAAACACACGTAAAGCAGTCCAAACATGCAAACAGTGTTAAGTCTGTGTAGCGTGTTGTGATACAAAAATAGATTTCACACACATCGCCCTTACCCCTCTATAGGCTTTTTACAGGGAAAACCTATTGTCCATTTAATTCTGATAATGAAAACAAAGGTTCAGAACACTTGTGATTTTCTAGGAGTGGAAAAACCAGCATTCAAGCCAGGTCTTTGATGCCAAATAGATTATTCTTTGCACTGCACTGCATTTCTCTCTCTCACTCCTTTCCCAGGAGTCCAGATGTGTAAATAAGTACAATGTAAGTACAACGGTTTTAAAATATGTCCACAAATTCTTCAAAATTCTGCCTTAAAAAAGTAAAGCCTACTAACTCCTCGTCCTTCCAGCGTGAACTAGACTTAGTGACGATCGTGTGACAAACAGGCCATGGCAGTGCAGTGGCCAGGTCATAAAAGACATGGTGGCCTCCTCCCGGCTCTCTCTTGGATCGCTCACTCTGGGGGAAGCCAGCTGCCATGCTGTAAGGGCACTCAAGCGGCCCTATGGAGAGAGCTGAGGCCCCCTTCCCACAGCCAGCAAAGAACTGGGGCTCCTGCCAACAGCCCTGTGAGTGAGTTATCTTGGAAAAAGATCCAATCCCAGACAAGTGTTCAGATGACTGCAGCCTCGTCTAACAACTTGACTACAATCTCATGAGAAATTCTGAGCCAGAACCAACCAGTGAAGCTGCTCTGAAATTCCTGACACATAGAAATTGTGAGATGACAAATATTTATCTTTTCAAACCGCTAAGTTTTGGGGATAATTTGCTACACAGAAATAGATAACTAACTTCATTCTGTTCCTTGACTCCCAAAAGTGTATTCTTTTCATTCTACCACACGTTTTTCTATCTTTCTCCACTTTTCCAGGAGTCCAGACTGCAAGTGCAGACAACCCAGGAAATCCCTCATTCAGTTCCTTGGCTTCCAAAGCCCTACCTTCTGGGCACATTCACCCAGATTCTTGTTATCCTTTAAGCCATTCTACTCATCTGAGTCAGGACATTCATGTTTAATAATGTTGGTAGTTAATAATTATAATAATAATCATCCCTTGCAGATACTACGTTTGTATCTTAATAGGGAATTTCAACATCTTAACTTAAAGGGCAGTCCCAATATAAGGTAGCGCGGGAGGGGGATTTCTGGCCCTTGAAGATCCCTGAAACTGCCTTTATAGTGTTCCCTGGTCTTTCTCTCTAAGTGGGTACCTTACAGACTATGCTCACTATGTGATTACCCAAGATATCCAGAGACCCAAACCCTGAATTTGAAAAGGGTCCAACAAAGGAAGTAATTGAAAGATGAAAAGTAGAAGGTTGAATCTGAAAAGGCGACACACCGTATCATTCCAACTGTATGATATTCTGGAAAAGGCAATACTATGGAAACAATAAAAAAAAATCAGTAGTTGCCAAAAGTCGAGGGCAGTGAAGGCACTCTGTACAATACTGTGCTGACAGACACTTGTCACTGCGTATTTGTCCTAACTCATAGACTGTACAACACCAAGAGTGAACCCAAATGTGGACTTTAGGTCCTCATAACGTGTCAGCGTATGTTCCGTGATTGTAACAAATATCCCGCTCAGTGCGTGATGTTGATAGTGGAGGAAACAAGAGCATGTGTGGGGACAGGGGTATATGGGAAATCTCTGTACTTTCTACTCAGTTTTGCTGTGAACCTAAAAATGCTTTTTTAAAAGTCTATGAAGACTTAAAAAATAAAGTCTAAAAAAACAAGGAGATTAATCTAGATCCATAGGTAGGCAGCAACGGAGGAGGTCAGTTTATTTTTTTTCTTTTAGCCTCTCATCCCTAGTTGGCATTAAAAATAGAAAGGCCCTGGCGCTTCACATATATTTGAATCCCTAATGCACTTCACTCGGAGGAGGTCGCAGTTTTAAGGAGGGCCTCCATCCCACACCAGGATACTTGATGCCCATGCAGTGAGGGGCCATTATGGCCAGTCATCAACCGCAGAGTCTGTTTCTGGGCTGTGTGTCTTCTGCCCAGTCTTGGACTGGGCACTAGGAGTACAGTAGACGCCTTCCCAGATCTACAGTCCACTGAAGGAAACAACGTAACAAACAAAAAGGAGAATAAGCAAGAGCAACCGATAGCACCCAGGATGATGTCGGGCGCTGAAATGCAAGGCAGTGAGGTGAGGTGCAGCCTGGCGAGTGAGACGCGTGCGAGAAGTGGCTGAAGTGGGGGATGAGCGGTGTAAGGCACGGGAGATTAGATAAAGCGTGCAGAATTGGGTGGGAGGAGTGGCTGTTGGGTGGGGATTCAATGAAGGTATCCTAGGGAAGGTGGATTCTGGGAAGACATTTAGGAGGCGTCCTGAACATGGATTCAAAGAAGTGACTCGGCTGCCGATGCATTTGATTTCGCTCTTTAAATTCTCCGAAGATGGAGAGCGCTCCCCGCGATGATAACGGATCGTGGCCGTGCTTCCTCCGCCTCCGCAGGGAGACCCGCCTGCTTCCGCCAGAGGACTGGTGCTCCCGCCCAGCCGCGTGCGGTACTCCCCGAGCCGGGCTGCCTGTGGAGCCACCCGTCCCACTCCAGGCAGGGGTTCCAGAGGCCAGCCGGGTGCTGGGGTGCGGCAGGGCAGGCTTGTGGCTGCGAGGCCGGCACGCTCAGACAGACAGAAGTCAGACACATCCGCCAGGCATACCATGGAAACGAAGGGTCAGCTTGAGGGGCGCCAGGAGGAGGGAGGCAAATCGGGAGGCAGAACCAGCGAGGCAGAGCCTCTGTGAGATGGGAGACCCAGAAGCTGAAACCTTGCTGTAAAACCTCGCTCTCAGCTGGGAAGAGGACAGCTAAGGTGCAGCCCTTAAACTGTGCCTGTCTTAGCCGGTTCCTATCTGTGAAATGGAGATGACGATAGTTCTTGCCTCATAGGGTTACTATTAGCATGAGATGAATTCATACACGTATGATCACTGCCTGGAGCAAAGGGAGTCAAAACCTGGACAGAAGCAGCAACAGCTCCTAGGAAGCAAATAGCCACAGGAACCCACACACCGCTTCCTGACAAATAGGCGTCTCGACAGCATGCTAGAAACTCTCTTTGAAACGCGTTCTTCTGAGCTGATGGCCCTCAGCTTTAGGGGATGCTACATCCCGGCCAGGCCCCCAGGATCCTGCCTCCCTCTCTGTGTGGAAAGCCCTGGAGGTGGGGGGGGGGGGTGCGCAGGACTGGGCCCCCCGCTGTTCTCTCGTGTGCGCCGTGGGGACCGTCCCGGGGCCACAAGCCGTCCCCAGCACACGGTCCGCCAAGAAATGACGATTTCTTTCAGAGTGGGATGTGACCTGAGAAAATCCAGTCGACATTACCTTGGGCACAGCCAACACTGAAGCCTGCACTAATTCCCTTGGTTTACTGAAGGAGCTGGTTCCCAAGGTTACCTTTAGAATTCACACTCCAAATGCTGTAGCAAGGAAAGAATTTTGCCGATTAGTGAGGAGATGAAATGGCTTCGCTCAGTTGTCACAGACACAGAAGCAGGGGCCTTGGCTTGTCAGTAGGCCGGAGAAAGTGTTTAAAAATGTCCACAGTGTCTCCTGAGAACTTTCACTGTCTCTCCACTGAAGCAGCTCTTCTTGTCACCATCTGTGTTTTGTGTCACCAGGGATGAAAGATTCAGAAGTCTGGGGATCCTCTTCCCTTTCTTGAGGGAGACCCCCTCCCCACAACTATTTTTGTGCCAGCGTCTGTGTTCTACTCCTCCGCTCAGCAGGCTTCTAGACTTGGAAGCATCTTGCAATGTTGGTCGTTCATTCAGAAATATCTGCTAAGGATCCAGGCACAGGACTAGGCGCAGGGGTAAAAGGATGGATAAGACAGATTGTCTAGTCCCTGTCCACCTGGTGGGGCGACAACCACGAAACAAGCAATGTGGTCAATTCTATACTGTAAGAGTGTTATACTATTATAGGACTCTGTGGCATGTACGTGAGGGTCCATACCAGTTATAACCCACCACTGATGAATGTCCTAGAGTCCATCCCTGTCAGGGAGAGTTACGTTTTAATAAAAGCACTCAAAAGCAGAAGGCTCTCAAGACAAAAAGAAATTGATTTATGGGGCAAAAACTCCTGGCCAGTAAGAGAGAACTGGGGGCAGGAATTTTCTGCACTTTTCAATCATCTGAATCTACCTTCCTTAGAATGTAGTCCCAGGACCCAGGGTTATAACTCAGATGCCCCACTCTCATGTCAAGTGTTTTAGCAAAAGAATCACCTAAGAGTACCAGTCTTCCTATGGAGAGGGGAAGGATTGTCTGCTGTCAAAAAAAAGTTAAAATTTTTACCATATCTTTACACTAAGGACACGATTTCCTCCGAGATTCGAACTCCTTTTCAGGGAGAGGGGATGTCAGGGTCTGTGCTAATGCATCCCCCTTTATCAGGCAAAGGATGCCAGTGGGTCCCTGGCCACAGAGAGGGCTTGTTGTGGGTCTGCCAGCAGCATCAGCTAAAGTCAGGCTTTGTCTCAGCTGGAAAGGTCTCCCTCCTTTGTGGAAAGCTATTATGGGAGATAAAAGAATCTAGTTATTGCCTTTTTACAACCCATTTCTGGGTAAGAAAGGCTTCACTGGATGTTCTCAACCACAGGGAAAAGGGGAAGCCCTCGACCATTTCAGGCATCTCAGAAAGAGCCCCCCTTTGAACTCTGCCCTGACCACTGCCACTAACTGTGGCCAGAATTAGGGGCAGACTGTCCTGAGCGCCCAGTGTTGCTAAGAGTCGACAGTCATTTAAAAATGAAAAGAACTAGAGAAAAGGCTACTGGAGTTGATCTGCAGGTCAACAGAATACCCATAGGACAAACACAGCGAGAAAGGGTCCAAAACAGAAGCCCAGGACAAATAAAGGGACTGAGATCCTCATGCTGCCTTCAAATTCCCCCCACAGAGCAGACATCTAATAGCCACCTCCACCCAAGGCCTGAGGAGTGACTGGAGTACTCCGCGGCGCTATAGAAGCAGGAGGGAGCCCAGGAGGAGAGCAGTTCTGTGGGCTGGGGGTGGGGGGAGGGTGTGTCAAAGACTTACAGAAAACAAAGAACTTGTGTCGGGTCCTCGGAGCCCAGATAAAGGTAAAGTAAGGCAGTCCCAGGACCAGTAATTGTAACTCAAATGACATTTTCAGGTATCTGAGTCAGGGATTTGAATTGTACACATCAGGGATATAGCACATTAACTTACTGAAGCCTGAGCTGGCTCGCCCAGTCATTTTTATTCAACTATGAATTGACTCTTAACTGGGAAGGATTTGTTTTTACAAGATGGCTGAATCAATTCAGATGGAAATAAACCAACATATTTTTCTAGAATGGCTGATCCAAATGAAAACAAAAGCATTTATTCATTCATTTATTCATTCAACAAACACTGAGTGTCTGCTAGTGCCAGCCAGGGTTCTAGGCACTAGAGACACAATGGAGAATAACACATACCAGGTTCCTGCCTTTGGAGCTAACAGTACAGTCGGGGAAAGCCAGACGGTAAAACAGATTGAATAAACAAGAAAATACCAGAAGTATTAAGGCGAAAATAAAACCAAGTTATATGCTGGAACTCATTCAGATGGGGTGGTCAGGGAAGGATTCTCAGGAGAAGTGACGTTTAATAAGAAAAGGAAATGACAAGAGCTGGAAAGGCAATCATCGGGGTCATTCCAGGCAAAAGGAACAAGTGTGAGGGACTGTAGGTAGAAGCAAATTTAATGTGTTCAAGGAACTGTAAGAAAGCGAGGGCTGGAAAGTGGTGGGCATGGGGAGGATGGTACAAAATCAGTTAGAAAAACCAGGCAGAGCCATGTTCTGGAGGCCTCATCGGCCAGGGTGAGGAGCTTGGGCTTTATTCTAAGTGTGATGAGAAGCCATTGGTGGCTTCAGCTGCTGTGTGGAAATGGGCAGTACGAAGTGAGAGGGGAGGCAGGGAGACCACATCAGGGGCCACTGCAGTAGCCTGGTGGGGATGGCCATGGCTTGGACTAGGCATGCGTGCCAGCTGACCCAAATGTTGACTTTTTCCATTGCCACCATCAGAAAGCATCAGCAAGCTGTTCTTACGAGTGGTTGAAAAACAAAAACCAATTCTCCCAAGTAAGGTTCACTCAAACCTATACATAGGGATGCTCTTTTTCCAACAGGCCATGCTAGAGTTTAGAGTCTCAGACAAAAAGACAGACCAGACACCTTCTTTGAGGCATCCTTGAATCTTTAATAGCCTAGGAATTTGGTGAGAAGATGGGTTTGAGCTAACTGAACTGGATCTTGGACAGCTGATGATGTTGAAAGGGAGTTTGGCTGCTGCACTGAAGAGCAGGGGACACCCTGGGTCACCATCTTCCTTCCTAAAGTCGGAATGGTCTGTCCACCTGGTGGAGGGTGATTTCATGGAGACTCAGTTTGACCTTCAAAGGCACCCTAGAGAGTAAGGCTGGAGAACAGGAGATGGAATTCGAACATGAATCTCCTCTGGTACCTTCTGAATTCTTTCAGCAAATCACTCACCAGTCTCAAACTGGCTCTTCTTGGCTGGGTGGAAGAAGGAGGGGTTAGATTTCATCAGTCACTGTGTGCACAGAGTGTACTATAATGCTCTACAAGGCACACAGAAACTTTAGAAAGCACATTATTGTCAGTTGCCAGATGCCAAATGTATTTATATAACTTGATTTTCTTGGTTAGTGGTCTCCATTTTGGAATTAGTTCAAACCAATACATCAAACTCCATTTCGTGCTATGAGAGAGCTACAGACCAGGCCAGCAAGCCCTGTGTGGGGCTCTTTGTGAAAGAATAAGAGCATCAGAGTTGGGTTCTTAATGCCCATTTTATATGCATGACTGGAGTTGAGTCCCTTATGCATAATTCATGTGGTCATTCACAGGCTTTTACACGACTCCTCCTTTAAGAGTTAACTAACAAAGGGCAGTATCAGCCATGGCAACCAGGATATTATGTAAATCTATCTCTGCACCAACAGAAAAGGGGGTGGGTTGATTAATTTAAAAGGTACAAGAGTAAAGGGGGGTACACATCCCTCTTGATGTTACTCATCATTTATTAATGTATTTGACTGAAAAGACTGTGGGAGGGTAAATATGTGTTTGTACATCACCTCTGGGTGTGAGGGCACTGCTTAACCCTGTGAGCAACCATTTGAATCAATGGAAAGTGACTATTTCATTCCTTTCCTTTCCTTCCAAGGAACAGCATTATGAGAAGGTGAACAAGGTCTTGGATTTGGTATCAGGTGACACAAAATTTATGTTCCTCTAGCCCATTATACTAATCAAATTACTTAACTCCTTGGAGTCTCAGTTTCATGTATATACAATACAAATAAATTTATTTCCCTTGGTACAGCGGGGAGGGGACTACACAAGGGTATGACTAGGAGGAGGCAGGAATTATTGGGGGTCATCTGGAAGGCGAGCAATCAGATGCCAGAAGAAGAAACCAAGGTGATTTTCCCAGAGTCACCAGGATATACAGAGCCAAGTCAAAACAAGATCTAGCAAAGTCTTCCCACGACAAAGCTCCTGACATAACTGGGGTTGCTGGAGGGAACCCAAGTGTCACCCTCTAACTTGCCAAATGAGACTGAAATTTTCATTTCCAAAAGCTGATCCAAAAGCAGTGATAGGATCTGACCCATGAGTATTTAAAATATTTACCATTTAGCTGAAGAACAGATGTTTCCATCAGGTGCAGCTATAAAGCAGGACTGAGTCAAGAAGCAAGTGTGGTGCTGGCTCGCTCGCTCTCTCTTTGTCTCTCTCTCAGGCTTTCAGTGCTGACTGAGACAAGCTCAGGACTCCAGGAGAATCTTCTAGACAGAGTGAGTGAAGCCATCAAAGGTCTTTCTGGATTCCATAAATAGTCCCGGGGTAACTTCAAATTAATGGGGTCTCCTGGATGAACAGAATTCCTGTAGACAAGAGAGCAGCCACATTTCCCTGTGAGCCGCTGGCTTTTGGCCTTACTTCCTGCACCTGAGAACTGAGGACACTTCTCCCGTATCCCCACTACTTATGCTTCAGTATTTTCTATTAGTAAATTATGGTGTAATTGCATTCTGACCCCACATTACAGAGGATTTTTGGACTGTTCTGATCCAGTGATGGAGTAGACAGTACCTTGTTTCTGTTCCAAAAGAACCTCTGGGTTTTTTTGTTTATTTTTGGGGGGAGGGGTAATTGGGTTTATTTACTTACTTATTTTTAGTGGAGGTACTGGGGATTGAACCCAGGACCTCGTGAATGCTAAGCATGCACTCTACTACTGCACTATACCCTCCCTTTCTGTTATTTTTTGATTATAAAATAATACAGGCTTATTGTATAAATTTCAGAAAACAAAGAAATATCTGAATGAAGAATTAAAAATTCACTGTCAATATTTGATGTGTTCTCTTGGGGGTTTTCTGTGTCCATATGTGAATATATCTGTAATTACAGCATTAAGAAGCATGGTCTACTTTCCCATATGACAATTCATAATTGAGGTTGCCTTCCGATCTGGATTTCAGCATTTCCTACAGCAGAGGGGCCACAAATGATGTGCCAGAAAACATAGCTACAACTACAAACTTCTATAACTGCTTTAAATTATAAAATGAATACTTAGTCTTTTGAAATGGGCAATGTTCATAATTCCTGCCATAGACAGTATCCCAAATCACAATGAATACAGAAGAAGCTTCCAAGTCACTGAGTACCACTGCTAATTTTTTCAAGATGTAAGCATCCTTGAAACCCAACAGTTCCCTTCCCAACCTTCCAAGGAGAGGAGTCTCCAGGATCAGAAGAACCATGGATTTTCAGAGCTTTGCTATATTCCCAGCAAAGGCAGGGCCCAAAGCCCTAGTCTCTAGGTAGGACCAAGTTATCAGACTGATACTAGTGGGGTCTTTGCCTTCCTCTCTGGAAACTAGAGGCCAATTAATAATTCCTTATATCCCGAAACCACAGTTCAAAGAGCAAGCCTCTCTGGAATATCTCACATAATTCTTTTTTCGGGGGGGTGGGTAGCAGTGCGGTTGTAATTAGGTTTATTTATTTATTAAATGGAGGATCTGGGGATTGAACCCAGGACCTCATGCATGCTAAACATGCGCTCTACCACTGAGCTATACCCTTCCCCTTATATATTCTTAATTCTATATTCCCTGGAATATCTTTCTCCATCTCTTGCCACTATGATATTTTTTCCCCTTAGGAAAATTTCTGACCATTCCCTCTGAAATCCTCACCCCATGTAAAGAAACTTCCAATCCCTCTTTCTGGTAATATCATAGGTTATTCGGAACAACTTTCTGCCAGAAACAACTGAAAAAGAGCTGAATTCATCTGCATTCTCTCAACACTTCCATTTCCATTTTCAAAGGATATGGAAACAGCTCACTTCACTTCAAATGTCAGTGTTTATTAACACCAGGGCCGGGAAGATGCACATCTGAACCATCAGAGAGTGAATAATTGAGACAGACATAAAGCTTTTTATGCTGATGTTCTTACTTATCATTTATTGACAATCCAATCCTGTTTAACGCTTTCCAGTCTCATTTCAGGGATTGTCAAGAGCATGCTGGGATATTTTTCACAAGCTGCTTTGTACCGATTCCTTGGCAAGCAAATGCAGTACCTCTGGAGGGTGCCTGGTCAGACTCTGGGCTTCTCTGTTTGGGGCCTAGAGGCCCATGCTTTCTTTACACTTGGCTCAGATGGCTCCCAGGCTCTGTGTCTGAGTGGGGTTCGTTCAGCGCCATCCCCTTACTGAGCCCCTCCTGCTCGCTCATTTTTCTTACTTGCAGTTTGCACGAGTGATTGGCAGGACTTGGGACTGGGACAGAACTCTGTAACAAGTGGGCAACACAGACAACACTCCTTGGCCTATGGGGGCGTGCAATCAAAACCAGACATGATGGTATGGTAAGTGTAAGATCTTACAACAAACAGAAAACTAAAATCTTGAGCAAATATGAAAGCAGTATTTACATGGTGCATCCAGGCCAGAGTCAAGTACATCTGAGCACAAAGAGAGATGCAGAGCTGGGAGGAGTACCAGGTGTACGCACCTGCATTTAGAGAACTCTTGGCCCACGTTAATACACCCACACTGAACGTCTAATACAGAAATCTGCTCAAGACTGGTCGAGGCATCATTCTCATACCTGATCTCAGATGTCCTCACCGTTAATCAGAGCTCACACAGCACAGCAGTTAAGCATACAGGCTCTAGAACTGAGCATGTCTGGGTCCAGATCTTACCTCCATGAACCACACTTGTCCAAGCCAAAAGGAGACAATAACAATACCTCCCTTCCTAAGATAATCATGAAAATCAATGAAAAGATGCACATAAAGTACTGCATAAACCCCCCAGCACATCCGGGGAGCTTAATAATTATAACCAATTATTGTATATTAGGTTACAGGTGAATTTCTTTTTGGCTACTTGAGATAAACAGTTGAGAGTCAGTTTCCTTAGATCTCCAGCAATACCAGCAAACATACTGAGAAGCTTAATTCCATTGCTTGTGATTATAATATGTTGAAGTTTATAATTTTTTTTTGAAAGTCCACCTATCACCACCTTTATTTTTATTTATTTATTTACTTTTTTGTTCTGTGAAGTTAAGGACAAATTTTTTCATTCTTTGGTAATTCTATATATTTGAAAGCCCTTGTAGAAATGTACGTGGTCTTACTCGTTTCTTCAGTTTAGCACTTCTGAAGTAGCTAGCACATGACAGTGTGTTTCTTTAGAGCAGTGATTTGTCATGTGTTGAAATCATTCCTTAAAAAGTGTAAACTTCTATACAAACATTAGGGGTCATTTTAAGTGAAGTCATTTTTTCTTTCAATAATTCTGTGTATGCAAAGATTTAAGACCAGAGGCAGTGAAATTCATAGTCCGAAATGGCTATCAGTCTTCAGCTGGCTCAAAGGACATGGCCCATGATGAGTGCTTAATCATAATGTATCTTATCATTAACACTGGCTTTTTCTTTGCTTTTAGACTTCTATAGAAAATCTTCCATGGCTGTTCCAACTTGTGGGGCTCATTGTCCCAAGTACTTGAATGTGGAAGCCATGGATGTTCACAGCATCATCACCAAGGTCCTTGCACACCAAAGAGATCTCAGTAGTTTTCAGGATTGGTTAATTCAGTGCTAGATCACCAAGGAGCCAGATTCCATTTTTCTATTCTGCTGTCTATTCCCAGTTTGTCACCTTTGTCCTCAGGCTGTTTGCCATTCTGATAATTTCCCATCCAGACTAAGAGTGTCCGGAGGGAGAAGAGCTGTCTGGCTTACACATCTTTCTTTAACTTCCCTCTATGAAAGAAAAGGATTTAGAGTTCTTCTCCACATCATCCACATGCTCTTCCTCATCCCCCATCCTTCCAGTGGAGTCATGTCGTGACTCTGATTAGAGGGATAGTTAGTGCTGACATTCTGATGACTATTTAGACATAATTCAGACAGAGTCAGAAGCTGTGCTCTGATTTACAGTCCCTTCCTGTACAACTTCTTGTTTTCCCTGGAGTCAACAATTGTCTACTTTTGTTTATTTTTCAACATACTTACTACCAATTTGACCGCAAATTCCCCATTAATCCTCTAAATTCCTCTCAACATGTTGGCAGACATCAGGTATTCATCAGATCATATTCCTGAAGGATTTTCTCTAGGAGACTTCCGACCTGTTCCAAGCGGGGCTGGCGGCCACTTGGAGGTCTCTCTTTAACATCACTCCAGATGTCCTCTTTTCCTGCCTCTTCTTTCAGCGGTTTTCCGTCTTAGTTTACTCCTTAGTTTTTGTGGTGCACACCCTCCAGGAGCTTCCCCTTAAAAAAAATGAATCAGAGCTAAATTTATGAGATCTTGAAAATGTCTCTATCCTATCATCATTTGATTGATAGTTTGGTGGGTATAAAATTACAGGCTGGAAATCATTGCTCTTATATTTTTAAGGACATTTCTCCAGGTTCTTTTAGTTTTCACTTTTGCTGTTGAAAAATCCAGAGCTCTTCTGATTCATGATCCTTTTTTGCATAAGCTGTTTTCTTTTCCCTCTAGAAACGTCTAAGACCTTATCTACATCCTCTGTGTTGTGAAACGTCTTGAGACTCTGCCTTGACGTGTGTCTGCTTTCATCTGTGTTGATGGTCACTCAGTCAGCTCTTTCGATTTCCTTTAGTTCTAGGAATTTTGCTGAACCATTTACTTGATGATTTCTTTGCCTCCATCTTTTTCCAGTTCCAGATTATAAATCTTTTTTTTAAATTGCCAATGTAATAAGCAAAAATGATACATTTTAAAAAGTTCAATTTTCATATCTTTGGTTACTAGTGATGTTGCCTATCTTTTCATACTAACTTTACTATTTTTATTTCCTACAGAAATTACCCCTTGTATCCTTGGCCCATTGCATTCCCTTCCTTTCTAGCAGGACTATACTTAAGCGAAAATTGAGGGAGAAAACCTAGCCTATTTTTAAGTAAAATATTCTTCAGCCATTATCAAAGTAAAACAAGAAGGAACACAGAAAAAAAAAAGGGGGGGGGCTTATGTTGTCCCACCACCCAAAGCCAGCCAGCCATAGTAGATAGTTTAGTATTTTCTTCCATCCTCCTTTTCTTTTTTTCTATGCATGTGATTTTAGACTGTGTTGCTATCTGATAAAGTTGCGATCATTCTGTTTGTACAATTATGTGCCCTCCAAATCTACCTTTATTTTGAAACTTCTAAAGAAGGCACTTTTGAAGGTGTGAGTCATTCAATCCTTTACTGAAAAAAAAAAGTATCAAGGAGTTCTTTCCTATAAAATTCTAATTTTTCACTATGTCCATATAGCACTTTCCCTAAAATCAAGGCAGGGAAAAAGCTGCACCTCTGGGGACATGTGTAATTGGAAATTTTAAAAATAGTTCTCCAAGGAAGGGGGGTGAGTTTAAGATAAGAGTTGTGAATCTCTAAGATTCCAATCAGGAATTCCCCACTCTTGGGACAGCTTCCTGACTTCTCTCTCTTTCCCATATGAACTATTTCCAGACCCTCTCACCCTCTCCATCTAAGATGCAGCTCCTGGTTTCACCCCTCTTTCCACACTGCCCATTCTAGACCCTGCTAGCCCAGATGTCTTTGTGACTCGCCTTCTTTAAGTCTTATTGCCGAGTCACGCATCCTCACCCACCCCTAGTCCACACTCCCATCTCCCTGCACCCTGCTCAGTCACTTCTTTTGTTCTTAATTACACATATTTATTGTGTTTATTCTTTGTTCTGTGCCCTCCTCCCCACCCTACTCCCATACTTAAGAGATCTTAGTTATGTTCACTGACATATCCAAGAAAAACTAGGACAGTGTCTGGCACGCGATATGTATCCAAAAGTATCACTTTTGGTTGAGTGACTTAATTATTGCTTAAACCAGTACCCCAGATGCTTTTACTACTCTGGTTTTCTCCCACATTCATTGTGTCAATTTCCAAACTTGAATTTACCCAGCACTCATTTTCTCAGCCTCTGATGCTGTGGCTTCTGTTGCTTTCAGGCTGCTGAGAGTTGCTGGAGAAAATCACAGACATCTGCCAAGTGGATCCACCACAAAGTCATTGCTGAACCTCACATGTGCCTTTAATCATGCCTAACGATCTTTGGATTTATCTCATGTTGCCTCCCTAGCGAATTCCACACTGTGATGTTCTAAGATATTGCTCCCTTTTGAATTTCCATAGAGTCAGACTTGTGGCCCAACCATAGCTAACGTTCAGACTTGAGCAATGGTTTTCATTTTTGTAATAGGTTCTTTCCAGATCTTATTTTGTCTCTACTCTTGTTGGCCTCCTTCCCTCACCCACTTCTAACTTGAGCAATCTTGCTGAATTTTAAATTTACTCACAAGCTGCCTTAAATCGTTTGCTTTACCAGAGAAGCTTATACGTTTCTTGTTGTTGATTTTTAAAAATGTTCTAAGGTGATTTTAAGAAGCTTTTTGTAGCTTAATTTTGATAGCCATAAACTATTCTATTATATAATGGGTTTACATTTATTAACATTGGATATGTTTTTCCACTTATTTTATCATAAAAACCTAGGGACATAAATCTTTATTTTGCATGTCTGCAAATTCCTTACGATAGATTCCTAGATTTACTAGGGTCAAAAGGTATGTGTTGAGGGGGGAGGGTATAGCTCAGTGGTAGAGCACATGCTTAGTATGCAGGAGGTCCTGGGTTCAATTCCCAGTACCTCTATTTAAAAAAAAAAATTTTTTAAGGTATAAGTGTTAGGACTCATGATAAATTTTGCCAAATTTCATTTCAGAAAAATGGTACTGACTTATGTTCCTACCAGTCACAGTGATCATTTCATTATAAGCTCATCAGTACCAGTATTCTTGTTTTATCATCTTTTTTCCAACCAGGTAGACAAAGAGTGGCATTTCATTTTAACTGTATCTCTTTGATCATACGTGTATTGGGCAGTTTCCACATATTCACTAGCCATTCATGATCCTGATCATTTTTTCTGATCATTTTGTCTGTGTCCTTGGGAAATTTAGGGCAGCAATTGTGTGTAACATTTACTAGAAATAATTTTCCAGTTTGATAATTGCCTTTTCATTCATTTTATTGCTTTTTTACATGTACACGCTCTTTTTAAATCTTGTTAGAGCTGTGTGTCTTTACCTTTGGGGTCCTTGCATTTGTTTTTAACCTTAGAGAGTCTCCCCTGATTCAGCAATTTGCATGTCTTCCAGTTTTTGTTTTTAACAGCCTGACATTTATAAAAGTTTGTTGTTCATATATTGGTATGTGTTATGATATAAATTTTCCCCCCAACTAGCCAGCCACTTAGTTCAGTTTTGGAGTTTTAGCTCAGCCAACAAATAACATCCTTTCCCACTCATGAGTTAGAAACCAATAAAGAGATAGAGACATAATGCAGGCAGAGGTCTTCTTTATTCCTGAGTAAAGCTGATTAGAATGTGCAATTTTATCTGAAAAAGATAGTCTGTTAATACACCTCATCCCTGAACTAAATGGCCTCAGTCGCCCACACCCAGGCCCTGCTAGACCCCAGCGCGTCCCCGAAGGTTGGGGGCAAGGGCTTCCTCAGCGATGGGCCAACAAGCTGAGCGCAGAGGGCACTCGGCTTCCCTGCGGCCCAGCAGGTCCAAGAGAGGAGGGGCCTGAGCCACTCACACTCTATTTCTTCTTCAAAACTCATCAGCGAAGCATTTCCCTCCTCCTATCCTAGGGAGGAGAAAATGAGGGCTTGGGAGAGAAGGGGGACGTGTAACTCTAGTTGAAGACCCTGTGCACAGAAACCCACATTCAGGGCAGCTTCTCCCCATTCCTTCCTCCAACCGCGCCCCCCGCCCCCACCAGTAAACATCCAGCATCACGCACTGAGAATCCTTCACTCCGCCCTGTGTTGTGACACCGTTTCTCATCACTATACATATTCTCTGGGCTATTCCTGGCCTATCGATTCTGTTTCACTAAACTACACTAGCAGCAGAAACAAACTGAAAACATCACTGTTCTTTTCTGCTGTCTTTTACCTTCTGGGAAAGCTAATCCCTCTCGCCACCCCCTTTTTTTTTTCTCAAAGTGTATTAGTTACTATGGCCGGTTGTCCTCTGCCTGCACTTTGGAATGATTTTGTCATACTCTAAAAATAACCCTATTGGGATTCTGATTGGAGTTATATTATAACTATAAATTAATTTGGTAGGAATTGACATTTTTGTAATATTCAGTTGTCCCATCCAAAAGCAGATTATGGTTCTATTTAATGAAGTCTTCTTTTATATCTTACAGTAAAATCTTGTCATTTACTCATATAAATCTTTCACATTTCTTGTTAAGTTATTCCTAGGTGTTTCATCTCTTTTGTTGCTATTGGGAATGCAATATTTTTTCCCATTTATGTTTCCCCACTGGTTATAGTTAGTAAATAGAGAACTCAGTAATTTTCAGATATTTATCTTAATATGTATGCATGTAGCTTTCATATATGAAATCATTCTTTTCACTCTTTTATTGTCAACACTTTCTTCCTTGGGCTTTCTAGACCTAAGCTTTCCAGTTGGTGTGCTGCGTGCGGTCCACTGTGATGCCAAGGGTCGGACACTGGATGCTCTGTAAGATACCGACTGCCCAGGAGTCAAGGAAGGTCTGGTGTGTCCCGTGGAGCTAGTCACCTACAATCAAGATGCTCCTTGGAGGCTCAAGAGAGAGCCCTAAGCAGGGTACCTCTGACTGTGTGAGATCACTGAGCACCAGGCACAACCGGCCACATCCCACACAACTTGCTTTGTGGCAACCTGTTAAACCCGCCCACGGGGTGCCCTCCAGCCAGGATGGCCCCTCAGTGCCCCATCACTGCCTTGTGGTCATGGGACCGTGGAGCTGCTGGGTTTGGCACTAGGTGCGCATGGTGCTCAGTTCACAGCCCAAGGGGGCTCAGAGCAGGCACTCCACCATAGCAGCTTGGAATCGTGGTCCTGATGTACAGTAGACACTGCCATGTATTTGTGCTGGTGGATTCTTTTAGTGACATTCAAGCTTCTTGCAAGGTTACTGCTCCAGTAACACCTGCCTTTTCTTCACACTAGAGCTTCACCACTACTTTGAAGTACATGATCTGAAAAAGCTATATGGTTTTGAAAAAATCTATTTGCATCATCACAACAAATTTTAATATCACATTTGTCTATGAAAGGATGAAAGATCTGTTATATTCTCTTGGCAACTATTATCAGTTTTAAAGATTAAAAAAATTAAGTGTTTCAAACTAGCAAATTGTATGAACAAAGTTTCTCATTCATGTTGACTAACAAGAGATGATCATTAAAAAGTCAACACCAAGAAATGTTTATAACTCTTTCAGGCATATAACCTTGTATCAAAGTTATGTCCAGAGAAATAAGCTGAAATTTCTTGGTAAACAATTTGGGAATATTTTACATGGAAGTTTTACCATAAATTCAATATTGAATATCTTCCCTAATATATTACATTTTATTTTTGTTATCATAATTATATAATATAATAAAAATACACTAAAATTTTGCCACCAAGCCACAGAAAATTGACTCCAAATTCCCTATGGTTTATTCCAATATATCTTTCAGATATTAACATTTTCTTCACATGCCAAATGTGGAAAAGGGTTGAAAAATCACCGATTTAGAACAGTGAACATATCATTTGCAGGTCACAACAATTACACATCCTTTTATAACAGACTTTTTATTTCTGTTAAGCCATTGCAACAACAAAAACTCCCACAAGAAAAAGAAAAAACACAGCAAAAAAGTCAAACAAAACACAACTATGGGTTTGACCCAGTCACTTCCTGTCCTCTCCAAGGCCATGTGCCATCAGCCATCCCATTTTTCTCCTGAATCATTAATCTCTTCCTCTCCTGGGCTCCTTCCCTTTGGCTTAAAAAACAGGATCAAATTCTCCATCGTAAGAAAGAAAGGAATATTCCATCAGCTTTGCATTCTCAAATGAGTATTTTCTCTCTCACCTTCTTTTCACCACCAAACGTTGTCAAAAAATGTTTATGCCAACTTCTCCTTCCTCTGCCCTTCTTTACTTCTCAGTTCAAAATAGTCAGGTTCCTGCTCTGGCCATGGTACCAACATCATCTCAGATGATCATCGCCTTCGTGCAAAACTCTGTAGTCTCTTTCCAGTCCTGACCGTCCTTGACATCTTCGCCGATCACTCTCTTTCTCCTTTTTTAAAAGCTATTATTTATTCAGCACTTCTTGCGGGTCAGGAATTGTGCTAAGTGCTTTATTTAGATTACTAAATTCAATCCTCATGATAGCCGAATATCAGGTAGATCTGACTCTACCCATTTTACAGAGGAGGAAACCGAGACTCAGTAAGATAAGCAAAATTCCCCAAGATCCCACAATAAGTAAGAGGCAGTACTGGGCATTTGTACGTCCAAAATCTTTTCAATCCTTGATTGTCTTCTATGACAGTTTGTTTGCCTTGTTCTTTATTCTTATCCTGTATCTCTTTTACTCATTTTCAAGACTGGGGACATTTTCAGTCATTAATTCTTTTAAATATTTTTTTCTGAAGTTTCCTCCTGCTACTCGTTTTCTGAGCTTCTAATGACCCGAACATTAGACCCTTTGTATCTCCCCACAGGAGCGAGAGAGGCTACGCTTTTTCTACTGTCGCCGAATCTTTTTTTCTCTGTTCACATTAGATAATTTCTATTGATTTGTCTTCAAATGTACTGACTCTTTCTCCTGTTATATCCATTCTGCTATTCAGTCCATCTGGAGACCTTTTTATTTTGGTTTTTGTATTTTTAGTTCAAAAATTCCCATCTGGTTCTTTTTATATCTTCCATTTCTTTGCTGAGACTTTCTAACTTTCCATTCATTTCAAGACTGCTTATCTTTACTTTTTGGAGCATTTCTATAATAGCTACTAAAAAGTTGTAATTCCAAAGTCTGTGTTATCTCAGTATTGGCATCTGTCATTTATCTTTCCTCATGTGAGTTGACATTTTCCTGGTCCTTTGTATGATAAGTAATGTTGGATTGTACCTTTGATATTCTATTGTTATGTAATGAGACTTGGGATCTTGTTTAAATCTTATGAAGAATTTTGATATTTCTGTCTTAGGAGGCAGTTGATCTGGTTGGGGTCAGGTCACAAGTTCTGACTAGCCTTCTATGGCTTATAGTTCTAATCACAGTTCAGTTTGCAAAGTCTTTGCACAGCTAGTGAGATCTGCGCCCTGTGTGTGCCATCCAGTGACCAGTGTGGGACCAGCATGGTGGTCTGTCCCATTGTTCAGTTCTCATAGTCTTTGGTAGCCTATTTAGGGTCAGGTCTACACATGTGCAGGTCAAGGGTGAGCCAGGGAGTTCATAAACAACTCGATGAGGTTGATTTCCTGAGCTCTTCTCTCTCTGGAATCTCCTGATACTTTTCAGCTCCCCTTTTCAGTCTGGGTGTTCAGTTACTCCCCTCTGCTGTGTACTTCCCGCAACATGGAGTACGCGTTCCCAGACATAAGATATGCACTCAGTAGGAGAGGGTCAATTAAGTGCCACGTCCACTCCTGGACCAAGAACAGTCAGCAGGGTGGGTCGCCTTGAGCTGATTGGCTTACACCAATGAGGACACACTCCTCAGGGGCTGAGGATGGTTGACATTTGACAAAATCAGGCTCTGTCAAGAACAGGGACAGGGCTGTTGGGTAGACAATGAGTAGTGTCCAGACACTGCTTCTTTCTTCCTGTTTTCCCCCTAAACCACTAAATGTCAGCAGCACCCTCCCAATTGTTCAGGCTTAAAACCTCAGAGTTTGCATCCCCCCCTTGCTTATCCTGCCCAACCTCACCCTGTAAGCAGCCAGGCAAATGCTTAGTCTAAAGATACCCCCTCATCAAGGGCTCTTTCTTTGAGCCTCTCTGGTTTCCTTGCCTTGGATTTCTCCTCTCTGTGGTTAGCTTCCCAAAGCAGAGAGCAGCTGATCATCAAACTCCTGCGGTCTACACAACAAAGTCCTCAGCTCTGTGATCAAGGCCTCCCTGCCTCTCCCCGTGCCTTTCCAGAAGTATCTAGGATGCATGGCCCAGGGTCCCACGACACCCCTCTGCCCCTGACACCTCACCAGCCACATTTGAGTAAAAGTCAGTCCTTAAACATACTCTGCACTTTCTGCCTTCTGTTCCAGCTGTGTCCTCCTAAAAGACCCTTCCACCCAGTCACATCATTCAGAGCTCAGTTAGCATGCCGTGTTCTCCCTGAAGAAGGCTCTGAGACCGGGTTAGAGTTAGGGTCAGGGTCAGGGTCAGCATTCATCTCCCTTTCCCCTTAGCTCTGTGGCCATCTCTGCTGTAGCTCTTGATCACAAAGTCCCTGCGTGGCACTGCTGTCTCCTTCACCAGAGCAGGAGCTACTTAAGATGCGAGACCATCTCTTGTTCTGCTTTGTGGCCCCCACAGTGTCTGGCCTGTACCTCAGACACAGTAGACGCTGAACACATGGCCGTTTCATTAGACTCAGCTAAATGGACTTGACTCTTTAGCCTCTGGTGTAACATTCTTGGGATCAAAGCAATTCAGAAAAATAACTTTCCCCTTCTAATAGGCTTCTGTGGGGGTGTTATTCAGAAAGGCATTTAATAGGAGAAATGACTCTCTCCCCAGTATAGCTGGGTGCTCACCTCTGTGCTGCCGTAGCTCCCTGTACTCCTCATTTTATATCATTCATCATTTTTCAATTACTTGGTCAGGATCTGCCCCCCCCTCGCCTCCTGCTTTCTTATCATTCTTTGAAGGCAGGGACTGATCTTTCTTTCTCCCCGCTGTATGTCTGACAGTTTCAGATTTGCAGAAAGCACTCACAAATATTTATTCCTTGAATGGAGCTGAATAATTAAGAGCTACTGAAAAGAGGTAAACAGAGGTTTAAGTTCATTAGATAGCATTGCAAATTGCAGTGATGAGAAATAAACTCAGATGTCTAGAATCCACTGAACAACAGAAAATAAGAAAACACCTTAAAATATAGTCTACCTTTACCAAGACAATCTTGACTTTTCCTTCTCTCGTTCTCTTTCTCCCTCTTTATTAACTTCCTAAAGTCTTTCATTCTCCTTTCTTCTCCCTCCTTGTTTGTGCATGGGGATGGGGCTGCCAACTGTCTCCTCATTTCCACTCTCATCTTCTCACACGTGAACAGAGTTTTAGCACATCTTAAGGCCACCTGGGAAGGTTGTTATTTCTTAGCTCCCCTTGAGACATGGTATAGCCATGTGACTAAGTTCTGGCCAGTGGGATGTAAGTAGAAGGATGCATGCAACTTGAGGGTCATGCCCTTGAGGGAAAGATGTTCACTTATCCCCTTCCCAACATCTGAAATGCAGGTGTGATGGCTGGAGCCAGAGCAGTCATGTTTGGCCACAAAGTAGAAGCTGCATGATAGGGTGTAGCAAGAAGATGAAAGAAGCCTGGATCCCTAACCCCATGTAGCCACCAAACTCACCCTGGCTGCTTCTACCCACATTGTTAGAAAAGTGATCTAGAGAAATATTTATTTTATTGATCTTTATGTCTAAAATAATACCAATATTTACATGCTTAATAATATGATGCATGGCCATCTTTAAGGCCATTTTCTACAATAGGAAAAAAAAAAAAAGGATAATGTTACCTTTGAAAAATCCTACACCCATAGACCAATTCTGGCTTGGCTTGGCTTGGCTATTTACCATGTGACAACACTTCTGTCATCTGGAACCTACCTCCAGAAGAAAATGGCATGGTCTATGGGTACAAGATATTTCATTCCCAAAGGAGAATGTATAACCATGAGGGAATTAATGCAAGCACAAGACAATAATGCAAGCATTTTATGTCTTGCTCTCTGTCATGAGAAATTATAATATTTTGTGATATTTCTATTGAAAAATAAAGTTGACCTTTCAGTGTCTAAGTGAGAAAGGAAACATTATAACTGGATGTCTACTGAAAGCCATCTTGATTATAAGGAAGGGCTTAGGAGACTGTACCCATCTGGACTTTTGGGACAAAGGTAAAAAATCTAACAATAACCTTGAGCAGAGAGCAAAAGGGATTCTGTTGAAAAAGCCCTTTAAATTATGTTTGTCTCTCAGAGTTCTGAATCTTTTATTCACTTCTCAATAAAAAGAATTAAATACTTAATTTATGGCCTAGCAAAGCAAGGGGGATTATTGGCCAAGAATCCCCCTAAAACACTTAGGGTAAGTACCTAGATAGTATGCATTTTATTAATTTAGCTGCTGAGAACTTTGATTGCTTACTCATATTTATGTAACTTCTCAAACTTATTGGTGATGATAACTTTATATTCTGTATTTTAAGAAAACAGTAGACTCTTGGCATTCTTAGATTTAACCTCATGGTTTCTGATATCCATGAAAAACTTTGGAAGTATACAGTATGATGTGATATTACATAATTGCTGCATTCACGGAGGAAATTACGTCCCAGACTGATCCATTTGACAGTTCACAAAGGTCTGGGAACATTCAGGATCTCACCTCCCAGTATGATCACTACCCTCTCTCTTCAGCAGGAAGCTTGCCTGGTTCAACAGACTTTGTTCATCAAGAAATCTGAGGAAGAGGGGAAGGGTTTAGCTCAGCAGTAGAGCGTGTGCTTAGCATGCACAAGGTCCTGGGTTCAATCTCCGGTACCTCCATCAGAATAAATAAACCTAATTACCCGCCCCCCAAGTAAATAAAAATAATTTTTAAATAAAGAATTCATTTAAAAAAAAAAAGAAATCTGGAGACAGTGTCCTTCTAGAGTCTAGGCTAGTGGTGCTTAAAGGACCAAGAGAAGAGACTATTTCCCTTCAAAGCCCTTTTGTTAGTCCTTATTGATAAAATAGGTGTTAGTTACTGATCCCTCTTCCTTACAAACCAGTCCCTTGTTGAAGGGACAGAAAAAAATATTACTCGTAGATGTGCAGTTTGGCAGGAAGACTATCACTCAAGAGATGTCAAACGAGTAAGGCCCTTCCGAGTGGCTTCCTGGACTAGAAGCTCCCGTGTGTTCCCTGCTCCGTTCAAGAACCTAGCGCAGGGCCAAGTGCACAGCAGGTGCTCCACAAACACCTGTTAAATGAATAGCAAATAGATCGTGCGCATAATGCAAGGAAACATACAAAATACCTCCTGCCTTCAAAGAGTTTACCGGCCCTACGTTCACAATTCATAAATTAATAGAAATCAGTTTCCTAAGAAGCAAAGATCAGTACAGATTTTAAGTACTGTGGTTTTTCTAGAAGATCATTCTCTAGGGTTTGGATGGAAAAGTTGAAGGTGAGATGGGCCTTAAGAGAAAGAGGAGGAAGAGAGGAAGGAATTCCAGAGACAAAGAAAGACAGGCATTAATGTGCCAAAGACCCTGGGCAGATGAAACGGCAGGAGAAGGGAGTGGTTGAGGATGAAGTTAGGAAAAGAAGCTGGACTGTGTGTGGAAGGCCCGGGACCACCGGCTGAGAGCCTGGACTCTGCTGTGGGTCACGGGGAGCCACTGTGGTTTGCTCCACTGGAAGGGAGAGAGAGGAGGGGGCAGGAAGACCTGGTAGGGGGCAACTGCTATCTTGTCTGAGTGACCAGGGAAGAATCTAAATTAGGGAAATGGCGGGGTGCTGGAGAAAAGGAATTGTAACCCGAGAAGCACAGTGAAGCACCCCTGTGGGAGCGGGAGGTAAAGCTGCAGTACCTTTGCCTGGAATAGCAGCAGGTGAGTTAACCACGGGCTGCTCTGACGCAGGGTGGACTAGAATAAACTCCAAAGTAGAAAAAACTTTTTTAACTTACCAAGCAGCTTTATTAGCTTTGTTTAAAATTTTTTTCAGAAATATACAAGTTCATTTATTTTAAAAAATACACAAAGTATACAGACACAAATAAAATTACTCCAAATCCCACTCCCACCCACCAAGAGAACTGTTATTATTTTGGTGAATACTTCTCCTCACATTTTCTATGCACGGATACATACAAAGTATGACAGAATCTTATTAAGATGCAATCATTCCATATTTGCTGTTTCAGAGTCAATTTTCCTCACCCTCTAATCTGTCGGAAATATTTTTTCGTATTGATAAATACTGATCTACATATAACAATGTCAACTAGTTTGCCTATATCACAACATCCCACTAATGGGTATTTAGATTCTCACTCTGCATGTTACAATAAATCCTGTGATTAACCTAATTATGCATATCATTTCTCACCCGTATCTAAGAAGTTGAATCGGCAAGGTCAGAGGTATGTATCATTTTATGATTTGACACACATTCCCAAACTGCCCTCCAGAAAAGTACATTCATTCATTCATTTACTCAATAACTACTTTTTGAACACCTACTATGTACCAAACTCTGTTCTATATGCTGGGAATACAATAGTGTATAAAATGGGCAAAGTCCAAATACCCTATCCTACTGTATAGCACAGGGAACTATATTCTAATACTGAACAGCAGACAATAAACAAACAACTAAACACATAATATATTGTCAAATAGTGGTAAATGCTAGGAAAGCAAAATAAAACTGAGGAGGGGCCTGGAGAGTCCCAAGGGGCAGTGGAGGGGTGGGAGAATAGAGTGTTTTATAGCCGATGGTGGGAAAGGGACTATGAGAAGGGACTGTGATCAGACATGTGAAAGCCACGGGAACAGTGGTACAGAGAAGGAACAGGAAGGGGGAAACACCTGACGTGGGAATACACCTGGCAACACACCTGGCGTGTTATGGCCAAAAAGCTGGTGTCTCTGGAGCAACTGAAACAAGAGGGAGAGTCATGGGAAACGTGGGCGGAGAGGTGGCCAGGTCAGACCAGAGAAGGATCAGACCAGCATGTGGAGAGATGTTCCCATTGGTTACGATATTGGTCAAAGGGATCTGAGATTCTAGTCTGAGAATATTACAAAAGAGAAGGAGAAAGGTAGAACCAGCTTTAGTTGTATCTTACCACTTCTCAGTATTCTGTTCATTAGATACTGCCTAATGGACACTTGCATTCCTCCCCTGCAGCCCCGCTTTCCCACTTACAACTAGGGTCTGGCAAGGATGGAACACAGGTCAGACTACGTACATGGGAGGCGACTCAAGCTTTCCTTATGTTCATCATGCAGGTCTTATTATGAGGTTTTGCCGTACCTCCTCACTTCAATCAGATTTGAAAGCTCCTTTTGCCAGCCTCTTACCTAAGCTGAGAGATTCTTGGCTCCCCTGATTGGAGACCCTCTGTCATCTTTACAAAAACTCAGGCAGCCATGTGGGCTCATCATGGCTGACTTATATGCTAACTTTCCCAAGACCTCCTAACACGGAATTTTTAACATGGAAGGTGGTCTATAAATGTTCCCTGGATAAACAAACGAATGTATTCACAACTTTTCTTTGAAGGTAACTTGACTTTGTAGGAGCTCTATTCTATTATTTGGATTAAGCATCAGTTTCAGAGGATACATTGTGACCGCATTCTCCAACTCTGAGGCACTTTGATCCCAGCTCCCTGAGCCCCACCTTTGGGTGTCTCCTTACCATCTGCTGGGAAGGTCCAGGAGATTTAAATGCGCCCACAGAGAGTGCCTACAAACAGCGTTTAGGGCTAGGTTTGAGTAAACATAGGACTTCACTCTGCCCAAGGTATCTGCCTGCAATGACGATTTCTTCTGGAGTGGTATTTTAGAAGTTGCATGGCAAAAAATAAGACTATGATAGAGTTACTAACTAATATGTATAAAATAGATAAACAATAAGGTCCTTCTGTATAGCATAGAGAATTATACTCAATATCTTGTAATAACCTATAATGAAAAAGAATATATATGTATAACTAAATCACTATGCTGTACACCAGAAATAAACACAACATTGTAAATCAAGTACTCTTCAATTAAAAAAAAAGACTAACTTAGAGCAAAAGAAATTTTTTTTGTAATTAAAAGGAAAAAGGTGATTTTTCTGATGATGGAAATTGCAATGTTGGTTAATTTACTATTCTTTAGCTTACACAAAATTAATAACAGCATTTTCTTCTGATTATAAAAGTAATTTGTACTCATTCTAGAAAAAAATTTAAATATCAAAAAGCATAAAAGAGAAAATAAAAATTACCTATAATCCATTATCCAGAGATGGGCATTTTTGACATTTTGCTGGATTTCCTTCCATTTTAAACATAATTATGATCATAGTATACACATATAGTTTTATATCTCTTTTTCAACTAACAACAAATTCTGAACATTTTCCCCAAAGTATGCTTTTTAATATTATTACTAAAAGATACATGACATTCCAGCTATGCCTTTGTCATAGTTTATATTATGTGCCTATTACCATGAGGAGAGACCATTTTCAACCTATATTGTAAATTGTTATAAATAATGTTACAGTGAACATTTTTGTACAAGTCATTGTCTAAGTCTCTGATCGATGCCCTAAACTAGACCCTTAGAAGTGTAATTATGTGGTCAAAATATGTGGTATTTTTAAAGGCTTTAGATAAATATTTCAAAACTGCTTCCCCAAAAGGTTGTATTAATTTACACTTCCCTCCCACTACCCCTCATCCATCCCCCTCGCCCCACTCTATTTGAACAGAGTAGCAAAGACTTGCTGTGTTCAAATCTCAGCTCTCCAGTCTTAGGTAAATTATGAACCTCACTAAAGCTCGGTTTTCTCATCTGTAAATCAGGGCTAGTAATAGTATCTAACTCACAGGATTGCTGTGAGAATTAAATTAAATGATAATATAAAATTGCCTAGTACAGTCCTGGAACATAGCATGTAGCCATTGTCAGCAGCTGTTACCAGTAATCAGCAAAATCGCCCTTCCCCAAATCACGCCTAGCCAGAGGAATAATTGGGTGCAAATTCCCCTAAACACAGTCAGAAAAAAGTACCAAGCTTCCCTGTTGAATAAAACTGTTTGAATAGCTGAAGTCACTCAATCATTGTAGCCACACAGAGCCTCAGTATTCTAAAAATAGTAGCCGATTTGGTTTCCACCTGGAAAGAAGAGGGTCTTCTAAACGGTGTTTTCTGCCCTTTATACCGTATTTAAATAACGGTATAATTTTTCTTTATTATTTCAAGGGAAAAGATTTATTTAAGGGCCAATGTCTCAAATTTGGATTTGTTTTCTCCAGCAAGAGAGGGAATTAACATAAACAGCTTTGTAATTAATTATCATAAACAGGTCTCATAATCATCAATCTACTACATTTTGGTCATAGCCTCTCAAAAGAGATCAATGTTTAAATTTTTTTTTTTAAAAAGTCCCTGAGCAACTTAACAAAGAAGTTATTCCAATTAATTTGACAGATCTGCTGGAACTTTGCTTAGAATTCAGTGAGTTTTTTGTTTGGCTGTCCCCAGAATTTTTGGTTGAGATGATCCCAAGGTAAATGAAATCAGCTGTAGAAAGTTGATTATCAGATAGATGCCCTAAAACTGTTGCGTGAAATTGGTTTTGTTCTATTCAAATCCCAAACAGACCCATTTCAATTGCTTTATGAGAATACATTTGCCTAATCTTTTTATAGAGCTAGATATTTACTGGGTGTGGAAACATTAGTACTCAGCTTCTAGAGAGACACTACTCAAAACTGTCCTGTGTCCATTGTCTAAAAGGATATTACCACCAGTGGGATAAATACATGGAATGTGTTCTAAATTCTTTGGAGTTTCTTGACACTGGGTAAATTTGTGTCATTGTTTAGGAGAGAAACACTGGGGTATTTCATGCTGTGAAAACAACAGAGGAAATAAAATTGTAGGCTATCAGAGGAGGTCCTGGCTCCTGCTTTCAGCTGGAGTTTCTTCTCTGGAAGTCTACTAAACAAAAAGCTTTGGTCTGATGCCAAAGGTAGCATTTGGGAACAGAAAACTGATTCAACTCTTCCCTTTCTGAAGTTCAATTTTGCCCAGTGTATTCCTGTCCTATTTCTTTCTCCCTACTCCGAGAGCAGTGTTATCAGATCCTGTAAGTTTGCCACACAATGGGTCCCAAACAAACAGAGATATATGAAAACAAACAGTTGGGTTTAGATATCTTCCTGTCCAACTGTTTTGGCCAGAAAAGATGGGTAATTCCTCCTGTGAGATAGATTAGAGAAAAGTTCTAACTTAGCATTGTCCAGAACCTGAATCAGGAAAAGGCTCCCCTTCCTCCCCGCTGCAGTGCGTATCACAGCTTGACAAGCAAAGCATAGGATCGATTTTTGCCCCAGACTGTCTCTTTGCCTGCACAACCGTACTGTGTAACTGCAGATTTCGTTTTCACAAGTGCCAGATGTGTTGCTGAATTCTTACAATAACACAAGAAAATCAACAGGGACAAATGACAAAATATAACCTCAGACCTCAGCTCTGATCTGGAAATCAAAATGTTTTATCGTGAATCTGCACATGCCCAGCTCTGTGCAAGGCCTGCAGGGGATACAAACGGAAAAGAAGGATTCTAGGAGCTCCAGAAGGATGCTATGGCATAAAGGTCTCTCTGTGTGTTTCTCATTGCTTGTTATAGATTTAGGGGGAAGGGGAGAGAAGGATTATCATATTATCTTCTCAATAATAGGAACTTGTTTAAAGTTCTACGCTTCCGTTAAGAATGACCTCAAGCATTCAACCACATGGATTCAAATCCCAGCACTGCTACTTGTTAGCGACATGACTTTCAGTTACTGACTTAGACACACTGTTCCTCAGTTTCCTCATCTGTAAAAAGAAGGATAATAATAGTAATGCCTACCTTATAGGTCATTATCATTATTCTATGTCCATCACAGCTCTTCTAGTACCAAGGACAGTATATTATTTTAAAAAAGGAGAGCACCATCAGTTGTCACAACCACTCTGAATGAAGTTGAGCTTCAACTTTGGAACTCTGAACAGACCCTGTATTTAAAATGGCTATTTGGTTTCTATTTCCAGCTATGGCAGGCTAGCCTGTAGCGAGAAAATCCCCTCATAAGAACAACCAGAAGAGCCAAACAAAAAAATTTTTTTAATGTCTTAAAACATTAAAGAGCCACCAAGGCAGCCAGGGCTTGAAGAGTCAAGATCTCTGAAAGAAGGAAAACTCACTGAGATCAGCCTAAGAATCTACAGTCCCCACTGAGTCATCTGCTGACTCATACGCATAGTGGGTACAGGACAGAGGAGCTGAGCAGAAAGTGGCTGTTAAAAAGTGGAAAAGGTGAGTAGAGGTTTTGGCATACTCACTGGAGAAACAAATAGTGAAGCTCAGGGCCACCAAAGTAACCAGCACTTGAGAAGCCAAGATCTTGGAGGGAAAGAAAGTGCAGAGAAGTGATTTAAATAGAATTGTTTGCTTTTTCCCTCCACATGGCTGCTGATTAGTAAGCACAATAGGCTAAAAGTTAAAAAGACAGAACAAAAAGCAGCCGTTAGGGGACTGAGAAACTGAACAGAGCTAATGACAGTACACGGTGCTGGATAAATAAGCATTAGCATTTAGGGCCTACCAAAGCAGAGGGGCCTTGGTAAACACCTCCTGCTTTCAGCTGGAACTGCTGGGACGACATCCTAGAAATAAGGGTAAATAGATACAGACCAGCCTTTGTCAAGGTTTAAAACTCAGCCCCAAATCATCTCATTCCCTGATTGGTTTAAGGTGCTCTGCTTAAAATCTGCCTGCCTGCCAGAGTTAACATCACTGCGTTTATACAACTTTTTATACTCAATGTCTGGCATTCAATCAAAAATTACCAGGCAAATGAAGAGAGAGGGACAAGAGAAAAAAATACACAATAGAAACAGATGATCTAGATATTGGAATTATCAGCCACAAAATGTAAAATAACTATGATTAGCATGTTCAAGTGAATAGATGACAAGATGGATACTTTCATCAGAAAACTGAAATCTATATATGTATAAAAACCTAGCTCATACAGCTTAATAACAAAAAACAAACAACCTAATCAAAAAAGGGCAGAAGACCTAAATAGACATTTCTCCAAAGAAGACATACAGATGGCCAATAGGCACATGCAAAGATGCTCAACATCGCTAATTATTAGAGAAATGCAAATCAAAACTACAATGAGGTATCACTTCACACTGGCCAGAACAGCCATCATTTAAAAGTCCAAATGACAAATGCTAAAGAGGATGTAAAGGCAACCCTCCTACATTGTTGGTGGGAATGTAAATTGGTGCAGCCACTATAGAAAACAGAATGGAGGTTCCTTAAAAAACTGAAAACAGACTTACCCTATGATCCAGCAGTCCCACTCTTGAGCATATATCCAGAGAAAACTCTAATTTGAAAGGATACTTACACTCTAATGTTCACAGCAGCACTATATGCAATAGCCAAGATGTGGAAGCAACCTAAGTGTCCATCAACAGATGACTGGATAAAGACGTGGTATATATATTTATACACTGGGATACTACTCAGCCATAAAAAAGAATGAAATAATGCCATTTGCAGCAACATGGATGGGCCTAGAGATTATCATACTACATGAAGTAAGTCAGAAATCATATGATCTCTTATATCATATGATATCACTTATATGTGGAATCTAAAATATCATGTGATGGGGGAGGTTATAGCTGAGTGGTAGAGTGCACACTTAGCATGCACGAGGTCCTGGGTTCAATCCCCAGTACCTCTGTTAAAAAATAACATTGATAAACCTAATTACTCCCCCCCCAAAAAAATTTTAAAAGCTTTTAAAAAAATGATATGATATCACTTATATGTGGAATCTAAAATATCATACAAATGAACTTGTTTACAAAACCGAAACAGACTCACAGACATAGAAAACAAACTTATGGTTACCAAGGGGGAAGGGGAGTAGGAGAGGGATAAATTAAGAATTTGGGATTAGCAGATACAAACTACTATGTATAAAATAAACAATAAGGTCCTACTGTATAGCACAGGGAACTATGTTCAATGTCCTGTAATAAACCATAATGGAAAAGAATATGAAAAAGAATATATATACATATCAATAACTGAATCACCTTGCTGTATGCCAGAAGCTAACACAACAGTGTAAATCAACTATACATCAAAAAAAAAGCCAAGTGTAAATTCCAAAACTGCAAAATAATGAATTTAACAACAGTTTGGAAAGATGAAGAATGCATTAGCAGGGGAGGGTATAGGTCAGCGGTAGAGCGTATGCTTAGCATGGATGAGGTCCTAGGTTCAATCCTCAGTACCTTTACTGACCAAAAAAAAAAAAAATTGTAAAATAAGAATGCATTAGTGACCTGGAAGATCAGTTGGCAGAACATATCCAGATAGAAGCATCCACATCAAAAACAAAAAAGGTAGAAAATTTCATGAAAAACATGTAGGACATTGTGAAAAGGTCAAACATATGTGTAACTAGAGTTCCAGGAGGGCTCCCCAGGGAAGTTGAGTTGGGAGCAATAGGAGCGATATTTGAAAAGTTAGTGACTGAGAATTTTTCAAAACTGATTTAAAGGGATCAAGTTATATATTCAAGAAGTACACAAACCTCAGGCAGTATAAACACAGAGAAAAACACACCTAGGAATGTCATCACCAAATTGCTGGGAAAACAAAACGAAACGAAACGAAAATCGTAAGAGCAGACAGAGTATCTTCCCAAATCACCTTCAAAGGAGCAACGGAAACCAGAAGACACTGGAGTAACAGCTTCAAAGTGCTGAAGGAAAATAACTGCCAAGCAAAAATGTATTTCAAAAATTGAGCCAAAATGAAGACATTTAAGATGAATGAAAGGTGAGAGAACCAGCTGCCAGCTGACCTGTGCTTAAAAAAAAAGTCTAAATGAAAGTTCTCTGGGCAGAAGGAACTTTATCTCTGATAGAAGATCATGTAAATGTGGAGGGAGGGAAAACACTGGAAACTGAACAGAAATAAATAATGACTATATAATACCATCAAAATGGCTGTTTGGGGACTTCAGCTAGCACTAGTACCAGCTTTCAGGTCGTGTTTGTTGAGAAATTTTCATTCTCTTCTGAGAAGCAAAAAAGGATCCTCTTAACTAGGAATATTCTGTTTCCTTCCACATGAGGGGCCATCCAGCATCACGACACTAGCCCCAACCCTGCTCCCCACTGAAGCACATGGCATGTGAAGGGCCCTTGAGGGATTATTCAAAGCCGCATTGGTCACTGTTTAGAAACCAATGCCACAAAAGGACACCAGCAACATGCTGAGGGCAATGCCTCCGTGTTACAGGGCTCCTCCCGCTGTCTCACTGTGGGTACACTATCCCAGTAAATTGTCCCAACAACCCCACCAACTGGCTGTTTTTCTCCTTATTTTATAGGAGTTCAGAGAAGTCAATGAAAATGCCTCAGATTCCTCAGTTAGAAAGTGACGGGGGAGTTTAACCCAGTAAGTACTGCAAAGCCCGTGGTCTTTCGCCTCTGCCAGGCCAGAGGCTGGCAAGGCTCCAGCCAGTGAAATAACGTTAAGTGCACAACAGAATTAAAAGATCTAAATGTGCACGGCACACATGTAGCATATTCTTCAGAACAGTAGAAGATGGAACAGTGGATGGATAGAATCAGCCACAAACGCCCCTGCCTCAGCCATAGAGAGTTAATCCACTCACAGATTCAAGTTTGTATAGTAAATTCCCCAAGAATGCTGCAATTTAGAGGAAATTCCCTGTTCAAGAGCTGTCACGATGGGCCAGCAGCTCTCTTCGCCTGCTATAGGTGATCTTTGAAAATGCAAATAAAACAACATGAAACAAAAATAAAGCTGGGGGGAGGGTATAGCTCAGTGGTAAAGCACATGCTTAACATCCACGAAGTCATCGGTTCGATCCCCAGTATCTCCATTAAAAAAATAATAATAACAATAAGTAAATAAACCTAATTACCCCCTAAAAAAAAAACCCAAAACAAAAATAAATAAATAAATAAAACTGCAATATATTTGCATGTTAAATCATTCAAATAGTACAGAGGGTATTCAATAAAAAGCAGGTTTTCCCCCTACTTCAAAGATCCAATCTCCTCCTCTAGAGGAAATAGTCATTGATTTTCTATGCTCTTATGACTGTAGACCTATACTGTGTGTGTGTGTGTGTGTGTGTGTGTGTGTGTGTGTGTGTGTTTATCTGTATGTGTATATATATGTGTATATATGTATGTACTTTTTCCTTACACAAATGGAAGCAAGTTATATACACTGGTCTGAACCTTGACATTTCATATATTGAAGATTGTTCCTATCACACATATAAATCAAACTCAGTCTTTTTAATAGCTACATTGAAAAGTCCATAGAAAAGCTGAATCATGTTTTACTGAAACAATTCCCTATTAATGGACATTTAGAGTGTTTCAAGTCTTCTGATATTAAAAATGATACTTTTAATGGAAATCAGTCTTTATGCATATGTACAAACAGTTCACAGGCAAATTCTTGGAAGTGGAATTGCTTAGCAAAAGTATATATATTTTTTATTTTAATAGCTATTGCCAACTGACCCTGCAAATAGACTGCACTAGATTACACTCTCTCCAACAGACTATGGCAACCTATTTCCACATACCCATAAATCATCAAATTTTTAGTTCTCCAAATTATAGGTTAAAAATCATATCTAGTCATTTTAATTTGCATTTCTTTAATTTTGAGTGCAGCTATTTTTCATATGTTTGTAAATAATTTGTATTTTTCTTTTTTAAAGCTGTCTATTCTTATCCTTTACCCATTTTTCATTGGATTGTTGGCTTTTTTCTTATTAATATTCATATTTATATACTAAGGAGATTAGCTTTTGGTCCATCATATGCTGTTGCAAATGTTTTTTGCTAGGTTATCTATTATCTTTAAATGTTATTTATGGCATCTTTTTCTTGCAGAGATGTTTGTTCTTTATATAGTCAAATTCATCATTTTTTCCTTTTTAGTGTCTAAGCACCAGGTGACCTCATCATGGATGAGGCTACAATGCCCAGGAGCTGTATCATTTTTGTTTGTTTGTTAAACTATCTCAAGATGTAGAAAATCTGGCAAAAATATTCATAAAAATCTTTATTCTGGGGCACCAATAAGCAATAACAACATCTTTCCTGGAATTCTGTCTTGAAGACCATTGTTAATATTTTTGAGGTTCTTCAAGACAGCATGATAACATATGGACGTTGCCTCTAGAAATGGTGCTGTGAATATTTAGGACTCCCCTTCCCCTTTCGTTGGGAAGTGGCTACTTAACACTTAAAAGAGTGCAAAGAGGCAGCTGTGGAATAAACTGGCAAGTGTGCCCCTTGACTCAAAAATAATAACCACACCTCTTCTTGTATAGTGATATCTCATAGTGATGACATTCTACCACTCAACGAAATATTTACCTGGTGATTATACAATCTGATTTGCATGAAAATGTTAGACAACCAAGGATTACTGTCTCCATTTTGCGATATGAAAATTAGGAGAGGCAGTGGCTTGTCCAAGCTCACACAGCTACCCATCAGCAGAGGGGGCTAGGACTTGGGGCATTTGATCGTAGATGCAAAGGTACTTAAGACGCTATAGTCATCTTTCTGGCTCAGCTCACTATTTTTCTTCCTGTTACTGAAACACTTCACCACCCAAGAAGAAACTGCGCCATGGAACCAGCCTCACAAGCATGTCGTGCTTAGGTTGTTGTATGCAAAAAGGAACATAAGGCTCTGTTTTTTCCCCTGACAGCACCTTTTGGGAGCAGAGCTATACTGGATCCACACCATCAGATGGCATGAGAGCACCAGCTGATTTGTGCTCAAGTTCACTGGCCCTTATAGAACAGAACTGCAGGAAAACTGACCACAGAGTCCTCTCTATGTTATGAAGGACCCTCGTATTTGCAGTACCTCCCTACAGATTCACATTTACAGTTTCAACTGATCACAAGCCTCTGCGGGATCTCACTTCATCCAAGGATGGGCTGCCATTCTAAATTATGGCACCAAAGGTACAGTCCCAAGTCTTTTGTTCAGAGCCTATGGCTATGAACTGGTCTGCTCACCAAGAAGAATAATGATGAAAGAAGGTGTCCTGAGCTATTGCTGCTATTCGGTACTATTGCAGGTATCCAGCACTACTGATAATTTTGACAGTATAACTTCTTGTCATTGGTGGGAGGGAGGAGCCATCCTGTATAGAATGGTTAGCAGCACGTGGCATGATTTCTCTACCCACCCGATGTCAGTAGCAACCCCCTTCCCCCATTATGACAACAAAAAATGTCTCCAGACATTGTCAAATATCCCCTGGGAACAAGATCACCTCCAGTTGAGAGGCCTGATACAGGGCCTTAATACATTCTGCCAAATTCCTGAAAAGAACTTTGACTTTTGATTTCAAGTGATGGAACTATTATGTGAGATCTCAGATTGGCTCATTGCTCAAAATGAATGGAAAACAAATGACTAATAGAAAGACCCTCTGAATGTACAAAATTACAATTAAAGTTTGCAAACAACTATCTTGAGCTATCTGCTTAGAAAAAGTGTCTTTACTTATCAACACTTTGGGCAGAGTAAGGACATCAGATGAAGAGAATTAAGTTGGCCATGGCCCTTCCAAGGGAGAAAGCTCAGCTGTGGTAAACTTGACTTCATTCTAACTTAAGCACATTTAACTCCATCCTAAACCCCTATGGCAACAACATAGCTCAGCACCTGTCATTCTTTCACACAATCTGCTAGACACAGTTGTTTCTGACAATGCACTGGTCTTCATTTCCCATGGTGTAATCCACAGGCCACAGCATTGGAAGGAGCCTTAGATCTAGATCAACCATTTGCTCTCATTTTACACACACCTGAAAGTCCCTGTGGTGGCTGCCTCATCACCCTTGAGCAGATGATGCTGCCAAAAATGGAGAGAGCTTGAATCAGACGAGAGGCTAACACAGCTTTCTCCTAATTGGCTTCATCACTCCATTTTCAGTAGAGGTTGGCCCTGTCGAGTGTTCATGGTAGCATCTCAAGGCTCACAATGACCTCATCCATTCCAACTCAAATAGGGACCCAGAGGAAGCACCCACTCATCACTCCTGTATCCCAAAAGGCTCATCCCTACCCAAGACTAGTACATCTGCACAGAGGTCCTGTGAAGTCCTGGACCTTAGTGCAGTCTGACCCATCAGAGGCTCTGAGTGGGTGACCAAAAACACCGCTCCCTTTCACACATGTCCAGGGTGACTAACACTCGTGGTAGAAATGAGTGAACTGAAAAGTCCCACAGGAACCTCAAACCCAACATGTCCAAAATGGAACTTCTCAGCATCTCCTCCAAACTCACTCTCCTCTTACAGTAACCCCTGTACAGGTGGGTGAACAACCTCCATCCAGCCATTCTCAGCACCTTCCTGCCCCTCACACCTGAGGAGTTACCAAGCCTTGGTCCCTCCCCATCCTGAGGCTCCCTCTTGTCCACCCTCGGGTCTCCATTCTGAACGGGGCCATGGAAATGCCTTCCTGCTTCTGACCCCTGGGATCCATCCTCCATACTGCTGCTGAAAGATCTCTTTATCATACAAATCTAACCATATCTCCTGCCTAAAACCTAGAAGGAGCCCCACCACCCTCAGCAGAATGTACACTCCTTAGCATGGAATCCAGTCCCCTCAAGGCTCAGCCCCATCACCCTCTCCCACCTCACACCCGGATAGCATGACCCATAGATGGCCACCCCCCTTTACCTTCCCTGACTGTGCTTCTGATCTCTGTTCCTCCAACCTAGGACCCGCACCCCATCCTACTGGAAGCAGTCTAATGCCTACTCACCCTTTAGCACTCAGGTCGCAGTCCCCCTGCTTCTGGGATCCTTTGCTGCTTCCTCACCCCCATCACTCCTGCTGAGGTGTCCTCTCTCTGGCTTCTCCTCCCAGGACCCTGGACATCCATTGCGCTAAATTGTAACGATTCTCTCCTGGACACTGTAGGAAACTGGATTCTCTAAAAGAGTTGTTACTGCATAGCCAGTCTGGTTTCATCTCTTTTCATCTTTAAGATGGTACCCGTGAACAAAGCACACTGAGTCAGATTTGGTGTGGGAGTGCCCCAGCGTGACCTGTTCACTGCTGAATGCCCAGCACCTGGCACACTGTCGGCCTGGCGAACCGTGGATCATCTGAATAAATAAATGCTGAATGAATGATTTCCTCACCCCCATCCAGAACGAGGCGGGAGTCACAATCAGGGCACATCCTGGATATTGATGGAGAGAGCGCGCCAATGCTCGGCCCTCCGTCGGGAGAGGGCGCTGCAAGGCGGCGGGGCGGGATAGCTGGGGGCGGGGGGCGTCCGAGGATGGAGGGCAAAGTGTCGGGCTTGCCCGGGGACCCTGTGCCGCGACTTTGCGCGAAATTTTACTTTCGTTTTGGGCCAGGCAGGAGGCGGCGGGGCCGTCCCGGAACGACTGCGGCCGGGCGCCCATAGAGTTAATCCGAAAGCGCCGCAAGCCCCGCGGCCAGACTCCACGTGTCACCGAGAAGCTGATGTAGAGAGAGACAGAAAGAAAGCAAGAGACCAGAGTCCCGGGAAAGTCCTGCCGCGCCTCAGGCAATTATAAAAATGTGACCCTCTGGGTCAGCCTCCCAACCACAGCCCTCACCTGCGGCGTCCATCCGTCTTCGTCCAACTGCCAGCTCGGTGTCCCCGCAGCGCCGCTCAGCATGTGCCCACCGCGCAGTGAGTAACCAGCCCGAGACTCGCGCTCGGCGCTCGGCGCTCGGGTGGGGAGGGGCGGGGAAGAGGAGGCAGAAACTTGGGGCCGGCTGTGCGGAGACTGGAAGAGGGTCGGCAATCTCGTGCAGAGGAGAAGGAAACGCGGAAAGACTGCGTGCTCACCATGCGCTCCACAGGACATTGTCTCTTTTAATCTTGAAATTGCGCCGTGAGTTAAGTATTTTGCCCACTTCACAGATGAGAAGCTGAGGTCTGCTGGGATGTTTTCTTGCCCAGGATCCCTCAGCTCCAGTTCTAAAAGGGTAGCTCCTAGCCGGCTTCAAAATGAGGCTGTTTCCAAAACACTGGGTGGTGAGTCTGGGCCATTCGCTTCACCCCTGGCCTCAGTTTCCCACCTCTTGAAATGGAGACTTTTTTCTGGGTGAACTCTGTCCAACACCCTTGTCCGAACCCACAAGGAAGCTGTCACAGTGAGTTGGCTTCCACTCCTAGAACAGAGCGCTGCCCTCCAAGAACCTGATTCATCTCTCAGATGTTGAAGGAGGTTGGAAAGGGGTGGAGGGATTTTGGTGCCCAGAAGTGGATGAGTGGAAATGGCCAGAACAGATGGAAGGTAGAGGCAGGCCAGTTCAGCCTGCCCCTTGATTCCCTTCCAGGCCTCTTCCTCATGGCCACCCTGGTCTTCCTAATTCACCTGGACCACCTCAGTTTGGCCAGGAGCCTCCCCACAACCACAGCGGGCCCAGGAATGTTCCAGTGCCTCAGCCACTCCCAAAACCTGCTCAGGGCCGTCAGCGACACGCTTCAGAAGGTGAGCTTTTCAACATCTTTGCTCCCACTTTGCAGCCTTTCTGGTGAAGGGGCATCTCCGAACCCCTGGTCGCCTGAAGAAACCGCCGGCAAATTGTGGAAGTTAATCAGGAGCTGTCAAGAGAGGAACAGGGAACTTTACAAATGGTCCAACTATTAGCTAAAGCGTCTCAATGAAATTGTGTCTCCAGAGAAGGCAGGGGTGGTAATAAATTATAATGACATTCGTTTTGGCTGTGTCTACACAGAGGAAAGTGGATATTTACAGTGTTCCCTGTAGCCTGCCAACTCAGATGGAATTGTGTCAGGCCCACACTGTTTCTCTGACACACTTATCAATCCAGGAAACTGTTATTCGGGGCGGCCTCTGTGCTCAGGGGCTACAGAGATGAATTAGCTTTGCCCCTCACACTCCTGGCCAGCCTTCAGTCTGGTGACTCGGTTCGTTGTTGGAGCAACACATTTCAGAAAACTTGTGATCGGTGCATGGCCAGGCTTCATTCTCTAGGGAGAGAGTTTTCTAATTTTATTTACAGCTTCAGCCATTTTTTTAGCTTTCATATTGTAATGCAAAAAAATTTTTTTTGCCTTTTAAAAGCACTCCAGCATCTCTTGCTTTTGCTGCAATTGCCAAAGACTGATGTTTGAAAAGATGTCCTTTTGCCTTCCTGCTCCCTAGTAAATCTTTCTGGAATACTTCTATCTTGTTGCTTTATGAATATCTTAAAGTAAGCTCAGTGCCATGAGTCCTTCTTAAAGAACTCTTTTTCCCCCTTCTAATCTTTCATAATGGGCTGCCAGTTGCTTCTTCAGGTCTATCAATTTTAATTAAAAAGGCAGCTCACCAGGTGGAAACTGCAGAGATAAACGCTTTGATTCCTGAAGAAAGGTTCAAGATGGATAAAATCTAGCAGCTCCGATTTACGTAGATGCTTTATGTGAAAAAGCTCACTCTTCTACTCCCAGATGCAGCACCAAAGGTCAAAAGATTGCAGAACTCAATTTGATTTTTTAAAAATATGATTCGTGTGTCAGATGTGCCAGAACACATCAGCTGGCTGCTGCACAGAAAACAGACGTAGCAAATGCATGAGATTCGCAGGCCAGATCTAGCCCACAGATCTGTAGAGTTTGGTCCATGTCGTTTGTATTTCATTTTGATGTTTGAGTTGGATGCCATTGAAAAAATAGACCTTTCATATAAGAATCCAGTTTTCCAGCTTCTCTTGAAAAGACCTGAAGAACTATAACAGCGGGCCCAGATTTCCAAGTCTAACTTTTTACAACCTGCTCAGGATAGTGGCTGCCTCAGTCTGCTAAAACCCCTCCAGGAACAGTGTATTCATTTTCTATCATTGTTGTAACAAGTGACTACAAACTAAGTGGCTTTAAACCACACAAATGTATTATCTTACAGCCTTGGAGGCCAAAAATCCAAAATGGGTCTCACTGGGCTAAAATCAAGGTGTCAGCAGAGCTGTATCCCTTTCTGGAGGCTGTAGGGGACAATTCATTTTCTTGCCTCCTCCAGCTTGTAGAGGGGGCCCCTTCCATCTTCAAAGCCAACAGATGAGTCTTGTGCTGCATCACTCTGACCTTGACTCTCCTGCCCCCCCTTCCACTTATAAGGACCGAGTGATTACACTGGACCCACCCGGATACTCCCAGATAACCTCTTTATTTTAAAGTCAGCTGGTCAGCGACCTTAATTTCATCAGCAACCTGAATTCCCCTTTGCCCTGTAATGTAACAGACCCCCAGGTTCCAGGGATGGGCGGTGGCTGTCTTTTGGTGGGGGCGCTGTTCCGCCTGCCACACACGGGGATCTGACCGCTTGTTCCCCAGCATGTTCTGTACTCTCAAGCCTTGACTCATGGCTTCCCTCTGCCTGAAATTCCCCCTCCTCTGCCTGTCAACATTCTAATCCTGTGGATGCAGATGTCCCATCTCTGGGGACGCCCTTGCCTCCTTCTCCACTACCTTCTCAGAGCCCTCTGACCCTTCTCAGCCTCCCTCACCTGCCAGCTTGTCTCCTAGTCACTTGGGCGCTTGGCTGTCTCCACTGCTGAACTTGGAATCCTGGGGGCGCATAACATCATCTCCTTCCTTGTCACATTCCTTAGTACCCAGCGTAGTGCCTGGCACACATCAGGCTTCTTGAATGGAAAAATGGTCTTGATCTTCAGTCAAAAAGTCCTCAACTTCTTAAGAGAAATTTCTTAATTATATTCAACAATGCTTTCCAACATGCTTGTAAGACAATTATCTGTGTGTGTGTGTGTGTGTGTGTGTGTGTGTGTGTGTGTGTGTGTGTGTGTATGCCGCACATTAAATCTCCACCTGTCTTTAGGGTTGCCTGTTTGTTATATCCATCAAGTAGTGGCCTTAAAAGTCCCCCTGCAGAAATTATACTTGAAGAAGGTATTCATAAAACACAGGCGCTTTGGCAAAAGGAAAACAACAGTTTTCACCAGAAGCAAGTGTCACAGCGTGGTGTAGATGCTGGTTAGCACAGCCTGTTGAAATGATTTATAGTGTTTACATAATGGAAAAACATCGTCCAGAGAAACATGTCCTAAGCAAAAGGAGAGGAGGGAGAGAGGCAAGGAGGGAGAGAGACTGTAAATGACCTGTTGTCTGATGAAAACCCTGAATTTCCTACAAGTCAGAGATGGAGTCAAGGGCAGCGGGCACTCTGGCGCCCCCCCCCCACCATGGGGAGCCGGGTGCCATGTTAACTGTTACCATAAACTGGGTTTCTCTTTATGTTTCACAGGCCAGACAAACCCTAGAATTTTACTCTTGCACTTCTGAAGAGATTGACCATGAAGATATCACCAAAGATAAAACCAGCACAGTGGAGGCCTGCTTACCACTGGAATTAGCCACGGTATAAAGGATTTTCCTCCCAAAGCTTGTAATACAGTTAAGAGCTGTGCATCAGACCTCATCTTCTTCCCAAACTGTGCATGCTTCTGGGGTCCATCATCATGGGACTTTAACAGGTCCCACAGCAGAAGTTTGATTTGAAAAAAATAAATGTATAAAAACAGATGTGGGGGGAGGGTATAGCTCAGTGGTATAGCACGTGCTTAGCATGCACGAGGTCCTGGGTTCAATCCCCAGTACCTCCATTAGTAAACAAATAAATAAACCTAATTACCTCCCCTACCCGCCCCAAATAAATTAATTTAAAAAACAGGTGTGGTTTTCCAGAACAGTATGAATATACTTAACACTACTGACCTGTACGCTTAAAAATAGTTAAGATGGTAAATTTTATGTGTATTTTTTTACCAGGAGAAAAAAAAATACATATGTTTGAGAAGAAAAGTCAGAAAAATTTATATTAAGGGTTAATGTCTTTGATGTGTGATTTTCTTTCTCTAGAATGAGAGTTGCCTGGCTTCCAGAGAGACCTCTTTAATAACTGTAAGTAAAAACATTAAATAGGTTTCAGTTCATATTATGAATTCATGCCATTGATATATAATTATTTCTTTCTTCTAGCATGGGAGTTGCCTGGCTTCCGGAAAGACCCCTTTTATGACGGTAAGACATAAAACTCTTTCCTCAAAAGCAATGGTGGGGGAAGGACGGGGTGGGGCATGTTTTTGGCCCATCTCAATGGTTCTGTCCTCATTTTGTCATGTTACACAGACCCTGTGCCTTAGCAGCATCTATGAGGACTTGAAGATGTACCATATGGAGTTCCAGGCCATGAATGCAAAGCTTCTGATGGACCCTAAGAGGCAGATCTTTCTGGATCAGAACATGCTGGTAGCCATTGCTGAGCTGATGCAGGTAAGGCCTCTTCCCATCAGTGAGAACGCCTTCCTGCTGAGGCAGCCAGCGGGGTCCCCAATGAAGGGGTATACAATCAGCCCTTCCTGGAGTAGGGGAGGCCTGAAATGCCCCCTTCTAAAGCCAGCTCCACTTTGGGGGAGACAGACTTGAGGGCGCCCCCTAGAGAGAGGGCATTATGAGCCGGTCACATTAAGAAGAGCAGCCTCCTGTTGGTTGACCACGTGGTCTACACCAGGCTCTCAGCAAAGGTCTTCATACATTTCCTTATGTGGTTCCTGCAGCAACCACATGGGGTCTATACAAAGGAGGAAACCCATGCTTAGAGGGTTAGCCCCTTGTCTGAGGTCCCATAGCTTGTAAGTGGTGGAGCCAGGATTTAAACCCCCATCAAAGGAATTCCACTACCCTCCTCTAAAGTCTGTAAAATGTGGATGTGAAGGGCTGGCATGCATGTCTGCAAATACTGCTAGAGAAAATAAGCGGGGCTAGTGCCTGGGTATGAGCCATCCTGAACCAAAATGTCCATGAAATCAAAGAATGGCCTATCACCTCCACGATGTTACTCATAGACAAGAACTTGCTTTGTAATTTTCTGAATCACAATAGCACATGATGCAAATATACCACATAGAAATAGTCACTTAAGGAAGAGCTGAGTAAGTACTATAGTGGCCAGAGCGTGGGATAAAAACCTGGTGTCAAAAATTACTGTCTAAAAAGAAATTTATTTTTATTTCATTCACTTTTTATTGTTGTTGCTCCAAATCTTGTTTGAAAGGCAGTGAACGTCATGTTAAGTATCAAAGAATGTCACCAGCTGGAGTTGTAGATGTAGATGACATTTCATTTTCAGGACTGAGAGTAGAATCAGTTCTACCAGTAATCAGACAACTATGCCCAGACCATTTGCCCCTCAATTTCTTCCTCTTTAAAATGACTTTCTCCGCCCTACCTTTCTTTTAGGCTTTTTGTGAGGAACAAGCAGAAGTACTAATCATTGTGCAAATGTGGGGTCTTGCATTGTGTTATCAAAGTAAAGGGCTAAAGCTGGGAGACTTGTTGCCAGGTCACATGAATGGGTGTCTTTAGTCAACAGGTCTGATACTGACAGAGTTTCCAATCAATAGCAATCCATCACCTTCCTGTTCTAAAAAGGTCGTAGCTTCTTAATGTGACATATAAAAATTAATTAGATATCACAGCAGATGTCATCTTAACAGAATCGTTCCTTTCTAAAATGCAACTCCCACTGATGATTTTCTAAATAGCTCTAAAGGTCTTTTCAGAGCTTGCAGAAGATACATGTGCTTGGATAATGAGTATTTCTTCTCTCAGGTTCTGCCTGGCCATCTGGCTGGGAGTAGATTTGTGCTGGGTTCAGGAGATGTAATGAGGGAGTGGATTGCAGGCTCTGAGACATGTATTGGCTTCACCCACTTTTACGGATGAACGTTTTAATTTCGGAATACTGTCTATGTCACATGCAATATTTATCCTCCTAGGCCCTGAATGTCAGCAGTGAGACTGTGCCACAGAAACCCTCCCTGGAAGAGCCGGATTTTTATAAGACCAAAATCAAGCTCTGCATACTTCTTCATGCCTTCAGAATTCGTGCAGTGACCATCGACAGAATGATGAGCTATCTGAATTCTTCCTAGAAACTGGAGGTCTCTCCCAGCCTCAGTCATTTTTATAAAAATCGGAACCACAGAAATGCTAAAGGGTGTGGGTTAAGATCTGGGGTGGGGGTGGCTGGACCTGGTCCCACTTAGGCTGGTGCAGGAGTTCTCATGCTTGTCTACATCGGTCAGCATCCCAAATGTGAAGGGTGTGATCGTTCTACCCGCGTAATTCCTTTGACCGAATATATTTCATATTTCCTAGGGGTAAGTTTTTATGAGCAAATTACTAAGGAGGGGAAATGTCCTCAAAGGGCATGTTTTTCTTTTTTTTCCTTTAATAGAAGAACAAGAATTTATAAGCTATTTCAGTACCCAAGTGTCTGTAGGAAAAAAACCACTCTAAGCATAATTTATTTTAAAATATTTATTTATATAATTTTGTGTTCATAAAAGCATGTGAACTAACTTATATTTATTTATGTCATATTTATTAAAATATTTATTGTCAAGTGGATTTGAGATATACCTTATGTTGTTCTCAAAATAAAACGACTGAATTAAAGTAATTCTCGTATTTTTCTAATGTGATTGGAATACTTTGAGTGTTAAAATACACGTTGTGGGAAAACTGAAAAGTGATAAAATTTGAACAGAATCACCTTGGAAAGAATGCAGCAATATCCATACCCGTTTCCTAGTTCCTTTTATTTTTTAATTGTAGTTTTTTTTTCTTTTTTTTTTTAATTTGGGGGGAAGATAATTAGGTTTATTTATTTACTTACTTAATGGAGATACTGGGGATTGAACCCAGGACCTTGTGCATGCTAAGCACACGCTCTGTCACTGAGCTATACCCTACCCTTTTTCTAGTTCCTTCAATCTCATATTTTAAAGGGAGACTCGTAAGACTTAGACCTGCCTTAATACTGAGGCCACTGAATGAATTATTTTTTGAAAGTTCACTTTATTATTTTTGTTCAACATCTGAATCTAAAAGTAAAATCCATAAAAATGTTTTTCCTTATTAACCACAGCCCCATAACATACTGTGCATTAGACAAATAGTAAAATCTTCCAACTGGGAAAAACATCGTTAAGAGGCCTTCTAGTTAAATTATTCTAATTTTTGTGACCCTTTGGGCCCTCAGGGGGAAGTTGTTTCTCAATTACAATAAGAAAAACTCTATTTGCTTTAAATTGTGTAGAACTTCTGTGAACCACTTGGATAATTGCCTTGCTTTGGCTTAAGAGATGTGTTTTTAATGACCCAAATATTAAATTCCATCTTTTTAACTCTTGAAACCACATGAATTTTAAGAGTCACCTGACAGAATGCCATGTAATTTTACCGCACTGATAATCACATTCCTCCTTAATACGAAAAGGCCATAAGGAATGAACTCTTCAGACTCCTTCCCACCCCGGCTTTCCTCATGTGACTCCTCTCCCACCAGCTCTCAGTCCTTCTGTGACCTGTAGGGGGCGGTGCACGTGATCAGGTCCTCATCCGTGTGGAAACCCTAGTTTTTCAGTCTCACCTGACTTGATGTACAATTAGACAGAAGCTGGAACCCCTCACATTCCTCCTTTTCTTTAGGGATTCCTGCCCAAGCTTGAATGACCAGCAAGTGATTCAGACAGGAGCCTGTTGCCCTGAAGCATCAGGTTCAGGATGAGAAATGCTTGATGGCTTGATGGGGCTGGGCTGCAGAGTTGCCACCACCCCCTCCCCGTGGATGGCACTTGTCTGTTGTCTGTGCCCAACAAGGAGAGGCAAGCCGACTGTCTAGGCTGTGGGCTGGGTTGATACAAAGGAAAGCAGGCGTCACTTTGGTTCTAGAAATTACCATGACATGTGCTGCAAAAACATGACTGGCCCAAGAAACAGCTTCACAACCAATCCCTTTCTTCACTACAAGGTCAGTTTTCCATTTTTTTCTTTTCAGCCTGGGTCTGCAATTTCCAGCTTGTGTGACATGACCACCTTGTTTTGACCTCTTCCTACCTGTTTCTTCCTCTAAGAGGTAAAGATAATATTAGACCCTGTCTCAAAGGATCAGCACAAGTTTAAATGGAACAGTCCTGCAAAGCACCAGCATTGCACTGGACACACAGAATGTACACGATAAACGTGAGCAGTTTTTGAACATTATTAGCCTTTGGGTTTGGTGACCAGGACAAATTGGTTGAACGTTCTTCGCTATTTTCTTATCTGCGAAATACAGAAAACTGTAGCCCCTATTTCACAGTGCTGTTGTGAGGATTAAATGACAGGGCATCTAGTCAATGCTCAACAGCACTTTCTTTTAATTGTTATATTGTTTGCTTGAAGACCTCAGTGACGCCCTGTCCCTCCATGGCACTCAGCACATTGTGTGTTTTCAGCAGAGGAGGCCATCTGGTGCAAGACACGATGACAAAAGGCAGGGCCCACACTCCTGGGCATATATCCAGAGGACGCTCTGAATCAAAAAGATACATGCATCCCAATGTTCACAGCCGCACTATTTACAATAGCCAAGACATGGAAGCAACCTAATGTCCATTGACAGATGACTGGATAAAGAAGTTGTGGTATATTTATACACTAGAATACTACTTAGCTATAAAAAAAAGAATACAATAATGCCATTTGCAGCAACATGGATGGACTGGGGGAAACCATGGAGATTGTTATTCTAAGTGAAGTAAGCCAGAAAGAGAAAGAAAAATACCATACGATACCACTTATATGTGGAATCTAAGGGGAAAAAAAGACATAAATGAACTTATTTACAAAACAGAAACAGACTCACAGACATAAAAAACAAACTTATTGTTACCAAGGGGAAAGGGGGTGGGAAGGGATAAATTGGGAGTTCGAGATTTGCAGATACTAACTACTATACACAAAATAGATAAACAAGTTTCTACTGTATAGCACAGGGAACTATATTCAGTATCTTGTTGTAACCTATGATGAAAAAGAATATGAAAACAAATATATGCATGTATATGTATGACTGAAGTATTGTGCTGTACACCAGAAATTGACACAACATTGTAAACTGACTAGACTTCAATTAAAAAAACAAAAGGCAGGGTCCTGTCTTCACAGAACAGAGAGTGGGAGCAAAGTAAGTAAGTAGTAAGACTGAGGTCCTCCTAAAAATAGCTCCCAGTGCTAGCCTACTAGAGGCATTTGATAACAAATTACTTTTTAAAAAAGGAAATAAACAGTGAAAGTATTTCCCACACCTAAGAATGACTGAATCAGAGAACTAACATGAAAAGCAGCAGACCGTTTCCACACTAAGGGCCCAGAGCTTGGGGGAAAAGGCCAGTTCTGGGGAGTGGTCTCACCAGACATCAAAGGTGGGTATTGGACAACTCAAGAGATGCACATGGGCCTCCGACATCCTAAGGAGGAAAGAAAACATGGAAATAAAAAGGAAGAAAACCATCTTTGTCTGAGACCAGCACGGGCAGAAGCTGGAAGTCCCCTTGGCCATTTCACCCTGGGCTATGCAGTTGTTGTCCTTGTTTGAGGACAGTTGTTCTAGCTAGCATAATTTTGGCTTCCTAATTTAAGGTAAAGCGCATTACAATATTGTCATAGACTGAACGTTTGTGTTCCCCTAAAATGCATGTGTTGAATGAAGCCCTGATCCCCAGTGGGATGGTATTAGATGGGGCCTTTGGGAGGTTAGGTCCTAAGTGTAGAGCCTTCATAATGGGATTAGTGGCCTCATATAAGCAGAAATTTGGCGAGATCTTCCCCCAACCCCCATGTGAGGACACAGTGACAAGGTGGCCTGCTGCAAACCAGGAAGAGAGCCCTCACCAGACACCAAACCCGCCGGCGCCCTGATCTGAGGCTTCCCAGCCTCCAGAACTGTGAGAGACCCACGTCTGCTGTTTAAGCAGCCAGTCCACGGTATTTTGTTGTCACAAATGGAGCTAAGAATATTGTCTTAAATGAAAGGGGAAAAAAACCAACCACAATTTTCAAACATTGAGTTGTATCAACTTTTTGGTTGCGATGTATTTGGTAAGAATGGGTCAAAAGCTTTATTTACACACATGTACCTTTGAGTATGATATTAAAATTATGAGTGTAAATTGAGACATGAAACATCAAAGATAATACACTCACGTAACCTGTTTTAGACGCGACAGGAGCTAATGCTTACTCCCCGCTTACCAAGGGCTGTGCACGTTTCTACAACTGTTTACCACAAATGCACAGAATCCTCCCAACAACTCTTCCCCTTTTTATAGAGGAAACAAGAAACCGTATAAGCTTACACAATAAAGTGATAGATGACTTGAACCCAGGTGCCCTGCTTCCGGCCCGTGCACGCAACCACGGTACAATTTCGCCTCTCGTGCTAAGGTCACAGTGAGTCAAGGGTCACTTTCGTCATCACCCTGCAAACAGCATCACAGTTCTTTCTGCTCCCCCTCTCCCCCACACTCCCTTGTGAGAGCCTCAAATATAGGAAACACCATGTTGCCCGTGTACGTGTGTTCTCAGGCCCTGGCACTCAAAAGTGGTAGAGAGGGAAAGGCAAATCTTCATGGGCTCCCATGTTTCTCATTTCTTCTCCTACTCCAGGAAAAATAAGAAAGTCTTTAGTATTTAAAGATCAAATTTTCCCAATAACCAAAAAAAGTTAAAAACTATAAAATGCACATACTTGCTTGGCCAAAAACAATTACACATACTTACAACAGAGGCAAATCCAAAATTCGTAAGCCTATTTTGTTTGGTTTTTGGCTTAAAACAAAGGTTAATTTCCTTATTTTTTTCAATTTTTAAATTGAAGTATAGTTGATTTACAATGTTGTGTTAGTTTCAGGTGTGCAGCAAAGTGATTCAGTTATACTTTTTTTTCAGATTCTTTTCCATTATAGGTTATTACAAGGTATTGAATATAGTTCCCTGTGCTATACAGTAGGTCCCTGTTTATCTATTTTTTAAAATTTTTGTGGGGGATAGGTAATTAAAGTTCTATATTTATTTATTTTACTGGCAGCACCGGGGACTGAACCCGGACCTCATGCACGCTAAGCATGCGCCCTACTGCTGAGCTATACCCACTCCACCTCCCATTTTACATATAGTAGTGTGTATCTGTTCATCCCAGACTCCTAATTTATCCCTTCGCCTGTCTTCCCAAAGATTTATCTCTTGCTCAAGGCACGTGCCCCTTGCGATCAGGTGGGGGCTCTGCAGTCACTGTCCTCTTCCGGAAGCCAGGCTCAGGGAGCACCGGCTGTCAGCTGGCTGTCCTCACTGCAGAGGGCAAGCAGCACTGCAAGGCCTCCGCAAGCCTGCCTGCTGACTTAAACAATTTGCATATTTGTGGTTTGGGATGATGTGATCCTTCAGAAGCATTGTACCATCAAAACGCACCACACTGATGAACTGGAAAGAGGTTTACTTCCCGGGGCAGATGTCCTAGAAGAAAATTCCTGGACAGTAGCTCCAAGAGACCCAAGCAGTCGTTTCACCTGCTGGTTCCCACACTGCCCCTGACAGGAGCAGGTCAGGGGTCCAGCAGGCGCCCCGATAACCCATTAGCCCTCAGAAACCCCCGACCAGAGCAGCTCCACTGCTGAACGCTCTACCAGTGCAGGTTCCAGGTGAGATTTCCTTTCACAAAAGGCTCCCACAGTTAGGGAAAAAACTGAACTCCCCCGAGGCCCCACGGAACTTAAGTTTTTACAAGTAAAAAAACCATCTGTTAGACTTCCCAATTTGCTATAAAGGCAAAGATCACCTCCCCTCTTCTAAAGATCAAACTACGAATGACATCATGATTGGAATAAACTGGATCTAAATGCACTGGCAGCTCCAGGCTGGCCCTCCCCGTCAGAAAGCAGGAAGAAGCCTGCACTCAGAATTCAACCCCAGGGCCTCTGTTTTCATATCAGGAGCCACAGGGTGATTGTCAGAAATGCTCAAATCCTGATACGTGGGCTGGAAAAGGCGCAATCCCAGCAGTGAGACCCGGGCTACCCGGGGGGGGATCCCACCCATCAGCAAGCACTGCACTGCTTCTCCCCAGAAGGGACTTCCAGCAACGGTGACAGCCTGGGCCGACTGCTGAAAACCACTGTCCTCATGAGGACACACTTGCAAATCAGCAAATAGTGTGGCCTCTTCATAAAAAGGAGTGAAAACACACTTCCACATGACAAAGCAGGGGAGAAAGCTCGTCCCCCAAAGCATTTCAAAACAGTAACAAAATGTGTCCCAAACGTGCAGGAAAATCCCGCTACGGAGATGCTTTGGGGAAGGAACTAATACGAATCCATCTGGTTTTAAATAAAAACGTACCTTCCCATAACCAGCAGGAGGAAAGTCTAAATCGTTCCTAGAGCGAGAAGGGTTCCCCTGTGTCTGTGCCAACTCCCGGGTTAGTCTGCCCGGGTTTACATGCACTCGGCCTCAGTCCAAGAACCAGAGGACTGGGAGCAAAACTAACTCACGCCCAGACAGCCAAGGTAAGAGCAATCAAAGGATATGATGCTTTAAAAGTAATTTGTAAGTAAATAATAATAAAAAGAAATCACATGAGCACTGTACAGATGCGGATTTATTGTTCTTCCCTTTACCTACAGTAGGAAAAAGGTTGAAAATTGTTAGGAACCCAGCTTATATCAAAGCACCTCTGAAACTATGCTTTTCTTTGGGAAACAACTTATAAAAAATAATAAACATTTAAAAAATTCAAAGTCCTTTAAGTATTTTACACTTCTGAGTGTTAAAAGTCTGTTTCCTAAAATATAGAACTATTAAAAAAAAAAAACTCATGAAGTGACACTGATTTGAATTCCACAGTATCCCTGACAATTAGAAATACATTCTTCCCTATAAAGTGAATTTGTTCTTCACAGGCGAAGCTATAAAGTACATTTCTCTGATTAATTCATTGAGATTTCATTTACTCTCCAGCTAATGTCTACAGAAGACTAATGGTAATTTATAGTTTCCTCAAATAAGTTAACAAAACATAGCCAAGATGTTAATCACCACATGCATGATTCTGGGAGAGTGACAATGTCTATATATACACAAAAAAAGAAATTTTACCCATTAACAAGAGCCAATGTGGCCCATTATTCCCTGGGACAAGTCCTCTTTGAGAAGAGATGACAGTTTTCCCTTGGTCCCGGCTAAGGCTCTTTCTGAATGGCATTTCCACACCCCCACCCTCCCCAAAATAAATGATCCAGGGTCAAAGTCAAAAAATGCAGTGTCCGGCCCGGTGATTTCAGAGGCTGATGAAACTTGCAGGGACTCTGATGATGGATCCAGAACTTCCCCAGTGAGATGAGGCCATCACTTCTGAGCGTTTGCACCAACACTGATGGGGAGAGGATTACACTCCTTTCTAATCACTCTAGGACTCGGTAACGTGATTGGTTTCATGGTTTAACAGACCACTAGCGAGACTGGTTAGTACTGTGAGATACAGAAATCACATCCCACATAAAAAGACATATTGCACCAGCAGCACGTGAATGTCTGTCTGCGTGGGCGCCAGAAGCACAGGAACCTCTCTCGTTATTATGTCGTTATGAAAAAAGCTAAACTAAATTGGTGCAATTTAAGTACTCCACTACTTAATTGCTAAAAACATTTCAAACACTTGATATGAGTTTCATAGTTCACGGACTACAAAAGGAAAATTACCACATTTCTCACCTGACTGAGTTGAGTCATTTTAAGCACCCTTTATGGGTGGGGAAGCCAGGTGGGATGTGTGAACAGGAGGTGCAAAAAAAACCCAAAAAAACCCTTGATATTATAGAGTTTTTTTTCTTTCTTCAGGTTTCAAAATATTCCACATTCCCTTTGCCCCTGAATAATGTGAGCTGAGGGCGGCTGCCTGTGAAAGGAGCTACTCCCACAGGCTGTGAAGTTCCAGGTCCCATCAACTCTACACCCAATTACCACAGAAATGGTCTTTGCAGTTGAAAGTTCCAGAGGTTTCCTTCTCCAGCTCGTCTTCCAAACTTCACGTTTCCTGCAAGAAACCTAACAAAACAGAGAAACAAATTCAGGGATTCTTTGTTGGGGGTGGGGGGTGAGGTTCATGCTTTTAAAGAAAACTACTCATCCATTTCAAAAAGGAACTCCTAGAAGTGGCCGGGTTTTCCTGAGCTGAAGATACCTATGCGGTTTTCAAAGGCTGTGGTTACAAGACACTGAAACATCCCGATAAAAGTACAAAATTCAGCCAATTAACCAGATATTTCGGCTACATGAGGGCATCAAACACTGGTAAATTTTGGTGTTTGTTTGTTTGTTTTTAACTAAGAAGATTTTTTTTCCTATTTAATTAGGGGATACTAAACTTTTATGATCCTTTTTACTGTTAAAAACAAAGTCGCAAATCCTTTTACAGTTTCATGTCAAGTGTCTGGTGAGGTCAGGAGCAGATAAAAACAAAACAAAACAATAACAATACATTCTACAGGGTTTGGGAGGGAGTCAGAGCTCCAAGCCTTCCTCTGACGGACAAGGCTGTGATAATTCTTTATCACAGCACAGCAGCCATTGCTGTCAAAAGGCAGATGTGCCTGTGTGTAAATCAGTAGATTTCCAAATGTGGGCCTCAGTGATTTACATAATTTCAACACATCTAAGAAAGAGAATAAAAAAAATTTGATATTGAAACTGGCTATTCTATTTGCTTGCAGCTTCTGCACCCAAACTCTGGTGTAGGAGTTCAGAAAGCTCGCCCACCACGCTGGACAGCCTCCTGAGAGGTCAGCGCACGCTTGTACTTTTTGTATAACCTTTTAGGGCACAGACACACTTTTGCGTGCTTTAAGGAATAAAAAGTCTGAATAGAATTCCAAATAAAAATCTCTCTGACTTGCCGAGACTTCTGAGAAGTAACACCACATTTGTTAATCGTGATAACAATATACAATAATCAAAGTTGTGAATTGGTTTGACCACGGGTATAACAATGTGCTAAGTCAAGCCACACAAAAAAAGAAGTGCTTAAAAACAAAGGAAGGAACCGTGCGGTTTTCTGGATCGAGACCAGAAACAACTCCGTCTAGCCCTCTCTGGGGCTCTGCTCTTCCCCTTTCCTTCTTGGCTACTGAAGGTTCACTAGTGCCACCCTGTGGCCTCCCCGAGCATTGCTTCAGCACCACAGACGGCCCAATGCGACCGGCTAGGTCTCCATTAGGGACATTATCTACCCCTTGCTGCGTCTCACTACCTGCCTGGAACTTTACCTGCATTACCTCTTTTCAGTCTCACAACAGGGCAGTGAGGGTTTTACATCCATTTCACAGATAGGCACATAGAGGCTTAAAGTTAGGTAAAGAATTTGCTTAGTCATGGATATATTGTACAACACAGGGAAAATAGCCAAGACTTTATAACTATAAATGGAGCATAGCCTGTAAAAATTGTGAATCACTATATTGTGCACCTGTAACTTATATAATTTTGTACATTAACTTCTCTTCAATTAAAAAAAAAGAATTTGCTTAGTCACAAACCTAGCCAGCACTTGAGATGAGATTTAAACGCTCCCTGACTCCATGCACAAACCACCTTTAGTAAGATTATGGTCACCCACGTGCTTACTGCTGCATTTGCAGAATTATGTGGACCCAAGCTTATAAATAAGCAAGCAACACATTCTATGGTAGAAATATGCTATTTGCAAAGACATAGCTAGATTCCAAGAAAGTGGCTAATTAAAGATAATTTCCTGCTTACCTCTCAGCACATCTTGGACCTCAACCGAATCGACATTTTTCAAGCAGTTACATAAATTCTGAGCTGTGGCGTTACTCTGCTCCTTTTCTTGCCACTTCTTCAGCATCCGAAACTTATTCATTGTAACGTCTTCTTTCTTCTCCATGATAGCATCAATATCGCTAATTTTCAACTTCAGGTTGGCAATGGCGATTTTTACCCACTCCTGCCCCAGCTTCTCAGCAAGGCTTATCAGCTGAGTGTCTGTTAACAAGGCTTTAGTCTTTGCCCCATCTAAAAGCAGATGAAGAATTCACAATGAAAATACATTCTCTTTATATAAAAAAAGAAACCACAATTTGAAAATTTAATAACTGCTTTTAAGATATATTTAAGTGACAAAAAAATTCTTGCTTTCCAAACTATTTTTAAAGACAGAAGGGAACAATTTCCTATAACATGAAACTGGGGCACAGTGCTTGCTCACAATGATAATTCAATAATTCAGGGAATGAAATTGTTTTACAAAGCAGCACAGATTAGGTTGGAGTTAAAAAAAAAAATCAAGACACCGAAAATAATTTATGTGGCTCAAAAAGAAAAATATACAGCTGTTACCCTTGCCCACCTCTGTGTCTTTAAGTGTTAAAGCCACATACAAAATGCTACCTTTAAGTGGTCACTAAAGAGGCAGGAAGGGAGATGACCTGTAGTCTCCGTTCTGCCATCTCCTGGCATTGGGGGGAAAAGCACAATCCACAGAAAAGTCACAGGAGGGTATCTGTACTATCTGTTGCTAAGAAACAGGGTCATAATCTTGGAAGGATATACGTTTGCCAGTGCAAACTATTGGCTCCATAAAAATATTAGCCCTGTCGGTAAGACAGATTTTCTACGTTCACGTGTTTTAGCTGGTTTGTGCTATGGTGAAGCAAAGCTCACTGGCTGCTGAGTCTCCTTTAAGGATCCTCAAGGTCTTACAAACACTTGGAGGTGACAGTGGAAGGCAGAGAGAGGGAAGAGTCCCTTCTGCCCCTCTCCCATGACCACAACACTTTCGCTCATCTACAGCCAACAGTCTATTCATGTAAACCAAACATACATATTAGACCCTAACCCACTTCACAGTTTCCTCTCCAGCCTTCTAGACTGGAGGATGGGTTCTAAAGGGGTGCCCCTGCCCTCTAGAGGTTTCCCGGTGCCTAGACGAGTGCACCTCTCGGCCTGCTGCCAGGAAAACTCCCCAGGGAGTCTATTAACAAGGCCAGTCCTTGGGCTGTCCCCGAAACTACCACATCAGACTCTTAACCTAAACTTAACAAGATCTCAAAGTGATTCTGTTAAGGTTGAGAGTTGACCATATTTTTCAAATTTTTTACTTTTTAATATTTTTAATTGAAGTATGGTCAGTTACAATGTGTTGACTTCTGGTGTACAGCATAATGTCCCAGTCATGCATATACATACATATATTCATCTGCATATTCTTTTTCATTAAAGATTATTACAAGATATTGAATATTATTTTATTTTTTTGAGGGGAAATTTTTTTTTGTAAGGGGGAGGTAATTAGGTTTTTATTTTACTATTTATTTATTTATTTTAATAGACGTACTGAGGATTGAACCCAGGACCTTGTGTATGCTAGGCACGCACTCTACCATTGAGCTACACCCTCCCCACCACTGAGCTACACCCTTCCCAAGAGAGCTGACCATATTTTAAAAAGCAACATGGTGATATGCTGAGCCTGATACACCAAGATAGAGACTCAACAGCTCAAAACATGTTGCAGAAATGCCTAAACAAAAGTAAATCTTTATTAATTTATTTGACATCATATTGTCAACTCTAAAGTGGTTAGAAATCCTTAATCTTTCTAGGTAGCATCTGATCATTTGAATTCTATTTCTAGCTACTTGTTATTGGAGCTAATTTCAAAACAGCCAAATAATTTCAAGAAAAGAAAACTTTTCCTATGTATCAATTTAATACAAAATTGTGTCCCATTCAGTTATAAATGAGTAAGTCCTGAAGATCTAATCTATAGCACAGTGACTCTAGTTAATAATACTGTATTGCATACTTGAAACTTGCTCAGAGAGTAGGTTTTATGCATTCTCACTACCACCAAAAAAAAAAGGTGACTATGTGAGGTGGTAGATGTGCTAATTAACTTGATTGGTAAATATTTCACGATGTATACATACATCAAAACATCACCTTTATACTTTAAATCTATACAATTTTATTTGTCAATTATATCTCAATAAAACTGGAAAAATATTATATCCCAATTTGGTTAAGTAAATTGGTTAAGTTAAAATAACTGTTAAGTAAGTTAAGTTAAGGCAAAATAATTCCAGAGCCTCACTTATTCTGATGTTCACTTAATAAAAATTAAAAAAAAAGTCTCTAGTGACACGCAGTAAAATCAGACACGTGTCATCCTCACCACCGCCTGCTCTAGGAAGTGAAAGATCTTATTTCAGTCTATAGAGAGAGTTTATCTGCTTTTAGAGATTCACACTTTCTTACAATAGTAAAATAAAGGGTATTTTGTTGAAAAGATTTAATCTGGGGAGTTACATGAGGCTCCCAAAGCCTTGAGACCTTGTCTCATATAATTTGAGTTTGGGTTTTTAAAACTCAAATTTGTGAGTTCTGGACTTGAATTCTGAGGCACATACTCCATCTTCTGGCTCCTCAGAGCACCATTGTTACGTGTCTAAATCTCTATTGTATTTTCACAACTATCGAGCTTTGGTCTCTGCCATTTAATTGGAAAAAATTAGGTTGACTCTAGTCTCCAATAATTGAGCTGGCGGCTCCCTCCCCTAAATGTAGCTAATAACTGTGAAACCGGTGACTGCACACATGCACATTCATTATCTTCTGCATAAAAGGCTGCACGCTCAGTGCTATGGGAAATGCACAGATGGCCAGGCCGTGGTCCTGCCCCTAGGGGCTGCAGGAGCTTCCCCTCCTCCCGTTCTCATCCCACTGAGTGAAGGGGAGGAGCGGGCAGTCAAGCTGGAAAAGTAGGCTGGGGCAGACCAAAGGGGACCCTTACCCAGGCCTGAGAAGCTGGGACACAGGGAGAAGGTATCTGGGAGGCACATCTGGGATGTGTTCCAGGAAGACTGACCCGAGAAGCACATGTGCTGGATGAATGTCAAGGCGGGAGACCAGGGAAAATGATTTAGAGCCACTGATGACATTTTTACAAACCTGAAGTGTCAATCTGCTTCATTCTTTTATCATAGACCACTTCATCAGGTAAGCTGCTACTCATTTTTCGACGCCTGTTACCTTTAAAAAACAACAGCAACAAATTGGCTTTCCCTTATGGTTGTTAGTATCCACCCATCTTCAAAATGGATTTAAAAAAATCATCATACAAATAGAAACCAATTGAAAATGGATTCAGAGGTGTTTAGACTATTTAAGAGTTATGGAACACTTAACAGATCCTTGATGTTACCGTATTTGCACAGCAAAATTAAAATTCTAGTGGATGGAAAGAACAGAAGTTTAATGTCCAGTTATGAGCACTCACCACTTGTGCTGCTTTTCGAAATGTTCCGATTCCGATCTTGCTGAATCCAGTCACCTGTGAAAGTACCATAAGCATCAACTGGAAAAAGTGGTATGAAATTTGAATTAAAGCAATCGATTTGTGAAAACACGGAAGCCCTAGGGTCTTGGCAATCTCCCTAAAGTTCAAATATGAGTGTGGAGTTTTAACTTGGTACGTACGCAAATGCACTGGGCTTGGACTCTTGAGATAAATCACAAGGACTCCTTCCAACATGTCTTGTGAGACAAGTGTTTCCCAAACCTCAGTCATCTGCAAACCACCGTCATGATACGTGCCCTACCCACATGCCAGGTGAAATGTCATTTCTTCTGCATTTCTTCAAATCTAGAACTACTGCGATCAGAACACTGGCATTGTGTGCCAGGTGGACAAGGAAGCCGTAAAAATAAACATTTTAAGTTTATTTTTCTCCACGTAAAAGAATCTCATACATATATATTAGCCTTCTGTAGTTTGGAAAACCCTGTACTTTGGGAATTCTTTCTGGATACTTCATTCTGACTGGACAGCACCTGCCGTGTGTGAAATTCAGCCCCCGTTCTGACGTGCCGACGTCTCAGGAGGCCTTTGATAGGTCTCTGGAGTGAAGGCGCCTGAAAAGTGATGAGCAGGTGCTGCTAACCAGTAGGATAGAGCCCCCAGATAATGCAGACCAGGGCCACCTTAGCATGCAGACTGTGATTACACAAGGTTACAAAGAGGCCTTATAAAGTGGTCTCTAAAACTACCCCGAGAGAGACTCAGTCTAGAAGAACATCAGTTGTTCGGGTGGCGACATGTTAAATACCTTCATTACTGTGGCATTTGCTGTGATTAAAAAGTAACATCTTTCAGGTTCACTTGTTTGACAAATTAATGAATACCAAGAGAAAAATAATACAACCCCCAATGCAGAGTCCCGCCTAGGACTCTTCCCGGCTAAGTAACTGTAGTTTGGATGAAAGGCTAATTTAAGGGTCTAATACTGACAATAAGAATCACACCCATAGAAAAGCTTCCTTCTTGGACTAGGACAGAAATCCAAACCGATCTGACTGGGTGTCGCATCTGGAGGAGAAAGACGTGAGAGCAAATATGGGCTCTAGGCACCCGCTCTCTGGGGACTTGGACGGTGAGGGCCTGAGAACCCGAGCCGGCACTTTTGTCCCAGTGGCTGGGGCCTTCGTTTCTTTTAATCGAAGTTTGTCACGTCCCAGTGATGGGATGGACGACTGCCCCGTCTGCCTGCCCACCTCCCCACCCCGCCCCGCCCCGCCCCGCCCCAACCCCACCAAACCAGAGTTTTAACTCAAGATGCAAAACATGAAACACTCACACTCTCTCAGTTTTGCTTTCCATACAATTTCCTCGGAATCCATCTCCACCAAAAGTAACTTAAACTCCACCGGTTGCTCCAAATACACTTCAATATAACTTTTCAATTTTAAAAGTGAACCATCCACAAATTCAATTTCCTTTAAAAAAAAAAAAGTGACATTCTTACATTTAAAAGTTGCACTAATGAACAACATAAAATGTCAGATAAAGAATAATGACCATTAAAAGGGTTAGTGCTTGCTGGACCACCCCACTGAAATCGTGACCTTGGAAATCCCACCACTCAATCACTTGTCCTCTTACTCTCTTCCTTCTAGACCTTCCCACTCTTACTCCAAACTGCATTTCTACCTTACTGAAGCTTCCTTTCTAGTCCCTTGGCCCCATCTGTCAGCCCTTTCCTGATTCTTCAGATGGAACGTGGGCTCACCCATCAGCCACCCTTTCCCAGGTGCTTTTAAACTCCTCACCATCCTCTCCTTGGAGCATGCTCCAATCTGCGACTGACTCAACATTCACAGAACTATGTGGAGGGTTTTACCCATAGTTCCTCATTGGACAAATCCTTTTATGACTATTTCATGGATAAAGAATCCCAGAGAAGCAAATGAACTTGCCCAAGTCCACATGCAGGAAGTGATGAAACCAGAATTTGAATCCACATCTTTTGACTCCAGAGTGTGAGCTCTTAACCTCTACATGGACTGCCTCCTCCTCCCACCTCCTCTGCTCCTCTCCAGACTGGCTAGCAAGCCTGGCTGAGAAGTACATTCTTAATAAATAACACTGAACTGCACTGGGCATCACCCCCCAAACCGGTGGTCTTAACCTGCCCCCCTCTCTTTCTGCTCCAAGTCACTAGCATTATCCTCACAACCTTCCAGGGGTCACACACTAGGGTCCATAATGCTGAGACAACTCCTTCCCCTGGCCCCAGTCCTCCCAAAGTCCTCCACGTTCCCATTCCCCAAAGCCTCCCGGGGGCCTCCAGCCCAGCCGCACATTCCTGTCACCTCTCAGGCATCTGCAAACCCAGGCAAACTTCCCCCATGTGAAAAGCCTCCCTGGAAAAGCCCACTGTACCTCCTGCCCATCTCTATAGTAATACCACATTACGTTAAAATTATTTCTTTGCATGAATGGAGTACTTCCCTCACTACACTGGCATCTTTGAGGGAAAAGACTGTGACTTACTAGGGGCGGCGGGATAGCTCAGTGGTAGAGCATATGCTTAGCACGCACCAGGTCCTGGGTTTAATCCCCAGTACCCCCACGGGGAAAAAAAAAAGCCTGTGACTTACTTCTTTTTTAACTCTTAGCTCTCATCCCAGGCTGACTTGTAATAGGCACTCCTGATCAATGTCAGTTAAACAAATCATTAATGGTATAAAACTGAAAAGAACACCTTATAGTTACACAGAGTGTTAAAAATTTTCAGAGTACCCACAAACCATCACTTTGTATGATCTTTACAGAAAACCTGGGAGATTATTCCCATCTTATAGGCCAGAGATTTGGTTGAGAGAGAGAGCACACAGTGAGTCGTAAAACACAGATTATTTAAAGTCCCCCAGCTATCAACATCTTTTGTGAAAAAGAACTCCTGGGACCACCTTGGTCTCTTCCTGGACAGATTCACCTATTCAATAGGTATTATTCCCTCTCCTAGTGGTTCTTTAACTTGGCAACACATTACAGGCACCTGGGAGCTTTAACAAACCCAATGCCCAGGCCTTTCCCAGACCAATTAAGTCAGCGTCCCTGGAGGTGGGACCCAGGCCACAGAATTTTTTTTTAAAGCTCCCCAGGGGATTCCATTGCAGCAAAGGCCAAGAATCACTGCTCTAAGCAAACTCTTCTAATTTAATTCCACTTCCCAGACAAGGCTGCAGTTTGCTTCTTGTGATTGTCTTGCTGTACCATCGGCCAGGGCTTGATCAGCTTGGGAGGGCCAAGAATTAACCTCTCAGATCCCAGTGGGAAGACGGCGGCTTTAGAAGCCAAAGGCAGCTGGGGCTCTGGGCCGAACTTGCCGCTGCCCGGGTATGTGGCCTGGGCAGACTGCCCGCCTGCATCAGTTTCCTCAGCCATGTAGCTGTAAGGCTTAAATAATTCAAAGGGTGCGAAGAGACCCTTTAAAACCAGAAAGGAAGGTAATAGAAGACTGTCTGATCAACTCGACAGCTTGATCAGGGTTTGTGATTGCTTCTACAGGGCACTGGGTGCCTTGATGATACAATAAAATGATGCAACATGGACCCCACTGCAATTAGCTCTCTTGCCTCCCATCTTAACTTAATGGAATCAAAACATGTTTTCAGCTTTTCATAAACTATAAAATAAACAGACAAACAAAAGGAGGCATACAAAGGAATTTGCACACAGAGGTCCAGGCTCGACAAGCTGTGGCATATATGCTCAGAGCACACTGTGAAAATAAGTTTTCAAAATAACCAAGTCATTTCTGAGAAATCAAAGTCACTTTACAAATGTCATGGTGTTTACAGACAAATTTGATGACAATCTGTCCTCTATTTTTCAAATGCCTTCCAGTAAGAAAAGCCCAATATCCCTTGTTAGCAACTCCCTTCCATTAACCTTTAATGCTCTGTGTGACTTCAAATTAAACTTAAGGTTTGTATTCCTTTGAAGCTAACACTGTTTGAAGAGTTTAATTAAAAATTCAAGAAAATGGAAAACCTTTTGAAAGGGAAAGAGACTGGGGAGTCTATTTTCCCAATGACTGCAGCATCCTAAAATTCAACAGGATCTTTGAAATAAGCTACAAGATGAGAAAAACACAATTGCTTTCTTAGAAGGTGGGAAATAAAAAAATGAGAACAAAATACATTATTTGTAGTATCTGCAAAACACCACAGCTAAGAGATCCACATCCCCGCTGCCCCTCTGAGGTGGTTTTAAGAGCTCTACCTCTGGGGTGATTTCGGCTTCCGGCTCACTAATCAGTCTGTACTTCTTCCCATTCTGCAACAACTTCAGGCAAACAGGAGGCTTGTCGACTTTCATGAATTTCTTAGAGGAGTGCTTTATAGACTTGGAAATATCCTAAAGGTGGAAACAGGTTTTGGTTTTGAAATCCATCAGCAACAACAGTAAGAAATGTCAGATTATAGGCAGGGCACGTGCCAGCCTGCATTATCTTCACTTCTGACTACAAAGTGACAGCCCTGAAGTAGCTTTCACAGTGCTCACAAGGGGGAAAAAAGGCCACAGAGGCTTGAGGCGCCTTTGATCTGTACTTCAGGCTCCCAGATCGCCAAACATCTTTCTGCAAAAGCACTACGGCCAAAAGCAACCCTTCTACCCTGTGTGGCACCGACCATTTGCTCCTGAAGGATGTGAGTTCAGTTAGCACTAGCAGTGCACCTGTGGACAGAAGGCAGCTACTTTACTCTACAGGGTTCCAGCTTACTCAGTGTGTCTCTGTCCCACACTTTATATGTTTCCATCCTTATTTTCACAACTACCCCTTTGACGTGGGCCTACGGGGGGCGCTGACTTTACATGTATTGTTCAAATGCCCCCAAGAGGTTAAAGTAAGCGTTGGCCCAGGCTCCCTTGGTAAAGCAGCTGTCACAGCTGAACATGAAATTTAGGTTTCCTGAGGCAGAATTCAAGGAAATCTTTCTCTACTTAGGGGGAAAAAAAATCAACCCATGAAGAAAAGTGTAAAAATAAAACATCAGCCAGGAAGGACATCCTGCCTTACCAGTGCCACGCTCCCCATTGTTCTGGCGGCAAACGTCTCTACATGTGCTGATGTAATCAGCCCCCACCCCAGCTTCCTAGGAAGAGGGGTAATCCCCTTTTAATAACTGAATTTACTTAAAAAAATATAAAGTTCATTAAACAACAGTACTTATTCCAAATCTATGCTAATTATACTTTAAATTATTCTCATACCATTTTGAAGATTACTTTCCCAACTGAAAGTATTACCTTAATGAGATTACAGGAAGCATGTTTTACCTTCTTAGGAAGAAACTAAAAACCCATTACTTAATAAAGTTTTTATACTTTAATACATATGGCTAATTATAATCAGTATAACATTTTTAAAGTGTGAAAATACTACAACCAAAGACCACTGGGAGTAGATCGTTTGATAGAGATTCTGTAGCTCAAATTACAACTCTTAAATTAGCACACTTTATTACAGCTCTAATGCTCATTTAACTTCTGTCAAACCCTGATTTCGAATCTGAAAGTATAATCTTGTGTCACTGCTTTATCTGCTATATTTCAGCCGACCTCTAAGTCGGGCTATGAAAGGAGATTCGGTTCCCTTTGTTCTAAACAATACTGTTTGGAAAATGGGCTGAACGTCACAGCCTTATTCGGTGTTCTGGAAAACTGGTTCCATGGTGAATATCTAAACCCTTTCCCTCAGGCCAGGCTGCCTTAAACACATGAGGTGCTTCATGAATATTTGTTGCTTCAAAAACCAGAATGTTGAACCCATGAACAATGGGTCAATTTTTTATCCAAAAAATTGTTCTGCAGTGAGTTACCCTGAGAGGCCCATCTTACTGGTGGAGCTTTAGGCCCAGAAGAAACCTTCGGTCACCCTACCCTCGATGCCCAGTGCATCCCAGGGCCGGTGCTTCTCCAGCTCCACGTGCACACCAGTCACCTCTGAGTCTGCAGGGCTGGGTGGGGCTGAGACTTGGCACTGTAACGAGCTCCCTGCTGATGTCACCACTCTGGCCCCTGGTCCCTGGTCCCCAGCAAAAAGGCTGTAGAAAACAGATGGCCTAGGCTGTCCACCAGGCAATCTCCTCCAAGGCCAGGCCTGCTTGCCTGGGCCAGCCCCAGCTCTGAAGAGCTCTTTCCCCATTTGTTATCTTCACAACACTGTTTACATGTACAAACAATCATACTCCCTGGATCTGAGGACTCAGCACACACACACCAGCCACGGACTTTACGACCTCTGTGGGAGCACCAAATCAGACCCGCCGCTGAGGGGGGACACAAAGCAACAGGGACAGGACCCACCCAGATGTCGTGTCATGTCTGAAAACAAAGTATTCAACATTTAGTATTCATTTCATTGGCTTTACCTTGATGAAGGACTCATTATTGGTTGCTATGTACACTCGAAAAGACAAGGATGGATTATGGTCAATGGCTTTGTACAGAATCACGGCCCCGTGGTGGAACACCGTTTCTTCGCTTTGAATAACAGGTCCCACAGGAGAAAGAGAGCTCACGCGCCATTTGACATGGGTTGCAGAGTGGTCCACGGTGTATTCTAACGAGGCCCCAGTACTTTTAACATGCAAGACTTTGAACATCATGTTGGTGTCGCAGTCTGTGAAGACATGAAGGTGCGTCAGTGTTCCAGGCATTGTATGGGTTGCACACATTCTCTCTCTCTCTCTCTCACACACACGCACAGATTAAACTGTTAGCAAATTAGTACTTACGACCCAAGCAGAGGGAATGTGGAAACTGAATGGAGGTAAGACAGGTAGGGTCACATTTAACATCAAACAAGGGTCCACCGACAACCCAGGGCTTAACAACCAGGTCCGCATATTTGCTCCAGGACAAGACACAATACTTGATGTCAACTTTTCTGTTAACTTCAAATATCAGACCAGTTTCCGTGCACTGGTAAATGCCCTCCGTGTCCACCTTCAGTCTGCATTGGACAGATAAGAGCACCTGTTCAGTCCTGCTGCTTGGGTAGGAGAGGACTTCTTGCAATTATTTGTTTTTAATTTCATTCAAAAGCACAAAGAGAACTCAGTAACATTTTGAAGCAACATCAGTATCAAAGAAAACAATCCAAGGAATTACATAAAATGTGTGAAGTTAAGTTATGCTGTTTTGTGCTTCCCCTACTCAGGGTTATTTTTATATAGAAAATTAAAAGGATGAACAATATGTCGTCTTCTGTATCCACAATGACTTACAAAAACTGTCCCCGGGAAAGGAGCCTGGGGGTCACTGGTTCATTGTGTTTCTGGAGAAAAAGCACATATATGATATATAAGTAAATGTTGTTTCCTTAAATCAAGCAAATTAAAGAATCATACTTTATAATTAAAAGAGACTTACATTTTCAGCTTTACAGTGTTCACAGTGAGATTGGATTTTATTAAATTCTAAATGACAGAGAAAAAGTTTTACTTATAGGAATGTGATTGGCATTTTCAGACAAAAAATGTTTAATAAATATATATGATATGACCAGATTACAAAATTCAAAGGTACAAGCCCCTTAGCAACAATATTTAAAGGAATATATTAAGTTCATACCTGAATTAAAATGATTTGTGGGCAATCCTTTATCCTCCCATTCTTCAACTGTGAAAGATACAATCATTCGTGAATTGGCATAAGTTAATCACAGGGTAAATCACCTAAGCCCCCACCTCCAGCTTCACAGCCAACAGGAACTTTATTTAAACATCTCCATCACTGGACTTAGAGACACATGACCCGTTATCACATTTGTGAGTCCTGTTGTAGGGCTGGGTGGGGCATGAAAACAAGCTTAAGTTTCCACGCAGCTCATTTTGGCACATAGGTCTTTAGCTGATCTTTTTATGTAGAAGCAACTGCTGTCTCACCATCCTTCAGCCTGATCCTCACATCCTCCTCCCACACCACAGGCACAGGGAGAACAGGATGGATCCGAGAAAACAAGATGGCAAGGGCACTGCCTCGCTCTTACCCTGAGTGGACGCCTCCTCGGTGGAAGACTCTCCTAGCTCCCCATCTATGAAGACAAGAAGGGCTCAGGTGGTCATAAACAACCTCTTCACTGGTTACTCCCCACCTAGGCCAGCGTTCCATCTGGACAGCTGCAGCCCCCAAGGAGGAGCCCTTCGTGGCGGCCCGGAGTTGGGACACCTAAGCTGGAGTCATTATCCCCAAGACAGTGATTGATCAGCATCAGCCCCCCAGGTGACTTTCAAGTTAGAGATTAGCTTGGACTTAAGAGAGTAATTAACATCTGGTTTTGGGCACATTTAAACCAGAACTATCTCTGACTTAACATGTAGACTCCTTCCGCTGGCTCCTCATTACTGCATCTCCCTGCACTTACAACCCTCCAGTCACTCTGAGCCATTCTCCACATGCTCCTGCCTCAGGGCCTTTGCACTGTCTCCTCAAACAAATACTCACAACAAATATTCACGTTGCTCACTCCCTCACATCCTTGCAGTCTCTGCTCAAAGATCACCTTATCAGAGAGGATTTCCTGACAGCAGGGCCTGCCTGACACATTCTCTTCCCCTTTCATTTCCTTCAGGGCACTCCCCACAACCTCACACACTATTTGGCTGAGTCTTTCTGATTCCTGTTTCTCTCCCCATTAGAATGTAAGCTTCATGAGGACTATAACCCCAGGGCCTAGTCAGTGTTCATTTTCTGAATGACTAGAATTCTACAAAATGAATTATGAACGAGAACAGCAATGAATTTTCCTATTACCTGCCTTGGCCACTAGCTCATGAGCTTGGGCTCTCTAGTTATGTACTAAATCTCTCTGTCCATTACTTTCCTCATCTATTAAATGGAGATTAGCATAATACCACCCCTAGAAAGATAGAAAATTAAATTACAGGCAAGGATTGTGCCTGGCACTCAGCAAGCACTCAGTGAGTACTAGCGAACTGTTATGAAATATTATTTTGCTAGGGCGATGGTGGGACTCATTAAAAAATTCAGGAATTCTAAAGTAAACAATAACCCTTCACATGGGGTAAAACCTAATGTGTTAAGTGTTTGGTTTTATATGTTAAAGATCTGAACAGCCTTTGGGAGGGTCAGCCTGTTGTTGAGACAGGCATCTTCAACACATGTAGAAGGTCCTAGGCCACCAATACCACCCAGAAGGTGCAGGCTCTCCCCCAGGATGGTGCTCCAGCCCCGGCTACACAAGCTGCCTGCTGTTAGGGCATTATACAGGGACCAGGGGTTGCAAGAGAGAACCAGCTTTTAAAAAAACAGCATTAAGATGAAATGGCAAGTAGAGACTAAAAGTATTCAGAATTCTGGACTCAGAATACTATAAAGCCGAAGGTTCTGAAATACTGACCCAAGTCCTACACCACAAAATCCTTCAATCATATTTCCTCAGCCGCTGTCCTAAAAAGCACTGTAAAATTCTAGATTATTTAATGGCTGTCATCCACATTGCACTGCATCCACATCCCATGTTTCTATGTCTTGCCCTTTGCCTTGGGAACAGAGAAAGGGAAAGAGGTTAGAGAATCCTAACCGCCCAGCAGATAGAGTCTACGGGTCTTCCCAGCAGAAGGACCGATACAGTTCTCTCCAACACATAAACCACAGCTTCTCTTTAGTCCATACAAGAGAGGTGACCCCAAGCCCATGCCTATGAGTAGAAGGCATATCCAATCATGAGCACAACGGGTGGGCCTGCATCACCAGCCAGCCCAGAGAAGCAAGCGAGCCAGGGTGGTCTGCCTGGTCCTTCTATCAGACCTGCGGATGGAAGTGAATGGGGAGTGCCTCTTTGATCTCACCCACAACACAGAGGGTAAAATGTCTTTTAACAAAGAGAATAAACCTGGGGGAAGGCAGGGCCCCTTGGATGCCCTGGGCTCCAAGGACAAGCATGCTCAGCCTACTCACTGTCGCTGCCAGAGAACATCCAGGTGCCTAATTCGGCTGAGGGCCAGGCCCAGCAAGTCCCTGCCCTGCACATGCCCTGTCTCACCACACTGACCCCAGCCTCCCACCAATGCTGAGCCTGTCCTGAGCCTCACTGACTCAGAATGCCTTCCACCTGGGTGCTACCCTGGCGAGGACCTGGAAGCCCAGGCCTGGCTTCCAGGACCCTGAGGGCCCTGCCTCTGGACTCTGTGTCCCTATGGCCATTTACTCAGTTGTTAACCAGGAACAGCAAAGACTGGATCCCAATACACAGCTTTCTGATTTAATTTCTATCCCAATCTAATCCACAGAGGCTGGACTCCTGATCACATTTTGCAAGATGAACTAATCCTTAATGTACAAAGTGGACTGGGAGGAGGGCTGGTGTACATTTTTCCCTTATGGCTATCAGAATGTGACATCTACTCCACGAGTGTGATACAGAAATAATTATAGGTTCTTATCAATACATAACATGATTGCAAGGAGCTTACAATTACCTTCCCGGGTTCCCCACTGGGAAACTGCAGAGAATTAAATTAAATACAAGACTTCTCAGTGAAGAGACTTCATTTATTTTAAAATATTACAAAGGCACCCTCTGACTGCCTTGCTATAGTATTTGTGTTCGTGGGCAGATCATATTCTAAGAACTGGGTGGGGGGCAGGGGTGGAATCCTACAGTAAAATAAACTCAGTTAAAATATAAGCTTAGTCACTCACTTTTTTTTAAGTTTTTCACAAAACTTTAGACCCGAATCAAATTTATATTTAGGATCCATGTCTCTGTGGTGGCTTCATACTCAAGTGGTTCACAAACAGCCAGGACAGCAAGGCAGAAACTTTAAACCACAAATGGTAAAACACTTTCAGCAGCAAACTGTTCACCCTGTGATGAACTGTGAGCGGCGACCACTACGGAAGGAAGCCGAGGCTGTGGCCGTGGCGACATTGCAGATTTCGGCCATCTCTCAATCTCTTCTCCTCTGGGAATCCTCAGAGCAGAACAGCTCATGCAGAACCTTGGCATCAGTGCAGATCAAGAACACGCCCCTTTTATCCCGAGTGTACTGAACTCAAATTTTCAAAATGCTTATTTGTTTCCTAAAGCTTAACTCAATTTTCCATGAAAAAAAAGATCATGAAACAAGCAACTTGCAACTTAAAAATCTCAAAGCCTACCCTTTTTTCTTCCTTTCAACAACACAAAAGATGACAGAGGAAGGAAGGATACACTCACTTGTTTGTTTTGGTTTTGGCTCCTCATTATCTACAAAAAAAAAAAAAAGGTCTAAATCAGATTCATGTGACAACTAAGAGAAAACACAGGCTAATGGGAGAGCAGGTAAAATGTTTGTTCCTCACCAATAGCAACCATTTCCTGTCTTTCTTCTTCAGCTCATCCTGTTTTGCCACTTTGCTTGCCAACCAGAAATTATTTACCATGTACGTACTTTTTCAGTATTCCACACAAAAGACTCTGGCAATTAACGTGTCCTCAAGCAATATAACCGATGTGGCCATTACTTTAAAATAAAAATAAAGGTTTCTATGTTTACCTAGGATTCTGTAATTAAAGAAACACACACATAGATAACTCACCTGATTCGCTTTCAGAGCTGCTCTCAGAACAGCTGTCCTCGCCTAAAAAAGAGCATATGCCGGGAGAAGCACACAATGAAAAGGAAGTGGGAACTATTTTCTTAAATTATACACATAATAAAACAGATCCAAACTCAACTAACTTCTTCTTATAATCCGTTCTCACTGAGTCCAAATCTAGTCTGGTTTACATAGAGGGCTTATCCTTCTTTGGAACTGAACAAAACATAATTTAATTGTTTAAATAAGAGCTCAAATCACACTCTGGCTGCAATAATCATTTTATTTGGGTGTCACCCAAGTCCCACCAGGCCTGACCTGCCCCCTGCTGCTCCCATCTTGCCCTGCACTTGTGCATCTAGGAGATTCCATGCACAAATTCAATCATACAACAGGGCAGAATTCTGCAGTGTAACTGCCATTTCCCAAAGCAGAGGACAGTCTATATTGTTCAACTGCTTCTGGAAAGAGTGGTCCCCAGGAATGCTCCCTGCCCTCCCACACCCCGACATCAGCACCTTCACCCACTGCAATCAGGCTTCTGTTCCCACAGAATTTGGAATCCTTTCTTTCATGGCCCCAAAGACCCGCTAACCCCGAGTCCCATGACTCCCCCAGGGAAAGACACGGACCATCCCCTCCTGCCGGTGCCCTCCCCTGGTGTCTGTCCTGGTTCTCCTCCTGCCTCTCCAAGTGCCCTCCACGGGCCTTCCGCTCCTCTCCATCCCCGCACCCCCAACTACGAACACCTTGAGAGCCCTGGGGGGGCACGTCGACTTCCACCTCCAGGGCCGCCCTGGACCTGCCCTGGCCGACCAGAGACGCGCCCAGGTAGTCCACCCGGCCAAGTTCACCCTCCACCCCGCGCCGCCACTGCTCCCCCAGCTTCACCACACCCAGGCCCGGGGTTCCCTGAGTAAACACACAGAAAGCTATTGGTATTATCCTAACAGCATCCCTCCCTACACACAACTGCTGACGACCAAAACCAAGGACGTGCAATACTTCCATGGAGGAATGAAAGGATTTGAGAATAAAAATGAGAACAGTAATATAGCAGCTAATAGCAGTTTTCTCTGAGTGTTCACTGTGCCAGGCGCTGTACACATACTTACTCATTTACACGTATTCACTCATTTACATTTATTTACTCATTTTACATATATATATACACACTTCACATATATTTATGTAAGAGCTTTACATACATTTACACACTAGCCCTCATGACTTCCCAGTGAGGTAAGCTGAGGTCAGTGAATTTACTTACGCAAGACCACCAGCACCCTACTACCCGCTGCCCAGGAAGTCTGGGGCTAAGATTTCCACTTGGGCAGGCTGGCCCGAATTTGCACGCTTAACCGTGTTGTTACATTTGCAAACATGCTTCTTGTGACTTCAGCAATTCCAGGCCCAGGAGCTGGTGACTGTCTGGATGTGGAGGGAGAGGGGGAGCAGGAGGCAGGTTCCTGCATGAGAAGTGCCTGGGTGGAGGGCGAGGCCATGCTTCTGTAGGAACAGGTGCTGGGAAATAAAGGCAATAAGACATGGACTTGGTCCTGCAGGGCTGGAAGCAGAGAGCAGTGTTCTCAACCTTGGCTGCACACCAATATCACCTAGGGAGCTTCCTAAACACACCCCTGCCTGGGACTCGGCCCTTCCTTGGAAGTTTTGATTTAACTGATCTCGGGTGGGACCTGAACAGCAGTATATTCTTAAAGGTCCCCAGATGACGGAAAAGCACAGCCAGGGTTGAGAACCCCTGGACTAGAATCATCCCACTCCTTCCTCCATGCCTTTACAGATGCCATCCCATTGCCTGGAAATCCTTCCCCCAGACTCCACCTCCAGAGCTCCTAGGTATCCAGTAAGAGCCAGCCCAAAAGTCACTCCTGTTGACAATCTCCCTCCGCCCCACCGAGTCAGGCTAGCTGTGCCTCCTTTGTGTTCCATCCTGCCCCATTCACCCCTCCGCCAAACAGCTTTTTTAGCTGCTGGTCTGTGAGCCCGGGAGGACTGTCTCATCACCTGACCCTCCGCCACCCGTCCCAACACAGATGCTCAATGAATGAATGAAAGTGTGAATGAATGAATGCTTTGCCCAGCTTTAAAGAACCATGCAGCCCCTACCAAGGCCCCTCTTTATCCTGTCGGTTCCCTCTGGCAGTCTGGGACCTCTGCAGGGCTGTAATTCTGCCTGGACCAGCCCCAGGTGAGGCCCACCCTCTGCCTCAGGTCCCTGGGAGATGGAGCCTGGCTGGGGCAACCCCTTCAAGTCACCTTCCCTCTGGTTGTGTGGAGATATGTTTCCACTTCTTTGAGGTATATAAGAGGAGAGGAAATGCTGGGTCAAATGGTAACTATGTGTAGCCACTTGAGGACTGGCAAACTGTGTCGCCAGGGGGCTGTGCCATTCTACGTTCTCATCAGCAGTGAATGAGGGCTCTAACTTCTCCACATCCTTGTCAGCACTTGTTGTCACCTCCCTTTTTCATTACAGCCATCCTAGAGGGTGTGAAGTAGTAACTTGCTGTGGTTTTGGTTTGCATTTCCTTGAAATATACGGAGCATCTTTCATGTGTTTTTTGGCCATTTGTACATCTTCTCTGGAGAATCTGTTTTTTAACCCTATATCATCTAGCCCCCGCCTGTCCCTGCAGACGCACTCTGGCCCCGTCACCCTTCCCCTCACTCCCGCACCCCAGCCATCTGCCCTTCAGTCTCTGCGAACAAGCACTTACACTCTCCCTCACTCAGCCCTTTACACCTGTGAGTCTTCTGAACTGAGACGACTCTTCTCCTGGCCTTTGCCCTGTGACCCCAGTTCATCTTTCAGAGTTCAATCCAGCCATCATCTCCTCAGAGAAGCCTCCTGGGACTACCCCAGCCAAAGATAAATTCTCAGTTTCACTAAGTACCGCGTTTATCATCAAACTTTTTAAAGTCACTGATTTCACTAAGCTAGGTAATCATGAAAGCTTAAAATTTATTCAGCCCTTTCAAATAGAAAGATGAAAGTCCCTACCTTTCACTCAGATTGTTTGAAGTAAAACAGTACTAAATAAATAAATAAATTGTAATTTACCTTGCTATGAATTGGTTATTTTGTAAAAATTTCATTTGGGCATTTATCAATATTAATCATATCCCTTACCTGATTTAGAGTCCTCTGAAGTATCTAGGTTGGGGCTAGGGCAATCTAAATTTTGAGAAAGAAATAAAGTTTAATAGGATAAACACAAGGATAAAATAGAAGATTATGCTCATTTTTGTAAAAGCTAAGTCCCAAATAACAGAAGCCCTTTGTGCCATTCAACGACCACGTTAGACCCAAAGCAGTCTTGCATGTCAAACTGACGCCCCGTGAGCAATGGGAAACAACGCCATAGTCTCAGGGGAGACAAGATTTAGACAAAGAAACCTTAAGCCTTTTCCAATAGAAGGCAAACAGAAAAGCCAACAAACTTTTCATTACATTTCGTTGGGTCCCTGGCAGTCTCTATTTTGTACCAAAGGAGTGGCATTGTTTCTTTGTTTGATCAACTCAGCAGCTCCCTAAAAACATCCCTGGCAATTAAGTAACTTGACACCAGAAAGGGGAAAAAAAAAACAAAAACAAACCTGGTTTTAGATTTTGTAACTGAAAGGCAGACAGTGGTATTACTACACCAAAGAATCCATGTCCTCCCCAATCAACAGTCAATTCAGGAAAACAACTGTCAACAATTTAGTGAAATGACCCAAATGAGTTGACAGTAAGGACATGAAGTTGGCCAGATAAGGTGGGATCAGACCAGGGAGGACCTTGAATGCAATTAGGAAGAGCTGGACTGGGGGGATGGTTCTCCTACAGGCAATGACATGGAGACACAGAATTACATGAGCGCTTCAAGCTGGAGTGGGCCTTGGTGTTCCCCAAGATGTTGGTGGACACTGGGGGTTACTGATGATCAGGATGCACAAGACTTCAGGGAGCCTGGCATTAAGAGGCCACTGCAGAGATCCAGGTATGAAGTGGTGAGAGTCCAGGCCAGTGTGGGTGCCGGGGAAATGGAGACATTAGAGATAAAGGAGAAGAAGGGGTAACTCGCAGAGGTTACCAACAGTGTTAAATAGAGCAAGGGCATTCCTGTGCAGGGATGGACTGCTCCTCAGTTACCATACCCCTTGTCTGTTATTTATGTTCTGCTCAAGTAGACTGCTCTAGACCTGGACCTAGCACTCTTCCACTTGTTTGTTTGGAATATCCATCAACCCCCACTGGGCTGGTGAACAACAGAGGCTTAGTTACTGGTTGACTGATTCCCCCAGGGCACAGTCAGAGACTACTGTCCCTTCAATTTAATGAACATTGACTTAGTGTCCACTGTGTGGTGGGCATTCTGTAGAAATTCGGAGAAAATCCACACCCCAGCAAAGAGTCTATGGGTTAATGAGATTGTGAGGACAAGGAGTAGCCATGCATTAGATAGAGAAAGAAATCAAGACAATACAAAATGAAGTGAGGCTGATATTTTGCTGGTCCAAGAGAGAAGCTGAGACCACTCACTGAATGTGAGGGATTCAGCACTAGTCTTTGAATCTGGTTGATCTGAAACACACTTGGAAGTTAAATGTTGGGAAGGGAGAGGCATCTCAGCCAGACAGAAACAGGCAAAAGCAAAGAGAGGGATGGGGGAGGTTTAGGTCAGCATCGTGAAGCAGAAAGCCCGCCAGATCCAACCCCATTCGTGACAGATTCACGTCATCCCCTTACACCACACGTTCCAGACACACTTTACAAAAACTTTTAAATTTTCATCATAATACTTTTCTTAGGCAGGTTGTCATTATTCTGCTCTGGAAAAATGAACCACAGGAGGGATATGAAACTTGCAAAAGTAAGACAGTGGCCCAGAGACGAGCTGAGGAGTTTCTAAGCCACTCTGCAGCCAAGTGACACAGGTCAATGCCCAAAGTGACCTCAGAACCACCCCCCAGTAAGACACTGGGCTAGCTGTGCATGCAGTGCAGGATAAAGAGAACAAGCCAGAGCAAGAAATCCATCTCTACACACGGTTACAGACTTACCACACTCAAGCATTAAAGAAAAGACCTAGTCACTGTGCATGGAACGTTGATTGAATTCAGGTGACAATGCTTCTCTAATCTTACTTTACTGAATTTAAAATAAAGTTAAAAAGAACATTAGAACTAGAGTTTAAAAGGAGAGAGATGTAAGAGCATTTATTTTCTATTCTTAAGTTGTAAAAAACTACAAAGGCCCCACCCAATTCTTTACATTTCACTTTGAATACCTCTTGAAAAGATAATCTTAGAGAAAATTCTGAAAAGTTGCCATTATTCCATCATCCTAGCCTATTGATTATTTCAACTCATTTCTATAAGTCGGTGAATGCCTGAATGCAATAAAGCAATTGCAGCCAACATATAAAATGAATAAAGAAATCATTTTCTAAAGACACAAATGTTTCTCGCAGTACAGGTTAAGGTTTTGGATGACTCAGCACTGACTTGGAGTACCATACCTTTTTCTTCTGAAGAGGCACTGTGATCATCACTAGAACAAGAACAGAAAAACAGTTTTATAAATGGATACTAATTTTATACAAAATAATTATGAAAGTCTTCAAAATGATCATACTATGTTTCTCCAGAAATGTTACCCGTTAAACAACGCTCTCCCTCCTCAATCCTCCGCCTGCCCCTCATCTCCACCTGCCGCCTGATTCCAAACCACCCGGATAGATGGAACTTACCAAGCGTGCACTTGAACCCCTTCTTGTCCCGTCACACCCCCGGAAACGCCAGCACACACTTTCACAGTTTCACGATGTGGCACCTCCGTGCCCCGCCACGCGGCCTGGCTCTGCCGCGCCTTCTGCAATCCATCGTCGTCGCCCACTCGGCGCGGGCCTCCAGCCCCTCCCTCCAGCCGGCTCCCTCTGTGCATCCTCCTCCGGCTCCCAGGTCTTCTCACCCGGCCCCTCCGGCCCCTGCGGCCCCTCCCCCAGATCCAGCGCGCCTGAGAAAGGAAGGGCTCCCACAGCTCCCGTTCAATTCAATGGGCGGTCCTCCCCTCGCCTACGGAACGTTCCATCCTCACGACCGACCACCTAGCCTCCTTTCGCCCTCCTCATGCTGGTCTCACAGGAGGGCCTACAGTCGCGGCTTCCCACTCCCCAGCCTCTCCCAGACCCTAAGCCACCTGGCTTCTGCTCTCTCACGTTACCAAAACCACTGAGCGAGAGCCATCCAGGACTGCTGCCCGACAGACCCATCGGGCCCTCTCCGTCCTTAGTGGCCGCTATCTCTTTAGATGAAGCAGGTGACAGGCTCCCCCATGGCTTCCAGTCCCTCTCACCTGGTCTGCTCCCCCCTCACCCCCTCCCCTGTCTCCATAGCCTCTCCCCTCTCCACGTGCCCCATTGGCCTCAGCCTCCCAGCAATGGATGTGTCCCAGAACCACTTCACTGCACCCTCCTCAGGATGCCCCAGTGCTTGCTTTTCATGTCAAGGCTTCAAGTCCTAAATCTTTACCCCCTTCCCAGGCCTCTTCCCTGAGTCCCAGGTGCCCAAGGCCTGGGGGCACGGTGGGGAGAGGGGGTCATGTCAACACTTTAAATGAAATACTATCAGCACTTAACTAATCACTGCCCTCCCTTTCCATGCAAACCTGCTCCTCCTGACCTGCCTTTGCAGAGAATCACAACACCAGGTCACCAGACTAGAACCTCCAAGTCATCACTAGGTCCTGCTTCCTCTTTCCCAGCCAGCAATCGTGTCCTCCTAAGCCTTCTCCTACACATTTCTCAAACCTGTCCCCTCCTCCAAGTCCACTATTTCTGCTTCAGTTCAAGCTCTCTCTGCCTCTCATCTGGCTGGCTGATTATATTCTCCTAATCACCATCTTACTCTTGGTTTATCGGTTCATCCCTCATGTGACCTTGATTTGCATGAGCTGGTCATGTCTTTGCAGAGACCCCTTTGTGGCTTCTCACCACTTCCTGGCTGAAGCCTAAATTCCCTGGCTTGGCACCCAACGACCTCCACCTGGCTCCCTTGTTTCCCACTCTGTGTGCTTCCCCAGAGTGAAAGCTCTTCAGTGTCCCAAGGACACCCTGCATCACACACACACATAGACACATACACACACACTATTCTCTGAACCCTCCCCCGAAAAGGGTCACTGCCTGTGGACTTGCAGGTCACGCATTCCAACCATGTGCACTCCATGCACATGTACTGTGATGTTGGGGTACCCCCTGGTGTTGTGTGTGCATGTAAGTGACAGCCCTGCCCTCTCCCTTGATGCCCAAACCACTAGTCATCCTTTATGAACAGCATTTCTCAAGGCATGGACTGAGGACATTAGAATTCCATAGGATGCCTTCTGAAAACTGTTTTTCTGGGCCCTCTGAATCAGAATCTTTGATGAATAAATGAAAAGGCGGGAAGAAAACAACAATGGTGTTATTTGCACTTACGGATATTTAAAACCTTTCTGTATCTTCTCACTGAATCAACCCAATAAGCCTATGAAGGCCATTTTACAAATGCAAACTGAGGCTCAGAGAGGTTCATTAACTTCCTCAAGATCACACAGCTAACAAACAGAAGAGGAACACTTGACTCTAGGCCATTATGACTTCAAAGCCCCATAGCTGCCTGGTACTGTGTCTCCCTTCACTCTCCATCACTTCACCCCCAAATCCCAAACCTGGTAGTGAAAGCAAACTGAGGAAGAAGAGCACAAAAGCAGGAGACCAACTGCTTGCTCTTTCCTTTCTCTTCTTCACCCAAGTAAGTCCAGAGCCTCCAGATTTTGAAGACCTTCTTGACTGAAGATTTTTTCTGGTAAACCATTCCCAAGTATTTGGTATTTCCCAAGCTCCATGATTCTAGGAAAAAACATATATTCTCATTTTCAGACCTGAATCCTCTTGTTTCATAATCCTAAACTTCAGTTCAAGAGGTCAGAGAGTGGTAGTGAACCCCAAATCAGGAAATGTTTCAAGACACTAAGAAAGGCTAAAATATGGTTCCCAATGAAATGCATAAAAGAACTGGCCAACCACTGCATCTTTTTTCTCCAGACTTGTACCTCTTTAAAATTAAAAGGCAGTCCCACCTTTCAATTTTAAAATAATTATGAGAACACGTATTCAGAGTTAGCCATTCTTATTATACAAAACATGTCTGCCAAAAATCCACTTCTGTGTTGAGACAAAAATGCATTTTTCTCTTAACTGGCCCTTTCGTATTCCCCTCTCTACAGCTGCTTATCTTTATTTCCAGATGTGTGTACATCTGCCTAGATAGCAGAACTGCTAAAGCCCAGAAAACCTTCATGGAAAACCTTTATTTTTTCCATGTACTGAGGCTGCACGGTAGCAGGCCAGCTCTCTGTACCAAAACTCCGAACAGTTATGGGGGAAGAGGCTTTGATCCGAGGAGGGGGAGAAGTCCACCCACAGGGCAGCCGCAGGGTTACAGCCAGGTGGAGGGAGCAACCCCAGGGGAATCACAGGGCCCTAGCTGCTTGTAGTACAGCAGAATTTGCCATCCTAAAAATACATCTCTTTGGCATGTTACTTTATCCTGGTTTTTTCTAAGAAACAGCAGGCAAGGGGAAAGCTCTGAAAACCAAGTAGGAGTTACCCTTCTGTACCCTACAGCATTTACATCTGTAAGGGAAATCTCCATTTGTAAGGGTGTCTGAATCTGTACTCTTATCAATGGGGAGAAGGCAGTGACTTCAATCTGCATAACAACCTTACCAGTTTACCCAGCTCTTCCTGGTAACCTCCCACCACTAACTCTCCCATGCTCAAAGCCTTTAGCTGAGGATGGAATTTAAGGTGAGGGCTTTGGCAACTTTGGAGAGTTACTCAAGTTTTTCTGGGTCTCTCCCATGTATACCTGTTATTAAACTTTTGTGTGATTTTCTCCTTTATTAATCTGTCTCGCATCAATTTAATTCTTACACCACTCAGAAGAACCTAGAAAGGTAGGGAAAGTTTTTCTTCCTGCCTGACACACTGCATGGATGCCAGTTCCCCACATCCTCCTCCATTCTGCTTTTCCCATGTGGTCTGTTACAAGGAAAACCACAGCCACCATGGAGAAGAAGGCCTTCATTCCAAAGTTCACCATGTAACTTAGGGGCTGAAAATCAGTAGGGAAAGGGCATGGACACTTACTTAGTGGCAACTAAAATTCCTTACATTTTGATTGGACTCAACCAGGATGACTAAGTGTAATTTCAATGCTGCCTCATGCCTATCAGCTCCCAGGCCCCACCTGTTACAGGCCCCTCTCCCTTAGTGGGAGGAGAAAAACCCCGCATCTTGGTGCAGTAAAATCTGACCTGAGGGGTTCTTTCTCCCTCCCACCTCTCTGTACCCCAGCCAGACTGCAGCCAGGACAGGTGGATAGTAGGTGCCAGGAGGATTTCACTCAAATCTGGCTCTATAAGTAATAATTCTCCAGGTAAAGATCTAACAATTGTTGAAGTAAAAATAAAACCACAATATAATAGTTAATATTTATTAAATATTTACTGTGTGGCTGAACTCAAGCCAAGGGCCTCATGTGCATCAGTGGGCTCACTGCAACAACCTTTTTAGCACCTGACACTGAACTAATATTATCCCCATTTCACAGATGAGGAAATAAGGCTCAGAGGCCTTGGGTAACTTATCCAAGAACCTTGTCCATCTTGGGTGGACTGCAGAACCCATTTCACAACAAAAAGCCTAAAATTCTGCCAAGCAGATAACGACAAACCTTACTTACCAGTCTCTCTTCCTAAGGTTCCTACCGTCTGTGAAGGTATTCTCAACTATAGCCTTACAGTAACTAATATGAAGTTATTAGGCATAATTAAATCCATAATGAGCCCCAAATCCTCCTTTAACTTTCCACCAGAATTAAACCAAGCAGTGTTTTACTTATTTTAGCCCCTATCAACCTAGGAAATGGGCCAGAAGTTAAATGGGTAAAAGAAAGTAGAAAAGTTTATGTCAGTCACAAACAAGAGTTACTCTGCATACTCACGAAGTAGCTATACTTCCCAGAGCATAACCTCAACGGAAGTAACATTTGCTTTAATACAGATCTCTTTTCATCAACTGAAATTACCTCATAGGTGCTGTGCTAGGCAGAGGGGATATAAAAGTTAACATGTGACACATGAACCTTGCCTCCAAGGAAGGGGAGACAGATCAGAAAATAAACATATATGATGCAGGAAGAGCAAAGTAAAAGCAAATATAAGCTAAAGTTCCAGCCCACAGCGGGCTGTGATGAACTGGGAAGAACAGAGCTCTTACGCTAAGAACACAGGCATGAAACTAAGGCCGGTTAAGACATGAAGCTAAGGCCAGCTTGCACTTTCAAAGAGTGCTACCATCCCTCAAACAGGACCTAACCGCTAGACTCAGCAAAAAATGAAACGGAAAGGAGCCTACAAGATCTGCCAGCCCGACGCATTATTTTACAGACGGGGATATGGACTTTAGGAGAAGTCAGGTTAATAAATATCCAAGACCACACAGCAAGTTACAGAGACAACTTTACAACTTGTCTCAGGCCTCTTGGTTTACCTACCAATTGATTCATTTGCCAAACATGAACGGGTTATGCGCTAGGCGAGAGTGAACAAAGCAACTGGGTCTGTGCCTTTGAGCAACTGGGAAGACCGTCTTCTTGTATCTGAGACAGGAAGTGCTCCAAGAACACTTGTCTGAGATTGAGGAATTGGGGAGGGCTTCCTGGGGAAGTGACATTTAAACTGAGCCACAAAGGATAAGCAGGAATGGACAAGAGAGTAAGGATGAAGGTGGGGGTGGGAGTAAGGGGTGGTACACAGCTCTGTATGAGACAGGAAGGAGTTGATCAAGGTCCAGAAACGGAAGAAAAGTAAGTGTGGTCAAGGAAAGAGAGGCAGGAGATGAAGAGAGACGGGGGGGGGGGGGGGTGGAGAAACTTTCACTCTGTAACCAAAATGACGGCAATCCTGGGACACTGAGTGGCGATCACTCAGTTCGCTGAGTAGTCTCTGTATTTCCACTTTAGGAGAAATCTGAAGCTTGAGAGCCCAGGAGGAAGTCAACAATGCAGGGTCCCAGAATCTGCTGTCTTCAACTTCTTACACGGGGACTGCCTGACCCTGTGCCACAGGTCGGACACTGGCTGCATGGAGTCCAAAAGGCCCAAGCATCTTCCTAAAGAGAATCTCAGGGCCCCAGGTCACAAAAGCCAGACCAAGAATTCCAAGAAGTCCTGGTGCTGAATGACAAAACCCCCTCAGGGAACTAGGTAACTTTAAAGCACACTCCAAGGAAACTGCCTTCATTCAGAATCAAGCTCTGAAAGCCAACAAACAACACAGCCCCTTTCAGACCGGCTGGGACAGAAGGACTTCAGGCCCTGGGGAGGATCAGGGACTCTGCAAGGTGAAGAGGGGTGTAAACAGGTGGTGGGGTAGGACAGATGTGGGCACCATGAGTGCCAGTGTCAGTGCCCCCAGAGGACACTTCCCAAGCCAGGCTGGTTTCTTTTGTTCTAAGCATCCCAAAGAACACCACCTGCAGTCAGCTTGCCCGGGACGGAAGCCATCCCACCGCTTTTTTTTCTTCTGTGTTCAGGTCCCTGAATGAGAGCACCATCTCCTATGCTTCAGAAACACTTAGTGCCAACAAAGATAAAAAATGCACAAGCCCGGCTCTCCAGCTGACTCCTTCAGCTGGCCTCTCAGTTCCTTTTTTCAGTTACACCATTAATTAAAAAAAAAAAAAAAAAGGTGAAACAGGTAGGTCTTTGGGTACCAAAAGGCCAAAGAATTCACTGCATCATTATGTGTAATAGGCAAAACCTGGAAACAATTACTGTGCTCATCAAAAGGAGAATGGGTGAATAAAAGGTGACATAGTCATATAATGGAACCCTGTGGGCCATGAGAATGAAAAACTGCTCACACGCAAGCACGAGGGCTAACCTCACAAACATAATGGGATGATAATCTCACAAGCATAACGGCACAAGAGAAGACAGACACAAAAGGGTATATGCTGTATGATTCTATTTTTATTAAGTTTACAAACAAGGAAAACCAACTTCTGGTTCCTTTGGGGAAGACAGACATGACAGTAAGAGGACTACGAGGGGGCTTCTGGTTGACCTGGGTCGGGGTTACACAGATGTGCTCACTTTGTACTAATTCATCAAGCTGTATACTTAAGATGCTAAGTTTTCGGTACGACTGAATAGACATACAAAAGAAGGGTTTTCAGCATCTTGGAAAGGAAAAGTATCCAGGGCCTTAGCTTTGCAGCCCATGGATGGGACTGGAGAATGACCCTCGGGGGTAGGGGGCAAGGTGAAGAGGTGACCACATTGGGGGCTATGGCCCAAAAGGCAGCTGTGGGGTGGCAGGGATTAGGGGGAACAGTTTCAAGGTTTACTCCCTCCTTCTTCCTTGTAACTAACGGCCAATGAAACCTCTGTATGATGTACTCCAGAGGAAAGTGGGGTCAAGAGGGAAAAGGGCTGGAACTAAACTGGTTTAAGGGAGAAAGGAGGCAGCTGGAATACTTCCAGCAGTGAGGGGAGGAGAAGGAGAGGAAGGAGAGGAAGAAGGGGGACAAGAAAGCAATCGGAAATGCCCAGGGTGGACAAGAAGGAGAGCTGGCCTGGGGTGGGGATGGTGGGTGGGGGAGGTGAGAATTCCCATGACAGCCCAGTAGAAGGGATCTCTTCTCTACTCCCCTCCCTGAGTGAGCAGTGTCAGATATACATCCAGGTTCATGGTTTTATTGCACTTCTCTGCTGTGCTTTGTTTATAAGCCTGTCACCCCTGGGAACTAAAGGAATAAGAGGACTGTGAGTGAGTGTGTGTGAGTGTGTGTGTGTGTGTGCACTCGCGCACCTGCAGCCAAGGATTCCACATTCCCAGCATCTACGCACTGTTTGCAAGGAGAAAAGAATGTTCATTGGACAAATAAATGACAGAAAGAATGTGATAATTAGATATAAGTTAGAGACTTCCTCAGTACTTAAAAACCTGTAGTAACAGCTTAAATGGCCAAAAATGTGGGAATGGCTAAGTATCAAGAGTGTCATACTGTGCAGCTACTAGAAATCACAAGCAACAGTAGCAAACATCCGTAGGGTGCTTTACAATTTACTGAGAATTGCACCTCCTTTGTTGTTTGACACAAAATGCTATGGACTTTGTTGCCACACTGAAATGTGTAAATGACACATTAGCAACAAGCTCTCTGAAGAGGCCAGAAAGATCTGGGATGGTGGACTAACGAGTTTTCGCGGGGTGAGGAGGGGCCATATCTTAGAGTAATACTAGGAAGGCTGGTAGTTCTGGGGACAGGGGGCGGGGCAGCTGAGTTTAGTTAGCTCTGTCTATATAAATAACTGCTAATTTCACACACTATATTTCAATTCACTTCCTCTTTTTTGTTGTTGTTTGTTTTGAAGAACAAAACTTAACTTTAGCCATAATTTGATTCGAAGTTCTCTTTAACAGTCATTTGCAAGTGTTGCTGTTAAGTGACCATCTCTAAAGAAATGTTTTTGATATTCCATGGTGGGGGGTCCTAGTGTGGTTTTATTCATGCTCTAACTTCAAGAAATTAAACCGCAAAACCTATCTGCAACAGACTTTCCTAGGCTGTCTTCCTGACTGCAACAGTGCTTTAAAGAATAGACAAGAAAAAACTCAAAAAGACAAAACAAACAAAAACCCTTCTTCTTCCCTGAGAGAAGCTGAGCCTAATGTTCAATGATTCACGAAAAAAAATTATGAACTTTTTAACCCTCGGCATTCTCTTCTTCCCCTAGTTGTTACTGTGGAAAATTTATTTTGCAGTTACTGTCCCATAAGTAAGTTCTCTGCTGAGTCTCAAATCTTTGCTGAGCGTTTCCGCACTGCTCTGGGTGGACTTCCTGCAAGCACCTACCGCAATGAGAGGATTACCTAAAGGATGTATTTCACAAACAATCTATCACGTGTCTTCGGCTGAAATATTATATCCAATGCTAAAAGCCTACTTTTGCAGATGACAGTGGGGACCTCTGGAAAACTCGTTAGAGCATCCCCAAACCAGCTCTTAAAAGACATACCCACGTAAAAAGTAGCTGTTTTTAAAAGTCTGTGGGGCGCTGAAGACAGAGGCATTGGCTGCAGTTACAGTAATAGCAGAAACCCTCCAAGCAATGTTTATCTCGTGAGCAACCCCTTAGGGGAGTAGAGTGGCTGACCAGCGGGCAGCGGGGGAGGGCTCCACACATGGCCAAAGAGGGGAAATAATCCTGCTCTCAACACAGCCTGAGAGCAGAGGGGCCAAAGAGCCCATGGTGTTCAGAGAAACCTCCCAAATCCTCCAGGTGCGGAGGACGCAGACGCTCCAGAGGGCTGAAGCTGGAGGGCTGGGGGCAGACGAGGACAGCAGAAGACGGGCCTTGGGGGCAGGGAGTCAACCGAGGAGGCGGAAACAGCGCCAGTCCATTTGCGGAAAGCAAAGCGGGAGCCGCAGGGCGACCTGCCCTCCTCCACACCCACCCGCCGCCCGCAGCTGCTTCCTGGAGGATGTGGGCCCACCTGCAGCCGCCGCCGCCGCGCTGCCCGGGAGCAGCGGCAGGGAGGCGGTGGCGGCAGGGGGCAGCAGCACCGCCCGTAGCCCCGCCTCCGGGCCGGGCGCGCGGGGCCTCCAAGCTGCGCGCCGCCGCCTCCCGCGCCAGCACCTGCGCGCGACCCCGGTGCCACCTACCAAACCCAAGTGCAGCCGCCTGGGCCCCGTCCCCGCCCCGGGTAGGGGGTCGGAGTCAGGGATGGCGGGCGCGTCTCCTCCCAGGCTCCGTGCTCGCGCGGGGCAGGCGCCGCCGCGGAAGGGCGCTTTGTTTGTGCGGCCAGAGCGGGGATGCCAGGGCGGGAGTGGAGCCCTCGCCCCACCCAAGAAAGGGCAAAGCAGAGCCCTCGGTGGAGGGTGCTGAAGGGGGCAAAGCCCTTTCCCCAGGCGGCGATGCTGGGTCCAGCTGGCCCACCCCCACCCCCACTCTGCCCTTTCTCTTTCCGAACCCCCCGGCCCCCAGCCCGGCGGCTGGGCTCACCTGCTCTCCGCGACCCCCGCGCCTCCGCTCATCGTCGCCCGGTGGCTGGGAGGGGGCGCCAAACGCGCCCGGAGATCGGCGCTTGGCTCGCGCCTGGGCGCCTGCAGGAGGGGTTCGCGTGCAGAGCGCTGCCCCGCGCACCCGGAGGCGATCGACGCTGCCGGGGGGGAGGGAAGAGGGCGACCAAGAGCCACCGGGGGAGGGGACTGGGCGGGAGGGGGTGCCGGGCGCGCTGCTGCAGCGGCTGCCGGAGGCGTTCAGGACTCCCTAACGGAAACGCACGCTCGCCCGCGGCCCCGCGCGTGCACGCTGGCGTGTACACTAGCGTGCACACTGGCACACGTGCGCACAGCGGCCGCTTGGTGGTTGTTTACCGCCCTGCGGGAACTAGGTTTGGTGACATTAACGCCGAGGCTTCTGTGAAAGAGAAGGGCCAGAGCCATTCTGGAGGGGACACGGAGAGCTCATGTCACCCTGATTGGGATTGGATCCTTCTGTATCTGGGGATTTTTCACGAGGCCCTCCTTAGCCCCGCCCCCGCGCAAGGAATTCCCAGATTCGCTTCTTAGGATCTATCAGCTCCCTGAAATTCTCTTCCAAATTTTGCATCTACATACAAATATCTGGAATGAGGGACCACAGCTTTCAAATGATTAGACAGCTGTGTGACACCCCCACCCCCACCCCAAACTGTAAGGATGGATGTACTAAACCAGTGGTTCCCAAACTTTGCTACATATTAAATCACCCAGGGAGTTTTTCAAATCTCCATGCCCTGAGTGGCATCCCAGACCGATTAACTTAGTACAATGGGATTCAGTATTTTTAAAGATCCCAGGTGATTCCAATATTCAAGAAAGTTTGAGAGCCACTGCTTAGACTATTGGTGGCCCACATTGTATAGTTTTCTTTCACCCAGTTTTTCAACTTGATTGCTTGTCTGTCTTTTCCATGAGGTGGTGGATGTCACACAGCATCTAGCCCAGATCTAGCTCACAGTAGGTGCTCAGTATGCATTTACTGCAGGAAGGAGGCAAAGGCAGAGTCCAGAATGTGTCCTCTAACTTGCAGCCCCCTGTTTGCTCTTTCTGAAATACTCCACAGGCTGAAAAACCCTTGACCTCAGGGCGATGGCTTCCTGTATGCCTGATGCTGCAGAAGAAAATGGATCATTGCAGCTTGAAAGGGTATCTGTCTTTTAGATGCTTCCAGATGTCTCCGCCCGAGAATTCCCCTACCTGCCTCACTATGACTCAAAGGACCAGCACTTGGCAGTGTGGGTGACTACAATAAAAGTCACAACCCCATGGATGGCACACCCCTGAGTCCAAGACTATGATAAGATACTTTATATTCAGGGAAGAACTGGCCTGGTACAATCACTGGGCCTCAATATTCTTCTGTTGAACATAAACACAAATAACTTCACAGAATATCATCAGAAAAGGCCCCTCTGTGACCACGATGGATGAAGACAAAAACAAGACTACTCCTGAATCATGTCTGAACACAGACAAAACATGAACATTGTCCAAGCCACGATGGACACACAGCTATCCTGGCCAATTAGAGTGACCACTGCCTTAGCCTCTCTCTAGTCTGCCCTTCTATGGATAAGATTTATGAAGATGCACATTCATAGAATTACCCCTGCCTTCCTATGCCTTCCCCCAATCAACTAACAAAACCCCAAATCCTTTCATAATATCCCGCAATCAACTAACAAAACCCCAAATCCTTTCTTAATATCCTCTGATACCTTCTCACTGACACACCCCCAGGATTTACCATGATGTGCATTTCCCTCACTCCAATGAGCAATAAAGTCAACTTGTTTAACTATAGGTGTATTCCGAGTGTTCTTTGGCAAGGGAGCATTAAAAACCACTTATCTTAATCATCACAATAATAGCAGAAGGTAGACATACCCTTTTCACATATAAGCTAATTGGGGTTCACACAGAGTTCCATAGAACTAGGGAACTCAAACTTACACAGGGCTGCCCAGCCATCAGTGGAGAGCTGGGGTTCATGTTCATGTGGGTTTGTGGGGAGCCAGGCTAGTGTGTTACTTATTCACAAGAACTGTGGCTTCCAGATGAGCCTGTGTCCCAACCCCAGCTCGTCTTCTAGCTATGGAAATCTGAGCAAGTCATTTAACTTTCTCAACTTCGGCTTCCTTGCAAAAGAAAAAAAAAAAAAAGTGGATCTAGGAACTGGTATTTTTTTTTATTGAGATATACTATATATTTATTAGTTTCAGGTGTACAACATAATGATTTGATATATATGTGAAATGATCAGCTTAGTAAGTCTAGTTAACATCCATCACCACCATAGTTACATTTTTTTTCTTGTGATGAGAACTTTTAATATCTAATCTCTTAGCAACTTTCAAACAGACAATTCAGTATTAACTAAAATGATATATATACTATTGGTATATTTTTTATAAGCTCCCCAGGTGGCCCAATGCAGCACCTATTGGCAGATCCTGGTTTGGTAAGTTACCTTGCAGCTGCCAGATGTGAGGTACCCTTTGCCAGATGCCATTTTCTCACTTGTCTCTTCTGGAAATTCTCCTTTGGCTTCATATGACAAGCAACTGAGGCCCACGAAGAACTGTGGGCAACTAAAGCCTGAAAAAACATGTGAGTGGACTTGGAAGTGGATCCTTCAACTGCCTCTCCCCCAACCCGGAGTTTTCAGAAACCTGTTGCCCTGATGGACAGCTTGCCTGCAATGTCATGACAGACCCTGAGCCACAATCAGCCAACTAAGCCACTTACAGATTCCTGCCGCATACAAACTATGAAATAATAAATATTTGTTGTTTTAAGCTGTGAAATTTGGGGGTAATCTGTTATGCAGCAAAAAATAACTAATACAAAAGGAAATAAGATCCCATAGTTTGTGCCATGGAATTACATTATTTGCACTTTTAACTTAGGTAAATTCAACCCTACTTGCTCTGCAAAAGAGGGAGAGAGAACAATCGCAGTGTCAACAATTCTGCCTGCTACTCCAGTGAAATAAGATGATGAGATGAAGAGGTGGATCTGGTTTCATCAGTCAGTCTCTGACCCAGCCCTGGATATCTCTCATAGGGAAGAAAGTCTTGCTGCTGGCTGTGTGGCTCATATTTTCAACTATCCATGTTTTGTGCAAAGTGGGAAGAGTGAGGCTAATTCACTGACTTGGTTGGGTTCTATATATAACATAGTCAGAATGACCCTGGCATTCCCTTAACTCATCAGGACCTGAGCCCAGGGCATCCCCCAACCAAGAACAGCACTGACCTTAGGCCAGTGTAAGAGGGAGCCTACCCTGGGACCCTGGGACCCTGGCTCCAGAGGACCCTTCCATGGCCCTCCTCCAGCCACAGCCCCAGGAAGGGAGGCATCCATGAGGCCCAAGAGATGTGCCCTTCCAGAGCCTGTGCCTCACCCTCACTTCTAGATGAGACCCCACACCCCTATCCAAATAGTTCCTGAGGCCATTTCCAGGGACTGCAGAGGACATTCCCCAGGTCCAGCTTTCCAGAAGCGGGACCTACCACTAGAGAACACACACCAGGGCCGAGCACAGTGATTAAAGGAATGTGTGTGGAGCTTGCTTGTGCAAGCTGAGTGGTCCACACGTGAGCACAGAGCCCCTGGCCGTGCAGATGGACCAGCCATGGAAAGTGAGAAGGGAGGCCCACCGACCCCGAGCCAGCTCTCCTAACACTGTCTCACACTAGTGTGGACTGAGAACTCTAGCTTGACCTGCCCTTCCATGTCATTTGACAGGAATAATTGTCAAGGCAGGAAAACACAGTATATTTCATTTAACAGTGTGTTCGCTCAATTTATAACTTCTACATGTTTAGACATATTACATATGGACGTCTGTTTGTACCCTCGCCCACGGTCCCACAAATGATCAGGATGTCCCGGCCCAGAACTGACTTCCTCATCTTCATTTTGGTTCACTCTTTTGGTTTTTGGCCACTTCATTTTGGCCACTCTTTGCTGAGGGAGCGGAGGCCGAGACGTTATTTGAGTGAGAGAGGAGGGCAATGGGATAAGGTGGTCATTTTTCTAGCTCCTTCTCCTTTGACTTAAATGTGTTTGTGTATGATTTTGCCCAAAACATTTGGTTAAATCTGAGGCCCAAATAGGGCTTGTTTGTTCTTGGGACACTCTCTAGGTAAGGTACGTGCTTGGATTTTTGTACGTGGTGGTTATTGTTTAATCCTTCTGCTGGGGTCATTACTCAACTCAGTTGGAAGTGCCCCTTCCAGACCATTTCCCCAGCATCTTCAGATATATTGTCAAAAAAAAACCACTGTGTGTGTGCTTGCCTCAAAAACTGTATTATATATGCATGGTTTCTCAATTTGTTTTCACCCTAAAATATATCTCAAAAGTCTATCCATCTTAGTAACAAATTTTGCTCTTTATTTTGCACTATTCCGTTTATAAAGTACTTTACTTAAATTATTTCATTTTGATACTAAATGTACTGTATGAAATTTGAGGCATGCATGTTTTTAGACTAAAAATGTAAGTTTATTTATTTTAATTTTTGGAGAGACTGTGTTAGTGGAGAGAGATTTGAAGAGAGAGGGTTTCCCGGAGACATCTTAGAGGGAGAATTCCTTAAATACTGCAATATCAGGGTTAGAATCGCTTGTGTAAGCCGTGAATCAGAGACCAGGCATTTTCTGATTTAAATATGGCAAAAATTGCTCAGTTTTCTCTCTGTGTCTGTTTTCTCTGTGTTGTAGACTCTTGTCTTCTGTGCAGGCCTGGAAAGGTGGGTGCAGCCAAGTAAGCAACAATAGGGTCCTCTTTGGGTAGTGACAATAGCCAGGGGAATTCTTTAGTTATGTGTTCACGCAACTTTTGCTTTTCTTCCTAAAGGCCACTTGATACGTTCTCTTGAGTTCTGAGCGACTTTGAACTTGCATTGTTTGTTTTTCCTAGAACAAGGACATCCAATTCTTCGCTTAAGGTACTTTTCATGGCATCCTGGGGCTTGCTAGGCACCTGCTTCTCCAGCTGACAAAATGTGCCAGCCTCCAGGTTCCACAGAGAAAGGGAAGTGTCGCCCACTGCTCACCATGATAGACATTCATCACAGCGAAACACACCACCCCTGACAGCAGGGAACTTCGCCCAGAACTGACGGAATCGCAGCACTGAAGCAAAATCACTTATCTAGAAGAATCTTTATCCAGTTGTAATGGACTGAATGTGTGTTTCCCCACCACCTCCCAAATTCACTGAAGTCTGACCCCCAATGCAATGGTATTAGGAGGTGCGGCCTCTAGGAGGTAATTGGGTTTAGATGAGGTCATGATGGTGAGGCCTCCAAAATGAGGTTCATGTCCATATAAGAAGAAAAAGAGACACCGAGCTCTCTCTCTCCATCATGTGAAGAAATAGCAAGAAGGCAGCCATCTGTGAGCCAGGAAGTGGGCCCTTACCAAAGACCAAATCTGCTAGCCTCCAGTGCTGTGAGAAAGAAATGTCTGCGTTTAAGCCACCCAGGCTGTGGTATTTTGTTATGTCAGCTTGAGATGACATAGACACTAGTCTTTAGGCTTCTATTGTCGACAACTGTTACCATCATTTTGGCGAGGGCTACTCTGCTTTTGCCTTTATCCAGCTGAACATTGTCTGTTTGTCTCAGTTACTTAAAGAGACATGGAGTGTGGGAGGAAGAGATTCCAGGAAAGAGAACTTAGTCTGAAGTTATCATTCCTGCCTCCTACACCCCTTCCACCCCCATTCTAATCATGCACCTGACGATGTAAATACCTTGTGGACTGATTTCCTAATCTAGTTTTATGGTATATCCCTGGGTCTTCAATTAACTCTAGGGCTATTGCAGAACAATAAAACATCACTCAGCACAATCTTAACTCACCTTAATTGTAAAAATTCAACAACATCTGGTTCTTTCTTCCCCCTAGAAGACAACAGAATAATTGTCATTCCAGAAAAATTCCGAATTTTCCTTTTCTTATGTTTTGGCATTGTTTTATGTGTAAACCCTGTCCCTCAACTTTTGATTGTAGAATCTGTAAGTATTAGGGTGTTAGTCAAGCTGAAAACAAATTTAGAAAATTTTGCTGCACAAAGTGAGGTCCACAGGCCAGCAGCAGCAGCATCTGGGAGCTTGTTAGAACTAAGTCTCAGGGGGAGGGTATAGCTCAAGTGGTAGGCGTACATGCTCAGCATATATAAGGTCCTGGGTTCAATGCCTAGTACTTCCATTAAAAATAAATAAATAAGTAAACCTAGTTATCTACCGCCCCAAAAAATTAAAAAATAAAATAAGAAATAAATTTAAAAAATAAGAAATGCAGAAACTTGGGCCCACCCAGCTCTACACTGTAACACAACTTCCTGGTGATCTGTATGCACCTTACAGTTTGAGAAGCACTGGTTTATGAGATACCAGTAGTTCCCAGACTCTCCTCCAGGAGGGCGAGAGAGCCAAATTTGGGATGTTAACATTTGGAAGAAAATCCAAGTCACTGTGGGCTCACTGAGGACAGCACCCTGGGGACCCAGGTCACAGCCTGCCCCCTAGGTGAGGGGAGGTCAGGAAAGGGGGCAGCATTTTCAGTTTAAGTAATGAGTTTAAATAATGAGAGGAGGGAGTCTTTAAAATGTAGGCAAGGGGGTTCCGCTGCTGGGTGGCCAAAAAGAATGACAGACCTCCACTCCCAATGTATTTCTTTTTGGAAGAATGGTGGAGTCCAGCTCTGCCTTTCCCTGCCCAGTCACCCGTAGCAAGTGCAGGGACATTGCAGAGCCTCAGTTTCCTCATCTTTAATATTGTTTTAAAATGATAGTTTCTATGTACACAGAACTTTACAGTTTACTTGCCCATACACATATTTTCATTTGTGCTCCAGGACAACTCTGTGTGGCAGATCAAGAGAGTAGTGTTACGTCCATTTTACAGATTGGAAAAGAGAGACACAGAGTGACCTGCCTGAGAGTGCCAAGATCACAAATCTTCAAACCCTTGTGCTGTGACCCTGTAACCACAGCCAAATGAGTTCAAGTATGTGATAGTAAACTGAAAACTGTAATGTGTTATTCCAATAAAAGGGGTTCCTTATTACTTAAGTAACACTCCACAAATATGCATCTAACTGAACTGAATCACCCACCAGGATGCTGACCCCAGGATCAGCGACCCCCTTTTTCTCTCCTTGGATTATGGTGAAACTATTACCACGAAAAGCTAATATCAGTGATGAAGTGCATATTAATGAGCAATAAAGGAACTCCCAGAAACCAAGATGGAAAGAGCTGATCACACTGAAATTGCTTCATTATTTAAAGTCTTCTGCAGAAAGTAACTGAGAAAATTTTATACATTTCTTTTGAACTATTTTGAAGAACTAAAATGATGACCATTTCAATTATTTGTTATTTATCCTCTACTTTCCAAGTTCTTCTCCAATGTCCTACAGGATCAATTCTAGGAGGTTAAAAGGCAACAAAAGGACCAGAACAATGATAAGAGCAGAATTCAGGTCTTCTGTTCTCAAAATCAATGTTTATTTTGAGTTTTTCAAATAATGAGTCTCTTCTATTTTTATCTCTAGAAAGACACAATGGTTTCCTTTTATCTGTCTCTTACCAGTAGGTCACACCCTATGGTTCTTTTACCATCTGTTATGAATTTCACCAACTGCAGTTCTTTCTTTGTCATTGATGTTACATCCAAGTGAAAGGCTTTTCAACAGGGTTTTAAATTGGGTGAGGTCTCAAGGTCAAATATCCGTGGCAAAGCCTGTCCAAGGAAATAAGGTTTCAGTTTAAAGCAGTTTTGTTTGGTTTCTACTGTTATAAAATCCCTGCTCTGCAAATGTATGGTGAAAAATACTTACTATCACCATCTCATCTCAACTGCAATGTCTTTATTCGCATTCATTTATTCGCCTTTTTTGTGGGGAGAGGGGTCCTTTTCTATTCTGGGTATGTATGTATTGGTAGTAACTGCCATTTGTGGTGTGCCTACTATATGCTAAGGATTATGCCAAGCATTTTAAATATATTATCTTAAATCCCCTTTGGTACTATCAACATTATCAACACTATACAGTTGATTATACAGTTGAATAACTATAATAATAATAATCATTAACGTTCACTGCACTTTACAATGTAATTGGCAATAGCACTGAGCTCTTTCATGTGTATTGTCTTGCTTAGTCCTCACATCTGCCCTAAGGGGTAGATACTATTATCATTCCCATTTTACAGATGAGGAGACTGAGGGACAGAGAGATTAAGAAACTTACCCATGGTCGCTCAGTAAATATTGAAGTGGACATCCATCCCCATGTAGATTCATCACCAAAGCCTTTTTTCTTTCCAAGAGCGATGACCTCTGGGTTCTGCTAAATTCTTCAAAAACACAGTTGCCTTTGAAAGGCCTTTGAAAGCCTAGCTTAGCACAGGCCCTAGCATTAGACAGACCTGGCTTCCAATCCCAGCAAATTAGTTTGGCCATAACCATCAGGACACTTTCTCCCACTTCCACCGCCGGCTCTGCTTTCCAGCCAGAGGAGAAGGAAGAAAGAAAAGAAGCCCGTGCCCCTTCCTTTTATAAGCATGAATGCATCCTGCCCGCCTCCCACGGGTGAGAACTCCGTCTCATGGCCCGACCCCAGGAAGGCTGGAGAGGGCTGACGTTCTCCTGGCAGCCGTGTGCTCAGCTAAAATGTATAGGGTTTACTAAGGAAGAAGGGCAGAGTGAATATTAGGACAACCAGGACTCTTTTCCTCCTTGAGTTTCACCACTCTGTGACCTTGGGCAAGTTACCTATCCTCACTGAGCCTCAGTTTTATCCTTTGTAAAATGAGGATAATAGTATAAGAAGAGCATTGTTAGGATTTAGCTAGTGTGCGTAAAGTAACGTGCTCAGTGCCTGGCACAAAGCAAGTGTTCGATAAGTGTTACCTACCACTAATATTGAAAAGACGGTGTAATTGAAGCACCAGATTGGAGCTACAATTTTGCATGATGACTCTAGAATTTGAATTCTATTGTGAACATCGCACAAGGATTGTTTGCTGGGTGTTGTGTAACTGCTGAGCTTTCTCCTATGTATATTCAAGGAATTCTGGAGCTAAATGGAGCATTAAACATGAGATCTTTTCAGATTCTCGGTTAACTGAGGTTTAAGTTCCCCGGGTAGAAATGGTGATCCCACTAGAGTGTATGAGTGTTATCCTAGATTATCTAGATATATCTAGATACAATATCTAGATATTAACCTAGAGCAGTGACAGCCTTAATTTTGCAAAATTTTGAGTTGTCTCCAATTATTTCTAAGGATACAACAAATTCTTCAAAATAAACTTAACCCAAATAATTTTTTATGCATGCAAGAGACATAATATACTGATATTACTCATGGAACATTTACTGAGCTCTGACCATGTCGCGAGCACCATGGCCGGCACCAGAGATACACATGATGAATGAAGGTAGATGTGGGCTCCGCCTTCCCAGAGTGGACAGACTCTCAGGGGAGACAGACATGAATCACACAACATTACAAGTCTATGTTAAAACTGCAACTCTGATGCTACGAATAGGAGGTACATGATGCTCTGGAAATGTACCAGAGGGGGAAATGGCTACACAGGGAGATGGGAAAGGTTTTCCTGAGGAAAGTCATGCCCTTTCGCATCTGAAGCATGAGGAAGAGTTGAGGAGCTTAGGGGTCACATTCCGAGGCAATCTGGAACTTTTTGTGGGGCCTGAAGAATATGTCATTTGGGAAGCCCCCTTTCAGAAAAAAGAATATAAACCTATCCTTCTTCTGTAAATTTTACAAAAAACCCATGACCATGGAAACGCACTAAGGGCCCCATGCAAGGAAGGAGCTCTGAGGCTCAAGCCTCATCAGCTGTAGGTAGCTCCCTCGGGAAGGGATGGACTCACTCCACGGTCTGCAGTGGGCACCAACCAAAGCTTCAAGCAAGTGGTGAAGGCCAACGCTGCAATGCGCTGCAATGGTTTTCAATGAGCAAGGGATGTTTCCAGGCCCTGTCGGGGGAGACAAGAGCTCCAGTTCCCTCTTAGAGCTAGAGACCAATGGGAACTCCTTGGGCAGACTCTGTAGTAAACTCACTTTTTTTTTAATGTCCAAAAGGGCTTGAGGTCGATTTTCTGAAAGGATATATGTGGGCAGAGAGACGCCTTCCTCCTCCAGGCCCAGGATGTGCAACTTAAGGCAGAAGCCAGCCTTGTTGAGCCACCATCTCAACCCACCTCAAACTCTCCCAGTTTTAGTGCAGAAAGTGCCCCCAACTTGTGGACATTCCTCAGGCAAAAGGGGACAGTTGGTCACCCTCCCCCAGCAGAGGGCCTGGTAAGCCTCTACCACTCCGGTGTCTTCTGGTGAAAGCAGGTGTGACGAGCATTATTTTGTCCCCCCACCTCCTGTCCCCTCTAGTTCCTAGCAGGAGAGAGAATCCTACCTGTCTGCTCCTTTGAAGTTAGATGATGTTATGTGACTTGCTCTGTCCAAAAACGTGAGTGGAAGAGATGCTTGTGACTTCTGGATAGAAGCATTTAAGAGCCAGTATGTAATTCTCCATATTTCCTTCCTCCTGCCATGGCACTGGTAACATCTAGATGGTGGAGGCTTTGTCAGCCTGAGTCCCTGAGTAAGGACCACGTGGAGCAAAGTCCCCCACCAGCCCTCAATGTCATGGAGCAAAAGTGTGTAATAAACTCCTGTTCTTTTAAGCCGCTGGGACCTGGATGTCTTTCACTACTGCAGCATAACTCCGTCCACCCTGCCTGATAAAGGAAGCAAAACCAAGACCCTACTTAGAGTCTAGAGTAGTAATATGGTTTTAATGATTTTCCTTGGATGATAATAATAAAACCTTTGCACATATCCCAGTATGGTACTGATGAGGAAAAACAAAACAAAACAGTGTCACTTTTCCAAACTATCTGGTGGGAGAAAGGCCCTGGATTAACCTGAAGTTCTGGTGAGCAAAACTCCCTGGGCCTCAGATTACTCTAGCAGATGTTGGTCTCTTGACTTTTCAGGATTAGACAGGTGCATGGTGCCCTAGCCCCTCCGAGGAAAGGAGGCTGTGCCCCGAGTGTGCTGCACTAAAGATGAAATCATTTACTGTGTGACTCTGATAGCACAGAGTTACATTAGCCATTATATATATATATATACACATATATATATATATATATATATATATATATATACACACATATACATATATATATATACACATATACATATATATATATATATATATATACAAGTTTATGGAGGTATAATTTACATACTGTAAAATAATTTGAAGTGTATAATTCCATGATTTTTAGTAAATTTACCAGATTGTACAACCTTCACATTTTCATCCACCAGAACATTTCCATCATCCCCAAAAGATCCTTCCTACCCATTCATAGTTAATCCCCTTTCCCACCTCCAGCCCTAAGCAACCATGAATCTATTTTCTGATTCTATGGGTTTGCCTTTTCTGGACACTTTATATAAATGGAATCATACAACATGTAGTCTTTGTGCCTGTATTTTTTCACTTTGCATAATGTTTTTGAGGGTGATCCACACTGTTGAATGTGTCAGTATACAGATCAGTATCAGTATATATGTTTTTACATATATATCAATATATATCAGTATGAGTATATATATATATATACACTCTGTGTGTGTGTGTGTGTGTGTGTGTGTGTGTGAGAAGAGGCAGGGTATGGTGGAGAAAACATAGGCTTCAGAGACTATCAAATTTGTGTTGAATCCAAGTCCCTGGAAACTTTCAGAATATAAGTTCAGTTACTCCCCACTCCTTTAAAAGAGTAAACAGAAGTCTCTTTCTCTGAGTACAGGTACCACCTAACATTCTCCAGCATCTTCTTCCTCAAGGTCTACACTGAAAGATGACTGTACATCAGAAGCAGGATCTCCCTGTCTAGAGACATGGAGACAGGGTAAACCACCAGGAACCTCACAAAGGCTGTCTCCTCCTCCCCACGCCATATCTCCTCCCACAGACAGAGCAGCGGCAGGTGGGCAGCTGGCATGGCCCCTTCCCTTCCTCAGGCCAGTCTTTCCAGAGGTACTGATGAGCCCCGGAAGAAACTGTTCACAGACAGGCAGCAGGGGGTGGGACAGGAAGGCAGGGGAAGGAAGGAATAGGAAAATTCATAAATCAGACAAAGAAGTAGCAAACAACACAGCTGCAGATACAGCCCAAATGGCCTTAGAGGACAAAATCCTGGGTGTAGGGACTTGTACTTAAGGTTCAGATACCTATATACCTGTACATGAAGCTTTTTATACCTTGTACTTTATATATGTACATGGTGTATATATAAAAATTTTTTCTTTCTAGTTTTATTGAGATATAACTGACATACAGCACTGTATATTTTTTCTAAAGGGGAGTAATTAGGTTTTATTTATTTTTTTAATGGAGGTACTTGGACTGAACCCAGGACCTCATGCTTGCTAGGCACGTGCTCTACCACTGAGCTCTACCCACCCCCTTCCTGGGTATATATTTTTATATGCTGTAAACTTTATAGACCCTGGCTGTTCCCATAATGCATTAAATATTTGTTCTGCTGAAAGATAATAAAAACATAATTCAAAAGACATCACAATATTACAAAAAGCATTTAGGCCCTGAGCTGAGGAAAACTGCTAGGGAGATGCTTCTGAAATGCCCCACTCCCGGGTTTCCCACCCTGGTCGCAGATTAGAAGCACCCCAGGATTAAAACATACCAGGCCCAGGCCACACCCCTGCTGTATTATTTTCCTGTGACTGCGCGCAACAAACGACCAGAAACATGGGGGCTTCAAAGAATGGAAATGTGTTCTCTCACAGTTTTAGCGGCTGGAAGTTTAAAATCGAGGCTTCAGAAGGGCCACACTTGCACTTGAGGCAAGAATTCTCCTCTAGAGCTCACCCAAACGATGAAATTCTTGGAAGTAACCTGGGCAGAAGCCACCCCTGACATTCCACGGACAACTGAAAATAAGCAGCTGTCATACCGGCCCTGGGCACTAAGGCAGGAGCACAGCACCTTGGGGTTTGGATTTGGACGATGCGGATTCCAGATCTGGGAGGACTGCTGGTTCCACTCATAAAGCTCCCTGAAAGAATGCTGTGTTTGAATGGAAGGAGCCTTAACAGCAAAAAGCCATGGCTCAATCCATATCAGGCCCTTATGATTCATACTCAGATACGATTTTGGAAGTTTCTTCGATTCATACCCAACACAGACTGGAACTTATGGCAGCAGCCCATGAATGCTGCCCAGTGGTGACCCCTGGGATTTAGGATGAGAAAGTTTTCAGATGCAGCGTTATGGTATATGTCATTTGAGACGCAATTATTGGCTTGCAGTTATCGAGCATTAATGGAAACTGCTCTATGTCTGAAAGACATAAAATAATCTTGAAACCTGAAACATGCATAATGTCTCAGGTGATGTTGAAGAAACATTCCAATTAGGAAGCTGGTGCCCAGAAAGCTCCATAATAAAATGGAAGTGGTTTATTCAGGAACGTGCTGCTAGAGGAATGCAAAGAGGTTTTCACATATTCACAAGCAGGTAGGCTCATTTCCTCTAGGGCCAACTTTGGAACCATTTAAGGAGCTACTGCATCCTATTGACACATGGGTGGTATCTTATGAATAGCTCTCAGCTAACCTACAAAGCTGCTTGGTTTATAGATGGCAATTCTAAAGTCAATGGGCAGCAACCTGTTTGAAAGGCTGTACACTGTGACCAACTAATGGGAAAAGCTATAATTGAAAAATTTGAGAATAAATCAGCTTAGCAGGCTAGACTGCATGTGTTTTCCTCGCAGTGGTGGGAGAAGTGAACAATAATGAGAGCCCCAAAGTCTGGGCGTATTCCTTCTCTTGGGCAGTGGCGAATGGCTTGGCCATATGGTCAGGCAGATGGGCAATAGAAAACTGGCTTATTAAGTGGATGTCCATATGGGGCATGTATGGAAATCACTATGGGAATTTAAGGGGAGCATTAAATAGGACATGTCAAGGCCCATTAGAACATCCTTCCCAGATCCAGAGGTGATTGGAACCAGCAATTGGATGTCCTGGTACACACACTCACTTAAAGTGTTCAACTGGGTCCATGAAATGAGTGAATCTGGGTTGGAGGGGCCTGTAGCAATGCTGAAATGGGCTGATAGTTGACATCATCCTCTTGCACCTGCAGAGCCACAAAATGCCAACCAGAACTGTCCTGTCTGCCAACAAGACAGGGACCACAGATGGCTGGGAGGCAGATTCCGGGGAAGAAGACCCCCCCACACCCCCAGCATAGCTGGCAAGGAGACTATATTGGACGGCTGCCAGTAGCCCTGGGAAGCTATAAATGGGTCCTGACAGAAATAGACACTTACTTTGGACTGGGCTTTGCATACCCAGTGGTAGATGCAAATGCTTAAACTACTATAAAAGGAGTGGAGCAGAAGATACTGTTCCGGTTTGGACGAAGAAATGAGTTACATTTCTTCAAACTAAGGAACACACTTTACAGCACGTAGAGTCCATCAGTGGGCAAAGAAATATCATATCAAATGGACGGATCATGTTGCCAGTCATCCTCAGAGCAGTGATTTGATAGAGAATTGGCAGGGGCAATTGAAATATTTATTGCCCAGTGGTAGAGTACATGCTTAGCATACACGAGGTCCTGGGTTCAATCCCCAGTACCTCCATTAAAAATAAATAAATAAATAAACCTAATTACCTGCACACCCCCCTCCCAGTTTTTTTAAACTGGGGGAGATAAAGTCATGCAGGCCTGGTTGTTTACATACCTTCCTGAGTGTGTGCTCACACTCAACATGAAGGGGGCCCAGGAGGCCTCCCCACTCAATAGATTTCCTCTGCTTTTCTTTTCCTTTGAGGGAGAGGGTGTGGGGAGGATGCTAGTACTACTAGACAATTATTCCCCACATCACCTTAACTTCCTTTTTTTCCTAACTGATTCAGTGGTTCTAGGACCAGGGCTGCAACCATGGGTCCTGCAAGTAGGATGAAGCAGAAGGGATCCTTAAACAAAAGATTGTAACTATACCTTTGAAAGCTTTATGCCAGAACTCCTAAGGGCTTACTGGGCTGTATCGTGCCTTCACTCTATTTGACAAAATACAAGTGACAGTGAATGCAACTGTGTGGCCCCATGGTGGAGGTAGCCTACCAGCTCTGTGCCTATGTAACCTCACTCTGTATGAACAGAGTTTGGACTAAGGGGGAGGTACTCGCTAGACTGGAATTGATGCCAGAAATCTGGACCAGCACAGTGGCTGCACCTAACATCCCTTCGAAAAGTGGGAAAGTTTGGGTAAAAATCAATGACAAATGGAGAGAAGGAGAAATAGTAGCTAGGGATACAGGAATGAATAAATGAATTATGCAACAAGGGAAATCCGATATGGTATTGCTGCCTCTAGAGAGGCTCAGAGCAACAGAAAGTTATTGTTTCTTAGCACGATTATATCAGATGCCTGAAAGGCTAAAGACATATGTTTGCCAAAACCACCTCCGCTTTTGGAATCTCACAAGGTCAAGTGGCAATCTGCAAACCAGAGTGTATCGCTCTGGGAGACATTTTAGTCATATGATATAATGGCGAACTGAACCAATTGTTCATGACTGAGTGGAACTCTAGAATGTTCCGGTATCTTCTGGCTCTTTTTTATCAGGTTGCATCTACTACAAAGGATATCATTAAGTTAGGAATTCCCAGGAAGCATTTCCCACTGGGCCATCAGACCATGTATTGTACAGCTCGTGGTGTACTATGTAACAATAAACCTTGATGATCAAATGCTTATAAAAGTCTCCAGTTATAACAGTCAAAGTATAGCAGAGTATGCCCAACATGCCACAGTGCACCACGCACAAGTGCATATTGCCCTTGCTTCTATGGGTGGAAAGCTACAAAACAGAAGAGAGACAATGAGTTTCTGATTAATGTAAATAAAGCAGTGGGGACCCGGTGATAAATCTGAGTCTCCTGGGGAACAACCCACTCCCTCCAGATGAGGAAGGCCTAACGGCACAATCAGACTGAACTGTGCCTGGATGTGACGACCCCTCGTTCAACCGTCATGTGAGGGATCCAACATTCTTGAGAACAAAACACGTATTCTCTCTGCACCCCAGGTCATCAGTGCACAAGGACCACAACACGCGTGGTGGATTCAACAACTCTGATGCACAAGACAGAAAGACAGTCTAGGCAGCACGGGACAAACTGATCTGCGTTTAATGAGGAGCAGTATTCAGAGGATGACAACAGATTTTCTTACTACTAGCGTGAAAGGCAACCTATGAAGGCCTGTTGTGCAGCTCACAGGGACCAGAGCCATCCAAGTCCCTGATAAGTAAATACACTTTTATTGGATGCCAAAGGTGACTTCAAAATAAAAATCCCGTGTTTCATTGCACAAGTAGCCATAAAAGGCACCCTGTAAATTTGAAAAACCAGTTACACTCACTTATTTTTTAGTGTCTGTGCCAAGAATATTCTTATAAATTCTTAAAGATATTTATGGGCAGTTTGGTTTTCTGAGGGGCATGTTTTTTATGTCAGAGACACTAAAGTTCCATGTGAATCAGAGAAGTTTCCTTTCATAAAATATAAAATGCACAGTTTCCCATATTTCAACTCCAACTCCTAAAACTCCCTTTTATGAGCCTAAGAGCCCAAAAGGTTCATCTTAAACTAGGTTTAGATGCCTGCTCCTGTCCCCCTGGTTTAGAAGATCCCCACCAGCCTCACCCCCCTCATTCCCTGAGGCTGCTGCTTAAACTACAGAGTTTTATTGGGTTGGGAAGAGGAGAGGAAGCGTTCCAAACCATGAAGCAAATGGTAAACAATGAAATATTGATGGCGCCAAAAAGAACCTGGGGGAATCACAGAGGCTCACGTTACTCAAAAGCCTTGTGGGTTTTATAAAGTTGTTTAGCCATACGTCCAAGGATAATAAAACATAAATACACCACACAGACTCCAACTATGAAAGAAACTAAGTCTTCCAAACAATACAGAAAAAATTAAATTCTAGGTCTTTAAAGTATTTATTGTCACTTTCTCTGTAGGAACTACAGGCAGATAAGCTGAAATGTGTAGATTTGAAAATAAATGCCACCCCTCCCCAAACTCAGGGCTGCACACTCTAAGACCAAGCCTCCAGTGCCTTATTATTTAGACACTTACCAGCTTCTCATAAAAGAAAGAAAAAAAGAGAGATTTGAAACTTTTGGAACACATGTTATTTTGAAAGAACTTTAAAGTATGTTCTTTGGGGATTTTTAAGTAGCTAGTTAAGAATAAAACAATGTCACATTTAGCTTCTGGTAGAGGATGTTTGAAAGTCGTTTTTTATTTCTTTAGAAAGTTCAAAGCCAGATAATTTGGGGTAATTACTTAGGCATCTGGAAATACCAACACATTATTTTGGTCTGACCTCAGGGAGATGCAGACATACATTGGACAGTCACATCAGCTTTTTCATTGTTTATGGATCCAGGCTTACAAGGACAGAAAACATCTCAGGCAGAAATGAAAGTCGTTCAATTTATTGGGCTAGGTGAGGGTTTCTGGGTAATTTTTTCCCTTTTCCTCTGATCTGTGTTACTGTTACTACTATTACCATGATTTCACAACCACATTTTCACAGATGTTTTCTGCACAAAGCTTCCTCTAGAGCCAAAGAGCTTCAGGCTGTTCAAAAATAGTTGTGGGGCAAGCAGGTTCTTGCTCAGATTTGTGTGGGCTCCCCCTAGAGACCAAGATGAGGGCCCAGAATTTTGAGAGATCATAGGATGAAAATAAAGATTCTCAGCAAAAAGTACCTGATAACCTTCTACAGAAGTAGTCATTTAAAGGAGATTATGAACCGTAGGATTGCAAATCGAGCTGGAGGTCAGAATGACCTAGAGAGTTTTAAAAATACAGCTGCTCAGATCTCTAGGCTTTATGATTCAGAAGTTTTAGGGGAGGGGCCAGACATCTGCATTTCTTCAGATTTCCATAGACTGCAGTCAGGAAGGAGAACCTCTGTCCTGTACTGAATAGACAGGTTCCTAAAGGTGGGGCAAGGGAGTTACTTTTCATTTTATATTCAAACATATTTTTTTAATTCAAAAAATGTTTATTGAACTGAGCTAGGCATTGCGTAGGATACAAAGATAGTACATCTCTCCCTTAAGACTCTTGCAAAATTGTTTCAGGTTAAAAATTCAATCAGAATACAAAGTGTAACAAAAGAGTGTCACAAGAGTGGATATGAGAGACTCCTTTTCTTTCTTTTTTTAAATTGAAGTATAGTCACTTTACAATGTTGTGTCGATTTCTGGTGCACAGCATAATAGTTCAGTCATATATACACATACATATGTTCCTTTTCATATTATTTTTCACTATAGGTTACTAGAAGATATTGAATATAGTTCCCTGTGCTATACAGTATAAACTTGTTTTCTAAACGTATGTTTTGAATATTTTTTAAACACATGGCTATATTATTATTATTATTATTATTATTATTATTATTATTATTATAAACACAGTTTAATTTGTAATCATATATCATAGAAATCTGCCATGACTAAATGTCCCACAATTCTCTTCCCTCTCTGCTCCTGCCAGAACAGCTGGTAGATGCCTTCTGAGCTTTATCTCTTGGATACCAAGTGTGCTATCCTTTGAGACAGTGGTCCACAAACCAGGCTAAGCATCAGAATCATCTGAGCTTTACAAAATATGGATTTCCAGGTGCCTCTCTCGGAGAGATCTAATTCAGAACACCTAGGGTAGCATCAGGAATCTACTTTCAAAAGCCTACCCTGAGAGAGGTAGAGGGTCTATAGGGGTGGGGTCTGCTGCCTCAGGAGGCTGGCAGATGCAACAGTTTCCAACTGAGCATTGACACCTGAGAGTCTGGGGACTCAGGACAGGCTTGGCCACCACTGGGCTGGGGAAGGAGAGGGCAGGCTAGAGGGCACCACATGGCTCTGAGAGGCAAAGAGAGGCAAGGACAACCGCAGATCAGCTCCCCCTCCCGCAGTTTTGCCAGCTGCTAGCCAAAACCTAGTGCTGAACAGATTTTGACTACATCTTTTATCCTTTCACAGACACCCAAGTTATAAAATACAATAAACTCAGTTGCCTTTCAACTGGTTTGGTCTTTGAGACTTCTGTTGAATAAATACTGTATGCAAAAGCCATGACAATATAACGAGAAGCAGAGCATCCTAAATTGTGAGTTCTCAGGGGGAAGGGGCAGGGTTCATCCTCCTGTTTCCAGGTTCCAGAGGTGCCTACTGAGGGCTGGTGGATGCCCAGTGGCGACCATTTGTTCACTAGAAGTCCACCAAGCCTCCTGGTTTCATCTCTAGTCCTTCTTCTGAGTGTTCTGTGACAAATCACGCATTCAGGGCCTCCTGGTTTCTTTCCTGGTTTACCAACAAGAATTTTTCTGACAAATTTTAGGGGCAGGTCTTCTGAATGAAAGTTGCTAGAAAATGGAAAACCTTGATAACTATGACAGAATCAGTTCTAGACAATGTCGAGGAAGAGTCTAGAATAAAAATCAAGCCAGGATAGTTTTTCAAAATCCTAGAGAACTTGTGGAGATGGGGTGTGAATGGTATTTAAGCCGTTAAAGTGAATCTGTTCACAATTGTGATGTGATATAAACATTAGTCACAAGATAGTGTCAAAGCTTAAAAGAAGGGGGCAAGGGGTACAGCTGACCAATGGGGTGCATGCTTAGCACAAGGTCCTGGGCTGAATCCCCAGTACTTACATTAAAAATAAAAGCTTAAGAGAATTTCTTTCAGCCAGTATTTTGAAGACATGTTTACTTATTGAGATATTTTACATCTGTATAGATACACTCAAACCAGATTCACAGAATAATATGTATGAAGATAGTACTTAAAAGACATTTACTCTTACTTTTGAAATGTAGCTCTCGCCCTCCTCTTTAAGCCATATATTCTGGTTCTCAGGAATATTTTTTCTCTCAAATCCACTTGGTTTAATTTTTTCTTAAGTGCCTTTCTTCACCCGCTTTCAAATAAATTATTTACCCTTTTGAAAATGTTTTAAACGTCAGCCCAGCCAAAGCTGATGTAAGTGAACCCAGGGGAATTGACAACACAAAAAATAAAAGTTTGGTTTTTTTTTTCCTTTTTCCTTAAATGGAGCTACAGAAAAACAAGGGAAAGTTGATAGAAGAATAACCTTAATTCTCCATTTCCAAGGAGGGAAAATGAGTACAAGACAAACTGAGTCATGATGACAGCATCCTAGATTTTTCCTTTTCCACCTGAAGGCAATAATTAACATATTACAGACACCTATTAGGAATGAACCAATTGCACTTGATCTTAGCCAAAAGTCCAAGAAGCGATAGGAATGGACCAATTGCTAACTTGCAAAAGTTACCTGTTAAATAGAAGAGTGTTATTTTGTCAAAAAAGGAAATGTTGCAGCAAACTACAGTAAACATTTAATGTGACTGAGATAACATATGGGATTTCATTAAATAACCTTTAAAAAAAAAAGTGGTATCAGCAGGCATACATTTCACAAAGAAGTTTTGTTTTGTGGCAAATGACCAAAGATACAAATAATGAACTGTGATTTTCTCAACCTCACAAGAGTAAAATTTTTCAGACTCTGACTTTTAACCTAAGATACATGCAGAAATGGTTACAGCTTTGGCCAAAAAGGAGATTTTGTACTGAGTGAGTTCCCACCTGTATTTACAAAAGTGCTCCAGGAGGATCAACAAAAAACTTTTTGCTGTTGTGTATCTCACCACAGCTGGGGGCAAAGGAGCAAGAAAGACGGTAGAAAACCCAGCAGAGCCGAGAAGAAACAGGACAGAGCTTCTTCCTGGGAGCAAGTGTGGGCAAAGCAATGAACTGGGATCTGTTCCCACAGGAACTGTTTCTGTCTTCATTAAATCAGTGACTCCAGCCAAAGAAATTCCTTGAGGCACTAGGAATCAGGATTTTTTTTTTAATGCTTTAGCTTGTAATTAAATAAATTATTAATTAAATAAAGTTGATACAGGAGGAGAGCCTGCCTTATTTTTCTACCTCCGGACCTGAGACCCCTGGCTTCAAAGTGAGAAGGGACCTTAGAATTCACAGAATCCAACTCCTCCACCTTATTCTGATTTCTGTACTTCCTGTCTCCGCTCAGTGCCTCAGCCTGGTCGCTTGCTAAGCACCCTCTGCCTGCTACTGCTCTGGCCCTGCTACTGCTGCACACTGGCCCTCTTAGCTGCAACATTTTGGGTCAGCAGAGTCTTTAGATGGAATTAACAAACCCCCAACAAGCCACCTACTCTTTTACACACACACACAACCTTACCCACAAAGGACAAAAGCAAGAACAAATTGCTCACCTGAACAGCAGAAGGACAAGCCATTACTGCCTGGTGCCTCAACACAATGGGAATAGGTGGAGTTAGTGTAAAAGCATGGTGCCACTCAGACTGCTATGTAGCAATGCGAGGATGGAGTAACACCAAAGAGAAAGAGGGCAGGCAAAAAATTTTAGTCATTTCCAGTGGAGAAACCTGACAAACACTGCTTCAGCCAGGCGACCAAGGCCAATATCAGCAGTGATGTCATGTGGACGGTGGGTAGCCCTCATCTGATAGATGGAAATGACACTATGTTACCTCTGTGGTCTTTTCCCAAAACACAACCCCAGCCTAAGTCAGGAGAAAATCATCAGCCAAATCCCAAAGGAGAGACATTCTACAAAACACCTGACCAGTCCGCCTCAAACTGTCAAGGTCATCAAGAAAAAGGAAAGTCTGAGAAACTGTCACAGCCAAGAGGAGCCTAAGGAGGCACGGTGCTTATACATTAGGTGGCATCCTGGATGGGATCACTGAGCAGAGAAGAAGATATTAGATAAGAAACAAGGAAATCTGAATGAAGTATGGTACTTTCGTTAATAATATTTTATCAGTATTCATTCGTCATTTGTAACAAATGCACCATACTGATGTAAGACATTCATGATAGGGATACGGAGCATTTAAGAGCTCTCTGTGCCATCTTTGTGGTTTTTCTGTGAACCTAAAACTGTTCTAAAATTAAAAGTTTATCTTAAAAAATTCTGTTTATATGGTACATATACTAGCAGTTTTGAAGTCAGAGAGATCAGCTTCTAACCTAGCTTCTGCTTATTAACCGTGTAACCCTGGGTAATTCCTGACTTCATTTCCCTCTTCTCTCAGTGTCATAGAATCTGAAGAGGACCCGAATATGTCATCCCCAAATATGCCACTTTGGCATAGCACTATTTTGATTATTTTAAGCTAAAGGCAACTGAGGAACAGTAGACACAAGACAGGCTCTCTGCCCTCTCCCTTTCTGCCTAAAATCAGGACATAAATTTCCCTTCGTAAAGGTGACATGCATTTCCATTTGCAAAGGTGTTCCTCTCTCGCAAACCAGGATAAGAACTAGTTTCATCACTGGAGGGCACCTGGAATCAGAGTCAGCGTAACAAACCTTACTAAACAACCCTGATTTACTATCCATTTCCTAGTCAACTTCCCACAGTTTACCCTCCCTGGGAGCCCCAATCCCATTTCCCTTTATCTAATCACTTCTCCACAATTCATCACCCTTTGTTGAATGATACATAAGTCCACAAATCGAACCACATCTTTGGGTTTTCACTTCTTTCTTGAAGCCCCTGTGCATATTACAGGAGTAATAAAATCTGTCTGTCTTTCTTTCCTCCTGATATTCTGCCTTTTGTGAGTTCAAATCACGGGTCCTAGCTACAGAACCCATGAGGGTAGAAAAACAATTTCTGCTCCCCTACAAAATCAAGTGAGATCATATAAACTGTGTGTGGGGTTGTAGCTCAGAGCACAGGAAGCTTCAAATTATTCCCTATTCATATGACAGTGATAAGTACCTTCTAAAGAATTCTGTTTCCTCAGCTATAATCTAGAGGGAATAATGTACCTTTATCTCAAAGAGATGTTGTAAGCAGCAGATGGCATGATGCTGATGTAAAATGCCCAGCGCAGCTCCAGACAGGTGAGGCGCTATTACCAAGGTCCCTGCTGCACCGCTGGCCTTCAGTCAGAGAGCATTCCTTTCCCCCTGGCTCCCTGGGTACAGGCACCAGAGGGGTAAGATCTGGTCCCCCGCTTTGTTAGTTTAAAAACCACATTTTATCCATCCAGTTAGGTGTGGTCAGATCCAGGGAAACTGAATCCCCTCAGCCAAACTTTCAAGAGATTATTAGCTCACAAACTATCAAGCTGACGCATATTAAGTTTCCTGGGAAATATAATGGCCAAAGAGACTGTCTGTCTGGCTGTGAGGCTGGTTCCTCCCAGCTGGAACACCCTTGAAGAAACCATCTCAGGTTCAGAAGCCTGCTCAAGACGGATTGGGAGGGAATGCAAATAATGCTATGGTCTCGATGGAATATGTAGCGAGCTCTTGGTAATTCAGTTTCCAGCCCACTGTTAGGAGCTAACTTACGTCTTCTCAGAATTCACGTGTTGAAATCCCAGCCTTCATTATGTGACTGCATATGGAGGTGAGGCCTTTAAAGAAGCAATTAAGGTAAAATGAAGTCATTATGGTGGCTCTATTCCAATATGTGTCCTTATAAGCACAGGGGGAAGACATGTGGGGACAAAGAGAGACGGAAGACATCTGCAAGCCGAGGAGAGAGGCCTCAAGAAACCACCCTGTGGGTATCTTGATCTTGGACTTGTAGCTTCCAGAACCACAAGAAAATAGATTTGTTGCTTAAGCCACCCGGTCTGTGACATTTTGTCATGGAAGGCCGAGCAAATAACACCCCCAACTACAGAGAAAGGTCTAGCGAGCCTGGGACAAATCCTTCCTAATACCCAATTGCCTTTCTCAGTCCTCCTTCTATGTAATTACAGCACATACTGAGATATGCTACAATTCATCTGTGTAAATAATTTTTTGTGTATAAACTTATTTGTATAAATAAATTTATTTGTAGGAATATACACAAGCAGATCATCATAATCCCCTGTTGAAATTTTTAAAAATTCTAGTATGGAGTTTGCCAAAATAGATTTCTTTACAAAAAAAAAAAAGATTCTGTGATAAAATACATCTGGAAAATCTTGCATACTGTAGCTTCTCTGAGAAGTTCACCATGTACGTTAACATAATGGTTTTGAGAAGTCTGACAGTAAAGAATGCGTTTCAGTGTTATTTTATTATTTAATCCAGTATCTGCAGAAATTGCCTGGCCCTGGAATGCTTTCTTTCTAGTAGGTTTCTATTTACAATTCACTTTGAGGAATGTTGCTCTGGTCTAACCCTTCCCGGTTACCCATCATCGCTTATATGTGTTTCTTCCTCAGAAATTAGTTAATGTCATCCTTTCTATTCCCATGGCTTTTGTTTTTCACCGGGGGACATTTTTTGGCTGTCTTCCCAGATGCTCAAACTTTGAGTCTGTTACTCACACACTATGGAAAAATACAATTCACCTAGCAAAGAACGGCAAAAGGAAAAACGGAAACCATTTGAGTTAGCATCATTATCTTGTTACATCAGTTAACTGTGAAAGTTTTGACAGGAACCTAGAGCACACAAGAGAATACAAGAAGCTCCTGCTTGATGAAATGTACTTTTAAAAAGGCTATTTTTTGGAGGCTTTCTGAGGATCTTTCATTGCAGCTAATATCGTTAAGAGCCAGATGAATAAGATGACTAGCTGGGAACCCATTCGCTACCTGTGGGACAGCTGGAGAGGCTTTTCTAGAAATTAAAATTTATCCTATCTCTAGCCATCTCCAATCTGAGTTTTATCTTGATTATAAGAGAAAAATTAACTCAAGGAATTAAAAGCCGTTGTTACTTATCATTGATTTTTGTCTTACTGCTTGGCCAACAGACCAATAAAAATTATTCCCTTTTTGTTGTTGTTGTTTATTCTTTACCTTCATCTTTCCTAAGACCCTGTTAGTCATTTCAGATTCTGCACCTTGGAAGAAAGCACTTCTAGGGGAAAAAAAAAAAGATGACCAGCTTGAGAGTAACTATAAAAAATTCATTTTCTAAAATCAGTGAGCTAGCATACAACTTACAAACCTGCTGGATGCCTTTGTGGAACTGCAAATAGAATTAGAGAAAGTACCCAAAATATCAGAATTGAGAGTGAAAATGTTGACTATCCCTCATAACATCCACCCTTCCCATTTTTCCCAGGATGTAAGGGAGGCTGTGTGGTACCCAGCAGGAGCAGGCACAGTCATAGCGAGCTGGCTTCCCACTCAGGTCAGACAACTTTCTAGCTGGATGGACTCTAGGCCATTCAGTCAACCCTTTTGCAAGGCTGCTTCTTCCCTGTAAAATGCTGCCATGCCCTCATTATGGGTGGTTCCTAGGAGTAAAGCATTGCAGACAGGAGTGAGTCAGTGCTGGACAGAGGTTGGTGGCTGAATATTCTCCCAGATTGGAGAAAAGAAAGCCTCAAGGTGGCAGGAAGGGATAGCAGGACACATCTGGAGATATTTTCAAGAGATGGGTAAAAGGAGTATCTTTGTGATGGGCAGAAAATTATCTAAAAGTCATTTACTCAAGACAATTCTATTGGCCAAGATTTAGCTTCTCTCCATCTCCCCTCACCCCTCCCACCTCCTGAAACATCTTCAGTTTCCTTACTGTGGTGTGTCTTTCATGCCCCTTCCAGTTATCCAATTAAAATCCAGCCCTAATCACTTCACTGACCTATTCAAAAGACTGGTTTTCTCCACTGCCTTTGGGGTCAAGACCAAAATTCTTAGCATGGCACAGAAGACGCTTCACAACTTAATCCTATCCTACCGCTCCTGCAGCTTCTTCCTACCAATCTTCGAGCTTCAACTTCCCCCTGCCCCACACCCAATCCAGCAGTACAAATGAAGCCTTTGTCATCACAGCAAGACGAAGGGCCCAGAGGAAGCCTCACCTCTACACCCCAGAATGGATCCCTGGCAGGCCCCCAGGAGCCCTGTTTACATAAGGACCAAATAACCCCAAGAGGAACAAGGCAAAAGAAGCATTGGCACTAATGTTTACCCCAGGAACACAGGCATTTAAGGCGACCCCAGTGTAAGAGGGGCCTAAGGAAGAGACGCTGTGGGGGTTGTAGAAAAAGGATTGTGCTTTACTGGCAGGCTAGGCACTGTCTAGGGGCAGCCCTCAGGTTATCTGATTCTAATCTTTCATTGCCTTTGAGCTGTTTTACAACCTTTTCAGTTGTAAGTAATTGATAGTAATGCAAGGTGATTCACATCGATGTGCAAATTCTGTCCTGTCTGGTAGAGGTCCAATTGATTTCCCTAGGCCCTGTGGAAAAATCAGTTTACTTCTATTTGCACATTCATTTCAATATTTCTGATCTATAAATATGTCTGTTCTTCGAATTACAGTGTCTACCTGGTTCCTTCATTGATTAATGGGTAAAATAAAATCTTTAACGTCAATGTATGTTATGATATGTGTGTGTGTGTCATGACTTTAATTTTAATTATCTTTTAATAGAGGGTAAGATGCTGTCTAGTCCCACTCAAATTTCTTCCAAGTCAACCCAGAGAGATATTGTCTCAGAATCTTCAGGGAGTCACAGGAGACCGAGGGAGTAATGTTGAGACAGGAGGGAAGGGGGCAGGGCACAGCCATTAACAGATGACACAGCAGTCAGCACCAAGATGGTGGAAGAGCCAACTCCTAGTAGACCCTGAACTTCAATATACGCTCACTGTAATACGTTAGCTGCTAAATGGCCCTCCCAAAGGTGCCAGGACAGTTTCAAGGCTGACCATAAAAGGTCAAAAAGTGAGTGATGGCCCAGTTCCTGGGAATCGCAGCCCCTTCCCCAAAGTAGTTGTAATAATCCTCCCACTTGTTAGCTTATGAAGTTACCAAGCCCATAAAAACTAACAACACTCGTGGCCTTTCTCTTGGCTTTTGCGATGGCCTGCACTCTGTCTATGGTGTGTGTATTTACTTTTACTTCAAACTAAACATCCACCCCCATGCCTTGTGGCCTCTCTGGCCTTCTGAGATGGCCTTCACTCTGTCTATGGAGTACGTATCTCTCTGAATAAATCTACTTTTACTCAACTATGGCTCGCTCTTGAATTCCTTCCTGCATGAAGCCAAAGACCCTCGGTTGATGGGGCGCGTCCTAGGGACTCGCCTGGGACCTCGGACTTGGTCATCCTCTCGTGCCCCAGTTTCCTGTATCAATGTCACTATTTCAGGATTTTAAAAGAGTTGTGAAGCATTAGTAGTGGAGACCTTCCTTACCTAGGGAGACAGCACCAGCAGCTCATCAGACACCTTTTGTCAACATCAACAGGTAGGGGCTCCCCAGGTAAGTCCAAAGTGGGCCTGCAACAGCAGTCAGGTTCTGTGACACAGCAGCAGCGGGTTAAGAAGAGCCGCATCTACCGCTGACCCTGAAGGACTGTGATGGACATCAGACCCAGCCACGGATAGAGGGGAAACGGAACACTGAGCAACGCATGAGCCTGGAGCTCAGTGGGCCCAGATCTACAGATTCTTCTTATTGTCACTGGTAATGTTTCACACATTCTTTGACTAGCATCCTTAAAGCAGCTGAGGAGGGAATCAAGGGTTAGGTCACACCGTGCTGTATTCAAGGAGTTCTCGTGATCCTGGTACACATTACACAAGAACATGAGATACCAGACTATGTAGGAAAGCAAATATCTTACAATATAAAAAAGTACTGTCTTGAGCTGCCCATTTCTTTAAATCTTCCCTCACTCAAACATCCCTCCCCAAGCACACTAGTTCTGTACCAGCCATCAGTCAAATACCTGAGGTCAGTCTCTCACCAGCTGTCAGAAACTGTAAATGTATCTACCATTTTCAGATGACATCCGTGACTCTGAAGACTACAGCGAAATCAATTGCAGAATGAAACTGCAAGTCTTCTAAAAGATGAAGTTTCATGAAGCAATGAGTCTGACACTGGAGAACTGTTTGAATCATGCACAAAGCCACGACAGGCAGGAGGAAGCAGCTAATAACAGAGAAAGAGAAAACTGACCAGACATATTTGGCAGACGACGTAGGTGACTCACTCAACATCTCCCAACCCCTTCTTTTCTTGCCTGCTTCTACTTTACAGGCTGGAAACGCTGAAATAAACTCTCTCTCTCTCTCCTTCTCTTGCTGGCAGCCAGCAAGAACCAGACTGCCCGAGTTCAAATCTGACTTTGCCTCTTCCTAGCCATGTGATCCTGAGTGAGTCACCACACTCTCTTTCTCTCCATCTGTAAGATGCATCTGCTTCATGGAATTGTTCTGAGGATTAAATGGGTTAATCTATGCAAAGCCCTAAACATATTTCTGTCAAATAGCAAGAGTCCAGGAAATGTGACCAGAATTCCAAGCGACCTAGAAGTAGGGCCACATGCCTGCACCCCCTGTGAGGTGGCAGTGGGCAGACAGGTTAGCAGTCCCACAGACTGCACGTTTTGGAGCAGGAGTGTATCACTGAAGGAAGTTCTGGATGCTGGGCTGCCCAAAATACGAGAGGCCCACCAGCTCTGCTAAGTCCCCAGGACAGCCCAGGGCGAATGTCATCAGTCGTCCACTTACCAGTGGCTCAAGGAGTAGGCATGTCTCCTGGGCTATTGAATTCCAGAGCCATTGCCACTGCTCCTTTGGAAGTTTAGTCCAGAGCCAAACAAGTGTGGAAAGTTCTTTTTTCCCTCCCCTGACATTCCTCTTACATTTTCATCTGCTGAATTTTCTCAGCTCTCTATTTAGTCAAATGAAATTGTCATAAACACTCCTCTCCCCTCTGTAACGTCAATCTGTAATGATTTGGAATGCATAATCTTGCCAACACTCGGTTGGCTGTGCGTCGTTAGCAAAACAATTCCACCCCACTTCAGCCACACTGTCAAGTTTCTACAATTCGCAAAGCCCATACTTTTCTCCCATAACAATTCTTCTCCGGAAGCCCCTCAGTTTCTTCCATCTTGCTGGGTGTGTTGCCTTCATTGTCTCCCGATCTTCCTGCTCCCTATCCCGGACTCCAGGGAACCAAGCCTGGCTTTTGCTCACTGGCAGGCAGCCCGGCTGAATACACGTGTCCCATTTCTCAGCTAGCCGCCATCCCTTGGCTGTTTAGTTTTTTCTACAGCCTAGTGAAGAGCAATTGCACCCAAGCCTACAGCAAAATTGGAGCCAAGAACTAACAGGAGGCCCCCTTGAGCATAAAATTACCATTTCAAACTGAGGAAATGTTTCTCTAATCATTTCCTGCCTTTCTCAATTCCTTCCATCCCATGTATAATCATCCTCCCTAAAGATAAAAATAAAATAAAATCTGGTTAAAGAATTTCTGAACTTTAAGCAGATTTGCTGAAACAGTTTGGAGAGCTTCTGTTTTGTGTAAATTTCCAATCTGAAGAGAGTAAGTATGCAGCCTTTCTGTGAAACTAATAAAACAGAATATTATTGTGTTAATAGGTGGGCCAATTCACTGTAGACACACAGAAAGGACCATCAGGAGTAACCAGTGAAAGCTACGGAGCTTGAAATGGTGAAGTAGTGTTAGCAGCACTGTGACGCTGAGTTAGCCTTTAAAAACAGCATAAAAAGGAAAGGTGCATTGGCGATCAGAGAAGGGATTTCTGAAGGGTTATTGATATTTTGACTATATTGTTCAAAGCATCGTTTTTAATTTAAAATACTATGGGCACGCAAACACTTCACAAAAGAAGATATACCAAAGGCCAAAAAGCACAGGAAAAAAATGTTCAACATCATTAGTCATCAGGACCCACAAAAAAAAACTAGAACAGGACACAGCTGTACCCCTACTGGGATGGGGATGAACGACACGCCCTGTGTCCCGTGATGGGCCCTTGCTGACTTAGGGTGCTGGGACTAGAACCTTGGGGAGGAGGAGGCTCCGTGGGTTTCCTGTCTGACTCAGCCTTACTCGGCATCATGTCTATCTTCAGTAAATACAGTTCTAAGTGACTCAGGTCTCTAAATCTCACTACAGAGATGATGTCCACTCCTCTGGCACGACTCAGTTCCACAGGGACAGGGACTCTGGCTCTTTCCCCTTTGCATCCCCAGTGCTAAGTGTAACTCAACAAAGACATACTGACAGTATGCAGTAAGGCACATCATAGGTTACTGGCACATCAGAGAAGCAGGACTTCCAGAATGCTGTCAGATAGCAACTTAACTTTGCCTACCACTGTCTCTGTAGATCCATCTGGTGGCGTGTATTCTCCCTGTGCCCTTATATAAAACATCAGGCAGGGCCTGTGACTTCTCTGTTCACTTCATAAACTCAGTCTCAAATTCAATATTTAACATGGGTAGGCCAGGATAAAATGCAAAACTCCAAATGCAGGGGGGCGGGCCATAGCTCCATGGTAGACTGAATGCTTAGCATGCACGAGGTCCTGCGTTCAAGCCCCAGTACCTCCATTTAAATAAATAAATAAGTGAACTCCGCCCAGCAGGGGTTTAAAGTCAATGCTTCCTTATAGGGAGCTATATTCAATACCCTGTAATGGCCTACAATGAAAAAATATGAAAAGGAATATATATATATGTATATGTGTAATTGAATCACTAAGCTGTACACCAGAAATTAACACAACATTGTAAACTGACTATACTTGAATTTAAAAATAAACGAATAAAGCCAATTCTTCCTTTAGTGAGTATTTTGTGAGTCCTTTGGAGAGCCCTGCTCCCTCTCAAAAGGAAACATGAATTATCCAATTTGCAGTTACCTTGCCCTGGGGGAATTTAACTCTATTCCACTGGCGCTCAACCTAGGATATTAATTAGCCCCTAGGAATCCAGCCAGACCTTAGACTCCTCTCAGCTGTTTGCCCCTCAGTGGATCTCTAGGGTAGGACCAAAGATGACCCCATGCCAGCTCTCTCTTGTGTTGCGACCTACATTTGCTGCACAGGAAACATGTGTTCTTAGTCTGACAAAGTCTGAGTGACATCTGATTCCAACCCAACCCCTGCTCCTTTACTCACCACCAAAGCCGTTGGCCTCCCACCCCCTCAGCATTGAGGTTTACTTCTCAGGCCAGAGCTGACCCCAGATCACTGTGACCCAACTGTGGAGACCCCCATCCAGCTCTCCTGAGGGCCCTTGCATTGGGTTTCAGGTGGGAGTAATTTTTGCCCCTTGGCTGGGATCAAACACCGAGTGAACCAACAATACTGTTCTAAAAATCCACTTCCCCACCTCTCTCCTGTCTCTGCTGCCCTCAGCCCTTTATGTGCCCTTGATGCAGGTGAAGAGTTCAGGAGTCTGTAAGCACGTTCCTGCTAGATCCCTTGGACGCTTGCACATTGGAATGTGGTATCTCTCCTATCTCTGGGACCTCAGCTGTGACACACACATCTAAAGGAACCGAAGCATAAATGCTGCTCGGTGAAGTGAAAACTGGTTGAGGAGCTGTCATGACTGAGTGCCCCCAGATGACTCATGTGTGTGTCCGGACAACTTCAGGGGTGCAGAAGGGGCCCCACAAACATGAGGTCATGCTTCCCATAGATGCAAGGTCAGAAGGCTTTCCTCCTAGGGGAGTCTAGGATGGCCGAGTCTCAGTGAGAACAGCTGGAGTGAAGTGATGGGTCCCCCTGACCCCACTGCCACCTTCCTTGGCTGCGGTCATAGAGAACTTGGGGTCAGCTGATGGAGGGTTTCCAAGAGCCCCTGTGGCCCATATGACCCATATTGAATGGAAGTGAAAAGTCCAAAATAAACTCCCCTCAGAGGTCAGGGGTTAAGAGAGCTTGTAGGTAGCTGGGGTTGGCTTTAGGAACACCAGACCGGACGTTAACTTTCCCTCTGTCTGTGGCAAGAGACAGAAATGGTTCTTATGAAGCTCTGGACTCCCAGCATAGGTGGCATGGCCAATGGGTAACCCATAGACTTGGTCGACATTTGTCAGCAAGGCACAGGCATTTGAGTGGTGACAGTGCTCTGGGACCGTGCCAGGCAGTGAATGCCTGGTGGAACTTCATTTGGAAGACCATGCCATTGAGAGCTGGGAAAAGCCGAGGGGGTTTAGAGACAGAATTGATAATTCTGCAGACCATCAGGCAGTGGAAAATCATTAACTGCTGCTGGGGTTCAGAGCACGCTACCCCCAAAATATAGCAACTTAATACACTGAATATTTTAAGCTGAAGAAGTCTGAGAAAATGGAAGGTCAATCTGACCTTGTCCCCACCCCACTCATCATCCTTCTTGAAACAGGTCATAAAATCCTCCCTGAAGAGGTGCTCTCCCTTTGTCTGGAAAAGGAGCATCCTAATGTCCAAAGATAAAGGGATGCTGAGAAGAATCCTAACAAACAGGCCTTGCTAAGTTTCCCCAGTTTAATGCTCCTTAACCAATCACATTTTACACGACTGTCTACTCTTCATCAAACTTACCATAAAATACTCAAGTCTGTTTCTTTGGGTCTTTATTTCCTTAAGTCTCCCATGTCCTGTAAAACTTATGTTAATAAATTTATGTGCTTTTCTCCTGTTAAGCTGCCTTTGTCAGTTTAATTTTCAGAACTGGCCAGTGACCCCCAATATGATCAAAGAAACTTTTTCTTCCCATACACTGCTTAGGATTTCTTTCTCTCTAGCATTACATGCAGTAACTTAGGATCTTCAAAAGTAAAACCTGCAGAAGGTCCATGGCCAAGGCTTTTCCCAGCATCCTTATCCCCTCTTTCAGGCTCAGGAAGTGGATGAGACCACTGGAAAGGAAACCAAGAGGCTCTCTTTACTTCTGGAGCCCAGGACCCAAGGAGTCTATTCGCAGCATCTTCTCATCTGAGCCACCAATCAGACACCTCTCCAGCCAATAGCAATCTCCCATGCGATCCTTTGCCATGAAGTCTCCAAAGAGTTCACCCAAAAAAAGCTCCCTAGGTTTTGTAGTATTTTCATTTTTCCAAATAAAACGTCAAACTCTCCCTCCTCCTCTTCTGAAGAGGAGGGAAGATAGAAGGACAGTACCTCTGAGCCCAAAGCGGGCTATTCTCTCTTCTCCCCATCTTAGCACATACAGCATTGTTCCCAAGATCTTACTTGTGAAGGCTGGGATAAAGGGAAGCAGGGAGGGTGGAGGCTTCAGAGTACTAGACCAAGAAGGCCAAGAACTGATGGGACTGAAGGTTCAGGCTGGTGAAGCCCTGGGGACCCAGGAGTTCAAGACGTACCATGTGCAGGACAAACGGCATGGGGGGCCAGGAAGCTGCAGAGGAACACTCTGGACTTGGACCAGAAGTGGTCACTGAACCCTCAGGTTAGGAGGCCCAGTGTCCCCAGAGATCAGGGGCAGGACAGTGGGTGAAGCAGTGCAGACCTATGCACTACCCTGCCAAGCTGAGATCTGCAGCTCCACCAAGTTGCTGTATGTGATACTCAGAGATTCCTCACCCCAAGTATCCCGGTTTGGACGACTCACCCAGAAGCAAAGCAAAGAACAGGACTGCAGGACTATACGAGATCCCAGCAGGCAAAGCAGAGTAGGAACCCTTTCATCTATCTGCAGGAGAACTTTATATGGACTAGGGCCTTAGATAATTGTGTGCCCAACTCACACCTTTCTGTGACAAATGTTTCAGAAAGAGACATACCTTTAGCCTTCATGGGAGAATGAAGGAGCTATACCTATTTTTTTCTTTTGTTATCATATAAACCTTTCTCTGTTATAATATATAATATAAACGTAAGAATAGAAGATTAAAATACATGGGGTGGCAAGTAATAGTGTAACCCATTAGGGTTTGATTCCAGGTTGAAATTCAAATTTACCAATATTTATACTAGCATTTTACCAGTTCAAATATGCACCCAATGAAAATCCCAACCTTTCAGCTTCTACATTAAGATGTTTTAAAATTTCTTTTCTTTTCTTTTTCTTTTTTTTCGCCAAAATTCTCCAACTGTTTGAAATCTAACAATCATGCCTTAGACTGTCACGTCCTTCATAAGCTTAAGCCACTAGCTAGGAGAAAAAAAGAAGCTCAGAAAGTAGACTTTCCTGTTAAGAGAGTTTGTAATTCACAATAAGAAAATAGCAAGGACCTAACAACTAATTTATTCCCTAATGTAAATATTTAAAATGTTAATTTAGTGTGTGTGTGTGTCTGCGCACATGTACCCATCACATGAGGCTTGGTACCCCTTGGGGTTTCAATTGCAAATTTCAAGCACGTTGAGTTGTGTGTTAGGTATTCACAGCAGCCAGTTCTGGTAGGAAAATGAGCTCCTTTCATTCAAATGAAAAATGAATCCAGTGCCCTTTAATGGGATTTATATTCAATTAGTCAACAAATGGAAGGAAGAGTCCTCCAGTGAACAGTCTGGATAACAGAATTAAGCTAATTTACCTCCACCTGATCCTATTTTTTCCTCCTAGAACACAGTATATAGGGTAGAAAATTCTAAAGTTTCCTTTAATCTTCACAGTTCTATCCAATTTTGTCTGTGCCTGAAAACAGACACCCTGTATTACCAAATATGATTCTTCTTTCTTAAATTAGAAGAGACCTTAATGCAAGTAACTCATGATTTATCAGTACCCCCTAGCCACAGGCATATCCCCTTCTGCATCTGCGTAGAACTCTGTCCTCAAAAGCCCAATTTATTGTTCAAGGTGACCTATGGCAATCTCCAGGGACTAAAGTAGATATTTCCTCTTCCAATAAATGAGGTTTCACAGTTTAAATGAAACATACAAGGTCAAAGAAGTAATACAATTTAGATAAATCACCACAAAAATCCTCACTTAAAAACAAAGCAATTTAAAAAAAAATCTTTATCCCACCCTGACACAGCTGAGCCATATGACATTGAAACAGGGACTTCTGTGGACTGTCCACCTCTGCAGAAGGCCTCCTGTTGAAGTTTCAGAAGTTGGAGCTTTAAAATGGATTCTGGAAGGCTGGCTTGAAAATAACATCAAATAGTGAGCTATACCTGATGAGCAGCCACTGGGGCCAGAGCTTCCCTGGAATGGAAGGTCTGGAGCTTCCGCTGTGTAAGTCACAGACACAGACCCATCCCGGCACTGGCCCTCCTACTGTTTCCTCATCAGCCACAAGAGCTCACAGCCCGAGACTCCAGGTCCCAGCTGTGACCATGCAATAGGGTCTAGAATTAATCCAAAGTTGTGTCCCGTCTGGCTGGGAGCCCCAATCAATGAGATGAGGGAGGCCACGTGAGGACTGAGTCAAAGCCCACTCTGGAGGAGGACTGCAGGCAACCGAGCTGGTTCTGCCTTCCCCAGATGTGGAGAGAAGCTGGATGCAAACGAGTAACACATGCAGACATTTCTCTTTCAGCGAATGCTCACCTTTGATCAGGTAAACTACAGTCACACCTGTCTTCTCTGGCCTTCAGCCTGGGACTCCCCCCCTTAGCTCTTTGAGGTTTTCTCTTCCTGAAGACAAAGAAAATAGGGCCTCAAAACAGATATTCCTGTCTGAATCGTGTGCTTTTTGTCATCTGTGGTTTTCTGTGAGCTTATAAGTAGCACATTCCATAAAAATTTGAAGGAAAAGAAAGCAAAGTGAAAAGAATGAAGAAAAGAACAGCAGTTTTCCATTCAGATACAACCACTGTATCTGCTGTTTTCTCATCCTGGGAGTTTCCTCGGTATAGGTTTGGGTTTCCTGGATCTGGGCATCATGGCTTCCTCTGCTCTGCGTCGTTCCTCTCTGTCTAATTGTGGGAAAATGTCTCCTCTGTCTTCTTGCCATAACTTAGCATCAGCCATGTCCATCAGTCTGCACAGCATCTCCAAATATGGCGGTTGTGTTTTTCATCCATAAACAATCCTCCTGCCCTCCACGCCCCATCTCCCCTTGCTGCCCTTTTCTATCTGCTTTCTTCCATGACGTGGGCGCAATGTGTCCTTGACTCTTTGAGGATAGGAACAAGAGGTGGTTTAAGGCTTCCTAATGTTTTGAAGTAATGTTTTCAGAAGAGGACATTTTGGCATTGATTTCTCAGGAGAGGCACCTCTTTTGTCTTAAGCACATATTTTAATATGTCCAGTGCTTTTTCTCCATGTAAAAGGGCTATTTCTACATCCAGTATGTATTGAGAGGTGAGACAGATTCTAGCAGCAACCGTGTATATCTTGGGTCAAATTCTGTGGTCTAGTAAGGGAAATGATTTGAGATTTTCTATAATTCTGCTTTTCTGGATTAGAAGTCTGCTTGCTGGTGGGAAGGAGGTGGGGCCTGGCAGCGGGTGGCAATGTGCAGCTGTCCTGCCCCCGGCAGAAGCTCAGAAGTTCCTTCCCTGGGTTTGTCGGGCAGCTCAAGGCTCATGGGGCATCTTACCCTTCTTCGGCCACCACTACCATCATTAGGAATCCGCTTCATATTTGGAGATACCATCTGCTCCTACTGGGACCTGGGAGCTGAGGGTGAGTGATGCGGGTGGCCTCTCACTGGGATGAGCTCTGGTGCTGGTTCCATTGAGAGTCCACATCTCACCTCAGGTCCTCCCAACATCGCCCCTGACTTCCCTGTGGTTGCTCATCCCTCCAACTTCTCCTCCTCCAACACCTGCTTGAGCTCTCTTCCACTCATTCCCTACTGCAGACATGATGCCATTATTTGCTGCAGTGTCTGTCCCCCTTCTTCCTTGCCTCCAGAACCCTGACTTTGTTCCCCAGGGCCACTGTGTGCAATCCAAGGTGGTTCATGCTTCACCTAAGTTAGTGGTTCCCCAGGAAGTTTAACCCACACCAGAAGATGCTTAGGGAATTTGTGTGTATTGGGAGTATGTGTGTAAATGTCTGAATGATTGGGGGTGGTGCGCCAGAGAGTGGGGACGGGGGTGCTGGATGCCCCGCAGTGTGGGAGAGTTCTGTGGCACCAAAACCAGCCCCTCATTTTCTTCTAATGCCCACTCGTAGATGAAAAAAACTGTATCCTCTGTGCCCAACAATTTAGCTCCATTTTATGTATAAATACAAAGTATGTGTTTTGTCGCTCTAACAAACACTGACATTTTCCAGGAGGGCTGCAATTGCATAAATTGAGGAAAGATTGTGCTATGCTCGTGCTGTTTTGAAATTTACCAGGAACTGTTCACTATTACAGAAAATTACATCACTGCTGGGCGTCACTCCCTGTATTTGAGTTGACAGTGCCACACCCCAACATCAGTCTGCCTTGGTAACAGTCACGTGCAATTATGTGACAGAGGGAATTAGAGTCCCTGCTAATAGATTTAGAAATAAAAAATTATTAAATAATGGGAGGTGCATGACATGGTAATCTGAGTTAAATTTATTACTGAGTCTCTTTCAACATCATTTCATGTATGTCATCCCATATTGGAAATTTTTCGTTTGTTTAACATGATGATAAGAAATCTATGCTGTGAGAATAGTATTTATTTATTTGGCAGTTGCCTGTTGTTTCAAACACCTGTGTTTTTTTTTTTTTTTTTTTTTTTGGAGTTATTGGGAGAGTTTATTTACTTATTTATTTTTGAGGTACAGTTGATTTACCCTACAGCCTCTTTAATTATAATGTTTTCCTAGAGTATCTTTTATTGAAACACAGGCCTTCAAGGGTTTTGTAGGTCCTCAACACTAAGCATCGATATTGAGGTGTGAGGTCCTCACGATGGGAGATGGATTTCCCGTGGTACTTTCCCAGTTGCTGTCCGCTGTCATAAAGGAAGAATTATTTCTGACGTTGCACTTAGCAGTAAGGCTCAGCTCACTCGAGAGACTATCATAGCCTTCATCATGTACTGTGTGTGGACGATGAAGGTTTTTCCTCCCTCTTTCTTTATCACATTCAAACGAGTCTGGTTTGTTATTACGGAAACTTGCCCTGGATTTTATTCCAGTGCCTGTACTCCTTGTATGGAATATCTTCTGATCTTTCTCTTTTCTTTTCAACTATTCCTTATAAATAGGTGCAACAGCCAACTCTGACATTATGTCTTCTAGCGGCTCAGACTGAGCCAATGATGCACTGAAATGTACATCATATTATAAATTACTTTCCTCTTATTTCTTATTTTTATATTACAGTTAGGGCCTTGTTTGAAATTACAGCTATAAATGCGTTATATGATCTCGTCATTGCCTTTCGGGATAAAGGCGTGTCACAAAATTTTTGGTTTTTTTTAAAGGGAGGGGATCAAAGAGGGGATTAATTTTGATAAGAGTAGGTCTAAGGCCAAAACAAAAGCCCTGTTCCCCACTGTCCAGCCTCCCTGGAGCAGTGGATGGAGAGCTGCAGAGGGGGGCATGTGACCCAGTTCTAGTCAATGAGATCTGTTGGGCAGACGTCTGTGGGCAGAGGAGTGTGGGAAGCCTTGTGTTCTGATAAAGAGGGACACGTGTGGCTTACCTGCTTCCCCTTCCTTTTTACCACCTGAAATGCTGATGCCTGGCTGGACCTGCAGCTTGTAACCATGTGGTGATGTGTCAAGGACAAAGCCAATATACTAAGGATGGCAAACTGGAAAGAAAAGCATCTGAGTACCCAGATGATATTTCTGACCTACTGAACCAAAGCGAATGGATATTTAATCATGAGTGTGGAAGGGATGTCATTGTTTAAGCCATTGCCAGTTAAGTTTTCTGTCACCTGCTTAATTAACAAACTATCTGCTCCTTTGCTTACATTGAATGTTGCGATGACTGGTCTCACCTGTAGCTGCACACCGCCCCCTCAACTCTGCAACACCCTAACTCAGTAGTGATTCAGTAATCACTATTCTAAAAAAAATCCGTGAATGCTCTTCCAGCATTCAGCACTATGCTTGTGGAAACTGCCCACCTTCTCTCTAGGGTACTCTGTTCTGAATGCTTATTCAACCTTGCAAATAAACCATGGGGCGGGGTGGGGGCGGGGTGGGCGGTGGGGGATTCGGTCTGGTGATTGCTGCTCTTTGACGCCTTCTCAGGAGGCAGCTGGGCAGCCCCAGCATGGCCCGGAGCCCAGAGCTGCTGAACCTGTAGAGCAGCCCATCCCCCGAGTTCTGCTGTTAGCTAACACCCGTAGCATAGAGGACACAAAAGCAGGTCTATTAACTCTGCTACTGCAACCACTTCAAGCTAATTATTTAAGTGAAGTGGTTTTGCTTTAATTATGGCACATCATTTAATGAAATTACATTTGACTACCCATAACTTTTGTTCAAGGAGCACTTCATATACAGACACCTCTAATCAGAGCACAAAGCACTTAACAGACACTTAATCTGGTTAAATGGAGGTGAAAACCGTAATGCGTGACATTCCTCTTGCTGAGGGAAATCTCCAGCCATTATGTCTGAGCAAGATCAGGCTTTAAAAACAATGAGTAACTACCAGCATCCACTTAGTGTATTTTGAGGAACATGGGAAAAGCATCCAAATTATATTTGTTCTCCCAAAGTTTTTTAAAAACCCACCTTGAAACCATCCTTGTCCCAAAATATAAAATGATGGAAATCATTGTACAATTGATTCAATCTTTAAACAACCAGCAGAAAACACAACAGGGATTTTGATAGACAATCTGGCATAGGACATGGAAGTTATTTTGCCCAGAAAATAAATCACTTGCTGTAATTTTATAGAAAAGGTGTAGCTGGTGCTCAGTAACTGCTCTTTGACCCGGCGGTGGTTTGCACCAGGCCACCTGCATCGACACCTCCCAACATCTGTAGCAGGAGAGACACCGTCCCTGCCGCTCCTGAGTCGGCGGTCCAGGGGCTGGGGCAGCTGACACTGACCAGGTCAAGTTGAGCCTCAGGGACAGACATGTTAGGAGTTTGTACTTTGTTCTGAGGGCATCGAGAAGTCATTGGAAGTTTTGCACAGCAGTCCGCCTGTCACTTTTGCATTGTTAAACCTTATCTCTGGCTGCAGAGTGGAGACTGGATGGAGAACAAGCAAGACTAGAAGCCAGGAGTCCAGCCAACAGGTACAGAGTGGGGCAGGGAGGAGGAGATAAGGAGATGGCTTGGGAAGAGATGGAGGCAGCAGCCTCTGAAAGGAACCTGGTGAATGACTGGACATTGGGTTGGGATGATTATGAGTCATTCAGTGGGTCTGAGTTGGTGCCCAGGAAGCTAAATGTCTTTAAGAAACACGAGCCAAGAGTTTTGGAAGAACACAGTGTTTCCCTCATCTTCACTTCATGATTGAGGAATTGGAGACCTAGGGCTGGTGAAGGATGTTCCTAGGTCACTTAGCCCGAAAATGTGGCTTCTCTCCTGCTTAGTAGGCACTGGAGGCTTCTTTCTGTTTGGGGGTTCTGCCTTTTGTTCCCGTCCAGCAAACCTGTGGGCAGATCTAGCACACAAGCCACTAGACCGAGCAACCTTTGAAGGAAACCTCCCATGGCCTCTGTGCTGGGAGACAAAGACCTTAACAACATTTGTTGAGGGTTTGTCCTCATGTTAGGTTCCGGGCTATATATCATCTCATTTAATACAGCAGCATCATCCTTGTTGTGATGAGAAAAACAGACTCAGAGAGGTTAATCATGTGTCTAAAGTCACATAGTTAGTAGTTGGTGGGGGTCCAAATTCAAGTCTGTCTGTTTCCAAGGGACACGCACAGCCTTACACCATTGTATGGTGTCTCCTCTGAGCAACAGCCACAGTGGGGTGTGAAGAACAAGGCTACCCCCTTTTACCACTGTAAAACTGCAAGATGGCATGTGGCCAAGCCCATTTCAGCCAAAGCCCCATCTCAAGCCTGTGCGCGGCTGTGATCGCTCACTGTTGATGGGTACATCAATTAACACATCTGCTGAAATTTAATACTTTAGTCAATCCTTGGCAAGCATTGTAGGTCTGACCTTCCACCCACTTAAAGAAAGTGTGGAGGCCTTTTCCACTGTCAGATATAAATGAAATCCAGATGTCTATGACTTCAACCCCAGGCCAGATGTTTTAAATGTTAAGTTTCCTGCCCAGTGTATCTTTCACTAATCATTTTTTTTTTAACTGCAGGCTGCAACCCGTTAGTGATCCTGAAATCAATTTAGTGGATCATAACAGCCTTTTCAAATATTGGAATAGACTAGACTGGACTAGAGCAGAACAGAAAATATCAGAATATATCCCACCAAGTAAAGGGTGTTGTTTTGTGAAACCTACATGTCAGTTGTGTTTGTACGCGATAATCAAAAGTATATTTTTTACTCTCGAGTTATGGTTGGAAAAAAAGGAAAACCACTGCTTTGGAGGGTTCTGCCATCCTTCCTTTATGGTTCCTTTGCCCATGGAGAAAGTTAACTTACAAACAAAGAAACAGAAAGGAAAGGAAAAATGGCAGGCGGAGTCTTCAAGCAGACAGGAAGGTAACAGCTCACGATAAAGGGAGATGTTCTTGTCAACAAGTCATCCCAGACCAGTGTCCTCAGAGAGACTCTTCCATGCCCAGTAAATGATTTTGTTGTATCAACTTTACTTTCCCACGTCTCAGGGTTGCTTTGGAATACTGCTTTGTGGATATTCGATCATTTGGCTTTCTGGAGGCTGCAACGTGAAACAAAGAAGTATGTGTGCTTCTTTTTTAACTTTTTTTTTTAAATCTCTTGCAGTTGGGTGTAATTTAATCAGTGTAGAAATTAAAGATACTTTTCTCTTAGGTTAGCATTCTCTGTCCAGCCCAAGACTGGCTGCTGCTCCTGTGACCTTCTTCTTCTTCTTCTTCTTCTTTTTTATGGACGTGTAGTCAGTTTACAATGTTGTGTCAGTTTCTGGTGTACAGCATAATGCTTCGGTCATACATGAATATACATATATTCATTTTTGTATTATTTTTCACCATAAGCCACTGCAAGATATTGAATATAGTTCCCTGTGCTATACAGTTTAAACTTGTTTGTCTATTTTACATATACCAGTCAGCATCTGCAAATTTTTCAACTTTTTATGATGGAAAAATTGTAAATGTATACAAAGCAGTCAGGAGAGTTCAGTGAAACCCCATGCGCTATCACCCATCTTCAACAATGACTAGGTTGTAGCCAATCTGGTTTCATCCATACCTTACCCACTTCCCAGGTAGTCTATCATTTTATCCATAAACATTTCAATATGTGTTGAAAGAGGTGATTTTTGAACATTTCTGTCTACTAGGTTCCTCCAAATCGGATCTTCACATGTGGCAGCTGAAGGGAACTGTGCTCCCCGAGCCATGAGGTTTTGGCCAAAACACAAGAACAAGCAGTCAGGCCCCCTAAAAAGTAGGTCAGATATTTTATGTTCCCTGATAACCAAAGACCCCAAAAAGGAAGTTGGATTACATCCCCCAAGACAACATCCAAGAAAAAAAAAAAGAAACAGAATGGTTTTATGAAAAGTAGAACAGCGTAGACATAAATTAAGAGCTCGTTGTCACCATAGCTGACTTCCAGAGACTGTCTGATCCAACACTGGCATGTTGCAGATGAAGTCGGCCAGAGAGATATAAGGACTCCAGATAAAGGGGCAGAGGACAGCTCTCTGGATCTTCAGTCCACATAAGCTAAGTAGTACATGCATACTCAAAATAGGAGAGGGAATGTTAATGAAGGGGTGCCTGCCAGTCAGGAAGGAGAGCTGACTGTGACTTCAGACGTCTTCCCATCGATATTCTAGATCTTCATTTTTCATGAGTCAAATCCTTGTACCTTTCACCGCCTGCAGATCAATTCCACTTTTAAAGGAAACTCAACATTCCAAATCTTCCTCAAACAACTGATTCTTTCCTTGTCATTTTCCTGGCTCTGCCCTGCCTCAGGGTCAAGAGCAAACTCCTCAGCCAGGCCTTCCATGGCCACCCGTCCCCTGGCTTCCACCCCACTCATCTCCACACAGCCTACATGTTGCCCAGCTGGTTTTCTCTTTGTCCCCCCGATGCCCCAGGCTGATTCCCCCTCCAGTCCTTGTGAGGATGCTCTCTTGTATAGATCCTTCCTTCATCCTCTCACCTCAGACCTTATCTGTCCTTCTCTGCGTCCCTCAACTCTCTAGGCTTTGGAAGCCTGTGCTGTCAGTCAGACTTCTATCCCTCCCCTTTTCAGGAAGCCTGCAATATTTTCAAGGCTTCATTCACACTGGTGTGTTCGAACACTGCTTTTTAACTATCTTACCTTGGTTCACCTAGTGATCTAATCTGGTCCCTCCTCTCCTTGAGGTTAATAACTGAGTATTCTCCTTCTGTGAACTGTCTCTTACAGTGAATTAAATAGGGGCCACCTGTCAGTCAAGGCAGCAGGGCGCTGCAGAATCAGCTTTGGAATCAGTTCCCAGGTTACAACCCCAGCTCCACTGCTCAGTAGCCATGTGACTGTGAACAAGTTAAGTGATCTTCCTGAGCCTCAATCTCCTCCTGGAACTTGGGGGCAATAATATCTACCTAGCAGGGTAAATACAAAAATATCTGCTTACCCAGATAGTATTTAGAATCTATAGGGATACGTTTGGAAGCTACCGAATAGTTTCATGCCACATCACTGAGGGGATAGAAACACAGATTTAGTTCTATCATCATTACTTTCCCAGAAGCAATGCCAAGATAAAAATGTGCCATAAACCAAGCCCATGGAAGTTTGAGTCAAACACTGTTCCTACTGAAAGGGTCCTACAGATACTATTGTTAGCAGTAATTTGTACAGACTCAGCAGGAAGTGCAGCAGGTGCTGGGAGGCAGAATTAGTCCAGGTAACTAACACGGAGCTGCTGCAGCAGATCAGCCTGAGCACTCAGTGGTTTCATCTAACATGAAGTTCACTGTTGTTGCTGTTGTGGCTGCTCAGAAGCTGTCCTCCATCATGTAACTATGAACTTGAAAATGTGACCCTAAGACCACCGCAGCAAAAGAAAGATATAAAAAGGAAGCAGCACTCTCTTTCCGCTAACCATGAAACGGCGGGAGCACGTGCACTGACGGTAGGTAGCAGGCAGCTCGGGTCCCAAGTTTCCTTTGACTATGGTGATACTGTTTGTATCAGCCATCATTTATTTCCTAAACTTAAAGACCTTTTTTTTTTTTTTGCCTTATTTTATTTATTTATTTAATTGAAGCATAGTCTGTTTAATAAAACACTGTGTCAGTTTCTGGTGTACAGCATAATGTTTCAGTTATACAACTACATACATATATTCTTTTCATATTCTTTTTGTTATAGATTAAGACAAGATATTGAATATAGTTCCATGTGCTATACAGTAGAAACTGGTTGTTTATGTATTTTATACATAGTAGTGTCTGAAATCTAGAACTCCTGCTTTATCCCTTCCCACCCTCCTCCCCCCTAGTAACCATACGTATGTTTTCTGTGTGAGTCTGTCTCTGTTTTGTAAATAAGTTAATTTGTGTCATTTTTTTTTAGATTCCACATCTGAGTGATATCATATGGTATTTTTCTTCCTCTTTCTGGCTTACTTTACTTATGATGATGATCTCCAGGTCCATCCATGTTGCACCAAATTTGCCTTATTTTTTTTAACTTAAAAAATTTTAATACAATTTTTAAAGGTTACTTTCCATTTATAGTTAGAAAGTATTGGCTCTATTCCCTGTGTATCAGCCATCGCCTGAGATAGAAACTGTGCTTCTGGGCCAGGGCAAAGCTCTGCTGGAGATCTCCACCTGCTGCCAGCCCGGGCCAGACTCCCTCAGGTGGAGGTGACCTACAGGGGCGAGCAGAGGGATGGCTCTACAGAGAATAGCGGGCCATCCAAGGACCCAGTCTCTCTCTGCTTGCTCCCTCAACTTCTGCAAACAGCCTCAGGGCTGCCTGTTTGCCCAGCCCTCCCCTCCTCCCTTGTCCTTCTCACTTCTTTCTGTTTGTATGGACTTTGGCCTTCCCACCTGTTGGAGCTAAAATGGTGGAGGGGGAGAGGCTGGCTGGCTCCCCAGGGCAGTCTGGGCCCAAAGTCCTCAGCTCCCCCGTGAGGCCTGTGGTCTCTGACAACAGCGATCGTGTGACTTCTGTGCACACAGTCAGTGCCCAATACATATCTACCAGTAGGGCTATAAGTCCTCCTGCAGTGAGGTTTAGAGAATGTGGGTTGGAGTCAGCCACACTTTCATTCAAATTTTGGCTCTGCTGTTTCCTAGGTCTCAGACCTTGACAACATTATCTAATACCTCTGAGTGCCAGTTCACGGTGCTGGCAGGTCAGTGTGCACAGTACCTGCTCTTAAGTGTGCTTGCATCACCTCTGGTTCTTAAGGCAAAGCAACACAAAGACACTTAGGATGCAGTGAGCACTCTAACACTGGCAGTGACTGTCATCATTATTAGACAGCTTCTCAAAGGCAAAAAATCATGTCTGACTCATCTTTTATCCCTAGTATTGTCCTGCACATATTCATAAAGCTAAACTGGTTGAATTCATTCTCCCAACATATACTTGTTGGATGCGTTCTCTGTGCCAGTGGGGCAGGGGACACAAAGTGACAGGCAGAGTCCTGCCTTGTGGAGTTACTATCTAAAGGGGAAAGAATGACAGTAAATAAACGACCAAATAAAATTCCATGAAGTGGCAAGTGTGCTGAGGAAAAATGCAGGGGATCAGAGCTAGCGAGGGGAGCACTGTTTTAGATGGTGTGATCCTGGAATGCCTCACTGAGGAGGTGACACGGGAGCAGATGCCTAGGGGTACACGGGAGCCGTGGAAACACTGTGTCATGGACAGAATGGCTACAGTCCACTCACTGTCCCAGATCAACACCGTGGTGGGTTTTGATGCTTGGATCAGCATGACATTAATATTTCTTATTTTTAAGTGGCCTGGAGTTTAAAGGGCGCCCGTCCTTGTTCTTGCCATGCCTCCCCTCTTAGCTCTAACTACTGAACAAAGCCATCTCCCTTCTCCTGCTTCTTTTTTCTCCAGGCACTTCATTCAAATTTTATAGTCCTTCCTTCCCTCTTCTGTTCCAAAACCACTTTGATCTTTCTGTCCTTTTCCTCTCTTAAGTGTTCTGTGGCCCTTTTCTGCAGAAGATGCACATTTTCAGCAAAGCTCTCATCGCCGTGCCCTCTGAGACTATCACAGAACAGCTAAAAGTGCTGAGCACATTAGGGAGGCGAGAGCCGCAGACGGGGAAGGTCAGAGAGAGCTGAGCCAACAGAACTGCCCGGGCAGCCGTCCTGGGGCAGGTGCGGTGGCTCGTGGGCCGGCATGGCTCTTAGGGGGTCTCAGAAACCAGGAGACCGCCGCCTGGATGCCCGGAGCTGACTCTGTGTTAGTGCTTCAGCCATGAAGCTGCCGTCCTCTCCTGCCAGCCGGGGCTGCTACCTCCGGTTCTGGAGGGCTGTGGTGTGCCTGGGCCTCAGAGGTGGCCTCGGGGCGGTCCAGCCATGCAAAGAGTTTATCAGCTTTTCTTGGCTGCAGCAACCCAAAGTAGGGCCACGACAAAGCTGGGGGACATTCACTGCAGCGGCATCTGCAACGGTCATCTGCATACTATCATCGCAATCTTTACTGCATCTTACACCACTTGTATGATTTCTTATCTCATATTCCACTTGAAGCTGACTCACTGTTCTTCCTTTATTTTCAAGGAAATCTTTATGTCAAGGCTGGAAAAAAAAAAAAGGAAACTAGTAACGGACAAAAAAATAAATACAATGAAAACCAAACAATGGTATCAATGTTAGTCCAGACACTGTTGCCTGCCAAATGCGCTGCACTTAAGATTATGTGTTTCCTTACTTCTCTCTGCTAAAATGAAAAAAAAAGAAGAAGATAGATTAGCAAGTGTCACAGGAGGTGTGAAAGATATAGGAGAACTTGTGTTTTGACTTTATCAGGATGGATAGAGAATTGAGAAGGAAAAAATGTTCTAATACTCATTCAATGTTATGAAATACTGTGTCCAAGGCACATAGTAACATATAAGGAAATCCGACAGTAGGTTTGGATACAGCCCCTGCTCTTGCTGCTGCCTGCATGGTGATCTCACGTGGGTTCTGGCCGTGACACAGCCCTGGCCCCACCAAGCAGGTTCCCAACCCAGGCAGCCTGCCGTGCGCCCCCTCATGGGAAGGGCCCTGGCAGCCACACAATAGTTATAATTCGTTGTGCCCTTGTTACGTGCCACGGTCTTAACAGAGAGTGTCTGATTTTCAAGTCTCACATTAAACCTCCAAAGCATGTATTATTATTATTTGTATTTTAGAAATAAAGAAGCTAAGTTACGTCACAGCTCAACCTCATGATGTCTTACTCCAAAGTCCTTGCCCTGATCACTGTCCTCCACTCTTTCCCTCCTGGGGAGATAAATAAGCTCTCCGAGATCCTTGTAAAACCACTGATTCTGCTCAGAGGAGTGATTTGCAAATTCTTTGTTTAAACTTTTGCTTCAGTGTTCTCCTGTTGTGTAACAAGCTATAGGAAAGCATAGTGGAATAAAATAACATTCATTTTAAACAGAATTCTGAGGTCCACGACAAGGCAAGTGGGATGGGCTTGTCCCTGCTCCACGGGATGTCTGCTGGAGACGGAACTTCCCAGAGGGCGTCTTCTTGTCTGCTAGAATGGCTCAGGCAGCTGGGGGCCGGCCGGATGCGGGGGTGGGGTAGGGGTGGGGGGAGTGTCCGTGCCTCTGGTTGCCTCTCTGCCATGTGGTCTCTTCAGCAAGGGGGCACTTCTTAGATGGTGGCTGAGGCTCCAAGAGCCTGCTTGTCAAGGGGGAGGTGGAAGCTGCCATCCTCTTAAAGGCTGGTGCAGCATCACTTCCATCACTTCTTTTGGGGGAGGTAGTTTATCATTTATTTGTTTGTTTGTTTGTTTTAATGGAGGCACTGGGGATTGAACCCAGGACCTCGTGCATGCATGCTAAGCATGCACTCTACCACTGAGCTATACCCTCTTCCGGCCACTGCCACACTCTGATTAAAGCCATCACAGGGCCAGGCCAGACTCAAGAGCAGGGTAAATAAACTGCACCTCTTAATGGGAAAGTGAAAGAATTTCTGGCCATCTTTCATCTACTGCAACTTTGAAAACTTTGAGAGGCTAAATCTCACACACACACACACACACACACACACACGCACACGCACACGCAGGTGAAACTGACAAACAGAGGGAGGTATATTGGTTTGAAGGAGGCTGCAGCTCTCTCTGCTGCTTACTTAGATTTTGGTTGAAACCAAGTTCTCTAGGGAAGACAATTTTTAAAGACTGGCCTGGATGACATCAGAAGAACAAAACTCAAACTCTGGGCTATGGCCTTCAAGGCCCTCCGTGACTCTGCCTCTGCTGCTGCTCTGATCTCGCCTGGACCCATCGTCCCAGCCCACCCTACACCTGCTTTCTAAGCTCTGCCCTACCAGCCTTCTTTCTGTTCTTCAAACACAGTCCTCCCACAGGGGCTTTACATGAGATAATCCCAGTTCTTCACATGATGGGCTCCATCCTGCAATTCAGATCAGCAAGAACCTCCCTACGTAAGGCAGCCCTCCCCAAGCCCCAAGCACTTTCTCCTGCAATAACCTGCCTTCTTTCCCTTATAATACTTAATATCTAGAATATATTTTACTAAATAGCTCCCCAAGGGCAGGGACCTCACCTGTCTAGTTCACTGCTGTCATTCCTGACACCCAGCACAGTGCCTGTCACTTCCTACACTCGATAAATATTCACTGAACAATATGTGATTAGTTGAATGAATGAATGAATGAATGACTAACCTTAAGTGAAAAGCTGTTTTGCTCTGTCTTTTCTTCCCCATGTGTTCCCAGGGCATTTCAGAAGAGAATGGATCCCTTGGGATTCTGTGATTCACAGTTCCTGTGCAGGAAACAACAATATTAATATAATTTAAAAAAAAACAAAAACGCAACCTTGACAGGGGCTCAGTCACTCCCCCTCCTTCCAGCCCAGGTCTCTCAAGACTCTATAAGTACCCTTCCAAATCAAATGGTCTCAAAGGGAGGCCATGTCTGTAGACAGACCTGCCTGATCAAATTCACAGAGAGTCTGAACAAAACATTCCCTGCAGCACTGTGAGAATCCCTGCCAACAACTGCTCTGGGACATGGCCTTTGTGTAGCTCTATGCCCCTGGGTCCATGACGCTCAGTGACGGACAAGGATGGTACTTCCCCATGCTCTTCCCCATGACAAGTGCCCAGCTGAGTATCCCATCTGTGCCCTGGTTATTTCAGCTTCACTGTGCCCAATGGTGATATGAAGTCCAAGTGTCCCCTGTGGCCACTCTTTCTGAGAACCCAGCCGGGTGAAGCCAAGCCTTAAAGGGACCCTGTCAACTTGAAGCTCAGAGCTGTGAAATGAGACCTTTGTCCCTGAGACTCTATTGATAAACAAGAGAAAGGAGTGTTCATTCCTAGGTGGTGCCATCCCTTTGGACAGAGCTGACAGAAAGGGCATCTTCCACTGCTGACCAAAGGCATCTATGAGTGACCAAAGACCAGCCTCAGTCCTATGGCTCTAAAGAAGGCCTCTGTTTAGAACACGGTTCTCATGACAAATAGCTTTTGTGCTATCGCAGAGTAAGCTGTTCATTATTAGAGGGTTCTGAAAAATTCACTTGGGATGGCCACTTCAACATAAAGATTTCCCTGTTCCCACCCTATGGAAGACTTTTTTCTTACATAGCACAAAAAATATTATGATCACTATTAAGGAATTCCAGAAAAAGAAGAAATAGCTCTGGCTTGTAATTTCTTCGTGAATGTGGTCTTTGTGTCCCGGGGCTAGACCAGGCATGGGGGAAAATCACAGACGTAAGATCTAACCTCAGCAGGGACTGGTCTCCAGGCCGACCCCATTTGTGACTGGAACTCTCACTCTTCCTGCTCCCATAACTGTCACCCCAGGGCTGCCACCAGCTCCTGCCATGTCACCTAGAGGTGCCAGAGGACACACTCCACCCTCAGCAGGTGCCAACAGCACTCCACAGTGGAGGAAGCCAGGCTGCCCCAAGTATTGCGTGTCTTTCAGCCAAACCCCAGCCTTTTGCTCTTGATTGTTCCCCTTTGCGATTCCCTGGTTGGGAGGGGTGGTGTGTAGTTTAGTTGAGAGACTCCTTCTCCAACACCAAAACGAAGTCTAGAAACAAGGCTGTATCTTTGACTGTCTCTTGCTTCAGTGGCATTCTCCACTCTCCTCCATCTCCTAAGGACCCCTGGGCTCAGGCAGCCATTATTTATTTTTCTTCATCTCAATGCTGACTGTAAGTCCCAATGCCCACTTACCCGTTTATCCCAAAGAGTCCTCGTGCCACTAGGAATCCTGGTGGCCTGCTTTGCAATCCCCTAAAAGCATGAGGATTTGCACTACCCTGACTTCTCTGACCAGAGAATAATTAACCTAAATTTGGTCACACTGAAAACTCACTATGGCAAATGTGGCAAAGGAAAGATTTTCTTTCCTCAGACATACTGTCTATGGATGGAGAATTTTTTGTAGATAATAACAGTCTGTACTTTAGGGACTAATGGAAGCCGACAGGCATTCTGTGAAGGAGCCACAGTTTTAGCACTTCTTAATTTTATGCAGCCTCCAACCCCTCCCCCAAACTCAGTAATTGTGCCTGAAGGCTTCAGAAAAGATCCCCAAGGTCATCCAGGTCATCAGCATCATGACGTAGCTCAGGATGGATTGGGAGGTGCTGCCCCAGAGACAGTGGGTCTTGGTTTGTCCTGTGCTACCTTGCTCTCTTCGCCTCTGCAACTGCCCTTTAAGGCGGTGGTTCTAAAAATGTGAGCCAAGGCTCTTTTGGCTTGGAGCATTAATCTCCACAGTGTGTACTTTAGGGGCATGAATTAATAATTAAGTTGTCATCAATTTACTTGTGATAGCCCTTCTCGGTGTCTCATCAGGAACACCACCACCCATCAGGAGAGCCTTTTTTGTACCCACAAATAGGAGATTTCCAGGACGGGAGGAAAAAAGAAAAAGGAGCAGTCCAGAGACTGGAACTGTGCAGAGAGATCTGTGACCCAGAGTATAACACGAAACGCTCAGGCCTCATTTAAGAGAAAGTTCTAGAGTCACTCCTGGGGTGGGGCCCTACACAGTTCACCATGGGCAAACCGCTGCCCCAGCCCCATTTAAAAACTTGGAAATAGAAAGCCATCATATAATAATCATGCAGATCAGAACTGTCCAAGGATTCTAAAACCAGGGAACTGAAGTGTGAGACAACCAGCATATTTACACACACCTACAAGCTACTTGTTAATTGCACAGGGAAAACAATAACCTTAGTGTGGAGAAACCTGCCAGAGCCATCTAAGCCAATTGATCCACACAACATCATGAACGGCACGCGTAGACATCATGCACCCTCTGACAGGGTGCAGCAAAAAGGCTGTTCTTGCAGAAATGCAAACCCTGAACATAAGCATGAGGAAACATTGCACAAATCCTGTCTGAAGGACATGCTACAAGGTAAGTGGCCAGCATCCTTCAAAAGTGTCAAGGTCGTGAAAAACGAAGACTGAGGAACTGTCCCAGATTTAAAGGGACTAAGGAGATCTGGCAACTTAGTATCATGTGTGATCCTGGATTTGGATCCTGGTTCAGAAAAGGAACAAAAATGGGACACCTGATAATTTAAATAAGGTCTGTAGGTGAATTAAACTGTATTGATGTAGACTCCCTGGTCTTGATCATCGCACTGTAGTTACATAAGATACTAACATTTGGGGAGTCTGATTAAAGAGTGTCTGAGAATTTTTTTCTACTATTCTCCCAATATTTTGAAAGCCTAAAACTATTTCAAAAGGAAAAGTTAAAAACAGTCTTTAGACACATGAAATCAGGGGAAAAATAAACACCAGAGCAAATTTGATCAACAAGTAAAGATTTGAATTAACAGAGATATTCACTCATTCCACAAACTAAGGGCCTACTGCACCAGGGGCTGTGCTAGGTGCCAGGGACACAGCGAGGAAGGTCCCAACTCTCCACAAGGACTCACTCTAGACAAGAAGGATCCAGGCACAGAGGGGATAGGATGTTGTGATGAGGGTTACATTACAAATACAAACCAAGTGTTATGGGAACACAGAGAAAAAGAAGTAATAAAAAATTACGGTGTGTCATAAATGGACAAAAAGCAGCCGTAAGACATTACAAAAGCATGGAAAGAGTGATGCTGTGGAAGGAAAGAATGAGTGAACGTGAGAACGATCAGGAAGGCACGGAGAACAGGACAGAGTGGGAGGAGAGGCAGCGAGCTGGCAAGGGAATAGCCAAGGGGATTGGGAGGAGCTGGAGAGAGGATGGGGAGAGGGTTTCCAAGTAGCATGACGGTGCTGTGATCGGGGTGGGAAGCGACAGTGGAGTCATAAAAGCTTATCCCTTGGCAAGGGCAAGTGAGGGAGTTTCTTGTTGTGTTTCTGGGCTCAGGAAGGAGTCCTTTGGGAAACAGGTGCACCGTGAGGCCACAGAGAATGTGAAGGTGGAAGATGGTAGCTTCTTGGAAGGCACAGGAGGGTAGCGCCCTCTCAGCCAGCCCAGAATCAGTCCAGTGTTGCCCTGGTAACAAGAAGTCCAAGGAGGGCAGACAGGCTGATACTGATTATGTAGAAATGCCAAAGGAATGATCTTTCGAAGCATCAGCTGCTCCTCCTCCTGCCGCGCTGACCTGAGTCACCGCACTAAGACAGCCCCCAGCAACACACTGCAATGGAAGTTCCCCAGAGAGCAGGGTCTGGATTGCCAGCCTCCCCTAAGGAAAGCTCGGATGAATGCACTGGTCTCAGAAGGTTCAAGACTCAAAGAGGAAGACCTAGATTTGCATTTGTGATTCAATCTGAAATGACTTAGTTCCAGGTGGGACTTAACTAGCACTCCCCCAGCAGCTCATTCAGCAGCTCTTTTTACAATATCTTCAACCAGTTAAAAAATCAAATGGCCAATGAAGAGATTTTTTTTCTTTTTCTGTTTAGCATGAATGATAGTTAGGAACACAATGTGTGTTAGTTACATACCATGTCTATTGGTTCTTGTGGGTGACTTCAGTGAGTCTTAAGAAGGAAAAAAGGAAACCATTAGTTACTGTCTCCTTCTTGGGACAAAGATTCAAGACTATGAAACAACCAAGCCAGCAAGAAGGGAAACATGTCCTGCCTGCTTTTAAAACAAGCCTAGTGGGAAGGGTACAGCTCAGTGGTAGAGTGGTCTTGGGTTCAATACCCATTACCTCCACTGAAAAAAAAATAACAATAAAAATAAACCTCATTAATCCCCCCCATTTTTTTAAATTAAAAAAGAAAATCTAAAATCTAAACTGAAAAGAAATGTTTGCCTCAACTAAATAAGTGTGTCAACAATTAGCCAGCGCTGTGTGATGAGATGGTAGGTGTTTATGTAGGTAAGAGAGTGAGGAAAGTAGGGTCTTTCTTACTAAGAAGATTCTACAAGTCACAGTAGCTGCAAAATGAAATATTTCTTCCACAACCGTATTTGGACACAGTCCTTTATTTTTAATTTGTGAGTGTGGCCAGCAGATGGGGATAGTTCTTTATGGGTAGGTAACAACCAATCTCACCAATAACCTATTTTGTAACTTTCTAGGATGAACGGAACAGAGAAGTCAATTTAGCATTGTTAGTCCTGTATATTTCTTAGATAACACCAAAAGGATTCAGGATTAAGTGTACGCAAATAATAACCACACACCTTTCTCTAATACTTACTGGGCACTAGGAACCAGGCACTATATTAAGCACTTTAATCCTGGCAAGAGCCCCGTGAGCAGACAGTGTACTGATTTAGCTGTCCAGCCGCAGAGCTGGACCGTGGTGGAACTGGGATTTTATCCCAGTCTGTGTAGCTCCAGAGTCTGCACTCTCACCAGGTCTCTTAGACCCTGCTCCCGCAACCGGAGATCTGATGTCAGATAAATAGGTAAGGTTTGAGTCTGGTGGAGGCTGGAGGAAAGACTATAATAAAATACAGATTAAGGGCTCACAGCAGAAGAAGAATCACTTCAGAAACAGAAGAAAATGTCAGACAAGTACTCCTGCAAACTTTCAAGGAAATGAGAGAAGACATGGATTCTCTGGGAAAAATAAAACTCAAGAAACTGGAGGGGTTAAATAAGATCTGATAGGACAACCACATTAGTTGAAAAAATGAGATGGTAGAGTTTAGGACAATAAAAGAGAAATAAAGAAGTAAACATTACAAAAATGAAAGACATATTAAAAAGAACAAAAAGAATAGACACTGCTGAAAGCAGTCGGGAAAACAGTTTAAAGACAAAACTAGACGTTTTTAGGAAGACGATAGAGACGTAATTAAGAAATTATCATGTTACTATATATAAAATAGATAAACAACAAGGACCTACTATATAGCACAGGGAGCCATATTCAATTTCTTGTAATAACATATAATGGAAAAGAATCTGAAAAAAAAAATATACACATATGTATGTATATGTGTAACTGAATCACTCTGTTGTACACTTGAAACTTACATTGCAAATCAACTACATTTCAATAAAAAAAATAAATAAAATAAAGAAGTTATCTTAAGTGAACAAAAAAATAAAAATTTCCAGGTGGGGGAGGATAGCTTAAGTGGTAGAGTGCTTGCCTAGCATGCACGAGGTGCTGGTTTCAATCCCCAGTACCTCCTTTAAAAATCAATCAATAAACCTAATTATCTGCCCCCTCAAAAAAAATTTTTTTAAAGGATTCTCCAGATATCCATGCAGTGAAAGCAAGTCACTAAAATGGGTTAAATCAAGCTGGCCTCAGACTTCACACAATCTTGCACTGTCCAGTGTCAGAAGACAGTGGAGCAAGGTGTACAGAATTCTGAGTCAAAATATGATCTAGGAAAGTTAAACATAACACATGTGTCATCTCATTGAAGAGGCAGGAAACAGACATTCTGTAACACGCAAGAACTCAAGACAAATGGCACCTATGAAGTCTTATAGAAGGAATTATTTGGTGATGAAATCCAGCATGCTGGTGGTATTGAGAGCATGTAAACATATTATAATGCTAAGTTAATTTTTACACTACCCCTGGAATAGAACAGAATATTAAAAAAGATCTCCCCAATATAAGAAATTAATAAGTGTTATAGTTGGCGTTGTGAAATCAGTGAGTAAAAGATGAATTATCTAAGTCAAATTAGGACAATTAATAACATATCTGGAAAAACACCTGGTTCGCCTTCTAAAGTCCTTAGGTGGACACTAAAATAAATTATAAATAAATCAAATAGTTGAGTGTTAAAATATTTAAAAGCTATACAAATAGTAGTATATGTGTATTTCTTGATGGAGAAGAGATTTCTAAGCATGACCCTCAAACCCAGAAGCCATGAGAGAGAGAATTGATAAATTTAAGTAAACACAAAATTAAATTTTCCTCATGGGCAAAAAATAAACAGTTAAGGAAAACAACATTCTGGGAAAAATAGCTATGACAAGTATAACAGACAGGGTTAACTTTTTTTTTAAACAATTTTTATTTATTTATAATCATTTTACAATGTTGTGTCAAATTTGACAGGGTTAACATTCTTAACGTAAGAGCTCTTACAAGTCAAAAGAAAGAGAACAAAAAAAGGGGGAGACGGAAAAATGGCCAGAGGATGTTCATTTAAATAAATAATACAAATTTAAATAAACATGTAAAAAGATGCTCTACCACATTCTAATCCAAAAATGCAAAACAAAAGGATGAAGGCGTCTGCTTTCAGTATGACCAAGGAAGCAAGGAGGGTTTTTCTGGACCCAGTTCCCCTCAGGCAACAACCCTAAACCTGGAGGAAATCAACACACATACACTCACACATACATGAAGGCGCTGGACAGTGAACAAAAGCTGATCTATTCTGAAGGAAAGTTAGAAGAAGGAAATGACAAAAAGTGTCCGTTTTTATGGCTTTTAGCCTGAGGTCAGGCTAAAGTCAGTGCTACATGGCGTGACTAAAACTCTGAGAGAAAAAAACAGTCTTTGTGGGCTGAAGAACCAAAGCACGGAGTTAAAAGCAACTACAGACACTGGAAAATGAGATGGAAATCCAGGAAAGAGAGACTCTGTGTGGAGGAGGCCCCAAATTCTGAGTATTAAGTCTACCCAATTATCTGTATGAATGAGGCAGATTCTACAGCCCCTACAAAGACAGAACTGAACTGAGATTTGACCTGCCAACCAAAAAACAGAGTCTGCAGCTTGAGTCCAGTAGAATAATAGATTAATTGAAACTTAAAGAACCAGTGGTAATTCAAGAACCCAAAACAACAATGCCTGATATTAAAAATTCAGTAGCAGACAAAAAATTTTAAATTAAAATAAAAAGACATAGCAGAATGATTATGACAATGAAAGATCAATAAACTTGGATATAAATCAACAGAAATTATCCAATGTGAAGAACAGAAAAAAAAAACCTGCAAAAAATAACAAAATCTTAGGGATCTGTGGGACAAAATCAAGTCAAATAAACACGCCTCAGGAGTCCCAGAAACAACAGGTAGATAGAATGGGGCAGAAACAATATTTGAAGATATAACTGATGTTTTAAAATGTCCGAACTTGGTAGCAAACATAAATTAACAGATTAAATAGTTTCAATGAAACTCACACAAGTTAAATATGAAGAAAGCTCTACCGAGGCACATTATAGTTAAACTGCTGGAAACCAAAGATAAAAGCAGACAAAGAAAAGTAGCACATTTCAGGAGACTGACACAAGTTTTTAAGGATTTGAATCATCAATTATGAAGGCCAGAAGGCAGCGGGACAACATCTTTGGAGTATTGAAAGAAAACAAAACCAACCTAGAATACCATATCCAAGAAGAATATCCTTCAAGAATGTAGGCAAAATATGGTTTCAGGCTTAAAAACAGAACAAAACAAGGTAATTTATCACCTGCTACACTACTCCAAAAAGCAGCAAAGGAATTTCTTCTGACTAAAAGAAAGGGGTACCAGGTTTCCAGGATTTTCAAGGAAGGAATAAAGAGCATTGGAAATAGTAAATATGTGGGTAAATATAAAAAAATGATTTTTCTCCTCTTAGCTCCTGTAAAATGCACAGTAATACTTAAAGTAAAAATTATAAAGTTAATTAAATAATAAGGATTTATAATTATAGATATAATAAATAGACTAATGAGAATAAATGCATGGAGAGGAGTAAGTAGATCTCTCTGATTGTGAAATGTTTACATTTTATACAAAGTGATACAATATTAACCCTAGAAAGGCTGTGCAAAGTTAAGGCTATATAGTATAATCTTTGGAGCAATCACTAAAAAAATAATAATACAAGGAGCTAGAGCTAAATAACTATAAAAACAACAGTTTTTCACAGAACTTAGCAAATAAATCCTACATCCTTCTAAAAGAGCAGATCACAAAGAAGAACCAGGACACACTTGAAGGGCAGGTTATTATTCATAAAGAAGGAACCTGAATGGCCAAGAAACATTTGAAGAGTTTTTGAAATCCAGGAAAACGAAATTAAGCGATGTAATACCATTTCTTGTCCCACAGACTGGCAGAACAAAAGTCTGACAATACCAGGTGTTGTCAAAGATGCGGGGACATGGGAATTCGTGTAATTGCAGGTGCGAGTATAAATGAGTAGAACTGCTTTGAAGATCAAGGCGGTGGTACCTACTGCAGCTGAAGATTGAAAGCAATTATGGTAAAACGTCGACATGTATTTAATCCCAGTAGCGTGTACATAGTTATGTGTTCTATCTGTTCTGTACTTTCAAACAAAACTGGAAGTAAAACAAAGATTTATGTTCAAGGATGTTCATGGAAGCAATGTTTATAAGGCCAAAAAAAAAAAAAAAAAAAAAAAAACCACTGGAAATCTTCTGCATGTCCCAAATAGGAAACTGGTTAAATATATTGGGTATAATAAAATAGTATGCACAGAATGGGGTAATTTATATGTATAAGAAAAGTGTATCAAGTTAATACAACGAAGGGATAAAATCAGGCTGTAAAGCAATAATGCTCCCATCTATTTGTGCAAAAGCTACACCTGGTACCTGCTTGTACATGCATAGCAGACGGCTAAGAGGGTGCCCAAGAAACTCTTGATAGTTATCACCACTGGGAGTAGGACCGGGAGCAGAGGGGGATTCCTATTTTTCAATTTGTGTTCTTCTAAATTATTTGAATCTTTTTTACCATGAGCATGCATTAGTTTTATATTTTTTAAAAAACAACTTTTAAAAGCTTGTTTTTGTTCCCAATAGCAGGCTAGTTGATTTGCTGAGTCATTCCAGCTGCAGGATTTTCGAAAATCTTTTCCTTAAGTTATGGAAAGAACTTAGATTTTACCACCATTACTCATCTCATTATCTTTATCCCCGTTTCTGTTGCCTCCACAAGAACCTGGGACCCCAGGTTGCCTCCCTTTCCCGCACTCTGAATCTCACGCAACTCTGCATGGCCCCAACACACCACTTCCAAAGTCCTGAAGCCCTTCCCTGGGTTCTCAGCAGAAACCCCCTGTCTCCCTAGCCTCTTCTCTAGAGGCAGTTCATGGTCTTGCTCTCCCCAGACCCTGCTGTTCACTGAGGCCCCTGCTCCCCTGCAGCTCTGTCTAGTGGAAGCCTCTTCCTCCTCTGGCTTCCCCCAACTCCCTCCTATCTGCACCCTCAGCATCCTTGAGTCTTAGATCATCAGGCAGACCATCCATGCCTCTCTTTGTCTCTGTCATCCACCAGCGCTGGGACGTTGAAGATTATAGCTCCTGCCTCACCGTCACTCTCTCCAACCCTGCTCCCACCTCAATTCTCCCGATTTCAGCATCCGTTCAGATGATTTTCCCAAAGTGCTGGCCTCTCAGTTCCTTTCTGCTCAGCCAGTGGTCCTGTTTTCCACCGTACCTTTGCCACTCATATCACGAGTCACATTCATTAGCAACAATCACAACTCCTCCCTAATCTACTCTGAGCACCACCACCCCCCACTTTCCATCTCACTCTTTCTGGTACCTCAACTGGGCTGATAATTCATCTACCTTTTACTTTTTATTTGTCCCCCAGCTTTCTTTTCCCCTCACTTCTCTCTACTCAGTTTAAATCCCATGGTCAAGCTCGACTTAACTCAGCCTACTCTGCCTGTGCCCACACAGCTGAATTAGTCTGAAGAAAGCACATAAGACTTCAAGGTATTGAGTGGGTGAGCCCTGCACTATCTGGAGGAAGAATATCCCAGAAACTAGGAACAGCATGTGCAAAGGCCCGGAGGCATGAGGGTGCACAGAGACGTTAAAGAATAAAAGAAAGCGAGGCATCTGAGCAGAGTGAGCCAAGGGGAACATGACCAAGGATGTGCTCAAGGAAGTGAATAGCTAACCAGGTCATTTAGGGTTTCTCAGGCCATGGTAAAGACTCCCTTTCCTCTGAGTGAGATGGGGAGACATCAGGTTTTGAGAAAAGTATGACATCAACTGACTTCTATCTACAGGGGTTACTCTGCTGTGGTGTTGAGAGTAAACTACTGGGAGCAAGGGCAAGAGCAGGGAGACCATGTAGGAAGCTGCTGTAACCATCCAGCAAGAGATGGTGGTGACTTCAGTCAGTCTGGGAGCTGTGCAGATGCTGAAGAGTGGTCTGATTCTGGCTGTACCTCAAAAGTAAATGAGACTGACTGGATGTGGGGGTGTGAGCGAATGAAAGGGACTAGTCCATGTTGCTGTTCATTTTTATTTGTTTGTTTGCTTTTTTGCCTGCATCACTGGCGATGCCTTCAAACAAGATGGGGAAGACTGTGGGTGGATGGAGCAGGTTTATTTTGGGACAGAGTCTCTGGCAAAGCTTAAATCTTAGTGGGGCCATTCTTTTTTTTTTTTTTTTTTTTTTGGTGATTCTTTAAAATTTTTTAAAAATTTACAGTGTTGTATTAGTTTCTGGCATAGAGCACAGTGATTCAGTTATACATATATGTATATACATATTCTTTTTCATTACAGGTTACTACAAACTATTGAATATAATTTCACATGCTATACAGTAGGGCCTTGTTGTTTGTCTAGTCTGTGCGTAGTAGTTTGTATCTGTTAATCCCAAACTCCCAATTTATCCCTCTCCTGCCATCCTTGGTGACCATAAGTTTGTTTTCTATGTCTATGAGTCTCTTTCTGTTCTGTAAATAAATTCATTTGTGTCATTTTTTTAGATTCTACATAAAGAGATATCATATGTTTGTCTTTCTCTAACTGAGAAAGTTAGTTCACTTACTATGATAATCTCTAGGTCCATCCATGTTGCTGCTGCAAATGGCATTATTTCATTTCTTTTTATGGCTAAGTAGTATTCCATTGTATATATATATACCACATCTTCTTTATCAGTTCATCTGTTGATGGACATTTGGGTTGCTTCCATGTCTTGGCTATTGTGAATAGTGCTGCTGTGAACATTGGGGTGCATGTGTCTTTTCTGATTAGGGCTTTCTCTGAATATATGCCCAGGAGTGGAGTTGCTGGATCATATGGCAAGTCTATTTTTAGTTTTTTTTAGTGAGGCCATTCTTGACCACCTTATTTTAAATTGCACTCCCACCCCAGCACTCTCCATCCCTGTATTTTTCACACATGGATAAAGGCAAGTCTGCCTGACTCACTGTTGGCTGGGAGAACAGGGCAGCTCATTACCTGTCTCTCTGACACTCAGTGGGGAATGAGGGTCCCTAGCGGAAATGAAGGTGATGCTCTCAGAAGAGGTAATGGGAGCTGAGTGGGTAAATAAAAACAGATGTCCATTACACAAGCTATAAGCAGGAAACAAATCTTTCCCTTTCCGTTTATCTCTTTTTAGAATCATTACAGCTGCAGGAACAATAAATACTCTTCCTTCCCTATCAGAGGTTTAACCTGAATCTCGTAAGATGAGGTTCTTGGATGCCGCTACCACATCCTTTTCCTGCTTTCTCCTGAAACAGGTGACCTTAGCAAATTGACATCTTCCAGAACAGCAGGATCCCTGCCTGAGGTGTGATTTGGCGAGAAGCCAATCAATGTGGTCTGGCCATAATTTCATTTTGACTTTAAGAACTCCAATTGGACCAAATGAATACCTTGCTCCATTAAGAACCATCTCAGGTAATGTATCTATTTATTCTTTTAGACATTCATCGCTCCAGAGACATCAGACAATGCTTTTCACAATTAATATCCATGTAAGTACCTGCCTTCTGCAGACTGAGGCAACAAGTCATTCAGTCCTCATGAGGCTGAATCCCAGCTCACCCTTTCTGACTGTATGTACCTACCTGTCAACACCCTGCAGCTGAAAGAGAAAGGACCCAAAAGACAAGTGATATTCTGGGATGTTAAGCCAATATATTCTCATTCTTGGTCATTTCTACAAAGCACATCTGGTTGACTCAGAGCATAGAGATTTTCCATAATCTCTGGCAGAGGCTGGAGTTGGGACGAAAGCCACAATGTTCAGGGACTTCACAACCAGAGGCAGATAGCTGAGCATCAATTGAGGCTTCAAGCATGTGCCAGCTCAAGTGAGCAACTCAATGTTTCGTAATGAATACATTCTAATACATACCATTTTCTATGACAAACATTGTATAAGACTTATGACATCATAGGGTCATGTTTAAAAGTTGTATTGTTGGGAGATCCACAAAAATCTTTTGTATTTAACTGCTGAACACCTGAAAGATCTTCTTAACCTTCTTTAAGAAAATATTAAAAACAAAAACTCTAATTTATCATAACAAGAAACAGAACATACACAGATCTAAACTTAAGTAAATCATTGTCCTGCTGGGCTAAATGTTCTTAATTCTTTGTTCTCCTGAAGTCAGTGGAATACAAAGTGCACCCCAACCCAGGCCCCCCTAAAATTTGGAACCTGGATCAATATTACAAATGGAGGCCAATATATCACTGTCTAAATAATTAGAATTTATAATTCAAGATGACAACTATAAAATAAATATATAAAATATATTATATAAAATAAATATAAATTAAATAAATTATATAAAATATATTATATTTTATTATATAAAATAAAATATATTCTATCTACTTATCTTGACAAATAAAATTCCACAATGACAAAATTTTTAAAATACGTGTAAAGCTACAGTTTTAATATGACTGAAATTTGGCAAAATATTCAAAGATAGTGGAATTTAATTATTATTGTACAAGTTGGATGTTCTGTGGATGTGTCAGCAATATTTGAATGAATAAAATAAAGAGATAAGTAGTTCATAAAGTGTTATACATTTTTTCCATAAAATTTACTTGTGCCTTTATTTCAACAAAATCACTAATTATGTTTTAGACTTAAGAGTTCACATAATTCATGTTCCATCAACAGTAAAGATTTAATGAATTAAAAAATAAAATGCAACTACATTCAAAGTAGTTAAAATCTGCATTATTTTCATCAAAATGTAAATTAAATATAAAACACAAAAAAATCAGAATTATCTTTCATATTATTGCAACAAAGTTACTGTCATTAATTATCTATTAAAGTATAAGGCTGCACACAAACTAGTTAACAAAAATCAATTTTTAAGTAATAATATTTAAATGAAATTAAATTTTATTTAATTTCTTGATGATCCAGCAAAATATTATTTAACATTTTTGTAAAAATCATAATTTGTAGTGCAAACATTCAAATGCCTTTACCAGTCAATGTGGGGAATAGGTATCATGTTTCATGTGCTTCATATATAAAATTTTATATATATATAAAACATTCAAATATATATATAATTTTATATTTAATATACAAATATACATACGTACACACATATGCATATTTGTTTACAAATTCAAGAGTAACATGTATTGTTTTAAGTTGTAAAGTGTTCCTCAACTACTGTAAGCAACTGTTGCCACCCACAATAATTCATGAGTACCTTTGTGACCAAAAATTGGAACTTGAAGAGAAACAAAAAAATGAACATACTATATATTAGAAAATACTTTGTCACATGAGAATCTATTGTATCCTTGCTACTGGTAAAGAAGTTAATTCATTTTTTCTAAAATATTTCCTCGACTTGAATCCTCTGAAAGCCAAAGCAGTATCCATCTCCGAGACTGGCAGGGCATGACTGCCCAGACTTCCCCGCATATGTCCTATGTTTCAAGGACAGAGGACAAAAAAAGTGCTTCCCCAAAGTCCCTGGAATACACGTATTTCCCAGCCCAAGCTGGCCCTAAACATCTGGGGGACCTGAGTCAGGAAAACAAATGGAGGCCCACATTTCATATGTGTAAATAATTCAAAGTTATAAATCAAGATGACAACCTTCAAAAAAAAAAATAAGTTCTATCCCCTTATCTTAACAAAGAGTTAATCATCAGAGTTCCAGCTAAAGGTTACAGGTTGCACTGTGCCAGCATTAAACACTCGATCCCAAGTGACAGTGGCGCCTGTGTACAAGGTTTTTTTTTTTTTTTAATATATTCTTATTGAAGTGCAGTCAGTTTACAGTGTTGTGTCAATTTCTGGTGTACAGGACAATACTTCAGTCACATAGGAACATACATACATTCGTTCTCATATTCTCATAAGTTACTACAAGATACTGAATATGGTTCCCTGTGCTATACAGCATAAGCTTGTTGTTTAACTATTTTATATATAGTAGTTAGTATCCGCCAATCTCGAACTCCCAATTTATCCCTTCCCGCCCCCTTCCCCAGCTGGTAACCATAAGTTTGTTTTCTATGTCGGTGAGTCTTTTTCTGTCTTGTAAATAAGTTCGTTTGTCTTTTTTTTTTTTTCTAGATTCCACATATAAGTGATATCATGTAGTATTTTTCAAAAATGGTTTCTATAATTTTAATTTGAATAGACAAGTTGTGGGGTGGGAGGGTATAGCTCACTGGTAAGAGTACATGCTTAGCATGTACCATACACATAAGTTCCTGGGTTCAATCCTTGGTACCTCCATTTTTTTAAAAAAGTGAACTGACCAATGAAGTACCGAATATTCGTTCACCTGGACATTACACTCAAATTGGCCAGTTGCCCCAGTGATGTCCTTTATAGCAAGAGCGTCCAGTCCAGGATCACAGTTGTTGTCTCTCCAGGCACCTTTAATCTGGAATCATTCTTCAATCTTTCCTTGAGTTTCATATCGCTGACATTTTGAAGATTACAGGGCAGTCATAGTCTAGAGTGTCTGTCATATAAATGAGCCAAAGATGGCTTCTGTATTTTGACCTCTAGGTTGTTTATTTCTTAATAGCAGGCTGGAATCTCAAAAGCCCATAGACGCTAAACTCAAATTTGTACACATCCGATTGTTTCAACATAGCTCAAGTAAGCAGGATTTTAGCTATGTAGACCTTGCCTGCTTGCCCTGTGAACCTGCACCCAGCATTTGCTGGCCATAAATAAGATAAACTCTGTGGATATAAAAGACCCCAAGCCACCACTGTTCTTCACAGCTCTCTGACCCAGAGACTCCCAATACACGTAAGGCCCCTTTTCAGTTCCCCTTTCTAATGGGCATTCCCTCGTCCGCCTCCCCTTCTGGGTAGTGGCTTGTGGATACTCTCATTCTGTGAGAGACTTTTCCCTCCTGAAAAATCTGTCAAAGTGTCATCAATATTATAAGAAAACAGTCTGAGAAAAAGATATTTGCAGCACTATGACTCAAGGTTTTAATATCTATGTCTACACATAGCTTGTGTAAGTAAGCAAGAAACAGTTAAGACCCCACTGAAGAGTAAGGGGTCGTATCAGACCAGCCAAATCATTAAAATGAAAATAACTTAATCATCATGAGGAACTCATGAAAGAAATAAAAATTAAAACAGGATACAGTTTGGGGTAATTCTTTTTGTTTTTCAAAATTTTAGTTGGACGGTTTCAAATTTATAGAAAAGTGGACAGAAGAGAATCATGAACAACCCAACGTCTCGATTCAGCATTTGTCCGCATTTCACAGCTTACTCATCTTTCTCTCAGCACACATACACACAGCGCCCACTCTTTTTCTTTCTGCAGAACCACTGGAAAGTAAGTTGCAGTTAGCCTGACATTTCATCCCTAAATATTTCCACATGTATCTTACACAGGACACTTTTTTTCTATATAAACAAAGCAACATCATCACACTTCTGAAAACTAATTTTTAAGGATTAAAAGTTTTTTCAATTATGGCAAAGAACATGTAACATAAAATTTGCCATCTTAGCCATTTCAAAGTGTAGGGTTCAGTAGTTGTAAGTACATGCACATTGTTGTGTTACAGCTCTCCAGAACGTTTCCATCTTGATGGAAGTTTCCATCTTGGAAACTGAAACTCCATACTCATGAAACAACTCCCATTTCCCTTCCCCCCAGAAAGTTAATTTTAACTCAATAGTTTATCTAATATACAGTTCCTATTCAAATTTCCCCAGTGGTCTTCCCAAAAAGTTTTCACAGCCATCTCTTTAACTGCTATGTCTCCTTAGTCTCTTTTTTATTATGGAACAGTCTCCCTGCCCTATTTTGCTTTTCAAGACATTAATTTTCTTTAAGAGTCCAGCTGTCTTGTTGAAGTTCTCATGTTCTGATTACTCTGATTGTCTCTTTCTGATTACATTCAGATTAAATGCTTTTGACAAGAATGCCCCATAGGTAACATTATGTACTTCTTACTGCATCGTATCAGGAAGAACAGAATCCTGGGTTTATGCTGGGGGGTTGACTATTTGTGGTACTAGCTTTGCTCATTTAGTTAAGGTTGTTGCCAGATCTCTCCTTTGTAAAATACCTTTCCCATTTGGAATTAATAAAATAATCTGTGGACATACTGTGAGACCATGTGAGTATTCTGTTCCCCACCACCCTTTCATACAATCATTAAATCAGAGGTTACAAACTGAATTTATAATTTATTAGCTGGCATCCTACCGTAGAGAAAAGCTTTCCCTTCTTTTTCCCCTACCTCTTTCTTATTCGTTTGTTATCATTACACTCCTGTACATTTTTGTATTCAATATATTATCACCCACTACAGCTGCTATTTCTTTTAATGCTTATATTGTCAGATTTGGCCTATGGACCCCTTCAAGATGTGCCTTTTTTCTCTCTCTCTCTTTTTTTTTTTTTTTTTTTTTTTTTTTGACATGACCCGATTAGTGTTTCTTACTTTTTGACACAGCAGAATTTTCTAGCTTACCTTGTATCTTCTCTGCCCCTGACATGGACTCAGCCATTTTCCCAAGGAACACTGTTTCTTTTTAGAGGGGAATGGCATTCAGAAAGCAAGATCTGGGCTCTAGGTGTGCTCATTTCTGCAGGTGTGTCCTTGTTTCTAGGCCTTTTCAGTGCACATACTAGGAAACACACACAGGTTTATCTGATACCTCCAGTTCAAATCCAACAGCAGGGCGTTCCCTAGCGTTCCCTCACACCATGTTTTTGTGTCTCTCTTTATCCATAGTGAGAACTGTGGCTCCTCAGAACATTAATATGTTCATTAGTTTGATCTGTCCCATAGCACACACAGAATTGTTTCAGAATTACACAACCAATACCATTTCTTTGCCATTCTTTTTGTTCTTAGAATATGCCTCACTAAGAATATGCAGTCACAGTGCTGTGCTCAAAAGTTATTTTGAATTTACCTTTTCTTTCCCAAGTTACCAATCTGATACATAGTTAGAGCCATTTGTTTCTATTTTTTTTAATCTTAGGTTTGTTTATTACACCCTGAAGTTTATTTTTTGCATATGTTAAACACTTAGGAAGTTTAAACTATAGGAAAAGGTATATTCAGACAAATCTTATTCCCATCCTTTTCACCTCTACTCCATTTACTCTTATACCCCAGAAGGAATAATTCTAAATAATTTCTGGCTAGTTCGACTGTGTTTTTTTTTTTTAAATACACCTGCATATATATTTTTTCATGTATATATGAAGTAACTCCATAGAGAGGCATACGATCTTCCTCATACTAGACATTGTGCTCTAGGACCAAAGAGAATGTGAAGATGAATGACACACAAACTGTGGGAGGGCAAGGAATTGTGAGGAAAAGATTTAACATGTATAGCTGAAAAAAAAAATGAAAACTGTCTGATAAGATAGATGGCCTTGTAAAAATTCAGAAAAGTCTTTCCAGAAGAAAGAAGCGGTCAACTGTACCCAGTGTGGCTGAAGTCCAGGAAGATGAGGGTCAAGAACAGACCAAGATGGAGTCATTGGTGACTGGGGCCACAGTGGTTTCAGAGGGCGATGGGGACGAAAGACTAATTTGATTGGAGAGGGACTGGGATGGGGAGGTGAGAAAGTGAGACATCAGTACAGACATCACTTCTGAGGGGCACTTCAACAAAGCAGAGCAGAGAAATGGAGCTATGTCTAGAGCTAAACTTGATGCAAAGGAAATTTTTTTTTGTTTTTGTTTTGTTTTGTTTTTGACATGAGAGATACTGTAGCATGCTTGGAACCTGATGGTGGTGCTCCCACACAGAGGGGAGAAATCATGGTGTGGGAGAGAAAAAAGACAATTGCAAGAGCAAAGTCTTTGAATATCCAGGAGGAGGCAGGATCTAGTGCACAAATGGACCAGCATTGAGTAGAGGCTTAATAAAGATGGTGAGTGATGGATTCTTTCCTCAAGATGATCAAGTCCAAGGATGGGAGACAGGTGAGTGAAGCACTCACCAGCAGCACAAACACCAGCACACGAACACCACCACACGAACTTCATGAAAGTACAAGAACTTTGAGGAAGAAGCAGCACATTCTCAACAGTGAGGCTTCCCAAAGCAGGTGGCATCTTTCAAAGATGAGGAACTGAAGTGAAGGATTCTGAGAGAGACAAGGGCTATCACTCCAGTCTGAGGAAACACTCAACAAAAACAAGGAGAGACAAATTTGCACTCTCACTTTGTAAGATTCATTTTCATTATAGCCCACATCATAAACATCATACACAAATAGGGCTTTCTCCTAAATAATTGGGGCTACAGTTTATTATTAGCACTCTTCATCAATAGCTCCAAGAGGAAGACCATGGTTTCTGTTCCTGTCTCTGAATATGTCACTGGTGGCCCCGGAGAATTTAGTGTGGAAACTTCTTCTTGCCTCCCTCATACACAAGCCCTGGACCACACTACATACAGGGGATGCTCTCATCCACCAGACTCCTCCACTGACTGGTGGAAAGAAACAAGCAGATTACTTAAACTTTTCAAAGTCTCAATTTCCTCATCTGCAAAGTAGGGGTGGTAAAACCTAGCTTTTAGAGCTTTGTGAGGATTCAAGTAGACAATATAGGTAAGATGACTACTCCATTCGTAGAACAGAATATATGCTCAATAAACGGCTAGCTACTATTTTTGGTACTAATCACATTGATAGTTACCATGTATCAGATGCTTATCGTGTCCAGTACGGCTCTAAGTGCTTCATAGGTATTAATTCAGTGAATATCCATCTCATCTTACGAAGCAGCGTTATCATCGCCTCTGGTTTCACAAATGAGAACACTAAGGTGAGCACATAGCAGAGCTAGGATGTGAGATGAGTCAGGCTGGCCACAGTCCCGCTTCCCATCTGCTAAGCCACATTGACTCTCTAATAGTGAGTGGACTGTTGACTCTCTACTCTGATAGTGAGTGGAAGCATACCAGGTCCGGGACCAGCTCCGTCTGTTATCTCAGATCCATTTCCCTTATTAACAAGGAATCCAGGAAGTCAGACAGTGAAGTTAGAAATTGTTACATCCGCCACCACCAAGGGAGCTGGCGAGAGGCTTGAAAAATGATCCACGCGTTTTATTGACATACTTTCGTTGGACCAAATTTCCTTCATTCACCAGTTATTACCTTATAATAAAATGCAACTGACTTGTCTCATTTTGCAGTTAAAAATGTACCATTATTCATAAGTAGGCAGAAATGTCTAGGAATGCATACAACTAAAACACTTGTACAAGCCTGCAAAGACATCTGAACAAAAATATTTGTTACAATGCTTTTTATAATATTGAAATATTAGAAACAATCCAAATATCCTTTGGTAGGAGTTTAGTTTAAGTGTAGTACATCCATTCAACACTGTACAGCTCTAAATAAAAATGAGATGGATTTAAAGATAAGAAAAAATTCTCATATGGAATGTTAAGTTAAAAAGCAAGATGCAGAACTCTGTATCTTAATTTTATTCTACTTCTGAAAACTAACGCAAATATTAATATATGCATAGGAAAAATAATTATTATCTAGAGAAATAATCAACAAATCCTTAACAGTCATTGTGTGGAAGGAATAACAGGCGGCTTTGACTTCCTAAATTATACGTTTCTGGATTGTTTGAATTACTTACAAGCAGCTATTCACTTTTGATATCAGAAGACAACAATGGGTTGTTTAAGTCAGAAATGGAGCAGGGAATGCTACAGCCTGAGCAGGGTTCTAATCCTCCAGTCTGTTAACTGCTGCCTCATTTCCTGGCAGCAGTTTTATGACTGGCTGGCTCTCAGCTCATTCTCCTGCCAACAGGACATTGGCGAGCAGGGACATCAGAAGTCTTCCTTGAGAGAACTCTCACAAAAGCATAAGAGGCATTCAACTTGGAAATACGGCCAAAGGGAAAAATCCATAAAAAAACAACCATCCCCCGAGTCTCTATCCACGGTAGGAAATGTGGCCATTAAGCCAATGAAAGGAATTAGGATCGTTACGAAATCGCACTGGTTTGGCTGTGGAAAAAACAGGAGACATTAAGTGCAATTCATCTTTAGAGAACTCACTTCCCATCAGGCTCGGAACCTACAGAGCCACAAAAACAACAGAGATAAGATAAATAATCACTAGAATAGCTGACATTTTAACAGCAATCCACAAATTTTAGTCTTTCACTTTTACACCATATTGTGTGTCTGCCCTTTCCAAAACCTTTAGGAAGCAGGTTTTTCAGAAAAGGAGGCCACTAGTAAGTGACACAGTGGAACTAGAACCTGGGATGTCTTGCACCCACTAGCAAAGAAGGTCATCCTGGAATTAACTGGAATAATGAGTACAATCCATTTTTAAGCAAATACATCTCTTCCTGAAAAGCTAGGTAAACAATGTACCCACCAAAGAGGAAAGGCTGATAACAGATAAACAATGCAGGGGTAGGAGGATGTAGCTCAGTGGTAGAGTGCGTGCCTAGCATGCATAAGGTCCTGGGTTCAATCCTCACTATCTGCATTAAATAAATAAATCCTCACTATCTCCATTAAGTAAATAAATCCTCACTATCTCCATTAAATAAACAAACCTTAAAAAATGCTGAAAATGCAAGGGAAACTGAGGCCGCTGATAAAGCCATAGATAAGAGGGAGCATTGGTCAGCCTGGCTGCCCCTGATCTTAGAGAGTGGCTAAGACCAATATTGGGTGTGTTGATAATGCCTTGGAGGGTCTCAGTCCTATGGGTACTTGTCATCATGCCCTCTTCATTCTGTCTCCATGTCAACCATGCCACCAGAAAAATGGACCTGACATGCAGAGAATGGGGACCCTGGGGAAGTAGCCCCTCTTCTACCTATCTCATTGAGAGGGCTATGTCCACGTCTCCTGGAAGCCAAGAAGCCGCCACTCACATGGCCCCTGAACGGCCAACCCTATTTCACAAAAGCAAAAATTCAGATGCAAAATCATTATGCTAATTTCTCAAGGTGATTCTGCGACAAAACCAAGAGTAAAATCCACCTTTTCTCAACTCCAACTTCAGTGCCAGACCTCAAAATGGAAAAGAATGAGGACCTGAGACCAGCCCACAACTCATTTTAATTCCCAGTTTATACATGGGCACAATTTTTTTAATGGAGGTACTGGGAATTGAACCCAGGTCCTCGTGCATGCACTCTACCACTGAGCTATACCTGTATACCGCTAAGCATAAATCTTATCACCGTTCTTTTTGTAACTGACCACACTTGCTTCATTTTTGCTCTCACATGGAGCCGAGTTCATCACTCTATTAAGCCAAAGAAGAGAGAGGGGATAAATTGATAAAGTAAGGTTGAGAGAGAATGATTCAAGTAGTTTGTAAAATAGCTAGGTATCATATTTTAAGACAACATTGTCTCAATAATTTTGATACCTTATTACAGATACAAAGCTTCTAGTTTTTAAAATCTAGGAAAAGACATTTTATTCTCAAGTCTTTAGTGGGCTCTTTACAGAAGAAGGCCTCTCCCTTGCCAAAGTTCCCAACTAAGACATCAGTGAATGGAAAGGCAGTTTTGAAAACAAGGATAAAAATTATCCTGAATCTATTCCTCCAAAGTGAACCCAGGTTTTCTTAATGTTTACTTTTCACTAGCAGATGGAATAGTCTGAAAACAGAAATGCTGAGATATGCGGTCTTAATGAATGAGGACCAGAGTCATTCATAGGCAAAAGCTATTCATCTTCCCTAACAGTGCAAGAACCAGCATGCAACAAAATGCATATGTGCATTTACATGGTGGAATACTATTCAGTACTAAAAAGGGATGAAAAAACTGATAATGCTCCAATGTGAATGAACCTCAAAAACACTGTGCTAAGTGAAAGAAGCCAGTTGCAAAAGACCCCATAGTATATGATCCCATTTATATTAAATGTCTAGAATAGACAAATCTCTGGAGAACAGAAGTAGATGGATGCCTGCCTGGGGCTTGTGTGGGATGGGGAATTAACTGTAAGCAGGCACGAGAGATCTCACTGAGGTGAAGAAAATGGACTAAGACTGGATTGTGGTGATGGTTCCATAACTTGCTAAATTTACTAAAAGTCATTGAAATGTACACTTAACATGGGTGAATGTTACAGCTTGTAAATTACATCTCAATAAAATCGCTTTAAAAAAAATGCAAGAGTCCCCCACAAGTCTCAGGTTATCAGCTTTAAGTTCACCTTCCTGCTAGTATTTGAGCCACTTCAGAGAAAATGACAGGCATGGTATCGTTTTTGTAAAATTATGTTCTGAGACTTGCTACAGAACGGCCCCAGAAGCAAGTCCAAATAGCAAAATTCCAAGTTTGTTTCTCATTTAGCAAAGCTGAGTATCATCTTCTTACATACTTCCCCTCTGCTTACAGGAGGTGACCTTGTTTTGCTTACTTTTTACGGGAAGTTTGCTTTTGTCTAAACACTAGAGTTTCACTTGAAGCTGGCTGCAGAATAATTTACTCTGGGGTGGTCAGACGTGACATCCAAATGGTAATCCACGTAGGGTCAAATTTACTTAAACTCTGACATTCAATCCTGTTTTCCTCATTTGGCTAAAAAGCAATTCAGAAGTTTTTCCCAGTCTTACAACATTTATGGGTAATGCCTTTTTTCTATTTTACTTACGATGTATTTGTATTTCATGAAATCTGAAATTATCAACTCATCCTTCCCTTTTAAAATATTATGCAGATGGATGTATGTACAAGGATTTCAGCTTGTATGTAGCAACAAAATATTGTTCATAAATAGAGCACTGGTTGAATAAATTATTATACATCCAAACATAGAATAAATTACTACGCAGTTATTACATATATAGAGCAAAATCTGTAGGAATTGGTGTGGAGCTACCTACAAGATATATTGTTAAGTAAAAAAAATATGCAGAACAATGTATTATTATGCTACCCTTTGTATTTTGTTTTTAAAAGAATATATGTATGTGACTGGGACATTGTGCTGTACACCAGAAACTGATACATTATAACTGATGGGATTGCAATTAAAAAAAAAGAATATATACATAAATGCTATCTATGCTTAAGTATCTAAGCACAGATACACCATATTGGTAAGAGCATGTTCTTCTAGGGAAGGGAAATTGGTACTGGAGGGTTTGCCCTGGTAGGGATGCTAACTTTTCAGCACATATTCTCTAATACTGTTGAAACATTTACCATGTATATTATCACCCACCGAAAAAAATGTTCATGTTTTACACCTTTTCCCCTACATTTGGTAAACCATATCTAAGCCAGCGTGTTTTTTAAAAATGAAATTCACTCTAACCACTTTTGTCCAAATACAATAAAAGTAAAATACAATAAGAACTCTGACCAAATTTTAATACATAGTTAAGTAAGTTATCTGAAGACACCAATTTCTTCATCTCTAAAACACAGCTATTATTGTGCAGATTATGGAATATCACTTGTAAGACTTTGTAAGATGCAGACTCATTGAGATGGAGTTTTGCAGGGGCAGCTCACCCCTGGATAGAAGTAAACTGAGTTCAGCTGCAAAAGCAATAGATTCCTTTGTGCTGAATGTTTGTTACTTACTCATCATTGGATCACTTAGGTTGAATTGGACTTGACTTGTGGTGATCAATTATGTCTTTTTCTATTACAGGACCAAATTCATTGTCAGATCCTTGGGGATTGAGTTTAGCAGCAGCAAATTCATAATCTGCCTGTCAGTTCATTCTACTGCCTCGTCATTCTTCTGCCTATACAATTAATTTAGCTGAAGCAACAGTAATAAACGTATCTTAAAATTATGATGAAACATTTCTACATATTTTATTGTATTCGACCCTCTTAGCAACCCTGCAGAGGAGGCAAGAGAGACATCATTATGTCAGTTTCCCACATGATCATGGTTAAATCACTCACCTAGGAAGCAGAGAGCTGAGATTAGAAGCTGGGTTCCCACTATCCCTTTCTGCCTAGTTTTACAAATTTTACAGTATGTATGTGAGAGTCTAGAAAAGGATGCGTTTGCATTAAAAAAATTTGTCTTTTATATTAGAACATAAAGACAATGTGCCAAACTTCATAATATGGTTTTTTTTCTGAACAGAATTCACAAAAATATTGTTTCATTTGCCATTTGAACTTATTTTGACAATTATCTAAATTCACAGGGGTAGCCAAAGAGTTTTCTTGTGCAATGGGCACCATTCATTTCCATAGTTTCATTTATGACTCATGGATTTGTGTGGGTGTTGAAGAATCCAAAGAAAGAGGAATGGGGAAAGATTTTTTTTCTATATTTAAATATAAATAATAGAAAGAGGCTGAGCTCAGTTATAAATAACGGTGAAGTGAAATGTTCTCTGGAAAATCCATGGCAATAGCATTCCTGCTGCCTGAGAAATGTGACTGCTTAAAACTCTGGTTTGGAAAACCCGTCCATTGTAAAACAAATGCTTTTTCATTGTTATTGTTATGTCAGATCATTGTCCAGAATTTTTCCAGGCTTACAAGTGTAATCATTGGTTTTATACATTTCAGAGATTCAAGATGTATGGTTTTTAATATGTACCACATATTAAGAAGAGCAACTCGGGCTATGGTTTTGATGCATTGCTCTGGATTGAGGTGAGTTTTCACTATTTTTGGCAGCAAGATATGAAGATGTTTATTATTTTAAACATTAACCAGTTATTGTAGGACAAAAAATATTATTAGGTTCAAATTATCATCCTTATTATCCTTCCACACACATTCATAGAGACATTAGACAGCAGACCCAAGACTAGAATCTGGGAACTTGGACAATACCCACAGCATTGATGTGATTTTATTGCAGTATTTTTCAAGATTTAATGAAGTCAAAAGTAATTTAGTTCACTTTTTGGACATTATCTAACTTGTTAGCAGAAGAAAGCGCCTAATCTTGGAAAGGAAAGTCACAATTTTGTGTAAGTGCTGAAATCACCTTTCTTCATAGCTTAAAAGGAAATTCTTGCTCACAGCAGAATGTTCCACGTCCCTTCCATTTGGTTCCAACTTGCAGAGTCATCTTGCTTCTAAAATGGTTTCAGAGCCAGAGATGGGAGGTTTCCAGGCCAGAAAGAAATTCCCCTTGTCTTTAAATATGTGCCTTTTTAGAATTGACCCCCAAGGACCAGCTGTGTAACTGCATTCTGAATTTTCTTAAGTTTCCATCAGATATATTTAGCAAGACTTAGTATCCATTTGAAGACTCCACACGAGTTATTCTAATAATCATGCACAGTGTTAATAAATAACTTCCGCCTCTTCTGTGCAGATATTCTGAGCATGCTGCAGGGGAGGGGTAAGGGACGGCTGAGGAGGACCCAGAAAAGTGGGAATGGACTCCTTCCAGTTTTGTTTTCTACTTTTCAAGATTGATTTAGCTAATGCAAGCTAGAGGAAAGACAATTTCCTTTTGTTTGAGTTAATGTGAATAATGTGTTACATTATATTCTGAAATGGTAAGTGACATCTGAGATGAATATTTACTAGTCTACTATTGAACATTTACATGTCCAGGTATATAGTATATGTGTATTATTATATGCTATATGTAATTGTACACACATAGCTTTTATCCTGGGTCGTGAGTTATGGAGAGCAGGGCTAATCCAGGGAAACAGCACTGGAAAAAAACTGGCAATAGTATGGGGGGAGGGTATAGCTCAGTGGTAGAGTGTGTGCTTAGTATGCGTGAAGTCCTGGGTTCTATTCCCAGTACCTCCATTAAAAAAGAAAGAAAGAAACTTAATTACCTCCCCTCAATATCAAAAAAAAAAAAAAAAAAAAAAAAAAAAAAGACTTAAACCTGGCAACAGTATGAAAATATAAATGATCAGAGCCACAAAATGAGAGAGATCAAAGTACACACACATAAAAGAGCATGCTCTTATTAAAGGTAACAGAGGAGATCAGAAACCCAAGGGTTAATTCACAGTTTAAAGGGAAGTCAAGTGCTAGAAGTCAGGCACAACTGTCTGAAAGCCAAGGCAGGTGAGTATGAGCTGAAGCCCACGGGACCAGAGCAGAGGCTACAAACCCGATTCTGAAGCAAGGTCTCCTGTACATGCCCCGGGAAGATGGGAAACGTCCCACTCAAAGTCTGCCGTCCTTTGACTGCCACGTAGACTTATGATCCCCTAAGTGAATTTTGTCAGGACAAATTGGATCATGCATTACCCCTGTTTGTCTATGATTTCCTAAGCTCAGCTTTCTTCCTTGGCTAGTAGCAAATAGGCAAACCGAAACATGCCAGGCAACAGCAGGACGGGTTTAAATGTCAGGAGAGGAGCACCCCCACACACCTCCGAGGTGGAAGCCCGCGGCCTGAGGCCCTGCATGAGCCTGAGAGGAGGTTGCTGTAGAATATGATCATATTGCTGGGATCACTGGCGTTCCTAACAGAACTTGAGTTTCAAAGTCCACAGGAAGCACACTTAGAAAGGACTTTCCTTGGCTGGTGCATGTTGACAAGGCAGCTACTGAATGGATCAGATGGCACGGGACTAGCCACCCCTGGGAACCTGGGTGGGAGAAAGCTGACATGACTGGCACGCCGGTGCTTGCGCTTAAACAAGGAGGGGACAGGAGCTCCTGACACTGAGGTTCGCGGGAAGCTGAGGGAGCTCAGCCTCAATATAGGGGCAACAGCATGGTTTCCATCCACCCCTGGGGCCTGTGGTTAGAGCCAGCTCACCCTGTGAATTCCAGGATGAGGAGTGCTGGGCACCAAGGGAAGGGCGGGGAGGAGGGGGAGGGTTATCAGAAACAAATAAAAGAAAGAATGGGGAAGGAGGTAGGGGGTGGAAGGGAGCAGGACAAACCAGGCATGCAGAAATCCAAAACATGGGTGAGCTTCCCAAATCCAAGCTGGAGGCTGGAGCTCAAGTGGTGGAGAACATGCTCAGCACCCAGGAGGTCCTGGGTTCAATCCCCAGTACCTCTTCTAAGCGGAAATCAGTGAAGAAATCTAATTACCTCCCCCTCATAAAACAAACAACACAACCACGTTGGAGGATGGCTTAAAAATCAAATGCAAGGCAGGCAAAGGGCAGGACAGAAGCAAACAGATGTGTCAGAATAGTGGTTCTGAGATGGAGCTCTGTGTCTGATCCAAGGATTGTCTCATCCTGACTCTTTGGGTATTTCTTGCCAAAAAACTATTGCCTCTGCATGAAGAAAGAGTTACACTTCACCAACAAGAATGGATTCTGACAACGTGTATTTATTGGAGTTTATTAATATCAAAATACACCAGATACTCAGAGATCAACTTGAAACCAAGAGGGAAAAGATGTGTTTGCACCCATTTCCATCAGCATCCGCAGGAGTTATAGCTAAAAGAGACCTCGGAGATATTCTAACCCAGCTCTTCATTTCTCAGATGTGCAGTTGACGTCCCGAGTGGCCGAGTGACTTGCCTGAGTACACAGAGTGTGTGCTGGCAGGGCTGGGGCTGGAATTTGCACCTCCTGACATTCTGGTTCGTGTTTTTTCCATCACTCAGGCTTTTAATAGTCACAGAGTACTGTGGATGAAGGAGGAATTCTCTAGGGCCTCAGCAAGCAGAGTGTCATAATTTCCAAATCCAGAAGGACAGGGGAACACCCCTCAATGGTAGGAAGTTGCATGAGAAAGAAGAGTACTGAAAGCTTAGCAAAGACAATTTGTGTTTGCCCCTAGAAAGGCGGATGTGTGGTCTGGGGTAGATTAGACAAGTAAGCTGGAAGTAACAGAAATCCCAAGCTTCAAGACCTGAACTGAATATGGGGCATTTTTCTCCCCTGACAAGATGTCTGGAGATAGGCAGCTCCTGGCACTGGTATAGCAGCTCCACAAGGTCAAAGGCAGCATCGAGTGATTCTCTTACGCTGTCTCCTGGTCACAAAATGGCTGCCATCGCTGCAAACACATATCTAAACAGGAACTGTGTTACAGGCCACCCTTACCTGCAAGGAAGTGTAGGAAAGCAAATGTTTAGACTTTCCAGTATTTAGAGTGGACATGGGCAGGGAAGAAAGTACTTAGAGTGGGTGTTGGGCTAGGTAGTCCATAAATCTGGGATGGCAGGAGTCGGTGTTACAGAGGGCAGCTTCATGTGCCAGACACACAGTGTGGCCAAACAAACCAAAACGTCGGAGTTTAGAGCAGAGAAAGGTTTACTGCAATGCCAAGCAAGGAGAACTGGTGGCTCATGTCCAGAAAACTCCTGAACTTCTGAAGGGGTTCAGCTGAGTATTTGTAAAGGTCAGCAGAGGGAGGGGTGTCCCAGGGTACATGACCAGCGGTGCACAATTCTCTGGTTGGTTGATGGTGATCAATCCTTGGGTGCCAGAAGTTCTGGGGGTTACGTGCTCATGACCATCAAGTAGTTAATTTCTACCATTTGGTGGTGATTTTTAGCGTCTGAAAAACTCAGCAGATATGCAGGAGCTACTATTATCTGAGTACTTCAGAGAGAAGCTACAGCAGAGGATATGGGGGAGGGGTCTAGACATCCTGGGAAGGCCCCACAGGGTCTTGTTCGGTTACACTGGCTTGCATTCTACCACTCCATCCAAGTGCAGACGTTGCTAATCAAACAAGCTTGGATAAAGCCTCAAAACTCTTCCCCGCAGAGCTTTCCAAGCGTGTACTATCATTTAGTCAAACCTGGCTGATGAGATGAAGCCCATTTGCTCTCCCTGATTATTTTCAGCTCTCATGGCAACTCTGAGATAGGACAAGAAAGCTCTTTTAATAAAGATAATAATAGAGTTTAAATACCCAACTTGCGGACACACAGAAAGAGCTGGTCTTGGGGCTTGAGTCTTTGTTTTACAGCCGAGGAAACGAGCCGGGAGTGGCTAGGGGTCCTAATCACGGTCCCTCGATGAGCTAGTTGAATGTGGTCCCTTTCAAAGCAGTTACCTTGAGAGGCTTTCTGCTTATTCTGGTCTTGCTGACACTACTCAGAACATCTCTGAAGTTCCTCTTTTAGAACGTCTTTCATTTAGTTAATGAGCTGCTAACACAAGAAAATTTAGCTCTTCTATTTTGTAGATGCCTTCTGTCTTCTTCCCCACCCTCTGCCCCCACCAAACAGGTGCTGCCCAGCCTGCTTACTCATTAATTCAGCACAAATGTGCTGAGCATGAGGACACCAGAGCCATTGTATGACTTGACTCCAAATGACTCTGGCTAATTTTGGAAAGTCAAATCCACTCTTGGCCCTCTGTACTCAGCCCACCATCTCCCCACCTTCCTCCCCTCTCCCCCCATTATGCTAACGCTGGTTCACGAAACAAGCTGCCTGTTATATAGTTGTTCTAGAGTCAGCGCTGCCCAGTAGAACTTCCTGTGTTGGAAACATTCTAAAATCTGTGCCCCATTAGCACTTACAAGGTGGCTAGTATAACTGAGGAACTAAATTTTTAATTTTATTTTAAATTTAAATAGCCACACATGGCGAGTGGCCACCACGTTGAACAGCACAGCTCTGGACCTCTTCTCTATTTCCTCCCAAACTCATTCCTCTTTGTCTCCCAGATGCCTGGCTCAGTCCCAACTTCTATGCATAGTTCTCCCCTCTTCTCTAGAGCCCCCACGTGGTGGCTGTGACCTCATCTCTTCTCTGGCTCAACTTCATGTTCGTAGTTTTGGCAATTCCACAATTCAGAGGGAAATATTCTCTGCTCTAGTCCCAGGTCGGTGGACCCTCATGGATGGCCCCCTCCTGACCACCACACTCAAAAGGGAACCAAGAGATTCAGTCACTTGCCAGCCCACTAGAGACATTCAAAATAATGTCTTGAGGGCTTTTTCCCCTTTTGATTAGGGAGTCACAAAATTAGAAAATTTCCCTGGATCCTAGGATGGCTTTATCCTTGAGATAGAGCTTAATGGCACTGCAACAAGTAGTCCATGGAAGTCTTCCCCTCTGTGAGCACAGCATACTTAGAAGACAAGACAGTTCTTATTACTGACACTCTAAAGCACCTCAACGAATTGGCCATGCACTAGAAGGAAGCAGTCTTTCCACAGGACAATGATGCATCCTTGGTGCTTTCAGTAATCTGTCTGGAGATGTAGGGTTCATTCACCAGCCATTGTTGGAATCTGAGATGTTGGGGGCTGGAGAGGGCTGTTTCTGCCAGGATATACCTCCTGGAGAGTTGATCTTTCCTAGGCAACGCAGCATGACGAACAGCATATTAAGAGGAAGCAAACCACTTTACTTTCCTCAGATAGGAGCGTAGGCTCCCACACAGGGGGCTTTCAACAGGAAACTTTGACTAAGAGCTGGTGAGAGTTAGGACTGAAATATTTTCCTGCCCCCGGAGGTTACCTAATAGTTCAGAGATAACCCCTCAGGTAGAGGCACTGTTGATAAGAAAATTACTAAATTCTCCAGGACTTAGTTCAAAGAAGGCCCCTTTCTAGGCAGGAGACACCCCAGTGGCTGAACTGGCTTTGGGGCTTTCATCCTGGAGACAGCAGAGGAAGACTGCGAGTGAGGAGGCGGAGGTTGCCTTTGGAGGGAGGGCAGTATTCGTGAGGATGAGCCCCACCCTAGAAGAGAAGGAGAGTGGATGCTGGTTTGTTACCATTCCTTAGGGACTCCTGGTTAAAAACTGAAGTTATGAAAAGCAGTCCCCAAAATATTTTCTTATAAAGTTTGGGTTTTATTCAAATGAAATAAAAAGGTAGGTAGAGTTTTTAAATGAACAGGACTGAGTTTTAATAGCTGGGTCGCGTTATTTCCATAACTGCAATGCTGCAGATTCATAGAGTTGGACTGAGATGACGTTAAGGGAGTCCTTGACCCGGCAGCAGAGCATAGATGGGGACAGATACTGGAAGAGTAAAGTCATTTCACGTATCCACCCACACGGGTAGGATAACCAATCACTGAACCAGTTCCACACTTAACTGGCAGCGGGGTGCAAGTTCTGGGTCTCACAGCCCTGGGCTGAAGCCTGCACTTGCCAGCTGGCGGCCTTCAGCACATCATGTGACATCTCTTAGTTCTCAGCTTCCTGTTCAGAAAGTGGGACTAATATATCCTATGTCACAGCTCTGAGACCTAACATGAAATAATGCCTGTACACCTTCAAAAATAAAAAGGAGTTGCTTTTTGCTCTCTCTTTGGTCCTCCACGTGTCACCTTCCTGGTAAGACCGCTGCCTTCTGGCCTGGCCTTGGATGTGAATGTCCTCCCGGCTCCTGTGTCACTGACTGCTGATGAATTGAGGTTCCTGCCTGCCTTGGAGCCCTCCCGGCCCCAACTCCATTGCACACTGGATCAGTTTTCCTTGCAGGCCCTCAGCAGTGACCATCAGACACTTCTTTTTGTTTCAACACCTTTTTCTCTTTCCAATGAGTATCCTGAGCCCCTGAGTTAGCACTGCCGCTCAAGGACTGCGCATTTCCCTTAGGACCTTCCAGGAAGGGTGCTCCAGATCCCCAGCCCCACCACTGACTCTCCTCGGCCACCTTAGCCTGGAATAGCTGGGCTCAGCTCAGCCGCAGAGCCCTGCTAGCCAACAGTCTTACAAAGCTGAGGCAAAATTATCTACTGTAAATGTACAGAACCTACATGCACATCTTGATGGACTTTTACATATGTATACACCCATGTAACCACTACCGAGGTCAAGATTTTTTAAAATTGCATCAGCCCCCATGCCCCTCCCCAGCCAATAACCTCCTCCCCCAGAGGTAACCAGCTTTCTAACTTTTAACACCACAGTGTGCTTCACCTGTTTTTGAACTTATAGGACATAGAAACATGCTGTATGTCATCCTTGGTGTCCGACTTGTTTTGCTGAACATCATGAATTTGAGTTTCATCCATCTTGTCGCACGTACCAGTGGTTTGTTCCTTTTACTTGTTGAATCATATTCCACTGTGTGAATGTGCTATAATTTGTGTGTCCCTTCTCCTCGATGGCCATTTGAGTTTGTTTCCAACTTGGGCCAATTATGAAGAAAGCTGCTATACACATTCTCACAATGTGTTTTTGTAAACACATGACACTCAGTTCTCTTGAGTAAATACCCAGGAGTGAAATCAATAGTGTGGGTTTAATGTCAGCAGGCACAGGGGCATTTAATGAATGCTATTTGTTAGAATAAATGAGTGAATGGACGAATGAGCCTTTAAGGCCGCAGTCAGCTTTCAGACACTAACAGAGGAGTGTATGAATTAGGGGTTAAAAAGGGTTTGTTGCAAATCAAGCCTTTTAGACAGGGCTGGCGATGGTTTTAGGGCAGAGCTTGGGGCTTTGACAGGTTAGAGGGGAGAGAAGTTCCACTGGAAGACGCCCAGGGAGAGGCAAGTCAGAGCTGGAGTGAGACGGGGCGGGGAGGGGGCTTCATGCAGTGCTGAGAGGGGGTTCTGGCAGAGACAGGGGACCCACGCACATCCGTGCCCACCAAGAGAGCAGTAGAATGTGCTTCCAGAGATTCTTCATCATGTTTCCTAATTGGTTGCCTTCACCTTGGGAGTCTTTAGTCATAAAACATTTAGCTGCCAAAACAAAACATTATCAATTCAGCCGTATGGATAATGTATCAGCAGTGCAACCCACAATTAGTGCAGCTGTCAGTCGAGCGCTGCCCGGGAAGGTACAGTGGGCCGGAGCCCCGTCCCTGTCCCTGCCCTGTCTCCCCTTACTGTTCCAGCCGCCCCTCTGCACTCACACACCAGCACCACCCCGCTTTCTCCAGCACCGTACGGCCTGCTCTCCAATCCCTCAGTCGCAGCCACACTCGCTTCGGTACTGGCAGCCCTCCCCACTCCCAGGAGTACTGGAGTATTTTCTGAATTTGAACAGGGAATTGTGTGTGGGCGGGGGTGAATCAATGCTGATGACTGGTGGAGTATCTGACACCAGGAGGAGGAGTTGAGGAAGGAGCGATGGAGACATCCCAGTTTCCCCATATCTCACCTACTTTGCCTTTGTAAGTGGTCGAATCCTGCCCATAACACATCTCTGCACTTCTGGTTTTACCGTTAAGACTTACATTCAAAACTTTCAACCTGCCTTCCATGGCTCTTACCACCTCCAGGCCCTTGTCTCCCTCCTCCTTTCATTTTGGCCACATTGGCTTTCTCTCTGCCCTCAACACCCCAAGTTCTTGTCTCTAAGAGTCTGCAGACATGCCCCAGCCTACTGGCACCCTCACCCACCTCTCACCTCTTGCTAATTCCCTTTATTCCTTCATCTCAACAGAGTGTCCTTCCTGGTCCCATTCTATGTAAGGTCTCCCTCAGAGGCTCATGTGTTTCTTCTAGCATTTATGACTCTAGAAATTTTGAAAGTTACTGTGTAATGCTTAGTTGATGTCTACTCTGCCACTGGGATATAAGCCCCATGTGGACACGGGTTTTCACTGCCTAACTCAGGGGCTGACACACCGTATATGCTAATTTAAGCCTATGGCATTAAGGACATGAACAGATGGTCTCTCTCCACCCCCATGCCTTTCATTCTGACTGTTGCCATAAGGCAAAGTGGAACATCATTATTGTTCCTAGGTAGTAATGGACCAAAATCATCAGTTCTGCTATCTAAATTGTTCAAATTTGATGGAGGGAAAAATGCTAGGTCTGTCTCTTCCCTTTGGAAAATATATATCTTTTAAAAGATGGTTTTGCCCAAGCACTGGAATTGAGTTAAAATCAGCCACTTTCCCTTTGGCTCCAGCTCCAGTTCTGGTATTGTAACCAGCAGGAAGCCCTTGCCAGGTGGTTCTCAAGGAGCATCAATTCTGACTTAGTCAAAATCTAATTATACAGTTTGTGGATCATTCAGCTTCCGGGCTGTCCTCTCTCCTCCCATCATCTGTCCTTCTGTGATACTCAGAGCTCCCACCACAAGGAGGGCCTGGGCGAAGATCACGGAATCTTGGGTTCCCCAAAGTGCTGAAGCCACACGCAGCTCATCCAGGCAGGAAGGGGCCCAGGTAAATGACCCTTGCACCCCCAGCCAGATGTGCCTACTCTGGCACTGGAATGTGGACTGAGGGTTCCTCGTCGAGGTGACTCAAGTCTAGAGGCAGATAAACCTCAGGTTTAGTCCCCACTTTGCCACCTACAGTCGCTTGACCTTGGATAAGAGGCTTCATCTCACCCAGCTGACCCCTCTGGGTGACAGATGTTTATTTTAAAAACTCTCTCGCTCTGAGCAATGAGACTTAAGTTATCAAACGTGTCCGTACCCTAGTTTCCTCCTCTGCAAAATGGGGCTAACAATAATTGCTATCTCACAGGGTTATTGTGAAGATTAAATAACTTAACATGTGCAAACTCTGCTAAAAATCTATTAGGATGACAACGACAATGATGATGATGTTTTTATAGCACTGTGACTGTCACTTTTGAGTCAAACAAACCTGGGCAAATCCCAGATGTATGACCTTGAGGAAGTTACTCAGTATTTCTAAGGTTCTGTTTCCTCATCTGTAAAACGGGATGACAATGAGGCGCCTCCCTCACATGGTGGTTGTGAGAATAAAGTGCTCACAACCTCCCTATGTGGTCCTGGCATACAGTAAGTGCTCAACAAAGAATAGCTATCATTCTGATTGAAATCATTACGGTTACACAATCCTCAAGGGATTCTTTAAATTGAGACCTTTTAGAGATGGCAAAAGAATCCTTTTAGAAATGAGCTCACAGTCTATACTGATAATAGACATCTCACAAGGCAAAGCACAGACAACCACCTATCAAATGATGTGTGCGTCTACTGTCAGACCCTGGTTGCCCTTACTGAGCCGCATCCTTAGCTGGGAGGGCTGGGTGAGCAGACCCAGTGCTGGCCCCAGTCAGCATTCAGGGGCACCTGCTGCCCTGGCACTGAGCAGGCTGTCGACATCTTGATTCAGCGCCCCAGGGGCTGAGTCTCAGTCGTTGCTCCAACTCCTGGCCAGGGAACGTATTGCAGAGGGTTGGGTCTTCCCTTACACTCCTCCCAGTGGCAGACGAGCCACTTTGTCCAGCCAGTGCCAGCTCTGTGGCCTGCTGGCATTGAGACAGGAGGGAAGGGGGCAGGGCACAGCCATTAAAAGAATGACACAGCAGTCAGCACCAAGATGGTGGAAGATTCAACTCCCAGTAGACCTTGAACTTCAATATACGCTCATTGAAATACAACAGCTGCTAAATGGCCCTCCCACAGGTGCCAGGACAGTTTTAAGGCTGACCATAAAAGGTCAAAGGGTGAGTGATGGCCTAGTTCCTGGGAATCCCTGCCCCTTCCCCAAAGTAGTCGGAATAATCCTGCTACTTGTTAGCATATGAAGTTACCGAGCCCATAAAAGCTAACCACCCCCACACCTCATGGCCATGTGTGAGACGGAGTCTATGAAGTGTGTAACTACGTTTACTTTAAACTGAGCACCCACCCCCCATACCTTATGGCCTTTCTCTTGCCTTCTGAAACAGCCTGCACTCTGCCTATGGATTATGTATCTCTCTCTGAATAAATTTACCTTTAGTCAACTGTGGCTTGCTCTTAAATTCTTTCCTGTGTGAAGCCAAGGAACCGCACTTGGCAGGGCATGTCCCAGGGACTCAGCTGAGACCTGGGACGCAGCCATCTTATCACCTCACATTTTCTTCCTGTGTCTGCATCCTCTGGTCTCTCCCAGGGCACACAGGACATGAGCTGGGCTTCAAAGCCTATCTGGGAGTGGAGGTGGGGGGTGGCCTTGAGTTGCCTGGAAAGCAATTCCCCATGTAAGCCCGACAAGACACGCCCTACGACTATTAAGCATTCCGCAGCAACAGCCCCTGGAAAGCTCAAGGGAGCTTGTCCCTGCTCCTCACTGCACAGTTACTTCATGCCCAGTACCTAAAGCCGGCGCATCCCGTGTGGTCCTCCGCTGCGCTCTGAGGGAGACAGGAGGGTTAGGAGGCATCCAGAGTTCACACGTGGGGCACCAGAGGCCAGGGGACAAGCTTTGTTCAGGTTCAATGTGTTCGTAAGCAGTGCACCTGAGGCTCCAGCCGTTTTTCTAAGTCTCGGGCCGTTTCTCTGTCCTCCGGGCTCTGCATGGCATGGCGCTTGCTGACCTCCACAAACGTAGGTCACTTTTACGGCTGCTATTCAACATGGGCTAAAGGATCTCATAAATGAGTGGACAAGTGAACAAAGTTTGGGCCCAAAGACCAGCGTTTCTATAGCAGCAGCCAGGAGAAGCCGGTGCCATGGTGGGTGGGATGGGGCTGCCCTGGGGACTGCTGAGGACAGAATCAGCCTCACTGATGAGATCAACTCAGAATGGCAGCCAGAACAACCAGCCATTTTCTAAGGTGGCCTCAAAGGCAGCTTTGAGCTTTTCCATGGATTTAATTCCTCCCACTTAGGACGCCCTCAACCATTGACCACATGTGTATTTAAAGTAAGGCATTAAGCAACATTCTGGCATATAGCCAACTCCATCCTATTTTTCTAGAAACTATGAAGCTTGTGGAGAAGCCCCAGTAAGATAGTATATGAACAAAAGAAGAAAAAAGAGTTAATTCCACAAAATGCAGTAACTACTAAGTCAACTCCTTTTAAAACATTTTAGAGATTTTAAGGTCAAGAATTAATGGTCCGCTTACTTCAAAGGAATCAATTTATTTCTTCAGCATTCGTTTTCAGAATCAATCGTTTTGCGTCACCTAGAGAACTTAAGAAATTGAACTTGAGAGCACATTACCGTAAAACACTCCTCAGTCTATGTATGACTTCCAGCTACTACAAGTCTTTTTCACATAAATCCCAAAGATAGTTGATTTCTTGTTGCTTTGCTCTAACTGTAATAGCTGGTAATAATGTGGTTCTATAGAGGCGTCCTAAATAATGGGTAGCAAAGTGAAGGGCTTGCAGGGATCAATTCAGACTAGCAGACACGTAGAGAGAACCTACACAGACCAGGCATGTGCCACACGCAGGCAAGGGTGTCCAGCGTCACTGAGCAGTGCCGGCAGCCGATTCAGGAGATGCATCTAGAAAGATGCATTTGCGTTTTCCTCCACTGGCTGAGTTATTTCTGCAAGATGGGTTTGTTCTGGGGTCCTGAATTATTTAAAGATTTATGCTGAGAAGTTGGAGGGCAATAATTAGGTACCAATGTCACATTTATTAGGTTTCTGCTATATAAAAACATCTAATCAATTAAGCCTAAAGGCTGATGCTAAT